>NW_027555958.1:5890654-7090654 GCF_003287225.1 Phascolarctos cinereus | reverse complement strand
ATACACACCAGAGACATACGATGCTCGAGCTGCAATGACCTGAGGTTGACTCCTGAACCTAACACGCTGTGGAGCTGACTTACCACGTCTTAAAAGCACACAACATCACCTCTGAGGGCTGAGTGTAAAATGCTGGAGAAAATCGCTCCTCATTTATTGCCTGTTGCCAACAGACTGAGGCACATAAAGGAGGGGCCCAAATATGACATGAGAGAGGGACATAGTTCTTTCTCTTTAAGAAGTGGATACATTCTTTTTGACACATTAGGCACATCTCAGCAGACCCATTGCCCACAGTTCCTTCCCATTAGAAAAAAAAAGTTATGGAAACATGTCCGAAAGAGTGATGGTGACTGACAGCCCATGTCACTTTCCATTCTTGTCAATGACTGAGGCATGACTAAGCTATCACATGTGACCCATGATAAACCGTACAGGAGGAGGAGCCTTCAGGGTATCCTTGGAGACAGGTCAGACTTGAAATGGAGTTCAGCTGGCCATGGGAACAGAGAGCCAAGAGACAGCCAGCCAGTCTATGGGTTCCATCAGTATCCATACAAAATAGGAACATCTGGGGGAATCCTGGAAACAGTGTTAAAGTACTTTCCTTTAGAGGATTTATGGGAGGACGTGCACAAAGATGGGCAGGTGTAGATGGGCTGGAAACAAGACTACTAGAAGGGCCACTGGATCATTGATTTAGCATCGCAAGGGACCTCAAGGTCAATTAGTCCAAAAACACCTACGTTGCAAATCCATCCGACTCATTGGTTAACAGAAACCAAGATGGGCTCTGCTAAACTCCTAGACTGGAACCAACATGGAGAAAGACATCTGTTCAAAGTCTTCCCCAAGCTAGAGCACCATTGTTTCCTCATAACCCAAACTCTGCCTTTTGGCTCCTTTGAGATTTGCTTAAATGATGTGACTTCATTTGGTCAATGAAAATAAAGTTGCTTTATAGCCATGAACTACATGACATCAGGCCCTCAGGAAGGTCACAACTGAGTGGAAGCCAAAAGATGCTAGAGAGAAACATGGGGGTGTAACTGGTCTGTGTTCCATTAGCAGTGGTGACTTGTGCGAAGAGTAAGTTAAAATATATCACCACGAACCCTATGAGCAGAAGAGTTGGGCCAGTCAAGTAACTAATAATAGTAACAACAATAATAAAAAGAATAACAGTAAAAGCTAGCATCTTACAGAAATATAGAAAGCACTCTGTAAACATTATCTCATCGGTAGATGTTATCGTTTCCCCCATTTTACAGAGGAGGAAATTGAGGCAGACAGAGGTTAAGTGATTTGCCAGTTACCTTTTTTTTCCATATTCCACACTAGAATCCCCCCTCCCCTGCAGGGGAAGTCAAACTCAAGGAAAATACTACTAGGGGATACAGGCACAAACCCTGCATGGTTTCCTTTAGCCCATCAGACTCAGACCTGCCTAGATTTGTCCATGTGTCTACTTTTGACTCGCTGTGGAGAACATATAGCAATAACAACAACAATAACACAAAACAAAAACTCCCACCAAGCAGCCAAGGCATCATACGGTCTTCTAGACCGCCAGGGCTGGAAGGGACCCCGACGGCGGCCAGCCCTACCACTCCATTTTACAGATGAGGAAACTGAGGCACAGAGGCAGCAAACAGCTCCACCTAAAGAACATAGCCACAAAATCAGAGAGCCAAGGCACGGCCTCTAGGCACAATGTCTTCTCCTCTAGATGAGGTGGAGAACCGACCTTGTACTAAGTTCTGGATCAGGATTCAAGCATAAGAAGGAACTTTTGCACCTGAAGCACTTGGTAGTTCACCTGGGATGTGACCAGCAGGGAGAGAAGCAAGCCCAAGGAAGAGACAGGCAAGGGAGGAGGTGTCCCCCCCCCCCATGGAGAAAGGGCTCGCCAGAGCTCGGAGACAAACAAAGCCCCTCTACCTCCTGACCTCAGCAGGTTGGGGAGGAGACCAGAGAATCATCTGCATTTGTAATGAGCAGAAAAACTGATGCCTGGAAAAAGAGATGTGTCATTCACTCGGAGAAAATGTCTCCCACAAAGGGGCGAGGATGAAGGAAAAAGAAACCGTGGGAAAGAGTCAGTCCTCTGCATTATGAAAACAAAACTGGCCACTCTTGCTCTGCCTTCAGAGTGGAGGGAAGGGATGAGTCCAACCCCCTCATTTTACAAATGGGGCAACTGAGGTAACAGAGAGGAAAAGGGGCTTGACCAGGACTACACAGCTGCTGAGTATCTCTATGCATTTCTTGGTTTCTTCTCTCAAGCTTTAATGCGAATACTTGAAACCTCTACAAAAGTCCTTATTCAAATCCTCCCACCAGTGGGGAAGAGTAACAGGAAGGTAGATTTCACCTCAACAGAAGGAAGAAATTCCTAGAGTGCTGGACTTATCGTCAGAAAGTACTGACCCCGATGCTCTCAGCCTCAGTTTCCTCTTCTGTAAAATGGGGATATAATCAAAGCACCTGCCTCACCAGGTTATGAGGATACAATGAGACAACAACTTTGCAAACCTCGAAGTGCTACGGAAATGTTGTTATTATCATTAGAAGCACATAGAACAAGCTGCCTTGGTCGGTAGCAAGCTCCCCTTCACCAGAGGTCTGCGACGTACACCTCAGTAAGCACTTGCTGGGGATGTTCCAGCAGGATTTCTAGAAAGAAATTCACCTCAGGGAGGTAGCACAGCAAAGCAAGAGCATGGAACCTGGAACCATGGTTTCTGGCTCTGCGGCTTCCTACCTTTGATAGCTCAGGCAAGCCCCTTCACATCACTGGCACTAGATTGGATCATTTGTAAAATGATGGGGTATAGTCAGGAAGGCCTGGATTCAAATGTGACCTCAGATGCTCATTATTAGTTGTGGGAGCTTGTTGCATCCCCTCTCTGAGCCTCATTTTCCCTCTCTGTAAAATGATGGGGCCATACTAGACAGACCCACTGGCCCTTCCAATCCTCGATCTATAAACCTTTGACCCCATGTCCCCTAACCTCTCTGGGTCTCAGTTTTCTTACTTGGAAAATGAGGAGGGTGGAGGGTCCCCAAGGTCCCATCCGGCTCTAAACATTTGATCCTATAAAGTAACTTCCCTGAGGTTATGCAGAGCTAGGCCTGCAGCCCCAGCCAGAGGCCAAGTCCAAGACTGTTTCAGCCACATCAGGCGGCCTGGGCTGAGATGCATAGCTTGGAACAAACAGGGGGCCTGATTCTATCAAGGGGAAACGTCATCCATTCCAGGAGCACATGACGGCTGGCCCATCTCCAATGAAGATGAATGGGAGAAAGGGGGGCAGAGTCCCTAGCTCTGTTAGTTCCAGAGACAAGCCCAAGTAAGGATGCTTCATTTGATACATGTGCCACCCTTTGAGACCGGCTGCTCCAGACCCCACCTTTATGGGAAAATGAACTCTGAGTTCCTTTTTTGTTAGTGATAATGCTAAGCCTCACAAAGGATTTGGAGATAGACCTGGGTTTGAATCCCAGCTCTTCTGCCAACTTCCCTGTGTGACCTTGGCACATTTACTTCACCTGTCTGGGTCTCAGTTTCCTCATCTGTAAACCAAAGGGTTTGACTTGATAAATTTTAAGGTCCCTGCCAGCTCTAAATTTATGATATTGTGATCCCAAAGAGAGGACATGTAATGTACTGGAAGGTGCCCTGAGCCTGGGTCTGAATCTGGCTTATAAGGGGCTTATTAGGCTTCATGTCCACCCAAATTTCCTAATCACAAGGGTTAGCCAAGAGAGAAATGAAGGATCTCCCTCTGGGTGTCATGGGATCCCACCTTTTAATGGGGTCTTCAAGCAAAGGCTGAATGACTACTCCTATGCTTGGTGAGAATTCTCTTTTCAGTATGAGTTGACCTTGATTGCCCCTGACCCCCCTTCCAACTTCAGAATTCTGTGATTCTGTGATCTGAGTTCAAATCTCATCTCTGCCATTTGCCATCTGGGTGACCTTGAGCAAGAAATACTTGGCTTCAACAGCATCATCGATAAAATGGCAGAATGGGACTAGATGGTCTTTGAGACCCCTTTCAGCTCTAGACCTCAGATCCCATCACCAGCTCTCAGTACAGGACCAAATAACCACACGCTTCATGTTGGAAGGGGCCTCCAACCTGAATTGTTCCCCTGCGTATGAAGAAATGCAGCTAAATTTCCCATTAGCAGACATGGGGAAGGTGGAGAGATTCCCAAACCCAACCCTGTCCTGATACCAATGTACGCCCTCATACATTTGCACATATTATTAGGAGACAAAATTCCACTCCACCTGAGGACCAATGTCTACCTGCCTCTAACTTGGGTCAGCCTTGAAAGTCAGCAAGCAAAGGTTGTTCTGCAGACCTTACAGCAACCCCAGAGTCTGCAATCAGACAACAAGCCAACTCATCTGGATTGTTTCTGCAGCTGCATTTCAATTTCCAGTGAGCAAAAGGGAAAGTCCATTTGTATAAAAAGATCCCCAGCCCAACAAGAGCAGCTCTGGAGCTCAGCAGGCCCCCTTGCCAGGGCATTACACAATCTACATGGAAACAGACTGGAAGAAATGCACTTGTCCAAAAAAGGGTGGCCAAGCTGGCTTCTGACCTTCCCAACTCCACTCTGCTGGAACAGCTGCTCAGGGGCTCAAAGCAAAGCCGTTATTGTTTTCAGCTTCATCAGTCTCTGGTTTTGTGCTTTGCCAGGTAAGTCTCCATATCTGGGATATATGCCCTCCTCACCAAACATTTCTTTTAAGCATCTGCTGTGTACCAGGCTTTATGCATACAAAGACAAAAGCCAAACAGCCTTCATCCTCAAGGAGCTCACACTCTGGTTGGGAAAACAGCACAGACACATATAAGAATAAAGAAAACCTATACAGAGATGTGTACAGAATACATACAAAGGTCACTGAGGAGTGGATGGCCTTAGCAGCTGAGGGGACCTGGAAAGACCTACCTGAGGGAGGACAGGAAGGGCTTTGTTTCTTATCTCTCTCCAGCATCTTGCAAAATGTGGGGCATATCTTTTTTGTTTCTGGACCAGACCTATGATGTGATTTCATTAGCTTAAGGTTTTCCCAGTGAGGACAGTCCCTCTACCAACAAAGATTGGTTCCAGCTTTACCATTAGAAGTCCTAGAGTGTTGTCTGGGGCACTGAAGGGTTAAGTGATTGGCCTGAGGTCACACAGATAGTTATTTGCCAGAGGTGGGATTTCAACCTAAGCCCTTTGGGTCTCCAACGACTGACTATACCACCCTTCTTCTTACATAGTAGGGTTGTAATAAATCTTTCTTCAATGGACTAGAATATGAGCTTTGGTCTGTCTGCACAAAGACTCTGACATCAAAAGTGCCTAAGGAAATTTACTCAGTATCCTTCTAATTGTGCATGACCCAAGAGAACCATGAAAGAAATGACTTCCTGAATCTCAGCAAGAAACAACTGTCTTTGCAACTAACTGCTTGCAAGTCACGACCTTGGTATATTGGGGATGTGAGCACATGGCTGCACACATCTGAAATATTTGCAGTCTGAGAGAGACCACATCAAAATCTATATGTGCTCAAATAACGAGAAATATGCAAATTGTATGTAAATGATCTCAAGGTTGTTATAGGATAAACATAGAATCTTTATCTTCAATCACTATCAAAAGGAGTCCTGTGGCTGACCAAGCACATGAATATTAATTCAGAGCTGTTGCTCCCCCTTCCCCCATACTTAAGTTTCCAAGCCACCAACTTCATGTTTACATAGTTACGTACTACATGAGTGTTTTCAGATCTTAAGACCATATTTGAAAATTAAGTGTCTTTCCCTTAAATGCCAAAATCTGAGGTCATGGCTAGATGCAGTTAACTCCTCTGGAGAAGATAGCTGTCTCCATCAACACTGCGGCCAGGATGCAGGCTCTAGAACTCCAAGCCAGCTATAGAGCAGAGATCGGAGATGTAGCAGCTATTTCAGAAGTCTCCTATTTCTTCCAGAATGGACATTTTCTGAATGTCTTGGGCAAGGGTCCACCCCACCGAGAGGCCAATGGAATGGCTAAGCACAGAGTCAAGTTAATGCACTGGACCAGTGGCTGGAATGGTACCTGGATCGAGTTGAATTGGACCCTTCAGGAACTCTGCTCACAGGCACTGGGGGCTGTGATTTCCAAACCACTTCTCCTCCATTACTGCTAATCCTAGACAACAAAGGGCCAAACCCTCGAGGTAATGAAATTGTCTAAGCCCCCTTCAGTGTGCCAAAAAGCAAGCAAATGTTTCCCTTCTGTATTTCAAATTAATAAAATGTGAGCCCAGCCCAATCCCAGTAGAGCTAGTGTGGTTTGGTTTTTTTTTTTAATTTTATTTTTAAAATTCAACTGAAGGGTGGGGGGTGGAAATGAAGGACCCCAATCCCTCACACATTTGTTTATTTCACAAGCATCTCTGGGAAAGTCAACAGGGCCTTTGAAAGATGACACAAACTATCCCCCCCTTTCTATTTGTTCTCCTGAGAAGGTGCCAAAAAGCAGGCTCAACCTTCCTTAAGCCTTTGTTAATACTGTCAAATGCCTTGAGGCTGCCCTGACTATTCTGGAGGCTTTAGCCTCAAAAAAAATGTTTATTTATTTTTAAAGGAGAGATAGCCAGAAGCAGGGGCCAGAGAGCCAACCTTAGGGTCAAGAAATCTAGGTTCAAGTCTAGCCTCTCACATACATGATAGGTGTGTGAACTTAGCCAGCCAAGACCCTTTCAGTGCCCCCTTCAACCACCTACGGATAGAAGCTTCAGTGAGTTATAAGCCTCTGATCTGTTTTTGGTGAAGAGTTTCCTCCCTGGGAGTTCCCTATGCCGACGAAATCATGGGCCTAGTCTCTCCTCTCCCCTAAAAAGTTTTTAAGGCATGATACAGTGTAGGAAACCCTCCATCCATAATCGATAGGGATGTTTTCCATTTCAATCTTACATCTTTGAGCTAGAGAGGAATGGGTATTTTTCCGAAGAGGGTAAAAATGCCCGGGTTAGCAGTTACAGGGTCATCAGTTTGGATCCAGGGGGGCTTTAAGGGGCATCCAGTCCAACCCCTGCATTCTGCAGAGGTGGAAACCAAGGCCAAGACTTAAAGGATCAGGAATCCTAGCTCGGCAGCTACAGGGGCAACTGGTCTCGCCCCCTCCTTTCAAAGAGGCAGGAACCAGAGACTTGCACAAGGTCCCACAGGGACAAAGACAGATGGGATTTGAACCTAGGTCTTCTGCCTGCATCTCTACTTGTAGGCAGGTTTACCAGCAAGGTGATGATCTGTTTTTTTCCATTACACACACACACACACACACACACACAGAGTTACAGGATCAGTGAACCTGACCCACTTTCACTGGAGCCCAGAGGACCAAGCTTCCCAGAAGGCCAGAATGAGTGTTTACCCTGTGACCCAACCTCTGAACAGCTGCATTGGCATCTCAGTGGACACCACGGCTCATAGAGGAATGAGGAGCCAAGCTGCCCCTCATCCCCGTTCCAGGAGAAATCCAGGCAAAGCCTTGCGATGTTCCCTGCCTAGAAACTCCCAAGATTTACTACTCTGCAGCAAACCACATTTTCCAGCTATGAGGGAATGAAGGGGATTGTTGAAATGATTGCTGTTTCGCCAACACCAGCTCGATGCTCAATGGGGCTGTTTACCACAACAAGCTTTCATCCCACATTGAAGGCCAGCACTGCCTTTTTATTTTTTTGCCTTCAAGTTTTAATAATAGCTTTAGATTCCAGCTGAAATATTTAATTGAACAAAAAGCATGGTTAGTGCAGATGTGCATGTGAACTCTGCTCATTAAGAATGTTGTCTTTGGATTATTATAAGGGCCAAATGAGCTGAATTAGCTTAAGGAGAAACAATCCCACCATATGGTGCAAAGGAGGTCTGTACTCGAACATCCTAAGAGGGTCTCCACCAAAGCCTTCTTGTGATGCTTTGGTGTGGCACAGGAATGACCGGGAGTTATCCCAGGGGATGCTGACGGAGTACAACCTCCGTCAGGATCTACCAAAGTGGAGATGTGTCAGCTAAGTACCGGCTTGTGCCTGAAAGGACTCATCCATCACCAGAGGGCTGGCCCCCCATGAGAAATTCTTTGGCCTTGGCAACTACTCACGAAGGCCATCTACGTGCGGTGCCCAAAGGACCCCAGGATCCCAGGGACCTCAGGACCATTTTATCTAGCCCTACCATTTTACAGATGACAAAACTGAGGCTCAGACAGGTATAATGACTTGTCTTAGGATCATCACTCCAAAGTGAGAGGAGTTCTGAGAGGCCGGTTCAACCTCTTCATTTTATTTTATTTTTAATTCAACAAGCATTAAGCACCTAAGTCAGAGCACTTTGGATACCATATCTGTCAGTCAGTGTATTAGCTCTTCTCTCCAGCTCTGAGCCCACCATCTAAGTTCACAGCCAAGGACATTATCACCTGGTCCACATCTCACCACACTGTTCACAAGGACAGTAAATTCTCACACCCTTGGCCCCAGGAAGTGAGGTAACCAGGAAGTAGGAGGTAATGGGATCACAGCTCCTGAGCAGGAAGAGATCTCAGAGGCCCCTAGGCCCACCCCTTCATTTTACAGGTGAGGAAACCGAGGCATACAAAGGGAAACTGACTTGCCCAGGTTCACATAGCTGGTGTTCCATAAATCACAGCCATGTAAGACTGGTCCAATATTAGTCTTCTTATGTGAATAGTACATACAAATGCACATATAGAGAGACAGGTTCATGTACTCAAGACTTAATGAAGTCTTCAGACCCTAGAATGGTTTGAACTAATGGAACTGAGACTTTTGGGACACTCAGTATACACACATATATATTTAGGTAGTCCAGAAATAGGATTTAATTGAAATTGGAAGTGCTCTGGTGAGGAAAGCCCTCTACCAGGGCAACTAGAAACTTGTTCTACAATTCAAAGAGTTAGAAAGAGAAGCCTGGGCCACTGGGTCACATAGACAATAAGTGTCAGGTGTGGACTTGAACCCAAGCTGTCCTTACTGCAAAGCTGGATCTCTAGACATTATTCCAGGCCGGCTACCCCCTGTTCTCCCCCCCCAAAAAAGTATGCTTACCATGAATGTATTTGATTTAGACCTGTGACATCATCAATGCAAACCCATATGAAATCACACAATCACATGAGATATGCATCCATGTAAATGCATGACAAGGATTCTCAATCTTATTTGAGTCACAGACCAGTTTGGCAGTCTGTTGAACCCTGCGGGCCTCTTTGCAGATACATAAAATGAAATACATAGAATTCAAAGGAAATCAATTATTGTAAAATATAGCCACAAGAATACTTAAAAAGATAAGTTCACAGACAGTAAGTTAAGAATCCTTGTGTATATGTGTGTGTGTTTGTGTATACATGTATGTATGCATGTGGATGTGGGTATTATTTGTGTATTATATATAGGTGTGCAAATGTATGTTACAAATGTATAGATGTGTGTCTGTGTCTGTATGTTCTGTATCTGTGCCACTATTGTGGACATGCATGTGTGTGCCTGTATAGATGGTGCATGGGAATGTCTAAGCATGTGTACATACAAGTATATGTTTGTGTATGAAGATGTGGGTTTGTATTTACACACACACACACACACACACACACATATGCCTGAGTGTGTGTTTCCAGTACGAGAACAGAATCAGCCCCGGGAATCACCGCATCCTCATCAATAACACACAAGATGACAAATGGCACATGCGGACCCGCGTCAGCCAGGTGTCTTCCTGGCTCCCCGAGCGGCAGATGGGCCTAGCTCTCCCGCACATGCAGCTCAGCCTGGCCATATGCTGATTTGCTATTAATTACAGTAGCTTTCCAGGCTTCCTAGGGAAGCCGGCACCAATTAGGCACATCCGCAAAGGAATAGTTTAAAGTAATTAATGGCTTATTTTAATATTTCTGTTCATTCCTGGGCATGTCATCTGGTGCAGTAAACAGGAGCACAGTGGCTTATTCTTACCTGGCCACTTTCAGGCCCTCTACCTTTCCCATAACCTGCAGGGTAAAGCAGAAGTGATTGGTGCAATGCTAATACTACCACTACTTAAGGGGCAGCTAGTGGTCTAGCCGCTAGGCCTGGAGTCAAGGAGACCTGAGTTCAAATCTAGCCTCAGACACTTACTAGTGTGTGACTCTGGGTAAGTCACTTAGCCTCTTTTTGCCTCAATTTCCTCAACTGTGAAATGGAGACAATAATAGCATCCACCTCACTGGGACGTTGTGAGGATCAAATGAGGTGATATGTCTGGCACATAGTAGGGACCTAATACATGCTTACTCCCTTCTCTGCTAACTACTACCATCTATTGAGCACTTTCAGGCTTAAAAAGTGCATGTCAAAGATTGTTTTATCTGAGTCTCACAACCTAGGGAGCCAAGCAGTCCTGTATCTATCACTACAAGGAGGCTGCGAGGTCACTCAGTCCAGCATTCTTATTTTACATTCGAGACACTGTGGCCAATGTCAGTTAAATGATTCACCCAAGGTCACACAGATAAGGTGGGGGCAGAGGGGAGAGAGCAGTTTTATGCCACCCTCTTTAAACAAGAAATCTCGTCTCTGGGAGATGAAATAACTGGGCTGAGGCTCACATTGCTAGTAAACATCAGAGGTGGGTTTAGAAAGCAATGATTTGGTCCAATGCGCCTTCCATTCACCATGCCTGGTTCCCCCAACCCCTAGGACAAGGAAAGGCTTCAGGTCCTTGCCAACATGGAGGGTATTACCAGCCTTCACTTCCTTTTGTGAAACAGGATAGAACGCACGGACTCCACTCAGTTTTCAGGCCACATGTTGCACTGGTGAAGGTGCCCCATCTCTCAGGGCCCTACAGAAACTGGGAAATACTGCTTATGAATCTTTAGCTTCCCATGATGAGAGTCTACCCTTTCAAAGGCTCTGGAAACACTCTGATCCCTAACACAGGGCATGTTTAGTAACAGACACCTTGGCTTCTTTTAAACCATAACCTTACAACCAGAGGAAACAACTTTCTGCACATGACTGCCCGCGCTAATAATAATCACTGTAGATACCCCTTTAAGGTTTGTAAAGCACTTTGCAGGCAACATCTCCATTAAATCCTACAATGACTCTCAGAGGCAGGAGCTGTTATTGTTCCCCAATTTAGAGAGGAAGACACTGAGGACCAGAGCAGTTACCTGACCTGACCAGAACCTCACACTCAGTGGGGTTCTTGCAAAAGTGGAGGCTGAATCATGGAAACCATGGAGGAGGGACCATGGAGATCACTGAAGTTGACCTTATCCTTCTGCAGAAGAGGAAAATAGCCCAGAAAGGACAAGTGACCTAAGTTCTTCCAGCTCCCATCAGCAGTAGAGATGAAAATCAGCACCGTACAGTGGGGAGAACCCTGCACTGAATCAGAGGTCCTTGGTTCAAACCTCACCTCTGACCCTGATATCTGAACCTCAGTTTCCTCAACTATGAAAAAAAATACAGATACCTCTAGCACCTAAAATTCACTGTGCTAGTGTGAGGTTCAAATAACTTGAGTCAAGAAGCATTTATCCAGCACCTACTACGTGTCAGCACTAAGCTAAAAGCCACAAATAAAAGACAAGGATGGCCACCTAACCCAGGGCACTTAACACATCTTAAAAATATGATAGAAATGGCAGCTGCTACATCTTATTCTTAGGACCCAGGTCCCCTGACTCCTCTTCAGCCTCACCACAACCAACAGAATCGTACCCCAAGTTAAAAAAAAAAAGAGGAGGCAGTGGGAAGCCAAGAAGTGATCAAAAACATCAAATGTGGCCATTTCCCATCTAGACCTCAGGGTCCTGTAAAATTAGGGCCTTTGACTAAGACAATTTCTAAGGCCTCTTCTGGCTCCTATGTATTTAAATGGAATCACAGGTCCAGAAATGTTTATAGATGAATGTGTACATATGTCTGTGTATGTATATAAAATGCATATATGCCTACTTATATATGTATAGATATACATGGATCTAGCCACACATGTGTAAAGTTCTACAGGTATGTGATAGGTATTATCAGAGTCAAATGCTGATTCTGCCATTTACTGTGTGATCTTGGTCAAGTGAATTGCTCTCTCTGGCCTTGTCAGTTTTCTGGTCTATAAAATGAGTGGGGTGGGCTTAATGGCCTCTATGGCCCCTTTCTGCTCTAAATCTAGGATTCTAGGATCTGAATCACATAAATGATTACTCTCATTTCTCCACTGTTTTTTCAAGTACCAAGGATCCAAGTGCCTGAGAAAAATCTATACAAAGTCATCATCTCTTCCCAGAACACATGAATCCCCCTGGATGTTAACCATGTCTTTAGCAGTTTGAACAGCTATACAAGGAAAGACCATTTCCTAGCTGATCTGGAAGGGGCCAGGCACTCGCAGCAGTACCCCGGAGAGCTCATTAGGAAGGCCCCTGGGCCCCAGCTGACTGACATGCATTATTTACTACGACACCAGCCATTCCTGGCATTAGGCACACTCTCTACTCCTCCACTCCAGAGGCACCATTCATATGTCTGCAGCCCCCTTTAAAAAGCCAAGAGGAAGTGAGATCTGGACAGGAGAAAACTTCACCAGTGGTGCCCACAGTCAAGTGCTGCTGCCTTCACTGAGATGAATGGAAATCAATGCTGAGATTAAATCTGGATTAGACCACCACTTGCTGATAACTTGGGAGAGTAATCCTCCCAGAAGACAGCCAGCAAAGAAGCAGTCCACAGATCAGTAAGAAAAACAAACCAGACAACAAGGTGTTTGGAGAAGAGCTAAGAAGGCTCTGGGTATTACTACTGATGAGGAAATTGTATTTTCCTCCTCATCAAGAGTTTTCTATTTTCTCAAGGACCTCGAGCAGTTCCTTCTTGCCTCTAGGATAGAATACCAAGTCCTCAGCTTGGAATTTAAGCCCCTCCTACCTCCCTTACCAGCCTCATTTCATATTCCACACACCGCCTTCCCTACCTCCACCTCCACTTCTTAGAATTCTTTCTCCCACCTTCATAACTTTGCACAGAGTGTGTCCCATTCCCACAATTATTCTTGAAAACACTTAATAAACACTTGGTAATTTGACTTGACTTCGAGGCTCAGCTTACATGCTACCTTCTACATGGGTCACATCCTTCATTTTGTATGTGTCTGCCCCTATAGAATGGAAGCTTCTTGAAGGCAGGCACTAATTCGTTTTCACCTTTGTATTTCCCACATCTAGCATAGTTGGTACTAAGTGATCGATTGGTTCCTGTTAGCCCTCCACCTCCCCCCACAGCTATGACAACGGAGAAAAGCCCTCACGTGTCCTCCCCACCCCAAACCAGAAAGGATGGATCGGGAGCTTTTCCTTGGACTAACCCAGCTAAATTTAGTGAAGCCTTAAAACAATGAATGGTACCGAGGGAACAATCCATATGTATTTGCTGACTACCTGCTTTGTGCCCAGAACATAATGGCAAACATGGGCCTGCCCTCAAGGAACTTAGAAAAGAGCAGCAATAGCACCAACTCACTCTTTATAGTCCTACAATTTACAGAGAAGAACCTTGGTGAGGAAGATCACGCAAGTAACACCATTTCTATTTTACAGATAAGGAAACAGAGGCACTGAGTGGTTCCAAAATTTAGGCAAGGCCACACTGCTAGTTAGTGATCAAACCAGAATTCTCACTCTCCTGGGTCAAAGTTGAATTGTGTTTCTGGGTTGTTCACAGGGTTTTTGACCCCCGTGACCATCTACTCAATTACAGAGGGTTTACCATCGGCAAAAGCAGAGGAAGCCACCCAGATGAAAGGTCCAGGTGCCTGGCTTACTGAAGTTTCAACAAGCAGGGAATTAAGAAAGTTGGTGAACTTGGAGAATTAGGGGGGAAATGCAATATCTTTTTATTACCCTAGTCTATAAGGGGTAAATGGGAAATACTTTCATTCATGCCCGAAAAATATGGGTGAGCATGTTGGAGACCCCAGGACATGTTTGGTTATTGGAGGGATGATGGGGAACTGTAGGAAAAGAACATGGGATGTGCCATCATCCAGTTGGACAAGGACAACCTTTAGCCTCAACATCAGATAAGTGTAAAAATGGCACCAGGAAAAAACCAAAGACAAAAACTCTGGCATTCTGATGATATCTATTTTGGAAGCTAAAGCCTTTTATTCATTTGACTGCTTCTTGATACACACACACACACACACACACACACACACACACACACACACTCTTACTCACTCACTCACTCTAAGGCAATGGTTCCGAAATAATCAGTTCTTTAGAAAATCTGTGATGATTTGCTTTCTGAGCCAAGTCAAAGTGTTGAGTTACTTGAAGAACAGAGGGAAAGACAGAGTCATTTCCTTCCCTCCACTGACTGCCCCACCACCACCCCACCCTCAGCGCCTCTACCTCCCTGGGGTAAGTGACTGAACTCCATGGATTCTATTACCACCAGTGCCTAGGGGGACGGGAGCCCAGATCTAGAACTGAAAGGGACCTCAGACGTCACCTAGCTGAACCCTCTCATTTTACATAAAAGGAAACTGAAGCCTAGGAAGGGTTCTGGCTTTGCCCAAGGTCATATGGGGAGTAGGTGACAAAGTCAGGATTTGAACTCAGGCTTTCTGGCTTTAAATTCAAGATTGAATAATGACACAGACAGAGTTTCCAGTTCCTCCCCCATCCACTGAACGTGTTAATTAACATTTGCCCTTATGAACTATCGGGTCTGATTTCTTCCAGAAAGTGGAATGGCTGCAAAAACTTAATGATTTCCACTCTGCCTGCGCTAATAAATGTTCTGTACAATTCAGTCACTTCCCAGATACCTTCCTTCAGAGCCAATGCAATTTTTACACAGGTCAAGGCTCAAAGTCATTAACAGCTACGAAGGCTTGTAAGCACTGAATGTAATTCCATTTAAAATCCTCTTTACAAATCAGCCCTTTTATTTCACAACATTTGTCAGGCTCTACCTTCTGGGTAACCTCAACCACTCTAGAAGAAAACACTCTAAGTCAGAGTACCTGTAAGTAAGTCTTAAAATGACTTTTTAAAAAATCGATGGTGAAAACTGATGAGGAGACTTTCTATACATAGGAAATTACATGGCCTAGAACCAGGCTCTCTGCACACTCTCCCCATCCCACCCACCCCCCACGCCTAGAACTCATCTAGGCCATTTTACTGCTGATATGGGTTGGAGGAGGTGGCAACTGTATTCATTCTGGCAAGACAAGGGGATCACCAGACCTTACCATCAGCCCTGCTACTGCCCCCAGTGTCCTCCAGGCCTCATCACTGACCCTTCTCTTAACCATGAACTTGGTGTTTTAGTATTTTGATAATTATTCCCAATAGGATCTGTCTCCTTTATAATCCTCTGAGTTTTATTTTGTATGTTTAAGAAGATTCTTCTGAGGAGTCCATAGGCTTCTCCAGACTGCCAAAGGGGACCAGGATACACCGAAGGTGAAGACTCCCAATCCATGCCATCCAACCCTCCTGACATTATCTGACCTAGTGAAGTAGATACCCCAATGAGACTACGAACACCTTGAGAGCTGGGACCTTCTCTATACCCAGAATGGAGCACCCTGCTTGGCACATGCTAACCACTTAAATGTTTTTTCATTCATGTATGTATACACTCAATCATTCATTCATCCATCCATTCATTCACATTATGGAATTGTGATAACCATTGGCCCTGGAGAAGAGGAGAAAATGAACCTCTCCATCCTTCTTTGTAGAAGTGAGGGGCTCTGGGTATGGAACATTGGATATACTATCATACTCAACTGACATGGACTTGGCTGGATGCTTTTTTCTTCTTTTTTAAAAAAAGTCTTGCTACAAGGGATGGCTCTCTGATAAAGGGAGAGGGAAGGCATTCATTTGAAAAAAGTGATGTAACACCAAAGACATTGATAAAAATATTTTTTAATGAAAATAAGTAGTGTTGCATACTAGGGAATAAGAAGAGCAGCGGAGGACTGAGAAAAGGAACAGAAATCAGTCCTCCCCACACACCCCAGATCTGTTCTCATCCTCCTCCTCCCTCCCTAAATCTTTTCTTCCTCTAGTCACTTCAGAAGACAGGAAAGATCACTCCTTCCTCTTGCTTTTGTACTATGCTTCATTCCAAGTCAGTTTCCAAAAAGCAAAACCCAATGGAATCTTACAGCGTGTCACCCTGGCTGTTTCTCAGAGCTCAGGCTGTCTTTCCAACAGCACACGCCAAAGCCCATCTCTCCTGAGGATAAGGAGGGACACAATCTCTAGGCTACACAGATGACTCATTTCATGCTAAATGAGGTCGAATGATGAAAAGTACAGAGGCAGGAGAGGCAGTAGGGCACAGGAGGGAGGGACCAACTGAGTGGGGGGAAGCAAGAGCATTTTGGCATCAAGAAACTCTGGGTTCAAGCCCTACCTCTGACGCACACTGGCTGTATTACCCTGGGCAAATAGCTTGCCCCCAGGCAAATCTCTAGAGTTATAAATTGCAAAATAATTGATGATTTGCTTTGTTAAAGGAATTTCCTCACATGGAGCTCACAATGCAGACAAAATCACACGTCTGAAACATCTGCATCCTCACCAAAAAAAGGTAAATGAGTGAATATATAAATGAATAAAATAAGAGAGATAAGGCATAATAAGGAATAACATAAGGAGGAAAAGATGAGGAATTCCAAAATGTAAACAACAGAATTGCAAAATTCCATGGATTATGGGGTTAAGTCACCATGAATGAATGAATGGCCATTTTAAAAAATAATTTACAACATGCCAGACAATTAAAAGAACAATGGCTCTCACTACTAGAAAAGCCTCCTAGCCATTGCATGAGCCCAGCAGATGGTAGCAGAGTGCAGAAGTGGCTGACTCTGAAGAGGTTAGGCAGTTGAAACCCAGAATTTTGTAGATGAATGCAGCTATGGTAGCAAAGATCAGAACAGTCAAGATGCCCATCACAGAAACATGATGCTCAACAGACAGCAGCAGAGACCCACACAGTGGAATTCCCAGAAAATGGAAGGAATTCACCCAAGATCACACAGCTAATACACAGCACCGCAGGATGCAAATCTGGGTCCTCTTGACTTCTCTTCAGAGCCCTTTCAACAACCACCCTGACTCCATGGAACGGACTCATCTGCTACCAACCATATCCACTTGGATATGACCAGCAGATGGCAGTAAAGTGTAGCAGCCAACCCCGAAGAGAATAAGTAAGATGGTGGGTGATTCCAGGGAAAGAAAATTCATTATAAACTCAGTATCATGATGTTCTGATATTCTTTGTAAATCTAGGTAGACCCTGTGAGTGAAAAGTTAAATAAGTGTCAGGTGAAAATTGAGCCAAACACACCTTTCAAAAGAGCAAGAAGAAAAGTAAAAAACAGGCATCCCAAACACCCAATGCCAAGAGATTCACCCGACGTCTACAGAACTGTTGGCTATCACAGGGATCATTTCTATCCTCTCCCCTCACACAGCCACTACTCTAGCCAGGGTTCTCCTCACCTCTTGCCTACACTTCTTCAGGGGCCTTTTCCTTAGTCTCTCTGCCTCAAGCCTTCCCTATCTTCAAACCATTCTCCCCATAGCTCTCAGTGATGTTTCTAAAAGGCAAGTACTTAACTCGGGTGATTCCCTTTTACTGGGGATCAGATATAACCTCCCCCATTTGGCATTTAAAGACCTTCACATCCTGGTCCCCGATCCACCTTTCCAGTCTTATTGCACACTGCTCCTCATCCCACTCCCTACAGTCTAGTCCACTTGAACCATGGCTCATTTATGGCACTCCATCTGCCATCTTGAGGTACACAGTGCTGGCTGTTACCCACGTGTAGAAGGTGTTCTTCTCTTTCTTCCACCTCTTAGATTCTGTGGCCTCCTTTAAGACACAGCTCAAGCAGTCCCATCTCCATTAAGCTTGTCCTGATACCCTAACATCACCTTGCACCTATTTTGTAAATATCTATACATGAACATGTTGCCCATCTCAATAGCATGTAAGCTCATTGAGGGTGGGGGCTGTTTCACTGTTGTCTTTGTATCCACAGTGTCTAGCATGGTGCCTGATACCAAACAGATGGCATAATGAGTGCTTTTTGGCTGAATGCTATATCACTGTTTCTGAGATAATAGAGACAATTCAGTGGCTTGGTGGGTAGAGTGCTAGACCTGAAAGGAAGACCTGAGTTCAAACCCAGCTTCAGACCCTAACTGTGCTATCTATGGCAAATACTTAGCCTCTCTCAGCCTCCATTTCCTCACCTGGAAAATGGGGATAATAGCAGCATCGATCTCCTGGGGTTGTTGAGAGAATCGAAAGAGACAGCATATGTAAAGTGCTTTGTAAACTTTATAGTACTATGGAGACATTAGCTATTATGATGATGATGGTGATGATGATGATGATGATGATGATGTCAAAGAGAAGAATCATGGTCTGTTTGTGACAGGGCATACATTCTGGACAGCATACTTGGATGTGATCAGCCCACGGGGTACAAGGGGCAATCTCAAAAAGTGCCATGTTATTAGCAGCCCACATTCTATGGACCCCTTCATTCATCAAGCACTTCTTTTTTTCTTTTTTCTTTTTTTTTTGTGAGGCAATGGGGTTAAGTGACTTGCCCAGGGTCACACAGCTAGTGAGTGTTATATGTGTGAGGCCAGATTTGAACTTGGGTCCTCCTGAATCCAGGGCCGGTGCTCTATCCACTGCGCCACCTAGCTGCCCCCATCAAGCATTTCCTTAGTGGCTACGATAAGCCAGTCATCGAGCAAGATTCTGGGCATACAGAGAATAAAAGGCAATAGTAACTGCCCTCAAGGAGCTTAATTCTATTTGAAGGCAATAATGTCAATACAGATAAGTACATGCAAAGTTATTTCCAGAGGGAGAAGCATTAATAACCAGGAGATTGAGTCGGTGACATCAGAGCTGAGCCTTGGAGACTGTAAATGTTGGGGTGGGGGGTGGGGAGTGAAGGTGGAATGGATTCCAGGCATGGGACAGAGATGGACAATGGAGCACCTATACGGAGAACCCAAACAAAATGCTGGTCTTTGCCAAAAAGAAAAAAAAATCTATTTAGAAATGCCAATGGCTTTATCCACCTCCTTCAAATTCATGAAGTTTTGGGGGAAAGACTGGCAATGTCCAATTCAAATCCTAGGCTGAGAGGAACAGCCCTGTCTCCAGACTGCCATACCCGGCTAAGGCTCATCCGCAAATGGACAGCAGTCGCGTGTGGTGAGATGTTTGAGCAGAAAGTCACGTTAGCCCCACTCAGAGCATGGCTGTGTTTGTTTGAAGTGACTAGCCAGAGTGAAGACTAGCCCTTCCCTCCTAGTGAACTGGATAGAGGGGAGGTTAGGGATGAATCAGAACAGCCAGGAGGGAGGGAGATTGTCCCTGCAGCCACAAGTGAAAAGACCCCCAGACATCTGCTCCAGGTGGGATGATCTGGGAGGGCTGGATCTTAGTGAGGATCAAAGGCATCTCCAGTGCATGTTAGGACCATAATCTCCACCTCCCTCCTCTCACGTTCCTTCAAACATGCAGCTGGAATGCTGAGCTCCCTGGCTGGCAGTTGGCTGACAGTGAATGTCCCACCCAGAAAGCCTGGCTCTGGCCTTGAGTTGGCACTGCTGGGAACACAAAGGGTTCAGGTAGCCTTTGACCTTTTTCCTGAAAAGAAAGCCCCAACAAATGTCTTCCAGCCTCCCCTAAAACACCTCAAGGGAGCAGGGAAATCCCAACGTCTGGGGGCAACCTATTACATTTGGAGGAAGCTCCAATGAGGACATACTGCCCACTATCAAGCCTAAACCTGACTCTTTGCAATTTCTATTGGTTGCTCCCGGTTCTGCATCCCCCCCTCCATCACCCAAGGAAAACAGATTGAATCTTTTCTATGTGGGGTCCTTCACATACTGTGTCCCTGAAGCACTCTCTTCTCCATGTTAAATACCACTGTTGCCTCCAACTGACCCTTTTATGGCACTGCCTCTGAGTATTTTCATTATCCTAACTTCCTTTGAGACTCAGTCCAAGTGCCTTCTCCTACAGGAAGTCTATACAGATTTACCTCCTTACTCCCCACTCAGGGCTGCTAGTGCCCTCCCCTATCTGGAAATTACTTTCCATTCTGTACTGACCATTGTGTATTTATGTTGTTTCACCCTAACAGAATATAAGCTCCTTAAGGTCAGGCTAGACAGACAGACAGACAGACAGACAGACAGATAGATAGATAGATAGATAGATAGATAGATAGATAGATAGATAGATAGATTAGATAAATAGAGAGAGAGATAGACAGATAGGTAGGCAGACAGAAAAATAGACAAAGAAAGAGAAAGATAAATAGACAGACAGACAAATATAGATAGATAAACAGACAGAAAACAGACAGACAGATAGCCTTTGAATTCCCATAGCAGGTGCTTCATAACTCATTGTTGACTAACTGAGAGAATAAGCCTTCAGGTTAAACGTGCCTATTTCCTCCCAGAGGTGTGGATATGGCATGGTCTCTGGTTCTTTCTCTTTCCTGGTCAACCTCTCCAGGCTGCTCTCCAGCTCATTGACGTCCATGGATGTGGGCTGCCCAGGGCCCCTCCCTGCTTCCCTCTGACACTTTCTTAATGCAGCCTTGCCTAGGAAAGCCTTAGCTTTTCTTGGCTGCCACATATTTCCATCTGTAATACATAGACGATACACTGGCAAGGAACTCCTGCCAGGATCATGACTTCAACACAGACTTGCCATGCAAAGCTCTGAATCCGCCTTGTGCTGGGGCTCAGAGTTCAGGATGAGGTAGCTTAGGAGAAGGAGAGCCCTCAGGGGTGAGGTCCCCAGCGAAGAAAGCCCATTCCAGGCGCATTAAGCAGCAAGCAGAGAACGACAAGTCTACCCAAGCTCTGAGGCAGAGATCGAGGCTCTGTGAACCATATGTAGACCACACGGAGAGCAAGCCCCAGTAGGGAGCAGGCTCACTACCTACAATGGCAGGGAGATTTTGAATAAGACGGACTGTCTAGCACATGCACAAGCACAGGGCTGGGCATCAGTGTTGTTGGCCAGCCAGATGCAAGGCAAACATCAGCAGTAGCCCCACCTTGGAAAACAAGGGAAAAAGTGAGATGACCAAGACAGAGGAGGAATGACCTTTGGATTGTTTGTGGGAGAGGGTTGGAGGAGACCTCAGGGCCTGGTGATGAGGACTCGGATCACGATTATAATAATAGGGAGCAAGTTCTCTCCAAAAATGACTTTATGCTCATTTTGTATGCATCACGAATACATTTGGGAATTTATATTTTTGCATGTAATATGTTCGTATATATTATGTAAATACTTAGAGATGTTTTTATGACAGCTGGTAGCCCAGTGGGTGGAGCAATGGACCTGCAGTGATCTAAGGTCAGATTCCACTTCAGACAGTCACTAATGGCCCTGGGCAAGTCACTTAATTTTTGTCCACCTCAGTTTCCTCATCTGTAAAAAGTACAGTAATAGCAACTATCTACTGAGGTTGTAGTGAGGATCAAAAGAGATATATTTGTTAAGTGCTTTTTGAACCTTAGAGCGCCATAGAAATGCTGCCTATTGTTTGAGTGGAAGCTCCTTGAAGACAGGAATGCTTTCACTTTGTCTGTGTAACCCTAGGATATAGCATGCAATAAACACTTAAATGCTTGCTTGCTAGCTAGCTAACCCTTACATTGGAGTTTATGAGAAGCAAAGCATTTAAGTGCATTATCTCCCTTGATTTGATGATAACAGCTAGCATTTCTGTAACACTAATTTAAAGTTTCCAAAGCACTTCACAAATATTACCTCACCACAACCCTGGTGTTATTATCCCCATTTTACAGATGAGGAAAGTTGCTGAGTAAGGTAAAGTAACTTGCCCAGGGACACACAACTAATAAATTTCTGAAGAGGATGAGAACTCAGATTTTCCTTAAATATGGTTGGAAAAGTAGGTTGACACACCTTTGTGGAGGGAAGACCCTTCCATTCCTGAAGCAGTTTGTTTTATTCGAGAGCATTGGTGAGTAAAGGTAGGTTTTTGAACTGGATGGGATGACAGAGTCAGACCTAAGCCTTAGGAAGATGACTGAGCAGCTGACATTGCTGGAGCATATGATGATGCCTGTTACTGATAACTGAGCAGGGGGAATGATGGAAAAGACCTGGAAGGTAAGAGCTTAGCTTCTGATGTGCTAGTGAGCCTGGCCTTGCTTGTGTTCCTCTTATTTCTCTTCCCTTCTCCTCCTCCTCCTTTTCTTCATCCTCCCCTTTCTTCCTCCTCTTCTTCCTCACCCTTTTCCTTCCCCTCTTCTTCCTTTTCTTCTCCTCCTCTTCCTCTTTCTCTCCTTTCTCCTTTTCCTCTTTTCCTCCTCCTGGGTTATGAAGGTTTTTGAACACCAAGCAAATGACTTTGTACTTCATCCCAGAGACAACAGGAAGCCACTGGAGTTTATTGAGTAGAGGGGTAGACACAACCTTTTTGATTGTTAGCTTTTTCATCCACAAAATGAGGATAAGTAATAAGAGTGTCTGTCTCCCAGGGTTGTTGTGAGAATCATGCTAAGGTGTCAGTTGCTTCATGAACACCATTAAGGTCTACAGAAATGAGCAGTGATCATTCTTCTTTGGATCACGGCTGGGGCGTTGGACAATCTGTGGTTATGGCCAACATGCTGGTTGGCTCTGTTTGGCTGCAAATCTTTGCTCCCAGGGAGGGGTCTCTGGGCAGCAGGGAAGTGACAATGATGTAAGCAAAGAAAAGAGCATCAGTGGAAAAATTGAGAATAAAAGTAGTTGGAGAGAAAACTAGTACTAGTGAGAAGCCAGGAAAGAGCTGAGATCTACATGGGTGGAGGGAGCCCCCACCTACAGCTGGAATCCTCAAAATGGGAAGCAGCCTCAAGTCTAGGGCACAGGACCCCAAATCCCCAGAAAGCACTAGGCCTACAGGGAAAATGGTTTCCACTTCCATGTAGGCTCCTGATTTGAAACACCCTGTGTTAATCTCCTTACTGGCCTAGGAGAGAGAGTGCTAGACTAGGGTAAGAAAAATCTGGGTTCAAAAGCTGTCAAAAATACTGCTAAGCCATGTGACCTTGGGCAAGTCACTTCATGAATGACTCAATCAGCAATACTTATTAAGCACTTGTGATATACTTGTGCTAGAGATACAAAGAAAAATAAAAATGAAACATCTTGCCTTCAGAGAGCTTATAGTCTATTGCACAGAATGTCCTTGCCCATATAAGTCTATGTAAAACCTATGCCTCAGTTTCCCCACCTGTAAAGTAATACTCAATAGTTCACAGGGGCAAGTAATATTGTGTGTATATGGCACTTGGCAAACCTTAAGGCTTGATACAAAGGTATCAATAACTAGTGGGGCAGAGCACAGAGAGTGTTGGAACCAGGGTCAAGAAGATCTCTGTTTGAATCCCACCTCTGACACCAAAAGCTGAATGACTTTGAGCAAATCACTAGCCTTAGATTTCTCATCTATAAAGGGGAGATAATATCCATTTATAATATGAGGATTATAGCAGACATTTGTCAAGGGCTTTGCAAACTTCTAAAGAAATGCCATTATTATTACTGCTAATTGGTTATATTATGTCATAACATATTGTGTGTGTATATATGTATATGTATATCACGATAATAATCATTAGTATTCGTCCTTCCCCAGACCCACAGACCCCTGGAAGCTGGAAGAGGACCCTCCCTCCCCAGAAAGCCTTGGCAGGGGTGAGCAGGTGACAAAGATTAGACACTCCTACGTCTGGAGCCAGAAGGGACCCCATAGGACATCAAGGCCGACGCTACATTTTACAGAGGAGGAGACTGAGGTCTGGGGACACAAACAGTAAACGTCGGAGGCAGGGTTCCTTTTCCTCTGCTCCATGGCCCCCATCTTGGGGTTGGGAGCAAGTCAAGGCCTCACAAGTCACGGAGTCAGAGAACCTCAGAGTTCAAAGGGCATCCCCAACACGGCCTCCAGTGACCTCAGAGAAGGCTCTCAAACCTCTCTTAAGGAAATGAATTACCCAGGCTTGAAGGAGTTAATCCTGCTTCTCATTCATCTATTGGTGACTTTGAGGGGGGGCATCCAACGCATTTTGGGGGGGCGGGAGAGCAAAATACTAGCTAAAAGGGCTCCTCTTTCCAACAGTGTGTCCACAAGTCTGCCCATGCTCAGCCTTCTTTTGAAATGCCAAAACAAAACCCAGCAGTGACTTTTGGTGTCCAGGGACCTGGATGGGAATCCCACCTTTCCCTCATGGCACTTGGTGTGACCTACTGAAATCACTTCCTCTCTCAGGGCCTCAGTTGCCCAATCTGTAAAATGAGAGGGATGGCCTCTGAACTTCTTTCTAGCTCTAAACCTAAGCTTCCATAATCTCATATTTCCCAGCATCCTTTCTGAACTAAGGATGGGATACGGTTCCTCACCCTCCACTTTTTTCCCTTCAAGAAGAAGGGAGGGACAAGTGAAAGAAGGTTAGTAGAAAGCAATAGGAAGGGGTAATAATAAAAGCCTTCCAAGTTGGGGTCTTGCATGGAGTCTTCTCGTTAATAAATATTCTAGTAAATAAACATGACGCATGAACCAGAGGGTGACAGAGCTCAAGGTTTACAGGTTAAAGAAAAAAATTAAAATGAAAAAAAAACTTAGTTGACCCCGAGCTCCACTGTTCTATCTTAATAACTTACATGGGTTTGCCAAGAGTGACCATGAATTCATGGACCACCAAGCACTTTGCAAACTTCAGCTGAGAGAACTCCGTGAAGGCGTATTATTAACATTATCCCTGTTATTACTCTCTGTTTGGACTCCTCAGCACGGATCCTGGCTCCCTTTCTAAATGCAACCCCTCGATCCTGGGCTCTGGAAATGCCCCCTGAGTGACAAAGTGGCCTAATGAGGCTTCTCTGCAAGGTAGGAGCTGGTAAGCGAGAGAGAGAGAGAGGAAGGATGCTCGGGTCCTCATGTCTCACTCCCTCCCCCTGTTGGCGGCTGCTGGAACTGAGGACCCAGGAATCACTCGGAAAGAAAGCTCAGTGGCTCAGTGCGATCCAACCTTTTCACTTTTCAGAGAGGGAAACTGAGGCTGACACAGATGAAACGACTTGTCCAGGGTCACACAGCTAACAAGTGGGAGAGCCAGGATTTGAACTACCAAATCTCATCCTCTCTCCTCTGCCCCAAGCAGCTTCCTTATCCTCCTCTGGAGTTCTGGCTCATGATATTCATTCTCAGACTGCCAACTAGTACTCTATCCACTGCACCAATTACGTCACTTACTATCTCAGGCCTCAGTTTCCTCCTCTGTAAAATGGACAGGTTGGAATAGATACATGGCTCCAAGGGTCCTTCTAGCTTAAAGATCTATGATCCAGTCCTTGAAATAAGAACGGATTGTGCACAGAAGCCACATGGGGCCCCCTTCCTCCTGGAAGCCTTTCCTTATCCCCTTAGGATCAGGTGGGAATTGGCTGGACTCCGATTCAGCCCACTCAAATTACATTCTATTCCTTTATTTATCTGTTTAAGCCTGTGTATGTCCCCAGTGGAATGTAAGTTCCTAGAGAGATGTCTTTCTTTTTGTCTTTCTTTCCTGGCACGTAACTGAATAGTGCCTGGTATGTAGTAGGCATTTAATAAATTTCTGTTAAGTCAAATCATCATCATCATTATCATCACCATCATCATCATCACACACACACACGGTTGCAGGGAGCAGTAGGCCACCACCCAAGTTAAAATACACATCTGGCCCAAACCCCCAAAGGGACCGGTATAAAAAGCCAAATTAGGACTTTAGTCCTGGAGGAAGCAAAGCAAACATCCAGGCCTCACCAAAAGGCATTTTCTGGACCTGTGGCTCCCACTATCCACTGGAGATTCAGCTGTTAGCAGCTAATGTCAACATTTTCGGCCAGAGATTCAACAGCAGAAAATTCTAAACAAGTTTTGTGGGGTCCCCAAGGTTTGCTCTCAGTATCCCTGGGCTAAATTAGAATCCCCTTTCCTGCATTCTTCCCTAATGAGCTTGTTTTTTTCTATCAGTAATGAAGATTTACTGTGTGAATTGAAGAAATAATGGTATATTTTACAGACATAAATATGACCACATTTTTTCCCCAGTAGAAATTAGCTTCTCTATTCTGGGACTCTTTACAACCTTGAAATAATCTTTTCCATACAACCAAAGCTCAGACTAGAAAGGGGCTCAAAGGTCTGCACCAGAACAGGCCCCATGAAGTGGTTATATGCCTCCTCTGCTTGAAGCCATCTAATAATGAGATCCTCACTACCTTCTAAGGTCACCCACTAGCCCCACTTGGGCTAGCTCTCCTTCTTAGCAAATTGTTTTTTTCTTTAAATACCCTTAGATGAAGCCAACATCTTCTTCCCTGCTTCCCTCCATCCCTCGGCACTGCAAACCAAGTCAAATGGCTCTTCCAGGAGAGGACCCTTCAGATACTTGAAATCAGTAAACAAAACACAAAAACAAAGCCTCCCAGGAAACAGACATTTTATAGTAAAGTAGAAAAGGGTTTGTTGGATTCACAAGACCAGAGTACAAACATTACCTATGTGACCTGGGAAAAGTCCCCAAAGATGCTTTCTGGATCTCCGTTCCATTCTCTATAAAATGAAGGGGCTGCACTAGATGGCCTCTGAGGTCGCGTTCACTCTGAAGGAATGATCTGAAGTCACTTAGCCTCTCTGTGCCTCAGTTTCCTCATCTGTAAAATAGGGGGTTGGTCTAGAGGTCCACTGGGGGTTTTTCCAGATCTCCATGCTATGAAGTAAATAGAACCTTACATGTGAAGTGAATTAGAGCCCAACTATTGTACAATATTCATTATTCGCTTACATACTTCTAGGGGCAGGAAATTCATATCCTCCCAGGGCAGCCATTTTTTAAAACAGCTCCACTGGATAGAAATTTCTTCCTTATTCTGAATACATCTGCCAACTCCACCAGGCATCCACCATCACCCCATTCTTAGTTATATATTTACTATATATTTATTTTGAGCTTGTGTGTCTTTAGTAGAACATAAGCTTCTTGAGGGCTCAGACTGCTTCACATTTATTAAATTGTTGCTTAATAAATGTAAGTTGATTAACTGGTTGATTTGCCCATCATTTCCTTGTTTCTGACATTCTGTCCATTAGGAAAAGGGTGGCCCTCTTGCAGACATTAAGCCCTTAAATAGGGTAGGAGGATGGTTTTTCTTCTACCTGGTCTATAAAACGGTTTTAGTTTACACAAAATTGTTAGCAAGTAGTTGGTTTTTTTTTTCCCCCAGATCAGTTATAGTCCAGGAAGCATCTCCTTGGAGAGGTCAATAACTCTGGTTACTAAGTCCATTTGCCCCTGCTCAGGTCCCCATGACAAAGAATCCTGTGCCAATGGTCATCTGGCTGTACCACCCACTAAATTTTCCTCTGCCCTTTGAATGACAGATGCAAATCAACAACTGAGAAGGCATGTGTTGAGTAAGCTGGAGATTCCTGGAGCTGTGGGGCAAACATGGTCTGACCTAAGAATTCCCAGTTGTAGTAAACTCTCTCCACCAAAGCAAACCTATATGTTCTGCAACACACATCATAAAGCATTGCCTGGGGCACTGGCCAGGGTGACTCAGCCAGTCTGGGATGAAGGTAAGCCCAGGTCTTCCTCCTCAGACCAGAGGATCACAGCCTCCTAGATTAGAGCTGGAAGGAGCTTCTGAAGCCAACAAATCCAAAGCCCTCATTCTACAGGTGAGGAAACTGAGGCACAGAGAGGGAAGCAAATAGAGGAGATTAGAAAGAACCAAAGGCATCTGACTTCCAGTTCATTGCTCCCTCCACACCGCAGTGCACAGAAGTGTAATAGGGTCACACATTAGTAACAGAGAAATTTACCATTTGGATTACATAACTGTCTTTTAAAAATCTTATTCAACTAACATTTATTAAGTGCGTATTGAGAAGAGGAACTGAAGGAAGGCCCAGAGGTTCAGTAAATAACAGTCCCTGCTCTCACTAAATGTACAACCTAGTTGGGAATTTGATATATAAACCAATAACCATTATGCAAAATAACATACGGTGAGTGATTTGGCCATCCTAGGTTGGCCCCCAGAATAAAACCATAGAGTGGGAGTTGGAGAAGAAATTCAAGGTTATCTCTCCCAAACCATCTCATTTTAGAGTTAAGAAAAGCGAGGCCCCAAAAGGACTTGCTCAAGGGCACATAGCGACAGAGTCCAGATTCGAACCCAAGTCCACCGACTCAAATCCATCACTCACTGCCTCTGAGTAACAGAATCCAAAACGAAATTTCAGTAATTTTGTAAAGTCTTATGGGGCACCTAAAACAAAACCCTTATCTGTTTTAAGGGGGGGGGAGCTAAGTCTTAGACTAGGACTGGAGAAGGTACAGATGAAAAAGAACTCAGGATGCTAATTGGCTTCCCTTGCTCCCAACCCTCCCTCACGGACCAAAAAAGTGTTGACAGTTCCATCAATGACCAGCAGGGGGCAGCATGTTAAAATCTATGCAGAAACCACAGTCATCTGCAGCAACCACGCTCTGCCTGAATTTGGGTTTTGAAATTCTTATTCTCAGTCTGTTATTATGTAACCAAAATATATCCATTCTCCTAAGGCCACCATAGAATTTTATCTCCTATTAACTAATACATCACACAGTTGTCAGTGCATCCATCAACATTTACTAAGTTCCTACTATGTGCCAGGCGCTGGGCTAAATGCTGGGCATAAAAGACAGTCCCTATCCTTGGGGAAATTATAAAGGAGACGTTGATAGAGCGCCAGGCCTGGAGCCTGGAAGACCTGAGCTCAAATCTGGCCTCAGACTCTAACTAGCTATTCACGTCACTGTTTGCCTCAGTTTCCTCATCTGTAAAATGAGCTGGAGAAGGAAATATCAAGCTACTCCAATATCTTTGCTAACAAAACACCAAAAGGAGCCACAAAGAGCTGGACGTGTCTGAAAAACAACTACTAAACAGCAACACTATAAGCAATAAATAAACACGTATTAAGTTCTTATTATATGCTAGGTACTACGTGAGCTCTGGCGATACAAAATAAGGCAAAAAACAGTCTGGTCCCTGAGAGAATTATAAAGAAGTGCACTATATAATCAATCAGTAAATGCTGACTAAAAACTTATGATGTGCCGGGCACTGTGTTAAGTGCCGGGGATACAGAGAAGGCAAGGAGCTTCCAGTCTAGTGGGGGAGGCAACGTGCAAACAAGCTATGGGCAGGATGAAGTAGAGGGCATCCTCAGAGGACAGCTCTAGAATTAAGCAGGAAAGACTTCCTGAAGGAGGTGGGACTTAGCTGGGACCTTGAAGGGGGCCAGGATGAGGAGTGGGTGCCGCAGTGTGGCTCTGGAGACCACCTAGCATTGTTGCAGGGGATGCCAGCCAAACACAAGCTCTATCAGGTCCCACGGAGCTGAGGTGGCCTTGAGTGAAGGCATGGGAACAGGCTGCATGTGCAACTGTCATCCAAAAACAGCAAGGTACCAGGGAATGCTCGCTGGACTCCTTGCGGCCCTCTGTGACATGAGTCACAGGAAGGAGGATGTGACATCGAAGCTCGGCTCTTCTACTCCCCACCCATGTGCCCTTGGCTAATTCTGAGCCTCAGTTTCCCCATCTATAAAATGAAAGGGTTGACCTTGATAAAGCCCAGGGTCCTTTTCAGCTGTGTATCTCTGTTCTTGGGCTCCCGTGACCAGTCTACTTGTCCAGAGAGAAGAATTTCTCAGCCTGAACAACTCCCAGATGTGGCGTCTGTACTTGTGGAAGAAGTGTTCAGCCTGAGAGAACCACACCGGGAAGTAACATCACAGGGTGGCATGTGACGAAGGCCAGTGATGACTCCTGACCCAGTTTTGGGTGTGGGCCCCACCACTGTGTGCCTGCTCTTGCGGGCCAGTGCTGGTGAGGCCTAGGGTGGTCACAGCTCTATAGCTGGAAATGGCCTTGGGAGTCTTTAACACCAACCTCCCCATTTTATGGATGAGAAAACTAAGGCCCAGAGACACTAAGTGATTTGCCCAGGATCACACAGCTAGTAAGTGTCTAAAGCAGAATTTGAATACAGTTCTTCCCAAGGCCGAGTCCAGTGCTCCATCCGCTATACCACATAGCCACCCTAACTCGGGTGTTCACAACACAGCTCTGACACCAGCTGTGTGCCTGTAGTTCCTGCATCTGTAAAATGAAGGCTGTGCTACTTTCCCCACTGACATCACTGCGCTGATCAAGAGAAGAAGTTTGAGAATGTTGAAATGCCCTAGAAATGTGAGTTGTTGTTATTATTGTTATTGTTATCATTATTTTCATTGTATTCATACCAGTGAGTGGAAAGCAAACTTCAGGTTGAAGATGAAATTTTACCAGAGGCCTGGACTGTATTTAGAGCCTGTTGATGGCCAGGAAATCCAGGCTGTGACTAAACTGGACCAGCGACGGTTCTGAAACAAGCCAGAGAAGTAAGCTGCGTGGGACTCTCCTACTGGAAGATGCTTTAAAAAGGGTCTCATTTGTGGTTACAGTCTTCACTGTCCTTGAGATGGAGGACACACACTCACACACACTCACACACTCACACACTCATACACACTCACACTCCCAGGCTCAGCCAAGTAGGCAGCCCTGGCACTTCTGGGCTTCCTCATCAATAATGCAATAGCTCTATTTGTATTGGAGGAGTCTCCAAGTGGTGCATGCGGTTGAACAAACCCACACACACGCCCACACAGACACACGAGGAATGGGGACCACCCTTCTGGGGATCAATGGAAGTGGCCAGAGCAAGAGTTGCTTTCTGGCTCCCACTGCTCAGCAGCTTGGAGCCAATTCCATAAAGGGTCAGTGCTGGCTGGGGAAGGACTAATACCGTGGGAGCCCTGAGTGAGACCGGTGTCAGAGGACACCCTCGATGTCTAAAGCAAAAGCTAACCCTGCTCTGAAGCCACCCTGCAGGAGCCTGGCCGAGCTGCAGTGACAAGGAGGCCCCAAGGAGATAAGGTAGTCCAAGCAGCTACACCAATGTAGGCAGACGCGCCAGGCCACACTTGGTCAGCATTTCCCCCCCTTTTTTTTCAGATAAAGAGAGATCAAAGAAGACAGAACATGGCTAGAAAACAGAGACACAGAGAGAAAGAGAAATACATAGATATAGATACAGATATAGATATAGATATAGATATAGATATAGATATAGATATAGATATAGATATAGATATAGATATAGATATAGATATAGATATAGATATAGATATAGGTATAGGTATAGGTATAGATATAGATACAGATAGATACAGATACAGATATAGATATAGATATAGATATAGATATAGATATAGATATAGATATAGATATAGATATAGATATAGGTATAGATATAGATACAGATACAGATACAGATACAGATACAGATATAGATATAGATATAGATATAGATATAGATATAGATATAGATATAGATATAGATATAGATATAGATATAGATATAGATATAGATATGGATATAAACATAGAGACATCTCTTATAGAGACCTAGAGAGATAGGAGTGGTCATAGAGAATGATGGATACAGAGAAACTAAGATTAGAGATAAAAGAAAGATGTATGTATGAGAAGGGGAGGGAGGAAAAGCGAGAAAGGTGGAGAGGAGGGAAGGAGGGGGGAGGGAAAGAGGGAGAGAAAAGGGGGAGAGGAGGGAAGAAGATAAAGACAGAAGATGGAAGGAGGGGGAGGGAATGGGAGGATGGTAGAGACACCAGGGAGATGAGAGGCAGAGAGATTAGAGAAAGATTGATAGAAGATGATAGAGACACCAAGAGGGACCAGAAATAAAGACAAAGATTAGAAAGGAATGTGGTTAGGAAGAAATTGAGCAAACAGAAAGATTGTAGAGAAAGGTGATTGAGAATAATAAAATTCAAAATAGAGACAGCCAATGAAAGGCAAGAGATTAGAAACAGCAATGGGGAGAAAGCTACATTAGAGATATGTTAGAGGCCGAATGAAAGAGATGGAGAGATTAAAAGAGGTAATGAGATAGAGAGGAGGAGAGGGGAGGAAAGGAGAGAATGGGAAAGGAGGAGAGGGTAGGGAAGAGAAAGAGAAGGGAGGAGAGAAGAGGGGAAGGGAAGGGAAGGGAAGGGAGGGGAAGGGAAGGGAGGAGAGGAGAAAGGAAGGAAGGAGAAAGGAAGCACAATATAGTAGACAAAGGGTCAGCTTTGGATTGGAAAGACCTGAGTGCAGATCTCCTGCTGACACAAATTAGCTGCATGATCCTGGTGAAATGATATAACCTCTAAGTGTCCCAGGCAACTCTTCCAAGATTATGAATTACAGATGAGTTGTCCACTTGCATCAGCAGAATCTTTCATACAAATGAAATCACAGATCTGAACCAAAAGAAATGCTCTATGGCTTATAAAGGAAGTCCCGGCTTACCCCCGGGAGTCTGTCTCATTGATGTCAGAAGTGATCAAAGAAAATACCACACTGACAGCTGACTGGGAAAAGTTTAGCTAGAAAGGATGTGGCGGAAACTTTTTTTTCCTACTTTTTACTTTCTTCTTTTTAAATCAGCTTTTGAGTTTCCTACTAGGTTCATAAAAGAAGACTTTGTAAGGGCAGGCAGCATGGGCCTGGAGGGAAGAATACTGGCCTGGCAGCCATGGTTTGACTGGGTCTACTTGAATCCATATAAGCACAGGCCAATTTCTAACCTTTCCTCTAGCCTGAGGGTAATGTTCATCAGCAGTGATGCCCTGCTTGTGAGAAGGAGCATGAAACAACATCATTACCAGGAAAGGAGCCAGACCTATCAGTTATCAGGAAAGGGAGATACCAGATGGGCAGCCTGGGCACTGCCCTGGTACCTGCAGAGTGGTGAGGGACCCAGATGAAGTTTCCCAGTATCATTGGGTCATCCATGGGGGACACTACAGAAAGATGTGGGCAAGAATCTCATGGAATAAGAAAGTAAGGATTTGAAGGAAGTGGGGTGGGAGGGGTGCTGAATGTTTCTAGAAAGTCCCATATCAGCAAGATCCTGGAGGGTGTGCTGAAGCACACTTTGTGCCATAGGCCCTTCATCGTCTTGTTGAATGTAGAATCAATCAGCAAGCCTGTACCAAGCCTCTCCTATAGTCCAGGCAGTAGACACCGAGGATCCAGAAGCAGAGGTGATCCATGAAGTCATACACTTGAATCTTGGGGTTTGGACCTCAAACCCAGCACTCCTGCCATGGCACCATGTGGTTCACCATATCAATGTGTGATTTCAGCCCAAACGCTATGGGTCATTTCACTGACATCCTGTCCAACATACCGCCTGCAAGGGGCTTTATCTCTGCCTTCTGCCTCTGTCATTGGTGAATGTTGGAATTTCAGGCCCTCAAAGGCACAACTGGTATTTAGTTACCTCCATTTCCAAGATGAAACAAGCCATTTTTTAAGATGGAAAAGCCGTAGGATTAGAAGTTACTTCAGCTCCAACCTGACATACTTGCTCTAAGCCTATTCTTAGTCTAAGCTGATCGACTGGACTAATATTCCCAAACGGAAGATTAATGGGAACAGCTACAAAGGAATTACTCTACTCTCTAATAGCAAGATGGTATCAAACAGAACTCACCCTCCGACTATGACCGCACTGCTGAGAGTCAGCCAGTCTTTTCTTCTTCTCAAAGAACTCTTGGAAAACTACAGTGGGACTGAGTAGGGGAGGAAGCCCAGAGGTCTCTATTTACTTCTTGGTGACCTCTCTCCCTGTGCTGCCCTGCAGGAGGATTCTCTGTTGGCCTTGTGGCTGTCATCACCAACAAATAACCAGGTTAGATAGAGCAACTGCATCCCCACCAAGGGGCAGTTAGGTGGCGCTACAGTGGATAGAGCCCTGGCCCCAGAGTCAGGAGGAGCTGAGTCCAAATCTGGCAAGTCACTTAACCCTGTTTGCCTCAGTTTCCTCATCTGTAAAATGAGCTGGACAAGGAAATGGCAAACCCCTCCAGTATCTTCATGAAGAAAAATCCAAATGGGGTCACAGAGTCAGACAAAACCGAAATGACTGAACAACTATCTACACACACATAGCTATATGTACATACAACATATAATATATGTGTGTGTATATGTGTGTGTGTATACACACACACACACACACACACACACACACACATACATGTTGTCTTCCCAGTTATACTATAAACTCCTTAAAGGCAAGAACCATCTCACTTTTGCTCTTGTATCCCTCTTTCTCAGGATCATGCCTTCCAGGTAATAAATGCTTGTTGAGACTGACTGAAAGAATGGACATTTAACACTGGACTATGTGTGATATCTGCTACAGGTGACTGGGAAGTAGATCTTGAGGCTAGGCCAGAAACCCAGGAAAAAAGGAGGTTGTGGCCAACCTGTCCAGAAGCTTCTCAAGTGATTCCTCCCCTTGTTTGAAGCACAGTTGTTGGTTAACAATACATCCAGGAGTCTAGTGCTTCTGGGGGCCTGATGCCAAGACCTCGCTTGGAATCCAAGATGACGCACAAGCTTTCGATGAAACACAAAGCCAAACAATACCCTTAGGAGCTGCTTCCATTGTACTAAATCTTGAACCATTACCAGATGAGTCTCTAAGGACTCAAGTACTCCTTTGACCTTTTCAGATGGATGGTGTCCCATCACTAAGGCACTGTCAGTGCAGCTCAGCAGAGAGGGATGATGGTGTAGAGGTGAGGGTCTTGCATTTATAGTTAGGAGACACCAGGTTTGCAAACCCAGGCCCCTAACTTCCTTGTGGGACCTTCATCATTCCTTACCTACTGTTTCTGTATTGGCAAAAGAGAGCTACAATCATCTTTGCAGCACCTAGCTCACAAGCATTAGTAGAAGGAATGTGCTTTGTAAACGTTGAAGTGCCATAGCCATGGGAGTTACTGGCATCATTTGCAGGGTTAGTTATTTAATCACAGCAGGCACCCTCTCCTCAGATGGGGAATGTGCCTGGCAGTGACTTAGGGTCACTAAGGTCTCTATGAAGGTCTGTGGCTGAGAACTCTGATCCCCTAAGGGCTGAGCTTCTGAACACCTTTCTTAGAACTTGTCAACAGGAAATTAGGGCCATTTCTCAACTCACCCCCGTGGCCTTTGGGTACGGCCAGTCTTCTTGTTCTGTAATGTTTTGAAGAAGCTGAACTCTTTTATTTGGTTTGTTTGTTTGTTTTTAGAGTTGGTGGCTAAAGAGTTAGGACAACCTGGATTCACGTCATGCTTTGGGTGATCTGTGCGATCATGGGAATGTTCCTCCACCTCTCTGGGCCACAGTTTCCTCTTGTGTGACTAGATGATCTCTAAGGACCTTTCCATCTCTAAGTCCTAAGTGACTTGCCCAAGATCACAGCCATCAAGGAGCAGAAGGAGAAATCAAACCTTACGCTCCTGACTGCAAATGCACTTTTCTTTCCACTGCTACAAAGATAGACTGAAAACCTATTGAGCTAATATACAATTAACTTTGGTTGTTTGCTGTTGGCATTATGGACACTTGATCATTTCCATACCATTTTTCAGTATAGAACTACAGGTACTTTCTCCTTGTTAACTGTTAGGGATTTTTGTTATTGAGGAGTTTCAGTTGTGCCTGACTTTTCATGGCCCCATTTGGGATTTTCTTGGCAAAGATACTGGAGTGCTTTGCCATGTCTTTCTCCAGCTCGTTTTTTAGGTGAGGAAACTGAAGCAAACAGAATGAAGTGACTTGCCCAGGGTCATACAGCTAGTAAGTGTCTGAGGCCAAATTTGAACTCAGGTCTCCCTGACTCCAGGGCCAGGGTGCTATCCATTGCAGTGCCACCTAGCTGCCCCTGTGACTTTAAACCACTCATTTAACTCCAGTCTTTAAAATGAAAGGGCTATGTGTCTTCCAGCTGTCACAACCGATAAGTCAATGAAGGCAGATATTGTAAACTTAAGTCAGAAAAGACACATCCTAGTAAAATCAGCCCAATAATGTTTGCACCACCTTCCACACAGGACCACTATGAGAGTCAAATGAGATAATCTATTTAAAGTCATCTGTAACTGTAAGCACCATATAAATGGGAATTGCATATTACATCACATAATAATAAAGTCTAATTTCCCAATGTAATTGTAAAAGGCTGAAGAACAGATGGCCCCAGACAGGGGCAAAGATTTAGAGCAGAAGGTCATCTTGTCCGATGCTCTTGCCATTTTAAAAAATGTGTAATGATGCATATTGTTCTTACATGGGCACCTTTTCAATGCATGCCCCCTCTCCCCTCTTCGTAACAAAGAAATGCCACCAAACAAAACAAGTTGGTACCATAGCCACATCTGACAACGCATGCAACATTGCACATCCCTAGTCCACCTTTTCCAATGGAAAGAGGGCAATACTCGTTTTCCAGGTGAGAAAATGGACGTCTAGATTTGCCCAAAGAAACACAAGCATTGAGAAGCTGAGCTGGGACTTGAGACGCCTCCCAACCCCACTTTACAGAAGACAAGGAAACAGGCCTACAGAGGTGAGAAGGGTTACTTAAAAGTACACCCTTGCTTGCTGAGTCAAGAGGCAAAGGATGTGAACACTAGCCCACTCTGACTCCAAATTAAGCAGACTCTGAAAGGTTCCAAGGAAGCTCGGGTGAGATCTGGCCCCTATTGCTCTCCTTGTGAAGTCCAACAGCATTGAAGGTCACATTCCACACAGCTCAACTGTGAGGTCAACAGGGCACCAGGCCAGGGCCTGTCAAACCCATGGAGGGCTCCAGCCTTGCATGAGAAAGCTCTCTTCTTGGACCTTCCATGCCAGTGAAGAAACCCAACCCCCGAAGGTCGGGATGTTTTATGGGAAAGATGGGCATTGGCCCTGTGGGATCTGGGCTTGGAAGAGGGCCTGTGCTCTCTGCCTTCTTGGCCTGGCAACTGACCCAAGAGCTCAGGCATCAGGAGATGGCAGGAGAGCCAGCTGTCTGGAATTCCTTTGCTGTACCACCTGTCGTTGGCAATACCCAGCCTGGTATTTGGTCATCCTTGGAACCATTTAAGAGCTGTTGGAAGGAGTCTTCTTCTGACCCTTCCAATTCCCATTATTTCCCCTGGGAAACTCACCTTCCAGACAAGCAGGCCCAAGAACTGTCCCCCAAACTCTCATGTTAATCTCCTTCCTCTTGTCTTTATACAACAGACTGTCTGCTATGCCTGGGGGTGCCCTTCTGCCCAGCTTTAAACCTCAAGCTTCCTTCAAGGTTCCACAAGTGCCACCTCCTCTAGGAGCCCCAAGGGAGGCAGAATGGGCCAGGGGAAAGAGGAGGGCCTGGATTCAGATCCTGCCAGATGCTTGCTACCAGTGTGACCTTCGGCCTCTTTGGTCCCCAATTCCCTTCTCTGTAAAAGGAGGGGGTTGGGACTATGGCACTGTCAGGCCCACATCTGATACAATGGACCATTCAGGATGCAAACAAACAGTCCCTTTCCTAAAAATATATTCCAATACCCCACCTCAGCCTCACTGAGGCAACTTCAAGGCACTTAGAAGCAGATCAGGAAACAACCACAACAAAAGATAAAAATCTCTGGCAACAGGTTTCAAAGCAGTCTACCAGGAGGCTTCCTGAGGTCTCAGGAGGCATGGGCCAAAGCTCTCAGAGCACCAAGGGCCCAGACTGATCCACCAGAGGGCAAAGTGAACCCTAAATGCCCCCAGGTCAGCACCAGAGCATCCTGGCTTCCAAATGTCCTTGTGGGTGTAGTGGGAGGAGGGGGATGACATCTTGCCTCCTCAGTTCCACCAGGGTCCAAGCCCACAGAGGACAGAGGGCTAATTTGGAGCCAGAGGGCTGGGTTCCTGCCAGCTCCTACCTGTGGAACCTTGGCCAAGTCATCTGACCCACCCTCTGGGCCTCGGTTTCTTCATCTCTACAAAGAGGGAGTTAGCCCGGATGACTTCTGGCCATTAACACAGGATTCTAGGACTTAAGTCAGTTCCTCTCAACCTCCTCCTCTTTTAAGGGAGGGTGACTGCTGAGATTTCTGCACCTCTAAATCAAGGCTTCTACTTGTTCAGACTCTGTGCCACCCTCCACCCCAGAGAACAGCTCCTTGAAGGCAGGGACTGTCTTTTTCTGTCCTCATGTCTCTGGGGACAGATGTATTTTGTACATACTTCTTGAGTGGCATTCACTGAAGTGACTCCCCCTGGGCAGCAGCTGCCAATGGGCATGAGAAAGAAGAGGAAAGCTGGCCATGAGGGCATCGTGTCACCCTGCCGAATCCCACACTCCAAAGCCCTCACTGTTCTCCGTCTTCTACTGGGCAAACATTCCCAGAGGCATTGGGGGCAGGACCAATTTTGTCAACTCAATTAAATGCATCTGCTTGGACTGTTTGCTCTTCCCCAGTGCCTCGTGCCATGACAGTCTGCTGGGGAAAGGCTGGGTCAGATTCAACATGGCAGAGTGGTAAGAATTGTGGATTGGGAGCCCAAGGACCTAGGTTGGAATCCGGGCTTGAGTGCTTCCTGCTTTGGTCACCTTGGGCAAGCGACTTGACTTCTCAGCCTCTTAGCAATGAGGGGGTCAGATTAGATGGCTTCCAAGGTCCCTTTCCAGCCTTGGATCTAGGATTCTGCCACTCAATCTCCCTCAGCCTCAGTTTCCTTATCTGTAAGATGAGGTCAGATTAGATGGCCTTGCTGGTCTTTCAGCTCACGCTCTAGGATTCTATGTTAGAGCAGGATTTTCCCAGCACAAGGGATCGTGAAATTAGGCACATGAATGGGTGGTCCACAAAGTCTGGTCCTAATGAGCAATGGTGCCTTCCTAGATCTGCCTGATTGCACTCCTTATTCACCCCCGCCCCTTACAAGGTAGATACAGTAATAAATTCATAATAATAGTAATAATAATAATAACGATGATAAATAACACTTACTATGTAGCAGATACTGCTAAGTGCTGTCAAGTGTTATCTCACTTGACTCTCATAGCAACCCTGATACACAGGTGCTATTATTATCCCTATTTTACAGTTGAGGGAACTGAGACCAGAAGGTTAAATGATTGATCTAAAGTACTGAGGTAAGATTCAGACACGGGTCTTCCTGACTATAGGCCATGTTCTAACCACTGTGCCATCTAGCTGCCTAGATGCACAGAGCTTGGCCCATAGAAAGTGGGTTCTTGCAGAAAAAGCATGAGTGAGGAAGTGGTTACCTGGGCCCTCATTAAGTAAGGATGTCACAGTACTCACTGAGTGCCCTGAAGTAAGTCCTTTTGCTGTCTGGGCTTCAGTCTCCCCCTCCGTAAAATTACTCAAGCGACAAGCATTTGGTAAGTACTTAGGATATGCTAGGCACTGTGCTCACACGGGGGAAACAAAGGCAGAGCAAAAGCAGTCCTTACCCTCAAGGAACTTATATTCTATCAGAGGAGACATGCAAAACCTATCAAGAAAAATGACACAAGGCCATTTTTTCCCCTTTTTTGCAGGGGAAAGCACTATTGGTTTGAAGAGATCAGCAATGGCATCATGAAGAAAGTGACACCTGAGCTGAGTCTTGGGAGATTCTCCGAGGCCCAGGTAAGGAGGGACTTCCTTCCTGGCCCTCAGGACAACTGCAAGGACACAGTGATGGAGGATGGAAGATGGAAGGATGGGCCACAGAGATATCCACTGGGAGACTCTCTTGGTCCTTTCCAGCTCTTTGCTCCTATAAGTGTGCCTCCTTCACTCTGGGCTCTGGAGGGGTCATTAATGCCTGTAAGAAGCCTACCCACCACATACAAGAAGTGGGTTGCCCCTGGTTTGCACACTGAGCCCCGGCTAGAAGGAACAGCAGGGCAGCTCCTGAGAGGTTCATGCATTTTCCAGAGGCAATGCCCCACGCTGCAGCAGCTTGCCTTTCTATCCAGATTCCTGGCAGGATTAGGGTGATACCATCACAGCTGGCCAGCCAAGATGGTTGTATCATGCTTTGTCACTTGTCACCCTATTCTTCCAGGTAGAGAGATTATAGGAGCGTGCACTGAAATCTAATCATGGGCTGGAGTAATCCTCCTCCTCTTGCTTCAAAATCCTAGAATGTGAAGGCTGGGAGTAGCCTAGGCAGCATCTTATTCGAGATTCTCTCCTTTAGGGCTGAGGAAACTGAGGCCTAGAGAGAGGTGATATGCCCAAGGTCATATAGGGAGATTGGGACTGTACAGAGCACCCCCCCCCGCCCCACCACGGCTAGTTCCACTGTACAAGAAAGGAAAAAAAAGCTATCCAAAACCATTTTTATTCTATTGGTTTTGCTCAAACACTGTAGCTTTTATGGCCTAAATAAAGCTTGCTGAAGATGTATCTGAAGGATAAAAGTGTATAAAATCCAACAGAGTCATTCCTGAGCATTCATCAGCACATCAAAGTTGGGGCAAGGTGCCCAGGGCTCTGGATAAGAGGCACTGGAATGCAAAAAGGCCTCAGAGCCTGCATCTGTTTCCTTGATACAGCATGACACTGTCGAAGTCCCTTCATCTCTTCTGTAGCATCTATCTGTGTACTCATGCCCCGTCCCCCATCAGAATGTAAGTCCCTTGAGGGTTTTGAGAAAATCCCACAATGCACCAGTCTGTCCAATGAAAACACAAGATCCGTGGCTTCCACCTACAGCCAGTGGCCTTTTTTAAAATTGTATTTTATGTCTTATTTTATTTTGCTTTTGGCCTCTAAAATAAACCAAAGAGGAAGGACAGCATGATGCCTGCTAGCCTGTCCCAGAAGCATTCACTCAGTTCAACAATGGGACAAGTCAGAGGCACTGGGTCAAAAAAGACAGAAAGTAAAGTAGGGTTGCCCTCAAGGCGCTTACTCTTCAATGAACAGCTAGGTGGCACTGCAGCAGATACAGTGCTGGGCCGGGACTCAGGAAGACCTGAGTTCTGATCCTAACTCAGATACTTACTAGTTGTATGACCCTGGGGAAGTCACTTCACCCTGTTTGCCTCAGTTTCCTCACATGTCAAATGAGCTGGAAGGAAATGGCAAACCACTCCAGTATCTTTGCTAAGAAAATCCCAAATGGAGTCATGAAGATTCTGACTTGAGTGCAGTGACTGAACAGCAATAACAACAAAAAAACAGGTGCTTCTGCTCTACTGAGGGTCAGGAGGCAAAGGCAGAAGAAAATGGGGACATAGGAGAGGACATTAAAAGTGGATACGAAGTAAAACATGGTCATTTTAAGGTGGGGGCAGGGAAGGAGGGAGAGGAGGGAGGGAGAAAGACAGAGAGAGAGGGAGAGAGAGAGAGAGAGAGAGAGAGAGAGAGAGAGAGAGAGAGAGAGAGAGAGAGAGAGAGAGGAAGGGGGTAAGAAAGACACAGAGAGGGAGGGAGTGAGGGGAGAGATGTGGGGGAGGAGAGTGACAGAGACAGAGAGAAAGAGAGACAGAGAGAGAGGAGACAGAAGGGGAGTGAGGATGAGAGACACATACAGAGGGAGACTGAGAGAGAGAGAAAGAAGGAAGGAGACAGACAGACAGTGAGACAGAGAGAGAGCAGTCATTTGAGTCATGTCTGGTGCTTCAGAACCCCAGTTGAGGCACCAAGGTCTTCAGGTGGCACCTTAGCTGAGCCTTCAAGGAAGCCAGGGATTCTATGTAGCAGAGGTGATGAAGGAGAGAGTTCCATGGCCCCACCATCCATTTCCCCCAAGATTAGGCCACCTCACCTCTACAAAGTGGGGATCCCCCCAGAGAATTCTGGTTCAGAACATGCTTTGTTTGCTAAAATTATGTCCTAAATTGGGGGTTTGACACTGAAATGGGACAGCCAGTTCCAATGTGCATAAAAAGCATTTAGGTAGGATCCAGTGCTGGGGTAGGGGACAGTAGGATTGGTTTTTCCTCCCATTCTCCTTGAGATAGCTCCCCCCCCCCATATACACAGCCCCATCTCTGGTTTCCCTCTCCCCAAAGAAACATCTGCAAAAGCATGCTTCCCCAATCAAGCTGGCTGAAATTCAGCTCGGGGTCATTTAGGGCTAGAAGGCAGACCAAGAAAACCACAATGGCATGGTGTGATCGGGTGATGGGTGGAGAGCTGATGGCTCACTGCAAACCCTGAGCAAGCCACCATGGGCTGAGACAAGAAGCACTGGAAGGCCTCGGTGGCTTGTGACTTAGCAAAAGGCACCGTGCATGCTGCCAGGGGCTGCTGGGGGCTGTCGGGGGCTTCCCTTCACCTCCTCTGCTCCTAACGCCCTTTGGCGGCACATCTGTGCCTTTGTAGTTGAAGCACACGCAGCCATGGTTTTCCAGTTTGGCCTTGCTCAGCCAGGATATGTTTTTAACATTCATTTAACCAAGAGGCAGGATGGGGATGTGGAAGAAGCCTTGGGTGTAGTGAGCGAACCTACAAGTCCTGGCCCAGCTGATTACCACCCATGACTTGGAGTAAGTTGCTTGGCCTTGTAGGCCTCAGTTTCCCCATCATACAGTGGGTGGGAGGATCCCAGGTGATCTCTAATGTCCCTTCCAGCTCTAAATCCATTAGAGAATGACTAAACTGATGTCTCTCTAACCACAAGACGGGGAATAAAATTGTCTGCTTAGAGTTTCAGCACCAACCTTACCATACCAACACGAATTGGCATCATTGCTCATTCCACCACTCAGCAATGGAGAATTCTATGAAATTCAACCTTCTTTTGGCTATCAGCCATACCACATAGAACCACAATGCTAAGGACATAGAGAGCCAAAGGAAACAGGCATAAGTGCAGTCCCAAGATGCTATGAGCCGTCAATCACTAAAATCACCCAGAAAGAGTAATCCCCTTCCCTTCCCCCATGAGGCTTCTGTCTTTGAGGATGCGGGTGAGCAGAATCACTCAGCTGAGGGCAAAGAGCAAATTCTCCTTCAGGAGGATGGATGCTTTCTGATGCTACCTAGAGGGAGTCCAAGAATGAGAGTGGCAGAGTAGACACCCAAAGGATCCCAAGGCCAAATGACTTAAGAGTCCCGAATGTCCTGGGCTGGAGCCCAGATCTGCTGCTGGCTGACTATTCAGTGGCCCCAGGCACTAGACAACCACAGAGCCTCCTACATCTGCAGGCAATCATGGGATGTCACTTCCCTGCTCCAGAATTTTAGTGGCTCCCTACTGCCCTCTGTTTCAGTTCCACATGGGAAGCAGATAATATTACTCAATGAATAACATGGAACGCGATTTCCTCCACTGGGAGATGGCAGTGATGAGCCTGCAACTTTGTGACTGTCTGAGTTGTTGGGAAATAAGTGAGATGCCGAGCCACAGCACTTTCTAACAGTAAAGTAACATGTAAATGTCAGCTGTGGTTATCTCTGTCTAAAAAGAATAAGGAACAGCCGTCGAAACAAGGAGGACCAGGTTACCCCTCCACTCCAACATCTTCGGTGGCTGCCTATAGCCTGAGTAGGGGAAGCCATCGAATCTTCAGCCTGGCATTTACCATCCCACTACAATCTGGCTCCCACCTAACTTTCCAGCTGGACAGTAAGCTCCCTGAGGGCAGGGGCTCTTTTACTTTTGTCTTTCTATCACCAGCACCTTGAATAGGATCTAGAACACAGTAGGCACCTAATAAATGCTTGTTGATTGAGTGATTGATCCCCCCCTTCCCATTATTCCCTTTCATATAATCTCTATTCCAAACTACTTGGCCAGCTTAGCTGTTCCTCATCTAAGGCACCTCACCTCCTGTCCCAGTACATTTGTACCTATGGTCTCCTAGGTCTGGAATGCTCTCCCTTTTCCCTTTTACCTCAAAGATCCTCAAACTTCTTTCAAAGCACAGCTCAGGTGCCAGCCACTTCCTACAAGAAGCCTTTCCTGATTACTTCTCTCTGAATTACTTTGTATCTGTCTTTTGCCTCTTTTTGTATCCATGGCGCCTAGCACAGTGCCTGGCAGACAGCAGGCACTCAGTAAACGTTGACTGATTGATCTATTTGATATTTATGTACTTATGCAGCAGTGGAGAGACAGCTGGATCTACAATCAAGAAGAGCTGAGCTCAAATCTGGCCAAAGACTTACCACCTCTATGGCCCTGGGCAAGAGACTTAACCAATACCTGCCTCAGTTTCCTGAGGCAAAATGCAAGATGGGGATAAGAATAGCACCTACCTCCCAGCATTCTTGTAGGAATCAAATGAGATATTTGCAAAGTACTTGTCACATAGACTAGCACATAGTAGGTGCTTAATCAATGCTTGTTCCCTCATCCCCCCCCCATATACATATTGTTCCCACCACCACCACCCAGGAGTGATCTGCAGAATGTAAGGTCCTTGAGGGCAGGAATAGTTTCACTTTTCAGCCCCCATCTCCATCACTGAACAGAAAGCCTAGAACCAAAGAAGAGCTTTAAGAAATGTATTTGCACTGAAATAATCATTTGAGGTTGCCTCGTCTCCACCATCAACAGCAAAGGCAATAATACTGGTCATGTGGCTTCATTCCCAGTTATTTTTGTAATCAGATGAATTGCTGGGGGGGGTGTTATATCCCAGTAACATTATGGTATGTTCTGCTTTGATTAACAGAGCAAGGGGATGAAGATGATTTTCTTTTCTTTTCTTTTCTTTTCTTTTTTTTTTGGGCTAGGCAATGGGGTTAAGTGACTTGCCCAGGGTCACACAGCTAGTAAGTGTTATGTGTCTGAGGCTGGATTTGGACTCAGGTCCTCCTAAATCCAGGGTCAGTGCTCTATCCACTGCACCACCTAGCTGCCCCAAAGATGATTTTTTTTTAAGACTAGAACAGATTTGTGCCAATAGTGAAATCAAGAAAGATGAAAGTTTCTCTTCAATATGATGCTCTTGACCATAAGCAAAGATGCTGAACACTTAAACCTCCTGTTACCAGGCATTTCCTGGGGTCAGTTATTCCATTCACCAATCATGAGCTGTCCTGGCAGGTGCTCAGAAGTCCCTTCAGATCCTCTGAAGCTGCCATTCTGCCTAATCACTGAGAATAAGAGGAAACAGCTAACAAAAGCTAAGTCCACCAAGAATTCCTCTTCTTTTTAAAGCCCTTCGAGGTAAGGTCTTAAAATAACTCCCATTTGGAAGAAGCATTTTTTTTAAAGGACTGTCATCATGGCTGAGTTTTCTGTTGGGAATCCAGTGTAGTAGGCTCTGCCTGTCATGCTGCCTGCTCATAATTCCATTTCCTGATTTTCTTTCCAAGAATATTAAATTGGGTGCTCGCTTCCTTTGACCTTCAATGATGGACAGATTTAGTAGATCAAAGGGAACTGGGCAGAAACCATGGAAGTCAATATGTGAGCCATAGTTGTTTTTTTTTAAGTTCCCTGATGCTATTTTTTAGAATATTAGAATAACTCACACATACCCCCAAATAAAATCCCCTCATAATAAAGTACCCCTAAGCAAAACAAAACACAACCCAGCACAATGACCATGGCTGACCACATGCTTCATTCGGCACTTAGAGTTCACCCCTCTCTACCAAGTCATGGGTGGTCACTGCTGTCATCGGCGTGTTAGAGCCTTTCAGGGTCTTCCCTACAGACGCTGGAAGCTGTTCCCCAAGACGGCACCAAGAAAATCCTGCCCGCTTTGTATTCTATTGGTGTCCATTCTAGAATAATGGAAGAAGAAAAAAAAAAGAAAGAGTAGGATGGGTTTTTCCTTTCCAAACCAGATTCAGACATTCTCCGGTGTCTGACTCCCAATCCGGCAATATTTACCTACTTGTAAACAACAGGCCCGTTGGAGTTCTATTATCCCTCCCGCTACTAAATACTCAATTGGGCTAATTGTTGTTATGCTGCAGCCTAGTCTTCAGAGGTCTCTCCCCCATCCCACCCCCCATACACACACACACACACACACTGCAGAGTGATCGGGAGGGTCAGACTTTCTCTGTCGGCTCTCCATTCTTCCCAAAGTGACCCTTTCTAAACAGCCCTATTCAGGCCGGGTGTTGTTTTGTGCTATTTTTTTTAAACCAGTACAAAGGCAATCTATCGGGGTCCAAGGCCCGCAGCCATGAGCCTTTTGTGCAGTTCTGAAAGAGTGATTAAATTTCGGGAATAGCAAACCTACACTCTCGCCTGGGGGAGGGCAGGGGAAAAACCCGCTCCGGTATGTGAATGTCCTTTTTGTTTGCCAGCTGTGTGGAGCACCATTGTGGTAGGGAGGCACAGGAGGGGAGGGGGGCTCAGAATGTGGAGGAAGCCTACTAGGATTTAACTGGCTGGGAAATGATAATTCTAGGAGGTCCGAGCCAAGCATGGGCACAGGAAGCCTTCACAGAATTTGGAACAGAAGCTAAGGCCTCTAAGTCACTCTGAGCAACTGTTGTCAGACTCCGCCAAGAACTGGGAGGCCACTTGGGAAGACCACCTGGAGGCGGTGTCAACACAAGGGGTAGGATGAGAGGCAGACACAGGGATACAAACAAGCCTTCACCAGAGTTACACTGAGATGATGGGTAAGAAAGAAAGCAGAAGGTGTCACTGAGTCATTCCCACCAGAAGACCCCGCCTGGTCAGGCAGATTTCAGTATTTGTTCATTTCAGATCAATTTCAAAACGTAGAAATTTCAATACTTATCAAGCATCTTCTGCTCATCCACCTATGGCATTGCTGTGTCCACCTCTACCCACAGGACCCACATAGAGTAGTCACGTGAGAGGGCCAAGAGAACACTCCATTTGATGTCAGAGGACCTGAATTCAAATCCTAGCCCAGCCACTTTCTACTTACATGACTTTGGACAAATCACTTTACCTTGGTGTGCCTCAGTTTCCTCATTTATAAAATAAGAGGGTTGGACTAAATGATCTCTAAATTTCCTTCCAGCTCTAAACCTACTGTTCTATGATATGCTCCTAGGCACCAGAGCTTGTCTTCAAGAGATGAATATAACATAAACCCATAAACAAATCATAAGAGGGAAAACCAGAAAAGAAAAAATATAAGACACCAACACAAACCTTTCTCATTTTAGTTTTCTCTCTTCCTTCCTTTCTTCCCTCTTCTCCTTCCTTCCTTTCTTCCCTCCTCCCTCTCCTTCCTTTCTTCTCTCCTCCCTCTCCTTCCTTCCTTTCATCTTTGCCATTCCCTCATTAACCTTCTTCTTCTTCACTCCTGCCCCTTGGAATCATTGATTTCCTTAAAAACTCAGTTCAAGCTACCTCTTCTCCATGAAGTTTTTCCTTTCCTTATCACCCTCCTCCCTCCAGTTCCCTTTCATATCTAGCTTGTATTCATTTTTAATATGGTCTGTATGTGTGAATATGGTGCATATATGTTATCTCCTCCATTAGAATGTAAGTCACTGAAGGGCAGACTGTCTCACTTTTATCTTTGATTCCAGCAGAGGGCCTGACACACCACAAGCACTTAAGAAATACTAATTAATTGATCTTTTTAGCCCATTCTCTCTCCTCAAATTCCTCTGGCTTCCACTTTGCCTTTCACCTGAAATCTCCCATCTTTGACAAAGCCAGCCCAGGTCCTAATTGTCTGACTCAGTGTCCTTTTCTCAGTCTTTATATTCCTTGACTTGTAGAAATCTAGCTGCCACCTCTTCCAATGAGCCTGCCACTCACTTTGGCTAAAAATGATCTTGTCTTCTCTTATGTCCCTGGAGCCCTGCAAGCCTCTGCTTTGCCCCATCACACCTTTTTACTATATCAGACTCATTGGAGTATATGTCTTCTCCCTCCCAGAAGCCCCTGGAGGGCAGTTACTGGGCTATTTTTCACATCTGATATCCCCAGCACAGTGCTTTGCACATAGCAGGCGTGGTTCTCAAATAGTCCTATAACCTCCACACCCAGCACAATGCGAAGCTACATCAAGGAAACTTGGTGCCTGGGGCAATCTCAACTTGGGGAGATCATCTCACGCATAGGATATTTCTTCTCAGGGGCACTTATGCCAGGACACATGCTGTTCTGTCTCCCAGAGTCAGGCTTGGATCCTTGCCACATGGTTGACAACCCCTGTTCCCCCAATTCCTGGGAGGGGGCAGAGGGCCAGAGGGGTGTGGTAAGCTAGTTCCCAGGAAAGCTATGCCATGGTGGGAGAATCCTCAGGCTAATGTTCCTGCACCAAGTGAAGGTGTGTGGGACAGCAGAAGATTTCAAGGAACTAGAGGTGCCTCTTCCTAGCTATCTCTGTCAGCAGCCTGAGGCAAAGCCCACTCACACACCCTAGTTAGAATTTGGGCAGAGAGCCCTGAACATGATAGGTGTTTGATAAATGAGGTGAATTATAACCTCGACCCCTAGCACAGTCATGAATATTTACAGAAATCAGGGTTGGATGTACAGTGGTGTGATAATAGGTGGGAAAAAAAAAGCCGAGGTGACAGACCTGGGGGTGGGGGAAGGGTGGTGGAAATCAGTCCTAGAGGGAATGACTTATCTAAGGTTATGTTGCCAATAAGTGGCAGAGCCCAGGTTCTTTAAGTCCCCATTCAGTTACACTAGTTTCCTGTACCAGGCTACCTGTGGGCCAATGAATATTTAATAGTCAAGAGCCAAGGATGGCTTCTGAGGAGACTGGAATTCTGCATCTCCTGGTGAAAAGGAAATTCTGTCCAGGTCTTGGGGCTAGGGAAGGCTGTTCAATCAGGCGTGGGTCAGCTGAGGTAGCCATGGAGGGTTTTCCAGCTCTCAAGGGCTGTAAACATGTGTCACAGAAGCTACAGAAAACAGAGTGGAAAGACCTAACCTTTCCATCGGTGGAAAGAAACCCCCTCCTTAAATGTAAGATCTCTGCTGTGGCATGACATGTGTGTGCTTTAGGAACAGGCAAAGATCACGTGAACTGGATTTTCCTTCTTCTGGCTTTCCCATAGACACAAAGGCTCTGACAAAGCCAGAGAATTCCTGGAAATCACTAACACTGGGACTTTCAGCTATATCTTTTTTGTTTGTTTGTTTTTTATCACATATTGGGAGAATGTTTTTTTTTCCCTTCTCTTCTTTGGGACTACATCTCAGAGCATAATGAAATAAAATGCATGGGGAAGATGATTCAATATCCACATCTTCATTTTGTGGGCCACTTTCTAAGAAATGTCTTTCATGCATGAAGTGAGCCAAGCTCCATGAGACTGCAATATGGTAATATGCTCATTTGAAAGTTATTTGAAAACCTAGATAGGAAAACAGAAAAGACTTGAGCATTTGGTTCTTAGAAGCTTTGGGGAAGACAGGCTTGTAGTAAGATATAGAGGCAGTGTGGGCAAGTAGAGAGAGCTATGAATTGGGAGTCAGAGGACCAGAACTTCAAAGCAAAGAATAGATGGAAGAGTAGGAGGGGAGACCTCAGAAGACAGCAATCAGTCCAACTCATACATGAAAGAACCCCCCACTTACATGAAAGAAGGCCCTACTATAACATGTGGGCCAAGTGATTTCATCCCCAGTTCTTCTCCCTAACACCTGTGTGACTTTGGACCAGACATCTTTCTGGGCTGCAGTGTCCTCACCTGTAACATGATGGGGCTGGACTCCCCCACCGCCAAGATGCTCTTCAGCACTAAATCTGATGAGCCTCTCTGTCTCCTAGTTATATAAGGGGGTAACTTTTTTTTTAATCCGCTCATTACATAACTATTTATCCACTGGTTATTTATCTCTTTATCCATCCATTATATAAGGCAGTGATGACTTTCATGCTAAGCCAGAAGGCTTTCTATTTTTTGCAAAGGCAAAGCAGGCAGCTTATTTCAGCGCTCAGACTTCCATGTTTCAATTCTCACTGGTGTCTTGCTGCTACAAGGAGTGTCTCTGCTTTCTGATAACCTGTACAGGATTAGATTCTTCTTTGCAAGGGAAAAAAAGAAACCCCAACACATTTCGCTTGTGAAAACATCTGTGCTCAGAACACCAGCCACAGGCAACCCTGTCAGCGCCAACCAAGCCAGATGATTTTCAGGAACACTCCACTACCAGAATGGGGCAGGCCAATGAAACTGATATCTTTGGGTAGAGAGAAAGGGAGAATGGTCTTGGATGCTCCTGGAGGCAGCCCTGCCTTTCATGCCTGGCTTGACTTTAACAGAATTCAATTCCACAATCATTTTTTAAGCATAGTAGCATAAGTTTAGAGGTAGAAACATAATCTAACTCAACTCCCTCATTTTACAGATGGGAACACTGAGAGCCAGGGAGAATATGATTAGAAAGGTCACACAGCTATGACGTGGCATAGACAGAAACTGAACCCAAGGCCTCTGACTATATCTAGTCCTCTTTCCATTGGCACCTGAGTAGCAGCCACTGTGCTGGAGGCTGGGAATTCAAAGATGACAATGAAAGTATCTCTGTCTTCAAGATTACATTCCAATGGTGGGGGGGAAGGGGCACCAATACACGCAGAGAGAGGTAAGCATAAAATACCTACAAGGTAAGTGGGAGTCAAAAGCAGTTGAAAACAAACAACTGGGATTTGGGGATCAGGAAAGAGAGGCACCTGTGCTGAACCTTCCACGGAGGCAGGAATTCCAAGAACACAGGGGAATGGGGAGAATGTTCCAGGCACTGGAGAGAACCTGGACAAAGCCACCAGTGAGGAAGTGATGCCCCCTTGGAAATAAAGTACCTGTACCCACTGGGGGAGAGGGGATGGTGACCTGTGATCTCCTAAGTCTAGGGGAATTCAAAACTCCCTCTGGCAATGGAGACTGGCTCCCTCTCTGCAACTTACCATCCTGGAGCACTGAGAGTACTAGCCAGGATGCATCAGGGTTGGACCTGAACCCAGAACTTTCTAAGTCCGATGTCTGCTCTCTCTCTCACCTCGATCTTATCTTCAGAAAATGTGCAAAACCCACAAACACAAACTTGTTCAGAATGTGAACAGCCATTTGCTTATTTCCAGCTGCTGCTTTCTGGGGTCTCTGCACATGTTCGATGCTGATTCATGGCACAGGTACCTCTTTCGATGCTTGAGGTCCCTGGTTCCCAGACTCCATCTCCTCATCCCCCACCCTTCAGCCTCAACAAGGAATGAGAGGAGGACATATCAAGGGAGCCCTTCAATTCAGAGCCTCTCTGCCCCTAGCCTACTTCCTTGTCCTGTAGATGAAGTCTGAAGGAAAAAAGTGTGAGTTAATGAAATATTAACAGCTCTGCAGAGGTATGCAGAGATCTCCCCAAGCTTTGCCACTGCAAAAGGAAAGGGCTGACTGGGTGTCTGTAACACCTTCATTCTAAAACCTTTAACCCCTCCAGAATTCCAGCTGACTCTTCCTACCTCCTGTTCATTTGCATAAATTCACCACTCAGCAAAAAGAGCATGGGCAGAGCACTCCCAATGGGAACAGAATAAGGCTATTTTCCTGCGAGAGAAAGGGATATACAATTGGCCTGGGGTCTAATAGGCACCAAGGTTGATGTCAACCCCAAGGGACTCCCTAAGTTTGCAGGATCCTAGCTTTACCTATAGCCTGAAGGGAGCTTTGTGGTCATCTAGTCCACTCAATTTTACAGGGGAGGAAACTGAGGCCCAGAGAAGGGTCATGACAATATCACAGATCATAGATCTGGAAGTAGAAGGAATCATGGAGGTCAAGCCAGGCTTGGGTAATGAGGTTTGATGACTAATCAAGGTCACACAGAGATTGTGTGGAAGTGGGATTTGAACTCAGGTCCTGCGTCTCCAAAGTTAGTGTTCATTCTACTATCCCACAATGCTTCCCTAAAGATAATATTTCACAATTCTATAGGACTTTAAGGTTCACTATGAACCTTCATCCCAACCTTTAGAAGTATGATAGAGTATTATTAAACCCATTTTACAGATAAGGAAACTAATTCTCAGAGGGCCAATGAATTTTTCAGGGTCCCATGGCTAGAAAGCTAAGGTGGTTTTTGAAAGCATGCGTCTCATCTCAATCCTGCAGTCCCCTCCCTCCATCACTGCTATGGCCACCTCGACTGTCTCTTTGTTCTTCCCCTCCTCTCTGTCTCCTCCAGATCTTTTGTTCTGTCACCCCCCCTTTATTTTCTGTCCTCCTCTACTCATGCTTTTGCATTATTGGGGTCACCTGAGGTCTTGCTCAGCCCTGCTGCAGAGCCTGGGCTGAAAGGCAACTGACCTTTGTCCTCAGCAAGATGGAACCACAGCAGATCAGCTTGGAAGGACCCTCTGAGGTCATCACACCCAACCCCCTCATCCTGCAGCTATCTTATCTGGGCTCCAATTTCCTGATTAAGCCCTCAACCCCAGATAACCGGAGAAGCCACTGTCCATTCTTTGCCTTGGAGTTAGTCCCAGGAGCTGACCAAGAATCCCTTCACAACATTTCAGATGAGAGGCCATCCAACTTCTATTTGAAGACTGTCCAGGGATGAGGGCTCAGCTGTTCCCCTCAAAAACAATAATGATAATAGGTTTGCAAAATTATCTATAGTCTGGGGCAGCTAGGTGGTGCAGTGGATGGAGTCAGGAGAACCTGAGTTCAAATCTGGCCTCAGACACATGATACCCACTAGCTGTGTGACCCTGGGCAAGTCACTTAACCCCAATTGCCTCACTAAAAAAAAAAAGTACCTGGTCTTTCACTCGGTCTTCACAACAATCCTGTGAGGTACATGCACCTCTCATCCCTAGTTTACAAATGAAGAAACTGAGGCCTAGTGGGGGGAAGTTACTTTCCCAGGGGCACACAGCCAATAAGGAGCCAAGTGGGATTTGAACTGAGGTCTTGCTGACCCTGAGTTCAGTCCTGTGGACCCACAAGCATCTTCAACTAGGGGCTCCACTTCAACTAGATCAAAGAAACATGAAGTGCCTATTGTGTGCCGGGCCCTTGAGACCCAACAACAAGAATAAGCCAACATAGCCTCACTCTCTGGCCTTTGTAACATGCTCCAGTTCCCCTCTCCCTCGGCCCCTGGGGCCGCCTTCACCCATTGGTGAGTTCTTCCAGAATTGCTATTTTGAGGAAGGGCCCAGACTAGTCATCCTAGTACTTTCCAGACTTCAGCCACCTTGCCCTCAAATGGGTCGACTACACCCCCTTTCCTCAGCTCCAACTCCCTTTTGGGTGTGGCCTTTCCCTGTTAGAATGCAAGCTCCCGGAGGGCAGAGAATTTCTTTTTGTTTGTACTTGTAACCTCAGCCTAGCACACAGTAAGTGCTTATTAATGCTTGACTTTCCCTCAAAGAGCTTACATTCCAGGGGAGGTAGGGTCAGTAGAACTTCTACTCCTTCCCAGCTCCCCTGGTGACCCTCTGGACTTCAGGAATGTGACCCAGGAGTCTTCTTCCTCTGGAAGGAGTCTCCACCCCATCAGCCCTCTCCTCCCACTGGTGAGTTCCTCCCTGAAATTCCATCTTACGGAAGTGTCCAGGCCAGCCCTGCTCCTAACCCTCTGGGCTCCTGACACCAGCTCTGGTTTAGCCTTCCCCTCATCCCTTTTCAGCCCCCTTCTCTGTGTCATCTTCCCTATTAGAATGGATGCACCTTGAGCACAGGTCTTTTTTTTTTGTGGTCTTTTTCTTTTGCTGGTCTTTTTACTTTGAGTACTTAACACAGAGCCTAGCATTTAATAAATGCTTATTTACTTATTGACAAAAAGTGTCCTAATACTCCTAAAACAAAGCCTCTCTGGTTATCTGGACCTGTCCTAGGCCTGCCTATTTTATTCGCAGCCTGGGCCTGAATCACTGAGGCAAGTCCATCGCCCAGTGGCCATCAACTGGAGCACTCCAGAGGTGTCCATTCCCTGCCCAGGTTTGGGGGTGTTGGCAGCTGCCTGGCCCCACATCTAGGAAGGCAGCATGGGGAAGTGGGAAGAAAATTTGGATCCAAATCCTTGTTCTGCTGCTTCTTCCTGTATGATCTTGAGCCAGTCACTTAACCACAAACAATGCACAAGCAGTTGTCCAACACTTACCATGTGCTGATCATTGTGTTGGGGATAAAGTACTAAAAGTGAAAAAGAAAATTACCACTCGCAAGAAGTTTACATTTTAATGAGGGACAACAAGTACCGGTAAAAACATACTCAACATAAATGCAAAGCTAATAAAAACAAATACCGACAAAGTCATTAAAAATCAGACAGTCAGAGAGGACACCAGCAGCTGAGGGAACCCAGAGAGGCTTCATGCCAAAGGCAGTCCTGGGCTGCATTGAAAACGAAGGGAGCATAGAGGCAGACATAAGGAGGGAGTGCGTTCCAGGCATGGGGACCAGCCAGGGCAAAGATGGGAGGTGGAGGGTGGCCATGCATCTAAATAAAGAGGGGACCAGACTCAATGACCTCTGAGATTCCTTCCAACTCTCCACCCAGCATCCTGTGATCCTTTCATGCCCCCCTCATTCCTGGGGGCCTCTTAGAACCAATCCAGCCTTGAGTCAGGGATGCGGCACTGCATTAAGGGCCTGTTCATTGGTCCCTCTGATTCTTCCATTAAAACTTTCACTGAGTCCCCAGACTCCTGCATCTAACTGGGACACAAAGTAGAGGAACAAAGGAGATTTCCAGACAAAGTTATCTGGGAAAATTGGTAGGGGGCTCACGGGGCTCTCATTCGGTCTTCTGCTCATCTCCCAGTGGTAACCCTGAAAAAGCCAAGGATAGCCATCAGAGCGGCCCTTACGTTGGAGGAGACGTTGGGAGGAAGAAACATTAACCCCAAACAAAAGTACATCAAGAGGCTGCAGGGTCCTTGCAGGGAGAAAGTCTGGATCTTGACAGGCACAGTGATGGAGAGGGCACCCGCTCAGCCTTCCCTCAAAGGCACTGGGGTCAAGCCCCTCTGCTTCCCAGACCTGCAGATTTGACCTTTCCCAAGAAACTCCTCAGGTCTCCCCTGCTGAAGCTCCCCAAGGCTTCTGCCACTCCAGGGAGTGGTGAGGGACTCAGTATTATGTGTCTGCCCTTCCCCTAAAGGACGGGGAAGAGCTGACTGCAGCCTAACACCTCACTAGGCACTGGGCCAAACGCATCAGTCAGAGACGAGGGTAGCACGGTGGGGGGGGGGCAGCTAGAGGGTAGGTTATGGGTCCAATGGGTCTGCTGATTTTAGCGTTAGGGGTTAGATACAGGATCCAGCAGGATTCCAGAAAATTCCAGATATAGTAGGAGTCTAGTAAGTTAGGAACTTAATTCCAAAACTACTGGACCCTTCTAGAACCTTAACTCTGACCATGATAAACTCCATATCTAATCCTAATCATCTCCCTCACTCCCATTGGTCAGGAGGAAGGGCCCAGAATCTCACCCTTCAAAAAGTGGCTTGCTCAAGGATTAAATGGGGGGGGGAGGGGAGGAGGGGAGGGGGAGGATCATGACAGTAGTGACCAGGAGAAGGAACACACAGGAAAACCAAGATGAATGCGTTGTTTTCCAAGCCAACATAAGCTGAAATGATCACAAACCCCACCAGCAGTGTCTGCCACTCTTCCTCCAAGAAGGGGGTCATGTTCATCAAACATATTCATTCGCTGTACAAAATGCTGAAGAAAACCAGGCTTGGCACAGCCTCTTCCCTGGTGTCCCCCAAAGGGAGGCACAGGGCTCAGCCAGCATGGCGCCCTCCTGCCTGGATAATGGGGCACACGTTACAGCTGTCAGATCACCAAATTCCCAATCAACATGGCTCAGCACAGGCCTAATTAAACTCGTGTGTGTGTGTGTGTGTGTGTGTGTGTGTGTGTGTGTGTGTGTGTGTGTGTGGCAGAGACAGAGAAAGAGAAAAAGAGACAGAGACAAAAAGAGACAGAGACAGAGAGAGACACACAGAGAGACAGAGAGAAGGGGGGAAGGTGAGGGAGAGAGAGAAATCAGAAATAATAATGCTAATAATAACAAATGTTTATAGAACACTTTACATATTATCCCATTTGATCTCTTTTTTAAAGCCAGCTTGAGGGAGCTTGGGCCACCCTGCTCTGAAAGACCTGAATGATATTTAATCAGTCAGTCAACAAGCATTTTTTAAAAATACCTACTATGTGCCAGGCACTGTGCTAAGCCCTGGGCACACAATGCAAGTAACGACCCAGTCAGTCTAGGTTCCCAGTGCACTTGTCAGTCAAACAGTAAACCACAATGGTCTGACTCCCCCCCCCCTCCCTCTCCTCCCCCTCCTTCCCCCATCCTCCTCTTCTCCCCCTCCTCCCCCCTCCTCCTTTTCCTCAGGCCCAGGGAGGCCTCATTTATTGGATACTATCACAAGCAGCACGGAAGGAAGCTGTCTAGATAACCCCATCAAGGGCCAGTTGAAAAACAAATGCCATTCTCCATGACAATCTTTCTCCAACACATTTTTCTAAGGCCCTTTCTGCTGCCTTCTTAGAAAATGTTCTGGAGGATGAAAGGCCAGCGTTTCCTTCACGGCTATCCAGTCTAAACCAAAGGAATGACTATCCACCACATCCCTGACAGTGAGCAGCTCCTTCTGGCAGCCCGCCATGCAGGGAGAGCCTCCCATCTCTGGGGCAGCCTGGTGCTTCTCGGAGGGAAGCTCTTTGGACAGCCACCTAACTCTGCCTCTTGGTAACTTCCTTCCTTCCCACCCAGGCCCCCACTGCTCCTGATCCTGGCCTCTGAGGCCACATAGGACAAGTGGGATCCTTCCTTTCCACGAGGCTCTTTGGCTACTCCAATGTAGCCATCACATTCATTCCTCCAGACCAAATACCCCCAGTTCCTCCCACCCTTCCTTAGGTGAGACAGCCTCAAGATCTTTTACCGTCTCGATAATCTTCCTCTGGACACTCTCTCAATCTATCAACGTCCTGCCTGAGATGTGACACCAGGAAGTGAACACAAGACTCCAGATGAGGCTGGGGGGAGGGCAGAGAACAGTGGGACCATCTCATCCTTATTCCTGGAAGATCTGTCTCTGTTAATGCAGCCATATGGCACTGTTCCCTTATCCACCTTGCAGGCCACTAAGACCCCCAGATCTTTTTTAGTTTAGTTACTGTCCAATCGTGTGACTTCCCCATCACACTAGCGAAGGTGGTTTTTTGAACATGAGCTAAGACTTGACATTTCTTTCTCTTCGATTTCACCTTCTTAGATTCATCCCAATGCTCTGGGCTGTGAAAATCTTCAGATCCGGGCTCCATCACCCGGTGTTATCTGACATTAGCTATGTACCATCTGAAAATGTGATGAGTGTGCCATCTGTGCCTTTACCCAAGTCCCCCACAAACAAGGACCAAGGACAGTTAGTTGGTTGTCTGAGGCGCCCCACTGAAGACTTCCTTCTACGCAGCTGAATCATTAATACCCGCTCTTACTCTGCTACCAGCTTCCAGACTTTCAACCAAGTCCAAATCCATCTACCTGAACTTTCTCCCAGCTCACTGCTCTCTGCCTTCCCCTCAAAAATAACTGGTGATACTTTATCAAATGCTGCTAAGATCTCAGCAGAGAGTAGGGATTGTTTCGTGCTCTGCTTTCCCAGATTTTGCACAGTTCCTAACACACAATAGGCCCCTAATAGATGCTTGCTGAGTGACTGAACATTTATATCCAAAAATAAAAAAGAAAGGAAAGGAAAAAAACAACCCACGGATCCACTAAGTCTGAGAGTAAATGAAATATTCCATGCCCTAGTCTCCCACCTCTGCAAGGAAAGGAGAGAGGGAGATTGATTTTTTTTTTGAAGTCTTTTCCAAATCTGGTCATTTGTTACAAATTCACGCCATTCATTTTTGGATTTGTTGTTTCCCGTTTTCGTTTAATCTTCCTATCTGTCACTTCCCTGGTTCTGCTCACTTCACCCTGCATCTGGTCACCTAACTCTTCCAGCCCAGATGTTCATAAATGGAAGGAGTAATGAAGCTAAGCCCCAAAGCTTTCCTCATCCTCAGCTGCTTATCTCACATCAGAAGACAAGAGGCACACTAGTCACATCTGGCTCCTCGGAGGCTGCTGGGGCTTCCTTATTATTCAGTTTGCTCTCCAGAACTGGTGGCACCTCATTTTAGCCCTCAGGGAAAGGTACTTGGAAGACAAGAGGAGGCCACTCCCTACAAAGATGGGGAAGAACAGGTTCCTGCCTCCCAAGAAGGAAATGAAAGGACACAGATGACGACTCCTTTTTCTGAATGGCTGGACGAGAACTCTCAAATCAAGGAAACCCAAGACTTCAGTGAAGGAAAGCATTTAAAAAGATTTCAAGGTGCAATCTGATCATTCTTGCTACAATTAGAAGCTACCCAGCCCTAACGGACTCTTTAGGGGGCAAGGAGCCATCAATATCTTACACCGTCTCCGGAATTTAATTTCTCGCTCAAATAATGCAGGACAAAGACTGAGTCATGATATCCCGGCAGATTGTTTGGACCTGCTTTGAAAAGAAACCCACAAAACCTTCCTTAAAAAAAAAACCTTGCTCTAATTTCTGCACTTTGTCTCTGACACAAGAGACACTTCCCAACAAATCCAGCCTCCCACCACCCACCCAAACACCCAGTCGAGGGGCTTCGATGGGGTCAGCTTCCCACTTTCACAGTCCACCTCCTTTTTGATAGACTTCCTCAATCTCACCTACTTGGACAATCCCCTGGGGCTAAACCTGAGAGGGGAGGTTTCCTGTTCATCAGACGTTTGGGCTTTAAGATTCTGGTCAATTCAAAATATTTTCCAGTGACCACAAAGAGACATGCCCCCCACCAACACACCCTGTGATTTCTCTCTGGCACATTCTTTCATGAGTCTCTCTCTCTCTCTTTTTTTTAACTAGCTACTTTTAGTTTAAGAAAGAAAACTCTGATTTTCTAAAGGACAGAGCATTGTAGCAAATGCAAGGATCCAAGAATTTACAGCAGGAAGGGACCCCAGAATCCAACAGTCCAATCCACTCTATTTTGCTGATGAGAAAACTGAGGCCCAGGGAAGTAAGTGACTTACCCAAGGTCACACAAGGCTTCCTTTGACTCCAGAGCCAATGTTCTTTTCACCACACCTGGGTTCAAATCCCAACTCAGACACTTACTGGCCGTGAGACACCGTGGTGAGTAGAGAAAGACTGAAGGCATGTTGAAATCACAGGACCTTAGTTTAAAATCCAACCCTATCATCAATTAATCCCTCTGGGCCTCAGTTGTCTCACCTGGCTAATGATGGGGCTGGATTAGATGGCTTCTGAGGCCCTTTGTACCTCTACATCTGTGACCTTAACTCACCCTCTCTGCCTCAGTTTCCTCATCTGTAAAATGGCAGATGAGAACAGCATCTAGATCACAGGGCTGGTGAGAGAGACTCATGGGAAATCATGAACACCAACACTTGGCTTTGAGCATGGGAGTCACTGCCTCTTCCTCTAAAATGTCTCATCTTTTAATGGGATTTTCAAATTGTCCTCAGACAATAGGCTGAAGGCTCCGGGAGAGGCCCAGCCTTGGTAGAACCATGCTGGATTCTTGGCTCAACGAGGGGAATGCTGGGTTTGGAGTCAGGGGACTCTGAGAAGGGCCCCGTAGGCCTGCCTTGCCAGACTTGGTCCAGGACCCCAGTGGGGTTAAGAACCCCTGCTCTAGATACAAGCCACAAGGGAGCCAACAAGCACTTCTCTTTCTTTTTAAAAATTCACCATTTATTCATTTTTACCATTTTCTTAAAAAGTTGCGAGTTTCAAATTCTCTTCTCCCCTCTCACCCCTCCTGTATCCAGTGAGAAGTCAAGCCATGTGATATCAATTATACATGTGAAATCAGGCAAAACACATTCCCATATTAGTCATGTTGTGCCCTCCTAAAAAAAAAGGGAGAGAAAAAAAAGAAAGTGAGAAAACTAGGCTTCCATCTCCACCCAGAGCCCTCAGCTCCCTCTCTGGAGGCGCACGGCAGCCTTCTTCAACGAGGAGCCTTGGGATTGGCTCAGCTCACAGTCTTCATCAGAGCGGCCAAGCCTTTCACAGCTGATCATCACACAATGTGGCCATCACTGTCCAGTGTTCTCCTGGTGCTGCTCTTTCACTTGGCATCAGTTCATGTGGGTCTTGCCAGGCCGGGCTTTTTTTCCCCGAAACCACCCCATCACCATTTCTTTTAGCACAACAGTATTCCTTCACAATCATATACCACAACTTGTTCAGCCATTCCACAGTGGATGGGCATCGCCTCCATTTCCAAGTCTTGGCCACCACACAAAGAGCTGCTATGAACACTTTTGTACAAGTGTGTCCTTTTTTTTTTTTTAAATCTCTTTGGGATAGAGACTTAGCAGTTGCATTGCTGGGTAAAAGGTATACGTGGTTCTATAGTCCTTTGGGCATAGTCGCAATCTGTTCTCAACACGCATGTATTAAGTACTGAGTGCGTACCAGGCAATTGAGTAGCCTGCCTGAAACGAAAGAGGAGGCAGGTGTGTATAAGCCCATGCTGTCCCCATCCGTCCAGGGGCTGGGCACCCATGCTTGGGAGCCTGGATCCCTGAGCTGACAGGCCCCTAAGACATCTTCTTCCAAGCCTTCGACCCCCACTCCACTCAATTCAGCCCTTTGGGAAGGGACATCTTTGCTGAGGATACCCTTGCCCACTCTAAGAATTGCTCAACACCTGGAGAAAAATCTGCGGCCATATCTCTGCCCAAGGGGAAGAGTCTACAAGATCAGAGCAAAATAAAGCTGGAGAAAAGAATCTAGGCCCCCGGATATCTCCCACAGGAGCACCAGAGTGAGGTCCACCATGTTATAATCATTCTCACTTCTAGGATCACAGGCTTAAAGCCAGAAAAGGTTTAGAGCTCATCTAAGACCCCTTGATTTACAGAAATAAGTAGAAACAGTGAAAGCCATCAGAACTGTGATCAAGGGAGTGCCCAGCTGGGATGGCCACAAGGCTTGACAAACAGTAGGCACTTAATAAATGCTCGTTCATAAATTGATTTGGGTTTTTAAAAAACCCACCAATAAAACATTTAAGAAGAAAAACGAAGTCTATCTGCTTTCATATTTGTTCACTGAGGTTATCCGGAGAACAGGGCTAGCCCACCATGTGCCCATCTCTACCATCTTCTCCTCTTTCCCCATCACAGAACATCATATAGCTACAGGCGCAGATCCTCCCAGAGGGGGAGACTTCCTGGACCAAATGGAGCTTGCCTGGCTCACGTTTCCATCCACATTAAGCGAGAAATGTGTTTGGCACCAAATGCCCCTCCCAGGAATGCCCATTTCAAGTGATTCAAACAATACAGTCTTATCAGAGACTAATTTTAGCCTCAGTTAAAGAAGTAGCTCCATCCGCTGGAGTGCTCCAGAACACTGACAATGGGCTGGGCAGGGGGCCAGCTGACCACAGCTGCTACAGGACAGTCAAGGAACACTCACTGAGCAAGCGTGCCTGGGAGGGGTGTTGTAAGCATGCAGGCACCCTCACCCATCCCCCTCTTATGTGATCTGACCAAGAAGAGAACGGAAGCTTCTGGAAGTCAGCAAAAGCTGAGGTTTGAGACCCCAAGCTCTCCGTAAGAAAAAGCCAGGACTGCCCAGAAGCTAGGAGCTACTGTTCAGCCTCCAACCAGGCTCCCAGTCATGGAGTACGGCTGAACCTAAAAAAGTAAACAAGGGAATGACAAATGTCAGGAAACACTCATGGGACAAGATGCATTTTTGTAGTAACCACCGCAACAGCTGCAATAAGCATTGCATGGCTCTTTCAAATTTACACATGTTCACTTACTAGCTGTGTGACCCTGAGCAAGTCACTTAACCCCAACTGCAAAAAAAAAAATTACACATGTTCTCACCTTTGATCCTGACAGCAACCTGGAGAGGTAAGGGTTTCTAATATACCCATTTTACAGTTGAGAAAACTGAGGCCCAGAGAGTTTAAGTGACTTGCCTAGGGCCACACAGCCAGTACATGGCTAAGGCAGGATTTGAACTCAGGTCTTCCTAAGCCCAAGTTCAGCACTCTATAAACTCCTCCACCTAACTATTAATCAGCTACAATAATACTAGCTGAGATTTTTTGTAGCACCTTAACTTTTGCAAAATTGTAAAATTCTTTACAAAGCCAGTCAACAAGAGCTTATTAAGCATTTACTATGTGCCTGAAGAGGACAGCTAGCTAGGTGGCACAGTGGATAGAGTGCCAGGACTGGAGTCAGGAATATTCATCCTCCTGAGTTCAAATCCAGCCTCAGACACTTACTAGCTGTGTGACCCTGGGCAAGTCACTTAACCCTGCCTTAGAAATCTTACAGCGAAATGGAGGGTGGGGAGGCAGACAAGGGTCTCTGGGCCTTCCACTACAGCTGTGGGACCACGAGCCACCCTCGGTGTCCTCCCTTATAAAATGGGGAGAGGTGATCATTGATGCCCGGCAGAGGGTTGTTGAGAGAGCTAAAGGGGCCAGGGGATGTGGAAGCATGTCGAAAACTGTCACATATGCACAGATGTAAGGTCATCAGTAATAATAACAACTACTATAAAGCTAAAAGTGACTGAAAATTTGGAGTTTGGAACAAAAGAGTTATCAGGGAATTAACCCTGAATCTGGGGGCCGAAGGCCTGCCCCGTACTGGCTGTGTGACTTAGGACAAGTCAATCTGCCTCTCTCGGCCTCGGTTTCCTCATCTGTCAGATCCAAGGTCTGCACTGACCCCACTCGCTGAGGCCTCTTTCAGCTCCAAATCGATAATTTGAACACTGTCTTCCTGACTTGATCATGGAAGAATTGCGGGGGCCTGAGAGGGGGAGATAATTAGGGGCAAAAGATCCCTGCAAGGAGCCCCCCAACTTCCCTTGGCCCCTGCTAAGGCCAGCCCAGACCGAGACTGAAGGAAAATCATTTAGGCAACTCCTTGGGGCTGGGCAAGTGCGTGACCCTCATTACCACAACAGCTTTGTGAGGCAGGCATAGCGAAGTCTCTAAAAATCTCCACTCTTCCTACAAGAGGGCCAGGTGGAGCCTTGGGGAGTGCTGGACATGGAGACCGTGGAACTCAGTCTAATCCCAACAGCTAAGCCTTACCAGCAGTGTGGCCTTGGGCCACATACTCTCTCTTAGCCTCAGTTTTCTCATCTCTAAAATGGGAATCATAATAACACCTAACTGGTGGGGTCATGGGGGGATCAAATGTCTTAACATATATAAAGCACTTTGCAAATACTTTCTATATGATTGTTTCCATTTTACAGATGATGAAATTGAGGGCCACACAGTACATACCAAAGGTAGAATTTGAACCTGTTTCCTCCTGGGTCCAAGACCAGGGGCCTCTCTGCTATTCCCCACTGCTATTTTCTTCACAAAAAGTTTGAGCTATTTGGACTGTCTCATCTTGCTTCCAGGATACAATATAAACTCCTCTGTGCGTCATTTAAGACCCTCCATGACCCAGCTCTGGACCTTCTCAGACTTATTCTGGTGTCAGCTGCCTTCTTGCTGTCCTTCTGCTTCCAACCTCCACACATTTGCCCAAGCTGTGCCCCACACTGGGAGTACATTTTCTCTTCCCTCTGCTCCTTGGAATCCCCCACTTTCTCCAGTCCTCAGCTCAAAGGCTACCTCCCATAGACATTTGCTGACCCACCTTACCAGCTCCTCAGGGTGGGTTCAAAAGAGCCAAGTTAAGGAAGGGTTTTCCCTCCACCTTCCTCACATTTCACCACCAGGATCCTAGAAAGAAGGGAGCCAAGGAATTACTTCCCTGGCCACAAGGACTGGCCCTTGGCCAAGTGGGTTGACTTCTGGCTTCTGCTCTTCCATACCTGGCCCACCATGGCAGAGACGTGTCCTTGCTCCCCGGCATCCTAAACATTCTATGGCTCAGAACAATAGTGCGGTGGTTTGGCCGGGCTCCAGGAGGCCCACGACCAGCTGTTCATTATTTAAATCCTGTGAGCCTGATGGCTCTCCAGGGAGGCAGCTCTCCATTCCAATCACTCCTGCTTTGTTCTCAATTCCTGCCTCACAGAGCTGGGCTCAACCCAATGACCTTGGGGCTCTCTTGCCATTTGAAGATGTCAGGGTTCGAGAATCATAAAACTGAGTTCCAGCATCTCCTTCAGCACGAAACCTATGGCTCCCCACCAGCTGCCATAGCTACTTTCTCCCCATAGTGTCTGCACTCATTTTGTATATGCCCTCCATCTACAGACAGCTGGCCACCTTGTCCATCTGACTAGCACATGAGCTTCTTGCGGGCAGGGATGGTTTCTTTTCAGTTTTGTCCCCAAGCCTGGAAAGCTCCCCACCCTTGCCTCCCCCTCCTGGCTTCTCAAATCTCTGCTTGCATACATACATACATCCCACCTTGTGCCAAAAGCCTCTCCTGGTCCCCCTCCATGCGGAAGGGCTCTTTGGTGAGAGCACCTCACCCTTTCCTTGTCTATAGCTTCTATATCCATTCCTTTTCCCACAAGGCCTCTCTCTTTAGAATGTCAGTGGCCAGAGGACCACTTTGATTAGTTTTCTTTAGCTTAGCACAGATCTCCATAAATGCTAGTGGAGGAAGAGCCCACTGTGGCAGGGGTTAACCAAAAAAATCACAAGGGCTGGGGCAGCAGGCTGCAGGGGGTGGGAAGAATGGCTTATGGCATGGGTCATTGGGGAAGGTCACATGGAGTCACAGAATGTTAGAGCAGGGAGGAAGCTTAGCAGTCACCTTGTCTAGCTCAGAACCAGAGAATTCCCTGTATCACTCATCTAGCCTCTCCTTGAATGCTTTCAACCAACAGGGAACTCACTACTTTTCAAGGCAGCTCCAAACATTCTTTTTTTTCCCCCTGCACAGCCGGCCCCAGGCTGCCTCTCTGTACTTCTCACACAATTCTACCTGAAGTTCTGTGCTGGTACCAAACATAGCAAGTTTAGTCCTCTCCCACTGGGTCATCTGATTCATCTCAGCTGTACTTTAAATCTGGCACAGGAAAAGGTCACTGAAAAGGTGTGACCAAGGCAAAAACCATAGGGCATTTATTATTCCAAGAATTCTTTTGGATTGGTTCGTAATGTGTTCACGGAGTTCTCTCTGACTGAAAATTGACTGAGGAAGTCAATGTCAGTGCCTCTTCTTGCTCCCCACTATGGGGAGACCCTGCAGCGAAAGGAGCTCTCTCACCTGGGAGACAGAAGATGTGGGTTCAAATCCTGACTGGATCTGCCACTCACTAGCCATGGGAGTCTTGCTGATCAGATCCTTTTCTGGGTCTCCGCAAAATGGGGAGGATCTAAACTGTGCTCACTACTTTCCTGGGGTGTTATAACTAATTCTTTTCTATTATGGGGCAAAAACAAGAGGTCACACTATTTATGTTTCTCTCACATTCCAGAGTCTGCAAAATCCCATTCGTATGTATGTGTACAGGAAAGACTGATGGGGAATAAAGCCTCTAGAATCTTCAACCGTAGGTCTAGGATACGAGATGTTACTGTATGAGATTCAAAGTCATATATAAGTTATAGTCTGAGAAAGTCATCTGAGGCTCAGAGACATCAAGTGACTTGCCCAGGGTCACACAGCTAATGGAAGGCATAGGACTTGAACCGGGTCTTTCTAATTTGGGAGGCAGCATGGCATAGTGGATAGGGCACTGGATTTGGAGGCGAGAGGACCTGGATTTAAATCCTAGTCAGACACTTACAAGTTTGTGTGACCCTGGTGGGCAATCAGTACTTCAGTTTCTTCATCCATAAAGTGGGGGTGGGGATTTATAGGGTTTCTTCCAATTCTAGACCTGCTGTCCTATAAATTCCTACCTATATGACCCTGATTAATTTGTTTCACCTCTCTGCCTCAGTTTCTTTCTCTATAAAATGGAGGGGAGTGGAGGGCATGAACTCGTTATCTTCCAAGGACCTTCTAGCTCTTTAGGAGTCACTTTCTATGTGAACCTGGACAAGTGACTTCATTCTCTGGGCCTCAGTTTCCCCAGCTGTAAAATGGAGGGGTTGAACTGGAGAGCCTTTGAGGTCCCTTCCAGCCCTAGATCCTAGATCTGAGGCTCCAAAGCCACCTTGACTCTCTCCAGGGTGGGAGGGTTTAAATAAACCCCAGGCACACTACCGCACTCAGGTGTCCACAGAGAAGGTTCAGCCTTTCCTCCGCGCCTCCTTCTAGCACATTTATGCTCGTCCAAAGCTCAGGCCAGGAGGAAACAGCAGCCACCAGGCCGTCCAAAGTTCAGGCCAGGAGGAAGCAGCAGTCACCAGGCCAAGGCACCTCAGACCAGCCTCCTGTGACCTCATCACCCCGGAGAAACATTGACCCTCGGCAATGAGCTTCCATTCAGGCCTGAGGACTTGCCTTAGAACTCTGATCTCTGGAGGCACTTCCCTGCTTCAAGGTCCCCACCTGGAGCTTCCTCCCAGGCCATCTCTAGAGGCCTTTTTAGTGCCCTCACTGCTAAGAGCTGCTGGAGGCCACCTGATTGCCTCCTACCCTCTGCTCTCCTCTGGGGGCAGAAAGAGCTGCTTCTGGGGAGGTGAAGATGGCAAAGGAAGCCGGCTACCTGCTGGAGAGCGGGAGTAGGGCAGGTTCCCTCTCCCCAGGGCAGCTCAGGACATATCTAGCGTCCTCACCCCCTCCTCTTACTCAGCAGCATCCTTCCTTCTGACCAAGCTGCCATCCAAGATGACAGCAACCAAACTGCACCAAGGCAGGCTGTTCGCCAGCTCCCTGATGCCCAGTTCTGGCCTCCTTCCAACTGGCAAACATTTGAAGCCCCCCAGGGTGGAAGACACCGTGGGATCCCAGACAGAGAGTCTGAAGGACTCTAGGATTGAGGGATCAAATTGAATCCCCTCATTTCATAAACAGAGGAAGATGAGGACCAGAGAAGGCTGGTAACTTTCCCAACATCACACAGGTAATGAGGAGGAAAAACAGAAACAGAAACAGACCCTGGAGCCAGGGTCTCCGCCCCCACATGCAGCATTCCTTCCTCTGTGCCAACAAGAAAAGAAGGCTGGCAAAGTTCTTCTCATGCCTGCTCCCATTTGGTCCTCACCACAGCCCTGTGAGACAGGTGCTGTTATCATCCCATTTTACAGAGAAGAAGACTGATATGCAGAGAGACTGAGGCCACACCACTAATTAGTGTCAGAAGGTAAAATCTGAATCAAGTTTTCCTGACTGTTCAAAGATGCGATCAATAATCAGAATCAATGAACAAGCATTTATTAAGCACCTACTATGTGCCAGGCACTGTACTAAACAGTGGGCATACAAACAAGGAGATCGATAGCCATTTGATAAGCGACGACTGTATGCCAAGCGCTATGGATCAAAGAGTCAAGAGTAGAAGTCTCTGTTCTCAAGAAGCTTGCACTCTATCAGAGGAAACACCACACCTGTACACAGACATGCCCATGTGCACGTACACACACACTCACCAAATATATTCCAAACAATCGCATGTTGATGGCAGGGGTGGGGGAGGAGAGGCCCCACATAAAGGGTGAGCTTGAGCAGCATCTGAAAGGCAGCTAGGGATTCTAAGACATAGTGGTGAGGAGGGCAGGTGCACCAGGCAAAGGGAGAGCCAGAAGCAAAGAATCAGAGATGGGAGATAGAGGAAGTAATCCTTAAATAATCCTCCTCTGGTTGCGCAGACACAAAGAAAAGTCACTCATGAAATTCCAAACTCCTTCTCATCGTGTGAACCAAAGGTGCTGGGTCAGAACACCCGATCAGAGCAATGGCTCTACTATCCTCCCAACTTTAGATCTTTCATCTTATGTCACTGGGAGGACAGAAGGAGAAGAAGATGGTGACATGGGGTAGAGTCTGCACAAGGAGAGCCTTCACCAAGGGACCTGGTGTCTTGTTCAGTATTTACAATGATTTGTACCTCTCCTTCTTGCAGCAAGAACACAAGGTCCTCAGAAGCAGGAGCTGGCCCACAGCTTTTTTGTTCTCCATCTCAGACAGAAGGCCCACTCTTAGGAAGCTGGGATCAAGCTTCAGCGACTTTTAAAGCCAAACTCCATTAATTAATAGCTGGAGGAAAGAACAATGCAATTATCCAACCTAAGCAGAATTGCCCTGAGACCTCAAGAACAAAGAGATGAAATCTATCCAGGACAATGGGCCAAAAACAGCTCCAAAAGTTTGACAGTCCCTTGAGGCTCAAATATGTTCCTCCCAGAAGTGGAAAGATCCCTTGAATGAAGGGGAGAAGGTGCCTGAGAATCTGCGAATCACAAATCAAGAACTAGAGGGACTTCAATATTCACTTCATCCCTCAATCTCCGAGAGAAGGAAAGAGGAGGAGGCCCTGAAAAATCATCTAATCCAGAACTTTCCTTTCACCAAAGGAGGACACTGAGGTGCAGAGAGGGGAAGGAACTTGGCCAGCCAAGATCACCCAGGCAGGATCATACCTCTAGAGAGAGCTAGAGGGACCCTGGTGGTCAAGTCAGCCAGGCTGGCCCCCTCCCCCTGCCCAATTTTACAGCTAAGGAATTAAGAACTCAGGAGGTCAAGTGACCTTCCCGAGATGACACAGATTGCATTATAAGACCCCAGATCTTATGAAAGAGATGGCACCTTAGAGACCCATATCTAACCACCCCTCAAACTGACAGGTAAGGAAACTGAGGCCCAAGAGGTGAGCTGCCTTGCCTGATGTCACATAGAGATGGGCAGAATACAATTTCAAAGTTAGGTCTTCAGAGTGCACCCAAATCCAGCATTCTTCCCACTGCTCCACAAAAGATCAAAGGGAATCATACTGGTAAAGTGCTTTGCCAGCCTTAAAAACACGAAGGCTTGCTCTAATAGTATGGAAGTGTCAGCTGCTGTGGCCGTCATTAACGTTATCAGTATAGAGCAGGACTTTGATCTGCTAATCCCAGGACAGACTCACAACGCTGTCTCCCACAAGGATGATGATGATACTTGCATATCATATGATGGACATGCTTCCATTTGTTAAACCCTGGGCCTTTCTAAATTCAACTTCAAGAAGTGACACATTTTCACCGGCAACCCACCTAAGTCAGACTTTGAACTTGGGAGATAAGTGGTGTGACCATTGGCTCTAGTATTCTTGAATTCTGCAAAACCAAAGGAAGCCAGCCAGATTTTTCTGAGACTCACATCCAGAGGCTCCTAGAGCCCTGGGGGGAAGGACCTCAGAGGCAATCAAGGTCAACCCTTTCCCCTTACAGGTGAGGAAACCGAGTCTCATAGAAGCGAAAGGACTTGTCTGGATTCACCCAACAGCTAGTGTCTTGGAATCATGGGTTTAAAGCGGGAAGGGATCTTAGAGGCCAACTCTCTGATTTTACAGAGGAGGAAACTGAGGCCCAAGTGAAGAGACCTGCCCACAGTCACAAAGGTACAGACCCAGTATTTTGATGATCACATCTAAATGGAAAAAAACAAAAAGGGAAAAAAAAGATTCATGGAGAATATCTGGGTATGTATTCATAGGTTTCCATGGCGATCACCTTCTTCATAAAATTTTACATTTTTTTAACTTTGGAATTATATCACAGCTCTCTGAAAGGGGGTGATACTCTTGCTGTATTTTTTTCTGGCACACAGTAGGAGCTTCATAAAAAGTGCTGATGGATTGGCTGGTCAGACCATATCTGGGGTGTCATATTCCTTTTTCGAGTGGTCTGTTTAGGAAAGACATCGATAAGTGGGGGAATGTAGAGGAGGGAAATGAGGGCAGTGAAGGACCTTGAGACCATGCCAAAAGTGGGTCGGCTGAAGGAACTCGGAATGTTCAGCCTGGACAAGAGAAGACTTAGGGAGGACCCACAAGCTGTCGTCAAGTATCTGAGGGGCTCCTGAAGACTTTTCTTACTTGATCCCCAAAAGCCAAACCAGAAACGAGGGGGGAAATTCCAGAGGTGAAATTAAGCAGGAAAAGGTTCGTGACAGTGAGAGCTTGGACCCTGCTTCAGGGGTCTGGGCCGCCTCTTCAGTGGAGATCTCCTACAAAATCTGGATGACCTTTGGCCCAAGGTTTGAGAAGGAATTCATGTTCAAGTATAGGTTAGAGTGAGGTACCTTCTAACTGAGATTGCGTAGCTAAGTGGTATAGTAGAGTGCTGGATCTTGAGTCAAGAAGACCTGACTTTCAATCCTACCTCAGACATTTACTAACTGTGTGACCTTGGGCAAGTCACTTCATCTTTGTCTGCCTCAGTGTCTTCATTTGCCAAATGGGAATAATAATGGGGCTGTTGTGAAGAACAAATAACTCACCACATATAAGGCACTTTGCAAACTCTAAAACCTTTTATCAGTGTGATGTATCATTATAATCCTTGGCAGTCTCCAAATAGGTTCTCAGCCTTTCCCAGGAAAGTCATTCAAACATGGCTTTTCATAGCAAAATATTTAGAGCCATGTCAAAAGCTAAATTTCAACAAGCCCATTTTTCAGATGAAAAATTTGCAGTTACGAGAGGTTTGTTGGGGAGGGGAAAGGAAGGGAAGAAATACAAAGAAATTGAGAAGGAAAGGTCACAGGTACCCAGATTTATATTTGGAAGGAGCCTTAGAGATCATATAGTTATTTAGCAAATAAAGAAACTGAGGCTCAGAGAACATAAGTAATTTGTTCAAGGTCAAAAAACTCTGTATATTCATTTGTCAATATAATGTTGCTTCCCCCACCCACATAAGAAAGTAAGCTGCCAGAAGGTAAGGACCATTGTTTGTTTTGTCTTGGCTTTGCCAGCCCCTAACACATACACAGTGCCAGGCATACATTAGGCACTTAGTATAAACTGAATCAGACCTAGCCTTAGAACCCGGGTATCTCCTGACTGAGTCTAGTGGCCTTTCTCCTAGACCAGAATATATTGGAGAACTTTCCCCACCATCTTTTCATACCCCTTAAATAGGTATTGGAAGCTCAAATTTTGGTAGACCTGAGAAATATTGGCAAACATCTGGCCCGAGGTAGGATGATAGCTATGGAAACCTTGAAACTTCAGGTCAGCCTAAAGGGAAAAAGAAAGCCCCACTAGCCCAATATACCTTGGAAAGGACACCCTAATTCAGCCACAAGAGAATGCCAGTTTCTAAACTAAGGGCTGAAGGAGTCCATTGAAATCTCATGCCCTAACTGTTTACTAATCAAAATGCAGATCTGAATCTTCTGACAAGTCATATTTCCTCACAGCCCTCTTGGCCTACTATATGTCAGATGAGATGTACTTCAGTGAAAAACAACATAGTCCCTGGTATCACCAGCTTCCCCCGAGATTTGGGCATCTCAAAAGCAAGTCTTGAGGCTGTAATTAAAATGTGGTTTATTGGTCTAAGAAAAACATCACATGACAATCCATTTTAGTCACTAGTCGTTGGGTCACCTTAAGACGTTATTAGGGACTTGGGTCTGGTTCACAATCATAGAGAGAAATCAAAATGTTTTGGGGGAAGAAAACAATTGTCCAAAGCATCATTTCAGAGAAAACCTTATTGGTTTCCACCAAAAAGCATTCTCTATAACTTGACAACACAATGCTTCTTGAAAAAATCTGAGCATCACTGGCACTTAGTGCATCTGGACTCACAACTGAAATACAGGAATGAAAGGGCATGCACTGTTTGAAAAATAACTCTAATACAAGAGACAAGGGTAGACTATATCAGGAACTTTATATCATGAAAATAGGAAGCTGTTTGGAAAAACATGAATCTGGTTGGGAGAGGAGTGCTTCAGACCACTGGGATGAGAATCCAACAACAGAGAACAGAAACGCTATACTACAGACCGTGTGGCCAGATGGAAGAAAGGGAGGATGCATTCCTGGTGAAAGTCACAAAACCAGTAAGACACATTAGTGACAGAACAGCTTTGACCACGTGGCCATCTTTCAGATGCCACATTCACTCTGCCCAAAGCAAAGCACCTGATTCCTTAGTTGCCAACTATTTAACATCAGGATATAAGAAAAACAGTAATGAGAATTGTAACCTTGGCCACAATTCTGCCCAGCAATGGGGACCTGGTTATGAAAGCTGAGGCCATAGGAATCTTGATAAAAGGTGATCATCTCATCTTCAGGGTCATGACTGACATGAGGAAGCATGGAGGGGATAGTCAACCAGGCACCTTAGCTTTCAGGAAAGTAGATTTCAGAAAGATCAAGACTGGGGCAGCTAGGTGGCGCAGTGGATAGAGCACTAGCCCTGGATTCAGGAGGACCTGAGTTCAAATCCTGCCTCAGACACGTAACACTCACTAGCTGTGTGACCCTGGGCAAGTCACTTAACCCCATTGCCTGGCCCCCCCAAAAAAGGAAAAAACAGAAAGATCAAGATTCACTGGATGTAATCAAGTAAAGGCTGATCAGGCATGTTGGAGAAAGGGTATTTATTCAACTATGGCTTAGACTAAATGGCTTTTAAGGTCCCTTCCAATTTCAAGACTCTCTGCTTCCAAAGACCTTTTCTTTAAAAAAAAAATTGTTATGTTTTGTTTTTATATCTCTTACATTTCCACTATACCTATCCCTCTTTCACCTTCTGGCTCTCATAATTAAAGGTGGGAGTGAGGCGGGAAGAGAAGGGAAGATGTGTTCAGCAAAACTAATCTCCATATGGAAAAAGTCTGATGTTCTATTCTGTATCTCACACCCTGGGTCTTCTACCTCTACAAAGAAGGGGGGCAGTGGTAGAGGAAGGGATCTCCCATCTCTTCTGAAGGCCCTTTCAATAGGATGACCAAATTACCTCCATTAGTGATCTTTCAGGAACTATTAATAAAATCATAAACGTTAGGGGACTGAAGACAGGCAAATGCTACCCCAGCTTTTAAGAAAGGGAAAGAGATAGAATTAACCAAGTAACAGATGGTTGACTTTAATATTGATTCCCTGTAAAATGACAATTGGCTGATTAAACAGAGGGTTTGTGAGCATTTAGAAAGGGAAGCAGTGATCACCAGCAGTGAGATTGTTTCACTGTGTATAAATTAGGACAGACTAACCTCATTTCCTCTTGTGACCGGGTTACTAGATTGGTGGTTGTAGTGTACGGGGATTTCAGAAGGCATCCGGCAAAGTCTCTCCCATGGGTGTTAGAACAGTGAGGTAGAGTCATAGATTGAGTCAGTGGCTCCTCATATCCCCAAACCACTGAAATTACCAGTTAAAAAAAAAAAGAAGAGGTATCTCGAGTGGCCGGACACAGAGATGGCTATACTGGCCTATCCTCTCCAATATGTTCATTGATAACTTCCAGAGATTTCTGAATGACACATTGTGGGGGGTGAGTGGGAGGAGTCAGATATGGAGATAACAGGATCAAGGTTCAAAAAAGATCTCATAGCCTGGAACAATGGGCAAAAACCAAGGAGACACTGTTTCGAGTCCTATATATTCAGGCTAAATGAAATAAATTAAATAAAAATCAGTTTCATAAGTAAAGAATATGGGAAATGAGGTTGGTTGTTGGTTTACGTGAAAAATATTTCAGAGTTTTTAGTTGACAGAACGTTTTGTCTTTAATAGATTTGAATGTGATAAGGAAGGAAGGGTAATGTGGACAGCATGCTGAGAAAAACCTGGGAAGACTCACTTGAACTGACGCAGAGTGAAGTAAGCAGAACCAGGAGAACATTGTACACAGTAACAGCAACATTGTATGATGGCCAATTCTGATAGACTCGGCTCTTCTCAGCAATGCAATGATCTAAGATAATTCCAAAAGACTCGTGGTGGAAAATGCTATCCACATCCAGAGAAAGAACTATGGAGTCTGAATGCAGATTGAAACGTACTATTTTCTCTTTTTTTATTTTTTCTTTCTCATGGTTTTTCCCTTTTGTTCTGATTCTTCTTTCACAACATAATTAATGTGGAAATGTTTAATATGAGTGTACATGTATAGCCTATATCAGATTGCTTGCTATCTTGAGGAGGGGGAGGGAAGGGGGGAAGGGAAGAAGGGAAGGAGAAAAAAATTATAACTCAAAAATCTTATAAAAGTGAATGCTAAAAACTATTTTTACATGTAATTGGGAAAAAATACTCTTAAGTGGGGCAAGAAAGACCTGAGTTCAAATTCTACCTCTTGACACCCTTAAGGAGTTTATATGCTAGTAGAGGAAGATAGCACATAAGAGGTGCTACAATTGGGGAGAATGGTGCCGCACCAGTTGAGGAGGAGATATAACCAAAGGCAAATCACTTCACCCCTCCCAGATAGAAGTATTTATATTATCTGTACCTCACAGATATATATTGTTTATTATCTGTACCTCACAGATATATATATATATATATATACATATATATATACATATATATGTATGTATGTATATATATACATATATATACATATATATGTATGTATGTCTGTATATATGTGTATGTGTATGTATAGTGTGTATATATGTGTACACACACACACACACACACACACATATATATATATATATGCTGTATCCCCACTGGGAAAGGTCATCTCCTGGAGAGCAGGGATCCTTTTATTTTTGTCTTTCTACATAGCATACACATCTAGTAAATATTGTAGAAAGCAGGCAGAGTGCCATCTTCACAAGAACAAAGAGAACGGATTTTTTATCAGATTATTATTTTAATGACATCACGTTTTTTATATAGCCTTCATCTTCTTCACTTCTGTTCATATCTTTTGGTTTTGCTTCACCTCCATTTACTGTCATATCCTTCTTCCTCTCCTTCTCATGACTCCCCCAAAAGCCAGCTCTTGTAGCAAATAAAATAAGAGAAGGGAGGAGGGAAGCGGCAGAGCAAAACCATCCTACACATCAACCTTATCTGCTATGTTTAAGCAATGTTGCACATCTGTAGTCTCTCACCTCTGCAAAGAACAGAGGAAGGTCCATTTTCTCCCTCTTTGGGGGCCATACTTAACCATTACAATAACATGGTACTCAGCCACTGTTTTTTATTCTTTCCATTTCCTTGTTCCCATCACTGCTTTCATTGATTTCCTGACTTTATTAACTATATTCTGCATCAGTTCATAAAGATCTTCCCATGATTCTCTGTACTTTTCACATTCACCATTTCTTATAGCCCATTTCATTCATGTACCACAATTTGTTTAGCAATTCTCCAGTTGGGGTATGCCCTTAATTTTCTCTCTCTCTCTCTCTCTCTCTCTCTCTCTCTCTCTCTCTCTCTCTCTCTCTCTCTCTCTCTCTCCCTCTCTCTCTCTCTCTCCAGTAGAAATAAGCTTCTGAAGAAATCCAATCCAATTAATACAGCAGTCTCCAACATGCCACAACACATATTTGCTTATCATCTACCATTCATTCAGCCAAACATTAACATGGACTTTCTCACTGGTGTTCCATAATGATGCCACTAGCAGAACAGGAGGGTTCATCACTAGTCAGCACAGGGATCGTTGCTCCGGGGTACGGGGGGAGTGGAACTCATGGCCAAGTGCAGTGAATCCATAAATTAAGCCAGTGGCTTCTTTATGGCACCATCAATTCGGAAAGGCTCCAGTCACAGATTTTATGGACATCCCCCCCAACAAATCATCATAGGAAGAAGAGAACAAAGGGATAATCTATTACATCTCACAATCACATCAACCCTCATATCTCCACTTCCATCACCTTAACTCAGGTTATCCTAGCTCTGCTGAAAAAAAATGCAAGGGGGAAGAGGGAAAGCTTTTCCTCAAGAAAAATACAACTCCCCCCGAAATCCACCCCTGTATTATCCTTGAGTTTTGGTTTCTTCTCATCAGTTTCCAAAGTGAAGGGCACTATTTGAAGATCCAACATGAATGGTAGGGGGAAAAAGAATAATTACAACAAAATAAAGAGCCCTGTAACTTATGAAAGATGTAAAAAATACTAGAATAAAAATCTTGTTCCAGCTCTCTCTCTCATTCCCTACTTCTAAGAGTATGAAGCCATCAACGCGAAACATAATCACTTGATTACGACCAGAACTTGTTGTGGTCTGACTACACTCAGCGTTCATCAGAGTCCATGAAAATAAAGGTACGGATTCAATTAGTCTTAATGTAATAGAAGGAGGGAGAAAAAAGGAGTCATTCCACAATTGCAGAGAACTCCTTAGAAGGTTAATTAAACATTGCTTTCTTTTTCTTTTATTTTTTAAAAGCTCCCTTGAGATAATCTTTTACACTCAAAATTCAATATTGTGCATTATGGATTAATTTGCAAGTACACAGTCCAGACTCCAAGTTCAAGGGCTTTTTAATCATTTGTCCAAATTCCTGTTTCCTCTCATTTCAAGCTTGTTGAAGAGCTAACCACTCATTCCTGACAAGACAGACTTCACCAGAGCTGAGCAGTTCATCCATCCACTGAAAGATGCCCAGTAGTTACACACAACAGTCCAAGATGGAAGGCAAATTTCAGGGGATGGGGAGAAGGGAAGTTATGTTTCAACTTGACTCGAGAGCAGCTGCTTCTCCCAACAAACGCAGGAGGTACAGGAGAGCCCCAGCAAGTCCACATCTGTCGACAGCTGCCAAATGAAAAGCTTGAACTTCTGCCTTGAACAATAAGGCGATTACTCTATTACATTGGCAAAAAGCTCTTCCACTTCCCTTTATTTAAATTCAAATGCACTCTCTAAATTCTGCATGAGCTTTTAAATCCTTCCAGCATCCTTAAGAGGAAGGTAGGAATGCCCACAGAGGGGGTCTGGGATTTACACAAGGCTTCAGGCAGCAAGCTAGTGAGAGTCAGGCAAGCCTAACCCTCAGCTCCCAGAACCACTGGGCCCCTCCCCTCCAGGCAAAGGTCCCACATTTGCCACCAAAGGAAAGATATTGAAGTTCAAGAATGCAATTAATTCCATGGGCAGGGCACTGAGCTAAGCCAGGGAAAAAGACCACCCCTGACAAGTACAGAATAGTCTTCTGTGTCCAAATCAACTGCAAGACAGCAACAGATCTATGAGAGAGACTCCTCCCAATCCCCCAACCCCAACTGCAGCATTCACAGGGAGTATAAGCAACACCCAACAGGCTTCCTCACTCAGCTTCTCTCCAACCTCAATTCACAAGCTCAGAGCAAATAGAAGGGACGCCAGAGAAAATCCATTCTGACCACCATCGTATGAGGCAATGATCAGCACACCAGTTAAGATCTCGAGTTAAAAGAGACCTCTGAGACCATCCAATCTAATCCCCTAAGTTTTGTAGAGGAAGACACCAAGCCTCACAGAGTGATCTGGCCACCATCACACAAACAGAATATGGAAGAGTTGGGATTTGGGCTAGGGTCCTCTGAATCCAAAATCAATGTTCTTTCCACTATACCACATGACATTCCTTTTTGTGATAGCAAAAAAAAAAATTGGAAATATGGCAGATGCCCATCAGTTTGGAGACGTTTGAAGCAATGGTGCTCTAGGGATGTAATGGAATATCATTGAAATGGAATAGGATATTATTGAAAATTATCAGACTTGAATGCTTAAAATGGGATCTGGGGTTTTACTGATGTGGGAATTGCCACCAAAGGGTAGATCCCAACCATCCATGTCCACCTATCCTGCTTGACTCTTGTCCATGGCCAGCTCAAAGGTCACCATCCATCATCCTACCGTAAGCAACAACCAATACAAGGAATTCAGAGAACAGTAAGAGGTGTATGAAGAGAAAGCAGGAGCAGAAGAAGTGGCCTACACACCGTCTACAATAATGGAAAGGAAGAGAAGAGTCTATCAGTCAATACACACAAACACTAGGAGCGAGGCTTCAGGCTGTCATGGTCCCTGCCCTCAAGGAGCTCACATTCAAATTGGGGAGACTATATGCAAACAATTGTGTCCAAAAAGCCACTTCCAGAGTAATCTGAGGATAGCTTCAGAAAGGATAGGGACAGGAGCTGGGATCTCATTGAGTATAGAGAGCTCCCAGGTGAGGAAATTCCCTTTCAATGGAAGCCAGCACCTCCCTCCCCCCCACCTCCACCAACTTTGGGCCTTAGGAATCACCTGGGGACGCTGAGAGTTGGTGTCTTGCTGGGGATCAGAAGTGGACTAGAATCCTCATCTTATTGCCTTTGAGGCTTGCTTTCTATCTACTCACCATGCCTCTAATATAAATAGAAACAATGCAAAAAGGCCACAGAATCTGGACTAAATGCAGTGAGCAACATAATGGATCCAGAGATCAGACAGGCATCAGATGACCACCCAGGCTGATTGTGGCAGGTGTACACAGACACCATGACTTGTGTTGGTCAGCTGTGTGGCCATTGGCAGCCATGTCCTGCCACTGGACTCCAATGACTCTGGAGGAGAACGAGGCTGATGACTACGCAGCTCTGCCTCACTTAAATCCAATTCACGCACAGGTCAAAACATCACACGCCCATTGGTCCTCTTCGAGAATGAAGGACAGGGGCAGCTAGGTGGCGTGGTGGATAGAGCATTGGCCCTGGATTCAGGAGGACCTGAGTTCAAACCTGGCCTCAGACACATAACACTTCACTAGCTGTGTGACCCTGGGCAAGTCACTTAACCTCAATCCTACCCCCCCCAAAAAAAAGAGAGAATGAAGGACAAATAATAACACTTTTTTTCTTAGTTACAAGAGCAGGTTCCAAGGGGAGGGAAAGAAAGGAAGAGAAAGGAGAAATTATGTGTTATTTTTAAAAAGGGCATTAATACTTTGTTAAAGTTACTTTGGCAAAAAAAAAATCAGGCCCTGATAAATTGAAGAATGAACCCCTCAGATGTCAGGTAAACAAGACCATTCTATTGCATGAAGTGTTTTATTGGCATTTAAGTTTTAGTAGGCTGTTACAGATAAGAGGGAAAGAAAAACAAGCTTTTCTGACTCTCCCACCTTGGGGAGATATTTCTAATGTGTCAGTTGAGTAATGTATGACCCCAATCCTCACAACGGGCCCCCACGTCACTCATCCTTCCTGTCTCGGCAAGGTCTCTGCAGCAGAGCTCTGAGGATTCTATTCAACTCAGTCTTTTCTACAACCCACCCACCAAGTGGCAAGTAATCAGAGCTTGTCAAAAATCAATGAACCAAATGCTCGCCACCCTCTGTTTCTTCATCAGGGTTGGGTTTTTTTTTTTCATTTTTTGGTTGTGTTTGTTTCCCCGTATTTCACCAAATAGCCTGGGATGGGTTATGGAGGTTTCTGGAAATTCACGAGGCTCACTGGATAAAAACAGGATGACAGAGCCTTCATTCCTTTCCCTATAAACAATGATCTTAATTGTCCTTATTCATGGAAAGAGACTGTGATTCCAAGGGACATTTGAGAATGAGATGAGAGGGAAAAAGAAGGAAATCTTGACCTTCCGGGTTTGAGGAGAGGAGGAGAGGCAAGATGCAGACAAGAGTACAAATCTCACTTTAACGCCTTATGCCCACTACTCTGCTCCTGCTCCATCTCCTTCTCTTAAAAAGCTGAGGAAGGGGCAGAAACCCACTGACTGAAGGAAACTCTGCTCTTCCTCTACTTTCCACCTTCTCTTCATCGACAAAGAATCCAATGTTTTGACTTCTGACCTTCAACTGAAGCCCTGATCCCATGACCTCTTCTAACTGCCCCCAACCTCTGATTCCTCCCTATGTAGTCAGGGAAGCTGAGGATGTCTATGCAGGAAGAGTTAGACTGCCATGCCTCCCTTTTCTCCAATAGCCACATCAGCCTATTACAAGTAAAAGTGTGGTAGAAATGCCAGCTTTCACCATAAATTCATCTAGTAGAACATTGAGAGCAGGGAACATCTCACATTTGTGTTTATAGGACAGTGTCTGGGATATGTGAGCACTTAATAAATGTTTGTTGATTGATACAGGAGCTCAGCTTTGTAATGAATACAGGAGATCGAGCAAATGAGAACCACTGCAGCTCTGACTATGCCGTGGAGTTAGATGGGCAGTCAGTGATGTCAGCCATCAGTCCACAGGTTTTGGACAGTCCTTTCATTTTCCCAGAGCAGTTTGCCTGGAACTATTCTTTGCTCCCATTTTACCACATGACCCTTGTGTTCTACTTATCTATCTAAACATTGTCCTTCCCTCCTCATTGGAATGGAAACTCTTTAAAGGGCATAGGGGAAATGGTCTGGGCCCAAAACTGAATAAAAAGAAATAGATTGAGCTAGATGCCATCCGGAAAATTGCCCATCCCTTTCCATGATCCCAAGCTGGACTCAGCCAGACAGGGGGCTTTTTTTTCAATACTAATATTCTCCTAGTGGTGGCAAATGGCTGTGAATCACTAACCACTGGTACCTCACCAGCATGGCAATCGTGGATGAGGGAGAGGGAATGAGGAGATGTGTGCTTCTCATAAGCAGGGGCTGTAGCACATTCCACCAAGGACAGCGTCTGTATGAAGAGTAGAGTGAAGGACACCAGTCCGACAGGTCTAGAAGGAAGAAGAGAAGGGCTGAGCATGGGGCAAGAGGCAAGGGCACCAGAGGAGCACCTAAGTGATGCCCTGGTGCCCATGAAGCATTCAAGCCCTAGAGAAAGGCTTCCAGGGCACTGGGATAATCTTCTGTGGAGGAATCTACCGAAGCAGATTGGCAGAGTGGAAAGAGGGGTAGATTGGGAGTCAGAGGAATCCTGGCTCTGCCTCTTACTGCCTGTGTGACTTTGGGCAGTCAGTTATGATGAGGCATTCCTTTCCGTAAAATGAGAGTGGGGGGCACACCAGGTGGCTTCTAGGAGCCCCTTCATTTCTAGATAGGGCCAAAAAACTTATGAGTTGAGAAGGCACAACTAGTTTGGATGGGATTCATACAAGCAATAATGAGATGATCTCAAAGACCCCCTCCATCTCTAAATCATAACCCAATAATCCTCAGGAAAAGACTATAGGTCCATGGCCATAGACCCAACAAGATTACTGAAGGCTGGTCACTAGTAATTAAAATCCCCAACAGATCTGGACTTCTTTCTGTCCCTCACATTGAAGAGGCAGAGGCAAAGCCTTAGAAAGCTAGCTTTCATGAGAGGGGGTAGAAAACAAAGACAGAATCCAGAGTCGCAGTCTGGCAGATGGGCAAGCTCCTACTTATACTACATCTGCACAGCTACACCCAAGGAGAATGGGCCTTCAGAACCACGAAAGAGCCCAAGGTTCTGAGAAAGATGCCTGACGGCCGGATGATGCTTCAATCCTAAAAACTCTTCCAACCTAGGATGTCCCTTTCCTCCCTCCTCTATTATCTGAGAACAGTCAGTGCATCAGGCTCTCCTCGCCTCCATCACACCCAACTTGCCTTAGTGGAATATGTGCCCATTTTACTTCCCCTTCCTGGAAGACTACAGACTCCAAAAGGGCAGTGCTGTCAATCTTTCTATCCTGCCACCTTGCACTGTGCACGGCATCTAGTAGGTGCTTAATAAATGTCTGTGGCCATTGTTGTACTACACCACACTGCAGGGAGGGAGAGAGGGGGCAGATGATTTCAGACAGGATTTTGACGGCTCATTATGGCTAGAAGAAATGACCACATGTGTGTGCCTGTGTGGTGCAGTTCAGCATTTTCAAAGCAATGTATATCCTCAGGAACTTGATCAACAGTGACATTGCCAGAGTAATGTTATCACGGCCACACGTGACACTGTGGATTCCTGGTGGGTGGAGAGTGAAGCCGGCAGTCCCAGGCCTGCCCTGCTTGTCTGTCCCTTCTGAGCTCTCCTCTGCGCTCTGCCATGCAGATTCCATGCCCCACTAATGACCAAATGCCTCTGATCGTTGTATGGTTTTTATCAGCCAGGGTGGAAGCGACAGCAACAAAAGGATTTCTGTTTAATCGGAACCAAAGCAGATCTGTTCACCAGAAGGCCTTTCCCCAAGCAGCCTGGTTCTTTGAAGTTTTACTGCATTGATTAAAACCAAGGACAGGCAGCGGGGTGGAATACAGAGTGCCAGCTCGCACTTCAGAAGACCCAGGTTCAAATCCTGCCACTGACATGTCCTGACTGTGTGACCCTGGGCAAGTTACCTCAGCTCTCGGTGTTTCAGGCTCTACTGGGGAGTCAGACACAACCGAAAACGACTGAGCAACAACGGGTGGATTGGGATTTCCGTACAGGAGGCTCCTAATACTGATGAAATATGAGGGGGGGCAGAAGTGAAATGAAAGTAGCCACCTAACAAAAGGGAAAGAGCCATCGATTTGAAGCCAGGGCCTAGTACTGCCTCTGCTATTGACTGTAGCGGTGTAGACAAGCCTTTGTGGGGCTCAGCAAGCCCGCGTGTCTGATAAGCGGGTCAGAGGAGGTAAGCTGACCTTGAAAAAGCAAGTGACCCTCTCCAGTTCTTCGTCTCCTTGTCGATAAGATGAGGGGGTTGGGCCATCTGACTTCTACAGCTCCTCCAGCTCTAAATGAATTACCTCAGGAGGGTACGATTGTTGAACTGAATCAGAGGATTTTGAAGGAAGGATTGGAGCAAGCTTCTGAATTTGGGGCTGGACTGATTCTCCCCAAAATTGCCGAGGTCAGGAGAACCATGTGACCCCCAGCCACCCAGGTAGGGGCTGCCCAGCCCGGGATGTTAGAGGGAGTAACCTCTGAAAACAACTACCCATTTTCTACTGCAAGACCTAACAAGAGGAGTCTAGACTAGACACAGCTGATTACCTAAGCCTCATCAGGCTGTAATCAGCCAGTGCTCTGGGACGAGGCCAGAAATGGGGGCTGCTCTTCTACTTTACAGACCCAGCACGTGCAACGGCTGTGTCTCTCTCGCACACAACGTCCCCCCCACCTATGTCTCCCTGCACGCCGGCTGCCAGACACACAGGATTTACGAGTCTATCCCAGCGCCTGGAGCAGGGGACTGGGGGAAGCAACGGGCCTAGGGGCTGAGCACCGCGGTCAGCGCCATCCTAGCCTGAGATGCCAACAGGGACCTTCAAGGAAAATGCACATGCCCAACACACTCTCCCATACACGTATACACTCATCCAGAGCATGCTGCCCACATTCATAAACACTCCCATACTCACACATATGTACATATATACAGATACACCATACACACTCACGTACACATGCATACCATACATGCATGTACACACACATGTACAGTCATACACAGCACACTAGACACATTCAAATAATACACAAAAACACACTCATACACATATGTACACTTACACACCGATACACCATACGTATTCACACACACGCTGCACACATATGTTCATACTCACACACATATATACACAGAATGCTACACACAGTCACACACATACTCATATTCACACATATATACTTATACGCAGACACACCATACACATTCACATACATACACACACCACACATACATGTTCATACACATACATATACACAGTACACTAGACACATTCAAATACACAAAAACGCACACTGATACTCACACATATATACACTTATACACAGATACACCATACACATTCACATACGCACACCTCACATATGTGTTCATACTCACACATACACTTACACACAGACACATTATACACATCCACACACATGTATATACACGTATATATATGCACATACACAGATACACCATACATATTCACACACAAACACACAGACGCCACACGTATGCATATGTACTTATATACATATACACAGTATACTATACATATTCACACAGACAGATGCCACGCATACATGTACACACATATACTCATACACAGTGCACTGCACACACTCACATACACAGAAATACACATACCATTGACTCATACACAGACACACCACATATATGCACACATCCACATACACCTATTCCACACACACACACACATACATACATATCTAGAATGAGAAAAAAAAACTGGCCTGTGAACATCACCTAGATTTACTAAGATGAAAGTCTTATTTCATGCCCCCTAAATGTCAGACACATGTCTTCCTCCTCCTCAAAGAGGTGATCTTTGTGTGTTTCCGAGGGCAGCGACTGCTTTTCATCTTTGCTTGTATAAGCTCTGCATCTAGCACAATATCTAGTGTACAGTAGGTGCTTAATACATACTCGATGAATTTAACTAAAGGCGCTTCCTTTAATAATAATAACAAACATTCATCCATTTAAAAAAAATTACTCGATTTTTTTCGCAGCCATTCATGAAGCACGTGTAGGTGCTGGGGACGCAGCTCCTGCCCTCAGTGAGCTTACACACTTTTGGGGGAGATACAAGAATCCAAAGTCTTTCTGCTTTGTCTAGTTGTACATGACATCTCCTGCAGATGGGGCTGCCACAACTACCTCCCCAACCCCCCATCATTCTACCCAGACTTCGGGCTGTCCCCTCCTCCACCGTGATGGAGTTAGAGAGTAGAAGGGGGGCAGCCTGTGCATCAAGAAGACCTGTCTCTGGCTCCCCCTTGCCAGTCACTGAGGCTCCCACGGTCCCACCCGGCTCTCTGAGAAGAAGCACTTATTAGCATTGGTGGAGGGAGTTCTTCCCTGTGGGAGTTCCCTACACTAATGAAAATGCAGATCTTGCCCCCTCCCTTACGCTTATTTTCCCCTAGGTGCCTTAACTTTTGTAAACCTTCTATTTGAGAAATTAAATCAGTTCAGGGATTTCCCCACGCCTCTGTTGTCTTCTCTGTAAAATCAAGGCAATCACTGAGGTCCCTTCCTGCTCCAGACCCAGTATCCTGGAAAGTAACTTAATTTCCATGGACCATAATCCTAAAATCTTTCACTGATTTTTTTTTAAAAGTCATAAGTCATTTTCCATTTGATTGGACCATGGGTTCAGAAGTCTGCCATTCTGCACACGGTTCAGAACACTCTAGCCCAAACAGCTTTCCTTCTGCCTTAGAAACCTAGGGGTGTGTGTGTGTGTGTGTGTGTGTGTGTGTGTGTGTGTGTGTGTGTGTGTGTGTATGTGGGTGGGTGTGGGCGGGTGTGTGGGTGTGGCGGGGGAGGGGGGGTGATGGTGGCTTGATATTCACAGGAAATGAGCAGATTTGGTGAGCTACGCAAAAAGTTGTCAAGAAAGGGCTCAAAAAGGGCAGCGAGGTGGCTCCATGGATAGAGCACCTGCCCTGAAGTCAGGAGGACCTGAGTTCAAATCCAGCCTCAGACTAAATACTTGACACCTACTAGCTGTGTGAGCCTGGGCAAGTCACTTGACTACAAATGCCTAAGAATAAAAAAAAATTAAAAAGACAATCACTTAAAAAAAAAAAAAGAAAAGGCTGAAAGAAGATTCAGTGGGCCACTTAGGTTATATGAACCTCAGTTTTCTCATTTGTAAAATGGGAAGAAGTAAGTTATCTGCTTCCTCCCATCTCTAAAGAAAAAAAAGAGAAAAAGAAAGAAAGAAAAAAAGACTTCCATTCTATCTAGGTCCTGAAACGAGACCAAGTTATTGAAATGCTTCTTTCAGTTTCCTAATCTGAGAAACAGGGATAGCAAAGAATGTGTCCCAAGCCCTCCATACACTGCAAACATTGTTGGCTTTATGAGACGGCCATGCTGGGCTCTGTCACGGAGCTGTTCCACGTCTTCCTCAGAGAACACTTTGTGCGCTATGGCCCATTCATCTGCCAGGAGGGCACCAGCACATCCTTGTCTTCATCAGTCCCTAAGGAAAAGCTTGTGCTCACCCGGCTCCCAGGACGCAGATCAAGGGTCATAGGAAGACACTGGAAGGGGTCTATGAGGCCATCTGCCCCCCCCTCGCCTTCTGTCACAGGTGGGGAGCCCGAGGCCTCAGAAAGGGGAAGTGTGTCACACAGGAAATGATGGTTACAGTCATTCAAAGCCACAAATCCAGTGTTCTTCCCATGGCACCCCACTGCCTGTCTGAAAGCTGCTTTCCCGACAGAACGTCACCTGACTCTGCCCCCAGCTTTCACCAGAGGGCAACTGAAACAAAACCTCTAGGACCCAGTAAAACTGCCCACTATATTTGCTTCTGGACAAAGTCTCAGCAGAGTGGGATGGGGGCAGCCCAGGGGGGCTAATTAAAATGAGATGTTCCAGATTAGCATTCCTAATTGCTGCCAAAACGAATGCGGTCCTCTTCCACGTTCTCACATCGACTGCAGGCCACCCTTCCCCCACCTGGGTTCCCCCAGATTCCCTGCCTTCCCAAACCCTTCTACTGGGAAAGTTAATTCCCTCCCGGGCTTTCACACAAGTCTATTGTTCAGCGCTTTCATTAGTTATGAATAAGCTACCACTGAACTGTATGTTACTTGTGGAATGGTCTTAATAGATTTTTCTCTTGCCAAAAATAACTTTATAGAGCCAGTGAAAAACACTTGCCAACTGGCATCACGCCTCTGAGGCCTGTGTCTGTGCTGAGGCTTGGCCTTGGCATCACGTGCCATCTACTGATGGGGGTGGCAGCCCAGCGGTTCTCCAGTCTACTTCTAATCATGGTCCTTAAAACCAAACACACCCAAATAACTTGTTTTTAAAACACCTTTGCAACAAGCAGACGAGGCTACCTTTGGGTCAGTAGAGATGCATTTCAGTGTGCTAGTCTGGGAGCTTCATTACCATTTATTGCATTGTTTCTATGAGAAAATGAATTCCATGTTCCAGAATCAACATGTAATTAAACATTTGAAGCTCAACCCTTTATCCAAGAATAGACCAAATGAGCCACTGAGGTTTACCAAGGAGTGTCATTGGGGAAAAATCCTGGAGCACCTGAAACTGGCTTTGTTTCAATGACCCAGGTGGGGAGTTGAAGGAGGGGTGGGTGCTTTCGGGAAGTTATAACAGCTACCAGTCTACAGAGCATTATGCAAGTTTGGAAAGTGCTTTGCATGTGCTCTCTTATTTAATCCTCACAAAACCCCTCTGAGGGAGGGACTCCTATTGTCCCCATCTTACTGCTGAGAAAGTTGAGGCAGAGATAGGTGGAGTGCCTTGCCAAGAGTCACACAGCTAATAAGAGATCTGTATTTAGGTCCTTTTCACCCCAAGTCCAATGCCATCCATTGTGTAAAGAAACTCACATCTCATTCATCACTGCAGTCAGGCAGATCTCCCCAACTGCCTGAGCACAAAGATTCTACAAGTACCGATAAGTGCTTGCCCTCCAGCTTCTTTCATTCAACCAATAACAGGCCTTTTCCTCACTGGCCTACTGACAGCGTGACTTAATGGAGATTCTCATAATTGTGACTTGGAATAGACCTCAAAGATGATCTGCGCTAAGCTCTCATATTAGAGTTGAGAAAATGGAAAATGGGAGTTGTCCTGGGGTCATAGGATCATGGATTTAGAGCAGAAAAGGCATTGAATTCAACTCACCCATTTTACAGTTGAAAACCCAAGTCCAAGGTAAGATAAGTAACTTGCCCAAGGTCACACAGGTAATAAAAGTCTGGGTTACTTGAGATCCAGGGTTCTTTCCACTACACCCCAATGACTAAGATGTGTTTCCTTCCCTTACACCCATAGGAAAAAGAGCCCTGAACTCAGGGCTGAAGTTGAGATCGGGCAAAAAAAAACCCCTTCCCATCTTGGGCCTCAGTTCCATCATCTGTGACACAGGAAGGTTGATCGAGATCAGGGCTTCTTAAACTTTTCCCGCTCAGAGGGAGCCCTTTTCATGTTTTGCAATCTTCATCGGCATTGCATGGCAATGCAAAGCGCACAGGCTTCGTGTTCAGAGCTGCGGCTGCAGCAAACATTGCAAAACAAGCAAGTGCCGCCAGAAACACCTCGGATTCATCATGCATTTGATTTGGAATTAATTTTTGGTCATTGTGCATTCGGCAACCTACTGTGGCCAAATTTTCCATGACCCCATGTGGCATCACGACCCAGTTTGAGAAGCACTGGGATGATTCGCAAGGCCTTAAACATGCTATGCTAAGTCCGGGATCTCTAATCTTCAACAGCTTCCCACCTTCTATCTCTTTTCTATTCAATGTCCCTTCCAAACAGCTTTGGCAGGAGGCTGCTACAGTCTTCTAGGACATCTCATGGATAACTGTCATGAAGCCCTCTAGCTGGCATCTTATAAACACAGGAAGGCTAGGGTGACCACTGCAGCAACTGAGCCTGACAGAAACAAACACACCCACATATGTATAACCCACACTGCATCCTTGGACTGAACTTACAAAGGCCCCACCACCCCTCCCAATTCTGCTGTGTCTTGAAAGATTTTCTCAAGTTGGGATGTTTAATCTGCCAGCTCTGAGATAGGATGGAAAGAATGATGGGATGTCCTTGGAAAAGCCCCGGGCTTGGCATCATCAGACCTGGGTTCAAATCATAGCTAGAAATATTAACTCACTTAGAAAGGCATCTATATCTCTTTCACTAGCTGTTCCTTCTTCATCTCACCTCCTGGCTTCCCTGAATTCCTTCAAGGCTTAGCTATGATCTCATCTTCTATGAGAAGCTTTAATCTTCTTCAATGCTAGTGCCTTTCCTCCACTGATTATTTCCAATTTAACTTGTGTGTATACATATATACATATACATATGTATGTATGTATATATTGTTTGTATATAGTTGTTTTTGTCTCCTCCTCCCTCCACCTCTTGTTTCCCATTATACTCTGGGCTCCTTGAGAGCAGGGATTGTCTTTTTGCCTTTCTTTGTATCCCCAGCACTTGGCACCCTGCCTGGCATATAGTAGGTGCTTAATAAATGCTTATTAGCTGACTGAGGCTCATTCTTATCCACAAAATGGGAACAATAATCCCTATACTCCTTTCCCTCACTGTATCAGATGGTGAGGGCAGTTCTTGGCAGCCCGTAAGTGTGCTACAAAAATGGATGTTATTGTTACTCTTACTTCAAGGAAAAGTCTCAAATTGGTCTGAGAATTCAAAGCACCAAAAAGATCCCATGTGTCTTTTTTTAAAGAAATAAATAGTATACAGCAGGGAAACATTCCAAGCTGCATTTTCTAAAATTTTTCCAATTAGAAGCTATCCCTCGACAGAAAATCTAGGCACCAACTTCTACTTCCATCCTGCCTATGATTTGTTAAGAGATTTCCCCAAACCCAAGACACAAAGAAAGCCAGACATGGACATTGACTCACTTCCCATCAGGAGGCATCACTAGTACCTGGCCAGAGGGCCAGCTCAAACTCCTGCTCCACCATCTCTCAGCTTTTTTTAAAGGGTCCAGGCAAAGCAAACTTGTGCAGTGGTCATGAATAAGGACAGTGCTGTATGCCCCACCTTGTTCTCTGGGGAATCTTAATTCTTCAGAGATCGTCCTATTCCATGATTTGAGGGTGATGGTGATGGTGATAGCGATAGCTATGGCGATGGCGGTGATTGTGATGGTGATGGTGATGATGGCGATAGTGATGATGGTGGTGGTGGTGATGATGAGAACCAACATTTCTATTTTACTTTAGGTTTACAAGGAGAGACTATACATCATAGTGCACAATGAACTGGCCCTGGAGCCAGGAAGACCTGGGTTCAAATCCTACCTCTGGCCCATACAGACTGATCCTGAGTAAGTCACTCAACTTCTCAATGTTCCAGGCAATCCTATTAAATTATAAATTGGAGAAAGGGTGTGGCCCTGCATTGGTAGAGAGATGTTCTTCATCTGGGAATTAATTTCCTCTACCAATGAAATCCCAGTCCAATCCCTTTTCCTATGCTTACATAGGGCTTACAATGCACTTTAAATATATTATCCCATTGGACATTAGAAGCCATGCCCTCTGACCTATGGTGCAGGGTTGCTGAGAAAGAAGTATTTCTTTATCATGAGGCAATCTGAAAGCAAGGTCCTGTAGGGCATAAGTGAGCAGGGGGGCCAGGAAGAAGAGCTCCAGGCCAAAGCTGTCCTTGACTCTCTCTCCCAGGAGGGGCATCCCTGGGTCTCAGGAACAATGACCTTGGAGTTCCAACAAGAGAAGGAAGGCTGCCACTCCTCAGGATTAGCCATACCCAGGGCATTCTGCATTCCATCCAGCTTCCCAGCTCAGCACGTGGGTGCCTGGCTTCTGTCCTTTATATAGCAGAGAAGGGCAGGTGTATGGCTGAGGACAAGGGATTTTAAGGGGGGGAGAAACCTGTAAGAGACCTTACAAGGCATCTAGCACAACCCTCTCCATTTACAGAAGAAAAACAGAGGGTCACACGGAGAGCAAAAGGCAGAAGCAGCATTTGCACTGAAATCCACTGACTTCAAATCCCCGTGCCTTCCCCGCCCCCAACACTTTCTGCTCATATGTGTCTGACTGCAGTGAGATTTCTCACTTCTGATATCATAGCAAGAGAGATGCTGGGTAGAAGAGACGATGAGCCTCTGCTGTCAATCTTAGGGCATGGAGGAGCCTGGCAAAGTGAAGAGGGGGTGGGCTACACAGGAGGCATGCTATTGCCCCAACCCTTGTGGATGAGAGAGAGACATTTCAAAGACAGCAAGTTCTCTTGGCTTCCTCCACACCACTAGAAACCACCCAAGAGGAAGCATGCACAATCTTTCTCCACTTCCTGCCAGACCCACTGAAGATGATCTCCAAACACTTGAGGACAGACTGAGAAGTGGAGATCATACTTTCCAATCCACCATAGCCGAGAAGCCCCATTTGTTACAGTCTGTGTTGCTTCTCGGGCACTGGAGATCAATGTGACTGCCACAGGAGAGAGGCTCAAGAAGACCAATTACTGGGTTGGTCTTCAGTCTTTAAAGCTTACAAAATATTAGCATCCCTGAGATGAGGCAAAGAAAGAAGGGAGAAGGAGGCAAATATGGAAGAAATAAAGAACACTTTCTGGGTTCCACGCAGAACATGGAAAGCTCACCACTCTGCATGCCATGGACCCCAAAGCCTCACAGTACTAGGGAACGGGATTTTGTCAGTACTGCTAAGCCAGCCTCCTTCAAGAGAGGAGGACCTTAGAGAACAGAGGGCAAGGCTTGGGGAGTGAAGAGGACCTGGATGTGCCATCCTGGGCAAGTCACTGAACCTCTCAGAGCCTCAAGACTATAAGCCAAGGAGGAGCTGCACATCTGCATGGTGGAGGGAAATTCTACCCCAGGGAGTTCCCCTACCCAAGGAAATCCAGACCTGCACAAAATCAATACTGAAGTCTTCTCCAGAGCCCTCAATGGGGTGTGCTGAGGCCAGCTCAAACTGTTCACACGGTGAAACATTCGGAGTGAGTGTTGAAACCTCGGCAGATGCTGCAAATTAAGGTTTGAGCTCTTGGTTTATTGACTGGATTTTAAAAGTCATGAAGAAGATACCAGCAATGCAAAATAAACTTAAAGGTGAGTCAGGAATACAAAGCCAGACGCTCAACATCATCAGCAGGCCCTGTTGTTTACAGAGTGTCTGTAAAGAATTTAGCACAGGGCCTGACACATAGTAGGGCTGTGGCCAAAGCTTGGTCCTTCCCTCCCCCTCCCTCTTCTCACAAGTAACTCGGGATTTTTCAATCTCCCCTCGGGATTTTTAGCTGCTTCCTTGTAGTCTTAACACTCAAGTGAAATGGGTGGGGAGGGGAGGGAGCATTCTATACTGGTCTGAATACAGTGTTTACCCCCTGAAAGATGCTGACTAGATCACTGTTGGAGCCAACAGAACTAAATTATGAGAATTTCTAAATGAATCCTTGATCTTTGAGGCTAGAAGCTTCAGGAATGAGTGAGTGACTGGGCAAATATTAAGCACTTACTGTGTGCCAGGCACCAGGAACTTTGTGTCTCCTTCACCTCCCTATTCTCCCTAATATTTACTGCACTGCATAATACAAGGTAACAGATCAGTCTGAGCATTGACCGTGAGCCCCATTTATTTCATCTAGAGCTTATTTGCACAGTGATTTGCATGCTGTCTTCCCCCAACAGTGAGCAGGTGGAGAGGAGTGACTGGTTATTTCTTTTGGTTTTGCTTTTCTTTGAATCCCAAGTCTTAATACAGTATTCAGCATGTAGTAGGTACTTCATAAATGCTAGTTACCTGGCTGCCTGACTATAATGAAGCTGGTTTGCTTTTGACCTTTTTAAATGCCACTTCTGGCAAGACCCACCCACCTAGGCTTCACCTGGGGAAGAGATTTCACATGGAAAAACAGCTAAGCTGAGGATTTAGCTGACATTGATCACTTTCAACATCTTTTTAAGCAATTAAAAAAATAGGCTACAAAGATGTCATGGGCCTTTCTGATATTAAATTGGAGGGTCCATCACAAACCTTCCTGGAAGCTCTCACCATAGATTGGAATCCAGCCATTCCTTTCATTCCAGGGCTGATGGCAGTTGGCGGTGAGACTTTAATAAGAAGGTAATGGAATATACATTCATGCAAGAAGAGTTTTAGCTTGACCAAAAGCAACTTTTCACTCATCAGAAGCCAGAAGCTAATGGTCTTTTTATGTTCAGTTTTTTAAATTCTGAATTTGAAGAACAGCAAAAAGGAAGCTATTTCCATATACCAATCAGGACAGAAAAAAAGGAGGATCATGCAGAAAAGCACAAGTCTTTCTTTGGCCCAGCCCTGCTTGCTTGTTTAAAGGATCTGTGAAATTCAATATGTTATTTTCAAAGTGCTCTGCTTGCTTGTCAGTGTTTCTGTTAGCTTCCTTCTGGTGTCTTCTGTGCATTTTTATGGATGCTTCATGACTAATGATCTTATTTAAATGAGAGGGGGGAGACCACAAAAAGAGTTTGCCCATTGATAAGCTGGGGGAAGAGAGGAGATAAACAGTGTTTTAATCGTGATGGAGGGTTTTTTTTTTCCGTTTTGTTTTTGTTTTTTGCTTAGCCCCATTACATATGAAGAAACTAAGACTCCTTCAGGATAAGTGATTTTAGCAGCTAATGTGTCTAAGATATGATTTGGTAATGGGAGGAAGGAGGGAAAGAAGGAAGGGAGGAAGGAAAGAAGGAAGTCAGTCAGCCTCTGTCTTCAGTCCATGGCAGGTGCTAACAAATGTCTGTGGACTGATCTCAAACCGAAGATAACAGTCAAGTACCTCCAGAACAGGGCTGTTCAAAGGCTCAGATGAGAAAAGGCTTGTAAAGCACTTCCCAAGTCTTAAACTCTATGTAAATATGAGCTAGTATGAGTATAAATGTGTGTGGAATGGCCACACAGGTGAATAGAAATCAGTTCCCAAAGTACACTCTTGCTGACAAGACAGTCACTTACAGATCAGCAGCGTGACCTGCCGGAGGCTTACAGTAAGAAGCCATGGAGGAGGAATCGATCTATGAACTGGGTCCTCCAAACTTGTCAAGGCTACTTTGATATGGACAAAGGAAAATGGATTCTTCGTAGGAGGTGGTTAGGGTCAGGCTGGGACCACCTGGGAGGGGGCAACAGGAGAGTCTTCTCTGGGCCCAGTGGCAAATGACACCCACACTCTGGAGTCCTAGACTAATTACATAAGCCCCCAGGCAAACTTCTGCCTCTCAGTCATGAGACCCCTAGGGACTAGCAGAACACCTTTCTCTACAGACAATTATGGATGGCCCTAGCTCCCTTGGCCAGAGAATATCCCGGGTAAAATCTAAATGAAAAGAAAACAATCCCAAAGGCTGGTCTGAGGAGTTGGAGGGAGGGGCAGCCCAGGGACTTCCTCCAACAGCAGCAAGACGAGAATGACAACGATGCCAGATGGCCGTAGTAACAGCCAGCATCTATAGGCACTTACAAGTTTGTAAAGCACTTTCCAAATGCTAAATGAGAGGTAGGGAAACTTCAGAACCCATTTTTCCAGCCAAAGTTGCCATGCAGAATAAGCACTTTTGATAAGCACATAATTTCATGTTTAATATTTCAGGCAGAAAAACACTGCCTGTATATCTACATTCTCATGGGGCCCCCAGGCACAGTGGCCAGAACAGTAAAAGCCCAGTGGGAGGCCCCTGAGCTCCCAGGAATTCTTTCTGCAGACCCAGTAGCTTCCCCTCCCCCACACGATGATAACTACCTCCTCCCCTTGGGTTTCTGGAGCTTCTGCAGGCGCAGGAAGCTGTTCTGTTCTCAGGGCACGCTCAGAGATCCTGGGAACCACACTGTCTTTTATGAACTCAAAGTGAGAGAGACAGGCCCCAACCACTCAAAGTCAAGAAAACCAGGGTTCAAGTCCTGCCTCAGACACTTCCTGGCTGGCTGTGTGACCCTGGACAAGTCACTGACTGTCTCCATGTTCTGGGCCATTATTTAGACTGAGAAGTGATTGTGACCTAAGGAAGGAGCTCTGTCATAAGTCTGCATACACATGTGCATATAAATGGATATAGTACCTACATAACATGTATATGATATACAATATGTATGTGTCTGTGTGTGTGCTAGCATATGTGTACATACATGTACTGTGGGTTAAGTATAAATATACGTGTATACACACGCACGTACACTATGCAGGGTATCTCAAAAATGTTAGTGCGGGTTTTTAAGTAGCACAAAGAGATGTTTGACCAACAGAAAAGCTGGACTGGTGAGAGCAAGGGTTTTGGGATGGATATTGCCTGTTTTACTGGCATCCTGGTGATGTCAGGAAAAAGCAACGAAGGCCCCAGTTGTTCAGGGAACCCTTGTGGTCACCTTGTGAGGGATCCCTAGAGCTGGCAGGGACCCTAAGGGCCCCTCACTTTATAGATGAGATCATGAGGCCCAGAGTGGCTAAGAGTCTTGCCTATAATTACAGAGGTAATGAAGTGACAGGTAATAAAAGTAATTGCATAGATAAAAAGGAAGTTGTCCTGTTAGAAGCATTTTGACCCCAAACTTTCTTTTTAATTCAAGAAGCACTTCTAGTAAGAATGCCATGGTGGTAGATGCTGGGATACAGATGCCAGATAACACCATCCCTGCTCTCAGGGAGCTTCCACTCTACTGGGAAAATGTTACGGGTGAGGAAGCAGATTCAAAGGTAACGTGGCTGGCTCCTGGTCACACAGAATTAACAAAGGTCAAGATGGATGACGGGAACCGAGATTCCAGTAGACTGTAAGCGTCTTGAGGGGAGGGACTCTACATGTTGTCTCTGTCTCCCAGGCACCCACCTGGGTCACCTTCTTGGGCTGGCACAGAGTGGAGGCTGTTGAGGGGCAGATGCACACAGTAGGGGCTTCATGTATTCTTGAACAATTGGGTGCTGGGGAGAAGGGGTGTTGAGGAGGGGATCCACACAGTGGAGGGTGGCCAGCAGCAAAGCCTCAGTGTAACCCATCAGCCATTCACTGGGTGCTGGCTGAAAGCCTGGGTGACACAGGTTGTGTACAAGGACCTGAAGATTAAGCGAAGAACCAGAGGAGAAGGAATGAACTTCCTAAGATCCTCTGTGAAGGCCTGGATGAGAGAGGAGAAGGCCTTTTGGAATGAGGGTGGGATGGGGAGCTAATGAGATTAATTAGTAATATAACCTCTGGTGATGGAGCCTGAACAGCTACAGTCTTCTCACCTAAACAATATTAAGCACATCCATTTCCCTAACTTCCTAAAACAAGTCAATACTTCAAGGATCCATCTCTCAGGTACCATATTTGGAACACCATAAGTGCTTAATAAATGCTATAATAATTATAATAAGGCCATTATAATAAATACTATGGATGTTGTTATTAGGCTACTTTTATAGATGGGGAAGCTAAGACACAAGGAGGCAAAGTAACTGATCCATGGTCACGGATCTTGTGTGTGATTAGGGTTTTTCCTAAATCCCCAGCAGAGCCCTTTCCTGCTAAACCATAATGAAATCCATGATTCTGGAAATGTGTGTGTGTGTGTGTGTGTGTGTGTGTGTGTGTGTGTGTGTGTGTGTGTTCTCCCTGATCCAGTCTATCTTAGAACTGGGAGATGAGTATTAGAACAATAAAAGCCATTGGCTATGGGGATTCGTGGCTATTATCAAAAAGTTATTGAATAAATGTTCCAATGAGTGAACAAATGAGTAAATAAATGAGTGAATGAATGAGTGATTGAATAAATGAATGCGTGAGTGATCCACCAATGAACCTTGTGGTGAGAATAGAGTTTAACTCCCTCCCACTCTGCTGGGGTATATCAATATTAATTCTGAAACCTGGAAATCCAAGAGCTTTCCTACCGCAAGGCCAAAAGGCAAACCTACCCACCACACTGTATTTCTTAATCCCCAGGGAACAGAATACCTTGCTAGGTGTGAGATAAGGGCTCAGTAGAGTCAACCTTCTATGAGGGTGGCAGATTTCCATGTTTCATAAACTGGAAATTCCAGTTTGCCAGTTATGTGTAGGGGAAGGTCAGGAGAGAGTTGCTTCTGATGTGAGCAGGCTCAGTACTTGGGGCAATGATAACCGGAGAAACACCCCAAAGGGTTCTCAGACTTCCAGGAATGTGCCAAATCTGCTCCAGAATGTAGCCATCTGGACCCATCCTGCCTTTAAATGCACCCAGGGAATAGCAGGGCAGGCAGCGTTAGGGAGAGAGCGAACGACAGCCCTAAGTCTGAAGGGCTTCCTTGGGCGGAGACACACAAACTGCAGGAAGGATGCCATGACAGCCTGGTATGGCTGATTCCACACAGAAGGCATCCTTCGCTACTCCAGGTCACATCTGCAGAGCCTTAAAACAGAGGCGCCCAAGGGAAGAGATGGTCAGGCAATGTTTAATTGGAGAGCCTAGAGGCAAGTGGAGGGGAGGGCGAGGACGTTCTCCAGTTTCACTTCTGCCAACAGGCAAGGATCTGGCAGGCCCTGGGCCTGAGTGTCTGCACCGTGTGTGTGTGTGTGTGTGTGTGTGTGTGTGTGTGTGTGTGTGTGTGTGTGTGTGTGTGTGTGAGAGTAATGCAGACAGGCTGGAAGAGAGTTTCATGAAGGTGGGCAGCTGTGAGAACCGACTGACTGATCTCTGCTGACCACACCAGTCAGAGTCACCCTCCTCTGTGCCAACCACTGATACAGGTCCCAGGTTCTGAAGCCAATTCCAAGAGCATTCAGTAAGCACCAACCATGTGAAAGGCGGAGATGTGGTGGGCATTGTCCCAGGGATCGTTGTTAGGGGGGTGCTGTTACAGGGACAATTAGTTCTATGTAGGGCTATTGAAGCACTGTCAGATGGGGGTTTCTTCTCTGTGTCTTCATTTGTTCAGGGCCATCTCCTTAAAGTTGAATGTTAAGGAGGTAAGAGTCTGCTGCCAATTTTGTGTTTAATTAATGACTTTTATTGCAGAATACTGAGTTTATAATTAAATTATAATATATAATTATATAATCATATAAATGTAACTATATTAAATTTAAAAAGAAACAAATACATGTTAGAATTCACTTCCATCAGATATTGACTAGGTACACAAGGTACCATGGATAGGGGTAGAGAAGTGAACAGGAATTGGATGACAAGACACTAATGAAGTTATTAAAAATCAGAGAACCTGAGGGTCACAGTTGGAGCCATGCAGCTCACAAACTCCATGGAATCTGCTCCATGGAAGGCTCTTTGGATCTAAGTTCTGGCCCTCTCAGAGGTGATCTGATCGAACACCCTCAGTTTGTTGGTAGCGGTCAGTCATTTTTAGTCATGCCTGACTCTTCATGACCTCATTTGGGGTTTTCTTGGCAAAAATACTGAAGTGGTTTGCCATTTCCTTCTATGGCTCGTTTGACAGATGATGAAACTAAGGCAAACAGGGTTAAGTGACTTGCCCAGGGTCACACAGCTAGTAATTGTCTGAGGCCACATTTGAACTCAGGTCTTCCTGATTCCAGGCCTGGCCCGCTATCCACTGAGACACCTAGCTGCACAGGGTCAGCTAAAAAAAACTGAGGCCCACCACCAAAATTGGTTTCTGGACAATTGGCACCTGAAATGAAGAGTAGCCATCTATAAAGTGGTTATTGATGAGACAGGCTACTTTTCCACCAAGAATGTCTTTAACTTAAATGAGCAATAAAAATGTCTGCCTAGAGTTCGGAAAACAATGCACTAGTCCTGAAGCCAGCAGCTTCCTTTAGTACCAGCTTTTTAAAGTCCTGGGCAGGAGTGAGTAAAGAACCGATGGGCATCAAGGCTAGGAGTGGAAAGATGAAATGACTGAGGGTGGCTGCAGCCAAAGACAGTGCCCTCCCGACCATCTCCTTCAGCAGTTATCTGCCAGTAACCTCTTTGACCAACTGGCTGCACTGAAGGGTCACTTTTCTCCCAGGGAGAAGCTTCCTCACATCTGCAGGGCGCCATTCCAGGAGCATAGCACCCAGGAGCAAAGGGGCTCAGCCAAAACTTTAGAGCAAATGTGGAAAAGAGGCCAAGGGTGAAAGCCAGGCATGAGAGGGGTGGGATGAACAAGAAGCTGCCGCCGCCTCCTCCTCCTCCTCCTCCTCTTCCTCCTCTCTCCTCCTCCTCTTCCTCCTCCTCCCCTCTTCCTCATCTTCCTCCTCCTCCCCTCTTCCTCCTCCTCCTCCCTCCTCTCTCCTCCTTCTCTTCCTCCTCCCCTCCTTCTCCTCCTCCCTCTTCTCTCCTCCTCCTCTTCCTCCTCCTCTGCCCTGCGTGTAATTATCCTGTGTGCCTGCCAGGAAGCTGTGGTGTGGACACATGGGCTGCAGCCGCTGCCCTTCACCTACCATTCAGCCAGCAATCATTCTGTGTGGGAATGGCAACCACCTGCTAACGCTCCAGAGGACAGGCCATCGTAGAGGTGATCACAGATGTGTGTTTGCTCAGAAATTCACCTTCTTGAACCTTCTTCCCACAGCTCCTCCTGGATCTCACACTATAATATCATAACTACTTTATCAGGAACTCTGATGAAAATACTTGGAAAGAGAGAAGAAAGGTCTCTAGAATGTAAATTCAAAAAACTCCAGAAGGCCAAAACTGAGGAGGAAAACCTTAAGTGTGGCTTAAACCGTGGCACCTTGGTCCAGGTGGTAGGATGTACCTGGGGGACATGGGCACAAAGAACTATATGATACCTGGCCAGTATGGGCAGGAGTGTGCTGCTACCCTAGAGGAGAGGAGGATAGGGGTGGTCTGTCCCCTGAGCTGGGACAGCTGTGCCCCCTCCCCCGTACCTCATGGAATGCCTTGCTTCCTTCAAAGCAGGCAGCTCAGGGGCTACCTTGTACATGGGGCCTTTCCTGACCCTCCCCATTGTCTCCCCCGCCCCCAGTTCTGAGTGTTCTACCTCTTCTAAAACTGCTTTGTACGTTCTCTGTACAAACGCCGTATTGGCACTGACCTCCCTGTAAACACATGTACCCCTCTTAGGCTATGAGCTCTTGGAGGGCAGGGGCTGTTTTTGCTAGCGGCAGTTGGCTTTTGTGTCTTCCTACTCTACAATCTAAGTAAATGCCTCCGGAGGGGAAGTAAATATTGATCGTGCTCTGAGTGGATGAGAGTGTGTCTGCTGTCTTACAGGAGAGCGAGGAGGGGGAGGGGTCCCAGAGAGTAGAATGTGTGCAGTGATGGGGAACCCAGACATAGCAACAAGGAGACCAGAATGTCAGAGCTGGAAGGGACCCACCTCCAAACTCCTCATGTGATGAACAGTGGAAGCCTAGCTGAGGTCGGGGGGGCTGAAGACCACATAGAGATGTGTCTGTGGAAGCCACAAACTCCCCAGAAGCTCATGCTCCAAATCTCATGGGGCTGCTTAAGAGAATCAGCAAATGGCTCCCCAAGATCGGTGCTGGCCCAGCTGGAAAGGGCCAATAGGGAAGAGGAAGAAGAGGAAGCCAGCAATTAGCCGGGGACTCTGCTGGGAGAGCCTTGTCATTTATTGTCTGCTGGCATAAACAATCTACCTACGCATCTTCGTCCTTAAAATGTGGGGGTTGGGGGCAGCTGGGCGGTGCAGTGGATAGAGCACAGGCCCTGGAGTCAGGAGAAACTGAGTTCAACTATGACCTCAGACATATAACACTCACCAGCTGTATGACCCTGGGAAAGTCACTTAACCACAACTGCTTCACAAAAAAACCTGTGGGGGTTGGATGGAGCCTTGAACATCCTTCCCAGCTCTCAAGCCTCAATGATCCTGTGATCTCCCAATGCATTCTGGTCCCTGCTTCCCTTCTGTCTTTGTGACAACAATAACTATGACATGCCTGGAACATAGTAGGGTAGCTCAATGTTTCTGGAACATAGTAGGGTAGCTCAATGTTTAACTGAATTACATTGAGTTTGAGCTGGTGTCAATGGTTGTATATAAAAAGTGAGGATAAATACAGAGCCTGGGAGCGCTGAGCATAGAAGAAACAGAACTTAAGGGGTTCCCTCCCCCCAGCCATCAGTCTACGTCCCCAGCAGACACCTCTAGAGAACTGAAGACATCAGGAGATGAAAGAGCTGGTAGATAAGTGAAGTGACTGCGATGGTGGCAGAGGCTCGCTGAAAATGTCCCCCTTCCCTTACCAGTAGCTTCTTCCCTTAGTCCTCATGAAGGAGGATCTGCTTTGTCTTAAAGAAACCAGATGGAATTTCAGAAGAAGCAATTCTGGTTAACTAACCACAATAGGGATGGGGGGGAGGGTGAGTCAGCACTCCAGTCATTGAAATAACCCTCCTTCTTTGCTTCTCTTTCTTTTCTTCCACTCTCTCTCTCCTCTGTCTCTGTCTCTGTCTCTCTCCTCTCTGTCTCTCTGTCTCTGTCTCTGTCTCTGTCTCTCTCTCTCTCTCTCTCTCTCTCTCTCTCTCTCTCTCTCCTTCCTTCCTCCCTCCTTCCATCCTTCCATCCCCTACAGATAGAACTAGAGGAGGGCAACTGGGCCTATGTGTGAGGTCACTGAATTTGGAGGGTGCTAATAACCCTCAAAGTCCTACATCGATAAAGAAACAACAGAATGTGCAGTCTATTTTTAACAATAATAATAAATTAAAATAGGAAACTCCCCCTGTGGCCTGCTAGGGTAAGCTCCTCACCTCTCCCTTCCCCTCAAATGAGGGTGGTGCTTGCCCTTGGGGTAGAAATTCCCAGCTATGTCTCTTATTCCCTTTCTGATAGGTAAAGGATTTAGTAGGCAGAGAGCTCTGGTGCTCTGGAGCTTCCCCTGGGAGCTTCACCAGGTGATGGTGGGTCCATGGGAGCATTTCCTCCAGATTTCAACCTCCTTATGGCCCTCCATGATTAGCAGTATGAGCTTGGACAAGTCACTTAGAAGCCTGCCTTTCTTTAGAAGGAGCTGGGACTAAACAATCTCTGGAACCTCTTAGAGTTTCTATGATTTGATGATTTAGTGGGTTGAATGAGGTCTTGAAAACTTGAAAGAAAAGGAATCTGCCAGTGCTGCCCACTGTCAATCTTCCCCTTGCACTCAGCCTCTCTCCCTCTCTGGCCCTTGGACACCCCCATGTGCTGCAGTCTATTTAAAGTGACACACCCACCCACAGATGCTTGACTGTAATTCCTCCATGAAGCATTCTTGCTCTAAGCAATGTTGCTCAGTCAAATAAATGAAGGAAACAGATGTGTAAAGAGATCGATTCTCATTAACTTCACTCTAATGGCTGCATAACTGGAGTCACTTTTCCTTAGTAACTGAGGAGTAGGAAGCTGGGAGGAGAATAAATCACGGCCTTGAACCAGAGTAAAAATCAGAGGGGTGGACCAGTAAGCAAGAGAAACACAGCAGTCCAGAAACCAGATGGCGAGCTGGAGCCTGGTGAAGCGTGCTGGCCACAGCCACTGACCTGCAGCTTCCCCTGACCTGTCCTCAGTTTCCTCATCCGTGAAATGATCCCTCTAAAGCCCATTCCAATTTTTGTTAATCCCACGTCTAGCATTTGATTGGTATGCTCCTCTCTCTGGCATCCCCTTCCGTGTGTAATCCTCAAAAAGAAGCAATTCCAAGCATATCCAACTATAAGAGCAGCATTTAGCTTTCCTGATGAAACATGAATCTTCCTAATTCAGATGATGGAAGGAAGGCAGGAAATAAACATTGAGTAAGCACCTACTATGTGCCAGGCCCTGAGGTAGGTGTTGTACAAGTCTCTTTGTAGGTGTTGTACAAGTCTCTTATCTCCTGTGACCCTCACAACATCTTTGAGAGACAGAAACACAAGCCAGATAGATGCTGTTCTTATCCCCAGTTTACAGGTGAGGAATCTGAAGGAAATGGGGCCTAAGTGACTTGCCCAAGGTCCCACAGCTAGTAAATGTCTGAGGCAGGACTTAAACTCAGGTCTTCCTAACTATATCTATCCATTGTGCCATCTAGCGTCCCTCTAGAAAGAAAGATTCAAGAAGTTCCTGCATTAGGTGACTTTTTTGGGGGGGGCGGAATGTCTGATTTTGGGGGTTTTTTTTAATAATTTGAAGGTTTATTTTTCTGAACTCACTGCAGACTCAAACAACAGGACAATCTTTTCAGCAACAAGATTTTGAATTTTTCAGGAAAATAGAGTGAGAGAAGCAAAGTCCTCTTCAGACCTCCAGACACTTAGAGCTCAGCCCAGGGTCTCAAACTGGAAAAACCACAAGAATGAAGAGTGCTTCTTTCCCAGAGGGTGGCACAAAGCTGGAGGGGCAGCCTGGCAGCCTGGCGAGGATTTGGGCCAGCCAGCCAGGGGCCAGAACTGAGCTGAGGAGTTTCCCCCTGCCTGTGGGAAACTGCAGGGTGATTCCCCTGGTTCCAAGCTGTGTCTCAAAATTACAGCCCCAACTGTTAATCTGAATACCTTTCTGGTGCTACCACAGCACGGCAAATCACAAGCCAAAAGCCAGAAGACCTGGGAGCGACAGGAGGACTCATGGGATGGTGGCAGGGGAGGATGAGGTTCCTCAGAAAGGCCTAGAGAGGACCCACAGGAGGCAGACAAAGGCGGAGGGGGCACCATTCCATCTTTATCTGGATCTATAGCGTGTGTCTTTGCAAAAGTGAGCAGAAGTTAACCACAATCTTTTACTCTGAGTGTGTAACGTTACAGCCACAGCCGGTTGGTAGCTGAAGTGAATTAACAGTGAGTAAAGTAGCCACCTAGCACAAGTCGGCTACGTTTCTCATGATGAAAAAAACCTCATCAAAGTTCTTCTGATGGCAGGAGGGTATAATGCAAATCACGGCTGGCTTACATCTTCAGCAGGACTGCACTCTCTCTCCTCAAGGTGTCTCATTCCTATGTTCCTCCTCCCCATTGCTGAGTCCTCCACCAATGCCCCACTTAGCTTACATTCATTTGTAAATAATAATGTCAACAGCACCTCATATTTGTAGAGGCCTATGAGATATGCGAGATGCTTTACATGTATTATTTCACTGATCTTCACAGTAATCCAGTGAGGTAAGGGCCATTACTAGGCCCATTTCTCATAGGAGCAAATGGAGCCTGAATATGACTAAGGGATTTGTTCAGGGTTACATAGCTAGCATCAGAGGAGGGCTCATTTACTGCAGTCATTTGTACAAGTCTCATCTCCCCCTGCTCAATTCCAAGCTAAGGGAAAATATGGACCATGGCCTATCTAATCTTTGTCTCTCCTCCTGACCCTCTTCCAAATACTTAATCTGCACAGGATTCTGTACACATTAGGTGCTTAATAAATTTTTAAAATCCTCATGATGGAGTGGGAAACAGCGCTGGCTCTATAGCAAGGCAGAGGACCTGGGCCCACTGCGGGCTCTATCACTTCCTGCCTGTGTGGCCTCAGGGAAGTCACTTGCCTCTAGGCCTCATTTTCCTTACAAGTAAAATGAGGGCCATTGGACTACATGATCCCTTCCCACTCTAAATCAGTGAACCTCTAGAACGCCTGTTTGGTTCAATAACTTTTTATTAAGCACCTACCGTGTACCACCCAGTGGGCTTGTCACTAGGGACACCAATTTAAACCGAATAATCCTTTCCTGGAACAAGTGTACAAACCATTGGGAGAAATAACACATGCAGAATAAAAGGGACTGGCTCCCAGAGTGGGAAATCATTGCCAAGCAGAGGGAAAGGAGCAGGCTGGGCCAGGTGGGGCAAGCAGCTGAAGCCAGGGATTTGAAAAGGCAGAGATAAGCCCAGAGTGATTCAAGACCTGAGAACCACCTAGGCAAAGGCCTTGAGGCTGGAGATGGAATATCAAGAAGAAGGAACAGCTAGCAGGCCATTTTGCCTAGAATGGAATAGGGAAGAAAGGGAGCAATAGAAAATAAAACTGGAGAGGCAGACAGTACCGGTCTGTGGAGGGCTTTAAAGACTAGACTGAGTAGTCTGTATTTTATCCTGGGGGAAAACGTGAGTTACAGGTTTTTGGCAGTGGGGACACATGATCAGTTTCAAGCTCTAGGAATATCAGTTTGGCAGCTGAGTGGAGAATGGGTCAGAGAAGAGAGAGGCTGGATGCAGGAGGTCCAAATTACAGCCTATTACAATGGTCTGGGCAGGAAATGATGAAGACCTAAACTAAGGGGAGAGACTGTGCAGAGAGAGAGGATGAGGAGGAGGAGGAGGAGGAGAGAAAGAAGGAGAAGGAAGAAGAAGAAGAGGAAATGAAGAAGAGAAGTAAGAAGAAAAGAAGAAGGAGGACGAGAAGGAGGAGGAGGAGGAGAGAAAGAAGGAGAAGGAAGAAGAGGAAAATAAGAAGAGAAGAGGAAAAGGAGGGGGAGAAAGACAAGGAAAAGGAAGGAGAATGAAAAGAAGAAGAAAAAGGAGAAAGAGGAGGAAGAGAAGGAGGAAGAGGAAAATAAGAAAGAAGTAGAAGAGGAGGAAAAGAAGAAAGAAAAGGAGGAGGAGAAAGAGAAGGAAAAGAAAAAGAAAGAGAAGGAGGAAGAGGAAAAGAAGAAGAGAAGAGGAAAAGAAGAAAAGAAGAAGAGAGAGAAGGAAGAGGAGAAAGAGGAGGAGGAGGTGGAGGAAAGGGGTGGTATTGTGGAGACAGAATCAAAGAGATCCGCTCCATTGAATTTGTTGAATCTCTCTGATAACGCATGCCCTATTGCTCATCCTCCATTCTCTCTCCATGTCATAGATCAAGAGCTGGAAAGAATCTAAGAGCTCACCAAGTCCAACCCACTCATTTCACACACAAGAAAACGAAGCCCTGGAGAGTAAGGCCTGACCAAAGACCATAACGGTAGCAAGGGGTAGAGTCAGGATTGGCCCATGGGCCTTCCGGCTCTCAGGCCCATGCTCTTTCCTGCTTCGCCCACACTGATGTTTTTAATGTAGCATTCCACAGAGACCAGTCTTAGTTTGATGCCAATGAGGCTGATGCTGTTCTCCTACACACGCCTGCCTCCACCTTCCTGGCTCTCTGAGTGCACTGGATTGCACTCACACACACACACACACACACACACACACACACACACACACACACACACACTGACTTATTATTAGGCATTGAAATCCACATGGATTTAAAGGCAACCAAAAGCCTTTACTATCAAAGGCGAAAGACAACTATTGTCCAGCCAAAAGCATGAAAGAGGCAGCAGCGGCTTTCACGACAAGGCGGGTTCCTTCTCCTGGTACACAGTCCCTGGGCCCCTGGGCTCTTTGAGAACACCTTTCCCCAAGATCACATTCCTTACTACCTGCAGAGCAGAACAGAGAGGGAGGAGGAGAAAGAGAACGAACCTTTCATTTTATGATTTTTTTAAATCCCAAATATAACTAAGATCTATTCATCCTAAGCTTTGACTGGAAAAATAAAAAGGCAGCAAGGTTCTAATTTAATTTAGTAGTATCTGACATAATGAGGGTCAAACCAAGCGACCTTCACACTCCCTTCCGTGTACTGCCTGTCTCATGTAGAGCTGCGACTTCATTTTCTTTTATTCAATTGAGTATTAGAGTTCTAACTGGAAGTATGTGCACACAGAAACAGGCAGGCTGAATGAGTTGGCTTATATGACAGGGGCATGCCCTTAAAGGCACTCCTGAGAACTTGCTCCAACACCCTGGCTATCTCTTTTGGAAAGGATAGGAAATCAGCCCTTTGGCAGAACCATGGAATGGAGCTAACCAGGACTATCTTTCATTCAATGCCCTGGTGGATGACATGGGTCAGATCATCGGAGTGATGTCCAGCTGAGGTGAAGAAACAACTTTCATTTCACATTATTGCATAATCAATCAATCAGAAAACATTTGTTAAGTGCTGGAGGCATGAAGACCAAAACCAAAACAGTTCCTGCCTGCAAAGAGCTTATAATCTATATGAGGGAGAAACAGGCCTAAATAAATACAAAATACATAAGTAAATATTGTCGTTGTTGTATTTGTCCTTCATTCTTGAAGAGGACCATGACATTAAGGAGTTGATGCCATGACTTGCAGTTGACTTTCATCTGAGTGAGAGAGGGCTGTGCAAAGTCACCAGCCTCACTTTCTCCTCCAGAGCCATTTGGGTCCCATGGCAAGACATAGATCAGGACGACTGGAGATGGCCCCAGAAGCAGGGGGAGACCTTGGCCTTTTTCAAGTAGATATGAAGTACTTGGGAGGAGAGGAGATCGGGAAAAGTGTTGTGAGAAAGGTGGCCCCAGAGCTGGGCTTTGAAGTCTGCTGTGATGTTCTCCTCCTCTTCTGAGCTCCCAGACCTCTTTGGTCTTTCCCCAATGTTCATCTTCCTCCACATGTTATACTGACTTGAGTGTATGACCTACCTCTTCAACAAGACTGAACCCCACAGAAATCAGGAACCACATCTAATTTGCCTTTGTATCTCCTTCCCCCAGAGCCTCAAAAGCAACTTGCTGGAACAGGGAGAGGGTACTTTCTGATGTCAATGTGTTGCTTAAAAAATATACAAATAGAAATGATTGAAAAAGGAGAGAAGACAGATTCTGCTGCACAATAATTGAATCTCCAGCAAAATCATACTTTTTCCCCTAAAGTCAAAGCCAAATCATTGTTTTTGCCTAAAGCACCAAATGCTATCTAGTTTCTAATTATCTGACAAACTTCTATACACAGTGGCCAATTATATTATAGAAGATTAATGAGTAATAGACAATTCTCAACTTGTCTGACCCACTGAAGAATTAATTTTCAGCAATTAAGCTTTTTTAAAAATCTCTTCCTATAAATAACCATAATTTCCTATAAAATACTACTGCTTCTTCCCTGCCACACACACACACACACACACACACACACACACACACACACACACACACACACAGAGTAGCTTAATACATTTGGTTGTTGTGCATGTTTTTTTTCAATGCAACTCAAAACTTCTCTCATTGGAACTTGGCTGTCTGTAGTTAGTAGTGAACTCAGCCATTTTTGAATTCTAAAGTCATATTTTAAGAATTTATTTCCTAAGACAGAAAAAAAAACCCAAATGTGGTTGCTGACCAAAAGCAGGCTCTTACAGCTGAGTTATCCCCAGGTCTTGGCACAGCACTGCTCAGTAAGCCCTCTACTTGTCCATACCTGAGCACTGACCTCAAGGCTACATGTTCCACCAATTCCAGGACTAATCAGTTTGGGCTTGGGTTTGGGTTTGCGTTTTCTTCATGGCCAGGAGTTGCTTGTGCTCCCCACCATGCAATGTTTCAAAAGGTGCCCTAGGACCAAACAGAACCAAGGAAGACAGAAGACTCCCTAGGAAAATAGCTACCTGTATGAAAGGAAAAAGGGAAGAGACTCTTCTTTTCTCACCACCCACCAGAGGCAGCCTCGCACAATGGTTGGAGCTCTGGCCTTGAGTCAGGAAGACCTGGGTTCCACTCCTCTCTAGATACAGACTGGCTGGGTAGCCGTGGGTCCATTCCTTAAATTCTCTCTGCCCCAGGCCACTCTCTAATACTGCAAGTGCACAAGAGATGAGATCTGCTTTGGTGGGCTAAGTTCCTCCCATTACGAGTTCCCTTCATCAATGAAAACAGAGATCAATGAAATCCCCCAAAATAAATAAATATTTGAATTTGAATATGGGCTTTATGACTTACTACCTGTGTGACTGTGGACAAGTCACTTAAAGTGTCTGGGCCTCAGTTTCTTCATTGGTAAAATAAGGAAGTTGAATCTGATAACCTCCCTTTTAGCTCTGAATCTATATAGTCCAGAAAAGGGAAGAGTCAAAAGCAGATATATTACTCTGGCTTTGATTCCATTTTTCATTCATTTTGTCTGTTTGGTTTTTGTTTCTAAAGGATGTACTCTAGGTCACCACCCTTTGTTTTGATGAATGTGGCATCATGTTTATTACTGACTGCATCATAACCTTTAAAACCCATCCTCACTATTCACATCATGCCATATTCACCAATGCAGAGTTGGTAGCTTCATGCCCAAGTTCGATAGGTCACACAAAGACAGCTTGAGAATCATAGTTCTCCCAGGAAAATAATAAAAACATGATACACCAAAAATCCTGAAAGCTATAATGCCCAAAATACTACAAGAAACCTGCCTGGAACTTCTGAATATGGGGGGAAGCAACAATTAAAGGAATCCATACATCATTTCCAGAGAGACACACAGTGGTTAAATTTAACAACCTCAATAATAAATGATAAATTCGGTAAGCAGCCAAGAGAAAGACCTTCAGCTAAAAATGAAATGAAACTCAAATAAATCAAGATCAGTCTTTACCTACAGAAACCTCAGAAGGATAGGAATAATAGCATATTCTGAAAAGCAAAGGAGTTCAAGTTGCAAGGCCAAGTGACATACCCTGCAAACCTGGGCGTAGTCATCATTGAAAAAAGATGGATATGAAACAAGGCATGGGGGGAGGGGGAGTAAGCTCCCTGAAGGCAGGGCCTTGTTCTATTCTGTGTTTGTATCCTTAGTGGCTAACACAAGGTCTAGCATGTAGCAAGTAGGTATTTATTTAATAAGTGCTTCCTAAATTGAATTGTGATCACAATGAGTTGAACCAAGTGCCTGTAGTGATATACATCTATGAAGTCCAAATAAATGTTAGAAACAGAAAAGCATTCAAGGAACTGTCAAAGCCCACTTCCTTGTTCCCATCCAATGGTTCTCTCTGTCTCTCTGTCTCTGTCTCTCTGTCTCTGTCTCTCTGTCTTTCTCTCTTTGTCTCTCTGTCTCTCTGTCTCTCTGTCTCTCTCTCTCTCTGTCTCTCTCTCTCCATCTCTCTGTTTCTCTCTCTCTCTCTCTCTCTCTCTCTCTCTCTCTCTCTCTCTCTCTCTCTCTCTCTCTCTCTCTCTCTCCCCTCCCCCCCCCTCTCTCCATTGACTTATTTGAGGACCAACAGATGGATGTCAGGGGTTTGCTGGAAGTTAACAGAAGAAGGCTTATCAGTACCCAAGTCCACCATTTCAAAGGAAACAGAAAATCAGATAGGTGAGACACATGTCCCTGTGGCATAAACATGAGAGATGAAAAGAGGATGAGCTTTCCATACCCTGCCCAGTCATGCTGATCCCTAATTTCTGTCCTCCACACAGCATGATCACAGCATCTCCGAATTACAAAGCCCGAAAGAGGCTTAGCTGCCCAACCTGGATGTGGACAAGGATCCCTTCAATGGCCCACTCGACAACTGGTCATCTACTCTCCACTTGAAAATCTCCAATGGGAAAAAGCCTACTGTCATCTAAAGCAGTTCATTTTACTTTTGGACAGCTCCCATTGTTAAGATTTTCTTGACATCAAAAATTGATTCCTCTGTTTCTATGCTAATAAAAAAAATCTGGAAATCAATTTCTACTTATCCAATTCCATCTTCCAATAAGAAGCGGGGAGCAGCGAGGATCTACAGAGGGAAGAAGGACGCATGATGTGTGGGTGCTCCCTCATCCTCACCCAATTGTGGCTGCAATTGTCTATGGGACTTCCTATCCAAGGAGCTTCCACTATTCAACACTCCAACCCAACCCTCCCCTATACGCACGTGTGCTGGGATGGATAATGTGAATGCTGGGATTTGGGGGAGGGCAAACTTGAAAACTTTTCCTTGGAGCCTTTAACTCATATTAATGCCACTGGAAAAACTCTCCTCCTTCTCTGACAGGAAGCACAGGGTAAACTTGGGATTCCTTGACAGTAGAAAGAAGTTCCCATTTTGTCTTTATGCTCAATGGCTCAGGCATCGTAGGCTTTTCTGAGAAGTTCGCCACACAGGACCATCATCAGTCAAAACCAATCCTGAGCTCGCAGACAAAGACAAGGGACTAATTATTCCACAAATAATGACTGAGTACCTACTGTGTGCAAGGCACTAAGCTAGATGCTGGGGCAGAAAAAGGCATTATGCGTGCTCTCACTGAGCTTCAGCTTAGACAAACCATATCTATCAAGAATAACCAGGTCTTGGTTCTTTTTCTCTGTAAGTATAGCTCAGACAGGCATTGGGAAACTGGTGTCCTGATCCCATGTTTTCTTTCTTTTCTTTTTTGTGTGCGTGTAAGTGATTTGCCCAGGGTCACACAGCTAATAAGTGTCAAGTATCTGAGGCTAGATTTGAACCCAAGTCCTCCTGACTCCAAGGCCAGAGCTCTATCCACTGCACCATCTAGCTGCCCCTGAAGCTGGTGTCCTGAAGACAACAATTTGGATGATACAATGTTATGAGGGAACCATTCCATTGGAACAATGTGACAAGGACAACTGGCTGACCCCTATCATCCTTTGGGTTTCCCCACTAGGGTTTTGCTTAAAGTGAGTGGATGTTACAATGAAACATTGTTGGCGGAGGAGTGGAGAATATTCAATCTGAATATTGTCAAATGTCTAATTCTCTCTGGTGAAAAGGAATGATTTGCTGCTTTCAGAAGTTCTAAGATTGTAAAATTTTCTTGAGGAAAGGAGTAAGAGAAAAGATTGTCACATGGAAGGCACGCTGGGAGGCTAGCTCTACAAACAGAGGATGTGGGTTCAAATTCTGACTCTGCTGCTCATTAACTGGGTGACCTTGGACAAGTCACCCTAGCCTCTCTGAGACTCATCTTCCTCATCTATAAGATGAGGGAATAAGAAAAGATGACCTTGGAGTTCCACTTCCATCTACCCAAACATCCCGCCCCCCAAAAAAAGACTAATTAAATAGTAACACCCTCCCCAGAAAAACAAATTCAGAGACAAGATCATGCCATCACAGACTTCAGACGTTGGGCCCCTAGATTCAGAGCTCAGGGAGACCCTAAAGGTCTCATCCAGCAGGGGGTTGTGAAGGGGCAGAGTTTTCACTATTCCCTAGAAATTAAAGACTATCTCCCAGGCATCTCTCCATGTCCAACTCAGACGCCCACACTCGTCTATTTTCATAGCGCTTGAGAGCAGTTTTCCTCTCACAGGCTTTACAATTTCCAAAATACTTAGTTTTGCACTGAGCTCAGTGATAGGGACAATGGAATGAATGTCACAGGCATTTAGCACCTGAAGCAGGTCAGTCTCCAGGGGTCTGTTTTCACATCTGTAAAATGAGAGAGTCAGGCTTGATGGTTTCCAAGGTCCCTTCCAGCCCTAGGCCTATGATCCTATGATACCGTCCCCCCATAAAATGACAGGTTATCACCTTTTGTTTATTTCACTAAAACGTAGCTATTACTAGCCACACTGTTGTCGTTCCATCATTTTTAGTCATGTCTGACTTCATGACCCCATTTGGGATTTTCTTGGCAAAGATACTGGAGTGGTTTCCTGTTTCCTTCTCCAGCTCGTTTGACTGATGAGGACACTGAGGCAAACTGGGTTAAGTGACTTGCCCAGAGTCACATAGCTAGTAACTGTCTGAGGCTGGATTTGAACTCACAAAGATGAGTCTTCCCGACTCCAAGCCTGGCGCTCTGTGCACTATGGCACCCCCAGCTGCCCTACCAGCCACATGGTCTGCCTTTTCACTTGTAGTTTGAATTTGGCCCCAAACAATTATCTTTGTTTCCTGGATGCCCCTCCCTTGCACCAGAAAGGGAACGTTTTGAATTCAGTAATTAAATCAGTTCTGTCTTTCATTTTCTAAACTTTTAAAACATGATTAATGTAATGCAAGCATAATCTATATCTACCATATAATAAGGCAAGACAAATCCAAAGAGTGTCCGTGGCTTGCTTTAGGAAAACAGAAGACGTGGAAGTTTAATGTCTGGAGCTCATACTCAGCTAGCCAGGCAAACACGAGGAGGTCAATCAGCAAGGTCTAGACAAGCTCACCATGGACCACAGAGGGCGTGAGGCATTTTCTATGGGGATGGGGGTGGGATGTGGAGAGGAGGCACACACTGGCCTCTAATCCAAGCTTCCTAATCAAATCTTGGCACTAGTTGACACGTAATATGCTTCTTTTGATCATCATACCAGCCACAGAAGGCAGGTTCCACAAAGATTTTCAAGATCATTTTACAGATGAGGAAAAGAGGACCCAGAAGCAGCTCCACTTGCCCACAGTCGGGCATATTCTCAGTGTTGGAGGCAGCAGGCTCTGCTGTTAGTTAGCATTCTGCCTGCTGCACCACACTTTTAGGTAAAGAGATAACCTGGAAGAGAGAGTCAGTCTGAATAATCATAATGAATGACTTGTAAGACAAAGAAAACAAAAAGTCTGCCAGAGCCCTCAGAATTAAGTAGGTAATGAATAAATGATTGTTGACTGGAGCACATAAGGAAGAAAAATTCATAAAGGTCTAGATGGGAATAGTTGAGTAGTATGACACTGAAGAAATCTAAAGATTGAGACTCCCTAAGGATGGGACCTGGAGAAAGTCCTGTCATCCCTTTGAGCCTCAATTTTGCCCATCTGTAAAATGGAGATCACAATTTTATTACTGGCATGATCTCCCCTCGTGAGGACCTTATGATGAGCAAAGTACTTTGTAAACCTTAAAGTATTAGATAATGAGTTATTATCAGTATTAGATAATTAGTTCTTATCAGTACTGTAAGCACACAGGGGAAGGAGCAGTACCCATTTTCATCTGTTATCTCCCTTCAATGGAGTTCAGTGGTGGAGTGCGCTCAGAACATAGTGGGTTACTGTCTGTGGCTGCTGAATGAATGTTTTCATGGACAAGTGAGAATGATTTTGCAATGAGCGCATCCACACTGTTACCAGTGACAGTGGTAAAGCCAGGAGGGCAGGGACTGTGTCTGGTTTCATCTCTGTGTTCTGCCCTTCCTCCACCCTTCAGCACACTGCCATCACATAGTGGGTGCTTTAGAAACGTTGATTTCTAAAGTAGAAGATATTGCTTACCAGTTGTTCACCCTCTGCTGGCTAATTTAAATCTGCCTCACTATAATCTCAATCACAGATTAAGGGCTGGAAGGGACCTTTGAAGTCACAGAATCCAAGCTGGAAAGGATCTCAGAGACCTAGCCCAACCCACTTACTTTATAGAGACAGAAAGGAAGGTGCAACCAAAGTTACATAGGAGGGGTCAAAAGCAGGATTTGAACCCAGGACCTCGAGCTCCAAATTCAGTGTGCTTTCCATTGTCCCCATTCTAGTAAATCCTGTATTCACACATAGTACAAAGGACTTAAGGTCTCTTTCCAGCTCAAAAATTCTATGCTTCTCAAAAGTTTGTCCCATAGATTCACAAATTCCAAGTTAGTGAGGTTGGCACTAATAAGGGCTTGATTGTAGTATCCATGGGGAAATTCAACAGTGACTTTATGGAGTGTCCCAGAAATGTGAAAGGAATTAAAAAACCAGGCTGGGAGAGAAACAAGATCAAAGAGGTATATTTTTAGTGGGTCTTGTTCTAGAAAATGATCCATCCTTCATGACCTTTGCTCATACCACACGCCCAACTGTTTATAAGTTATCAACAAGTAAATGAAAGAGAAAGCCAGACCAAAATCTGCTCCTAATCAAGTGAGATTTTGTAGAGGAGGTCTTTCCCAGTGTGGGATTTTCCCTTTGCCCTAAGCAATGAATTCCTTCCCTCCCCCCAACCCCCACACCATAAAAGGGGGAGGGGAGGGGGGCAGGAAAGGCATGAACTTGAAGAATCAGAAGGAGTAATCAGTCGGAAAGGCTGGCAAGGAGACCTTGGAGGTTCCCTCCTCTTCTCAAAAATAAGTCATCTAACAGAGGGGTGGGCAACAAGCTATTCCTTTAAAAATACAAATTCTATCATTCAAGTGTCATTCATTTACACCTTAGTGTGAATGAATCAGTGGAGACCTTTCTTCAGGGAATGGTTGATGCAGCCCAGTGCCTCTTATGCGAATAAAACAGAAGCACAGAATCACAGAACTAGGGCCAGAAGCTACCTCAGAGGCCATCTGGTCCAGCCAGCTTTCTGACAGTTGGGGAAACTGAAGTGAAGGGGTTAAGACCATATCCCTAAGACCCAAGGCCCACACACATCATAAGTATCTGAGGCAGGATTTTAACCCATGGCCTCTGACTCAAAGCTCATCACACTGAATTAGGATAGAGAGAGAAAAGAGGCAAGAAATCTTGAGTTAGAAGGCAAACTTCAGGAGAGGTACAGTAAAATTCAGCAGGGAGAAAGCTGTTTGGGAAAATTAGCCAGACTAGATGACCTCTGTGGTCCCCTTTAGCACTCATCCATGCTCTGAAATCACCTTAACTTCCTGGGCCTCAGCTTCCTCTTCTGAAAAATGGATCTACTGGCCTCTGAGGTGCTTTCCTGCACTAGACGTCTGGTCCCTTGTGTGGGCCATCTCTCTCAGATCCAAATGCCCCATCTGCCAAATGAAGAAAGATCTGGAGGTCCCTGTCAGCTATAGGATCGTGACAGTTTCTACCCTGGAGGTTCCTTCCAGACCTAGTTCTGTGATGCTATAACTAGTTGGCAGAGCTGCAAATATCAGTTTTTCAAGGCAGCCTAGGCTAGGCTAAGCGCTTTACCACGTCTGAGACATTCCATCACACCAAGGTCTAGCTCCAGTTAACCCACCCTTGTCCTAGTGGGAGAAGGAAAGGAGGAAGGTAAGAAAAAAGGTGAAAAAAGAAAAGGCAGAGGAGAGGACTTGAAGGAGCCTCCCGCTGCACCTTCTGCATACTTTGTTAGGAGCTGTACGAGAAGGGAGGGGATTGGAGGGAAAGTATTCACCCAGAGTTTAGAAACCTGCCACAATGTGAGACTGTGAGCAACGTTCCTGGCCTCACCGGGCCTCAATTTCCTCCTTTGTAAAATGAAGGACCTGGCAAAGGGGTGCCTGCGGTCCTCCCAGCTCTTGGTTTCTGATGCTCTGAGCTGAGTCTGCCAATCTCCAGAACATTTCAGGATCACGGCTTCACTTCCAGAGCTCCCCTGTCCTTAGAAGAGTATTTAAGACTTCCGCGGCCCTGGCTTTCCGCCATCCCAGACGGCAAAGAGGAGAAGGCCGTTTTCTCTGCAGCTGTGCAGTAGTTGATAACATGGATGGGTTTGGGTTTTTTTTCTCCCAATGCAGATGGAAATTTTATTAGACAACCATGGGTGTGTCTCTGGGCAACTCCCCAGCACATGGCACAAGGGCAGATTCCTGGGCAGCTGAGCAGCAGACAAGGAAGCATATTTCCCATTCCATGCGAGAGTGGGCATCAGTCAACATGCATAAACACACACACACACACACACACACACACACACACCCCAAGTGTCAGACTCTATTTATGAATCTAGTCAAGGCCAAAATATTAGTTGTGTTTGCACACACTCAAATCTAAGAAAAATGCTTGAAATCACTCCTTTTCCCAAGAGCTATAGGGCGGGAAGAAATTAGTTGATGTCAAGAAAGTGTGTGAAGCCTCATATTTTTCACAATTCCCTGGAAACTGCCATCATCTCCCAGGCTTCTTTTCATATCCAATTTACAAGCCCACACCCCAGACCTTAGCACACCAGCTCAGCACATAGTAGGTGCTTAATAAATGTTTGTTGACTGACTAATGGACACCCACACTTACATTTTCACAGCACTGGAAAACAGTTTTCCATCTAATGAGCTTCATGCATCCAGAGTACTCATGAATCCTGGATCATCTGGGATTTGCTAAGAGAAACACAGAAAGATCCTGAGAGCCAAGAGCTAGAGTAGGAAAGGCTCTCAGAGGTTGTCAGATCCATCTTCATTTTTTATGTGAAGAAACTGAAGCCATGGAGGAGCAGTGACTTGTCCAAGGTCACACGGGAAATAGAATGTCAGAGGTGACAGGAAGGCCGTGCAGAGGATCTGCAGCGGCAGCAGAGGGCAGCCATGACCTAGCACTGAATGCAAGCTGCTGTCCTGAGGCAGCAGCAGCAGAGGACCCTTGTTGGCTGGCCAAAGGGAAACAGGTCCCAGAGCCAGAGGACTCATGTAGCCAGGCTGGGGAAGAGGCAGTGTAGAGTGGAAGGACTGCTAGGACCCCAATCTGTCTAACCTCAAGCAAGTCACTTAACTCCTAGCTCTATTGAGGAAGAGGATTAGACGGTGGCCACTCAGTCCCCTCCGAGCTCCACATGGGTGAACCTGTGATCCAGCTGCTTGGTACAGTGCCTAGAACAATGGATCCAGAGGCAGGCAGACCTGAGTTCAAACCCAGCCTCACTTATCAGCTGTGTGACCCTGGACAAATCACTTAAGCTCCATCTTCCTCAGTTTCCTTATCTGTCCAATAGGGATAATACCAGCACCTCCTTCCTGGAGCTGTGAGCATAAAATATTTGTAAAGCATTCTGCAAAGGGACAGCTAGGTGGCACAGTGGATAGAGCACTGGTCCTGAGTCAGGAGGACCCAAGTTCAAGTCTGACCTCAGACATTTGACACTTACTAGCTGTGTGACCCTGGGTAAGTCACTTCACCTCAGTTGCCTCGACTAAAAGAAAAAAAAGCTAAATATAGGTGTTATTATTATGATCATTATTCTTCAGGGCATCAGTCACCTGGACAGGTGTATGCACACGCACACCATTGGGTCCTCCAGATCCAAGATCACCTCGGAGCCAAAGAGCAGCCCAGAAGGATCACAGGATCCTGTACCTCAAGAGGAAAGACACCTGAGAAGGTACTTAGTCCAACCCCCCATTTTACATTTGAAGGAACTGAGGTTACGGCAGTTGAAGGGACCTGTCCAGGGTCACACAGCTGGTAACTGTCTCTGATGGGATTGAAACTCTGCTCCTGCTAACTACAAGCTCTCTAGCCACTAGGCCATGCTGCCCCAGATGTTGGCATCCATTAATGAGCATGCTTTTGATAACTGAGAACAATCAAGACGCATCTGGTGGATGTCAGAAGGCTGAGGGCATACCCCCAGCAGAGGAGCATGGCCTTAGACTTAGAAGGGCCTCCGCAGAAGCCATCCAGGCCATCCTCTTCATTTTACAGATAAGGAAACTGAGGCAAGATTTGTACCCAGGTTCTCTGACTCTAGCAACAGTCTACTTTCCTTCACACTCAGGTTGTGGGCTCAGGCATCCAGGAATAAGGTGTCTATAATGGCCCAGTGCTTTCTGCTTAAGGAAAACCTACACAGCAGTTAAAGATGTGCCCAGTAGAGAAAGGCTATGGGCGTGAAACCTACAAAATGGGCAGAACAAGTATCTTCGTCCCTATTTTACAGATGAGTAAACTGAGGTTCAAAGATGTGAGGTGACCTGGTAAAGGTAGGTCACAAGATCTGTAAGTGATCCATAAACTAATTTATAAGTAGTATTTCCAAAATATCATGCCATTATTTTAAAGTAGTTTACCTAGAATTTATTTCCTTTTTTTAGGAATTCAGTTTTTATTGATATCTTCTGTTTTTATATCTCCCTCCTTTGTGAATATATCCTTCCCTCCAGCCCCTAACCATCAAGCCATCCTTTCTAACAAAGAATAAAAAAGGACAGGAAAAGTCAGTTGAACAAAACTAACCAAGAGATCAAACAAATTTGAGAATATATGCAAAATTCCAGCCCCATAATCCCCTCCTCTGGAAAGAAGAGAGGGAGGGAGGCGCATCTTCTCCTCTGTTGGTTTCAGGGGTTTTGTTCTCTCCATTTACACTGTGGTCGTCACTGTGTAGACCAGGGCTGGGGCCCCTGCAGCCTCAAGGCCGCATGTGGCCCTCTAGGTCCTCAAGTGCAGCCCGTTGACTGAATCCAAACATCACAGAACCAATTCATTACCCACCCCTGTAGACCACTCCCCTAGGTCTGGACCATGCTGCCTTGCAATGCCAAGAGGAGGATACTGACATCAAATGAGCCATCAATGAAAGCAGATGGAAAGAGAGAATGCTGTCTGCCAGAGTGGGTACAAGTGGACACCGTGTCCGATGGCTCACAATCAGGCAAAACCAGCTTTCCCTGTCTCTAGCCCATGACTGAGCCCACTATCCACACAGACTGAACATGATGAAGTGAATGAAAGAGAATGTGTGAAGCTCCTACTGTGTGCCAGGCACCGTACTCTGAGGATATAAATGCTAAAAGCAAAACAGCTCCTGGCCTTATGGAGATTTCTCTATCTCTGGTAACTGAGTCAATCAACCCACACTTACTAAGCACCTACTGTGCTGGAAGTCAGAGGGGCAGCTGAGTTTCTACTCCTTCCTGGATTATCGGATCCACTCGAGGTACTCTGGCGCGCCACCTACGCAGGCATGCAGCGTCAGAGCGGGAAGGGCTCTCGGGAGGCACCCAGCTGTTTTTCATGGTGGGGGCGGTGGTGGTGGCAGTGGGATTTTAGCAGCGTGGTTAATAGGGAAATGTTTTGCGTGATTTCATGTATATAATTGACATCGTACTTCTTCCCTTTTCAATGAGCGGGAGAGGGGCTAGAGGGAAGGAGAGATTTTGGAACTCAAAGTTTTAAAAAATGAATGTCAAAAATAAATAGATACTAGATGATAAATAGTTAAACAATCATTTCTTTAAAAAAAGCATCCAATCCAACTTCTTCATTTTATAGATGACAAAATCATGTCCCAAGGAAGTGGAATGACTTGCTCAAAGTCACATAAATACTAGGATAACACACAGAGGGGACTGATGGTGGCAGGGAAGGTAAACAGAGTCATGGGATAATTGACTTCTCCAAGAATGGCAGTGGTAATTTGATCTGTGTTCCCTAGCTAGGGTGGAGAGCTGGGAGGTATGCATGGGGAGGCAGAGCAGGAGAGATTCCAAGGAGGGGAGGGTCTATTTATGATGAACCATCATGGATCTAGAGCATGGGGCCCCAGGCAGATGCTGGAGGGGCCCCTCGGAAGCAGGGCATGGTAGGAAGGGGGCAAAATGATGTCGCATCCTCTATCTAGAGGTAGGAGAAGCCTTGAAGTCCATTGAGGCCACTTCATCTTACAGGGGAGGACATGGAAGGATGTGCAATGGATCCAGTGCCTTGCCCAAGCTCAGAGAGGCCGGAGGTGAACTCAGGTCCTTTGCTTCCAGATCAGCAAATTTGAATCTCTCCTGTTAGATCAACAAGGCTCGGGCCATCATCTTAACAGGGCCACCAGAGGGCCTCACTTTGAATCTGGTATGCAGAAGGAGCTCAGCAAATAGATTTCAAATGTTTAAGTTCAAGGGGGCAGCTAGGCAGTGCAGTGGATAGAGCACCGGCCCTGGAGTCAGGAGGCCCTGAGTTCAAATCCAGCCTCAGACACTTGATACTTAGTAGCTGTGTGACCCTGGGCAAGTCACTTAGCCCCAATTGCCTTAAAAAAAAGTTTAAGTTCATTTGATTGATATCTTTGTTTTTCACACTAGCTACATGTCCCAAAATATCCTCTCTCTTCCTTCCTAGAGTATTCCCTTAGAAAAGAACCCAAAAGGGGGGGGAACCTATTCACCAAAATCAATATAGCTAACAAGTCTGCTGTTATATCCATTGACCCACACCTAACAAATTTGCTTAATGAGAGAAACTTTTAAAATATTATCTATTAGTTCATTTTAAACCATGGACTAGATTAGCCTCTTCAGGCTAGACTACATACTTAATAATTATTCATTGACTTCAAACTTCTTTTCCCTGTTATGAGTTATTACACAAGGTTGAAAATCTACCACAAATCCAGACCTTCCAAAAACAAAAAACAAAAAAAACAAAACCAAAACAAAACAAACCAGGCTATCTGAACTATTCTCTACAATTGAATTTCTCTGTCCACACTTCCCTTTCTGAAGCCTTCTGTCAGCACTTTGGGGGTACAGACTCCCCAATGCCAATGTCCTCAATTTAATCAGTAGTTCTGTGTTTCCTGGCATAAGCTCATCTTTACATCTAAGATCCCAGGAATTGCTCTAGGCCTGGCAGCCCACTTCTCATTCATGGTCAAGTTCTCAAAAAGAGATCTTTTTTTTTCATCATGGAATGGCATTCTAGCCTGTGGTTCCAACTGAACCCAGGATCCTTTTCTACCACATCCACATGCCATTCTTTAGCTGTGATTTCTTTTCGCTTTTTCTAAACATGCACTTGTGTCCTGGTCTCTACTGGTTCTCGTTCCATTTGTTTCCATTATACAAGAAAGCACCAGGCTCCATTTTGTCACAAAAACAGCGACTGTTTCCTACTTGCTTGATTTAATTTCCCAGAAGTCCAAGTTTGGCGGTCCTTCTATTTCAGAGGGAAAATTGGAATAAAGCTCCCCAGCCCCAAGGTCACAGACAAATGTTCCTCTGCATATCATAGCGAGATTGGCACCAATGTTGGCATCTAGCAGGGAGGAGAATTTGGCCAGCTTCCTTTTGGATGGCATTAGCCCAAGTCACTTCTATCTGCCCTAAAGTTGATTCTGTCCTCAAATTTCAACCTTTTTTCTAAGTTGACAATCATTCTCAGCCTGTGGAAGCATCCCCAAGCTGCTCAAACAGCTGCCAAACATTGGACTGCAGTGAATTTTCTGTTTCTAGGATGGAATCCACTTCCTTGTTACACCTCACCCGACATCTTAATCTACGCCCCATGGCTATGCCACTTCAACCAACCAAAAAGAGCCACACAGCTCATCTTTGCAAAGTCATTTCACCTGCCCATGAGCTGATTTGCTCTTTGCTATCCAATTTGCTGGGAGAGAGCTCAATCTACAACATGGATCGGGTGTGGGATATTCCAGTTTCTCAAATGGTATCATGCCTGGAAAAAATCCCCTGGACCATGGCCAGCTCACATTTTCCAAGGGAACAAAGATGGAATGAGCCAGGCTCGGTAAATGCTGAAGGCTGCTTCCTCTTTCAGGCATGTGACCTTTAAACATGTCACACCGGGCACCATGGCTGGTTGGCAGTAATTTGCAAAGATCTGCTGAATGTTAAAGGGCAAAGGGGCTTGAGAGATAATGGAAATCACTGTTGCTGTTGAGTAGTTCAGTTCTGTCCAACTCTTTGTGACCCCGGTGGACCACAACATACCAATATTATCCATGACTTTTTCTTGGCAAAGATACTAGAATGGTAGCCATTTCCTTGTCCACTGCATTAAGAAAAACAGAGATTAAGTGCCTTGGCCAGGGTCACACAGCTAGCAAGCGTCTGAGACGGGATTTGAACTCAGGTGTTCCTGACTCCTAAGCCTAGTGCTATATCCAGTGAGCCACATAGCTGTCCTCTTCAATATACCTTGCTTCCTTTCAAGTAGAGCAGAATCATTTCCATAGGAAGTCAGTCAATAAACATTCTCTAAGTGTCTACTATGTGCCAGGCATTGTTCTAAGTGCTGGAGACACATGAAAAGGCAAAAGACAGTCTCTGCCCTCAAGGAACTCACAGGAAATCAGGAAAAGAGGAAATATTTAGAGCTGTAGGAAACTGAGACCTTGAGAGTGGCCTGTCCAGATCCCTGCAGTTCTGTGGAGATGAGGAGGAACCTTAGAGCCACTGGCCCATCTCTCTAATTGTGAAGATGAGGAAACCAAAGCCTAGAGGGGTCAGAGGACAACAGAAGAGAGATCTCAAAAGATATCTGCTCTGCCTTCTTTTACAGAAAAGGAATTTGAGGTCCAGGTATGGAAAATGACTTTACCCTAGTCCTGAAATTCCTTCAGTGTCATAGAATGGTAGATTTTGACCTGGAAGGGATCTCAGAGGGTACCTTGTCTACCCCCTCTCATTTTACAAATAAGGAAACTGAGGCCTAGAGAGGGCAGTGACAAGAATTTCAGGAGGGGAAGGTCAGAAGGGCCCTCTCTCCCCTACTCCATGACTGGGCTGTGGTTTGCCCTCTCAGGCCTCACATACACCCAGATGGAAAGACCCTAGATTTTCCTCTGAATGAATGGTGTTCAGTAGGCCAGACAGACATAGTCACCTTTTTTAAAATAAAAGCAGGCTCAAGGGCTCCCCACTTCCTAATAGACACCTATGTTTGTGCCCTGAGGGCAAATCTACTGAGCCCAAAACACAAGTCTTTGTTCCTAGACACAGGGCCTGGCATATAGCGAGGATATAAAAAAATGGTTGTTGACAGACTTTTCAGGAAAACGCCTAAGATCCAAAGGAAACACCGAGCATTCCCAGGTAAAAGGAAATGAAATGGAAGTCAGCCACACCAATCTTATTCACTCTCTTGCTGCCAACCCAAGGCTTTTCTCACCCATCTGGGCCCCCAAAAGGCTCTGACCTTTCTTGGCCACTAGGACCCCCTACACAGAATCATTCCTTTCCTCACAAAAGTTACTTGCCAGACCTTTCCAAAGGGGCTGGACTTCTGCAGGCTAAAATTCCCAAGCTCTCCTTGACGTGCTCACACATCCCAGGCAATGTGCCACTGGGCAATTCCATATCACAGTGCTAACAATGGAGCCTGAGACCTCAACCTGCAACTTTCCCTTATCCACCTGTTCTATGGGATAGCATGGGAAGATCACTTGATTAGGAGTCAGGAGGCCTGAGTCCAGGCCCCGGCTTCAGCCCTGGCAAGTCATCTGAGCAATCTGGACCTCTGTTTTCTCATCCCTGTTTCCCACATAACTTTATTGGGAGAGCACTAGAGGAGGAGTCAGGAAGACCTGGGTTCAAATCCTATAACTAGCTATATGGCCACACACACATATCTCTTCACCTATCTGTGTCTCTTCTTTTCCTCATCTACAAACTGGGGATGTGGATAGCGTCTCTCACAGGGCTACTGTGAGGTTCGAATCAGATGTAAAATGCTTTGTAAACTTAAATCACAAATAAATCTGAGTTATTTTACCATCTGTAAAATGGGATGAAGAATCTCTACCACAACAGACCCAAGACCTAGGACCTATTCCAAGGAACACCTGCTGGGGAGGCTATGCACTGCATGTGAAGATGCAAGCCTGCCAGCAGGTTTTCAAGTCAGAGAATTTAGGTTTGAACCCAAGTTGGGCCATTTGTGCCTTGGGCAACCTCCCCAGAGCCACTGTCCCTCCCTAGACCTCAGTTTCCACAGCTGTAAAATGAAGAGGGTTAGACTAGAAGGCCTCTGAGGGCCCTTTCACTTCTTGGGGTGTGTGTGTGTATGTGTGTGTGTGTGTGTGTGTGTGTGTGTGTGTGTGTGTGTGTGTGTGTGCACTTGTGTGCTTCTGTCTAGATAGGAACATGTGCAGATTGAATATTAGTAAGAAAGTAACACACCTAGAACCTTAAGACCACAATCAGAGCTGCCTGGAGAAAAGAGCATTGCTTATGAAGGGGAAGTTCCAACTTGGACCTTGGAAGGTCCAGGTCAAATGTGGACTCCCTTTCCTGATACGGTAGGTGATCTCAGTCAAGTGGCTATTCCTGACGACAGCACTGGTCACGTGCCTGTCACTCTACTGTACAGTCTGTGTGACTCTTGTCCACGGCCTCTTGTGTCTCCTCCACTAGGGATTCACTCACTCACTATGGGGCTGGGCCCAGGAGAAAGTGGCCCAATGGAGCCCAAAGGGCTTTCTATTCACTGCTCCTCACTCTTGCTACATGACCACAGGGTCACAGATCCAGAACTGGAAAGGACCTTAGAGGTCTTCAGGTGGGATCCCTTCCTTTTCCAGATAAAGAACCTGAAGCCCAGAGAGGTGAGCTAATTTGTCGGTGTCCCTACTTCAGGTAGCCTCAGTCCCTTCCTCCTGACCGCCACAAAGGTCCAGGTGAGCTACCTACGGGCCCCAATGGAGCTGAAGTAACCCATCTGGTCTCCCAAAAGGCTCTGACCTTTCTTGGCCACTAGGACCCCCTGCACAGAATCATAGGAATAGAGCTGTCTACTCTCCCCATAAATGAGGATCTTTGCTACTCGGTCCCTAGCTGATGATGATGATGATAACATTAACACTGAAATAGTACATGCTATATGCTAGGAGCTTTATCATTATTATCTCATTCTATCCTCACAAAATCCTGGGACGTAGGTGCTTTTAGTATCCCCATTGTACAAATGAGACAGCTCAGGCAAGCAGAGGTCAATTGACTGGCCAAGGGTCACACAGCTAAGGAAATATCTGAAGCGAAATTTGAACTCATGTCTTCCTGACTCCAGTCTAGTGCTCTATTCACTGCAGCACCTTCTAGCTACTCAGTCCTAGCTTTGCTCCAATTCTAAGCCCAAAGGTATATTACAGAGGCCCTGGCAAAAGAAGCCAGCCCACAGGCCCAGGCCTGTCACTGATACTGATCCCAACCTAGTCTCTGTCATTACGGCAGAAAGCATCTTGATCACAAACAACCGAAAATGAAGAAACCCTTTTTTTTTCCCTCCATGAACTCATCTCCGGGAAAACAAAAACACATCTCTATCAGAAACGGCCTACCCAGCTTTAGTTCAATTCAGTAGCCAAGCAATCCTGCCAAGCAGCAGCCTGGATACAAAAAATGGGCCGAGTGGGAGCTGTGGGGTTAGCAAGGTACCATCCAGTAGATGTCATGCTATTTACAGAGCATGGGCTTTTATTGCAGCTTTTACCCAATGTGAGCTGTGCACCACTGCCCCCCTCCCCTCTGCCACACACACACAGCCAGAATGTATTTGCATGCAGCTTGCTGCAAAGAAGGATGGAAGATGTATTATCTTATATAAGAAGAGAGACCACATGCAGCATCTCGGCAGGCATTCCCCCTCAGGAGTTGAAGAAACACTGTTTTTTATGAGTCTTGTGTTGTGTGTTGAGAGTGAGAGCAAGATATGGAGGAGCCGATAGCTAGGAAAAGGAGTAGGAATTAATGAGATGTTACATAGTATTTTTTTAAATGCTTCCTTACTCGACAGGAACAGCCAAATCACATTCTCCTAATACAAGAGAGATTCTGCTGTGGGAAGGAGAGATTCTCCAGGGCTCTGGATCCCAGCTCAGGCCATGCCTGACCATGGACAAGTCACTTTGTCTCCCCCTGGGTCTAAGTTCCTTCCAATGGAAAATGAGGGGGTTGGCCTTCATGACCTCGAAGGTCCCTTTCCCAGCTCTGAATTTATGATGCTATAAACTATGAATCTTGTAAACTCTCCCTAACCAAATGAATCAGCTCCATCCAGGGATTGTGTGTATTTTATATAATGAATGCTTCCTCTGACCTCCCACAGAATTTAGAAAAGTGCTCCAAGCCCAGAGATCTCAAAACATCCTACATGTGAGGCTAAAAGAAACCTTCTCATGGTGTAGTAGAAAAACAATGTATTTCGATTCAAAGGACCTGGGTTCAAATCCTGAATCTGTTCCTGGCTACCCATGTACCCTCCATGGACCTCAGTTTCCTCATCTGTAAAATGAGAGTGGATTGAATCACACGACGTCAAAGGCCCTTTCTGGTTTTCCATCTATGATCATGTAACTTTGTCCCACCCCTCATTTTGCAGAGGAAAAAACTAGAGACCCGAAGAGCTTAAAAGCTTAGAATCTTTTAGAATTTTAAAATTTTATAATTTAAAAAAATTTTTTAAGTAGTTCATGTGACTCCAAAACTAGGTATTCAAGAAAATTGGATTAACATTGTCACCTTAAATAAGACACATGAACATTCTGTAGTTTTAGTCACCCCATCTGTAAAATAAGTGGACAGTATACTACATGACCTTTGTAGTCTATTCCAACAGGAACCTTAAAAACTGTATGAAGATTAACTATTGAAAGGATGGGCCTTTTCCTCGAAGAACCCAAAGAAAAGCAATGAAATGTTTCTACACACACACACACAACACACACACACACACACACACACACCACAAAAACTTCCAGGCTAACGAAACGGAAATCTTCTCTATTTTTGCCTTTGACATTTTTCAGACCCTCCCTGAGGGCTTCTCACTCTACTCCCACCACTTAGACAATAATGACGGGTTCCAAAACAACAAGTGTCTGGCCAATCCCTTACCTGCAAAGCTCAACAACTGCACATTGGACAGTGCCTACTGAAAGAGATGTTCCATGAGCAATGGTTATAAGACCAGCCCCAGGAACACTGAAAACTTTGACTAAAGGAAGATGTGTAGGGGTAGGGAATGCCCACGTGAAACCTAGCCCCTCAGGTAGCAACACCTGACGCAAGAATGCCAGCCCTTCCATGTTTCAGGTCAGGGCAACTGCCCTTTTCATGTGATTATGTCAGCCATCAGTCAAATTCTGGAATCATGAAGAAAAGCCTTCCTTGTTGGGTTTTAGAAAGTTCTAACCCAAAGTATCATTTATGTATAGATTGTACAAGCTAGATGTGAAGGGGCCTTACAAATGACCTCGCCCAACCCCTCTCACACCACAGAATGGGAAACTGAGGCCCAATAGGACTAACAGATCTCACTAATAAGAAGGATGGAGGAGGGAAAATGCTGTTAATAAGAGCTGATGTTTAGAATAGGACTTCATGATCTCCAAGATATGTTACCTAGATAATGTCATTTTGCCTTGCAACAAAGAGATGAGATAATGCCAGCGTTATTACATCCCTTGATTGATAAATGAAGACACGTGGGCAAAGAGATGTAAAGTGCCAAGCTAGGAAGTGATGGCTGAAAATAAAATTCAAGCTCAGAGAGGGCAGGGACCACTGGGGCTTTCTCTCCACAATAGTACCTGAGTCTGTAGAAAGCACTTAATTAATGTTGCAATGAGCTGTGTGGGTTTGGAGGTCAGATGCTGAAAACAAGTCTCATTGACTCCAAAGCTATTGGGCATTCCACTCCATGAGGGCATCTCTCTTCTGCTCTCAGCTTCAAAAAAAAAAAAAAGCAGAGTTCCTTGAAATGGCTTAGCTTCTGCACCCCGGAGCAGCCAGGCAACTTCCTAGGGCCCCCCCCTTAACAGAAGCCCAATTCCCACCATGCAGCAGCAACCCCAGAACCCAAATGTCTTTAACAGTTTATACAGGGAGACCATATCTGGACATCACTATGTCCAAAACAAACAGGCCAAACAAAATTGTGCAACTTTAGTCAAGAAGTCTCCAAGCAGATATTTATCAGGTTAGCAGGGCGCCCAAAGAGGGCAATTTCTCCATCTCTGGCTAAATTACAAATATTTGTGTTAATGTGTATATTTTTCTTTGGATGAAAACAAACATATTAAAACCCAGCACTTTCTACCTCAATTTAAAACCAGACAGAGAGGTGGCATTATGGATAGCATGCTAGGCCTGCAGTCATGAAGATCTGAGTTCAAATCCAGTCTCATATACTTATTACCTGTGTGATTCCTGGGCAAACCACTGGGCCTCTGTTTGCTTCAGTTTCCTCAGCTGTAAACATCTAGTGGTGGCCAGAGTGTGCTGGACGTGGAATCCAGAAAGACCTGGGTTCAAATCACATGTTGGACATTTGGTTTCTGTGTTATCATGAGCAAAATGTTTCCTCCTCTGAGCCTCAGTTATCTCATAAGTCCAATGATGACAATACCCCTAGCTCTTGCCTTACAGGGTATTGTGAAGCTCAAATGATGAATACGAGGAATGAATCAACAAGCATTCATTAACGTGGTTATTGGACGGCGTTCTAAGCACTTCGTAAACTTCAAAGTACTCTAGGAATGTCATCATCAGCATCACCATAGCTAACACTTATATAGAGCGTGCTATATGCCAGGCCCTGTGCTAGGCAAGTACTTTGTAATTATCACCTCATCTAAGTCTCTCAACAATCCCGAGAGGTAGGCACTATAATTATCCCCATTGTACAGATGAGGAAACTGAGGCAAACAGAGGTTAGGTGACTTGCCCAGCCAAGAAGTGTCTGAGGCTAGATTTGAACTCAGATCTCCCTGACTCCAGGCCTGGTACTCTAGCACTGAGCCACCACCTGCCTCTAAAAATAGTACCCCCCAAAACAAACCAATAAACCAAGGGAAGACATTATCAGTGACAAAAAGGGAAGGAGAGGAGGAGCAGAACAACACTCACCTAAGACCGTGATATCAATCTGCTTATTGACCATGAAATTTAAAAGCAAAGACAAAAACCCAGCAATGGTAACAAACCTTCCTAGATCAAAAGGGGATGGCCATGCAGCAAATGAATGCTGGTTACTGTCTTACAAGGTGGATTTTCCTTCTCTTTCTCCTCCCCCTTCTCTAACGGAGACACTCTGCCTCAAACAGATTTACCTGGGGGTGGGGGTGGGGGGTGTTCGTTCATCTTCTGTTGCTACTCAATTTGTGATGAATATTTTTAAGAGGAGATGCCAAGCATCAGTAACCATAGGAATATATGTTGGGGACTCATAATAATTATGGGTTTATTTAAATGAACACAAGCACATGTATATTACACATAGAGAAACCCAAATGTGTGGGGGAGGGGGGAATACATTCTCTACATAGCTTAATGTAGAACATCTTTCTGCAAACCCTGGGGGTTATCAAAGTAATGTAGACCTCAAAGCCTAGGAAGAGGTTTATTACCATCAATCAATGGGAGGGTTCAGGAATTCGGAGCCAGGTGGGGTGGGTTTTTGTTTTTAATTAGGAAGGAGCTGGCATGCATGTTTTGAAAATAAATACTTAGACTGGCAAAGAAGCAGGGAGGAAAGAGAAAAAGAGGAGGCAGGCCCTCAATTGACAAGGTTCTCCATCCAGGAGAGTCCATTTGCCTATCTCCGCGACTTAGCACTCACTGTTCCTCATGTCTCTTCATATCCTTTCTCTCTTTCTCTCTAAAACCCTCCATTTACTTCAAGAATCAAATTCAGTATTGCCTTCAATGGTGTCTTTCATGGTCCCTGAGCTGCTCCCTCCCTGCCCCAACCTCAGTATTCACTTTCAATGTATTCTCTTTTTTTTTTTTTTGCAAGGCAATGGAGTGAAGTGATTTGCCCAGGGTCACACAGCTAGTAAGTGTCAAGTGTCTGAAGCCAGATTTGAACTCAGGTCTTCCTGAACCCAGGGCTGGTGCTCTGTCCACTGCACCATCTAGTTGCCCCAATGTATTCTTTATAGAGACATCAATACGTACATACCTGTTGTCTCCCCTCCCCTACCCCCATTGGACTATGAGCTCCCTAAGGGCAGGAACTGTCTTTACTGTTCTCTATACATCCAGCACCCAACACAGTGCATGGCACACAGTAGGCACTTTGATGCCTGTTGATTAACTGGTTACTTCTGCCTGCTGTCTCTTGACAATTCTTTCATGCATTCATTCAATACCTTTTTTTAAAAATAGAGACTATGGATTTAGATTGTGGAAAGATGTAGATAGATCGTAGGTTTTGAGCTTGCAGGGCCCTCTCCTAGGCCACCTAGTCCAAACCTCTCATTTTACACACCTGAGGCTTTGAGGGTTGAAAGGATTTCATATCCTAAGAGCACTGACTTAAACGGCGTGAAGGCACCAGGTGGGCCTTCTTTGTGTGTGATATGGTTTGTCCTTCCCATGACATCAAGAAGATGATGCCATGACTTGCAAATGAATAGGATTTGAGGGAGGGAGGGCTGTGCAAAGTCACCAGCCTCACTTTCTCCTCCAGAGCCATCTGGTTCCAGTGGCCAGCTATAGATCAGGACGACTGGAGATGGCCCCACAGGCCATCTTTAGCAGAAAGAGGAAGAAGCCCGGGCCCACAGAGGGTCTGAGCACCTTGCCCAAGGTTGCCCTGCCAGTACTAGGCACTGGGGAGACACAGAGGAAAACAAAACATTTCCTGACCTGAAGCACCTCACATTCTACTAATGGAGGGCAAGAGCCCCAGGGATATTCCGAATAACCAGGCAGAGCCTTAAACCGCAGCAAGGCAACTGACACAGCTTGGGCAAGGCAGAGCAAGCCACTAGATCTTGGATTCCCACTCCAGTTCCAGTCCCACTGCTATTATCTGTCTGTCTCTGGGCTATGCTGCTTGTCTATCTCCTGGGTCTCCATTCTCTTATCTATAACAATGAGGAGCTTGCAATGGTTCCCTTCCAGCTCGAAATTCCACAGCCCAGGAACTAACCCCCCACCCACCCATACAGGGGAATAGCAGGCACTAAGGTTCTCTCCACCTAGAGGAGATCACTAGGAGTCTGGGTAGTAGATTAAGTAAAGGGCCCTGGATTCCAGATCAAAGGACCTAGGTTTGAATCTCAGCTGGGTCTGAAGACAACGGTGAGGCGCTTTCTCCTTCTCTCCCTGGGCATCTGTAGAACACAGCAGTTAGACTAGATGACCTCAAAGGTCTGTTTCAGCTCTGAATCTACTATCTCAGGACTGGCATTCTAGAAACCAGACTTGCAGGTCAAGGCCCTGCAGGGACCACTCCTGGCAAATGGGTGTCTTGGCCGGTCACCAACATGAAGAGTATAATTATGAAAGAAATACATCGACATTAACTAGGGAAGGGACAGGGGTGGAGAGAAGAAAGGGCAGTTAACATTCAGGTCTCTGCTCGGTCCTTTTATCACAATTATACAATTTCCATTTTAATTGAGCTCCCTGTAAACAAAGACTATGTTAACCACTATGTATAAAGCGCTGATTTAAGATATGACTAGCATTTCCACCAGAAGTCCAAACATGCAGTGATGGTGGAGTAACCAAAGCCATAGCAATAAAAATATCAGCAAATTAGAATGAAGCCAACATTCCAAAAACATTCCTTGAATGCAGAAACAGCAAAACCAATGTGCTAGGGATGCAACATGCATTTTTTTTAACCTGCGGTCTGAAGCTTTTCATAATCTCTTAGTGCTGAGAAGACCAGCAAGCCCTGCCCCCCCCCCACACAGTTGCTGGGTAAAGTGTCTAGGTATGCTTCCTATGCAAGGAAAGCAGGTGAGACAAAGCAAACGACTTGGGGGTCAGGGGAAAGCTATTCTAATCTTTTCTTTTCTTTTTGACACTCACTCACTAGCTTTGTGACTCTGGGCAAGAGTTTTCATTTCCTTATCTGTAAAATGGGATAAAAACCTTTGCAAAACCTTCTCCTCCCCCTCCAAGTGGTCAAATGAGAAAATGGGTACAAAGAGTTTTGCCCTTCATGAATGACAGCCACTGAAAGGCCACCCAATACAGATGAGAGCAAGCTGGCCTCGGAGGGCAGAAGACCTGGGTTCAAGCTCCACCAGGCTGTAGGCTGAGTGACCTTGGGCCAGTAACAACTTCTTCGTGCCTAAGGTAACTCTCAAATACTAGAAGTTCCAGAGTAGGCAGTGGCAGAAGAAATTTTGTCACCCAGAATTCCCACACAGGGCACTGAATTTAGAGGGAAGAAGACCTGGGTTCCAATTCGACCTCACACACTTACTAGCTCTGGGAATCCAGGCAAGTCACTTAAGATCTCCATGCCTCAGTTCCTTCATATGTAAAATCCAGGGGGGGGCACCATGGTGCCTTTCCAGCTCTAAACTGATGATACTGGGTTTGGGTTCGAACCCAGGTCCAGCCCACTTCATGTCTCCAATCTTATCTGTAAAATGAGTTGGACTCACTGACTTCCAGGGTCCTTTCTGTACCTAACGCTACTATCCCATGAGAACACAAAGTCAGCTCCACCACCACTAAAAACAACTCATTTCAGAGAAGAATTTCTGGAGGTTCAAGCCGACCTTGTCTCCCTCATTAAATTGTGAGTACATGAGGGCAGGGACTGGTTTTGATTTGTCTTTGTATCCCCAGCACAGAGCACAGTGCCTGGCACTTCATAAATGATGACTTAACATGACTCTACGACCCAAAGAATAATTCTGGGGGCCTGAAACCCCCACCCAGACAAACCCACATCCCCACCATCCCATGGGACTTGTGATGCCATCATGGAATTTCTTTTCTCAGAAGCTTTGTGGAATGGCTACTCTACCCTCCTGTGTTTGCATATACAGACAAACACAGACACACAGACACACAGACACATACACACAAACACAGACACACACACACACACAAACACAGACACACACACAAACACAGATACACACATATACAGACACACACACACAAACATAGACACACACACACACACACACACACACACACACACACACACACACTGACCCATGAGCTCACTCAGGGTTGTTGCTGTTCAGTTGTTTACATTTGTGTCTGACTCTCTGTGACCCCATTTGGGGTTTTCTTGGCAAAGATACTGAAGTGGTTTGCCATTTCCTTCTCCAGCTCATTTTGCAGATGAGGAAACTGAGGCAAGCAGGATTAAATGACTTGCCCAGGGTCATTTAGCTAGTAAGTGTCTAAGCCAGATTTGAACTCAGGGCCAGTGCCTTGACTTCAGGGCCAATGCTCTATCACATTGTGCCACCCAGGTGCCCCACTCACTAAGTGTATCCTCCCCCATTATGATCTCACTGCTTCGTGTTCATGGTTAATACTCAGGTGTCCTGGAAGCTCTGAGCACTTGATGGAATCCCACTCCAACCAGCCCCTGGAGAGTTAAGGCCAGGGCAGGTATTACCGCTGTATCATTTTACAGTTGTGGGAGGATAAGTGTCTTGTCAGTGGCCATACAAGAAGTCAGGTTGGCTGCCCCACAATAAGACCACTGTAGATTATAGATGAAACAATCCTGGAACAGGATCGAAGCCAAATCCCTCTTTTATACTTGGGACAACAGGCCCCAAGAGGGGAAGCAGTCTGGCCAAAGTGGCACCATGAGTGGGGGGTGGGGGAGATAAGGGGAAGAGTCAGTATCACCTCTACCCTGATCGCTAGTTCATGGCTGCTTGCATCAAGTCAAGAGCTCTGGTCCAACCAACCAACAAGCATTTATTAAGCATCTACTGTATGCTTAGATGTGTGTGTGTGCTAGATGATGGGGGCTCAAATACAAATCTGAGACACTTCCTGTCCTTATGAACCTTAATTACACTGAAGGAGCTCTCCAGTTCAATCCTTTCTCTACCAGAACACGCAGTACAGAATTTAATAAGGGGTGGCTGGTAATGAGGAAGGAAAGGTATGGGATCTTTTCATTGGAGGCAGAAGGGCATGAATGATAGTGATATTCCAGAATCTGCAGATGTCATCGGGAAGAAGGATTCGCCTGGTTCTTCTTGGCCCCAGGGGCACATGGAAGAGCAGGAGGAGGAGGCTTGAACCCAACACATTTAGACACAATGTCGGGAAAATCGTCCTAACCAAATGAGATCGTGCATGGAAAACAAGTGTGTACCTGAAAGCGGCGTAGGAATGCGAACTGTTGCTAGAAGCATAACCACGAGAGTTGTCCCAAAGTGGAATGGCCTGGCTCTGAAGGTCATAAGACCCCAAATCTACACACATACATACATGCGTGTGCACAGGTACACACACCAACCTTAAAGCATCAGCTGGCTGCCTGGCCAGGAAGATTGCCTTAGGGTCTGCTGAACTTGCTACCTGGAAGGCCTCTGGGATCCCCCAGAAGCCACATGATTTGGCATAAAGAACAGCAGGACTTGGAGTCCCAAGACCTGGGTTCAAATCTAGCTTTGTTTCTGATTGCTTGTGTGACCCTTAGCAGGTCAGCTGGGCTTTCATTTCCTGGTCTCTCAAGGAAGTAGACCACCACCAAGAAGCCATCTAGCTTTACATTTCTAATCCTATTATTTCCTCCAACCCTGAAATTCTGTGACTAGGAATCCTGGCTCCCACATTTGCTGGCTGTATGGCTCTAGGCAAGACAATTCATGCCTCTTAAGCCTCAGTTTTCTCGCCTGGAAAATGGTTAGTTACAACGCTGGCTCAATGTACCTCACAGGGCTGTTAGGAGGAAAGAACTTTGTAAACCTTCACTCTCTAGAGAAAAAGGAATTATAGACCAGAAAAAAAAAATCTAAGCACCCACCTGGGCTGTGTTCTCAAAACATAGACTAAGACACAGCCCTGATTTCACGTGTGTTTTCTGTGTGGCTGGCACAGAATGAGGAGAAAGCTTGGTTTCTGACTAAGCACATTTAGAAACACTCAACAAGGCTTCCGGGCAAGAAGCCAGAAGAGGCATAGAACCCGTATTCACCAGAATACAACTCACTAGACTGTAGCTACAATTTTTACCAAGAGAAATATTTATGGTATTGTTTTTGTCTTTATTTCTAAATGTATCTGTCTCTCTTCCCTAACGCATCAGCCCAATTCTGGCAACAATGAATAAGAAAGGGGCAGGAGGGGAAGCTGTCCAGCCAAACTAGTCAACCTATCCAGAGGATGGCAGTATAGCCAGTGTTTCAGAACCATTACCCTCCACTGCTGCAAAGAAGGTAAACATGCTCATCTCATCTGCGAAGCTGTTTGATCATTATAATCGCACAGAGTTTAGCTGCTCTTTTTTTTTTGTCATTTGTAATTCAGCAAGCTTCAGTTCAACCCAAATGACTTCTTTTGATTTTTTAAAAACCTTAAATAAATAAAAACAAAAACCCTTCTACATTTGAGTCACTATTCTGAGTCACTGGTGGTGAAGAATGTTGAGAAGAGATACAAAAGTACGAGCAATATGTAACCTGCCCTCAGAAAGCTTTCAGTCTAGCAGACAGGATGTGACAGATATGCCTACAGATCAGTACAAAAGCCAAATCAGACAAAAGAACATGTCCCACTTGCATCCCCAGTGCCTAGCCTAGTGCCTGACCCACAGGAAGCCCTCATTAAATGCCTGTTTAATTGAACTGCTGAATCCAACTCAGTTAAGAAGCACTCAAGTAAGGAGTCCTTGAGGTCCTTGGTAATGAGCAGAAGAGAATGACTTATAATTAACAAATCAGTAAACGGGAGCTTCTTGAGTGATCTTAACAACAGTCTGTTCTGGGAAGCAGGTTTATTGTTCCTTTTAGAGCTCCCCTAGGCTTCCATGGCAGCCAGCAAAGAAAAGATTTTCTGGGGTGAAGGTAGGAGAACTGGGGAAAGCATCTTGGAAATTCTCCAGCTCCCCCTACCCCCACCCCAAGAACGAAGGCTGGACCTATTTTTCCTTCTTGGCTTAGACTGGTACCTGTCATTTAGCATTTACTTCAGAAAGGCTCACTCACTTGAACTGAACCAAATTCCCCAACTACCAAGCAATGCACTGCCACAAACACCCCTTCGAGGAAGCAGAGAGCTGGTCTCCAGTGGAGTCCCATCCACTCGTCTCTGAGATTCCCCCATGACTCCTACCTCTCCACTAAGAACAAGCCAGTTGTTTCATTTCCCTGAGCAAAGGGAAAGTCAACAATGAGCTTTGGCAGCTTTGCCCAGATGAGCTCATACTGCCAGGTGGCTGAGCCGCCCAGCAAGGTCAGACAGCCTTGCCTGCCTCCCAACTGTGACGAGCCTTAGATAGCCGGACCTCAAGCAGCACAGGCCTGCTGCAGCTCTGCCCTAAAGACCTCCAAGAGAAAGCAGCTAGGGAGGAAGACTATCTCCTAACCCCTTTTCCCTCACAGTGAAGCATACAGTAGGAGCTTAACATATATTTGGCAAAGAGGCATTACAAAGCAGAGTCATTGTGGAATGGGGGAAAGACTAGCATAGATCACTGGCCTTGGAGTCAGGAAGACATGAGTTTAAGGCCTAACTCTGATGCTTACTAGTTGTGTTCAAGTCACTTCATTTTCCCTGAGCCTCAGTTTCCTCATCTGAAAAATGGGAGAACTGGATGAAGTGGCTGCTGGTATCCCCCCCCCCATGTCTAGGAACCTATGAGCTCTGTCACTTGTTACCTATGTGACCTTCAGAAAGTCACTTGGTTCCTCATCTTCAAAAAAAATGAGATGGTTGGAGGTCTAGAGCCACCAGTATTTGAATTCCTCCCAAAATACTATTTACCTTGTAAGGAGAGACTTCAGATCCTAAGGTGAAGATTTGGAAGGAGAAATGCCAGCTAGCAAGCCTAGTAACCAAGCTGTTCACATTACAAAGAGGCCTCTGGGCACTGGGACACATGCCCACTCCAACCCCCCCCACACCCCAACTTAAAGAAATGACTGGAATGGCCAAGTAGCTACCCAGTGAATGGCAAACCTCTGGCTGCTCAAGCCCATCCCCCGCCCTGTCGCAGGAGAAATATTGGCAGCTGGCAAAGCGCATTTTCCACCTGGGAAGTGGACTTCCAAGGCACTGAAGAAGAAGGATGACATCAGCAATCACCGGGACTCAATCAAAGGGCTCTCCTCAGTTTCACTCCTTTGGACTAGCTGGAGGAAAGGCCACTGAATGAAATTTCATGGAAAATCTTGCTGGTGAACCATTTCTTTCTAAGTCCTGCTTTCAGTGATTAAGCACATTTGGCCCTTCTCTTTAGCAAAGGAGAGCTGCATGCATGCAGGACCTTATGCATACTAAGAAGAATTATTTGTAATGACCACATCTATTATTGAGAAGTACCTGAGAGTTGGATGTAAAGGCAGTCTACTCAGGTGAGGGAGCTAAATGCTGCTGTACCACCAGGAAGCTTGGCTAAACACTTCATTTCCTCACCAAAATCTTTGTTCACAGAGGTGGAAAGAGAAACTTCAGCCTAGCCCCAGTGTAAATGAGGGGAATTCTGGATGCTTTGCAGAGCAGGGTAGCTAAAGAACTCACTGACCTTTGAATCAGGAAGACTTACCTTCAAGGCCTGCTTCTGATGGGTACAGCAGAGAGAGCACCGATGCTACCATGGGAGAATCTGGGTTCAAATACTTCCTAGGAAGCTTACTACCTATATGACCTTGAGCAAGTCATTGCTCCCTCTCTGAGCCTCAGTTTCCTCATATGGAAAATAAGAAGGTCAGACTAGAGGACCTGATACTTCTTCTAGCTCTGGAGCTTTGAACATCCTAGTCACTAGTGTGATCAAGGGTAAGTCACTTAACCTTGCAGTATCCTCATTAGAGTAATTAGAGGCAACCCTCTAATGAAAAGCTACAGCGGATTTTGCAATATGCCTAAACTAAGTTTCCCATGCCAATATAAGCATAGGTCTGGATTCCACCACCAGCTGAAAATAAAATAAATACTTTCTAATGAGAAAGTTTGGATTTTCCCTGTTTTGAGATTCATGCCCAAATTATACAGTAAAAGGTCCAAATCTGTTCATACCCTTTTGACCCAGTGAACTCATTACCGGGATGATGCACTAAGGAGGTTACGGAAGAGGATGTATAGAAAGGGGGTGGCAGGAAAGGCCTAGCCCTATAAAAATATTCTCTATGAGCTTCATTTTTAACAACCAAACAAAAAGAAAAGAAAAACGACTGGAAACAGCCCATGTGTCGAATGAGTGGGAACTGCCTGAACAAACCGTGTAAATGGAATGTTACTGTGCCACCAGAAACAACATACGTGAAGAATCCTCAGAAATAAGGACAGATGTCTGTGAGGCTGGGAAGCAAAGTGCGCCAGAGCCATGCACTGCCTGACCACAAGCAGATGAATAATAGAAGCAGCAACAGCAGCAGCAGCATTGGGAAACGTCCCCAGAAGAAAGAGTTCACAAAGGGTCAGGGAAACACAGACAGTTTTGTTTCTACCTTGTTAGAGTGAATTTATACTTGAAAAAAAGATATTTTTTATTCTTTCTGCCTTAGAAGTTTTTTAGCAACTAACCACCAAGTTTAACATTTTTTAAAAATAATTTTTATTGATACTTTTTTTTTAACCAAAGTCTCTGTCTGCCACTCTTCCCAGACAGCCATCCCTTGTAATAGAGTAAAAGTAACATAATAAAAGGGGAGAAAGGTTAGAAGACCAGCACCCAACAATTTTAAAAAGACCCACACACAATATGCATTTGGTTTGGTGGAGGCACAAAGGGACCAAAACGGACCTGTGTAGGAGACTCCCTGGGATGAAATTCCCTCCACCAACAAAAATGAGATTGGTACCTGCTTTTCAATTTATAATCGTACTGAGTTGTCCGAGGAACTGAGAGATTAAGTGACTTGCCCAGGGTTATACAGCCAGTATAGGTCAGAGGTGGGGCTCCAACCCAGGGCTTCCTGATTCAGAGGTTATCTCTCTAGTATCCCACACAGCCTCTCATAATATTCATTCAGGCAAAAGAAAAAAGTCATATATGAGTCACTTTCCCCCTTTCTTCCACAAACCTATAAAGCCCATTTCCTATCTTCATTACTACCCCTCCATCACTCAAACTCTGGTCCTCAATTTCCTCATCTGTAAAATGAAGCAGTTAAACAAGATGGCCTCTAAGGCTTTGATCAAATGCTGCTCTCTAGACTGGGCCCTGGGACCTCCTGAGCACCAAGATGACTAACCCATAGTCCTTAATACCCTCGTGACCTTGGGCAAGTCATTTTTCATTTCAAGTATAAAATGAAGGGGTTAGACTCAATGGCCTCCAAAGTCTCTTCCAGCTCTAAAGCATGTGAATTTAACTAATCTCTCTTTCTAGCTTCAGCCAGGATTTTGTGACCTCAGGCAAATCCCTCAGATTCTTAGGGCATCCATTCCTCTCTATTAAATTAATTACAGTTCAGAGGAGACTAACTTCTATGTATGAGTAAAATATTCTCCCCAGCAATCCATTATTAAAATGTCACATAATTCATGTAGCTTAGATTGAATGAAGTCCTACACTTTCAGATACCTAAAAGTAAATGTTGGTATTTTCAGCAGGCCAGGGAATGTTAAAAGGCGAGTGACTGGAAAATCCCCTGCTCCTCAAGAATATGAAAACTGCTATTGCATACAAGGAACCTGTCATGTCTCCTCCTCCCCCTTGTCCTCCTCTGTCAGTTGACACCACCACTAAGCAAACTGAGGCAGAAAGCCCCCATTCGAATAGCATATTAGACAGACATCAAGGCAGGATAATGGACATCAAGTAGTGTATTTGCATTCTGACGGTGTAATAGAAATCCTGGTAGGGTGACAGACATCCTGGCAGTGTGATTGACATCAAGGCAGTGCAACAGATATTGTGTTCGTGTAACAGACATGATCTCGGTGTAATAGATATCCTGGTAGTGTGACAGACATCATAGCAATGTAACAGACATCATGGTAGTGTGATAAACATCATAGCAGTGTAATAGACATCCTGACAGTGTAATACATATCATGGCAGGGTAATAGACACCATGGCAGTGTAACAGACATTCTGGCAATGAATAGACATCCTGGTAGTGTAATAGACAACCTGGTAGTGTAATAGACATCCTGGTAGTATAGTAGACATCCTAGTAGTGCAATAGACATCATGATAGTGTAACAGATATTCTGGTAGCGTAATGGACATCCTGGTACTGTAATAGACATCACCGCATCCTGGCAATGATGCACAACTTCCATTGTCTCTTTATCACTCTGGTGCAAGTCTTGAATATGAAAGAGTCAGTCTTATTCCATCACAAAGAGAAACAAACCAATAGGAAAGAAAGTGACAGATACTAACTGTCTTCAATCATAGATCATGGTTGCTGTAACTCTGAAGGGGAGATTTCAGAGTAAATTACATCTTGAGAGAAACAAACATTTGGTAACACAAAGAGCTGCCCCAAACTGTCTCATGAGGTACTGTCCTGCCCCTCCCTGCTTCCCAAGTCTTCGAGCAAATTCTGGATGTCCACTTGTCTAAACTCTGTGTGCCTAGCCCAATGCACTTAGACAAGGATGAAGGAGGGGCTTAATAAATACCTGCTTGTTGTTTGAGGTTGTAGAGAAAATTCTTACTCAGCAATGAACTTGTCTCTATGACTGAGATTCTGCAATTCTCCACAGGTAAGCTGGTGGTGCTCTGGATAGAGTGCTGTACTGGGCCTGGAGTCAAGAAGACCTGAGTTCAAATCTGGCCTCAAATACTTACTATCTAAGTGACGCTGGGCAAGTTATTTAACTTTTGTGTGCCTCAGTTTCCTGGAATTTAAAATGGAGATAATAATAGCATCTACTTTCCAGGGTTGTTGTGAAGATCAAATGAGAAATGTGTAAAGAACTTAGTACAGTGACTGGCACATTGTGGTGCTTAATAAATGCTTGTTCCCTCCCTCCCAAGCCTTCCTTTTAACCTGGAGACCATAATTTGTATTTTAATATTTTGATAACCATGTTCAGTATAACTAGTTTCCCTTTATTTTATGCATTTAAAAACTTTCTTCTAAGAATGGGTCTATAGGCTTTCCCAGACTGTCAAAGGGGTCCATGACACACAAAAAACGGTTAAGAACATCCTTCCTTACAGAGACTCAATGTGCTTCGGAAATAAGAAGGTGGAGCATTTATACTAGGGGGGAAAGGTTCCCTGAAACACAGGGTTTGGAAAATGTTGAAAGCATGCCTGTGTAACTGACAGTGGGTGACAGATGAAGGTCAGGAAGAGACCTTGAAGGTTATCTGATTCAACCCCTCCTATTATAGCTGAGAATACTGGAGGTAAAAGAGGAGAGGGGTTTCCCAAAGTCAGTTAGAGCTAGAATTTTAATCCAGGGCTTCTCTCTCAAAACCTAGCAACCTTTCTACTATACCATGCTGCTTACAATGTCCTCTGAGGCCAAAACACAGAATTAATGGCTCCAGATTTTGGGGGCACTAAGTGCTAACCCCGTGCCCTTTCCACTACAGCACATGTCTCAGAATAAGCAATGCCTTAGAAACTGAGGTTACAGCAAGCTCTGCATGGATGATTTGGGTGGCAGAGAAGTGATAGGGACATTCATGAATGCACAGCTACTTGGTTAACTCCAACAGCTGGGCCATTTGGGGTTTGCTGCTATTTGCAGGAGGTGGGGGGGTGTCATGTCAAATCTGGGACATTTATCTCATCAGAACACTATCATCATTAAAAGGAGAAAGACCTAACAGATACCACCTGTACTCAGCTCCTGGATGCTGAGTCCACCTCAGCTAGAACATGGCTATTAAAGAGGCAGAGATGGCAGTTTTGCTGCTTTGAGGAGTCACCATAACTGAGTGGACATAATTGTTTAGAAAAAGCACTAGAGAATTTGAGATGTGTGTCCAGAGAGGAGAAAGCAAGAAAGCCTACTACATTGCAATTGGTAAATCTGCAGTGGGTTCTGCCAGTGAAACTCTTCCATTTCCTCAACTTTAAAACTTTTTTTTTCAAAAGCTACCTCACAGATGAAGAAAACAGCATAGCAGGGGATGCACAGAGTCCTAAGACCCAGATTCAAATCCCAGGCTTTGCAGTTAGAAACTGCACAATCTAAGTCAAGTTATTTAATCTCATAGGATCATAGATTTAAAGCTGCAATGCCCTGACATCACCTGGTCCAGTTTTACAGATGAGTAAACTGAGGGACAGAGAAGTTAAGTGAATGATCCAAGGTCTCCTGGGGGTGCACATCAGGGTCAAGTGTAGAACTTGACTTCAGATGTGCTAATGCTTTCCACCATGCCACGCAGGCTGCCTCCTTGGTCCTCAGTTAACTCTTCTCCACATGGGCATAATCACACTTGCGCAATCTACCTCATAAGCTCATTTGGGAGCTAGTGTTATAGAACTGTTATAGATATTGACTCTGTGCGTCAAGGTTTGCAGAGCACTCTACAATATTCTTTCAAGCCCCCCTACAACAACCCAGGGAGACTCCCTGGACATTCTACAGGAATTATGATTCCCATTTTACAGATTATAGGGTCATAGACCTAGATCAGGAAGAAACCTTACAGAACATCTACATTCTAGTCCAACCTCCTCATTTTTACAGATGAGGAAACTGAGGCCCAGAAAGGTAAAATGACCTTATACCACAGGATCACAGATTGGATAATAATAGCAACTGCCTCCCAGGGTTGTCGTGAAGATAAAATGGGATAATATCTGTAAAGTGCCTTGCAAACTACATAAAATGGTAACAATTACTACAGTCATTATTCAGAGGGAGAGGGACCTGAGAGGCCACCTCTTCTGACTTTATCATTTTTACAAATGAGGAAACTGAGGCCCAGACAACTTAAGTTATTTGATATCAGAGGTTAATTGATCCAGAGCTGGAAGAGACCTCAGAAGTTATCTAGCCCAGTGAGGGCCATTGAGGTAAAGCGTTTTGCCAAAGACCATACAGTTCATGTTAAAGCTGTGTCTCAGGAAGGCCAAATAACATGCCCATCGTCTCTGTGTGATGATGTCTCACACAGAGACTAAATGTTTGAAACTTGGATTTGAACTCAGGTCTTCTTGACTCCAGACCTAGCACTCTATCAGCTATCATACAGAATAAGTCAAAATAAGATTGGCCTGGCTTGGATTTGTGAATGTTATCTAGCTATCACAAAAGAAGACTGCTTAGGTCTGATTATATGGGTGCAGAGACCTCTCAACCCTCTCCTTTATCTCCCTGGCTTAGACCCAGTCTTTGTAGTTGGGCCAATATTACACGCTCACTTTCCAATATAACCTCTCCTCTGCCAGCTGAAGGTCCCTTCCACCTCACACTGAACCCAACAATAGAATCCTCATCAAAATACGCTCATGTTCCAACGGGGACATTTCAATGAACATTTCAGAAGCAGCTAATGTAAACAAGTAACTTCCAGGAAAGGAGCGAGAGGTGCAAGACAGAGGGAGCCCAGGCCCTGCTCTTGACAATTTTGTGACCTAATCGGGCAAAGTTGAGGACGAAGATAACAAAGATACAAGGATGAATGTGAGACTGTGAAAGAAATCTGCAAAGCACTTTGAGGAGAGGGATGCCACCGTCACCTTCATGGAAAAGGTGGCACCTGAGTGGGGTCTTAAATCAAGCATGTATTTAGTACATTCTGTGTACAAGGCCTGTACTAGCAGTGAGGATTCAAAGATAAAAACAAAAATGCCCACCCCCTTGAAGAAGTTTATATTCTGTCAGGGAAAAAAACATGTAAATAGCCAAGTCACTACAACATACTTTACAAGTAAACACAAAGCAATCTCTGGCAGAAGGCATTAGTAGCTGAGATGTTTAGAAAAAGACTTGACCAATACAAGAGATGAAGGGAAGGACTTCACCAGAGTTACAGAGCCAGGATTCCACTCTAGGTGGAAGAGATAAGAGTGTGGGCAAAGGCCTGGAAGAAAAGGGAAGGAAGGATGAAAACAGAAAGTGGAGAGTTGGACTGACTGAATCTAGAATGCATACAAGGGAGTTTTATTAAACATAAAATGAGTCGGTCAGAACAAGATTTTAAAGGATTTTGGGTTAGAAATGTATCTTTTATCCAGACAGCAATAGGGAGTTACAGAATGTTTTTGAGTAAAGGAGTGACAACATCATAGCAGTGACTTATGAAAACAGCTTACACATTGCTGTGCAAGGTAGGTGGGAGAAGAGGTAGACAGCAGGTGGAAAGAATACTGGGAGGCTATTAAATTAGCCTATTTGAAGCTAGATGAAGGATCACAAAAGTGGTTGCTGTGTGAATGAGGAGGAAGGTCAGGATGAGAGAACAGTAGTGGGTGTAGAAACAACAGGACATGAACATTTAAGAAACTACCAAAGTATGGGATTTTGTTTTGGGTCTCCTGAATGCCCTGAGAAGCCCTCATCTGTCCTAGCACAAAAAAACATAGATCTTAACCTTAGAATGTCGCTATCAAAATATCTTTGAGGTGATCAGAATTCCACAATAGACAAAGCAAAAGTAACTCCTTTGGAAAAGATTGTTCATCTGTTACAAAGACTTCTACAAATGGTTACATACTCTTCAGTGCTACATTGTATTTACCAACAAAGGGCTCAGAGAGATACAGTCACAGACATATAAATCTGCTACATCAATAGAAGCTTTGGAAATAAACCTACCAAGTTGCGGGATTCAGGATGATTCAAGATTACTTTTAAAATTGGGACAAGCAACAAATGATAAAAACTCTACTAATCGATCCAGTGGAATCAGTGAGTAAATCAACAAGTGATTGCTCTGACAGACAGGAGCCTTCACTCACACTAGCCCCATACCTAGAATTAATTTCAACACAGTAAATATTTAGTGCCCACTCTATGACAGGCATTGTACAAGGTGTCAGGGGTACAAAAAGAAAGATCCTTGCCCCCAAGGAGCCTATACACATTCAACCAACAAGCATTTATTAAGCAAGTACAGTGTGCCAAACACTGTGTTGAGTACTGGGAATTCGAAGATGAAAATGCAACAGTCCTCTTCTTCAAGGAGCATTCGAGTCCTCCCACTTCAATAAACATTTATGAAGCACCTACTATGTGCCAGGCACTGTGCTAAGTCCTGGGGATACAACTATTAAAAAGAAAGACAGTCCTTGGCCTCAAAGAGTTCATAGTCTAAAGGAAGATACAGCACACAAAAGAAGGGAGAAAACGCTGGAAATGAGCGGGGAACGCTAACACTATTAGGCTATGTGGAAGGAAGGATTTTTGGAAGGAATAGGGTTTTAAACCATCTCAAATTTGAGGAATACAACTTGTCACCCTAGCTAGGTCACTTAACCTCAGTTTTCTGATCTGTTAAATGTGAATGATAACAAACCTAGTGCCTCCCTCACAAGGTTGTGGTAACAACCTAGAGAGATAATGCAGGGAAAGTGCTATGTGTAAAATGAGTAGATGGCAGCTTTCATTTTTCTTATTATTAGCCTGGCCCAGTGATTTCATGGACATAGGAAATACCCAGTAAGGATGCACCTTCTGCTAATGTGGTTACAACTGTTGTGCAACTCTGACTTCTGGAGATGTCCAGGCATTGAGAGGCCGAGTGACTTGGACAGTGTCACATTGCCAGAATATGCCAAAGGTAGGATTGGGGGTGCTGTTGGCTATTAATAAATGAGGCCTGTAGAGGGTAAATGATTTACCCAAGGTCACATAGCTACTAAGTACCAAAGCTCTGCTGGAAACCCAAGTCAGCTGATTCTAAGGCCCCCATGGTTCATTCCATTGTGCAGATAGCAGCATCGGTCATGCAAAACACAGGTCAAAGGTCAGATAAATGTAGAGATCATTGCAAATGATATACTAGCACCTTTCACTCTGCATTTGTAGAAAGTAAGCACCTTGAGGGCAGAGACTGGCACACAACAGGCACAGAAGTGATCAACAGATCGAAACAGATTTAAATAAATGGTCAATTAAATCCAAATATGTTTAAAAAGTTAAATACACTAAGCTGGAGATGGAGAGGGGGAAATACATGTTCTAAAATTAGGTTCAACAAAAATCTTATTTGGACCTTGAACAAAAAGCCAACCAGACATTTTGGTGATAATTATGGCAAAGTGGGAACTATGAGCTAGACTAGAGAATAAAGAAAATGTATGCTTTTGTTAGAGGCTTTTGCTTGTAAATATCTGGAATAACAAGGCCTTGATGTTAGATTCAGAGGCTTGGTGAAATGGAGTCTGATGTAGGCAAGAAGCAGAGAGGGGCACAGCTGCTCCCCAGTCTGTCTAGGCCATAGGCTTGGTCATTAATCATGAGCTCTGGAGTCTGAAGAACTCGGGGAAGGCCAATTCTCAAAGCAGGGTGGCATCTCTGTTCTGGTTTACACCACATCTTGGGGAGCAAGCCATGATTGAGGCTCTGCCCAGACCCAAAAAAAGCCATGGAAAATTCAGTCTATTTTGGCCTATGCTGGTACGTGAATGCCATGGCATGTCAAGTCTCAGTCGGCTCAGTGATTAAAAGAAAATCAAATTTCTACATTGGCACAAAGTGGGCAAGAATCTCTATCCAGTTCAACCTCAAAATTGTCCCAGAAGTCAGGAGTCAGAGGAGACTTTAAGTTGGGTCTGCAAGTGCCCAGTGGATAACAGCTGGCTGAAGGAACCATTTTATACACACACACACACACACATACACACACACACACACATATACATACATATATATATATATACACACATATATATTCTCTCTCTCTCTCTATATATATATATGTATGTATGTATGTATGTATGTATATGCGCTCTTTTTATGGTGGCCAAGAGCAGGAAATTGAGGGGGTGCCCATCAATTGGGAAATGGCTGAACAAGTTTTGGTATATGATTGTGATGGAACACTATTGTGGTATAAGAAATGAAGATCAGGATGGTTTCTGAAAAACCTGAAAAGACTTATATGAACTGATGCAAAGTAAAGTGAGCAGAACTAGGAGAACACTGTATACATTGTGACAATAGAGCAATATTGTAACAATTGTAATAATGATCAGCTGTGAAAGACAGCTACTCTTATTCAGAGGATGATCCAAGATAATTGCAAAGGACCCATGATAAAAAAAAAAAATAGTACCTACTGCCAGAGAGAGAACCGATGAATTCAGTGCAGACTGAAGCGTGTATATAATATATCTTTTTACTTTATTTTTCTTGGGGGTTTTTCTGTGTTTTCTTTTGCAACATGGCTTATATGGAAATATGTTTTATATGACTTCACATGTATAATCAATATGAAATTGCTTGCCTTCTCAGGGAGGGAGGAGGGGCAGGAAGGGGGGGAAATAATTTGGAACTCAAATTTTAAAAAAAAATTTTTTTACATGTAATTGAGAAAAATTTAATGAAATAAATAAATATATATGGACAGAGTGGCAGGGGGAATATGCTCCCTTGCAGCCAACTTGAGGATTCACTTCTACCGACTTAAGCAGGCTGGTCCTCCGATGATTACCTCACAGTCTATCTCTAGGTCTCTACTGAGAGCTTTCCCCACTTGGGAGGCACTGACAGAGTCGGGGCTTTACTTACAAAATCCCTTGGGCCCTTGGGGTCACCTCCACCTCACAGTGGGGCATCAGAGGATGTTCACTTCAGCCTGAAAAAAAATTCACACATCACTGGATAAAAGCACAACTTTTTCATTTATTTATTTATTTATTTAAGGGAGTTATAAGAAAAGAAGGTAGCACCCATACATGTTGCTGACAAGAAACTGGAGTGGTGAGTAAGAAGGTGTGACTCTAATTTGGAAAATTAGTCCTACTGTTAATCCACATTTCCTAAGAACAACCTGGCCTTGTGATTCCTGAGCAAACGCACTCCTTTGCAATAAGCAAGAGTGAGATAAATAATAGCCCCATGATGCTTACATCCTCTTGTAGGAAGTACTCAGCTGTTAGCTCTCCCCCTCCCTTTCTCACTGGAATCCTGGGGAAAATAAAGAATGTCTGCCCCAGTGGACTGCACCCAAGTGATGGGCAAGGCTGGTAACCAGGAGACACTGAAGAACCCAGGGTCCTTGGGGAAGGGGATGAGATAATACAGGTGGAAGAAAGCTCTGGGAATCTCTCCTTCCTCTGAGAAGCTGATGGACTGGCTGGCTATGTTGAGAGGAGGAGGGAGAAGGACAGAGGCAGGGAGGGAGAGGAGGGAGAAAGGGAGAAAGAGATCAAGAGAGAAAAAGGGGGAGAGAGGGTGGAGGAGGGGAGTGAATGGAGAGGGAAGAGAGAGACTGAAGAGGGTGAGAGAAAAAAGGGAGGGAGGAAGAGAGAAGAAGGAAGCAGGGAAGAGAGATGTACCCCCCACCCCCACACAAGGCTAGCATCAGGGAGCAGCAGGCCAACAGAAGGCCTTGTGAAGGGGGAGTGAGAGGCTCTGCACTGATGGCTGCTCATGCAAGGATTTTAGATTTTCTCTCCTCCCTCTTTTAATTTAATCTTCCCCTATAATATGGGAGCCACGTCCTGCTGGTGCTGGCAGGAGGGCCCCACCTACATTGTTCCAGGTTCCCTAGGAGCACACCCGGGTCCTCCAGGATACAAACGAGACAACTACATGGCAAGGACCAACAGAAACCAGGTGTAAACATTCTAGTTGAACATGAAGGGTCTTTGCCTACTTAAGTTAAAGTGTATATGGGGAGGGGAGGCTGGAGAAGGGAACTTGGGGGAGTGCCTGGAGAGGCTTACCATCAGCTACAAGTTCTGCTATCTTTGACCCCAGTGCTTCACGGTCAGAGCAGCCCTAGCTTCCCAGGCCTTGTAATGCCCAAAGCCCAGAAACCAGGGGCCAGAGCCTGGGTAATCTGTTTAACACAGATGGCTGAGACCAGGCCTGGATGAATTACTGATTCTCGAAAACAAAGGAAATGGCAGCAATTTATAGCTCCTTCATCCCCCTGCCCCTCACATCACCTCCACCTCCACTCCCCACCTCCTTAGCAATTTCAGTCTCTGGGAAAGGAGAATGACAGGCTAGAAAGTAAATGCGGGACACGTCCCTCCTTGGGGATAAATAGTGCTCCTTCAAGGAACTTGAGCAGTGGGACTGGGTGCTAGAAAGGTTAGAGATTTTTGTTCCTTTTAAAAGTTGGTTGACATTTTTCCTTGTTTTAGTCATTATCATTTTTCAGTCCCGTCCCACCCCTTTGTAAAAAATAATTGCTTTCAAATGAAATAAAATAATACACAGGCCACATCTGCAAATGTGTGTAGGCCTCATTCTGCACCAACAGTTCATCACCTGCTTGCCAAGGGACAAGAGATAAGTTTCTTTATCAACTGGAGGAGTTGTTTCTACCGAGTCTCTGGGATGGTTTGAATACCTTATTCTCAAACTCAACGGATAGAAGCTTCAGAGAGATGAATTTAGGCTTGATGTCTAGAAACACTGTGGAACCATTAGAACTCTGGCTAAGCGGAATGTTCCATCTCAGGTGGTGATGGTAGCTCCCTGCTCGGTGAAGATCTTAGGGCTGCCAATCATCTTCAAATCCTTCAGGGCTGGATGACCCCCTGTCTCACGTGTTGTGAAGGGGATTCTTCTGGGAGTGGGGATTATACCATGTCATTTCTGAGGCCTCTTCTCACTTTTAAATTCTGTGATTCTTTTTTGAGAATAGAACAGAAAACATGGGTCAAATTCTTGCCTCAGGCCCATCCTGGCTTTGTGACCCTGGGCAAGTCATTTATCTCATTGCCCAGGCAACTCTCTAAGACTGTAAGTTGCAGAGATGCCAATCAGCCTTAGCAGAAGGGCTTTCCTCACTTGGGAGTTCCCTATATTAGTGAAATCAAAGGTCCAGATCCAAGCCCTGTTATACTATTAGCCTATAGGTCTGCAGTTGGGGGAAGGAAATCCCCTATACTGGGAGGTCCTAAAACTCAGGAATTCTCCAAATGTTTGAGGAATCCTTTGGGTGATAGGAACAACTGTAGATCTGCATTAATATTGGCAGCTTCCTCACTGGGACCTCTCATTCTGATGAAATTCTGGTCTGATCCAAAAGAGAAAGGGAGCTGAGCTAGCCCCAGACACATGTATAATGCGTGGAAGGACTGGGCGTTTTCTCACAGGGAGGGGAGATACTTCCTCGAGGATGGACATCTCAACACATGCTGTCCTGCACATCATAGGCTCCTCTCTGAGGGAGCCTCCTGCCAGTCCTCCCCAGGGCATGGCACCATCACAGCTGGAGTCCTTACTATTCCCTATCTATAAAGCACTGCTCCCAGCTCCACACCTTTGCCTAGGCTGTTCCCATTTGTCTGGAATATGCTCCTTCCTCACCCCAACAATGCAGCTATGAGCAGAAAAATGGAAATGGGGGAGGGATTTCCATCTGTCTCTGAACTGATGGATGCTTATGCAAGGATTCTGGGTATTTCTTTTTTCTCTTTTGGCAAGGAATGGTCATTTGAGGGAGGGGGAAGGACTTCAGATTCTTGAGGTTAAAGCGGTAAGAACAGGTAGGTCAATTACCCAAAGCTCCTCAGTTTGGGGAGTACCTGAAAGGAGACTTTCCTCTCCCCTCCTCTCCTGTACCTGCACCTGACCTTGGCTCCTAGCTCCAGGGGCATGGAGAAGACCTTCTGAACATCAGCTGGTGCCATCCAGCTCACCAGAGACCAAGAATTATAACTCATAATACTGCAGCTAACACTAAACCTGCCCTGGCATTTCAATCTAAGTTGATTCCCCCCCCCCCGAGCTCCTGGGCTATTCCAGCATGGCACGGAAGGTCAGAGGATGAATAGGGTACCTCCATATCATGGAGCCATCAGATAAGAAATGGGCACAATGCATTACACAAAGCTAGAATCTCCAGGAAGGGGGCTAACACTGCTTGGTTGGGGAAGCCAGGCGGAGGTACTGGGGCCAGGCCAGGAGGGTGAATAGGATTTCTTCAAGGTGGAAATGTGGACGTGTGATAGGGAGCCAATGTGAATAAGGGCACAGAAAGATGACACCTCAATCAACAAAAAGTTATTAAGCACCTACTATGTGCCAGGCACTGAGGACACAAATGGAAGAGTGATGCAGCCCCTCTCCTCCAGAATATTACATCCTACTAAGACACAGTATGGCCACAGAAGAACAAGTCACAATGTATACAAAACACACGTGCTCATCAGTGATTTGAATAAAGTCACTGTTAGCATATTCATCAAAAGTGTTAATAACACAATTTAGGAGGAAGACGATGCCCGGTTCAGTGGTATCAGACTCAAATGGAAACAGATTCCTGGGGGCAGCAGACTGACTTAGAAAACCATAAATTATATTCTCTACAACGCATTGCATTTTAATTTCTTTTGTTCAACTCTTCCCAAATCCATTTGGATTTGGTGGGCCAGGATGCCACCCTCAGGCAGCGAATCTGACACCTCTGTGCTAGATAAAAACAACTGAGACCCAGAAAGGCCTTGACAGGCTAGAACACTGAGCCAGATCTACAAGGATGAGACTTAATATGAAAAAATGTAAAGTTTTATGTGGGTTAAAAAAAATCAGTGGGACAACACATAAGATGAAGAAGAAATGACGAGATAACTTTTCATCAGAAAAATGATATGTATGTTTTAGTGGCCTGCAAGCTCAATAGGCCACTAGTGTGATATTAGTAACCAAGAAAATGAATTCAGCCTCAAACTGGATTGAGAGAAGCTCCGTGTTCGGGGCTGGGAGGGAGGGGGGGTGATGGGCCCAGTTGTTGGCCCCTCTCAGGGCACATCTGGAGCACTGTGCTCACAGCCAGATGTCACCTTTTAGGAAGGACATGGATGAGCTTGACCACATTCACTGGAGGGCTACCCTGAGGATGAAGGGCCTTGAGTCCCCATCTCAGTACAAGCGTCTCAGTACAAGCAGCTGAAAGAATTCGGGAAAGCTTAGCCTGGAGGAAAAAAAGACTCAGGGCAGAGGCATCTGAGCCATCTCCAGGTATGTGAAGGTATTTCTCCCATGAAAGAGGGATGAGACTTTGACTACTTCACCCCAGATGGCAGAACCAGGTGCAAAGAGCAGGATGTCCATCCATGTAAAGAAACCCTTGCTTACAATTAAAAGTGTTCAAAGGTGAAGGGTGTGATGAAAATAGGGAAGTAGGGAAAGATCTACAGGCCCTGGAGCAGAGTGAAGGGAGCGGACACAAGAATGCAATGTGGATAATGACCACAAGGTAAACAGGAAGAACCACTGTTGAGAGAAACGCAAAATGCTTCCAATTCAATGCTCCAAAATTATAAAGAGCAAACACGGCTTGGAGCAGATATAAGAAGCCCCCCCCACCCCCACCCCCCCACCCCCACTTCCTCCAGAGGTTATACATATGTGCACATATTTTTATGCTTTTTTTGGTCATATTTCTTTTTCTTGGTCTTTAAAAATACTATTTGTTATGTAGGATGGCTCTTTGGGAGGGAGGAGATACAGGGGAAGTTACGGTGATATAAGAAAAAAAATCAATAAAAACTTGTTTTTCAAAAAAGCAAAGCTGGATGGAGGAAGTGACTGGATAAGCAGCATGAGCAAGCATGCCAGCCAGATCGGGAACCAGGCTGCCTAGGCAGATGATGGTGCCCTAGATGGAGCAGGGGTGTGTTGGGAGAGTGAGATACTGTACAAAGACCCGCAATGCAGACCACAGTCAATCCATGGCACGTGCCCTTTGCTCTGTCCCATCAGAAATAAAAACTAGGTATCGGGGGCCTCTTGCTCACCAGTGCCTGGTGCCTGGCAACTATTCCATTCCCAAGGTGATGGGAGTGGGGGAAGGGAGTGGGAGCGATGGGGGGAATGGGCTGTGATATTTGCCTACTGCAACTGCTGGGGGTGCCTAGGTAAGAGACAGAGTATTCCCCACCAACAATCATGGAAGGCCATGGAGGGGTGCTGAGTCAAAAGGGGGGATGAGAGTGCATAGTGTGGGAAACAAGCTAGCACACAGCCCATCTTCCTACCCTGCCAGTGGTTGAAGGGCAGCAAGGTGGTTCAGTGGATAGAGCACCAGCCCTAGAGTCAGAAGACTCCTCTTCCTGGGTTCAAATCTGGCCCCAGGCACTTACTAGCTTGGTGACCCCGGGGCCAGTCACTTCACCCTGTTTGCCTCACTTTCCTCATCTGTGAAATGAGCTGGAAAAGGAAATGGCAGACCACTCCGGTATCTTCCACCAACAAAACCCCAGAAGAGATCATAGTGTCTGGCATGACTGAAAAAATGACTAATGTTGCATTGAATTTTTACATGCTGATCCCTCTGGCCCAGAGGACCTCCCAGGTCCCTTCCAACTCTACATCTGTGATCCTAAGATTCCTTAATCAAGAATAAATTCACCCCTAATAAAATTAACAATCTCATACATGAAAAAGTTGTATACATACTAAGACACCCAAACAAAAGGTCCCCCCATATGTATCTATCAGCTGCAGTCATTGGGGAAAAAAATACCAGATCAGAACAGTATATCCTCCTCCCCAAAGCCAGCCTTCTCCTGGCTGACTTTCTCCTTGAACAGTGTAGGTACTCAATAATTACAACTAGGTTTGAAGTCAGAGGACTTGGGTTCAAATTCTGTCTGTGATGCTTAGACCTCTGTGGCCTAGACAACCAAAGCTTCCTTATCTGTCCAATGGTGGGGGCAGAAGAGGGGGATGTGGACTAGATGGCCTCTGAAATCCCTTCCAACTCAAAAGCCGTGATCTTATGAGGGAGCTGGATGTCCTAAGCCCTAGGGTCCTTTGAACTCTAAATCTATATATAACCTTATGAGCCTAGAAATTACAAATGAATTATAATCTCTTTCAGTGGAGGGAGTTTCTATAATGAGAATCCCAACATAGATGAACTCATAGCTCCATACCCCTGCCCCCCCCAAGAGAGGAGGGCAGTGAAATATACACAGCACCTTAGCATATAGTAAGTGCTCACTATCTGAAAAATGAATAGAGATGACTGTAATGCAAGATACCAATGGCTAATGTCAGAAGTCACAGATTAATTCTAAATAGAAAGGGAGAAGGAAAATGGTGGGGGGGGGAGTAAGGAAAAGGGAGGGAGAGAGAGAGAGAGAGAGAGAGAGAGAGAGAGAGAGAGAGAGAGAGAGGGAGGGAGAGAGGGAGAGAGGGAGGAGATACACACACACACACACACACACACACACACACACACACGCACGCATGCAGAAATCCCACGAATTCTAACATTTTCAAGGCCATGCTAGAAGTCACTTGTGAAGGTATTTGAGAACATAAGCAGAATTCTTCTCCCAAAACAATGAGATTAAAATGTTTCCCATCCTTTTCTGCTGTTGTTGTTTTGGTTTTATTTAAACTACTGACTGCCACAGTAATTACAAACAGCCTGTCAGGGCCACTTCAATAGAGCCAGGGCTGTCTGAATAAACAAACTGTCCAAATGAAGGCAGGGGGCTGCAGGAAGGGGCTAACCCTGCCCAGTTCCCACACCCCTCAGTTCAGTCCCCTGTTTGTGAAGGATGGTGAGAGTTGATTGGGGCGGTGATGGAATGAACAACACTGGGTGCTATCAGCTCCCTATCCCAAGCCTTGTTCCATACCCTCAATCCTATTTTTAGCAGGCACAGCATGGAAAAAGCTGGGGCCCCTGTGCACAAACAGTTTGCTTTGGGGGTTATTCAAAGCTTCCATTAACAATTGATTGTGACAGGGTGTGGGTATTTGTAGCTTCTGGCTCCAATCTTCCTCGCTCCCCAGAGCACTACACAGATGCCAACATCTGGAGCTGGTGAAGAAGCATGGGAGCAGGGAGCTCCAGCCTCAGGACCCCAGTTGGGTAGCCAGCCCAGCTCTGCCAAGGATTCATCAGTCAGCAGAAGCTGGAAAAGTCGCTTAGGCCCTATGAGCCTCATTTCCTCAAATGGAAAGGATAAGGGTGGAACATTAAAGCCTCTCGAAGGTCTCATCCAACTTAAATATATGATCTAATGGTAATCACTTCTCTGGCTGGGCCTCAGTTTCCTCATCTGTAAAATGAAAGAGTTTGCCTCCATGGCCTCTGAGATCTCTTCAGGCTCTACAGCTCTGATTCTATGATCCTGAAACTAGATTATTTCCAAGACCCCCTACAAATCTAAACCTATGAGCCTATGATATTCATGCTTCAGACTGGGATGAAGTGAAAATCCCCTATTCAATTCACCCCCAATTCTAGAAGCATTGATTAAGCACCTACTCTGTGCTCTGCTCTGACTACTAACTTCTCAGGATTCCATTAAGTCCCAACTAAAATTGGGCCTCCTTTAGGAAGCCTTCTCAACCCTTCTTAATTCCAATGCATTCCCTCTGTTAATTATTTCCTATTTATCCTATATATAGTTTGCTTTGTGTATATTCTGTTTGCTGTTGTTCCCCACCCTCTCCCCATCAGACTGTAATCTCCTTAAGGATAGAGACTTTCTTTTGTTTCTTTTTGTATCCCCAGTGCTTAGCACAGGACCTGGCACATAGTAGGCACTTAATAAATGTTTGTTGAATTGAATAGGTGCTGAGTACACAAAGAAATAAAGCACAGCAATCCCTACCCTCAAAGAGCTTACATTCTACATAAAATAAAACCAGTTCTTGATCATTTTGAAGAATCATAATATTGAGACTTGGGTCATACCTCTGTAGCCATCTAGTCCAAGAACGACATGAAAGGAGAACCCTCATTATAACACACCCACAAGTGTTCATTCTGCCTCTGCTGGAATGCCTCCAAGAAGGGGCAATGCATTGCTTTCATCACTTTAAGGCAGCCCATTTCACTTTGGGACAGCTCTAATTCTTGGGAAGCTTTTCTGGGCAGCCTAAAATTTGCCTCTCCATCTCCCCCTCCCCTACCACACTGCTCCTGGTTCTGCCCTCTAGGACCAAGCAGAGTAAGTCCATTCCTTTTTTCAATTCCTTCAACTGATTCTCATATGTCACGGACTCCAGGCCCTCTGACCATCGTGACTGTCATTCTGGACACAATGTCCTCCTTAAGTCATATCACCCAGAAATGCGAACAAAGATTGAAGACAGGGTTGGAGCAGGTCTGAGCATACTAGGATGATCACTCTCCATTGCTCGAAGTTGTGCCTCTTCAATGAAATCCAGGATCACACTAGCTTTGGGGGGCTGCTGGAGAATGATGAGGAGTAAAGAGTGAAAGTTGCAGAGAGGCAGATTTAGGGTTCAGATCTGGAAAAAACTTCCTACCAATTGGAGTTCTCTGAGAGTGGAATGGGCTGCCTGGGGGAGGAACAGGGAATTTTCTCTCACTGGAGGTCATGAAGCACTTTCAGGGATGTCAGAGAGGAGATTCCTCTTCAAGTATGATTTGGACTAGATGCCCACTGAGGTCTTTTCCAGCTCAGAAATTTTGTATTTCTGTGTAAGTTTGTATTTTACTGGGAAGTCACTAGGGAGCCATGGAAGATTGTTGAGCAGGAGAGTAACAGAATGAGAGCAAAGCATTAGGAAATTGACTTGAGCTGTCCTAAATATTAGTAAACAGAAGCTCCCATTGCCCAATAGAGATCATGTTTTAGAAATAACCAAGAGTCATCTGTTTTGTCAAGCCTGATCATTTCACCCCAGGTTCTTAAGCGTGGAGAAAGGGAATATAAGTGAGTAGGTAGTGAAAAGAAGTCAGGGCAAGTTACACAAAAGCCAAATGTGTGGTGTGTACTGCCCAGCAGGGAAAACTCTTAGCGGCTTTTTAGCTTGACATAAAAAGCATTGGAGACACAACTAAGACAATCCCAGCCCCGATTTTGGAAGGGCCCAGGAGGGCTGCTCTGGTGTCAATGGCTTGTTTTCCCATTCTGAGTCATTTCCTCTCTTCTCCTTGAATCTCTTCAAGTTTCTAAGGTACCTGGAGCCGTCCTCTGGGGAAAGCTCAAGGCTCCCCAGTTAGCGAGCAGTTAGAAAGTGCTTCAAGGTTAGCACAGGACTTTCCATATGTTATCTCATTGGGTTCTCACAACAATTTTAAGGGGGTAATGCTACAATTATCATCCCCATTTTACAGATGAGGAGACTGAGGTTGAGAGATTAAATGCATTGCATAAGATCATAGCAGAAGGGTCTTTCTAGGTCACTGCTTCCAACCTTCTTGTTTTACAGATGAGGAGACAGAGGCTGAGAGGTAAAGCAGCTTATCCATGGTTGTGCTGCTAACATCAGAGGTTGGATCTTAGACCCCCCTTCTTTCTGACTTCCAAGGCCAGCATGTTATCCACCATGTCACACTGCTCCTCAACAGTAGACACAGTTCTAGGAAAATACAAAATAATCTTAAAACCAACCAAAACCATTCCCAAAACTTCAAAAACCATTGCAAAAAATAGTCTGGATTTTTCAAGTTGGAAGGAACCCCATCAGTGCTGACCAGCTACTCAGTGCAGACTCCCTCTAACAGCCCCCCTGTGAGACAAGCTGGACCCCTGAGGCTCTCTGCTTGGACCCTTGCACTGACAAAGGGCTTGCACTATCTCAACAAGGCAACACCTTCCCTTTGGGGTCAGCTCCGCTGGTTAAAAAGTTCCCCCTTCCTCGAAGGCATATGTCCAACATTCCTGGCCATCTGCCAATCTTATCCTTGATTGCACCTTGGGACCCAAGGCAATCCAGCCACACCCATGCAAAGAACAGCCAACATGAAGGTCTTTTTCCTCTAAGGGAGGAAATCATTATAAAATCTTAAGATCTGGAACTGTAAGGGGCCTGAGAGGTCAACTAGGCCAATGCTCTCAATTTTACAGTTGAAGAAACAGAGGCCCAGAGAGGTAACTTGCTCAGGGAAAGAAGGGAAGAAGTGGCAAAGGTAGGATTTGAACCCAGGTCCTCTAACTTCAGCTCCAACCCCGCTTCCACTGCACCATGTGCCTTCTCCTCCATCAATCACTGCAGCCTGGCTTCCCAGGCTTCTGTTATGACTCAGCTCAAATCCCACCTTCTACAAGAGATCTTCACTGGCCATTCTGGCAGCTAATGCTTTCCCTCTGGGATCATTCCATTTACACAGTACATACACAGCTATTTGCATGTTATCTCCTCCATTAGGGAGAAGTCATATGGGCTCCTCGAGGGCAGGGACCGTGTTCTTGTCTTTCTTTGGGTCCCCAATGCTCACCACTGTCCCTGGCTCATGTAGGTGCTTAATAAGGGATGGTTGAGGGATTGATTGATTTCAGACACACACTCTACATAACATTTCTTTCACACCCAAATTCATCCACCAACCCCAAGCTGTTTAATGGTAAACATCAACTTTTCAGCCCTTCCAGAAGGGACCGGTTTGTACACCTTATCTTAAAGTAACAGTGAAAGGGAGCTGAGCTTTTGAAGTTGACGAAGTTTGAAGCACAGAGGCCATTGAGCTGAACCCTCTCCAAGTATGGAGGAAGCAATGAAGACCTGCAGAAAGGTTGAACAAGGCCGCTCAAAGGGCACAGCCCAAATCTGAACCCAGGTTCTCTAAGGGGGCATTACAGTTTGCCCTCTCAATGCACACTGCTAAGCCGGTGATTTTCTTCCCAGATGAGATTTTCTGTAGGATGTCAGCAGTGGGAATAACAGTCAGGAAAACTAATTAGAGAGGCAGGACAGCATGCGGAGAGAATGCTGGACTTGGGGAGGGCATGACCTGGCTTAACATATAGCTCTTCCACTTGAAACCTGTGTGTCCTCGGACAAATTATTAAATTTTTCTGAGCCTCAATTTCCTCATCTATAAAATGAGTGGTTTCTAAAATGGCCTCTCAAGTCCCTTCTACCTGTAAATTGAGGACCCTGTGAATTACTTTTGGCCAAAGGAGGGATGGAAATTTTTTTTCTCCCAAAGTAATACACACACTCACACACATACACATACACACACACACACACACACACACACACACACACACAAAAGACCCACATATATACATACAGATGCATATATACACATATGCATACACATATAATGCATGTATAACGAACAGTAAAAAATTTCCAAAAAGCTAAGACACTCATAGATCTATTTTCATTTCTGCATATTAATTTTTCCCAGTTACTTCACTATATAACTAAAAGATTTCCCATTCTGAGTTTACTTCAACCTCCCTCTATGAAATCTGCAACAGGCTGATAACAAATAGATCGTGGTAGCCAGGCAGGGTTGATCATTCTTACTCTCAAGAAACCAAGATCTGCCCCCCCTGACATAGTAGGTACTTAAAAAAAATGCTTACTGACTGACTGAAATGTCAAATGCCTACCTCAGCATGCTGGAAAGAAGATACATTGTAACCCTTCCATGCAAATTTTTGTCACTAGGAACAAACACAATATTCCATTAAAATGGAAAACCTACTCTTAAGACAGAGCTAGCACACGGAGTGCTCATCACACATGAACAACTTTCCTGTAGAAAGATTGAGAGCTCTTGCAGGATGTCATGGGGACAGGCTGAGGCCCAAGTCATTTCTCATTCTGTCTGCGCCTGGAGAGGTCTTGCTGTTCTCAGGGAACTGCTACAAGCTGACTTTGCTCCCCATTACCCTTACCCAGTCTGATGCAACAAGCAGTCACCTGCTTTACCCACTTGTACAAAGAGCCCACAGAACTTCCCAGCTCGGTGAATAATAGCAGGCTAGTGACTTGGGCAAGTACTGCTCCTAACTGATTCCATCATGGAAAGCTGAGCACAAGAGGAACAGAGCATTCAAAGACTTTGTGGCTTGCTCATTACAGACAGCTAGACACATTGACTTTTTCTTCCATGCCCGGTCTTTAGTCTAGCCCTAAACCAAATCAGTTAAAAGCCTATCTATTCAACATAACAGTTCATATCTTAGGCAAGTCAACAAGCATTTATTAAACTCCCACCATGTTCTATAAAAGAATCTGCATTAGAAAAAATGGCCAGTTTTATTTTTGCAATAATAGACTTCTTGAAAAAGCTGTCTATCCCAGATGCCTCTTTCTTCCAGGCCTCAGCTCCTTCAGCCCCTTGAATGCAGGCTCCCACCCCCATCGTTCTTCTGAATCTGCTCCCTCCAAGGTCACCGTTGACCTAATTGCTAGCTAAACCCAATAGTTTCCTATAAATTTGTCCTCATCCTCTGTGATCTCTGCAAATTTCAATGGTGCTGGCCCCTCCACATATTGCTAGATACCTTCTCGCAAGGCTCCACAGATCCCAAGCTTTTCTAATCCTCCTTCTGATGCCTCACTGTCTCCCCATCCTCTTCTTAAAGGGACTGTTCTCACAGCATTATGGATCTAGAGTTGGAAGGGACCTCAGAGGCAGGCTAGGCCAACAGCTGAATTTTACAGAAGAGGAGATTGAGCCCCAAAGGGTTGAGGTGACCTGTCCAAGTTCACATGGATAGCAAGTGACAGGACTGCATTTGGAACCTCCTTCACCATCTATTATCTCTCTCACCTCCAGCATCCTTAAAGGTTTCCATGGCTTCCATCATCAACTCGATGCAAATAACTTCCAAATTGAAAGCCCCAGCCTTGCCTTTGGGACCAGACACTGCATGTCCCACCAATACCCCAAAGCCAATAGGTCAAATCTTGTTCCTTCTTAAATGACATTGCTCATATCTGTCCCCTTCTTCCAACCCATCTACCAGGGCCTTAGACCAGACTCTCACCATCTCTAGTCTAGACCAGTGCCTCTTAAACTGTGGGTCACAACCTTGACAACAGTAAAAGATTTTTGAATGGGCAATGACCAAAAATTAATTAAAAATCAAACATATTAAATCCGAGGTATTATTTCTGGCAGTGCTTACCTGTGTTGCACCTTCACTGCAGCCTGGATTCTGAACACAAAGCAGGCACTCTGCACTGTGCTTGCCCTCAGGCCATGCAAAGGAGTCTAGAGTGGAAAAAGTCCAAGAAGCCCCGGTCTAGACTATTGCAATCCCCTCCTAATTGATCTCCCTTCTTCTACCCTCTCTCCTCTCCAATACCCCCTCAGCACAGCTGCCAAAGTGGTTTTCCTAAAACATAGATGATCATGTCATTCCTCCATTCAAACTGAACTGCAATGGCTCCGTATTACCTGCAGTCTCAAACATAATCTTAAACCGAGGTTTTCTGACTCAGTATCCAGTATCCTCTCCATTGCTTTGAACACAGTACAGGCAAAATAAACACGATGAGAGATAGTCCCACCTGAGTCTAAAGCACAATGAAAGACTCTGGGGTCCGAGGGCCTAGTTTAAATGCTGGCTCTGCCACTTACTAAACACGTGACCAAGAGCAGATGGTTGCCCTTTTCTGTGCCTGCACTTCCTCACCTCTAAAATGAAGGGAGTGGGCCAGATGACTGCCATGATCCTTTCTGGCTTTAGAGCTAAGATCGCTTAGGTAACTCCAGGTTCAAATCTTGTCTCTCACACATACTGACTATGTGACCCTGGGTAAGTCACCTTAATTCTCAGTTCCTTTGGCAACTCTCAAAGGCTGCATGGACATTACAGAGCAGATGATGATCTCTATTGGTTAGAAAGGAGTTCTTGCTCCCACCCTATCCCCACACCAATGAAATCATAGACACTGAAAAAAAAAATCAATGACATAGCTTCAAAGCTAAGTAGCTAAGACTTAATGTGGCAAAAGGAAAGTGGTCAGGGTGTTTTTTAAGCTCCAGGAACATTCTCTACTCTCTCTCTCTCTCTCTCTCTCTCTCTCTCTCTCTCTCTCTCTCTCTCTCTCTCTCTCTCTCTCTCTTGCGGGTACACACACACACACACACACACACACACACACACACACACAAAGCCATCAAATACTTTTCCTTGTGCTAAGGAGACAAACTGCTCACATTTGTTTCTTGAGATAAAGCATTGCTGCCACCTCAAGCCCCTGCTCTACCCTGGTTCACAAGAAGCTGGGTCCCTGATGCAGAAGCCAACAGCCCTTCCACAGTGACAAGGCGCCCTTAGATATGTTTGCTTATCACCAAGCAACAGCTTTCTAAGCATTTCATCAGCCGTCCTGAGTCTTCATGGAGACAGCCAGATGGAGAGAGGGAAATCACAAATTAAGCCCTCTACACTTGCCCACACAGCCCACCTCCCCAGTTAGGAAAGCCTGGAGCTCTGACTGAACATTCTCCCCAGATCACAAATTGATGGGAGATCGATGCATTCTTGCAAGCCTCTGCTAACTAAAAGTCTGTTTGCAGGAACAAGCTGGTGCTGGCATCTCCCAGGAACTTAGAAGCATCTGATATTAACAAGTCACCATTAGGGCACAGTTTCCTGTGGGCAAGTCAATGTTGTGCCATGGGAAGCAACAATCTCTACTGCAAATCAGTCTATCCCCTGAGTAGAAAATATAATAGCAAAGGAGGTGGGGTGGAGAGAGAAACACCTCAAACTAACTTTAATAACAAAACCAGGTTTTAAGGTAGGGAATGAGGGTACTCCTACAGAAAAAACTATTTCCCCCTCTCATCTGATAGAAGGTCATGCAAAGGAGGAAACGTGTCTGTGAGCCCAGAAGACTGGTAATATCCCCAATGTCCCAAATAGCTAAGAATCTAACTGGATATCCCAGGGTGATCTCTAGGAGAGAGGCACTGGACCCTTGGATAAAGCCCTGGAAAACAGCATGGGCTTTATCAAAACACTAGCACATGTGTCCATGATGCCAGTATCTTGCTTAAGTTGCTAAAATGCTGACTGAGGAATGCAACAGTCCATCCATCTTTGCAGAGCAAATGAACTGATGTTTCAGAAACAAAGCAAACACTCCTTAGAGAATCCAGATTTCAAACCTTCCAGTGCCAATAATAGAACCTACCTCTTCACCTCCCACCCAAACTACCCCCAATAGAGGCAGAAAGACTGGTAAGCCAAAGCCGTGAGCAGTGAGCCAGCCCATCCCCAAAACATTTTCTCTATGGCTTAACGACGCAGTTGTTCAGTTTTCAAGGGGCTCAGATTTCTCTTAGGTGTTTGATATTATGCTGGACTAGGGCTACTGTGAAAAAGGGATTTCGACTCTCCGAGTCTATGCCACACAATCAAGGTCAGGTGTGCAGAAGGGGCAGGAAACAATCTAACCAGTGGGACTAACCTAAGAGCTGACCAGTGAGGCCAGCTCAGCCCAGCTCTGGGAGTGGGTGCTCAAGCTGACAGTCTTTTCCTAAAGCAACTGAACAGGAATTGGGAATGCAGATAACTCCCCAATTATTCAATCCAAGTGGGTAAACTAAACTTAGCCAGGCCAGTTTCTTACCTTGGAGGTTTCATTTCCATTTGAGTCTTTAGCTTGGGAAAGTGATGTCTCCAGGTGAGCAGGGCCCTCTCATGGAGAAGTGTTGTGGAAATTGGAGAGGGGCAAGGGTGGAGAGGTTTGTAGCCTGCAAATGTTCTGAGCCAATGATGCTCAAACATCCTGGCAAAGAGTGTTGGCCCACCACATGGGACACGCACTTTACCAGGAGCAGCTGTAACCCTGAGAATGCCAACCTGAAGAGCTGCTCTGGACCCAGCTTTCTGAGAAGTGAGCAGCTCAGGCAGGCTGCAGCCCCATCCACTATCCTGAGTGAGTCTTCCCAGAACAAAGATTCAGACAATCAAATCTGGCAACACACCAAATCCGGCTCAAACACAAGAGATGTAGACCTGCTGTCCTAGCCTCAGATGCCCCTGAAATGCACACATTCTTGACTTGGTCCACTCTACTGATCCAAAAGCCGACTTAGCATTGTTTCCAGCAAAATGGGGGATGGGATTTACAGTAGTAACCCTAGCAAGTCAAAGCAACTGGCATTTCCATAAGCAGCTACAGAAGAATTATTTTCATAAACACGGAGGACAGAGACACTCCATTCCAAAACACCTAGGTCACAGAAGCTCGTTTCCATCCCCCATCCCCCATCACGGATTCCAGGGGATGCACAGCACACATGGTGCAATCTCTGAAATACAAAGAGAAGGGGCTTTTACACTGCGGGAGGACCCTTCAAGGTCCATTTAATACAACTTTCTAGAAGTGGCGGAACTATGGACACTATTCAATGAACTCTCCCAATTCTTTTCTGACAGGTTCTCAGCTCCCCACTTTTCTCCCACTCTTCTTCTTCTTTTTTTCTTTTACAGAGATCTCTGCCCCCTTGATTACCCACCCGCAGCCCGACCATCCATCCATCCATCCATCTATCCATCCCATCCACCCATTCCGCACTCTCCGACTCGGGTTTTCCCTGGGTCGTGCCGAGAAAGAATACAAGCCCTGTTTCCTGGGATCCAGAGGAAAGAAAAAACACATTTTACACGCCTCTAAATGCATTCCAGAAAGGAAGTCTCTCCTCAGGAGCAACCGAGCAACTGGGGCCAGGAACGCCCCGACCTGGCCTGGGGGAGCCCGGGCAGTCCCACAAGACGCACTGGCGGCCTGGCGCATTTCAGGACCCCCTGTCCCAGACCGCCCCCCGACTAGGGCTGGGCTGTGCCAGCCGGCGGCGCGGAAGCTTCTTCCTTACCCTCAATGGCGATGACATGCTCCCGGATCTGGCTCTGCAGTACAGGCTCCTCCACGCGCTCCAGCAGCTCGTAGATGGAGTAGATGTTGGGGTGCACGGACTCGAAGCGCTGGATCTCGGCCCGGATGGCAGCCGAGTTGGCCAGCTGCTGCTGGTAGTTCATGGTGCAAAAGCGCCGGACCCCACGGTCCGGCCGTCCGACAGTCAGCCCGACTGTGCGCCCGCACGCCGTCCCCTCTTCCTCCTCCTGCTCCTCCTCCTCCTTCGATGGCCCGGGTTGGCTGCGGGGAGGCCGGCCTCGGGGGGCTCGGTCAGAGGGCGCTCGGGGGGGCACTGAGCCCCCATACAGCGGCGGGGCCAGGCCAGGGCCAGGAGCAGCGGGCGGCTCTCGCTCTCTCCGAGGCTTGGAGATCCCCGCGATCTCCGCGGCCACTGCAGCCTCAGCCCCCTCCTCGTCCCCTCCGCTGCCCCAGAAGTCGCCGGCCGCTTCCCCGCGGGGCCGGCGCTGGCTGGAGCTCCGTTCTCCTCGACTCCCGCGGCTGCTGCTCCCTCCTCAGCCTGCTCGCTCGGGCTCCCGAGCTACCGCCGCAGCCGCTCCGGCTCCGGCCGCCCGCGTGGCCGCCTGCCCCGGCAGCCTAGGCGCTTGGCCGCCGCAGGGCAGCCATGGAGCTGCCGCGGGGCGCGGGGCGCGGGGCGCGAGACGCGGGGCGCGGGGCCGGCTCCTGCAGCCGGCTCCCCCCCGCGCCGGGCTCCGGGCGCCTCGGCTGGACAGAGGAGGGAGGCGGCAGCGGCGGCGGAGGAGGAGGAGGAGGAGGAGGAGAGAGAGGAGGAGGGGGATAGAGGAGGAGCGGATGGAGGAGGAGAGCGCGCGATCGGGGCTGCTCCGGCCGCCGGGGCTACCCGGGAACGCTGAGCCCCGGCGGTGGCGGTGGCGGTGGCGGCGCCTTCTCTGGCCCAGCCCCGGCCGGCAGCCCCCGGGCCCCGCGGCCGCTGCAGTTCCTCTCTCTCTCCGGCTGTTCGTGCTCCTCTCCGGGCTCCCGCCTGGGCTCTGGGCCCACCTCCCCCGGCCGTCCTCCTGCTCCCGCTCCCGCTCGGGCTTAGGATCGGGCTCAGGATCCGGCTCCGGCTCCGGCTCCGGCTCCGGCCCCAGCCGCCCCAGCAACGCCAGATGCCGCCTCCTCCACCGCCTCCTCCTCCGCCGCCGCCGCCGAGATGCCCCCGCCCCCGAGCCCGGGCCCCTCCCCCTCCGGGCCCCTCCCCCTCCTCCTGGGCCCAAGCCGGATCCCGGGAATTCGGGACTAGACTCCACCCCGCTCCTTCCTCTGCGCTTCTTGGGACTTGTAGTTCTGGGCACGTCTTCCTGCCCATGGACCCGCCTGTCCCTCCTCCTGCCCTCCGCCTGCCCCTCCCAGGGGCGCAGGCGGGCCAGCCGCGCGGGGCCCCCTGGGAATATCCCCGGGGCCACGATGCTGAGGCTGAGGCCAGAGGGCTAAGGGCATTCCACGTGGCCGCGGGCTGTGAAATGCAGCTTCTCCGAACTGAGCAGCCCCTCAGCTTTTCGGACGGGGACAGGGGTGCAGGGAGAGCTGGGGGGCGGCTTGAGTCGAGGGAGACTGGGTGTGTCTGATCGGTTCCTAGTTATTGTTTTCAGTCTTTGGAGGCTAATTTAGAATCCAGGAGTGGAAAGAGGAGTAGGACGAGTCGTGGCTTAGGGGACATCGTCTACCTCTCCCTTTGCCCCTCTGAAGCTTCTTAGAAAAAACTGGAAAAGTGCTAGCTTTTCACTTATCATCGGTGATTTCGTCTGTGAACTCGAACTCCTAGCCAGGAAGCTCCCTCCGATGACTTACAGTCTTATAAAACTGCTTAGGACACCAAAGAGTTAAGTGACTTGCCCTGGGTCACACAGTCAGCAGGGGTCAGGACTGGAGACCAGGTCTTTCTGACTCTAAGGCCACCTCTCCATCCTCTGCCCCATATTGGCCTTAACAATAACAACTCACATTTGTTTGGCCCTTTTATAAATAATAATAGCTGCCATTTATATCGGATTTTAAGGTTTGTAAAGTGCTTTGCATAAAATATCTCTTGAGTTTACATGGGACCCTGGTGCTCCTCATTAAATACAGTGTGTCCTTCAGGTGTGGTCCAAGCACAACAAGACTGTCAGCTCTATATTCCTGGAAGATAGGCCTTCCCTAATGCAGCTCAAATACCACTGGCCAAGGGCTGCTGGTGGAGTTAGGAGTTAATTCTAGCTTTTCAGAAACAATATTCAATTATACAGTGGATGACTGAATGTTCATACTCTCGGACTCAGTAACCCTGATCCGAAAGCTTCCTGAAATGGGCTCCCACAACTTCCCCTATTATGGGGAAGGGTGGTAGGGAGAGACATAGCTATATAAACTATTCCTAACAGTACTATTTGTAAAAGCAAAACAACATAAAAACTCAACACAGTCTGTATGTCAATAGTTTGGTAGGTGACTAAACAGCTTATGAAATCTGAATATAGTGGAATATATCCAAAGTCCTGATGAATATGCAGAATACAAACACATATGGACAGACTTCTATGAAATGGCACAGGGAAAAAGCAGAAGCCAAACGAAGGCCAGTACCACCCTGCAGTGGAGACAGACAAGTTCTATTTATTACTCATTGGGGGAGGGAGGAAGAGGATGCAGAGTAACAGGATCTGTAGGGCTCTCTGAGTGGTCAAAAATAGGTGGAGCACCTGGTGTGCCCCCCCTCCTTGAATATGAGCCAGTCAAAACCTTCCTGCCTCCCTCCAGAAAGAAATCAAAATCAGCTAAAGGGCAGCCTTATGTAATTATGGAAGGAGTGATGGCTAATGGAGAAAAGATCACTCACTTGGGAATCAAAGGATTTGGGTTAAAATCCTTCCCTATCAATGTGATCTTCAGCAAGTCTTCCCATCTTGAGGCTCTAATTTCCTCATCTGTAGAGTAAAAGTGTTGAACCAGATGTCCTGTGAGGTCCTTTGAGCACTAGGGACCAAGGAGATCCCAGGACCCATGTCTAAGTCACACCTAAATCGTTTTATTGACTGGTGACCTCAGATAAGCCTAAATTATCTGAACTTTTAAAACTGAACAACTGAAATGTTTAGGTGGCAGCTAGGTAGATAGAACACCAGGCCTGGAGCCAGGAACATCTGAGTTCAAATCTGGCCTCAGACATTTATTAGCTGTGTGACTTAACTAGGCAAGTCACTTAACTCTGTTTACCTCAGTTTCTTCATCTGTTAAATGAGCTAGAGAAGGAAATGGCAAATCACTGCAGTATCTTTGCCAAGAAAATCCCAAAAAGGATCACGAAGAATCAAACATGACTGAAATGACTGAACAACAATGGAAGAAGTGTAGTTGGGTTGGGATATGCAGGAAATCACAGCTTTCCTTGAAGCAGCTTGTCCACTGGTGAAGACTTGCCCCAACGTAAAATTGGCCAGAATTCCTGGAAAATAGAAAATAACTCCCATGACCAGGATTAGCCATGTAATCCTTGGCCCCATGTCTTCCTTAAACGTGCCTCTTACCACTTCTGTGCTTTGAATTTAGATTGAAGAATCGATAGAGAAATATATCTGTGGCATTCCCTCTGGACTCACCCTATTTACAGTGAACTAGCAGGGTAGGTTCTCAGAGGGGAGAATACCACTGCTCCCCTTCAGGGCTCTAAGGTTAACTTTGAGGGGTGCAGTTTCTAATACTATTGCTTATAATTCCCCTATCTGCTTTGCTCTCCAATATCCATCAACCAGCTGATATCAATTAGTTTTTACAAGATGTACTGAAAATGCATAGGAATGACAGAAATGATGAAACATTCCCCCAATTGGGAGTTTCTCTTTTTTGCACATTCACAAAGTCCCTGGGGATAGGAGGACTAAATTCAAAGCACAGAAGTGGTAAGAGGCACGTTTAAGGAAGACATGGGGCCAAGGGTTACATGGCTAATCCTGGTCATGGGAGTTATTTTCTATTTTCCAGGAATTCTGGCCAATTTTACTTTGGGGCAAGTCTTCACCAGTGGACAAGCTGCTTCCCTACTTGGCTTGACTGACTGATTACAGGGTAAGGTGTTTTATCTGGGTCAGTCTACCACTAGATTAATGGGGTCTTTTAAATGGCTCTGAGTGATTCCATCTCCGAAGAATACTTCACCTAAGACCAGGAAAAAATAAACACAAATGAAACAGTGGCACCATACACTCAGGGACACAGAGTATCCAAGTGAGATACATGTCAACTGGTGCCCATTCCTCAGCCCATGGCTCAGAGTAATTCTCCTGACTCAAAAGCCACTAAGAAAGAGAGGGTGGTATAATCTGCTTGACCTCTTTTGTTTACATACTCAGTTCTGGCTCAGCCACCATGAGTCTTTCTGCCTCTGAAGCCAGTTTGGAGGCTTTTCATCCCAGAGGTTGGATTGGAATCAGGAAAGAATGTCTCCCCATTGCCCAGGACTGGACCATCATTGGCTAGTCCCCTCCATTACACATCAAATACTATTGAGTGAGTAGGGCTCAAACTGAGCTTAGCTAAATACAGGGCTAAGGAGTTAGTATGTTACAGTGGCCTTAAACCTGCCCTAAATCTTCCTCCCTTACGTATCACCGAGAGGTCCTGTATCCCTGAAACAGAGTCCACACTTCAGGAATGGTACCAGCTAATCCAAGTTCCAAGCATACTGAGCATTTCCTGTGTCTGTATCTTTACAAAGAATAGCACTCTAAGTTTGGTAAAACACTTTACAAATATTTTCTTTTTTATCCTCAGAATAACCCTGGGATGTAGATGCTTTTATTTTTTTCCAGGTAAGGGAAACTGAGGCAGACGTAGGCTAAGTAATTTGCTCAGGGTCAATGGCTAGCAAGAGTCTGAGATGGTTTGAACTCAGGTCTTCTTGCCTCCATGCTCTATCCACAGCATCGCTTAGCTGATTACCTTCATGCTTACAATCCTTCATACTCATCAAGGCTTTCAAGTACTACCTCCTACAAGAATCCTTTCCTTGTTTACCTCTCCCCTTCCCCAGCTCTCAGTGCTCCCCCCCCCAAAACTATTCTGTGTTTAATTCATACTTACTCATCCACCATGTACATGCTGGGTACCCCTCGTAGACTGTATGCAAGTTCCCTGAGGGCAAGAACTGCTTCATCTTTGTTGTCCTGTGTCCAGCATCTAGCAGAGTATCTGGCATATAGCAGCTTAAATTGAATCAAACTGACTAGTCCACATCTGCATGCAGACCTCATACTGGAATTTTTTTTAACCAATTCAGATCTCTCCAAGTTGACTCATCTTGACCAATGCATGCAGTTTATGAATTTTCAGCTCCATTTTAGCAGTACATACTAATGCTAGAGTTCACTCTACCGGTCTACTGCAGAGGGCAGAGATTTTTGGCATCCTGATGTCTTTATTCTGAGTGCAGCAAAGATGCCAAGCCATCAGCAATGTTCTCCACAACTGAAAGTAGGCAATGCATGCTACAGGTTTAAGAGCTGCAGAAGACTGAATACACTCAAGGGTCTAACATTGCAGCCAAATAAAACTTAAAACAAAGTTAATCTAATGGTTCAGTGAGGCTCCTAAGGCAACCACAACTCACTGGAACACAACTGTAAACCTGTGAGTAAATTGAGAAAGATCAGTGAGCTCCTGAAATAGCACTCACATAACAACTGAGTTTAATCCAAACCTGCAGGCTCCCACTCAGGGTTTTGCTGATTTATTTCATATATATGTGGTATATGGGAGCCCAGAAGATGAACTCACATTCAACATTTGCAACACCAGGACACACAAACCCCCAACAACATATTTACTTTTACTCATCACCCGAAGGACACACTTTGTTTAAAGCAAAGGCATTAAGGAAAAAGCACAGTAAAAAAAAAAATAGCAGTGGAATATTTCTCCACCAGCCCTGGGTCCACTTTTCCACAGCAATGTAAGTCAGTTCAAAGAGGAGACATGCATCATACCCCCTTTGTGCCTCCTCTTCCAGCCTGCACTCACATTGCCATGTTGCAATGTGAAGGTGGCTACCATGCCCAGATTCGAGTAGCATGTGGGTCTCCTACTGCACTAACTAAAAGACATTGAATAAAATGACTTGCTAAGAACAAGAGCTACGAAACATTAACCCCACCCCTCACCTTCCATAAATCTGTTACCTGCTATCACAAATACTTAAAATTTTAGTGGAAAGGCTGTGCTCAGAATGAAAGTGCAACAGTGAGGCCCACACACCTATAGGGAATAAACCCATGGGGTCCAGGCAACTCAGAAGCCCAGTCTTCAGGGCTCTCATGTCCTCTGAGGACTTCTCCTTGGAGAGTCTTCAGGAAGCTACCCCACTCCCAGGTAGAGATCCTCCCAGGGGGTGAAGCTCTCACCTAGGTTCTCAGGATCCACGTCTCTCCACAGAGTGACTCTTAATTGCTGGGGTCAGGCATTCTAAGTCCATAGCTGGCTTTGAAGCTGCTCCTGGCCTCCAGTGCATCCATGTCAGTCTGAAGCATGTGTGTGCGTGCATTTCTCTTTTCCCTTAGCTGTGCCTAGAACCTTCGCAGGCTGACGCTCCAGCTGCTGAATAGTATGTTTCCTACTAAGCAAATAGCTCTGCTTCTAGATGTCATGGTCAGGGCAGAGAAAATGACAGACCCCCCCTTCCCCCAACGTGCTTTGGTAAAGACACAGGAGTCACACTTCACAAATCTGCACTGAGCCTAGATTCTGTGGAACTCTTTTTTTTTTTTTGCAATTGGGGTTAAGTGACTTGCCCAGGGTCATATGGCTAGTAAGTATCAAGTGTTTGGTCTGAGGCCAGATTTGAACTCAGGTCCTCCTGACTTCAGGGCCAGTGCTCTATCCACTGTGCCACCTACCTGTCCCTTCTGTGGAATTCTTGACCTGCACAGACTGACTCCAGGGCTGCCAGGCTTGACTATACAAAGACTTCCAGGAGTGTGGCCAGTTTTTAGTGGCCCATCCCTTAGCTCCTATTCCAGTTTAATGAAACATGTTCATACTTTATAAGAGGACACAGACCCCCCTGTACAGTTACTTTGATAGCTCATTAACAAAGCTTATTACCTCTACCGTCTTATTTGTGCTTTCTATCACTACATCAGCTACCATGGCATGGGGGAGAGAGTGGGAAGGTGAGGCAAAAATTAATTGGTAAGACACCAGCACCCCCTCCATACATATGGATTCACATATGAAGGTACACACAGAAAACATATGGGGCTGAGGAAGATACAGAAGAAGGCAACTCACACCTGAAAAGTTCAAGGCTGATGAGGCAGTTAGGTGATGTGTTCGACAGAGCACCAGGCTTGGGGTCGAGGAGAGTTTAATTCTAAAGCCAGTCTTACGCACTTATTAGCTGTGTGATGTGGGGCAAATCATTTAACCTCTATTTGCCTTAGTTTCCTCGTATAAAAAAAATGATGTTAACAGTAGCACCTCCCCAAGTTTGCTGTGAGGAACAATTGAGATAATAATTGTAAGGGGCTTAGGACAGCGCCTAACACACACCAAGCACTGTATAAATGTTTCTTCTTCTTATTATTATTAATGATGATGATGATGGTGGTGATGTCTTGTGCCATTACCAAGTTGCCGTCTCTGGCCTGCATCTGATTGTCATATTTCTTTTCTTTGCTGAACTCTCACTTGATGTTATGATCTAACTCATCCCCATTCATTTCTCTGTGGCTTTTTTACTATCGTTGGGCACATAATTCTACTGATTTCTTGGTTTCTGTTGGTCAGCATTCTCTGTCATTAGTTTGTTGCCTTCAACTTGTTAAGACAATATGACATCAATCTCAGTCTGCTAAAGTATAGTGCCTGAGAAGCCTCTCCCTGATAAAGAAAAAGTGACCAGCAAAAGCCAGGCAGCGTGTTCCCAGACTAAGACCAAATCTTTTCTTCTTAATTCTCTAGCTAGAGATATTTATTCTAGTCTGAGACCAAATTTACTTGGGAAAGAAGGAAACAGAGGAGGTACTCATCAACTGGGAAATGGTTAAACAAATCATGGCATACAAATGTGATTCAAAGTTATTGTGCAAGAGATAAAAAACAAAAATAAAAAGACCTATGTGCACAAAAATATTTATAGTAGCTCTCTTAGTAGTAGCAAAGCATTAGAGTTTAAGGAGATGCCCATTAATTGGGAAATGGCTGAACAAGTTGTGGTTTATGATTGTGCTGGAATACTAGAATGCTTTAAGAAATAACAAGCAGGATGCTCTCAGAAAAACTTGGAAAGACGTATATGAACTGATGCAAAGTGAAATGAGCAGAACCAGGAGAACCAGTACACAGTAACAGCAATATTGTAAGATGATCTATTGTGAATAACTTAGCTATTCTCAGCAATACACTGATCCAAGACAATTCTGAAGGACTTGTGATGAAGATACTGTCCATCTCCAGAGAAAGAACTGCAGAGCTTAAATGCGGATTGAAGATACCTTTTCTTTACTTTATTTCTCTTGAGGGTTTTTTTTGTCTGTGTTTTCTTTCATAGCATTACTTATATGGAAATGTATTTCATATGACTGTACTTGTATAACCTATCTCAAATTGCTTGCCCTCTCAATGAGGGGGGGAAGTGAGGGGGAGTGAGAATTTGGAACTCAAAATTTGGAAAAAAAAGAATGTTAAACTTGTTTTTACATGTAATTGGAGGAAAATAAAATATTAAATTAAAAATGTGAAAAAAGAGAAGAGTATTGTGCTGTAAACAATTATGAAGGGGATGGTTTCAGAAAAACCTAGGAAGACTTATATGTATCAATGCAAGATGAAGTTAGAAGACCAGGAGAAAAAATTATACACTGACAACAATTCTGTAAAGGGAAAACATTTTGAAAGACTTCAGAAATCTGAGAGATAGCTGTGATGGCAGCGGAGGTAGCAGCTTGAGGAGTTCTAACTCCAGAAACAGTAAGGGGTTGGACATCTGGTGAGAAGGAGATTATAGGGGATACTTTGTCAGTACTGGGTGCAGCTGGTGCTGACTGGCAACCCTATTGCTCATAAGCAATTCTGGGTTGCAGTTCCAGGGCAGAGAGGAACACTTGCAGCCACATACAAGGGAGAAGGGGCTCTGGTCACAGCTCTAAGGCAAAGAGGAACATTAGTGCTTGTGGCCACAAGGGAGCAGGACTCCCCTCCCCCTAGTTAAAGACCTGAGCACAGACCAGTAGAGTAGTGACCATACTTCTCCCTGGATTGTACCACCTTCAGATCACTGAAAACTTGCAGACTCCCAGACCAGCTCTGAAAATAGCAGCAGAAAAAAGCCTGAAGCTTGGGACAGTGCCTCCCCATCCCACCCTCAGTCTGCCCCACCCCCCATGACCAGAGTCCAACTTTAACATAAAGTTCAAAGTCAAAAAATAGGCTGAAAAAATGAGCAAACGATAACAAAAAGAACTGGATCACATAAAAAGCTACTGTGGGGGCAGGGAAGATCAAGACTTAAAGCCAGAAGAAGACAGCAGTGTGAAAATAGCTACAAGCAAAGCCTCCATGAAAAATGCTAATAGGACCCAAGCCCAACAAGAATTCTTGGAAGACTTAAAGAAAGAGATAAGAGTAGCAGAGGAAAATTGGGGAAAGAAATTAGAATGATGCAAGAAAATGATGAAAAGTGAATTAACAGCTTGGTAAAAGAGGCACAAGATTGAAGAAAATAACACCTTAAAAAAAAGAATTGGTCTAATGGCAAAAGAGATACAAAAATTTGATGAAAGAAGAACTCCTAAAAAAATAAAAATAAATAAAAAGAACTCCTTAAAAAGCAGAATAGGTGTGCTATGAGAAATGATGAGCAGGATGCTCCCCCAAAAAATCTTGAAAAGACTGACATGAACTGATGCAAAGTGAAATGAGGAGAACCAGGAGAACATTGTTAATAGTAGCAGCAATAATGTACAATAATGTAAATGACTTAGTTATTCTCAGAAATACTGTGATCCAAGATAATTCTGAAGGACTTATGATGAAAATTGCTGCCCATCTCCTGAGAAAGAACTGATGACGTCTGCATGTAGATAGAAGCTTACTTAAAAAAAACCAAAACACTTTTTTAAATTTTTCTTTATTTTTTTGGCCTATATTTTCTTCCACAACACAACTAATAGAAATATGTTTTGCATGACTGTACATCTATAATCCATATTAGATTGCTTGCCTTCTTGATGAGGGGAGAGAAGAGGAAGGGAGGGAGAGAATTTGGGACTCAAAATTTTTAAAAAAATGAATGTTAACAATTGTTTTTGCATGTAATTGGGGGGAAATTAAATACCAAATAAATATTTTTCTCTCCCTCCCCCAAGCATAACAGGCCAAATGGAAAAGGAGATACAACAATTCATTGAAGAAAATAATTCCTTAAAAAACAGAATAGACCAAAATAGAAAAGGAGGCACAAAAGATCACTGAAGAAAATAATTCCTTAAAATTTAGAATTGGGCAAGTGGGAGCTAATACTCCATGAAGCATCAAGAAACAAGAAAACAAAGTTTAAATCATGAACAAATAGAAGAAAATGTGGAATATCTTATTGGAAAAACAACTGACTTTGAAAATAGATCAAGGAGAAATAATTGAAGAATTATACGACTAGTTGAAGGCCATGATGAAAAAAGGGAACCTTGACATCAAAATATCAAGGAAAACTGCCCTGATATCTTACATCCAGAGGGCAAAATTACCTCCTGAAAGAGATCCCAAAATAAAAACTGCCAGGAACATTATAGCTAAATTCCAGAGCTCCCAGGTCAGGGAGAAACTATTGCAAGCAGCCAGAAAGAATCAATTCAAATATTGTGGAGCCATGGTCAGGATGACACAATAAAGGAGTGGAGGGCTTGGAATATGATATTCTGGAAGATGAAGGAGCTAGGATGACAACCAAGAATAATCTACCCAGAAAAAGTGAGTATACTCCTTCAGGGGAAAAATGGGTATTTAATGAAATAGAGAATTTCCAAGCATTTCTGGTGAAAAGATCATAGCAAAATAGAACATTTGACTTTCAAACAGAAGATTCAAGAGAAGCAAAAAAAGGTAAACATGAAAGAATAAGCATAAGGGGGCAGCTAGGTGGCACAGTGGATAGAGCACTGGCTCGGGAGTCAGGAGGACCTGAGTTCAAATTCAGCCTCAGACCCATAACACTCAGTAGCTGTGTGACTTTGAACAAGTCACTTAACCCCAATTGCCTCAGCAAAAAAAAAAAAAAAAGAATAAGCATAAGGGACTCAATGGAATTAAACTGTTTATATTCCTATATGAGAAGATGACACATTACTCCTAAGAACTTTATCATTATTAAGGGAGTTAGAAGAGTCTACATAGACAGAGGGCATGACTGTGAGTCGATCATGTTGTGACAATCTCCAAATTAAAAAAAAATGAAGAGATGAGAAAGAGGGATGCACTAGGAGAAGGCGGAAGGGGAAGGTAGAATGGGGGGGATTTTCTCACATAAAAGAGGTACACAAGGAAGAGCTTCTATAGTGGAAGGGGAAATGGGGGTATGGGCAGTGCTTGAACCTCTCTCTCATTGGAATTGGTTTAAAGAAGGAAGAATGTGTATATATACACTCAGGTGTGGAAATCTATCTTACCCAGTAGGGAAATAGGAGGGGAAGGGGGTAAGAGAAATGGGGTGGGCTAAATGATCAAAAGGAGGGTGGATTAAGGGAGGCAGTGGTCAGAAGCAAAACAGACTTTTGAGGAGGAGCAGCTAGGTGGTACAGTAAATAGAGTGCCTGAGTCATGAGGAGGCCTCAGATGTTTACTGGCTATGTGACCCTAAGCAAGTTTTTTAATCTTGTGTGCCTCAGTTTCTCATCTGTAAAATTATCTGGAGAAGAAAGTGGCAAACAATTCCAGTATCTTGTCCAGAAAATCCCAAATGAGGTCACAGAGAGTTGGACATAATTGAAATGACTGAATGACAACAAAAGGATAAAAAGAGAGAATAAACAGAAGAGAAGAGGGTAGAGGGAAATGTACAATTACAAATCGTAATTTTGAATGTGAATGGAATGAGCTCACCCATAAAATGGAAGCAAATTGCAGAATGGATTGGAAACCAGAATCCAACAATATATTGTTTACAAGGGACACACTTGAAACAGAAACACACAAACACACACATGATTAAAATAAGAGGTTAGAGCAGAATTTATTATGGATCAATTGAAGTAAAAAGGGCAGGGGTAGCAATCATGATCTCAGACAAAACAAAGGCAAAAATAGACCAAACTGAAAGGGATAATCAGGGAAACTGCATCTTGCTAAAAGGAACCATAGACAATGAAGTAATATGAAAAAATTTTAAAGCAAGATCTCATTTCTCAAATATGTAGGTACCTGAGTCAAATTTATAAAAGATAAAAGCCATTCCCAAAATGATGAATGGTCAAGGTATATTAACACAGTTTTCAAAAGAAGAAATCAAAGCTATCTATAATCATATGGGAAAAAATGCTCTAAATCATTATTGATTAGAGAAATGCAAACTAAAACAACTCTGAGATATCACCTCACACCTATCAGAAATGGCAAATGCAGGGGCAGATAGGTGGCACAGTGGATAGAGCACCAGCCCTGAAATCAGGAGGACCTGAGTTCAAATCCAGCCTCAGACCAAACACTTGACACTTACTAGCTGTGTGACCCTGGGCAAGTCACTTAACCCCAAGTGCCTTAAAAAAAAAACAGAAATGGCAAATGGATGAAGAAAAACAAGCAAATTAATAAACTGTTGGGGGAGCTGTGACCTGATCCAACCATTCTGGAGAACAATTTGGAATTATACCCAAAGGACTGTAAAACTGTGCATACCCTTTAACCCAGCAGTACTATCACTAGGTATGTGTCACAAAAAGATCAAAGAAAAAAGAAAAGAATCTATCTGCACAAAAATAGTTTACTTTATCCTCACCAAAATCCCGTGAGAAAGGCAGCATGACATGGTAGAAAGAATATTGAACTTAATCATCTGAAAGACCTATGTTCAAATTCTGCCTCAGGTTTTTACCAGCTATTTAACCTTGGTCAAGTCACTTAATTTCTGTGCCTCAGATTCCTCATCTGTAAAAGGAAGAGGTTGGATTTAATGGCCTGTAACATCCCTTCAATCTCTAAATCTATGATTTCATCTTTATGATAGATTGGTGCCCTTCCTTGTCTCTCTACCTCTCTCTCCCCTTTTCTTCCATCCTTTCCTCTCCTTCATCTTGGAAAGGTGCTAGAGATAAAGTTAGGAGAGATCTGAGTGTAAGCCATTTCAAATACCAGGATCTTCATTCAGTTGAAATTTAAAATGGGGAAAATAATACTCAAGGTACCTGCTCATCGTAAGCTAGTAGCTAGCTCGGCCTTAAAAACAAACCAAAACAAAAATAGAAACAAAAATAACAATGCTCAGAATGTCCATAGCAGTTAGAGGTTGAAGCAACCTTAGAAACCACCCAATCCAACACCTTTACTTTACAGATGAAAAAACCAAGACCTAGAAAGGAAAATTGACTTCTCCAAGGTCATACACACAGTAAGTAGAATAAGCAATGTTTCAACCTCGGTCTTCTGATTCCAAATCCAGTGAGTTTTTGTTTTGTTCTGTTTTTACCTAAACGTTATGGAAATACAACACTGGAGTATTTGGATGTCAATGGAGAGTATAGTTGGCCAGCTCTACTCAGTCACATTTTACTTTTTTTGATTAGCTCACTTTTTAGCCCCTTAGGTTCACCTGATGTTCTCCTTTGCTACTTTATGGAGTTCATATTAAAGAAAAAGTTAGGAGTACAATATGTAATTGCTCAGAGCTCCAGTTAAGAGAATTATTTACATGTAGGCAGAGGTTCAATTCTCTGACTTAACTGAAATGTATATTTTTCTCTAGCTCAGTTCCAGACTTTTTATGGTTGAAGTAAATTTTATCCAAGAAGTATTTGGGTAAAGGAGTAAACAGAATATATTACAGTTGCTGTTAGTAGGAAGGGAGGTCGGACAAGAGCAGTTTCTTGATATTTTCCTCAATCCTCCAAGAAGTAGGTAGAACACATGGCTGGAGTGTAAGTCTAGTACTCTGAGATGTCTGTGTGGCCAGTGGCCCTCCACAAGCTCTTCCTCTTCCCTGCTTCTGTTCATACTTACTTCCTCCCCTCCTTTTGCCTGTTTCTTATGTTGTTGATGCTTTCTCACTCAATTAAAGACTAGGTAACTAGCTAACGCCTATTTCATTTGTCTCTCACTCTCCAACTCTTTATTTAACTCTCTTCATCATTTCCATCTCCAGAAAGATTTAAATCTCCTAATCTATCAGATGAACTTTGCCCTCAAGTTCCAATCCTGTGATAGTGTCTTTTCTTCCTAAGATGGGAAAAAATACAACTTTCAGGGTCTCTATCACTTTATTCCATATCCCCACCTACCTCTTGTAAAGCACCCAATCCAATCTTTGCCAGAATAACTATTACAGGGATTTTATTTCTTCAGCTTAAAGTATAAACCTAAGTGCTGCAACTGACTTCATACCTCCCTTACACAGGAGGCACTTTCTTCTTTGTGGTGTGAAAATATCAAAATGTCTTCTGGGGACACAACAACAGATTGATTCTGAAGGTCAGCAAAAATGTCATTAATGAAATGTTGAAAGGTGGCTGGGCCATTAACCTATCCAAAGGGCAGATACTATTCCCAGTCACAGAATTAGAGACTCAGAGCTAGAAGGGACCTGAGGCCATCTGTTCTAACCCTTTGCTAATAACAAATCACCTCTACAACCTCTCCCATAGGTGAGCACTCAGTTTCCACTCCAAAACCTCAGGGCATGCAGCATTCACAACCTCTTGAGGCAGCCCATGTCACCTTGTTCAGCTATAATTGTTTGGGAATTCTTTCCTACATTAATCTTAAATTTGTGCCTCAGAAACTTCCACCCATTCCTCCTGATTTAACAGGTCTAACAATTCTTATACATATAATTCTTATATGTGACAGCCTATCTGAAAGTTGAAGACAGCTGACATACTCCCACTGACTTTTTCTAATAATGTTGCCAGGTCACTATAAGATAGCCTGTAACCAAGCCAAAAAAAAAAAAAGCCTATTCAATGGCTTCTCCTTCTTGAGATAGTAGAGCAGATTTGAATCCAATTAACAGTTATAAAACACCTATTATGAGCAAGGCACTGGGGATGCAAAGAGGAAAAAAAATGCTCCCTTCCCATGAGGAACTTACATTTTACTGTCAGAAAAATCATGTAAAAATAAATGTATAAATGATCATTTGATGAGGGAGATGAAATGACTATTTCAGGGAAGAGTACATAGATAAGTTAGTCTGGCACAGAGTGTGTGGAGGGGAGTAAGAGAAGAAATGGAGAGGAGAGGGGGTGGGTAGAAAGGAGGAGAGAAAGGAGAAGGGAGGGAAGGGGAAGGTTTGAGGGAACATACACAATTAGAAAGTGCGATCTGGATAATGATGCAGAAAAGTCGACTGAGAAAGAACAGTGAGACAAAGTGGGAAGAGAACCAAGTGTCACAAAACTGCAAATAGGAGGGGCTATTCTACAATTTATTGAGGCTTCATGATTCCACAATATTAAGTTATATTGCCCAGATATTGATGTGAAAAGACAAATGGGAGGTTTCCATTGCTAAACAAATAAACATCTAAGTTTGAGGGGGAAGGTTAGTTTTTAGTAACTTTGTACATAAGATGGTATAATATAGACTAGGTGATAGTGCCTGGAGACCAGTCTCTAGGGCAGTAGCTCAAGGCTCTGTCCTTGGTCCTGTCCTCAACCAACATTTCAAAGTGAGCAACAAACATTAATTCACATTCTATTTGGCCAGAAATTTCAAAGACTCATATTGTCCCAAGGGAAACAATTGGATATATCTTTTCTGGGGAAAACATCTCCATAGAAGTAACTATGAAATACAGAGAAAGTAAACACAAGGCAGTTTTCATCAGGAAATTACACAAAAACGACCTCTGGTTGGAGGTATTTGAGCTGAGTTGGAAGGAATCTAGGCTTTGTAGGAGTCAGAGATGAGGAGGGAGGGCACTCCAGGTGTGAGGAAGAGACAGTGCAAAGGCAAAGCTAAGGAGCAACTCTGGTTGGTTGCTGCAGGTTGATATCTTGTCCAGGAACTCCTTCACTCCTCTGCCATTGCTGATCTGCTGAGGTCATCCCCGGGGCCTAGAGGTCTCCTGGGCAGAAGAAGGGGAACTAGTCCTGTGGAGAGGAAGGAGCCATTACTGAGCAGCATATAGTTCTTGGACCAAGCAGAGGAGTCTCAGGATTTCACCCATGGCCAGAACTGAGGAGCCGAAGGGGACTGAGCTATGAATTAAAGAGGCTAATGTGAACTCTGCCCTTGATGGCACTGTGAGTGGTGGAGACTGTACAAGTCCAGGAAGAGTAAATAGGGCACGACAAGTTATGCAATAAGAACTTATTATATGTCAGGCACTGTGCTAAATACTCAGGAAATAACCACAAAAGTGACATATATGTAGTGCTTTGTGCCAAGTACTGTGTTAAGTGCTGGAGATACAAAAACCAAGTCAAAGAGAGTGTCCATCTTCAAAGAACTGGGGACTATGATACACATAAGGAAATGGTAGCCAGGGAGGGGAACTCTGGTCCAGAAAGTTACACATATGTTCAATGGGGCCATAAGAGGGTAGATTGTCACAGCATTTCCAAAGAAAAATGTCAGAGTTGGTGAAGGCTGGGGAAGGAAGTTGGAGAAATTCTGTGCAGACTTAGAGCTTTAGTTCTGGGCTGTGGGTTATGATGTAAAATTTTTAAGGCTCATATATTCTGCATCTGGTCATGGCAAATTCTGAATTCATGTATTCTGAGTTATTGAATTTCAGCTGCTGGCAAAAGTGAATTGTAGGATTTTTAAAAGAAAGGACTGCATTATAGTAGGTGGAAGATAGGAGCTTTAGTAAAAGGTACAATGTGGGAGAGAGAAGCCCCCTTTTGACTATAATCATCAAGATGGCCACTCAGCCTTACCATAGAGCAGGTGAAGGGAAAAACCTAGAATATGGATTTGGAGGGAACTGCACAGCAAAGAAGGCAGCCTCCTTCCTAAGGCCACTGAAAGGAACACACAGTTCTATAGTCCATTCAAGCAATAAGCATTTCTTTGAGCCTTCTGTATATGGAGCACGTGTTAGATTCTGGGAATATGAAGACAAAAATGAAAAAGTCTGCCTTGAATGAACTTATAGGGAAACAATATGTACGCATATAAGCTATGTACAGAATAGATGTGAGACAGTTTTGATGGGGAGGTTCTAGCAGCTGGGAAGTAGAAGGAGGGTTAGGACAGGCTGCATGGAGAAGGTGGAACTTGAGTCTTAAAGTGGAAGCCCAGGAATCTAAGAGGCAAGGGTCAGGAGTGAGAGCCTTGTCCCTGGCAATGAGGACAGCCAGAGAAAAGCACAGAGATGGAGGATGGAGTGCAGAGTGGGAGTCTAACCTCTGCTGCCTCCTCCCCAGTGAGGCTGATCTTCACTGCGACCAACTAACCTTTCCCTGTTTCTGTATTTTCTGCCCCTGAACCTTTGACTTCCTGTTTTGCCGCTTCTCTCCTGTTCCATCTGGTTTGGGAGTGCCTGCCTGCTTTGGTGATATCCCTTGTTGATCCTAGTGAGGCTTTCCTATCTGCTGCTGCAGCTTCACTTACCTTTAGTATATCCTGGAAACCCCCCACCCTAGATCCCTTCTTCCTGTTTCAATCTCTGGAACCTTAGCCATTTTCTCATCATGATGTGTTATTGTTTCTATTTTATTTATATAAAAATGCTATTGTTGCCAATTATTTTTATGTGACAGTCATTTCTAGATATACCACTTTCTTCTTTACTCACAGTGAGCTTTCCCTTTCCACAAAAAACTACAGATAGTTAAAACCCATCCTACAGAACAATCATGTCTGACTGCAGATTCACTGCTGCACACACATAGCTCCCTATCTCCCTAGTGAAAGGAGATGCATTTACTAGACCCACTAGACTGCAAGCTCCTTGAGGGCAGAGACTGTCTTTTGCCTCTTCGTGTATCCCCACCACTATGGCTGGCACATAGTAGGCACTTCATAAATGTTTAGCGAATACTTAATTAGTGACCAAGATTGATCCTGATAATTGCACATTTAGTATCATTTTATTGCCCTTTTCATTTTCCTTATTTCCATCCTTGCACATCCTACTCCTGTCTTCTTTACTCTGCATCAGTTCATATGTCTGCTCACAGTTACGTATTCATCATGTTCAATGTTTCTTACAGCATGATAATATTCCATCATACTTACGGGCCACAACTTGTTTAGCTGTTTCCTGATCTATAAGCGTCGCTTTGTTTCCTGTTCTTTGCAATTACAAAAGTGCTGCTATCAGCATTTTTTACCACCTTTGTTTTAAAGAGGGGGAAACTGAGACCCAATGGAGTTAGTGGTAGTGCATTCACATAGGTCCTAAACAAAGTGTTTTCCATCTGTTTTCTCATTTGGGCCTGACAGCTGCCCCCTCGAGACTTGGAAGCCAGGAATTAACGTGCATTTTATAGAGGAGGAAGCTAAGACTCGGAGAGGTTGGGGAGCAGAGCTGTAGCTTGAAGCAAGTTTGAAGAATCCCTCTGTAAGGCTGACAATAGCCATAGCTCCTCCATCAGCTAGAGGCCTGTTAAGTTGGTTTGTATATAGAACAACCAAAAACCAAAGCCAACCCCCAAGAGTTGTTAGAGCAGAGAGAACCAAGCACAAAAGGGAAACCTGAAGAAAGAAGGGGAGGAATGGCAAACTGTCCCGGGTCTTTGGAAATCCCATAGTTTTTTACTTCAGGAAAATCCAAGGACATGAGTACTAGCTCCCTAGAAAGGCTCAGCTAAGAAAAACTATACTAAGGCAGTTTTTACCTCTGGAGACCAAAGGGAAAAAGCTTGTACCTTACAAAGAGAGCAGTCTCTCAAAGGCATCTTCTGCAGGACATGGCTGTCAGTTGCCCGAAAGGTCATGCCCTTGGCCGTGCCAGTTTGTGCAAGAGTGCACCTTCACTCCCCAGATTGCCAGCCCTATTCCCCACATAGGTCTGGCTGCCTTGTGAGTGTGGTCATTTATGGGCACCCACAACATCTCCATACAAATCACCTTCCCCATGAATCAACGGTGGCTAATTCCAAGTTTATGCAGCCTTCCCCCATAAATGGAAAGATTAATTTGCTTACACACGCACTGTGAACTGATTAAAAAACTTGTTTGATACACACAGCCTTTGCTGATGAACAAATTAGACATTGAGAAATCAGATGCAAATGAGGAGTTTACATACACTATGTAAATTATGTCATCTCCCTATTCCACTGAGGATGCACATCTTGGCTAGGTTTCAGCACTGGAGCATTCAGCCAGCTCTTAGGAGATTGGAGGAGTGTTTCCCGATACCTATTCCTGTTCCCTCCTCTATCTGATTGTTTCTTATTCCAAATTGTGACAGGTCTGTCTGGACTTTACCTGCGCATTTCTCTTCCATCAGAAAATATCTGCCATAACTTCTGCTTGAGCTGATTTAGGGGGCCTCATGTAAGGGGTGGTAAACTGGACATTGCATTTGCCCCTCTACACAAGGCATACATAGGGTTCAGAAATTGGGAATTAGGACTCTCTTCTACTCATTCAACTGGGTTATCCATAGATATTCATCTATGAGATTTGAATAATTTACCCTCTAAAGAAAATGTATACGGGGGTAGTAAATATGTGTTTATTCACTTCACTTCACTTCAACCCAGCAAGCATTTATCCACTATTTTCTATGTGCCAGGCATAGTGCTAGACACTGGAGATTTGGTGACAGAGAGAAGTCATATGTGATTATATATACACATACTTACATACATAGATGTGTGCAGATATGTGTAGCATGAAATGTGACATCAGTCCTCAGCTGTCTTGAGGCTCTCTCTTCCTCAGCTGGGTTGGTTCCCTTACCCCATCTCAACACTGGCCGTTTGGGGTGATCATCCAAACGGGCAGATCCATGGCTATAATGACTCTGAAAATCCTAAGGGTAATCCTAGTGGGAGGAGAGACATATATATTATTAACTACTGTCACTCCTGAGTACCCACTGGTACACTTCCCACTTAACAAGTCAGCCAAGGAAATACCATTGACTTAATCATGGAATTGACAGAAGTCAAAGAGATAAGAATAATAACATAACACATTATGACATGCTGTAATATAACATAGCAGAACAGAACACATAACATATAACCCACAATACAATACAACACATAATTTAACATAAATCTAGGTCCCACTCTCCCACTAATACTAACAGTATCCATAAGGGAAATGGGCACAAAGTCACAGAAACCTAGCAGTATGTCGCATGAAGAGTGAAACCTATGTGCCTCACACAACTCACAACTACGTAATGAAGCCTGGACGCCCTTGATGTCTTTAGAGAATAGGGCACACCACATGTCACCTGCCGGGCTCTTCTTCTGGGCCTTGTCCTCTTGGTGTTTAAACCCACTTCTTTACTACTCCCAAACTGCTGAATGAGCGTTAAGTTATATTAGCAAACAGCAGTCTTTAAGCCTGGGATGAGTAAAACTAGTCAGTTTAGCTCAACGGGTTTTGAGGGGGCTTCCCTTGTTGAGCCATAAAAAGCAGTAAAGGGCAATATAGGTAAGCCCTGGATAGGTTTCCCCTCTCTCATGAAGTAGATGGTGCTAGAAAATAAGTCAGCCTTTCTCCCAGGTATCTTTCTCTCCAATCAGCTCCCAGCATCAGAGCTTTCCTCCAGTCAGATCACCTCTCCAACATAAACCACAGAGCTTGTCTGTTTCTTATCAGCTGGCCTCATAACAAAGCAGCTGCTATTGCCTTCTTTCTCCACTATACTTCCCTGCTTGTTGACTTCTCAGTTCTATTGTCTCCTGTCTTCAGCAGCTTCCAATATTCTACTTCCACATACTAATCTTTGAACTTCTCATTCCTCTCCTGCCTTAAATCAGTCTATGCATGTGTAGTATACTCACCTCTGACTTAAGTTGAAAAATCTCAGATTTATACAATTTATCAGATATGACACAAATAGTCAATTTATAATTTTTCCAACTATCTCCAAATAGTTCTTTGATTCAGTTTCCCCGCTATCAATGTCAGAATCTTAAAAAAACAGTCAAATATAAATTAGCTACCAAGAAACAATACATTGCAGCCACCTTGACCATCAGTCAGTACTGTTGTCTCTACAGGGCTGCTTTCACTCAGGTCGGCTTTCACTCAGGTCCTCTTGGCATTGTCTGTGTTTCTTCTCAACCGTTTTTCCCTGGTTTTTTATCTTTTGCTGTTAGTAAGCAGAATGTCTACATAAGAAACAGGCACTTCCTTATGCCTCATTATGAGGCAGCTAGGTAGCACAATGGACAGAGCACTGGCCTGGAGTCAGAATAAGCCTGAGTTCAAGTCCAGTCTCTGACACTTACTTGCTGTGTGATCCTGGGCAGTCACAACCTCTATTTGCCTTATTTCCTCAACTTTAAAATGGGGATAACAACAGTACCTACCTTGCAGCATTGTTGGGAAGATAAAAGGAGATGATATTTGTAAAATAAAAAAAGCACTCAGGGCCTGGCATATGGTAGGTGCTATGGAAATGCTTATTCCCTTCTCTTCCCCCTTTACATAGACACATAAAGATATGTGATAGGCTTACTTGTATGCTTATATGTACGTGCATATATGTTTAGGTGTGTATAGATATAGTCCAGACTTGTGATCACATCAGTCTATCTTGAGGCTACTCTCTTTGCTCATGCAGGCTGGTACCTGCTCTGTAATAGATAGTATTAGAAGATTGCCTGAGAAAGTGTGAAATTAAGTGACATAACCAGGGTCACATGGCCGCTAGGTATCAGGGGGCAGGGCAGGGCTTCCTGACTCCAAGATTGACTTTCTATATACTATGCCACTTGACCTTTCATGCTTGGGCACTCGTCACAATCACCATTTTTGCCACTTTCATTATGTCATTACCGCACACATTTAAGTAGCTCTTTGAGATTTGGAAAACATTTGCATAATTAGCCCCACTCAGACCTGAATAGGAAGTCCCAAGATAATGTGCCCAATAGTTGGCCCCCTAGCCTTTGCTTGAAGACCTCCAAAGTGGGGGAAGCCGCTGCCTCCTGAGCCAGTCCCATTGGTCTTTGGTAGAGTTGGGATTCTTAGGAAGCTTTTCCTGACATCAAGCATAAATTGGCCTGTCTGTGACCTCCATTCATTGCTCCAAGTCCTTCCTTGCAGAAAACAAACCTTAATCTCTCTTCCACAAGCATGTGAAAGGTAGCTATCACATCCATCCCCTACTCCTAATCCACTCTGCTCAGGGCCATGTTTCCTGTTTCTTCAAGAGCTTTTCATGCGGCAGGCTGTCCAGGCTCTTCACCAATCTGATTGCCCTCCTCTGGTCATTCTGTAGTTTATCAGTATCTTTCCTATCCGGCGGCACTGAAAACTGAACATTGTATGTCAAACAGGGTCTAAGTCACAGTGTTGTGGGACCACCATGTTCGTAGCTTTGCACACTAGGTCTCCTTCTATACAGCCTTAGGCTATATAAGCTTTTATCTTTTTCTGGCTGTATTGTCAACCTTTTGATGCATAGCGAGTTTGCAGTCCACTACCTTCTACCACTCCCCCCTCCCCAATCACTTTTCAGACAAACTGTTGTCTAGACACGCCTCCCCCATCCTGTATTTGTGAAGAGGAATTTCTAAGCCCAAGTGTAGGCTGCTGCATAGCTTACATCCCAGTGCACAGTGTTCTCTGTAGGTCCTTCTGCCAGCTCTGTGGGCTTCATCCAAGCCTAGCTTTTCTGGCTTTGAGAGATGCCTACCGCTCCACATTCCCAGCTGGCTCTCTCTGGAACAGAAGGCCGCCTCCCCTCAGGACAATTTCAGCTATTCTAACAATCCCTGACAACCTCTCCATTTTCTCTCTTTTCCACTCCTGAGCTCCTCTTTTGTTAATAAGAACTATCTGGGAAGGACTGAGGCTCGGCCCCTCTGTTTCTGCCTGTCATCTCCCTGGTTAGTGGCTAACCTTTCACTGGTGGACTGCATGGCTTGTCCTCGCTATCAAAGATCTTTGGCATGAAATCAGTCTCTGAGTCAGAGCTGAATGTGATCACAGAGCATTTGATAGTCTCAATTCCTCATATTCTGAGCCACTTGAAAATTGTACCACAGCTAAGGGGCTCTCAAAGCTTCCACAGGTAACCTGATATCACAGACAACAGCTTTAAGATATATGGTTTTTATGTACCTCTAATGCAGGCAGGGGCATGTAGGAGACGGCATGCCAGAATGGGAGGCAGAAGTCCTTGTCATAGGCCTTGGCTCCACCAATAGCTGCTCCTGCAATCCTGTGCAGCTCCTTTCCTCATCAGAAAAATGAAGAGATTTGTCTATATGGCGTCAGGGGGGTCCCTCTCACCTCTACCTCTATGGATACAGAATCATGGAGGGATGTTACACACTGGGATGTCCCAAGACAGAAAAATCACAGTTCTGAACTGCCCCCTCTGGAAAACCAAAGCAAACCAACCAACAAACGAACAACAAATCCAAGCATCTACTATAGTCTCTTGTGCATAGTAGGCATGTTTCATAACGATCTTTAAAGTCCTTTCCAGCTTTGAAAGCCTTTTAATCATATTGTGTTGGGGGCTGTCTCAAAGGAAGCCTGAGCTTTCCTCAGTGCCTGCCTCGTGCGTCTTCTGTGACAGCAAACCTTGCGTGATCTCTTCAGAGCTGTTAAAGCTCTACTTTCCTTCCTCAAATTTTTGTTAATGTTTCCTTTTTCACGTATTCGCTCTATACTTCCCTGAGAACATTTTGTACCCAATAGAATATAAGCTGTTGGAGGACAGAGAAGTTTCACTTTTGTCTTCCTATCTCCCATGCTAAAGACAATACCTGCCACATTGTAGGTGCCTAATCAATGCTTGCTGGTTATCTGTTTGTGTGTTGTATCCCCTCTCCTCCCCCGGTAGAATGGAAGTAACTGAAGGGGAGGAACTGTTTTGGGTTTTTTTGGTCTTTGTATCCCTAGCACTTAACACAATGCCTTGCATATGGTAGGCACTTAATAAATGCTTATCGAATTAGATTCCAGGCTTAGGAGGCAGTCAAGTCCTACTTTTGAACTTTGGCTTTGACTCTTTCTTAGCTCACGACCATTGGCCAAGCTACCTGTCCTCTCTCAGCCTGTTTTCTCATCTGTAATACGGAGATAATTAAACTTGGTGCACCTACAGTACAGGTATGTGAGCTCAAAGGAGAAAACGTATATCAGATGCTTCTAAAGCTTCCACACACAGTGCAAATGCCAACTGTCATTATCACACCCTGGCACACTGACCTAAGGCCATTTCAAGGATCCTTTGGACTGGCACAAAATCTCTTGGATGTTCCCTGACAACAGTACTGATGCTGATCAGGGAGACACTCTTATTATGGCATTTGCCCATTTACCTGAGGAGAGCAGACAGCACTTCCTCCCCCATAGCATCCTCTGCCCTCTAGCTCCCCTGCCATGTTCTCGTTTTCATGGTCAACTAAGTGGGCTTTTAAATTGCTTTCATTTAATATTTCAGCTTCCTATCCTAGAGCCAGCTGTGCTGCAGTGGCAAAAACCTCTGGCTTCTGAGTCAAAGGAACTGAGTTCAGATTCTGGTTCTGTGGCTTATTACCAAGGCAAGTCACTTTGCCTCTCAGGGACTCAGTTTCCTGGTTTGCATGGCAATAATTATGAGAGGCAGCTAAGATTTCGCCTCAGGATGTCAAAGTTTAAAGGGCACTGATAACATATCCCTTAAACTGGTTGAAATGAATAAAGCATATGAGATAGTTTGGTTTTTTTTAATGGGGGGGTGTGGGGGGCTTATAGTAAGGAAATTTTCCGCTAAGATAGAATAGCTGTGGTTTTACAATTTTTAGTCTCAGATAGTTGCTAAGATTTTGCCTGAGGTCACACACCTGAGGAAAGGTCAGAGGCAGCAGCCTGACCTTTCTGACTCACGGCCCAGCTCTCTTCTCTATACCACCTTGTCACTCAGAATTCCTAGTTAGTAAGAATAATTAGCTAAAATAGGAAGCCACTAGATGCAGTTCTCTCCTGGAGGCCACCCACCCCCTCACAGATGAGCTTCTCTTTAGCTTGGCCTCCTTGGCTCTTCCTTCCAGCAGTAGACTAGGGGTGTCCCAGGCCCTCTCCTTTCACAAAATCTTGGGTTCCAAGATCTGAGGCCCTTCCCTCCCCCAGCCGAATTTCTCTGGAAAAGTTCATTTGGAGGCTTGCCTTGGGCCACACATAGCTCCTGCCCCTGGCCTCAGCCATCTGAGGTACTAATTCCAGATTTGTTTGACTTTAAATGATTAGAAGATATCCAAGACCTTTTTCAGTTTCAAATACTATAATCTCTGAGCCAGTGATGGAGGGGATGGGAGAGGAAAGGGCTCAAGGTTGGAACCTATAATATTTTTATCTGTGTTTTCATCAACTCAGTCTTGGATTTTCCAAGTACGTCAGGTGATGTTATAGGTGGTTTGTCTTTCACACCCCCAGCCTCACCTTTGGGACTGCCCCTTTCATTTCTAACTAACCCCTTCTTAGGGTCCGGAGTCTCCAGGCTTCCTTCCCTACCTCCTCAGGAAAGCCTGTCCTCACATCCATTGGTCCAGACTGAATTGGGACTTTTGAATTGGTGAACATGACGCTGAAGTATGCTGGATTAGGCTTAAAGTATTTCTTTTTTTCACTGGTATTTGCATTTCAAGTGAGGACATACCTCAAACCAGACTTCTAAGGGTGTTTTTTTCACCTCAGGCAGAAAGAGTTTGAGGAAAGGAATGATCCTAGGGTCACAGAATTAGAGCCCAAAGGCCCCTCAAAGGCCACCCACTCCAATTCCTTCATTTTCTAGATGAGGAAACTGAGACACAGGAATTTTCAGTGACTTGATCAAAGTGATACAGGCAATAAGTATCAGAGGTAGGGCTTGAACCCAGGAACCCTCACTCTATAGTCATTACTTTTCCCAACATGCCACATTTCCTCACTATCACTATGGTCTGTGGGCTAAAGGAAGTTTCTGGGTATGGGTGTTTTAGGAGAGAAGTCAGTACAACCCTTCCTTTGAAGTTGAGTGGAAGACATGCCTCAGCAGTGGGGCGAAGGGACCCTGGGGGTTTTGGCTTGGGGATGGTGATAGCATGTGGTTGTATGGGTTGTATGGGGGTAGTGGTTGCTTTGGGGAGGATCTGCACCTTTCCTGGGAAGAAACATATCCCCTGTAGATGTTGGAACCCTGAGACAGTACCCTCTTTGCTCCATGCTAGTTATGGTTCTGCTAATAAACATTTTAATTGACGAAGTCCAAGTAGCACCCAGCCAGCCTGGTGAGAAGGTATTTTGGTACGGGGGGCTATCTGGTACTTCAGAAATCACACCATCCAGAAAGAATTTTCTAAACAAAAACAAAAACAAAAAAAGTCAGGGGGCAGCTAGGTGGCACAGTGGATAGAGCACTGGCCCTGAAGTCAGGAGTATCTGAGTTCAAATCCGGACTCAGACCAAACGCTTGACACTTACTAGCTGTGTGACCCTGGGCAAGTCACTTAACCCCAACTGCCTAAAAAACAAAACCAAAACCAAAACAACCAGAAAGAATTTTCTTCCTCCTACACCTAAGACTGCTGGTCATTTCAGGTGCAGGAGCAGCAGTCATCAAGCACACCCTGAAATGCTTTTCTTCATCTTGGGCTGCAGTTGGGCTCAGCTTCCAAGGCAGCTCCTGCTAGAGGGGTGACGTTCCTTCCCTGGCTGAGTCAGCAGTGACCTCACCACATTACTCTAGGCTGATCTTGTGAGAGCTGGCGTCCAAGTAGGCTGGAATTGTAGAAGGGAGGACACACCCCAGGGCATCCAGGTAAGGAGGATAGAGGAGACCCAGTGGGTGAATCTTGGCACAAGGGGATGAGTCTGGGAGAGTCCGTTTGTTAGAAATTGCGTTGGGCCAAGATCAGAGGAATCTAAACAATAAGAAGGAAGCAGAAGAGCCAATCTGCATTTCACGGTGTGCCTATCACAGAGCTCATCCCCTCACTGACCACATGGTCTTTTACTGGAAACGAATTTACAGCTGGTCATAATCAGGGAAAATTTGTCTACAGGTTAGGGAAAAAAATGTTTCTTGCTGCCAATATTGGATTTTGAAAAACCAAGTTGAGACCTTCCTGTCTCTCATTTAAGTGCCCATCATAAAGATTCTGCCTTGGGAGTCTGGCTGACGCCTCTATTGATATACGACTGTAGGAGTAAGGCTCCAGTTTACAGTCAATTGACTGGAAATGCCTACCTCAGCACTTTTGCTCTAGTCAGCTCCTTGTCGGAGGCTCTCCACCCCTCCCCCCACTGCGGGGCAGTCCAGTCTGCTTGGACAACAGGAGAGGGGATGAGAGTGGAGTGGCATCCAGAACAAAGGTGCCGATGAACCTCGGTGCGCATGGAGTGAGGATCAAGTTGGTGTGGGCTGCCATAAATGCGACTTAGGTTCAGTGCATATGTGTGCTGATGGACAATAGTGCTGGACGGTCAGACCACTGGCCCTGCTTGCAACCCAGGAAATGAAAAGGAGAAAGTGCCAGTTATCCTCACCAACTGCTTCCCACAGGGGAGGCAAACCTGAAGCAGCCGGGCACCCAGAGTGGGAGACAGATGCCAGGTAAGTCAAAGCAGCACTATGACCATCCCAAGTTCCATGGCTCCCTCCTGTCTCTAAGATCACACTCCTCTACTGGGTGCTTAAAGCCTTTCACAACCAGTTCCAACCTATCTTTCTAGACTAATTTCCCATAATTCCACCTCAAATATCATTAGCTATGTCAGAAATTCCAAATCTTCCTTCTGTGTCTTTGCATAGGCTGTTTCCCATGCCTGGAATCCTGTTCTCACCTTTTCCTCTTCTTGGCACCCCTACCTCCCTTCAAGGCTGAGCTCATGCAACTAATAACTGTGATACTAATAACAGCTAATATTTACGTAATGCCTTCTATGTGCCAGGCATTGAACCTCATGCTTTACAAATATCTCATTTGATCCTCACAACAACTCTAGCTGGGAGAGGCCATTATTATCCCCATTTTACAGATGAGGAAACAAACAGGTGAAATGACTCACCCAGGGTCACACAGCTGTTAAATGTGTGATTCTGCATTTGAACTTGGGTCTTCATTGACTCCAAGCCCAGAGTTCTATCCACGGCCCCATCTAGCTGCCTTTCTAGATCTCCCCAGTTGTTAGTTCTGTCCCAACCCCAGAAATCACTTGGTGTACATGTTGTATTCACTTTATCAATGGACACAGCAATTCTTCCTGCAGCAGAGTGTTAATTCTTTCAAGACAGGGAGAGGGCTTTTTTTGATGTGTGTTATTACCGGCACTTAACACAGTGCCTGGCACATAGAGGAAGTTTGATGAATTGAACTGGATTTCTTTTGCACCTCTTCCTGGGCTACGGTGGAAATTCCATCTAGTTTTCAGCCTATAATCCCTCTTTTTCTATTTCACTAACCACATAGTTTGTTTTTCTTTCTGATGCCTTTAAATTCAGCATGTGAAGAAATAAATTCTCCATCTTTCTTTGGAATCTATGTGCCTCTGTTATACTGTATCACACCACTTATGCTGTATCCTATGCAATGACCTCATGACGGCTTTTTCTTCTGGCCCAATGGAGGAACCAGAAGATCTCTTTTTTCTCCCACTCTGAGTCTTTTTTGTATATTCTCACAGGATGGTCCCTGGCTTTTTTCTTGCAGGTCCAAATCTTTATTGTGTCCTGCCTCTTTCTCTACCAGCCCAGGGCCATGCCAACAGCTGTAGCCAGGCAGTCTCTGGGTGGATGTGATAGTGGTATGGAGGTAAAGAATGGGTACAAGGGGAAGACCCAAGGTAAATCCCATTGTCTGGTTTTTGTTGAGGAGAAAAATCAGGTTTTTCATTTTATCTCTGTATCCTGGAGGCAGCTAGCGCAGTGGACAAAAGGTTGGCCTGGAATTCAAGAAGCCCTGCCTCTGATACATCCTGGCTGTGTGACTCTGGGCAAGTCACTTAGCCTATTAGAGCTGTAGGCAACTCTTTAAGAGTATAAGTTGGGGGAAGGGCGCAGCTAGGTGGCTTAGTGGATAGAGCACCAACCCTGGCCTCAGACACATAATACTTCCTAGCCGTGTAACTCTGGGCAAGTCACTTAACCACAATTGCCTCACTAAAAAAAAAAAGTATAAGTTGCAAAGAAGGTTCTCATCTGATCCTATCTCTGGCACTCACTACCTCAGTAACTGTGGGCTAGTCAATTCATTTTCAGGGCCTCAGTTTCCTCATCTGTAAAATAGTTAGACTGCATAGCCTCTGAGGTCCCTTCCACTTCCTATAATGTGAATTGGTGGAGGGAGTTTCCACACTAAGTGATGCCAATAACCCTCTCCCCCCCAAAAAAGTTTTCATATTGCCTTGCACGTAGTAGGCATGTAATAAATGCTTTCCTTCCTTCAGAGTTAAGGGAAACATTCAGGACAGCCTTGAAGGCAAAAAGAGCCTTCCCAATGAGCTAATATCTATGGAGTACTCTGTACCTGTGCCACTTAAATATAATTATCATTATCATTACCAGTATTACATAGTATTAATCATAATAAATCATACTCATAATCATATATGATGAACAAAACTGCAAATAGTAATAACGACAACTGCCTAAGCAGCATGTGAGTGGGTGTTTAGCTTCACCTTAAAAATTTGTGGGCTGATTATCCTTATGTGTGTGTGTGTGTGTGTGTGTGTGTGTGTGTGTGTATCTGCAGATTTTATATATGTGTGTATGTATATGGGCAGTGAGATGGTGAAGTGGATAGAGTGCTGGCCTAGAATCAAGAGGACCTGAGTTCAAATTTGGCCTCAGACACTTACCAGCTGTGTGAGACCCTCAGCAAATCACTTCACCCGTTTGCCTCAGTTTCCTCATCTGTAAAATGAGCTGCAGAAGGAAATGTCAAACCACTCCAGTGTCTTTGCCAAGAAAACCCCAAATGGGGTCATGGAGAGTTGGACAGGACTGAAATGACTAAACAACAAAAATGTATATGCATGTATATGTGTATGTATGTATGTGTAGACATGTATATGTATATGTATGTATGTATGTATGTGTAGACATGTAAATGTGTATGTATGTGTATCTGTCTATCTCTGCTTCAGGTCTTTTGGCCCTTGGGTTGGAAAGACCTCTTCTCTTCCCTTCTCTCCTTAGTCTCATCTGCAATCATCAAAGTTCTGCACCTCAGGCATTCCCTCCAATGATCAGCATAACAATAGCAGTATTTTTAACCTAGTTCACAGTTTAGGAAGTACTTTGATACCTCAGTGTCAAATCACAGAGTGATGAAATTTGGAAGGGACCTCAGCTGTCTCTGGTCCAGCTTATGAAATATGTTAGAGTTAGATTATAACTGTTAATATACCAGACATGTGATTGGTCATCCACCCTCTGCTTAAAGACCTCCAAGGCAGGGAGCCCCTTCCCACTCAAGGCAGCCATTCCATTTATGGGCAACTGCCTCACATTGATCCCAAATAGGTCTCTTTGCAGCCAACCCCTCTTTCCTTGTTCCTGGTTTTATCCTCTAGGGCCAAGCAGAACACAGTCCATCACGCCAACATGGGCCAGTCCTTCAGATACTTGAAGAGGATCATTATGTCCTCCCTGAGTACTCTCTTCTCCAGATTCAACATGACCAGTTCCTTCAACTGATTTTCATATGTCATGGTCTCAGCTCAAATCTCACCTTCCTCAGGAGGGCTTTCCTGGTTCTACCACTGCTAGTGCCTTCTTCCTTAGGTTACCTTCCATCTACGTGCTCCCCTCACATGTGTGTGAGCATATGTGTGTGTGTATGTGTGTGTATGTATACCAGAAAACATTAAAACCACCATGGGCTAATATAGAATATAATATTATTATATACAATAATATTACATGATAATATAATATGATATCCTATTACATAATATCTATTATGTCCGTGGTGGTTTTAATGCTGTCTGCCTCATCAGACTATGACCTTCTTGGGAGCTGAGACTCTCTTTTGCCTTTTCTGTCAGTCCCCAGATATTAGCACAGTGCTTGGCACACAGTAGGCACTTACATACTTCTAAACAGACTAAAATGCATGATGTTTGGCACTCACGGCCCCCCCTCGCGGCAGGTAGGACAGGAATGAGAAGCTCAAGGTCTCTGGCTAGAATCTCACTTTTCTGAATTCCTGGACAGTGCTTCTTCCCTTTCCCCATCCTGGCTCTGCAATGTTTCTCATGACCATTGTCATTTGAATTTTAAAATAGTTTTCTAGCTTTGAAAAAAAGAATCAATTTTCTGCATTAACTGAACAATGTGAGAGACCTTGTGGTACAGTAGAAGTCCCAAGTTCAAATCCTGTCTCTGACAAATATTGGCTGGGTGACCCTGGGTGAGTCATTAATTTCTCCAATGGTTCAAGAAACTTGTAAGACTCTAAGTTATAGAGCAGGTGCTGCTTTCCATTGGTGAGGGAGTTTCCTAGACCAACAGAATCCCAGCGCTGGGCCAAAAAAGAATAACTCCCCCCACCCACCCACACACACAGAAGTCAGCCACCAAGCTCCTGTACCCCCAACTTGGGCCTAATGGAGAGAACAAGTGGCTGAGTAAATGATTTTCAAGGCTCTCTGCCCTCTCAGCCAATTTTTCCAGGCATTCTATGCCTGAGACCGCAGGCCATTTGCAGCACAACCTGACAGAAAACTTTCCCGTAAACATACAGCATAGAGAGGACTCAACCCAAGAACACCAGCCTCCCGAGCTTCCATGGTCACCTCCACAGAGAAGATCTCCTCCATTCTGGCTCCTTTGTCATTTTTGCAGATGAGGAAACTGAGACCCAGACAAGTTAAGTAATTTAACATCTGCAGTTAATTGATTCAGAACTGGAAGGGTTACTTGGGTTACTGGAGAATCATGGGCCAGCCTAGACCCAGTGATTGAACACATCACCACTGTGTTGCACTATAAAATTTAGACTCAGAGGATCTCTCAGATTTAGACTTGAAATGAACCATCCCTCTCATTTTACTGTAACAGGTCACAAGCCTGGATCATATGTATGCGACCCCCTTCATTGGTGGAAAGAGTGATTACTCAATGCTGTATGTCTTCATGAGGCTTTGCTTGAGAGATTGGGGGCAGAGACATTCTTTTTACTCAATTTGAGAGGATGTATATGGTTCCATATTCTTTCAAGGCAGAAATATGGAGGGAAAGGAAACAGACTTTTATGGGTAGACATGGCTCTCAAACATGTCCCTCAATTCCAGCCAGCCTCTCTAGAGACTTTGGGAATTTCCCTTTGGGAGAGATCAGGGTCTCTCTCTTATTTGGATTGAGGTATCTCCCTCCTAGTAGGAGAGCTCATTCACTGTGTATATAGTCTAGCATATTCTAATCTTCATAACTTCTCTGATTTCTGTTTGCTATCTGATTGTAAAAAATGGATGTATCGCTCGTCACTTTAAGATGGTGTTTTATGTAACTAGCATTTGGTGGGAGGGGTCAGGCCTTCTGACATAAGCTTGGGGCCACAATGCTCTTCAAGGCATAGTGAACAGGAAAACAGATTGAACCTAAGGGGGGAAGGCAACAATCATTACCCTAGGCTAGCAATAATTTCTTTAGGGGTAAATAGATACAATTCTATTCCAGTAGCCCTCTTTTAGTAGATGAGCATGGTCAGCCTGTGTTCCCTTCTGCTCCTGTCTAGATAGAAATCAAAGTCTCCTTTGGTGAAGAATAGACAAGATTCCCAGTATACCTCCCAGAGCTTTCCCTAATCTGCATTTAGACAGCCCATGTGATTCTGTGTCACCTACACAGGCAACAAACATGGAAGGGGGAAGAAACTCAAGCCCTGAAAGAAATTACTTGCCCAAGATGACACCTGTAGTCAGGTGGGAGACAAAGTGCTTTCCTCCTAATAACCCCATGAGGTAGATGCTGGAGATCTCATTCTCCTTCAAAGATGTCAAGTGACTAAGCCAGGGATGCATGTATGTGTCAAAAGCCCAAGTTCTTGTTGATTTCCAGTTCTCTGTCTTTTCCACTCTGCCCTGCCTCCCTGCCCTCCCACCCCATCTCTTTTTCTTTCTTTTCTCTCTCTACATACAGCCCCAGAGGAGGAAACAAGGAAAGTGCCTTCCTTAGAGATAATGGTAGCAGCTTTCTCACTCCTTTATCAGCTGCCCTTCTTCTAAGATTAAAATAAGCCACAGTCCAGGGCCTTTTTCAAGTTCAGTGATGTCAGCCACTGTACCCCATGTACATCAGCTGAAGATGGTCACATCTTGAGTTCTTTTGTACCCTATCTCCTCTCTTGCTCAAACAAGGTCTCATGGTGGCATGGAAGCAATTCTGGGCTCTCCAAACCTGGGCCAGTAGAGCCCAGCTGGTCTGTGGTACTGGCTGGAAAGGCTTTGAGGATGGGTTGGGGGTCTGGACTGTATAACACATTGTGGGGCTGCCATCTTGGGACTAGCTGAACAGACTTTCAAGAGGCTCATCTCTGGAAATGGGGAGGGGAAGGGATATACTCCTTTGGCTTTCCTAGACCATCTATTATGTATTGCATAGTGACTGCAAGCAGTGGGAGGAAAGAGTACCTGCACCAAGGAAACCACAGTTCCTTGAAATATTGAAGTGGGTGGAAATTGCAGAGAGGAGATTTTGGCTTTATGTCAGAAAAGCTTCCTAGCAATTGGAACTAAGCAAAAGTAGAATGGTGGCCTCAGGAAGAGATGGGGCCCCTCTCCCCGGAGATCACAAAACTTAGAACTAGAAAGGAGTTCAAGGGTCATTGAGTCCAATTCCCTCATTTTATAGATGAGGAAACTGAAGTTTTGAGAGAAGTGACGTGTCTAGGGTTACACAGCTATCAATTATCTGAGCTCGGACTCAAACCCAGGTCTTACTGGCTCCAAATCCAGTGTTCTCTCTGTCCTGACTTTTCAAGCAGAGTCTGGGTAGAGTCCACTTGATGTTACAGAAAGGATTCTCGATCATATATGGACTGGACTAAATGACGTCTAAGGGGCAAATCTAGGCTTGATGACTGATCAAATATTCCTAATGGTGAGTAAGATTCCTATCATTTGAGAGCTGGCCAGGACCTCAGGGGCCATCTCGTCAAAACCATACCCAAAGGAACCCCCACTCTACCATCCCTGACAAGTGGTCATCCAGCCTTTGCTCGAAGACCTCAAGGAAGGGGCAGCTTCAGAACAGCTCATCTAGTTCGGAAGCTTTCCTGACAGGAAGCTTAAGTTGGCAGCCTAATCCCTGGCATTGTTGTTCTGCCTTCTGGGACCAAAGAGGAGAGATCTAATATCTCCTCCACATGATGTCCCTTCAAATAATTGTCCCCTCTGAGTCTTCTCTTCTCCAAGCTAAACGTGTTCGTTCCTTGAACCAGCTGTTACGGACTCAAGTCCCTGAACCCGCCTGGTCGGGACATCCTCCAGGCTATCAGTCTCCTAAACTATGGTGCCTAGGAAATAACACTGCTCTAAATAGGGGCTGAAGAGGGCAGGGTCCTGTGAGACTACACTTCCTTCTTAATGCAGCCCAAGATTCTGATGACTTCTAATGTGCTTGTGGTCCACTATGCAGATCTGCTCAGAACAACTGCTGTCTTTCTTGGCATTTGCCATTTTGTTTTCACGATGCTGATTTTTGTGCCCAAGTGCTTTATTTGACATTTAGCCCTATTGAATTTCATTTTAGTAGAATGACACAATACTCAGGTGTGTCCAGACCCTTGTGGATCTTTTCAGATCTTGCTTCTGTCATCCAGTAGACTTGCTAACTTTTCCAGATGGCTGTCACTTTTAAGCTTGATGGCCCTGTCATGTAGACCTTTATTTAAATCATCCATAAAAAGATTAAATAGCCCAAGTCAAGCACTGTTCCCTGGGCTATTTCCACTGGAGACCTCTTGTCACATAACAAACATTAATCCTACCGCTCTTTAAGTCCTAGCCAAAAGTAGGATGATCTAGCTTAGAAGAGGTGGGCATGCCCATCTCTGGAGGTTTGATTTATTTACACCATCTGTTGGTGCTTTTAATTTGTTTACCAACTGCCATACTTTTTCCATTGCATTCCATCCCCCATCTCTGTCTTTGACACAGACAAACTGAGGCCTGAGAAAGACCTTAGCTTAAAAAGGCCAAGGTCTCCCATTGCATCTCCAGTCATCCTGACATATGTCTTACCACTGGACTCAGATGACCTTGGAGGAGAGAGAGAGGCTGATGACTGCGCAGCTCTGCCTCACTTAAATCCAATTCACTTGCAAGTCAAGACACTACCTTCCTGTTGTCACTGGTCCTCTCTGAAAACAAAGGACAAACAATAGTGTCATTGTACTCACTGTCCCATATGCCTTGAAGGCTTTCTCTCCTCACCTCAGCCTTTCATAATTCTGAGCTTTCTTCGAAGTTCTGCTCACAGGCCACCTCTTACATGAAGTCTTTCTGATTCTCTCAGCTGATGGTGAAGTCTCCCTTCCCCTGAAATTACTTTGTACTCATTTGAATTCATTTATTATTTACTTATCTGTGTGCATTATTTCCTGGTGGTGGAATATAATCTCTACATGGGAATGAGCACATAATAGGTGCTTGATGGAATTGAATGAGAATATGCTAACCTAATGCTATTTTTATTCACTTCACTTGCATCATTCTTGATAACGCCTTTAAAGACTATCCAATATCCTGCAAAAAAAAAATACCATTTGTGCCTGGGGTCTGAGGTTGTTTTCAGCTGTGACAAGAGTTTATCTCATATCTTAACAAACCAGGCTGTGATTATGGGTGGAAACTTTCCATTCCATTCTCTCGCAAGGCAGCCTTTTGATGCTATTAAAAGTTAAATGAGAAATCTCTTTCTAGTTGAATATGAATCTTTGCTAGACACATTTCATAGTATTTGAATTGAGCCTTCAGATCCTGCTAGTCAAGGACTTCCCATGCTGAAGGGCTGTATTGGCAGACTTTCTAGAAAAACAGAAAGATCTAATACAAGGCAAACCATTTTTCCCACAGCTTCTGCAGGGGTTGGCTGAGATGTGGACTTTTTTCCAATTGGTACTGGAGTGGTTTTGTACCACTGTGCTCACCTTTTATTTTTAAGCTTGAATTAGGTAGTTCAATGGTAGACCTGATGTATTATCTACCCATAGAACATATGGTTAGGCAGCACTTAGAATAGTATGAAGCATATAGTAGGCACTTAGAAAAGTTAAGCTTGTTGGGTTGAATTGAATCAAAGGTTTTCTTCTATGATAAGCCTGACATTGATTTCTGATTTTCCATAAATGTAATTGATCATTACTCTCTATCTGTACTTCTTTGCATAATATAGGTCTTTTAGGCACTCAGTCTCATCCCCTTTCAATTTCTTTACTTCCATGAGTTTTTGGTAGTTGGGTATAAAATTCCAATATTTTTAATAAGTGCAAAATTTGAAAAGAAATTCAAATCCCAGCCAATGAGTGGTCCCCAGTAGTTTATATTGTCAGGTGCCATAGTACTGGTGACAGAGTTAGCCCTCCCAATTGTGAAGGCTTATGGATTTATCACTAGTTGGGAGCATTTCTTGGGATCCCAGACTTAAAGCTGGATAAATAATTTAAGTTTATTTAATAAATACTTTAAAATAATAAGAAAATATGAAGTCATAAAGCTTAGAATTGGACCCCTTTCCTCTAACTGCAAATTTGATTCAATCAACATTCATTGGCTAACTACCCTACTGTGTTCCAGGCATTGTGTTAGGTACAGAGGACACAAAAAAATGAAATATTCTCTGCCCTCCTGGGGGGCATTGACACCTGGGTCCCCAAGAAAGGCCTCCTATGGGAGGTCGCATCTGAGCTAAGCCTTGAAGGAATATCAGAATTCCAAGAGGTTGAGGAGAGGAAGGAGAGCCTGGCAGTGGGGATGAGGGGTCTATGCAAAGGTTGGGAGGTGAGGCTGGAATGCCTGGGCAATACTAGCCAGTATACCATTGGGCCTGGAATGTAGAGTGCATGAGGACCCATAATGGGAAGGCATGTAATATGAAAATAGTCTGAAAAGATTGGTTGGAGCCAGAATGTGAAGGGTTTTAAGTAACAAGCATGCACAGGGATTTGTATTTAGTCTAAATGGGGCTCTCATATGCCTTTACATTGGCCACCACCATGCCTGGAATGCCTTACCTTGTCTTCTCTCCTGACCCCTCCCCCACTAGGATCCCTGGTTGCCTTCCAGGGTCAGCCCAGGACTTACCTTTTGCTTGAATTCTGTCCTTATCCCCCAAGACACCAGTGTTGGCCAATCCTTAAACTTCTTTGTGGGTATCCTCGTAGTAGTGGACCCTAGTGAGAGCTTCTTCAGCAAGGCTGAAGAAGACGGGAGGGACAGGCCAAACCCACCTGCCTTTCTTATTTGTACAGCCATACTGATTCCCCCATGATATCATCTCTTTGTAATACTTCCTGGCCCTCCATGAGTTAAGAGGGATTCAGGAGGCTTCAGTGGTAGAGTCGGAAGCAGAAATAAAATTTGGGATGACCCAAGCAGCTTAATCATTTGAATCTTCACCAGGGATGGCATTCACTCATTGAACTAATGCAGGAGGCATTTAAACATTTTGATAAAATGATTTCTCCTTATCATCTGTGATCAAATGGGAGATTGCAGAGGGCACATTCAGTCCCAGTAGTTTGCAGGTTTCTCTGCTGCTAAAAATTGGAAATTTAGTGGAGAAAGAATAGAGCACATCAGGAGATAGATGTGCTCTTACAAATTGGGTAATTGACTTTGAAACCCAATATTTGCTGGTAAATAGATAAAATGTTTGTGAGAGCACATTTGACAAGTAAATTGCGCAGCCATAAACCCTTTCAAGAAGCAGGCAAGATATAAATAAATGAAGGAATAAATTAACCAACTAAATAAATAGCTAAACCGCAACATTGTTTGCAGATAGGCAATACTATATGAAACACCACTAGTTTTTCTGCCTTGTTATTTGTAACAATTTCCCACTGCAGATGAGAGCTTCCATTAATAAGAAAGTGTACTAGAGAGAGGGAAATTGAGGTTAATTCCCACCTCCCCACTCTCTGCCTGACTGGGTATGTCATTTTACCTTTCACTGCCTCAGTTTCTTCATGCAAAAAATGAGGAGAACAGTGCTTACAGACAGCCAGGCTCATGAAGTTGTGACAAAAGGCCTTTGTAACATTAAAATGCCATAGGAATGGGGGTGCCTATTACTAGAGAGTGGATTGGGGCAAGACGGCCAAGCCTTGCCCATTTCCATCTCAGTTGCCAAGTATATGGATCCATGATTGTGTGTGTTCGAGTTTCTTTGGCAGAACATAATTTTTCCTTTCTTAGAAACCCTCGCTTTCTTCAAAGGATAGCTCAGGAATCGCTTCCCACAAGGGTCATTGCCTGAGTACTCTCCCTTGTTTCCCCATTGCTAGTTTTCTCTTTCCCTTGAAATAACTTCATATTACTTTGTAGCTGTTTACATATAAACATATCTTCTCGATTAAATGTAAGCCCCTTGACGGTAAGGGACTGACTTTTATTTCAGATTTTGGATCCCTCATGCCTAGCAGAGTGCCCGGAATACAGTAGCAGCTTAGTAACAATGTGCTGAATTTGTTTTTTAAACTTTTCATCTGAAGGAAGTTTGTCTTGAGTTTATTTATTTTGCCTCTAACAGTTTATTCAAGAAACTGTTTCTAGGTAAGAGTCAGAATATGAGGCAGGGGACAAAAGATGTGAAAAGTGGATTGAAACTATTGGTCCTGGAAAATATCTGTTCTTTATAATCCTTAACTTCAATTCATGTAGCAATTGTTAATCTAATCTAGATAGAGGGAAGGTAAGCGACTTGTCCAAGACAGCTGGCATAGAAAGGATGTGAACTCCTCAGTCTTCAAATCTAAGATTCTCTCGACCAGACTTTGCTGCCTCCGAAACAATTAACAAGTATCTAGTAAGCACCTACTCTGGCACTCTACTAGGTGCTGGGGTTACCAGGATAAATAGGAAACAGTGACTGCCCTCAAGGAGCTTACATTCTCCTGAAGAGGAAACAATAGGTTCTCAGATGAGTAAATACAAAATATACACAAAGAAAATTCGAAGTGATAGCCGGGGGGGGGGGGGGGGGGGGAATCAGGAAAGCCTTCTTGAAGGAAGGGACTATTTTTATTTTCTTTTGGCTTTTGATTCCCAATGCCTAGCAGAGTACTTAGGATATAATAGGTAACTAATAAATATTTGTTGAATTGAATTTTTCTAAACTATAATTACAAAGGAAATTTCCCCCAAATTTCTTTTTTTCCCTTAAGAGTTTCTGTGGGAAACCTTGAAGATGGAACTTGAACTGAGGTGAATGAGTTTCCTCCTCATCTCTGCCTCTCAAACTCTTTGTCACAGATTTCACAGAAGCTCAGAACTGGAAATTATCGATCCAGAGGTTATGTGATCTTATTCTAAGATTGGAACTGTCCACGCTGGATAGGACACACTAGTCATAGTTGAGATCACTTGATGGGAGAGGGTTGGATTAGTCTGCCCTTATGGCCTCCTGGTGCTCAAGGAGCCATGTCCAGTGTGAACAGTAGAGTACCAAAATGGACCACTCAAGGAGAAGAGACCCCAGAACAAATACCATAGACATGGTGCCTGACTTACTGTTCTACATCTCTTAGACCTGGCTTATGTCTTACCCTACACATATTCCATTTCCTTCCCAAATGCTCTGTCTCCAGCTAGGATACCCTCCTTGTTGATCTAATTCCATGCCACTGGATGGTCATTATACCCTGGCCCCAGCCACTCATGCACCAGTACCCTTCCTATTTCCTTGTCCTCCTAAATACCCTGCCTGAAATGCCAATATGATCAACGTTCTGTCTACGTCTGATGTCACTGCAGTGGAGACAACAGTAGGGAGAGGTTTTCCTCATTCACAGAAGCCCTCATACTCACGTTCCCCTTCAGCCCCTTAAAAGCTGGCCCCAAACTTTCTTTCTAGCCTTGTCATGGCTACGTCCATCTAAACTGGTGTTCTTGCTATTTTTCACACACAATCCATCTCCTCCAGTCTCTCTGACTCTTTGTTGGCTCTCCCCCATGCCTGGAATATAGGTACGCAGACATACCTATGTATATAGGTAGCAATGCTTCCAGTCCAATGGATATATGTATGTATATCCATATGTCTAAAACTGTGCTTCTAGACCGATATATAGCTATATCTATACACACACACACACACACACACACACACACATACATACATACATACACACATACGTCTGACAGGTCTAGTCTAGTTAAAACATCAAGGCACCCTCAGGGAAAGATAGGAGGCAGCATGTACCAAGCAAATCAAATCACCACTACCTTAAACACCATCTTCCCTCAGCACATGATGGAGATGGCCCAGGACTCTGAACCCAAGAGCCTTGGGAATAGCAATGCTTCCAGTCTAGTATCATCTTGGGAAATAGCTCCTATGGAAGTGCATCCTGGAAACTAATGGCTCCTGTAGTGTTCATAGCTACTGATGGCCCAGAAAGGAAAGTTCTTACCACCAAGTCTTTGGTGGTCACTGTCTACCATTGTCAAATGGTTTAACATCAGAAATCGAAGTAATTTTATCAGTGGAAATGAAATCAAAGAAGAGGCATCACCATCTACTTTGCCACTGCACTCTAAAGACCATGAGACCTTTCCATGTTATTTATAGCTGCAGCCTTCCACATGTGTCATCTCCTCCATTAGAATGGGATCCCTTGAGAGCAGGGGTTGTTTTACCTTTCTATTTGTGCCCTCAATGCTTAGCACAGTGCTTTGCACATAGTTAATGCTTAATATATGCTCTGTTCATTTATATGCTGTCTGCCCTGGATAGACTGTAAGCTCCCTTAGGGCAGGAGCTACTATTGCTTTTGTTTTTATATCTGCCTTGCTTGGCACCAAGCCTGACACATATTAGACCAGAATAAAATGCTTGTTGATTGAAGATGTTGACTCAATGACCCCACCAAATGCCTTATTCTCCTAAGTTTTCATTCAGTTAACATTTATTAAAACTCCATTATGTGCCAGATATTACACAAGGTGCTGTGGGTGGGGCAAAGAAACATATGATCTAATACTTGCCCTCAGAGCATTTGGAGCCTAGTAAGGAAGATAAAACTCATATAGTATCTGTATTACAATCTACAGTGTGATAAGCACCTAAGGGATTTTGAAAAAATGCTCTAGAAATCCAGAGGAGAGAGAGACCTGCCAGGTCTTTTAGCTTCTCACTTAAGCCTTTTTCTAAGATGTATATGTGTATGTGTGTGCGTGTAGATTTAACCAGCTGTACTTTGTTAGAACAATTAACTAGCTTTTAGCTTAGGGGCCTATAATGATCCTTGGGTACATGTGGTTCTTTTCTCTGCTTTTTTAAATTGAGTTTGTTGGTCAAAAAATTATTAATATGATCTAAATAACTCAGAGCCCCCAGTTAAGTAAATTCATTTTATTCAGTCAGAAGTTTGGTTCTCTGCCTTAAATTTCCTGTATTTCTAGATAACCCAAGGCTTTTTTATATTTTCAGAAAATCAGTATACAAGATAGAGTTAAGCAAAAGAAATCAACAGAATGTGTTACTGTGCTTATTACTGGTTAGGTGTGAGGAACTAGGGAAATGTTTCTTGAAGAGGTCATTCCGAACAACTGGTAACTTTACTTGGAGTCAGTCCTCTGTTCCAACATGCCTACAGGGTTCTGCTGGCTCATTTCAGTCTTTCCTTTATCTGCTAAGACTCTTTTTCAGTTCTGCCTTTCACTGGTTGGCTCTGTGTTAAAGATCCTTTCCAGTATAGCTTGTCAGTATGGGTGGGGCTGGGAAGGACCTCGTGGGCTGTTTCTGCTGATGCTGCTCAGGTCTATTAGTCTGCACTACTTCCTCTTAATTTGATCTCTTGCAGATAGTGTCTTTAAAAAAAAATCCTGGGAATGACTCAAGACCCAATTCCAGCTCACAGATTACCAAAGTCCAAATCACTCTCAGGACTTTGTGGGAATGCTTGTCCCTCTTGAACTACAAATCCCAGAATGCCAGTCAGTTCTCAAACCCTTATTAAATACATAATCAACAATTTTGCTCCTTAAACATGCTGTAATTCTTTTGAATGAGGGAGTGAACTCAGTGAGCAAATCAGATATGAAGCTATAGGCTGAATCTAGGTCACAGCTCCTCACCTCTGTATCCTAAAGCTCTGTCTTATTACTATAAAATTAACGGGAAAGGTAGGTACAGGTCAGACCATGGAAGGATATGAAGGCAAGGCTAAAGAGTTTGAACTTTGTCCTGAAGCCCACTTAGGGTTTTTGATTTTGATTTATATGAATTAAGAAGAGTATGGAGGCAATGTGCAGTATTGTATGCAGGATATATTGGAGGGGGAGAGACTGTAACCAACAAACCAATTTGGAAGCCATTTCAGTAGAAGTAAGAGCCACTGAAGGTCTGAGCTAAGGTAGCAGCAACCACAAAAACAAGGAGATATGTGGGAGATACTTCACAGGAAAATTCCAAAAGACTTGGCAATGATTGGATATGGGAGACGAGAGGAATGGAGGAAGAAAGCTGCAAAATTAATAGTATTTTATAAATCATAGAGATAGAAGGGAGTAAGAGATAATCTACTCTAATTGTATAGGTGAGGAAACTGTTGAATGTTGAATTTGGCTTAGTAGATTGCCTAAGGTCATATAATTCCTAAACACCAGATCCAGGATTCAACCAAGATGTTTTAACTCTAACGACTGTGTTTTCCCCACTGATCCTGGCTGGCGGTGATATGTGTGTGGTGGAGAGATTTGTTTTATGCTGGTCTCTAATCACTAGTGACTATGCCTCTTGTTTGGAGCAAGCAGCAAGGTATTGGATGACCTGATTTGGACTGCAATGTTGCATTTCTGAGCATAGACCTTAACTTCATGTGTACATGATTGTGTGATTTGTCTCTTATTCTCAAAAAAGGACCACTACATCCACAAGATGTTGTCATGACTTGCACATAAATTGCATTTAATTGAGGGAGGGCTATGCAGAGTTACCAGCCTCAATTCCTCCTCCACAGCCAGTGGCCAGATATAGAGCAGGATGACTGCAGTGGGAGACCTTGGCCTTTTTAAGCTAAAGTCTTCCCGAGTTCTCACTTTGAGTGAAGCAACACCCATTCAGTGATCAGGGCTGTTTAAGATGTGAGCCAAAGGACGAGCCAGAGGCTAAAATGATAGATGAATAATAGAAATTGAGTAGATGTGAGCAATGAGTCACGGTACGCTTTAAAAAGAGTTTTGTTGCTACCTTTTGTTTTTACGCCATAATCATTGCACCTTAAATCCATCCCTCACCCCTCTTCCTGCATCAGCCTAAATTGTACCACTCTTGGCTTTGATGAGAAAACTAAACTTCAGCAGACTGAAAAACACCTGAGAGGAGGTGAACACGTTGATCAACATATGATTATGAAGTAAGTTTCCATAGAGAAAATCAGCCAGAGAAGGAAAAATAAGCATGTTCCCTCCGGAAGACATCGAGGTGCCAGACTCTGGTATTTCACCCCTCTGGGGAAAAAGCCACTTTGCCAAATGCCAGCACTTTGTTGAGTGCCAGGAATGAAAGTAACAGAAGCAAACTGTCTGAGAAAGAGTTTTTCAGGAATGTACAAAGGACCCTCAAAAATATTTTTTTTAGTCACTCTTTTTATGTAATCAAAAATAAAACATACTCATATCATCATTGCCCTACTCCTTGTTTTTATTAGAATTTGAACACCTATGACCTAGAAATTAAGAGTAGCATGTGACTATAAATGGACATTGCCTTTGAATTGGCCCTGTGTACATATGCCTCTCTCTCTCTCTCTCTCTCTCTCTCTCTCTCTCTGGGGAGGGCATAGCTGAATAATAATAATAATAATAATAATAATAATAATAATAATAATAATAATAATAATAATAATAATAATAAAAATATTTATACAGCACTTACTACGTGCCAGGCACTGTGCTAGTTGCTCAACATTTCCACAAACCAGCAGGTGGGGCTTGGCTACTTCTGGCCCACTTCCATTGTGTGTGCATGAGCAACTTCTACATTCTAGTCTTAAGGAATCTGCTCATTACCAACTAATCTTGTGTAGGGGGGACCTACTTGGTCCCTTCAATTCCAAGATTTTCCCCTCAGCATCTCCCCCAGATTCCTACCTAATCGAGGGATATAAATTTTCCCAATAATAATTCATAGCTTATTTAATAACTAGAGCCCCCATTCCCAAAAGAGCTTACTGTCCTTCAAATTTGGTGTGACCCCCAAAAAGATTGCCCAATCACTTGCAGGTTAAAGTATATTTACTAAGTAGAGTCACAGTTAACAAGGAATAGGTGCAAAATTCTGGAATAACAGGCCTACTTTTGGGTAGGGTCTGAATTCTTAACACTTCCCCTCCTGTTTTATGACTTGTTTTCCCACAGGCACACTTGAAGTATTTTGTTTTTATGGATTTGATTTTAGCATTCTGGTTTTAAGATCACGTAGGGGAAGCAAGGAGGGGAATTGTGTCATCTAATGTCTGCTTTTTCCTGTGCCTTCTTCAGATAGCCAGAGTGAATGCTCTATACCTTTGCAGGTAAATCTAGAGCAAACATCAAACTATCACTGTCTCCTGATGTCCAGGACTTGGGGTCTGAAGCCATCTGGGCTGCTCGGTGTCCTAGACATCTTCTCCTAGTGTCATCTTGGAACCCAGACAGGGTAGGGATTTATGAAGTGAAAGCAAAGGGGCAACCCCACCCCCAGTACTAGCATCCACCAACCAAGTCTATTAATCAAGAGGGAATATCACTGTATGAAGAGAACGAGAGATGTGGGATTGCACAGTTCTTTTCTTTCTTTTTCTAAATCCTTGCCAGTGCTAGCGATTCTCCAGACACTCTTGTGACACACACATTAGCTTTTACACAAAATGATTTTGAGCAGCATTTCTGCCTTTTGCCCGCTTCTTGCACTGAAGATTTTAGAAACACATGCCCAGATTGATTGGGCACTGCCACTACATTCTCTGTGGCAGCTGTGCCCAGGAGCTATACCCAGAAAGGAGACCATCGCTACCTGAAGTCTGAATCCTAGGGCAGAGGACTGTGCACAGGGAAGAAGTGAAGGGAGAAAGGGATCTTTACTTAAAAACATCAAAACCACAAGCACTGATGATGAAAATAACAGCACTGTAAGGTTGGTAAGTGCTTTACATATGTTATCTTATATGAGCCTCACAAAAGCCATGTGACGTAGGTGCTATTATGACCTCATTTTGCAGATGAGGAAATTAAGGCTGAGAAGTAACTGGCCCCAGGTCACCCAACTGCTGTCTAAGGCAGGATTGAACTCATGTCTTCCTGACTCCAAATCCACTGCTCTTTAAATTGTGCCACCCAGATGTTTCATTAAGCTCCTACTAGTACAAGGTACCATGCTTAATGCAGAGGCTGCAAAGTCCGTATTAGATAATAGATTTTGAGAAGGAAGGGACCTCAGAGGTCATCTACTCCGACCCTTCATTTTACATTTGAGGAAACTGAGGTTCAGATTAGTGAAATGAGTAGCCCAAGTTCACATATAATAAGTGTCAGAGCTGAGATATGAGCCCAGATCCATTGTGCCTTCCAGTGCATTTTGCTGACTCATGATTTTTAAAGTCGTTACAGCCCCTACCTTCAAAGGATCTGACATGCAGACAATGTAGACGTGAAGCATGGGATGTGCTTGGACTTGTGATTCATTTGTGCAGAAATTCTAGCGAGAAAACTTTCGACCAGTGTAGATCTCTTACTGTTGTGGAATTTTAGAGAGTGGTCTGGGCCATGGAGAGGTTAAATGACTTTCCCAGAGATACAGACAATATATGCCAGAAGTGGGATTCAGTGCCAGGTCTTCCCAACTTTTAGGTCCCTCTATCTACTCTGCTGTATGTTCTCTCCTGAAATATAATGCAAATTCATGGAATACCTCTCATCTCCTGGGCTTCTAGCTCTGGCGGTCTGGTCACATGGGCGGTTTCTCTTTATGTACTTTCTTCTAGCTCCTCCCTCCCTTGTTCCACTTTGGAAATCACAAGTTTCCATAACAGTGATGCCCTGCCATAGTTGTAGAATCATAGAATTGGAGAGTGGGAAATGACCTGCCCCAGGGGCCATCTAGTCCAATCCACCCATGAAAGGATTCCCCACTACACTATACTCAAGCTTTCATCTAGGCTCCCATAGAAGGCTTCTTGGCAGGGGGTGGGAGATTCTACTTTCTTTTCCCCATTGCTCCCAATTGTCAGCCCACCTGTTTGAGTTAGAAGTCACACCTATCCTTTCTTCATCCTTTCTGGAGGAAAAAGCGAACATGTCTACAACTCTATGCAATTCAATTCCTTTCCATCCAGATTGACTTGGAGGTTCCCAGTCCACAATGATCTTGGGCAATGGAGTATTGGGGATGTAATTCTGCCATTGAAATCTTGGGAAAAAAATGAATGATTAGTTAGAAATATCACCCAAGTCTTCTAAAAGGCTTACTCATGAAGTCATTCTATGAAAAGAGGATCTGGTATAATTTTCAGTGTTGGATATTCCCACAAAACCTCTCCATGGGGCTTGACACTCCAGCATTCTCCAGAATCAAAGAATTTCAGAGCCCATCGAAGGACCTCAGAAGGAACCAGTCCAACTCAGGCCTGGACAGGGGTCCTCCCTAGAGCCCATCTGCCCAGTGGGTGTCCAACCTCTGCTGTGAGATCTCAGGCGAATGAGGAATGCTCCCTCCCCAGGCAGCTAATTCCACTTTGGGTGAGCTTTAACTGTGGGGAAGATTTTCCCCAACATCAAGGCGAAATCACCCACCCACTGACCTAGTCTGCCTTCCCAGGAATTGCAGTCTGCCTCCCAGGCCCCCAAGCATGGCCAGGATGGCTGTTCTGCCTACACAAGGAAATCATGTTGGAAGAGATTCAACAACACAGGACGGTAGGGTTAGAATGGAAAGAGATGTTAGAAGTCACTTGGCTCAGGAAACCAAGGCCCCAAAGGGTAAAATAATTTGTGTGGGAAAAAAGGGAGTAAGTAGTAGTAGTAGGATTGGAATTCAGCTCCCTGTCTCCAAATCTAGCATTCTTCCCACTGTATGGTGTTGCCATTTGTTTCTTTATTCGTACAACAAATGTTTAATACTATATATAGTATAGCATATGTGTGCATGTACATACATGCATACATGCAGGCCTACATCTATAAATAGCTAAGTGACTTATCCATGGTCACACAAATGCTACACTTTGAAAGTAGGGCTCTGTCTGGAGTCTTCCTGACTCCAAGGTCTTTCCCTGTGTTTGGCTGTGCCTCAATGCTCCAGGAAATACTCAGACTGAAAGTGACAAATAGGCTGTTCCTCTGCATTCGGGGGAGGAGTTTATACACCAGGAATACTCCCTATTCATCTCATCATTGGTCTGATTAAAAACAACAAAGCATTGGCCCAAAGCAAAGCCCCCAAGCCCTAGCATTATGCTAGGCACCACAGAATGACCAGAGATGAAAATCTTACCCTCAAGGGGCTCACAGTCTAGTGGGGAAGGATGGAATATGCACAAACAGGATGTGTTGATGCATTGATAAGGTCCATAAGCATGTTTCATGCTCAGTGCTTGGGAAACCCAGACAAAGGGGACTGGCCAATTGGGATTCCAGCAAAAATCAGAATGGAAGCTTCAGGTCCACAGGATTGCTCAGAGAGCTCTGTGCGTGGGAATGCTGGCTAGTGAAGAAGGGTGCAGAGCTGGAGCTTGTAGCTTTCCCGGCTTACATCCAAAAAAGCAACGTGTGTGACAGCTTGCAGAACAGAGCGCTCTGTCGAGAGTCAGGGATGGCAGATGGGCTGGAGGCAGCTGAGAGTGTTTAGAGTTGCTAAGCAGGTCACATAGCAGGGATGAAGGACAGCAGATGCATCATGTGACTCTTAGACTAGATTCTATTGGCCCCACAATGGCCAACCAGGAGACTGAAATCTCAAAAAATGGAGCAAGTCATTGGACAGGGGGTCTAGACAGAGATGGAAACAATGAGCACAGGTCCCTGGGTTCTTGAGTTTGGCAAACTGATGCCTCGTCACCTGAGTGATGGTGGATCGGAATGAATAAGTGAATGAATCCCAAGAGTTGACAGAGGCGTGTGAGGGATGAGGAGAAACCTCGTAAGAGGGAAAGGAAAACCAGTCGAAGACAGCAGCTCAAGAAGGAAAATTGCTGAAGGAAGGAGCTGACAGGATATGGGAAATAATGGGACTAAGAACCCAGATGGATGGCTAAGGAATGATTACACAAATTGTAGTTCACTCAGATAATTGAATATTATTTTGCCTTATTAAATAACAAATCTGAAGAACTTAGAAAAAGCATTCAATGGCTCAAATTTTTCACTGTTTTTCCAACATGAAGCTGCATTTCCTATCTCTGTACACTGGCTGTCTTCCATGCTTGGAATTCCTTTTCCTCCTCACCTCTACCTCTTCCAATTTCTATTTACTTTCAACACTCAACTCCAGTTCTGCTTTCTACATGAGGCCTTTTCTGATCCCCCTCCCCAGCTGCTACTGCCTTTCCTTCCCATTATGTTGTCTTGATTTTGTATATGCTTATAAATGCACACATTCTCTCTCCCATTAGAACATAAGCCTTCTGAGGACATAGAATGTCTCAACTTTTTTTTTTGTATCCACACTTTCTAGCTCAGCACCTGACACAGAGGAGGCTTAAAAATGCTTACTGATTGCCTAATGTAAAGACATAAGAATTGCAGAGTAAAGTAAGAACCAGGAATATGATAAAAAATGACTACAGCAATGTGAGGAGAAGGAACAAAAAAAGTAAAAATTGAACACTTTGTTATTATAACCACCAAGTTGGACACTAGTGAAGAATAGAGAAAATTCAAGTGATTCCCTTCATTTGAGAGGTGGGGGACTGTAGGTATAGAATAGCACATACATTGTCAAGCGTGTTTGCTTGAACATATTTGAGCAACTTTTAAAATTTTTCTTTTTAAAACATTATTAAAAAGGATGGTTTGCTGCATAAGGAAGGGTAAAGACTTGAATATGAGGTTAAAAAAGAAGAGAGACCACCATCATTATTGATGATGAGAACAATGATGTTAACAACAATGGCACAACAGAAGGGTTTGCTTTGCAAAGCAGAAACTTTCATTCTAAAGGAAGGAGAAAAGACACTTCTTTCCCAGAGTTGTGAAAAAAGAATGAATAAATGCCTGAAGAAATGGTGGATAAAGTTCTTTCTGTTCCTAATATGAATAAAGCATAGTCAGAGAGCAATGAGAGAGGAAGATATTTTAAAGAAAGGAAAAGAAAGTATTCCTGTTTTTGGAGAGAATCAATAAGCCAAACTCCATTGGGTCTTCCAGGATGTCCTCATTTCTGTCTGGACACTCTGTCTAGTCCTATAGACTAGCTTAAAAAAAAACTTAGGCTATGAAAATCTTCCCACCTGGAAGATTCCCTGACCCATCTGGCTTGGGATGTTCTTCAGTCTTCAGCAGTAGGTAACAAATGAGATCTAAGTTAGGCTAACTCAGTGGGGCTTCTTTCTCAGCTTCCCCAATCTCTGTCTCTGTCTCTGTCTGTCTGTCTGTCTCATCAAGTTTTATTTATAGCTTCAATTTTTCTATCACCTGCATTTCACAATGTATTCTTTCATACCTCTCCTTTCAAAGGCCACCCCTTAAGCCATCACTTAAACAAATAATAACAAGAAGGGAGAAAACAACAGTTCAGCAAAGCTAACCAACACACACACGTACATACATACATAACATACATATACATACATACATATACATATATATATATATATATTCTGATATTCTAGAGAGCGTTCAACAGCCACAGTTCTTCCCACCTCCATGGTTCTGTGTCCTTCTGCTCAGTATGCTGGGATTTGTTGACATTATACTAAGGATACTCAATTTAATAGAAAATTACAAGTATGTTGGACACTGTGCAGGGCACTGTTGATACAAAACCAGAGGTGTATCTGTCTCTACAAGGAGCTAACATTTTTAGCCCAATGGTAAGTACGTGTGTGAGTCCCCAGGGGCTGGCAAGCTTTGCCAATCTTTGTCCTTTATTTGTCCTTGTGGTTTGTCCTAGGTTCATTCTTCTGGTGTTACCTGTCTCCTCAGTTGGGAAACCAGGCTCCCAGTGCTTCCATTCCATCCCCATCTTGGACTCTACTTCTGGCTCTAGTCTCAAGGTTTTTCCAAGAAAGAGAGAAGGGAAGTAAAACAATACCCAGAGTATAAACACAAATCAGGTATGGGTTGGATAATTTTAGAATGCTAAGCAATTCAGGATGAGAGAGTGATTGTGACAGAATTCAGTAACTGAGCTAGGAGGCTAATATTCCAGCTTCATTGGGACAGTTATGAATGGATTCTTTGGCATTTGTATTTCACTACTACAGCCTGCTGGAAACCGAGATGTCTTTTTCTCCAGTGATCTCTCTCTGCAAGCGACTCTTTCCCTTTCACTGGTCTTGCTGCCACAAAGGCTCTACTGGCCACTGGCCCCAGATGGCTCTGGAAGAGAAAATGAGGCTGGTGACCTTGCCCAGCCCTGCCTCACTTAAATTGGATTCACTTGTACTTCATGGCGTGGCCTCCCTGAGAATGAAGGACAGACAACACTACCTAGCCATATCCTGCTGCTTAGTTACCCAGAAATTGCAAGATGTCCACTGTCTTCTGTGATCACACAAGACATTCTACCAAAAGAAAGAGGACACAAACGGGGGTGGCCCCATGCCAGAGAAAGGCTTGTGGCCTGGTGGAAGAAAATGAAACCTGACCAGACTCTGCGGACAGTTTAAAGGAGTCATTCATTCAAAGATGGAAGAAGGAGGAGGACTGAGGGCTGGGATTGGTCTCTTTAGTATATCCATGGAGTTCTAACTGAGCAGCAACTTAAAAGACCTTTTGACATCACATAATATGAAGCCGAGTCACCAGGCTGAGGATACCTGTGGGTGCTCTGAGGAGGGGGGTGGGCAAGAAGGGCCCTTCCATCACACATGCATGGCACATTGTCTTACCATATTCTAGGAGGTGATATATGGCCTACAGAGGGAAATCAACATGTGTGCAGCTAAGTATTTGCCAACCACATAGAATCACAGGACGAGAGCTAGAAGGGGCCTCCAAGGCTGTCCAAATCAAACCCTTCATTTTGCAGATGAGGAAACTGAGGCCTAAGAAGTTATGTGACTTCTCAAGGTCACTCAGGAAATGTGTCAGAGGTGGGTTGTGAACTGAGGTCCTCTACTGTTGGAGGTAATGTTAAAAAAAAAGGAAGTCATTTTAAAGAGGCTATTACTTCATGGTTATTCTTCCAGGACCAGTGACCTGCAATTCAAGTTATTTGTAGAATTGTGCAGGAATCAAATAAGCACTACAAACCCTGTAGGACTCCGCTCTGAAGTACCCCTCTTGACAGACTGCCTCTCAGGAAAGGTCCTTAATTAGGACTAGCGAAAGTCAGGTCTTCTTCACTCTAATTGGGTGAGCTGATGGACCACTTTAACCCTTTTATTCCACTGTCAGACTGAAAGCTGAGATTCTGGCAGGGCTCCAGACTGTCTCAGGAACCTGGTGGGAGCAAAGCTTCCAAACTTGAATTTCTGGGCTAACTTGAAGCCCAGTTAAATGGCAGCTGGTAAGGAGAGGATACACAAATTCCACAATGGGAACAGAGCCATCCTCATTTGCAGTCAATATCAGGAGGGCAACTTGGACACCAAAGCTACTTGAAATATAACAGATTCCAGTCCATCGCTCCCCCTTTTGCAAAGAAATCTGTTCAGTCTTTGCAGGCAAATAGCAACATATTGCCTGTTCTTAAGCAGGATCATATTCTGCCATATTTCTGAGAATTAGAAAGAAGCAATGTTTCAAAACACACGGATGCTTTTCAACCCAATCTTACTTCTTATTGAATTGGGGAGGGGGAGCCCTAGTCTCCTTGGTGTCTTGGTCCCAGAAGCTTTCTTGGAAAAAAAATGCTTAAAATTCCATTCAAAATTAGAACAAGGAAGGAAAGCAGAGAAATTTGGAACCTTTGGTGTTTGTGAAGACTCTCTTTCATCCAGTAAACTGAGCACTTAAAGCCAATAGAACAGTGGAGATACTGCAAGGGGCTTGGTGTTGCACCAGCACCTTTCTTCTCAGTGTACTAATTCACCTGCTATCACCCATGATGCAAACGAAGCAGAAGGACTGAGTGCTCACAGAAGCCTTGGGGGTTGAGTGGAGAAGGCAGCTTGTTGCTACTCCCCTCCCCTGGGATCTTGTGATAGTTCTCCTTCACTGGGCTCCTGGGCAGGGAATAATACAATGACCAGAAGAGGAGTGGATCTCCCCTTTGGAATACACCCTCGGGTCTGACTCCGATACCCCCGCTTCATCACTCTTCTGACAGTTCCTCAGCCAACCAGAGAACCACCCTCCCATCCCCACAACGTATCAGCCCATCCCACCAGGACCACCTCAGTCTCTCCTGGATGGAAGATAGCTTGCCAAGTCTCCACTTGTGACTGAATTGGAAGGAGGGAGAGAATATCTACACATGCTCTAAGGGCTGACTTCAGGCAGGGAATATCGGTACCTGTTTCAAGGTCGGCCAAGTCCATGTTCCTCCCATTCTCCACCCCACCTGCTCCCTCATTGGGCAATTCTCCATTAAATTTATCTGCATAAATGTTGTTCCCCCAAGTACAAGGTAAGTTCCTTGAGCATAGAGACAGTTTTATTTTTGTCTTTGTATCTTTAGTTCCTTTCACAGTGCCTGGCATATAGTAAATGTTTAATAAAACCTTACTGAATTGATCCAAATTGGATTGTTCAGACCAACATTTATTCAATTTTTCTTGGACACAAGGGCACAGTAATGCAGATAGAAGAAATAGTATAGATGGCTCACATCCTCAGGAAATTCATAAAAAGTTAAATTCTTTAAAATAAGGAGTCGAACAATTATGCCATCATATCCTAAAACTCTGTCTGCCTCACAGAGAAAGAAGAAACAATTTATTAGCCTCAAGCTTCATTTCAAATGCAAAGCATCCATATGTCTAACTTCATCCATGGAATTGAACTTAATGACTTGAGACTTGTCTTTTAGCCCACAAAGAAAAATAAAAGAAAGCTACAAGATGGCTGAAATAAAGGATAATACCAGTGGGAAGGGAGAGACATGGAGGTTTGAAAGGGATTTTCCCATTTGGTTTGCTGAAGTGACATTATTTTTTGTTACGGACCTACATGGACATAGTGGTAGAAATTTAATCATAATGAAAGATCCCAAAGTTGCTTCCTTCTGAGGAAGAGGATCCAGAAACAGATTAGGTCTATTTGGCCATGGTTTAATGGCCAGATAAAAATGATGCTCATTAATTGTTGTTAACTGGGAACCCAATTATTCTATTGTCTAGCTCACATCTTCATCTTTTCCACAAGCATGGAATGAAAAACTGTTCAATGCTTTGCTAAAATCTAGGTCAGTTACATCAATATTATTCTGTTTATCCATCTTTTTAGTAACTGTCAAAAGAGAAAATGAGGTTATTCCAGCCCTAGCCCTATTTGCTCTTGAAGAAGCCAGGCTGACTCTTTGTCACCACACCTTTCTTTTTCAGATATTCACTAACCATCTCTTCGATAAGGCATTATAGAATTTTGCCCAGGTTTGGAGTCAAGCTCACTGGCTTATAATGAGCAGAAAATCAGGACATCTGTTCTTCTTCAGTCTTGGAGCATGTCTCTCTCTCCTTATGACCTTTCTTTAAACAATGTATTTTAAAATAATTTTATGTCTATCTTTCATTTTCATATGACCTATATTACCCAATGCATTTCACTCCTCCCAAGAACTATCCCTTATGATAGAGTACAAAGAAAATTTTTAAAAAGTTCTGCAAAATGAGCTAGCATATAAATAAAGTCTCGCATGATATATGGTATTCCACTCCCATGATCCCTTCACTTCTGCAAAGGGGTTGGGGGAAGTGTCTTTTTATAGCTCTTCTTTGGGGCCAAGCTTAGTCATTATAATGTTACAGTGTTCATTTTCAAATATTAGGGGGTTATTCTTCCTATTGACATTTTTGGTAATCATTGTACATATGTATGTTATATGTGGCTGTATATATACACGTGTGTACATATACATGGGTGTATATATACATGTGTCTATATGCATATCTGTGTAATGTTTTGCTTGTATCACTTTGTACATCTTGTATCACAGTACATCTAAGTTTTCCTCTGCTTCTCTGTATTAATCATGCCAATTTTTTTTCAGATATCCTTCACTGGCTTTGCAGGCACAATTACCAAAAATACTCAAGGATGTTGTTGGCCTGAACCAGGCAATTTGAGCTCATCAGGAGAAGCTGAGTGATCTCTTCTCTCTCTTTATTTACCATGGATATCAAACTCTCTATTAATCCTCCTTTCTGTGTCCTGTTCATTTCCACTCATCATTCTCTTGGCAGAAAAACCTCAAGTAAAGCAAGAGTTGAGTAGCTCAGACTTGTCTTAGTAACCATTATCATTGTTCCATTTGCTCTAAAGAGCATCCCTGGTCTTTCTTTGATCTTCCTCTTTTCCCAACATAAAGAAATGAGATTTTTTTGGATTGTCATTGTCTTCTCTTCCCAAACCCAGATCTGGAGCTCTGGTAACCCCAAAATTATACTTAGAGAACTTTCTCACCCACCCCTGTTATCTGCCCTTGCTCCCCTCTTCTGTTCCTTTTAAGCAATTCATCTTTTCCCTCTTCATCTAAATGTAAAAGTTCTTGAGAATTTCCCCACTGTCCTGAGGTTGATCTCCCCTGGAGAATGGATTGTACCAATCTTTTCTCTGAATCCATTGGAATCTGCTCTTTCAAAAAGCTAGGGTACACATCAGATGGCACCTTCCTTTCCTCTTCTTCTGTGTAATGAATTCTAGGATGGAGTATTCTTCCCTCATTACCCCCTGCACCTGTTTTTATTTTTCCTGGTTGGTTCTTCTACATTTTCCAAAATGCAATTACTGTTCTAGCAAGTCAAGAAATCATCAGCTGTACTGTTGTCATAGAGAGTTCTGGGTAATTGACCATTCCTTTCACTACTCTACCTTTCTACTGTACCAGATTTAGGATCTCTTCCTCAAATGTTTCAGCTATTTCTTCTTTCTGCCTCAGCTTCTGCAGTATTTTCTCAAAACAGTATTCTTCCTCATTCCTCACCCAAATGCTATCCATAATGCTTTCCTCCTCTTTTTTCATCATTTTTTTTATGTGAGCATATTGTCTTAATGGGCAGTGCTATTGGGTTAGCACTAACTTATACCATGTTCTTTAGAGAAAGGACATATTTGTAATATCTGTGATCAGAGACTAGCTGTTGTTATATTCTTTGTCTTTATATGAGGCAAGCACAGTGCCTGGCACATAGCAAACACTTAATAAATGATTGATCAGTAATATATATTTTAATAATATTTTATCTTCCCCTCAATTTCATGTAAAAACAATTTTTAACATTAAATTTTTTTTTAATTCCAAATTCTCTCCCTCCCTTCCCTTCCTCCTCCCTAAGGCAGTAAGCAATCTGACACAGGTTATACATATGCAATCATGTGAAACATTTCCATATTAGTCATTTCAGCAATATGTTTTTAAAAGAAACACAAGCCAGACTAATGTGTTTTCGTATGTTTTTACATTTCCTTTTTATCATGTTGCTTTGTCAGATAAATGATTATCCACATCACCTTAGTTTCAGACTTTTCAGGTAGCTTCAAAATAGTTATGTGTGTCAGAGATTCAAAGTCTGATTCATGTGCCCAGAAGTTTCCCATTAAGGAGTGGTACTTTGGATTCTACTCTGTTTTACTTGTCTACCATTTTGAATTTTCCCTTATTGTAATGACAAGCAGGCTGACTTTGGAAAAACCTGGAAATACTTACATGAACTGATGCAAAGTGGAGTAAGCAGAACATTGTGCACAGTAATAGCAACATTGTATGATGATCAACTGTGGAGGACTTAGTTATCCTCAGCAATACAATCATCCAAGACAATTGGAAAGGACTCATCATGAAAAATGCTATTCACCTCCAGAGAGAGAACTGATGGAGTCGGAATGCAGATTGAAGCATACTATTTTTCATTTTCTTTTCTTTTTTTAAATTGTTTTTTCCTTTTGGGTCTCTATCTTCTTTCACAATGTGACTAACACGGAAATATGTTTTGTATGATTGCACATGGATAACCTATATCAAATTGCTTATTGTCTCAGAGACAGGGGAATTGAGGGAAGGAGGGAGAAAATATGGAATTCAAAAATTTTTTGAAAACGAATGTTGAAAATTATCTTTACATGTAATTGGGAAAAATTAAATCTTATTAAAAAACATACAGCCATTAGGGTGCTTATCTCACCCATCATTAACACCAACTAGTGAGAGGTCCCATCCAAGTCGGAGATTCTGTGAAAATCCATTTTTAATTAGCAAATTTGTAACATTGATATATTTATTCTAGGTCGCTATTTTGTGAATTGAGATAATGCACACAAAACATTGAAATCAATGTGAAAAAGACATCATAAGGAATGGGGCTTTACAGCTTAAAATGGGTATTTAGGATATCTTCTTGCCTTTCAATAGGATCTTACAGAATATTATTATGGATTCCTACAAAATGGATGTCTGGCACTATCATTTAAGAGATTTTGGATGCTTGTTTTATCAAGTAACAAAATGAAAGAAATTCATAGGTTTATGAATCCTAAATCATCCTAGCTTTAGGGCTAGATGGACATTAAAGACCATATAATCCAACCCCTTTATTTAACATATGAGGAAACTGAGGTCCAGGAAAGTTAAATGACTTGTCTAAGGCCACACAACTAGTAAACATGAGAGGTGGGATTTGAACTCAGGTCCTTTGACCTCAGAACTTGTGATCCTTCCATTGTACCACACTGACTTCTTGGCACTTTCTTTGTTTCCTGTTTTATAATCCACAAATATCTATTAAGCACTTCCTATATGCCAGAGACTATGCTAAACACTGGGGGAAAAAAAAGGCAAAAGTGAAATCATTCTCACCCTCTTGGAGTTTACATATTAAATGAGGAGGAAGAAGGCAAACAGGAAAAATTCTTGATGTAGAATGTGGTGCATGAGCTGAATCTGGAAGGGAACCAGGGATTCCAAGGGGAAAAGGTAAGGAGAGAGAACTTTCCTGGTATGGGGAACAGCCTATTCAAAGGTGTGGAGATGGGAGGTGGTGGTAGGAAACAGACACTTACTATGACTTTGGTCTCCTCACTGAGAGTTGTGTTGGTCTCCACTCCAGCATAACTACAACACATAGGATTCCATGCAAAGGAACTAGAAATGTTGAGCGGCCTTAGTATATTGTTCAATTGCTTCTGGCTGGCTGGCTTTGCTTTGAAGATTAAATGTCTACTTTTTCAAATGTTACTTTGGTTGTAAAATCAACCTTCTACATTCATTGGAATAGAAGATGATAACCTCTTTGTTTGATCCAGCTGTTAAGTTGTCATTTCACAGTCATACTTTCTAAAGGGGTTTGCCAATTATTGTTATGCTGTATGAGCGCCATCTGCACCACTTTCCCTTCTGGCTCCTCAAGGAGTAACAACTTCCTTTCTTGAAAAGAGAATCTGTCTTCCAGAAGCAGTCGTGGCTAGACCTCAAGCCACAGAGCACTTGAGTTGGACTGAACCTGAGGAGTCATTCAATTCTACCTTCCACTCACTGCAGTAGTCATTCCTACAGCATTCTTGCCAGACGGCAACTAATCCTTTCTAGGGATAATAAGCCCATTTTCTGAGGCAACTGATTCCATTGTTGGATGATGGCTCCAGCTGTTATAAAGTCCTTTGTATTGAAATAAAATTCCTTCCTTCCTTCCTTCCTTCCTTCCTTCCTTCCTTCCTTCCTTCCTTCCTTCCTTCCTTCCTTCCTTCCTTCCTTCCTTCCTTCCTTCCTCCCTTCCTCCCTCCCTCCCTTTCATTTAGTAAACAAGCACTTGTCAAGCACCTATGATGTGCCAGGCAATGGAGATACAAAGGAAAAAAAAAACAAGAATGGTTTCTGTCCTCAAGGAGCTTACATTCTATTGGATGTGGGTATGGATGCAGAAAAGTCAATATACAAAGTAATTTTTGATGGGAGGGTACAAGAAACAGGGAGAATCAAGATAGGTCTTATAAAGATGATGGCAGCTGAGATGGATTCTGAGGGGTCTGGCCCTGATAGAAAAGAGCCTGAAGTTCTTGCCATATGAGAATCAGTTGAAAGAATTGAACATGTGTCTGAGACCAGATTTGAACTCAGGAAGATGAGTCCTCCTGACTCCAGGCCTGGTGCTCAAAGTATTGTGTCACCTAGCTAGAGAATTTTGACAATTGTGAAAGAAGATTCTGACTCCATTGGGATACACATTTTCTGCTTCTAGTCCTTTCGATGCAAATATACATATACCATCTTGTCAGTGGTTTGTATTTTAGGGCAGCTAGGTGGCAACATAGTGCACAAAAGCACTGGGCCTGGAGTCAAGAAGACTCATCTTCCTGAGTTCAAATCCAGCTTCAGACACTTACTAGCTGTGATCCTGGAGAAGTTATTTACTTTTGTTTGCCTCAGTTTCCTCATCTGTAAAATGAGCTGGAGAAGAAAATGGCAAACCACTCCAGTATCTCTGTTGAGAAAACCCTAAACTGAGTCATGAAGAGTTGGACATGATTGAAATGACTGAAAAACATATACATATAGAATAAAGAAATACACATGTATATCTATTATACATGTGTATTGTATAAATATATGTGTGTTTCAATCATTTCAGTCATGTCTAATTCTTTGTTAGACCCAATTACACCCTTTGTGACCTTGGGCAAACCTTGCTGTTTTTCCTGTAGTGGAATGGAATAACATTCCTTCATGTTGGGTGAAGATTGGTTCTTCCAGGGCCTTCTGATGCTCTCTCTGAAGAAAGGATTCATGGTATTTAGGCAGAACACTCCTGAGTAGTCTGCAAGCCTTTGGCTTCTACTTCATCCTGGATTCAATTCCACCACATACTCGTGCTGTCTTTCTTGTGCCCACCTTTGTGCTAGAAACACCAGATAGCAAAGTGTGTGTGTTATGTTTATACACACAACACACATATAAAATAAAGATATATGTATATATGTATAGAAATTCAATAGCTTCTACACACACACATACACAAATCTGAGATCTTTAGCAGGTCTCAGTTTGACTGAGGCAACACGGAGAATGGCCTCTTTGCCTAGTTTAAACAAACAAACAAACAAACAAACAAATGAATAAACTGGCAAATAAATAAATAAACAATTGGGGGAAAAATCTGTCTGGATGCAAAAGACCTTCAGACTTTCTGACCAAAACAGAAACAATTGCTATTTACATTCATTCTGAGCCAATCCCAACCTAAACAATGACAAACTAGTGCTAGGCCTGGGACCTATTGTTGGCCAATCAATGAGATCCAGAGTGATTTGTGGTTAAGGCTGGTCTTGAAGAAAGAAAATTCACTGAATGGATGTTGCCTCAGACAAACTGAGACCTGTTAAAGACCTTAGCTTGAAAAGGTCAAGGTTCCCACTGCATCCTGGGCCATCTCCAGTTGCCTGATCTATATTTGGCCACTGGACCCAGATGGCTGCAGAGGAGAAAGTGAGGCTGGTGACTTTGCACAGCCCTCCCTCACTTAAATCCAATTTACTTGCATGCCAGGTCCTCTTCAGGAATGCAGGATAAACAGCGACCTTTGTGAGTAGAAAAGAGGCTGCCTACTGGGAATCAAACTGGAACTTACCAGTTGGGCAACACTTCCTTCCTTCCTTCTTTCTCTTTCTTTTTTCTTTCCCTTCCTTCCTTCCTTCCTTCCTTCCTTCCTTCCTTCCTTCCTTCCTTCCTTCCTTCCTTCCTTCCTTCCTTCCTCCCTTCCTCCCTTCCTTCCTCCCTCCCTCCCTCCCTTCCTTCCTCCCTCCCTCCCTTCCTTCCTTCCTCCCTCCCTTCTTTCCTTCCTTCCTTCCTTTCTTCCTTCCTCCCTTCCTTCCTTCCCTCCCTCCCTTCCTTCCTCCCTCCCTCCCTTCTTTCCTTCCTTCCTTCCTTCCTTCCTTCCTTCCTTCCTTCCTTCCTTCTTCCTTCCTTCTTTCTCTTTCTTTTTTCTTTCCCTCCCTCCCTTCTTCTTCCTTCCTTCCTTCCTTCCTTCCTTCCTTCCTTGCTTCCTTCTTCCTTCTTTCCTTCCTTCCTTCTTTCTCTTTCTTTTTTCTTTCCCTTCCTTCCTTCCTTCCTTCCTTCCTTCCTTCCTTCCTTCCTTCCTTCCTTCCTTCCTTCCTTCCTTCCTTCTTCCTTCTTTCCTTCCTTCCTTCTTTCTCTTTCTTTTTTCTTTTCCTTCCTTCCTTCCTTCCTTCCTTCCTTCCTTCCTTCCTTCCTTCCTTCCTTCCTTCCTTCCTTCCTTCCTTCCTTCTTTCTTTCTTTCTTTCTTTCTTTCTTCCTTTCTTTCTTTCTCTCTGTCCACATAAGGCATCACACATTACCTGTGGGTGCTCTGCCCAAAGGGAATGTAAATTTTAATCACATGTGTCCATACCTTCTATGTGGAGACCCCTCTAAAGCGTCCAAAAGCTCATTTACCCTCAAGTTAATCAGAGACTTCCCTATCAGTACACTTTACACAAGGAAAATAGACCTGTGATATAGCAAGGTCAAGTCTGGGTGTGCAAGATAAAGCACAGTTAGGTAAGACGTCCTGTATAGACATGACTTGTGTGTTATAAGGAGTTTTCCAAAGTGATCAATATGGAAACACCAACGTTAACAAAAAGCACGAAAAGTAGCCAGAGTGGCTGGCTGAGAAAATCCTGCCAAAGATGTTTAACAGACTTGAGGGTTAGGTCACATGCACGGAGCTGCTTGAAGTCTTAATTGCTGGGAAAGAAGATCCAAAAACAGCTTGCTCCGTGAAGACAGAAGACGTTGCTGAGGGTTCTTGCCAAGGAAAGCTGGTCTTTTTGTGTGCGTTTTTATTTGGGAAGGATTTCCGAGGAAACAGTCTGCTTATCAATTCAGTCAGCTTGGTGTGGTGGAAGAAGCACCAGACTTGGTGTCAGAGGACGTGGCTTCATTTCCTGGCACTGTCCCTTGTGACCTTGGGCAAGTTACCTTCCCCTTCTGCTCTTCATCTTCCTCACCTGTTACATGCTGGCTCTGTGCTGGGTAACCCCCACAGTCCTTTCCAGCCCTTAGTCTAGGCTCTGACGGTAATGGTACTTGGTCTCTAGTTTGCCTTGCTTCCCCTTGAACACTCCTCCCAACAGAACAGTTGTGGATTTGGGACTGGACCTCAAGAGAAGTGATGAAAGGCACAGTTGAAGGTGGGGAAGGATACTAAGCTCAAGGTTGGAGAAAGAGATGCCATGGGAGGTCTAGAGGTTTGGGGGTGCTGGTGGGAACCCCGAGGTTGTGACGCCAGGCCCTGCCTGAATGAATTCAACTCAATTATTCTTCCAGCCAGAGGAAAAGTTTATTATTACGCTTTTCAGTGGGCAAGGATTCTTAAGGATCCTGAAACCTTAGAGTGAAACAGTTAAAGTTTATATAAGATAAAATACAATAAAACATGTGCCAAATATGCTCACTAGGTGATTCAGGGTGGGATTAGGGAGTGGTTAAGGAGTGGTCAGTTCTTAAAAGAACATGCGCTTCTTGTACCTACTGTGCAGGCATTTTACCCAGAGTTCACTAGGAAAAGCCCACAAGTGGGGCCATGTGGAGGTGAGTTAGGCCTGCTATGTCACTAAGTTAACTAGAGTTCAGGGGTAACTGAGAGTTGTCCAGTCGGCCACCAATCAAAGTTTTGTTTGACAAGGTAGATGTACACACATGTCTTAAGTCTAGAATACAAATAATGAGTAGTCCAGGATGTAGATAATGAGGTGGGGTGGTAGTATAGATAGTCCAGTGGGTAAGAGTGTCTTTATGACCCAGTGCAAAGCCAGCTCAAACTAATAATTCCTTCAGGTGCTGTTTGTAATTGCACCAGGGTCTTGCTGGGGCCCACTCATGAGTAATTGCTAGGCACAGTGTCCTTGGGCAGGGAAGAAATTGTCAGAGACAGTGTTTCTGAGGCTAGGGAGAAATTGGGGTCCAAGTACAAGCACCCAAACATAAGCACCCCATCAGCTGCATGTTATTCTTCCTTCTTGAAGAGGACCAGAATGACATTGCTATATTGGGGTTAAAGTATAGCGTGTCCAACTGCGTATAATCTGACCAATACGAGCTCAGAAGGCTTTACTATAGGTTGAGTACAAAAAGTCCATATGAACATTTGAAGTGGAGGTGTCTCTAAATTTGCACATCTCATATTTTGATCTACTGCAATTCTGCTCTGCTCATAGAGTACAGTACTTTCTTTGATGAAGGCCCACCGTACTTGGTTGTCCTGTGCCAGTGTCTCCCATGTCTCACAATTTATTTCAAAGTTCTTCAGAGAGACCTTGAGAATGTCTTTGTCTCTGACCTCCATATGAGCACTTGCCTTGTGTGACTTCTCCATAAAATAGTCCCATCTAGTTTCATTTATGACTTCTTGAAATACAGCATTGGAGGTCAAGGCTTTGATAAAGCCCAGTGGGAATCAAATGAAGCTATTTGACTGTGCCTTAAACCCAAATCACCCTGGCTCTTACTACCAATGATAGGTCCCAGCTGTAGCCTTACCTGGTCATTATTTGGGTTTTGATGCTCAGGGTGAATATAAATAGCAATTGTTTTGGCCAGAAACCTTGAGGGGCCTCCCCTCCCAGAGTTTGGCTTGGTAAGAGGTCATTTTTTGCCTCATTGCTTACCTGGCCTTAATCACTGAATGGGTGTTGCTTCAGACAATCTGAGACCTGGGAAAGACTTTAGCTTACAAAGGCCAAGATGTCCCATTTCATTCATCTGGGGCCATTTCCAGTCATCTTGATTTATATTTTGCCACTGGACCCAGATGACTCTGGAGGACAGAGTGAGGCTGGTGATTTTGCACAGTTCTGCCTCACTTAAATCCTATTCGCTTGCAAGTCAAGACATCACTTTCCTAACGTCACTGGTCCTCTTGAAAACAAAGGACAAACAACAGCAAATGAAACGTCTGGCATTCAAACAGCCGGCCGGCCAGTCTGAGTTGTCACTCTGCGCAGCAGAGTTTGAATGCGAAACAGAAGCTATTCAGTCTCCTGCTATGGTGCTGGTTTACTGTCTGTGTTTCCTAGGCATTCAGCAATGGCAGGATGATGGCAGAAGGACTCATTGCCCAGGGCAGCTTCAGAGATCTCTCACCTTGCTCCATGAATGATTGGCTGTAAGTAGTCGGCAGTCCTAGCAAGTGATGAGAGAGGGAGGAATTGTGCCAGTGCCAATCATTACAAGATCTGATTCATAGCGGAAGCTGGCCCTCACACTCCGGGCTGGGCTGACAGCCTGCATCCAGAAGTGCTGCATCTTTGCTTGGTGACTGGTCCAGCATGAATTGAATGTCCCATGGTGACTGCTGTTTATATTCAAGCTGGACATTTCCTAGAGCTACTAAGTTGTAGCTGAGCCTTCATCTGGGACACATCTATTATTCATTATTCTCTTATAATAATGAAAATAATAATAATGATATTTTCTGAATAATTCATTGTTAATTTACTTATCAATTCTACACCAGAAGGTAAGAAAACAATAAGAGGTCACAGTTGCAAAGCATTTTTGTTTGCTTTTGCTGAGAGCCAGCTCCATTATGACAGGGCAATGTTTCTAGGGTTCATTGAAACATTGCCAATTCAAGAAGAAGCTTGGGTTTCTCTAGCAGGTGGAGGCTGGAGAGCTGACTTTTGACTCAATAAAATTCAGAAATCCACAAACCAATTGAGAAAACATCAGTGCTGTCCGCTAGAGGGAGGAAGCCAAGCTGAACAACAGGTCAATGTTTCTCTAAGAACTATAGAAAACGTAAACTTACTCAGTGCTTATGGGGCATACGCAAACTTCCAGGGTTGGTATGGAACTTTCCAGGACCTAGATCCTCAGATCAGGAAAGGGGCTAACATTGTCATCTAGTGGCTAAACAATGATCCTACAAGAAACCCTTGTTTGTGCATCATGGTTGTGAGTAGATACTGCCCGTCTTCACACACTACAAAACATTACAAGATTGGCTTCTCCAACTTTCAGTAGTTATTGATAGTTTGACCATCCTCCTTACCTCAGAGCCTCAGTTTTCTCATCTGTAAAATGAGAAAACTGCAGCTCCTCGGTCATTTGTTTCACCTTCACATCCCATGCAAGCCACCTTGTTCTCTTCCTGCCAACACTAGATCCCCTTCTCCTCATCTAAATCTGCACATTCCATGTGAAACTTGGACCTTGGTACCCTGAACCTCCAAAATCCAGGATCTCAGGCCCCTGAGAAGTTAATCCGCTCATCTTTGGAGCTCCTACACTAGGGCCCAACCCAATTGGTGGGTCACTCCTTCTGCAACTTCCACTATCCATGTTTTGCTTTGGTCACAATAATCAAATCAATAGTGACATTACTTCTGGAAAGGGCAGGCCAATGCATTCACTGACCTATATCTTAGCCCATCATCACTGTGACTTCCCAAACCCAAACTGCCTTCCCTGGCTGCCACTCCCTCGTATGTGTTTTCTCTTTTTATTTTAATGTAAACTCCTTGAGGACAGGAACTGTCTCTCTTTTTATATTTTTGCCCTTTGCCCCTCTCACCTTGTGTTTGACAGAGTAAGTGACTACTTGTAGTAAGTAATTAAAGTAAGTAATTCAAATTTTTTTTTCATTCATTCATTCAATGGCATGAGAATCAAATCAACTAATGGAAGTAAAGAATTTTGCAAACTATACAACACTAAATTCGACTATTTTCCTCTTCTTCCTCCTCCCCCTCTCCTCTTGACTACTCATGGTTAAGAACACTTGCTTAATTAAACGCTAAAACAACATAGTATTAGATTATCTTTGCAGGTGAAAAACCACAATAAATGATTTCATTTTCAAAGAGTAGATGCTACCTTGTTACATACTCTTGTCAGGTTCCCAAGAAACTGAGTCTTATTCTTTATATGAAAAATATGCTTGTGTGGGTCTGCTTCCGGGAGTCAAGATGGCGGAGGGAAAAGGTAGTCGCTCAACCTCTGAAAACCCAGAAAATATCACCCCAGAAAAAAAAACCCTGTAACACCTGAACTAGAAGAAGGACAAGGAGCAGCAGTTCAGTAGCCCAGCAAACGGGTCTCCCAGTGCCTCAGCAAAAACAAGGGGCCCCAGGCGATAAGTACCCTGCAGCATTCATCTGAAAGGAGGTGAAGAAAACAACCTAAAGGCTTCCTAAAGCCCCGACCTTGCTGTTTCCAACCCAACACCAGGTAAGCTGTAGGAGCCCTGAAGCCCCCAATTGTGAAGAGATCCTGAAGCCCAGGTGGTAGAGCAGGCAAACACCAACACCTGGACCTCCGAGTGCGGGGGGGGGGGGGGGGGGGGGGGGGGGGGGAATCAGTGGAAACCAGCTCACAAAACCACCAGGAGCCCCACCGCAAAGAAAGACAACACTGCAGGGGGCCCCAGGCAGATAAACATCCTGCAGCAGCCATCTAAAAGGAGCTGAAGAAAGCTAAAGGAAAGGAAAAGCAGGCAACCTAGAATTGCCTGAAAGTTCCAGCCTTGCTGATTCCAGCCCAACACAAGGTAAGCTGCCAGAAACCTACAGCCTCCAATTCCCAGCATAAGAGGCCCCAGAACGCAAAGCCAGTGACCAAGACTTAGGCTCCCAACACAAGAAGCTTGGGTCAGTACCCTCTGTGCCCCAGCAGGAGAGCTCAATCTCTTTAAAGGCCAGGGAATAAAGAAACACCATGAGTAAAAAGAAACGTACCATAGATTCATATTATGAGAAGAGTGAAGATCAAGACAGAAATTCTGAAGAGGACAACATTGTCAACAAACCCACATCTGCAACAACAAAAGGGAATATGAACTGGTCTGAAGCCCAAAAAGCCTTCTTAGAAGAGCTCAAGAAGGATTTTAATAGTCAAATGAGAGAGGTAAAAGAGTCCTTCAAAAATACAATTGGCCAATTGGAAAAAAAATACACTGAAGAAAACAAGTCCCTAAAAAACACAATTGGCCAATTGAAGAAGGAAGGACAAAATAACAGAAGAGTACTGAAGAAACAAGTCCCTAAAAAACACAATTGGCCAGTTGAAGAAGGAAGTACAAAAACTAACAGAAGAAAACAATCTGTTAAAAACTAGAATTGGACAAATGGAAACTAATGTCTCTATGAGAGAGCAAGAATCAGTCAAACAGAAACAAAAAAATGAAAAAATAGATGAAAATGTAAAATACCTCATCAGTAAAACAACCGACCTGGAAAATCACTCAGGAGAGACAATTTAAAAATTATTGGACTACCTGAAAATCATGATGAAAAAAAGAGCCTGGACAGTATCTTTCAGGAAATCATAAAGGAAAACTGCCCAGAAGTCCTAGAACCAGAAGGGAAAATAACCATAGAAAGAATCCACCGATCACCACCTGAAAGAGATCCCAAATTGACAATGCCAAGAAATATAATAGCAAAATTCCAAAATTACCAGATGAAAGAGAAGGTGCTGCAAGCAGCCAGAAAGAAAGAATTTAAATATCATGGAACCACAGTCAGGATTACACAGGACCTTGCAGCTTCTACATTAAAAGACCGCAGGGCATGGAACATGATATTCCTTATGGCAAAGGAGCTTGGAATGCAGCCAAGGATCAATTACCCAGCAAAAATGAGCATCATTTTTCAAGGGAGGAAGTGGATATTCAACGAAATAGGAGACTTCCAAACTTTCCTGATAAAAAGACCAGAGCTCAACAAAAAATTTGATCTTCAAGTACAGGACTCAAGAAGGACTTAAAAAGGTAAATGGGACAGAAGGATACAATATGTTGTTAATGGGGGGGGCTGTTTAAACCCCTACAAGGGAATATGAGACTTGCAACCCTTGAGAACTGTATTGTTATTACACCTTGTTAAAGGAGTATACATAAAGAGGGTGGATATTAGTTGACTTTGATGTAATGATAAAAAAAATCTAATCAAGTGGGTTAAATGGATCCAAATAAGTGGATCAATCTGATCTTAGAAAAGTACTGAGAAAGGAGGAGGCAGACAAGGGTAAATTACATTACAGGAAAAGACACAAAATCCTATTCCAGCAGAGGGAAAGAAGCGGGGGTGGGGGGAGCATTGTTTGAACCTTACTCTCATCAGATTAGGCTCAAGAAGGGCATAATATAATCAGTTAGGTATAGAAATCTAACTTGCCCTATAGGCAGTAGGAGGGAAAAGGGGAAAGAAAAGGGAGGGGAAAGAAAAGGGAGGGGGAAAGAAGGGAGGGACAGCAGTAAGACTAAAGGGAAGAAAAGGGAAAGGGATAATAAAAGGGGGAAGGGACTGAAGGAGGCGTGTGGTCAAAAGCAAAACACTAGTGAAGGGGAGAAAGGAAAAAGGAGAAAGAAAAGCATAAATGGGGGAAAAGGATGGAGAAAAAGACACAGATAGTAATCATAACTGTGAATGTGAATGGGATGAACTCTCCCATAAAGGAAATGATTGCAGAATGGATTAAAAACCATAATCCTACAATATGTTGTTTACAGGAAACACATTTGAAAAAGAGTGACACATACAGGGTAAAGGTAAAAGGCTGGAGCAGAATATATTATCATCAGCTGAAGTAAAAAAAGCAGGGGTAGCAATCCTGATCTCAGAAAGCAAAAAAAAGCAAAAATAGATCTAATCAAAAGAGATAAGGAAGGAAACTACATCCTGCTAAAAGCGCCCATAGATAATGAAATAATATCACATTAAATTTTAAAGTTTTTGCACAAACAAAGCCAATGCAACCAAGATTAGAAGGAAGGTAGAAAATTGGGAAAGAATTTTTATAACCAGTCTTTCTGATAAAGGCCTCATTTCTAAAATATATAGAGAATTAAGACAAATTTATAAGAACACAAGCCATTCCCCAATTGATAAATGGTCAAAGGATATGAACAGACAGTTCTCAGATGAAGAAATTAAAGCCATCTATAGTCATATGAAAAAATGCTCTAAATCGTTATTGATTAGAGAAATGCAAATCAAAACAACTCTGAGGTACCACATCACACCTATCAGATTGGCCAACATGACAAAACAGGAAAATGATAAATTTTGGAGAGGATGTGGGAAAATTGGAACTAATACATTGTTGGTGGAGTTGTGAAATGATCCAACATTTTGGAGAACAATTTGGAACTATGTCAAAAGGGATACAAAAAAGTGCATACCCTTTGATCCAGCAATAGCACTTCTAGGACTATATCCCAAAGAGATCAAACAAATGGGAAAAGGACCCACATGTACAAAAATATACATAGCAGCTCTTTTTGTGGTGGCAAAGAATTGGAAATTGAGAGAATGCCCATCAATTGGGGAATGGATGAGCAAGTTGTGGTTTATGAATGTAATGGAATATTATTGTGCTATAAGAAATGATGAACAGGCTGACTTCAGAAAAACCTGGGAAGAGTTATATGGTCTGATGCTGAGTGAAGTGAGCAGAACCAAGAGGACTTTGTACACAATAACTGCCACGTTATGCAATGACTAAGATTGTTAAACTGAACCCTTCTCAGCATTACGAGGATCTAAGACATCTCCAGAGGCCTTGGGAAGGAAAATGCTGTCCACATCCAAAGAAAGAACTATGGAAGTCGAATCACTCTCACTTATTTTTACCTTCTGTTGAGTTTTGTTTCATGTTTCTGATGGTTCCTCGTATTGGTTTTAATTTTTACTTACAACTCCACTAATGTGAAAATATGTTTAATGGGTATGTAAATGTAAAGCCTGTGTCAGATTGTGCCCGTCTTGGGGAGGGTGGGGGGAGAAAAAGGGAGAAAAATTTTCAACTCAAAATCATATGGAAAAAAAATTTTAAAAATAGAATAAAATTTAAAAAAAAGAAAAATATGCTTGTGTGTAGCTGAGACTCTTTGAAGTTCAATGATAGCATTTTGTATACACTTTTCTGCAAGGCAAAAAGAGGGTTTTCCCTGGGAACACAACTCCAATTTAGCCTCTCATTCCTGCAAAGCTGGTGTGGGAGTAGGGGTGGGAAAACACCATGAAAACAGGACGCATCCAAGTAATTCAAGGGCAAGGCAAGAGGACTTCCTCTTTGTCACTGATTTTTCAAGTCATGCTCCTTGGAGAGGGTTGCTAGAGACTGGACTTCATACATAGTGTTTTCCCCTATTAGAATATAAGCTCCTTCAGGCAAGGACTCCTTCATTTTTTCCTTTGTATTTCTGCATGGAGCTTGGCACATAGTAGGTGCTTAATAAATGATTGTTGTTTTTCCACCGAGGACTTCCCATGGAATATCTTGGTAATATAGAGATGACCCTGAATTTTCAAAGGCTTGGAATACAGGCCTTATGATCACTGTTACCTGGCTATCTGAGGGCCAGCCTAGCAAAGTTCAGAGACTCTCAACATGGTCAAAGGGTGACATTTTTATTTTTTATCAGAATAACTCTAAGCCATCTTCTAATCCAGAGAGGGGTTGTGAAATGATATGTAAATAGAATGATTGCACTGCTGGAATCAGGGACCCTGGAGATATTGACATGCACATATATGTATATGTATGTATGTATATACACATATCTATATATACATACATATTGATACATAACATTTGTTACTTTCTCTTTTACCTTAAAGACCACCAGCAACAAGGTTCTGGGGAGCACCCTAGCCCTACAGACTCACTTTTTTTTACAGGCTAATTGTCGGCTCTTATAAAATTTGCCAAGTGGGCAGAGGTTCCTGCCTCTTTTTCCTCAAAGGTTACAGATCCTTCTGAACTCAGGTTTGGAATCCCTCCTTCCCCCAACATACACAGAGTCCCCATGTGTTAATTGGAAGTCAGAAGCCCCCCCTGGGTGTTAAGTAGCTGCAAATAGGGCCATATGGAAAAGAAACAATGAGGACCTTGGGGAGTGTGAACTGGCTGGCATGATGGAGATGACAGAACTTCAGGGATGATCTGAGGTGCCTGGAGATGATGGGACAGAGAAAGATCTGCTGAATACATATGTGGAGGGAGTGACAAGTCTCCTAAGGGAAGAAATAATTGCATTAGCTTGAGACAGAAGACAGGCAAGGTTGCCAGCTTTTGCATTTTCTCATGGATGGCACTGGCTGCTTTCTGAAGCTTTGGGGCCTAAGCTGCCTTTGGAGCATTTGAACAAAAGCATGCAACAACATATAACCATTGTAGGGGACTGGGGGGGGGGCGTGCTGAGATGCTCACCCTGTCCCTGTCTCACTAAGGGGCCTCTTTCTTCTCTGGACCCAGGACTAGGTTTAGTCCTGGGGAAAGACTAGCCTCTGAAAAAAGGTTAGGCTCTTTTTCTTGAACTTTGGCTTTCTACATCCCCAGCCCAGAGCCCTGGAAGTATCATTTAAAGCTCAGACTTGGCTCATTTCAATCTTCTCCCCAAAAAGGATTACATAGTAAAAAGATACTCTATATTAAATTGGATATGGGACAGCTATTTATTTCCTCTAAGCATAAGAAATGGTCAAAAACACAAGACTCACAAGGGTGCTTTGACAAAAACTTAAACAAGCAGCAGTGACTTAGAACTACTGTTATATTCTCCTAGAAGGCCAAGCCTTAAATATCAAAATAAGAAGCACTTTAGAGGCCTGCTGAATGAGCATTTCACCTTTGACTTGACTCTGTACTCTCTCCTTCTAGGCAGGAATTAGACTCCTCTGGCTCCTGCTGATTGTCTTTTGTCTTTTCCTCCAAGAAAGATATTAACTGTTGGGAGCATCACTTCTAGTACAACCAGAACCAACTGAAGGAACCCAGGGGCTCCCAATGACACCTCAGGACCCAAAATATTTAACTTAAGATTATCACTCAGTTGTCCACGTCCAGGAAAGAAACATAAAGCAATCAGGGCTTGGAAATCCACTCTCAAGCTCATCTAGTTCAGCATATCTGCTGGCTTCCTTGTGTGATGTTTTACATGTTCTCCCAGACAGAGTGTCTAATATGAGAGAGAGAGAGAGAGAGAGAGAGACAGAGACAGAGAGAGACAGAGAGGCAGAGACAGAGAGATGAGAAACAGACAAAGAGACAGAGGACAGATAAGAGGTGAGATAGCAACAGAGACAAAGTAGAAGCTGTCTCTATCATGATCTAGGGGCCACCTAGGGTTTGCTGTGTCATTCCAAGGCTCGAAGACCTTCAGAGCTGAGGCTGTTTTCCTGAGAAGTGGCTAGGGTACATGCTTAGCATTGCATGGGTATGTGCTCTAGTCCAGCAGACTGGTGGGTGGGGGCTGCTCTTTACCTCATTACAAATGTACCCAAAAGTATCAAAGGATAACAAATTTTGAGGTAGAAGGGCTACGAGGGACCTTATTGCCCAAACCCCTCATTTTTCAGATGAGAAACCTGACAGAGAGGGAGGTTCAATAACTTTCTCAAGGTGACAAAGGCATGATTTGAATCCAGGTCTTCCTAGTTCCAAGTCCAAGACTCTGTCCATTACTCCATGATATCTCTCCAGGCTTTAATATTTTAAATGTTGTCCTGCTTGGTGTGGAAACTCTACTGTATTTGGGGGATCCTGGGTTTTATTGAAGGACTCAGAGAAGGAGTCCTCTATTTGGCCTAGACGGATGGGCTCAGACTTGGCTTGCGGAGATGGAGGCATCATTGGGCTGAAGGGCACCAGGGCTTAGAGTACGGCTTCAGGGCCTGAGGAGAGATTGGAAGGTTGCACTTCTCCCCAACGTAGGCTGCAACATGGACTGTCCATGAAGGCAAGAGGAGATTTACAGTCATTAGCCTTGGTCACTCACGGCTTCTCTCCCAGGAGCAGGAATCGGCTGTAACAGTAATAGTAGCTGACATTTATGTGGCATTTATACACATTCACTCAGAGCTAGGTACTGTTATTGTTCCCATTCTATAGACAACCAAACCAAGGCTCACTGAGGTAATTTCCTCAGGGCCACAGAGCTCACAAACACCTGAGGCAGCCTTCAAACCCAGGGCTCCCATCTCCTGCCTCTGTCCTGGGCGCCTGGAATGCTTTCCCTTCTCACCTCTTGCTTCTCAGAACCCCTGGCTTCCTTCAAGATTCAGCTCCAACGCTCCCTTCTGCAGGAGCCCCCAGGTGCTGTGTCTCCCTCTCCCAGGCTGCCTTCCATCTCCTCGGTCTAGATCTCAGATGTACTTAATTACCTCCTCCGTCACTCCAGGGCTTAGAACAGTGCCGGCGACATGGTGACTGCTTAACAATGCTTCAGTGCTTGCTCAGTGATTGATCACTATCCCCAGTCAAACACTCTTCCACCAACACCAATATCCAATGTTTATCAAGCGCCCACTGTTGCGCACAGGTGTTCGGCGCTTCTGCCACGCTAGTATCACAGCAACAGATCCTCTGTGCTTGCTTCTGGGGCATAAAGATAAAAATACAACAGCGTCTGTACTCTCAAGGAGCTTACATCTGACTCAGTGGGATAAGTTACATGCAAAGTAGCCTGAGTATAATGCAAGATCTGGTGTGGTGGAGGTGACAGAGAGATTCAGACAAAGCACAGTAGCAAAACTGGAGGAAGCTGATAATGCTCTTAGCTGATTAAGGAGGAATAATCTGCAGAGGCTTCTGGGAGGAGGTGGCCTTGAAGAAAGTGAAGGGATCTGAGAGACAGAGATGAATTTAGATGGAAAAGAAGCTTGACTCTGTTTTGTTCTGTTTGAATGTGAGAAGGAAGTGGTCAGGCTGAACAGGCAAAAAATATGCATGGGTTGGTGAATTTGGTGTATACAGCTGCCAGTTGAGATGCCATGGAAGAAAACACAGACTTTCTGTTGACAATTTTGTTATTCTCCATAGAGATGCTGGAGTGGGAGGGGGTTAGGCACAGCGGGTTCGATGTGAGTCTTTATTTCTAATCCATCACCAGCCTTCCTTGATTATGGATTTACTTTAACCACAGAGGAGGTCAATTTCTGTTCTTAAAGACTGATAGCCTTTTCACTAGCTCTCTGGGCCCATGAGATAGGGAAAATGTCATGCCTTGACCTCATGTAAAGATTAATGGGCAAACGCTCAGACTCAAAGAAAATATGGAGAGAACAGAGGGAAAGGTAGAGGGAGGGGGAAGGAGGAGAGCATGGGAGAAGAGGGAAGGGAAGGAGGATGCGAAAAGAGGCAGTGGGATGGGTGGGAAGAGGAATGGGAGGAAAAGAGCAGAAGAGCACGTAAGAACACTTTGTCAACATCACCATCATTAAGGCAGAAGAGTTTCCATAATGAACTTCTGTATTTGTTTCTTAGTTTTTTTTTTTTAAAGGCAGGAAGAAATGGGTAGCACATGGGTTTAGCAGCTTGTAAGGCTGGGTTCCAATGCCAGGTCTGTCACCTGGCAGATGTGGTACAGAGCAGTGGACTCCATACTTTCTTGACCATGCACCCTATCAGTAAAAATATGTTTAATCATGCAACTATAGTCTGTGGCTATTTAATTATTCATAAATTCTATAAAGTACATTATAAAATGCATGTAAGGTAGGAATTTACAAAGGATGGGATCAATAGGAAATAATCTTTGATCCTTGAATCAATCTAGAGCTACTGGAGTTTATCAAGCTGTGGTCACCTCTGCTTTAGGCCAATGACTCTGGCAGCCATGTGGAGGATGATGGACTGGACACTGGGAGACCTGTTTGAGAGCTACTCTTATTCCTATTTTTCCTTCTTTAAAAATATCCTTTGGGATAAGCTGGAGCCATGATCTGGGAGGGGAGAGGTGAAAGAATATAGGGGGACATCCAGGAGAAGAAGACAAAAGATAGCAATAACAGTTTTTTTAAATGCTGATGACCAAGCAGGAGGTGATGAGGGTCTGAATTAGGATGGCAGCTGTGTGAGCAGAGAGAAGGGGAGGGTGTTGTGGAAATAGAAATGAGAAGAATTGGCAAATGAGTGGATGGGGGTGGTGATGAGTGGAAGGTACTTGGGGAACCTGGCTGATGGGTGGGATGATGGTGTTCTGGACAGGAAAAGGAAAGTTCAGCAGATGAATGTGCTCTTGAGGCGAAGATAACAATAAGAGCTGAGATGGAAATCATGGTCCATTCATGCCTATGAATCCTGTGTGATTCACTCTGTTCCAACTGAAGGGAGCAAAGGGGGAGGAGATGGGGCTCTTGCCCTCAGAACAAAGAGCCTACCTCATGTGCCAGGGACACCTGCTGCAGATGTGAGGACATGATGAGTGGGGTTCAGGATTTCTCCACTGGTACCCACACAGTGGTTGGGGGGGTACCTAGCTTGGGGCTAAGTTATAACCACCCCAAGAGGCCCGTACGGTAATCAGGAGTGGGTAGGTTAGGAGCTTGTATGGGAGGAAAGTGTTGAGTGGGGGACCATTGGACGATTAGGGTGGGTGTGACTGGATTGGACACAAGCCACAGGATCAGATATAACACACACTCTCTTTGGATAAGCCTCCTTGGGGTTGAGGCTGCAGCCTGTAGGGGATGCTAGCTCATATTGTGAAGGCTATTTGAGTAATGGATTGAACATCTTGGTTCAAGACCCTTCAGACACTTATGGACCATGTGACTCCAGATAGATCACTTACTTTGGTGGCCCCAGGCAGCTCCCCAAGTTTCCTATTTACAAAGAAATGTCCAATATGGCTTGACAGAGGAATCTGGTTTCAGGAGCTTCCTGTATCCACAAAAGCACAGATTGGGTGTAGAAAACAAAACAAAAAACAAAAACAGAACACACAAAAAACCAAAACCTGAGTTCAAATCCTGCCCATTTCCTAGCAGTGACATAATCTGAGTAAGTCACAGAATATTTCTCAGCCTCAGTTTCCTCATCTGTAAAATGGCAATAGTACCAGCACTTACTTCATAAGATTGTGAGGATCAAATGAGATAATGTTTATAAAATGCTACATAAATTATAGTTAATAATTATAACAGTTACACAGCACTTTAAATTTGCAAAGTGCTTTCCAAATATCATTTTATTTTATCTTTACAACAGCCCTGAGATGAGGAAAATGAGGCACAGCAAAGTCCAGTGACTTGATTTGAATTCAGGTTTTCTGGACTCCAACTCCAGCATTCTATTCACTGTATTACCTAGTTGACTTCTATGATGATGATTATTATTAATCCCACAAGTAATAGGGAGCCACTGGAGTCTCTTGAGCAGTGGAGTGACATGATCAGACCTGTGTGTTAGCAGTCTTACTCTGGAGTCTGTGTGGAGGATGGACTGAAGAAGGAAGCAAGCAAGGAAACATTCATTAAGCAATTTATATGTGTTTAATACTGTGCTTAACACCTTCACAGGTCTCTCCTTTGATCCCCACAGCAACCCTTGGGAAGTAGGCACTATCATTATCCCCATTTTATGGTTGAGAAAAGTGAGGCAGGCAGAGGGTAAATGAATTGCCCAGAGTCACACAGCTAGTGAGTTTCTGAGGCCCGACTTGAACTCACATCTTCCTGACTGCAGATTGGAGTTTGTATTTGTATTACAGACAATAATCACCATTGGTGGAGAGAATATAGCAGTGGTATCATCTCAGATAGAAACAGGGGCCACTAAAGAGTATATAAGGATCCCTGTGGGCAGGCTTAGAAAACCACAAATTAACATCATCTATGTTGTGTTGTATTGTTATTTATTTTGTCAAACATTTCCCAATTTTTATATATATATATATATTTTTTTTTTTCGGGGGGGGTGGGAGGAGATTTGAGGCAATCGAAGCTAAATGACTTGCCCAGGGTCACAAAGCTAGTAAGTGTCAAGTGTCTGAGGCTGGATTTGAACTCAGGTCCTCTTGACTCCAAGGCCGGAACTCTACCCATTTCACCATCTAGCTGCCCTACCAACTGTATTTTAATCAGATTTGGGTTGCTCTTGGGCCCTGATGACACCTCTTAGACTATGTATCTCTGTCTTTTTGAGGAGGGTCACTGTTCTGAACTCCTGGGGGGGCTTCCCCCTTCCTGCACAGCTGCCTTCCCACTACAAGCCCAGGAGGCAGTAACAAGGCTTCTTTGTGGGAGAAGGCTGGGAGCCAAGACTATTCTGGCTGGGCCCCTTTTGCATAGTCTATCAGATGACCAAGTTTCTTCTAGCTCTTAATCCTAGGAGCTATGAGGATTCCCCTTCAGCTCCTTTCCTTTCCATGGTCTCCATCCACTGGAGCCTGACTTTCCTCAGGCTTCCTGACAAGTGTCCAGGAGCAATTTTCCAGAGTGACTTCGATTTGTACAATTTGTACAGTGAGAGAGCCCTTATTCTACAACTGGAGAATGTGGGTTCAATTCTGACTTTTGCTATTTACTACCTGGGTGGCCTTTGCTGTCACTTTTGAGGCCCCAAACTCTTTAGGCCTCAGTTTCCTTCTCTGAAAATGTAGGAATTGGATAAGATGGCTTCTGAGATTCTTCCTTGATCCTATGATCCAGTTTGAGAAGGCCAGTGAGAAGCTGGGAAGTGTCCAAAGGGGAGCAAGCGGGCCAGTAACTGATCAATCCATTGTAGATGAGGAGTGTTGAAGGAACTTGGAGAAAAGAAAGTTCAGGGGGACCACAGTCATCATTTTCAAGCATTTGAAAGACTCTTACATGAGAGAGATATAAACCTCACTCTGGAGCCCACAAACAGGACAGGAGCTGTGCACAGATCCAAGTTACGAAGAGGTCGAATGAGTCTTGATGTCAGGAAAAAGTTCTCATCTTTTTTTTTTTTTGGCTAGGCAAAGTTAAGTGACTTGCCCAGGATCACACAGCTAGTAAGTGTTATGTGTCTGAGGCCAGATTTGAATTCAGGTCCTCCTGAATCCAGGGCCAGTGCTCTATCCACTGTGCCACCTAGCTGCCCCAAAAAGTCCTTATCTTTAAAGCTATCCAAAGTCAGAATGGGCAGCTTTCAAAGGGACTGGGTTCCCTTTCACTGGGTGACCATATTAAGAAAAGCTTAAAACAAAAACTGGAGAACTATTTGTCAAGGATATTGTATGGGCATAGAATGCTGGACTTGGAAATCAGGAAGATCTGAGTTCCATTCCTGCCTCAGATATTTGCCAGAGATGTAACTGGGTAAGTCACAACTTCTCTCAGCCTCATTTTCCTCATTTTTTAAATAGGACTAATAATTTTTCTTGTTCAGTCATTTTGAGTCATGTCCTACTCTTTGAGATGCCATTTGGGGTTTTCTTGGCAAAGGTACTGGAGTGGTTTGCCATTTTCTTCTCTGGCTCATTTGACAGATCTAGGAAAGTGAGACAAATAGGTTGAAGTGACTTTCCCAGGTAGGAAGTGTCTGAGGCCAGATTTGAACTCATGAGGATTAGTCTTCTTGTTTTGAAGCCCGGTGCCCTGTCTACTACGCCACCAAGCTGCCCTACGACTAATAATAGTACCTACTTCACAGGATTGTTTAGAGAATTAATTGAAGTATGTGTATAGCATTGTATAAACTTTAAAGCCTATATAAATACTATAATGTTGCTGTTGTTGTTATATAGCTGGACTGGTTGTTGTCCTATTGCTGTGTCAGGGTCAATGTCACTGTGTCCGACTGACTGATCAGACCAAAAAGGCTCTATCACAGGTCGGGCACAAATAGTCCATGTAACGTTTGGAGTGGAGAAGGCTCTAAATTTGAGCATCTCATGCTTACTTTGAACAGCAATTCTACTTTGCCCATAGCACCTTCTTTGAGGAGGTCACGTCATGCTGGATGGTCCTGTGTCAGCGTCTTCCATGGCTCACAATTGGTTCCAAATTAGAGAGACCTTGAGAGTGTCATTGTATCCTTCTTCTGACCTTTTGTGAGTTTTCTGTAAAAGTCTTTTAGGCAAACATACATTTGGCATTTGAACAATGTGGCCAGCCCATGGAAATTGCTCTCTGGAGTAGAGTTTGAATACTTAGTATTTTAGCTCAAAAACAGACCTCAGTGTCTGGTACCTTACCTTACCAGGTCATCTTCAGAATCTTCCTAAGATAATTTAGATGAAGGCAATTCATTTTCCTGGCATCTTGCTGGTAGACCGCCCAGGTTTCACAGGCATACCTCGAGGTCAGCATGACAGCTCTGTAGACCTTCAGTTGGGTGGGCAGCCAAATACCTCTTCTCTCCCACACTTTCTTTCAAAGCCTTTGGAACACTGAGCTAGTTCTGGCAATGCATGAATCAACCTCCTCATCTATGCACACATCTCTGGAAAACATACTGCCAAGGTAAGTGAACTTATCCACAACAAATTCCTCCATTTGTTGTCATTGAGAGCTCTACATATGGATGATGCCATGCTAGCTGCTGGAGAGCCTCTGTATTCTTGGTATTAATGGTCAAACAGAAATTAGCACAAGTAGCAGAGAACCGATCCATACTTTGCTACATCTCAGCTTCAGAGGCTGAGTCTGGTGAACATGCATAACTCCCAGTCCAGTTTGCTGGAGCTTTCAGTTTGAACGAGAGCTTTACCCACAACCTGGGAGGTACAAGGTTCAAATCACCTTGGACAAGTCTTATTGCTGAATCTTTGTGTCCTTATTTGGAGAAGAGGGTGTGGGACTTGGTTCCTTCTGACCCTGCATGGATGATCCTGTGACCTTTGAAGAAGCACTTCATTTCTTTGAAAAAAGAGGGGATCGGATGAGATGTCCTTAAAAATACCTCCCAGTCTGGAAGCTGTGGTCCCCAGGATGTTCATCCTCGTTGTGCAGATCGCTAAACTGAAGCTTCAAGGGGTCTCTGGAGCAGAGGGCAAGGGGCCCTCAGTGGTGGTGAGGCCAGCTTTCTCATTTTACAAATGAGCCTGAGGCACAGAGGGGGAGTGCCTTGCCTGAGGTCACCCAGGCAGTAACAAGAAAGCTAGGATTTGAACCCAGAGCCAGGCACTTTCAACTGCACCACACACTGCCCCAGTGTGATGCTTCAAATCACAAAGCCATTGAGTGTCACAGCCAGGATACATAAATGTGAGGGGTCACAAAATTAATGTCTGCCTTTGGGGTTTTTTTAATTGGTTAAAATGACATATTATCTCTCAGATTCATGTTGTTGGGGCACCATCTTGGCAGGGACCTGGCAGCTTCCCTTGGGCAGAGCCCAGGGCCCAGAGGTTGGCTTGTGCCTCTTTCTGGTGGGAAGACAGAAGCAGCAGCGGCGGTGGCGGCGGTGGCGGCGGCGGCAGCAGCAGCGCACTGAGGGCTTTCTCACTGAAGAACCCCCAACACTCACAGCACGGTTTGTTATTTCTTAGAACAAACTTAATTATCAGCACCAAAAACTAGCAATCATCAAACACACAGAATAAATGATAAAACCTAACATGCGACATGACTTGTAGTCCAGTTGAACTGACTAGACAATAAAGGACTAAAGAAAACATGGATCCTTTCCCTTTCCTTTCCTTTCTATCCATTTCTTCTACTGCCCCTCCTTTCATTTCCCCCTTTCCTCTCTTCATTCCTGTTTTCCTTTCTTTCTTCCTTTTTTTCTCCCTTCCTCTTTACACTCTTCTTTTTTATCCTTTTTTTCTTTCCTCCCTCCTTCCATTCCTCTGTTTCCTCCCTCCCTCTCTCCTGTTATTACAGACAATTCTACTGCTGCTAATCTCTCTGTCATATTGTAGTGGTCTGCCCATATTGCTCTACATTCTTCAAGCATATCTTTTTTTTTAATGGCATCATAATATTCAATTACATGAATATACTACAATCTATTTTCAGAGTCAACTGAGTGAAAGAACTCTCATTTTGTGCAGATCTCTACAGGGAAGGGGGACATTATTACACACTCATTTTACAGATGGAGAAAATGAGGTTCCAAAAGCTGAGGGAGCCAGAGAATCAGTGAGGCTAGACCTCAATCTATTCTCAGAGCCTGCTTATGGCCAATTCAATACAAATGCTGCTCCATCTCTGCCTTCCTGCATGGGCAAGAAGCAATTAAAGAGAGGGAACAATTCTGAACTATTCTAGAGGGTGTGTGGATGAGATAACCCATCAGCATTTCCAGTTTCAGTTTTCTCCCATTCAGAATTTCCTTCAGGTCAGGTGGCAGCCTGGCTACATGCAGATGCCAAAGATCTCAAGTGCATTTTCTTGTAGAATAGATTACTGAGAAATAAAGATTAGCTCTCCTCTCATGTTTATTCACCTTGGGTTCTGTCCTATGACTACAATACAGTTTAGCAAGCTGGGTGATTTTCATTATATTTTTTCCATGATGCATTCAGCATCATTCATCTTTCATCTAGACCTATATCCATGAATGAAATGTGGTAGGTGCAAAATTAGGCAAGAGAAAGGGGAGAGGCATAGAGAAAAGAGAGGTGAGTTAGAGAGAGGAGAGGGAGAGGAAGAGAAGAAAAGAGAGGGAGAGACAGAGAAGCTTACTGCCTGGGCAAAGGGAAAAAAAATAACAGGGACCAATGTATACTGTTAGGACAGTACTTGAACACAAACAAATGTTCAGGAGACTTTTTTTTCTATAAATATAATGATATTCATTTAAACATTCATGGATTCTCACAGAGGTCCCAGCACTAGGGAAGATGGACAATTTGGATAAGTCCCTCTCTTGAAGAAACTTATGGTCTAGTCCCTAGAAATGGCTTAGAGTTCCTAGGGGAGGGGACTGTGGTGGAGGGATTCCTAGTGTGGGAACTCTATCCAGTAATGCAAATTGCCATCCATCCCTGACTTAGTACTGTTTCATCCTAGGGAACACCTTGAGGAAAAAGAGGTTCCTGACTTTCCCAGGGTCAAACAGCTGGCAAAAGTCAAGAATTCATAATTGAACCTGTCTTCTTGCCCCCAAGCCCATCATTCCATCTGCTATACCATGGACTTTTCAAAGTCTAGAAAGGGGAAAACCAATTCATATTTTATATAGTACTTCAAAGTTTGCAAAATGCTTTGATCACTCCAACCTTCTGAGATAGGTAGTACAAGAATAATTATACCCATTTTATAGGTGAGGAAATTGAGGTTCAGCAAAATGAGTCACATGACTCATTAGCAATGGACCTGGGACACTGAATCCAGGGTTACCAATGCCATTTTAAGTTCATTGTCATTGTGTTTGGAAAGCTTAAAGCTTCCTCTGATCACAACAGGAAAAGCTATCAACTAACTATTTTTTGACAAATAGTTGAAGATGATTTTATATTAAAGACATATTTACCGGTGTCATAGTTCTTACTTTCCATGTGACCTCTCACCCATCTTTTCCTTCCCCCGGCTATGGGGCCATAGGTCATAAGAGACAGATGTCCTCTAATTAAATATCTTCCTATGTCCCCATAGTGTGGCTGCTTCTCTGTGCAAAGGCTGTAAAATGAGACTCTTTCTCAAGAAGAGACAGCCCAGCTCACTAACAGAGAACCAGAGCTCCCAAGATCAGAGATCTGCAGCTGCAAGAGATCTTGGCAGTTAGCTGCCTGGGCAAAGCCCTTTATTTAACAGATGGTGAAACTAAAGCTCAGGCAGGTGAGTGACAAGACATGGTTACATAGCTGGGAGACAGGGACTTTACATACCATATAAGTCTAATTCTCTCATTTTACTAATGAGGAGGTGAGGATCATAGATGTTAAATGATATGTCCAAGGTCACACAGGGAGCAATTAGAAGTACTGGGACTCCAGTTCAGCTCTGTGGACTCACATTCAGCTGTATTTCCACTGATTCCACTAATTATTTTACTAATAATTCCCTAATTCCATTAATGAATGACTTTTTCTATTCAAAATGTTTCCCAAAGTCAAACTGAGACTTGGCCAAATCCCAGCTATATTATTCTTTTTGGCAATGCAGTGTAACTTACTGAGAAGTACTCATGGATGTTTCTTAGTGGATTTGATGAAAAAACACTTAACCATTTGGCCAGGTGTTGCTCTGAGGAAGAAATAGGGTCAGAAGGTAAAGAATGAGAGCATTTGGGAGATATGGCAAGGATTACGAATTTTGGGGTCAGGGAGGAGAGGTGGGGGCTGAGAGTTGGAAAAGCTGCTGAAGGGAGACAAGAGGAAGGCTGCTTAATTGAGGCAGAAGGAGTGGATGAGTCAGGACTGGGTAGAAAGGAAGATTAGGGTAGGGAGACAGAGCATAGGATTAGAGACTTAAGCTGGGAGGGATCTTTGATCCAGTCCCCACTTTTCCAATCTTTGATCCAATCACCGCTTGTCTAATCCCCACATTTGTCTAATCCCCCCAACCGAGGCCCAGAGAGACAACAGGACTTTTTCAAAATGACACGTCCCAAGGAGTGGGGCCAACATTTGAGCCCTGCATCCTTGACTACAAATCTATTTTTTTCCTACTAGACCATGACAATGCTGGAAGAGATCTGAGAACCATCTAATCCAACAATTTCAGAGATGAGGAAAGTGAGACCCCAGAAGGGGCAGTGATTTTTTCAGGGTCACATAAGAAGTAAGTAGCAAAGCTAAAATTGGAACCCAGGACCTTCCACTTCAGAGGCAATGCTTTTCAATGTACCATGCTGATGGAGGGCACTGAAATCAACATCAGCTTCTGTAAGCAGCTATCAGAAATAGAAATGGGCTGGCATTGACTGCACTGCCCATAATGATGGCCTTCTCTTGCCAGAGAAACATCTCATTATCTCCTCTCAGTGTGTGTCACTAAGTCCGGATTTTTTACGTCAATGCTTCTGGCCAAGCATATCATGATTCCCCCCCCCCCCCCCCCCCCCCGCCAAGCAGCACATCTCAGTATACTCAGCCTGACTTCCCTGGGATTTTTTTTCCTTCAGTCTTATCTAATCTTCCAAATTGACAAACTCAGAGCAAAGCATAGCACAGTGGAAAGCGCAATATATTTGGAGTCAAAGGACTCCAAATTCATGTCATTGAATCCTAGATGTAGATCTGGAAGGGATCTCAGAGTTGAACCCTCTCATTTTACAGAGAAGGAAACTGAGGCACTGAAAAGTTATGCCATAGGATCATCACTATAGAGCTAGAGTCCAACTCCCTTATTTTTATAGAGGAGAAAGATGGAGTTCGGGGAGGCAACTGACTTGCTTAAGGTCATACATATAGGAAGTGATAGAAGTAGGATTTCAGCTTAGCTCCTCTGACTTAAAAGCCACTGTTCTTCCAGCTGTCTTTCCTGTTTTCCATTTGCTGCCGGTATGACATTCCTAGAACTTAGAACTATAGATTTAGAAATGGAAGGAATATCAGAGGCCATTTTACAGATGAGGAAACTGAGGCCACGGTGGGTAACAATCATAGAAGACTTTTGGATTTTGAGGTTTTTGGGTTCAAATCCCAACTCTCCCACTTCTCTACATGTGTTTGTATACATGAGAGTTTGTATAATGTCAGAGTCAGAAGGGACTTTGGCAACCATGGAGTCCATCCCATCCCTGGGAGGAGTCCTGACTCTAAGGTAGCTGACAGTGACCTTCCAGCCTCTGCTTCAAGGCATCCTAGAAGGGGAAGCCCACTGTTAACTTGGGAGTAGGAAACATGGTGGTCTCCCAATGGCTATGCTTTGTTCTTGATTTAACATTAAACCAAATCAGGCTAGAATCAATTTTTGACTGCTAAAAGAATTTCGTTTCTGCAACTGACTGACATATGCGATGATGTAATTGCCTGGGGACATTGCCTTCCTGATGTTTTCCTTGCCAAGAATCTTCTTTAAGATCCTCTATTTTCCACCCCCTCCCTTAAGTTAATTATGCTTCAGAATCCATTCTCCTTCCCTGACTGTGACTGTCACAGCTGACAACATCGCCTCTCGTTAGGCCTCCATGCTGGTTTTCAACTCTTCATTCATTCATCACTCCTGCCTCATGGCTGTCAGGGGGATTTAGCCTCTGTTCCCAGTGGGGATGTTAATCCAATTGAAGCCCACAGACCCACAAAGAGAGGCTGACTTCAATTCTTGGGCCATCCTCTTGGGCTCTTCCAGTCCAACCAAAAAGTGGAGGGTCAGGACAGGAAAGCCCAGGAGGATGGGAAAAGGGAGACAGCAGATGTCAGATTAGGGAAGGAGGTAATGGAATGGCTCTTTGTTTCTCAGAGAAAGGAGGAAATTGTCAAAGTGGACCAAATCCAGAAGTAAGCTCTAATATAATCAGGAACTGGGAGGCCCAGGACCATAAGGGCCGGCCCCTGGCAGCCTCATGTGTGAACAGCTAGGAGGAAGCTTGCCTCAGAAGTCACTGGATTCCTAACAGAACATTGGTCCGGGTGTTCTGAGAGTTCCCTGTGGCCACCTTTGTCTGTTTGAAGGTATTATTAGAACAGAATGCACATGGAAATTGTTTGGTCTCTAGCAACTGGTCGACTTCTGTCTGCTGGGGTGGACAGAATGGGCAGAGAGTTCTGCTACTGATGTGATCCTAACCCTTGGAGAAACAATCTCCTATGTGAAATCTGGAAACTCCCTGTTTTGTTGGGCAGGGAATTTATATCAGAGAGGGAGGGTCTTCAGGCCACATGGCAATCGAGGCCCTGGGCCTTATTGTTCCATCTATTCAGATCATTTTTAAGAAGTCCACTTAAATGGACAATTGCCTGACTAAAGATTAAAATCTCAGGGATGTTTCAGAAGCATGGAAGCAGGAAAAATGTGAAGGTTCATTATTATTATTATTCTAACTCAAAAGATCAGCTCTTAATTTCTAATTTAATTCAAATTAATTTCTTAAATTAGATATACAGAGTAACCTGGCTGATATCTGTATATGTGCTTATTAATGGAGAGGTATTCACTGCTCATGCTCTCAGAGCTGTCCAGTAGTATGTAAGCCCCCTGAAGGCAGGAACTGAGTCATTTGAAGTGATTTTATCCTGAATGACAGGCCTTGTGAGCTAGGGTCTAGAGGGTAAGCCTCTGAGTTAGAAAGCTGGGTTGAGGTCTCACTTCCAACATACTGGATGTGTGACCCTGGGCATGTTACCCAACCTTCGTCCCAGGCAGTTTTTGAAGACTCTAAGTTGGGAAGGTGCTGACCTACATTGCTAGAGGGCATTTTCTTGATGGGAGCATTCTATCTAGGTCAGATCGAAGACCTGCACCAAAACCCCAAACCAAAATGCACTGAGCCTAATACTAGGCCCACAGTAAAAAGTCAACAAGAAAAAAGCAGTTTGGTACAATGGAAGAGAAGCTGGATTTGGGGTGGAAAGTCCTGGGTTCAAATCCCACTTATTACATGTGTGACTTTGGGCCAGTCACTCACTCAAGACCCTGGTCTCCTCATCTGTAAGAGGAGATCTTCCTCTGAGGGCCCTTCCTGCCCTAGCACTTGGCTCATATGATAATTCAACAATTGAATTTTAACACCTCCCCCTCCCAAAACTACATACATAATGCAGATGGAGAGTAATAAATTTATAGCTGGAAGGGAACATGGAGGTCATCTAGTCCAACTCTGCAGTTTTATAGATGAGGGAACTGAGACCGTCCTAATTACCGGGGGCAAGGTAGTTGTCAAGCAGGAGCCCTTCCCAGAGGTTCACATAGGAGGTGTTGTCCTGGCCCAAAGAGACAAAATGGTGGAGAAGATGGAACTGGGAATCATAGGCCAGGGATGGCAGACATGGTAGAAAGGAAGCTTACTAAATGCTCACTGAATGAATGAACAAACGTACTCCTTCCCCAAGGATAACATAAGGTCCTTGAGGGTAGGGACTACTGCATTTGTGTCTTTGTATAGGACAGTGCTTAATAAATGCTTGTGGGACTGAATTGAACTGATAGTAGGGAAAATCAGGGGAAATGTTTTCCCACCTCGTGTGTCCTGGACCATGGTGAGCAGGAACCTGGTCAGTAAGTTGTGGGATGGGGGCAGCTAGGTGGAGCAGTGGATAGAGCACCAGCCCTGAAGTCAGGAGGACCTGAGTTCAAATCTGGTCTCAGACCAAACACTTGACGCTCACTAGCTGTGTGACCCTGGGCAAGTCAATTAACCCCAATTGCCTAAAAAAAAAATGTTGTAGAATCCCAGGGAGAGCCAGCCAATGGGGGAATGCAGGAGGTTGGGGCCAGAGAGCTTAGGTCATAGAGAGGCCAGTGTATCTGAAATGGAGATTTTTGAACTGTTCATTCAACTGGCCCATGGCTCTATATTTTAATGAATTACTGGCCTCACCCCTCTGATAGACACATGTGCAAAGAAATTAAATGACTTCCACAAGAGTCATATAGTGAGAGGGAGAATCCATTACTTGGTCATGTACATGTTGTCTCTAAGAAGGCAAGGACTGTTCACTTATATCCTTGTACATCCAGTACCTGGCATCCAGGTGCGTGATAATATTGATTGATGGCATGTTTGAGTCTCTGGTTAAGTGATTAAGGTCTTGCACTGCCCCTTTTAAGGGGCACATCTTTGGTAGTGACACCTTCATACAGCCGGGACTGTCCATTTGTTTTCCAATCATTCATGTGCTCACTTCTACTGTTAATGCCTCTCCTCATGTACAGTCCCACCATTACTTGCATATATCATGTTCATGGACATGTTTTATGCATCTACGTTCTCTGAGTGTCTTAATGAAATGTACCTACTGCTGTGACTACCAGTTGGCTTTAGTGTTCGGGTTTTAATATTACCTTCTGAGGGGAAAAGGAGACGTTGTATACACCAGGCTCACTTAGGACCCTTCATCACATGGCTCAGGTGAGAAGAGTTTGAAAAGGGATCTTTCTTGACTTCTAGGCAGCTTTTGCCACTGTCAATCACCATCTCTTGATGGATTCTCTCTCCTTTCTAGGTTTCTGTGACATTGCCTTCCCCACATTTTTCCTACCTGTCTAATCTCTCCTTCTCCATCTCTTTTGATGAATCTTCATCCACGTCATGCCCACTGTTCTCCAACACTTCATCCTGGGCCCCCTCCTCTTTAACCTAGGACACTCTTAATCTTGGTGATATCACCAGCTTCTGTGGGATCAGGGATCACCTCTATGCAAATGATGACCAGCTCTATCTATGCAGCCCCAATCTCTTTCCTAAGATCTATCCCTGTATCACCAACTGCCTTTTCAATTAAACCTCCATTTTTAATGAACATACCCAGGCCAGCAATATCTTTATTCCTCTTCAAGCTCTACTCTTGACTCTCCTCACTCTGGAGCCTCAAACCACCCCTTGACTTCTGACACTAGAAATGCTCTTCCCCCATGCCATCCTTTCATCTAATTGGCTGGTTCCTCCCCAAACCTCCCCTTTAAGCAAACTCTTTAGGCCAACCATATTCCTTTCCAGATCCCACTCCTTACTTTCTGGACTTTCTTTACCTTGCTTTTGCATGGGTAACTCTTCCCCACCCCCATACCCCTGGACCCTTTGGCTTTTACCTTGCTTTTCTGTGTCATGTTGCCTTCATGAGGGTGCAGCTTTCTGCTGGTGTTTGCATTCTTAGCCTTTAGCAGAGTGCCTGGACCATAGGTAGTGCTTAATAAATGCTTGCTGGTCACTTGTTGCAGTCGGGTCTCCTGTGGGCATCTCCACTTCATACATTCCAAACAGAATTCATTTTGTCCCCCACTCCCTTCCTTCCCACTTTCTAGTTTCTATGGAGGACGCTTCTGTCTTCCCAGGCACCCAGGTTCACAAACTTGTTACCTCAGACACATATTCACTGTCTTTGAATCTTGTCATTTCTCCCTTCACAACTTGTCTTGTCTACATACTCTCATTTCCACTTTTCTACATGGACCTCATCCCTCTCATCTAGACTACTGCAAAAACCTTCCCATTGGGCACTCTGCTTCAAAGGTCTGTTCACTACAATCCGTTCTTCTCTCAGATGCCAAAGTGATTTTTGTAAAGTACAGATCTAAGTCACCTCCCCCTTAATGGCCCTCCAATGACCCAGATCAAATAGAAACTCCTTTGTCTGACTTTCGAAACCCTTCACAGCCCACTCTCTCCCTTCCTTTCCAGCCTTTTTACATAGCACTCCCCTCATGGCGTCCCAAGGTCCAGCTACACTGATTTGCTGCTCCCCACTCAGGACACATCATCCACTTACTCCATGTCTCTTGGCTCTGTCCTCCATGCCTGAACGCTCTCCCTACTCACCTCTAACTTCCAGCTTCCTTCAAATCTTAGCTCCAATGCCACCTTCTATCAGGAGCCTTTCATGGTTCCCCAGCTGCTATGATCTGTGGTGCTCCACTGCCTTCCCTCTGAGATTGCCTTCCCTCTCCATGGTCTGCATCTTGTATGTACACATCTATCTGCATGTTGTCTTCCCCATTAGATTGTGAGCCCTTTGATGGTAGGAATTGAGTTTTGCTTTTCTTTGCATCCCTAGCTGTTAGCCCAGTGCGGGGCCCAGGGGAGGTGCTTCATAAATGCTTGTGGACTGAAAAGGTGGTTCAGCTGTGTGCTGGAGGCTATGGGGGAGGATACAGCTGCCTCCACCTGCTAATTGTCTCCCAGGCTCCTTGGGAGACGTGGAGATGTTCTTAAGGCATGTTTTAGAAGAGAAGTGGAGACAGAAATGAGTGTATAAGCATGTGAGTCAGCATAAGAGGAAAGTGTGAGTCAGGAAGATTGAGTTGGTTTGGAGAACAAATGAGAGGGAGGGAGAGAGGGAGAGAGGGAGAGAGGGAGAGAGCGAGAGAGAGAATGACTGATGTGAGATGAGGAGCAGCAGATGGGAGTGATGAACCTTGGCATCCCGCTCTGTGGCAAGTCTAGATTTGAGGGACTGAGGCTATATATAGAAGAGACAGTGTATGGAGTATAGAGGTTATTACAGTGCCTAATGTCCTCTGCCCTGAGCAGCAACAAGAAAGGGAGTGTGAGTAGTAATCTGGGTCCTAGTGCCCTCCTCCACAGTGAATACCAGTACTGGAGAACACTGAGGTGGATGCCTGACCAAATTGCACATATATTTGTGTGTGTGTGTGTGTGTGTGTGTGTGTGTGTGTATGTGTGTGTGTGTATACACACATACTTATATACACACATATATGTGAACACAAATAAAATTTATATATAATATATTCTTGTATATATAAAATATATTATATAATATACACACACACATATATATATATATATATATATATATATATATATATATATATATAAAAATTTGATTAGGTAATCACTTGTAAGCATGGTGAACACATATCTGCAATATGCATATATACATGTACACACAATATATCATACATATAGAGAGTGTATTTGTTATATATATTATATATATATATGCATGCATATGTATACACATATACATGTATATATTTGAATAGCAAATTCTCAAGCACCCATAGTATTCTCCAGATAGGGAAGAGAGCAGCTTGGATGCACAAGGGAACCAGAGATCAGGGTTAAGCCAGGGCCATGGCAATAGCCTGGCTTCCAGTCAGCACATCTGTGATGACAAGCAGATCTTGAAGCCCTGCTGCAAAACTGAACATGACACTCCAGTCCAAAGAAGAAGAGAAGATGGAGGGGTGGTGGTGGAGGCAGCTGTCTTCAAGTATTGAAGGGCTGTCCAGTAGAAGGGGCACCAGCTTTGCTTTGCCCAGGGGGTGACCTAGGAGCCACAAATTTGAAACTGTACAACTGACACACGTTACGCTTTCTGGGCTCATCAATAGGGTCAAAGCCTGGGCTTATCTAGACCCTCTGTCCTAGCAGGTGGGCACTCGGGATGAAGAAGAAGAAGCAAAGGGGCAGGCTGGGAAAGGGGAAGAGAGTTTGTCGGTGGGCACTATTTTGTCTTCTCCCACTGTGAGCTGGAAACGTTCTGTGACTGCGTGTCAGAGCAATATATCATGCAGTAAAGTGCTTACACGTTTCATTGAAATGCTCTGGACATAGGTAGATAATTTCTGCACAGCCTCCGGGCAGCCCAGCCTTGGAGAACTCACTGGCATAGGAGAAACCCGGCTACTTGCATCTGCCTCACCCAGCAGGGGCCCTCGCAGCTGTCAATCTTGGGAAGTAGCTGGGAAGAGCTGTGTGCTTTGTCCTACCATGCTGTGCGTGGTCTTCCTTCTTTATTCATTGCCTTTCCACTGGCCTGAGTAAGGAGGCTCTGGGGGATCAGGAAAACTGTCAGCAATCATCCCCAGGCCCTTTGGATGTTTCTGGACTCAAGCTCAGCACCCAGAAATTGAAGAATGGGGGAGGTTAGGCTAGACAGTCTTTCTGTGAAAAAGATCTGGGAGTTTTAGTGGACAAGTTCAGCAAGACTCAGTATGGTGATAAGACAACCACCATAGCTGGTGAGGCAACTTGAGTTCAAATACTGCCTCAGGAACTTCCCAGATGTATGTCCCTGGGGAAATCGATAAGTCTCTCAGCCCCAGCTTCCTCATCTGGAAAGTGGGGACAATAATAATAGTACCTACCTTACAGGACTTTAGTAAGCATCAAATGAGATTAACATATGTAAAATACTTCACAAACCTTCAAACACTATAGAAACATTGCCTTCAATGAGATGCTGCTGCTGCTACTGTAATGATCTATAGATTTATAACGTCCAGAGAGTAGGGAGGTAATGATCCCTCTCTTCTCAGCCCCTGTCAGACCAGATCTGAGTGTTGGTTGTGGGAGTTCCATTTTAGAAAGGACTTTGAGGAGCTGGAAAATACCCTGAGGAAGGGGACAAAAATTGTTAAATGCCTCAAGACTATGACATCCAAGTGTAATTTGGGGAAAGAATGCCTCCCCCTTTCCTCTGGCTACAGCATCTCCATTCCAGAATGTGCATGAAGGTTCGCTGAGCTCCCCTCTAGATCGTGGGGAAACATGTTCTCAGAACTGATGGACCTTGGGGTGATGTAGTCATCCCTTGGTCCCCATGACAGCAGCAGGGCAAAGGGGCTACCCCAAAGGAGATTGGTCTCTGACTTATGAAGAGAGGCCCTAAGATTAGCTCTTAGATAGATCAGCTCTTAGAAGGAGTGTGTCTTTCCTTTGGGGCTCTCTTTTCACATCTGCCAAGGAGGTGGACTCTTTGGAGGCTGACTCTGAAGAGGAGGGAAGGGTGACTGCCTGCTCAAGACAATGAGTTGGGATGCTGCTCCCATGGGCCTGGTCATGGCCTTTGAGCTGCAGGCTGTAGCTCCTGCTTTGTCTTTCTTTCCCTAAGCCTAGATGCCCAAATAGCAGTTCTGGGATTAGTGTTTTCAGCAATATCGAGAGGCATGTTCCCAGCCTGGATGGCACACTCACAAGTGAGAAGCCAAGTTCCTGAGTTCCTTAGTTAGAATTGCTTGGCAGCCATGGCAAGGGTTTTCTGCAGCTACACCTTTCCAGAACCAAGAGCTCCAATAATGCCCCAGCTGGAAAGATGCTTGGATGGCAGTCAAGGGGAAGGGGAAATGCTGAGTCAGCAGTCCCACTAAGTGCTCCATGGTTGAATGTTTTAGGTAGTAACCTTCAGTGAGGGCATAATAGGAGTTTGGGATTATGGTATCATCTTTTTTTTTTTGTTAATTTATTTTGATTTATCAACATTCACTTCCATAGGCTTTTGAGTTTTAAATTTTTCTCCCCCTCCCTCCCCAGTTCCCTCCCCAAGACAGCTGCAATCTGATATAGGCTCTACATATACATTCCTATTAAACATATTTTCACATCAGTGATGTTGTAGGTAAGAATTAGAACCAACAGGAGGAATCACCAGAAAGAGGAAACAAAACACAACAGAAGAAAAAAATAGCAAATCGTATGCTTTGATCTGCATGCAAACTCCCCAGTGCTTTCTCTGGATGCGAATAGCATTTGCCATCATGAGGCCTCTGGAGTTGTCTTAAATCCTTGTATTGCTGAGAAGGGTTACGTCTATCAATTTAGTCATCACACAACATGGCTGTTATTTTGCACAACCATCTCTCATTTTGCTAGCATCAGACCATACAAGTCTCTCCAGGTTTTTCTGAAGTCAGCCTGCTCATCATTTCTTATAGCACAATAGTATTCCATTCCATTCATATATATGGTATGATCTTTTAAGTCTTTGTCAAAGCATTCATATGCATCTTCTGTGTTTTCAATCCATCTTTCGTGGAGGCAACTAGGTAAGTGAATAGAGCACTAAATCTAGAATCAGGAAGACCTGAGTTCAAATCTGGCCCCAGACCCTATCTGTGTGACCCAGAATAAGTCACTTGACCTTGTTTACCTCAGTTTTCTCATCTGTACAGTGAGCTGGAGAAGGAAATGTTAAACCACCCCAGTGCCTCTGCCAAGAAAACACCAAATGGGGTCATGAAGAGTAAGACATGACTGACTGACCAGTCCTCTGCCATGATGTCATGGTAGTAGAGAAGCTATAAAATACTGGCAGATGATTCTTTTCTTGGTTCTTCTTGGGTACTTTCCTCACTGTAGACAGGGCCCTGCACACACAGAAGAGACCTATTTAAAACTCATTTAAAAAGCTTTTCTTCAGCCTCCATAGTGGGATAGATGCTACACCAAGTGTGTGAATAGAAAGCCAAGACATGTGACAATTTCTGCCCTCAAAGAGCTTCCATTCTACCAAAGGTAATATAGTAGCCACATAGAAAATTAATTGAAAAATAGATATAAAGTACTTTTTTTTGGAAGGGGACTAGCAACTGGGAGGACCAGGAAATGCCTCATTTAGGAGGTAGCAGCTGTGCTGTGCCTTGAAGAAAGCAAGGGATTTTGGGAGGTGAAGGTAATGCCTTAGAAGAAATCAATATGCTGTCTAATGGCTGCCATAGCAATTCTGTTAATGATATTTGGAAGTTCATTTAAAAAATTCTACACTCATTACCTGGCAGCCCTTTTTAATGCCCTTCTAATGAAGTGTGACATCCTCTGCTAGTTGTTCACAAGAATGGCCTGTCAGCCTTATGGCACTGAAGGTGAGCAGGAGTGACGAAGCAGAACTTCTATATCATGACCTTTATTTGGTCTGATCTAAAGCAGCTGCCCTTATTCTTCTGAATAAACTGCTGAGGCAGGAGAGACCACAAAGGAAAGCTTTAGGTCACTTCTTATCCTTTTTTTTTTTGGTGAAGTTTTATTCTCAACTCTTTTATGCCAAAGTTATTTCTCCTTCAGTTCCATGTCCTTGAAAGAACTTTTTCCTTATAATAAGGAGAAAAATTTCTGTTGTAACAAAGAATAACATTCCCTTGTATGAAACAAAAGGAAACCATGGACAGCGATGTTTTGCCCCATCTCATTTCCACCCCTGCCCACCTCTCTACCAAGGGGCCTGGGGAGGAATGTTTCATCAGCAGCAGTCCACTAATGTGATCAGGGCTCCCTTCAGCATTGTTTTTGTTTATGTTATTGCAGTAATTGTGTATCTTGTTTTCTAGGTTCTGCTTACTTCACTCTGTGGCAGTGCACATAATGCATAAGCCTTCTCCAAATTCCTACTATTTGTTGTGTCTTATAATCCAACATGCTCATCTCATTGATGTACCACAATTTGTTTAGCCATTCTTCAATCAATGGAAACCCACTTGGCTTCTGTTATATTTTTCCTACTATAAAAAGTGATGCTATAATTATTCCATTATGTATTTCAGCTCTTACTTTAAAAACACTTTTTTCATTTAGTTCAAGAACATCATTATCAATATCACCATCATTAGCCACAATTACTGAGCACCTACTTTTGACTAAACTATGAAGTTACGGAAGGATGTGCAATGTCTCTATGTGCTAGAGAGAACTATGGCTAAAACAAAAGAAGGCATCCATTCCAGCTCCTTTTGATAGCTTATTTTTAAGAGAATGAGCCAGCTCATTCCCCTAAATCTCTTTAAAATTCTAAGGAGGCAAACCAATTCATTGTTAATTAAGTGCCTCCCTAATGATTATTATTGCTAGTGTGGTCATGGGGGTCAGAGTCACAAGACTGTAGAGTGGTGTTTTATCTCTGCTGTGTTTTTATTTTATGCTACATTGAGCTCTCTTGTGTGACCTATTCATGTAGTACATTTAAGCTGCCGTAGGACTCAAGACATTATTTTGCCATTTTTAAATTGCTGTGGAGGTTTTGGGTGATTGTAGCTTTCATTTTATGCCATATTCTTGGACATATCTTGGATTAACTTGATGTAGCATCTTGGATAAAGACTTCTCTGAACGATTTTGTCTTTGTGAACTTCCTGGTCTCCTCCAATTCCATGGTAGAATGAATCCACCCTGGGATACAAAAGAAAAGTGATCTGTCTCCATGAGAGCACAGTGAAATGTAAGGGATAGAGCGGTAGCTGTGCTATTAGGAAATATCTAGCTTCAAATCCCACCTCTCATGTGGATGATAGGTGATATCTGACTGGCTCATGAATCGGATTTGAGTGAGGCAAAGTTGTGCAAAGTTATCAGCTTCGCAGGGTTACCCCCTCATTCTCTAAGCCTCCGTTTCCTCACTTGTAACATGGAGTGGTTGTGAGGCTCATAAGAGACTGTGTACGGTAAAGAGTTATTTCAAACTGGCCGCTATTATTGCTGTCGGTGGGAATGATGCGAGTTCTGTGGTTAGAAGTAGCGATCTCTGAGAACAAAATCATATTCATTCAGCAAATCCCTCTTGCTTTCGCGTCTATGAGTGCTGAGCCATTTCATTTCCCCTTTAGGATCTCCCCCTTGCCCAGCCTGGATTGTTCTATTGCTGTGTTATTGTGGAGCTGCTGGTTCTGCTTTTCTATGGCCAGATGGAAGGAGGGAGAGAGAGTCAGTTGACCTTCTCCCTAAAGCAGTATAATGAGAGACATGCCCGGGTGCCAAATAGAGGCCTAGCATCCTGCCTTAACAGCTGTAAAAGGCGTGGTTTTTTGACTAGACACTCAGTTTCTGTCTCTTGTCATCTTCACTCATATCTATTTCACCATTTGACTGGGATGTTCGTTTGGCCAATCAAACACCATTGCCCTCCATAATAAGCGAAGAGGACCATTGGTTTCTGGGTAAACACCTAGCACTTTCCTGGGAAGACTTCACTTTTAGCTATAATTCTTACTCTGCTCTGGAGAAAGCATTGGTCCATGCCAAGCTGGCTTTCTTCATAGTTTCTGCGTGTCTAGTGAGGGAGGTGTAAAAGTCTCTTGTCTTTGGGAATAGGATAGAGAATGAGGCAGCAGGAGACATTTGGGGAGTAGGATATTTAAGGCTAGTGCCCAAGTCTGGGGCTTAAGGGCCGAACTGTCAAAGATGTTCTGAACAGCTGCTGTTGACCTGAACTGGCATGATGCCTGTGGATCTCACTTATTGGTGATCTGTGAAGAAAGACATACTTTGATGGGCAGAGGCCGTGGAATGTTGACTCAGCTGTGGCCCTGGATGAAATTTTAGTTTTCACTTGGGCCAAGTTTAAGAGACAGGCAATATATTTGCGAGAATATCCAAGTGCAGCCTGGCCTGGTGAGAGGCAGCGTGGGGTACCAGAGAGACAAGTCTGGTGTCAGAGGTTCTTGGTTCAAATGCCAATTCTGCCACTTACCGGCTATATGCCCTCAGCTACTTATCCTCTTTAGACTATAGTTTTCTCATCTTTAAAGGAAGGAGTTGGATTAGGTGATCTTTCTCTTGGACCTGAGTTCAAAGGGTTTGTCTGACACCATGGAACAAACCATGGACAGTCGTTTTGCTGACACAGCAGAGACAGAGAAAAAGTAGTGGTCTCTATGTGGTCCTAAACAGTCTCGGGTACTTGTCTTTAGTCAATCCTAGACTTGGGAATGCATCCACTGGTGCTGAGGGTCTCCTTTCCACAGATGAAGACTTCTGTTAGAGCTGAGTGAAGTGCAAGAGGGGTGGGTGTCTGCCTTCCCTAGGGTCACTAAAGAAAGGATTTTATGAAAAGAGGCCTCAAGCTTAGTCTGGCCCAGGTGATATTGACACAAATTGACTGGGGCTTGTCTTCTTCTGGTGGTCAAAATACTTTAATTCTTTCAAAATGATTAAATATTTGTAGGAAAATTCCTGATGACTTAGTATTCTGTTGATTGATTGAATTCAGGTATTTAGGCTACCACATTAATTAGGGTGGAGGCAGGGCCCTCATTATGAAATACTTAGTGGGTCTGATTAATGAAGACTATTTAATAAGGAGCCAAAATCTGCATAATCCAATTGGTTCATGCTTATTCTGTTAATTTTAACGGCATCTCAAGTCAATTTGGCACAATGACTAAGATACAAAGCTCTTTCCTTGAAAAGTGCTTTAAACATAATATCTCATTTGATCCTTCCAACAACACTGTATAGAGACAGTGTGGCAAAGCAGCCAGAGCCAGCCCTGGAGTTAGCAGGAGAATCTGGGTTCAGGTCCTGCCTCTGACACTGATGGCTGGCTGTGGGACCATGACCTCTCGGTGCCTCAGACAACTCTAACACTATTAACTCCTGAGAGATTATGATCTGCTTGGGTAGAGTGAAAAATACATCCAGTGTAAGGCCCACAGGATGCTGAAAGGCTGGAAAGCAGCAGTCAGAGGATTATCTATTTAGGACTGGACAAGCCTTGGAGATCCACCAGATGTGAGTTCCTAATGTGGGAGCCATGAACTTAGTATGAAAACTTATTTATTCAATTTTATTTCTATATTTATTGTATATAATATTTCTATATGACATATACATATTAGACTTGTTTATTAAAATATGTTCTGTATTTCCATAAACAGTTGGTTCCTTTACTATCCTGTGCACTTTATTTGATATTTACTAACACTATTCCGAGAAGCCGTCTATGGGATTCACCATATTTCCTAGGGGATCCACTACATAAAAAGTTGAAAGACCCCTCCTTCCTAGGCCAAGGCCCTCCTTTCAGGGAGGACAAAACTGAGGTTTGTAGGTGTCTGGGACTTTCCCTATAGGAGTATGAGGAAGGGTTCAGAAGCTGGTGTTGAGACACGTATACCACCCAGAGTGTGAACAAACAGTAACCTGAGACCTGCCAAGAAGGCACATTGAGAAATGTATTCTGACAGCTATTTAGGCAAAGTCCTTTTGGACACAGCTTGCCTTTTTGAATTAGTGGAGGTTGAAAACAATTTTGTTTTGCAGGGAAAAGGTGTCTTTATCTGATCCCAAAGGAATACACGAGATCCTCCAACCAGACCATCTAAGCTCCATCGGATCCCCAGGAGTCCCCAGGGAGTATGGGCAAGATTTGTCTGGATGGGCTTTGAATGCTTGGCTGCCTGGGAAAACATGGGCTCCAAATGACCCAGCACAAGTGTTTCCCACTTAACTCCACAAGGAAAATGTAAGGCTTTCTGAGCGATGCTTCCTTGTTCCCCATGCTTTTCCCTAGGAGAGAGGGGGCTTAGCAGGTCCAAAGAGCACAGCTCTCTCCCATATTGTCCAAATCATAGGATTGCTCTGCGAACAAGCCTTGGGAAGAAGCAGCCCATCTTATGGCACTCCCCAGTCCCTGACTCCTTTAGCTTCCCTGGGTCCCACTGACCTTGGAAAGAATCGAAGGTGTTTCTGACCTGTTCTTTGTCACCTCAGATGTGCCTTTCCCTTTTTATTTACCCATTTCACTGGTGGCCATTCCTCCTTCCTAGATGACCCCCTCCTTCTTTCCCTCTTCTCCATTTGTTATCTCTGCCTTCCAAAATGTGTGCTAATTCCACCAATTTCACTTGTAGGCTTGAGCTTTGATCTCTAATCAATCCATTAGCATTTAACAAGTGACTGCCTCGGGTAGGCTCTGGAGAGAGAGCTCACAACTGAGAGTCCCTGCCCTCCAGGAATCCATATGGGGGGGTGGGGAATGGACACAATAGGTGCATATACGAGTAGATTGACTGTGTGCAAAATCAATTCAAGGTAATTTTGAGAGAGGGAGGGAAGGGCATCAGCAGCTGATGGGACCAGGGACAAAAGCTGTAAAAATCTTTTGAAGATTGACTTTGGTTTAGACCTGGGGACTCTATTGGTGTAGTTGAGAGAGAGTCATGGACTTGGAGATGGGAGATCTCATCCTTCTTCAGATACTTATTACGTGTGTGACCCCAGGCAAGTCGTTTCTCAATCTCAGTTACCACATCTATAAAATGGGGACAATGTATCACCTATCTCCCCTGGCTATTGTGAAGATCAAGGTAGTTAGCCTAGAAATCACTTTGCAAATCTTCAAATGCTCTTAGATAGCTTCTGAGATCCTACCCAGCAGGGATGCTATGATTCTGCGAGTACTCTTTGTTCATTGTTGGTGACTTTGTCCTGCGTGGTTACTTACTTGGACATTATACGCTACCAAGAATGACAAACTGTGAAAAGCATTTTGTACGTACTTGACAGAGAGCCTGGGAATCAGCCCTCTCCTGATAATTGCTGTGGCCACGCTAAGGAGCACTAGAGTTGTCCTATCTGTAAAGAGGTCCAAAGCTCCTTATGTATTTTGGAGGTGAAGTCATTTGTTTTATCACTGCCTTTCGCGTTTATATCACGCTCGTTTCAAGATATATCACTTCCTCTCCCAACACCCCTCCCAGCTAAATGGCCCTTTCCCTGTTACAAGGAAAGTATTCCACAAAACCACCTCTCACAGCCTCAGGGGCTGAGGGTCCACAATTTTGCTCACACTCATTGGGCTTCCTTGTTCCGCAGGTGCGGAGGCATCATCCCCTCTTCCCAGACAACAATGGTCACTTTAGTCACTCAGCGCTCGTTTCCTTTCCATAGTTTTTCCCTCACATCCTTCATTTCTCCTGCAGATTGTTTGCTTGGCTCCGCTCACTTCATTGGATGATAGATCCTGTAAGTCTTTCCAGGCATCCATGAATTCTTCATATCCCTCATTTTCTTCATATTCCATTCCACTCAAATATCACAGCTGGTTTAGCCATTGCCCACTCATTGGGCACCCATTTTGTTTCTAATTCTCATTCCCCCAAAATTCGTCTAGAGTATTTGGTATATAGAGTGCCCAGTGAATTCCTTTTAAAGACATTTTAAGGCACTGTTGCTATTACAGCAAATAAAAAATGTATTAGCATGCTAACTACATGAACAGGTTGAATAACTTGTGGACTGCTTCAATGCTCACTTGTGTCATGTGACCAGCATGCTGAAAAACATGACGGAAGTTAGACAAAGTCACATGGTACTTTAAGAACTATAACAAGAATGACAGGAGACAGGGGGTAGGTCCGGACCTCTGATTTCATTGGTGTGGTGACATTGGTGGGTAATGTCCTTTACCATTGGGTTTGGGGTCTTCATTGCAACTTAGAGACTTAGAGAACAGTGCACGGTCAACAGTTTCCTGCCCCTTGATCAGTGAGAGGTAAACTATGGCCCAAGGGCTCTGCAGCCTATTTTTGTCCAGACCAGGAGCTAGGAATAGTTTTTACATTTTAAAATAAAATAGAAAACAGGTGTTGGGCTGCATTGGGCAGGTTGTACAAGAAGGTGGCAAAGGCATTGTGGACTGTGGACTTTTTATAGAGTATGCCCTACTTCCTTTAAAAAGAACAATGAGTGTGCTGATTAATGGAGGTCCCATACAGCTTGTTACATCTGGGTTCTGAGGCAGTGGATCAGAGAATTCAGAGTGGGAAGCAAGTTCAGAGACCATCTAGTCCAACCTAGATCAGAGTGGGAATCTCCTCTGTAACTGCTAAGGGTGATGAGGCAGAGCTTCCGGACAAGCAGTGCATCAAAGAAGAAACTGGCTGTGTCTCGTTACACACTCCCACCTCCCTGAGCACAACTCATGGTGATGTTATACTGAGTGATGCCACAAGATACCCAACACCCAAGGGAGGAACTGAAACAAAAACACACTGTCTTTCTGCTGATTCTCCGTGGGCACCACGCAGGCACAGAAATGTTCTCGTGCCAGAGGAACTTTTCTAGATATAAGACAATGCCACAGTGCCTCACCATCCCATCCTCTGGAGGCTCACCCTGGTCTCACTCTTATTCTGTGAATAACTTAGGCCAGCAAAAACGTAAAAGCGGACTTCTAATGAAATCTACTGCACTGGATGACAGTTGTCTCCTCTCTTTAAACATTCCCTGGGATGCTAAATCTCTAGCTAATGGCTGTAATTAGCAACATCTCAATGTCCAAAGGGCTCTTGGACTGCTCTCCCAAATCCCCAATCTGCCTGGTAGATTGGGGCCCTGGAGGGCAGGGAACTACCTCTCCCCTCAGTTTTATGGGGTTCACTCTGTGCAATCTGGTGTGACTTTCTACTAACATTGCTTATAATCCCCTATTAATGTTCTTCCTCACTGATTATACGCCAATATCAAATAGCCAGTTAGACTAAATCCACTTTCAGAAATGGGTAATTACTAAGCTGGTATGGTTAAAAAAAAAAAAAGAAAAAACAAAACAATTGGTCCAAAACAGTCTGTGATGGGAGCACCCTCTTTCATAAATTAATAAGAATCCAAGGGAAAGTGATGTCAAGCCCAGAGATTTAAGAGCCAATGTTCTTTCTGGGGTGCTCATGGCTCGTGCCCCAACTTTGCTGCTGTCTGTGACCATGGACAAGTTGCTGCTTGTCCCCCTTCTGCCTTGCCACAAGCTCCAGTCCCAATGTTGTTGAACAGGAGCTGTTTCATTCTGTCATTTGGGAGCAGGGACCGCAAGAGGACCAAAATGGAGATCTAGTTAAATATGGAGGGATCCAGGAGGCAGTGAAGAATCACAGAACGCCCAAGTTGGGCAGGATGGCGTCCAGCCAACTTGGCAATAGAGCACACCATGGAATCCATGGCCTTCCTTGGAAACCCATGTCACTTTTGCAGATCTCTAATTGTCAGGTGCTACAGTGCCAGTGGGCAGCTAGGTAGCCCAATGGATGGAGCATTGGGCTTGGAGTTGGGGACACTCATCTTCCTGAGCTCAAAATCAGCCTCAGACACTCACTAGCTGTGTGATACTGGATAAGTCACTTAATCTTGTTTGCCTCAGTTTCCTCATCTATAAAATGAACTGGAGAAGGAAATGACATGTTTATTAGTGCCTACTATGTGTCCCTCCCACCCCTAGTCTTTTTTTCTCCAGAATGAAACACTCTCATTTCCTTGAGTTGATCCACACACGACATGCTCTGAAGGCCCTAGCTCTAAGCAGACAAACATCAGGTCTAGCAAGATGACACAGGGCTGAGAGAAGCAGGCACATCCTGTTGGCTTGGGCTGGCAGGAGGGTAACATTCATGAAGTGGGGAGGGTCAGAGTGGAGAGCAACTGTGCTCCTTTGGAGCAGGTCTGCCAGTCCTGCTCCTGGGGCAGATGTTTTTAGCTCCCAGCTTTGTTTATTCTCTCCTGAGCGTGGAGGACGCTGGCTGATAGGAGTTCATCACAGGCAGAAGGGGCCTAGATGATTGAAGGTGAATCCTACCTCTTATTGAGTGAGGCTGGGACACATATGTTAGGATTGCCTCACTGATCTGCTATGTCAGATAAGCTGCTGGATTATGGGAACTCAGCTGGGGAGCAGCCTCTGGATCCTGAGCACACTTAAGGAAGGAAGCAGATGGGAAGCTTTGCTCAAAATCAGAGGTGAGGTGGGGCAGGTGACTGACATACAGTTTAGCTGAGGATTGTCAGGTGGATACAGATTGTAGCAGCTGCAAGAGTCAGGGGTCGCTGCAGTCAGGCGGGTAGGGGGCACAGCAAAAGAGGCAGTAGATTCATAATAATAGATAGGCTTGTCAACTGAAAGGTTCTAGCCTGGAATTTTCTAGGGCAAGAAGACATGAGTTCAAGTCCTGTCTGGGATGGATGACTCTGGTCAAATCACAGGCTCTCTCTGCAAAATAGGGATAATAATGGCATAGAGTTGTTTGGAGAATCAAATGAGATAATGTGTGTGTGCAGTGCTTTGCAAACCTTTTCAGCCAGTTTCAGAGAAAGGACAGGGCAGAAGATAGAAGGGTGAGTCAGGTATATCAGGTAGGAAAAAGGTTCGGGGCTAGGGTTGGGACAATACCTTTGACAGAGAAAAATTAGGCTGCAAAAAAGAGAAGGTTTCTCCTCTCCTCTCCCCCAGACAGCAACACTGACATGTATGTAACACATGAAGTTAACAGGGCCCTGGATCACCTTGTCTGGTTCTATCTTTCTAACAGCCCATTAAGGTGAGGTTGGTATTACATGGCTGATTATCAAAGCTTGCAGATGAGGAAACTGAGGCACAGAGAGGTTGACTCATTGGACATCATATATAAAGTCAGAGGAAGATTTTGAGCTCTAATCTTGAGACTCAATGCTTTTCCAACTCTAGGGAGCTGAGCTATGCCAGGTAAAGGTCTAGGGCCTGATGTGGAGGCCATGGCAGCCTAAGAGAATCAGCATTTCCACAATTGATGGGCAGGGAAAATAACAAAGGGCCAAAAAGTAGCCTGAGGAATACCAGCTGTGACACCTCCTGTGTGAAAAGTGGGGTGCAGGCATTGTCCATAAGAGATGGGACTGGAAAAGCAGGGGAGCAGGTTGTCAAGCCCATGGGGAGAGCAGATGGCCATCTCAAGGGCTGAGCTGGATTCCAGGAAATCGATGCATTAACACAAATCTATTGTACCTACTAAGTACTTGGAGCTGGGCCAGCCATTGGATGTGCCAAGATACAAGTGAGACAGTGCCTGCCTTCAAGGCTATTCCATTCTGAAACATTAAAAAACCTAGAGGAGGAAGGGAGGTGGGGAGATTCTGCATGGAGGAGAAAGTTAATTGACAATCATACATTAAGCTTCTTATACATTCCAGGAATGTAAGGATACAAAGACAGAAATGAACCATTCTCTGCTTGCAAGGAGCTTATTGGGGAAAGAAATAGGGAAAGACATGGATACATGAAAGTAAAGACCAAATACATGAACAAAATGTAAATAGTTCCTAGTTGGGAGGATACTAACAGGTGGGGGAAGCAGGACAGGCTTCCCAAGGGAAGTAGCATCTGGGTTAAACTGTTAAGGAAGCTGGGGATTCTAGGAGTCAGAGGTGAGAAGACATGGAATTTCAGGCATGGGGCACAGACTATTCAAAGGCTCAGAGGTGGGACACTGAATGTCTGGAGCAAACAACAACATGCAGGCTGGAACACAGCTATCTGTGAAAGGATGCAGTGGGACAGAATCATGCTGGGCAAGAAGCCTTGGTTGGATTCTAATCACTATTAGGTGAAGGGGCACCAACATTTATAAGACTATAGATATTTCAGAGTGATTTTCTAGAGGAGTTGGAACAGGAATGGGGAACCTGCAGCCTTGAGGCTACGTATGGCCTTCTAGGTCCTTAAGCCCTTTTGACTGAGTCCAAGTTTTATAGAACAAATCCTTTTATTAAGGGGATTTAAGTTTGGATTCAGTCAAAGGGCTGCCCTTGAGGACCTATAGGGGCACATATGGCCTTGAGGCTGCAGATTCCCCACCCCTGGTATAGAGTATGAGCCAAGAAATGAAGAGAGAAAAAGAGAAACAACACTCAAAGCTATAACAGTACAGCCTGGAGCTGGAGAGAATGCTTAGAATATATTTTAGGGAGAGGAAGAAGATATCAAAAAAAAAAAAGGAAATGGAAAGAAATGAATCAGAAGAGGAAGTGACCATAATGATTTGAACAAACATTAACATCAGAGAACAGGATGTTACTACTCAAGCAATTTCTGGTGCCCAATGAGCTGTACCTTAATTAGGTTTGGCTCCCAAAACAGAGTGTGTGGTCTTGTTGATGGGAATCTTTCTCTATCAACAGAAGGACAATCTCAGGTGTAGACAGAGGACTGAGCACAGTCAAGGCTAAGCAATGTCCTACTGGAAGTTTGTGGGTATCAATGTTAAGAAGGCTGATAAGAAGAACCCAATTGATGGGGAGTTTTAAGGTCAGCTGACCCATTTTGGACACCTGGTGGATAGAGAGTCCTCCATTGAGGAGGTAAAACTGCTGAAATTAAAAAGAGCAAGGAATTTTTTTTTAAAAAAAAAGTACTAAAATCCTGAAGAGAAGAGGCAAGATAATTATATACTAGGGGCAATCAGAAGAAGTCCCTAGCCATGAAATGGAGATGTAGCCAACCCCTGATGATGGGAAAAACTGGCAAACCTCTTTGGGCTGCAGATTCCTTATCTGTATAGTGAAGCAGCTGGCCTAGCTGGCCTCTGAGATCCCTTCCAGGGGTTCCAGATGTCTTTGAGCAAGTGTCTGCATTTCCCTTCACTTCTCTGGGACTGCTTCCTTATCTGGAAAATGAGGGGGTTGGGATACCTGACCTCTGGGGCTCCTTTTGGTATATAACATCACTTGAGTATGCCAGTGTTAAAAAATGGATTTAAAAAGAGTCAGCAGCTTGTGGAGATCATGAAATGGAAGGATCCCATCTCAGTACTTTGGGGAATTAGGGGAAAGCAAAGCTGTCGTGTACACTGCTTTTCATCTACACTGTTTGCTAAATCTCTTAAACCATTTTAGGGCAGGCAAGACAGCCTCTGCCCTCCTGCCTCTGCAGAGGAGTAGCAATCCTTGGCATCTTCACATTGGAGCCAGTCAGACTTAGACTTAGAGCCAGTTCAGTAAGACTGTAGTGGGGGAGAAGAGCAGTTGGGCTATGGCTCCAGAAACAGAGGCTTTGGGGTTGTGTTTAAAGGAGCAGAGGAAGAACAAGCAAAAAAAAAAAACCCGTAAGATCACATAGTTACTGGCATCTAAGCTAACTATAATGGCAAGGGCTCACATCATTCCAACATTGAGGTCATCAGGGATCATAGATTTAAAGGTTGAAGAGACCTTAGAGGGTATTTAGCCCTAAAACTCTATTTTACAGATAAGGAAAATGGAGGTTTACTGAGGTGAAGTGACTTTCCCAATATCACAAGTAAGCTGGGATTCAAACGCAGGACCTATCACTCCAAATCCAGAGATGTTTCCACTGTTCCATGATGCTTCACTATTGGAAAGACTGTTAATGGAGACCAGCCAAGATGGCAGAGTGGCAGAGAGAGATACAGTCAACAAGTACTCCACAAAGATTTAGATGATGTGCTAGACCAAATCCTGATGGGGAAATCCTGGGGGGAAAATCACAGTGACAATTATTTCTAGCTGAGGTCAGCATTGAGAGATAGATGGAGCAGTCTGCAGAGACAAAGGTCAAGGTTTGGCCAAGAGCCTTTAAGCACAGGGACTTGCTCCCAACAGCATGTCAGGGCAAGAAGACATCTCAGATCCAGCCCAGAAGGGACTCGCTTGAGGCAGGGAGCAGGAATGAGCATCAAGTAGCAGTTATAGCACCCATTACTCAAGGCTGAGTCACAGACACAATGCCGCAGGGCCCCGTGCCGACTGGTTATCTGTAGGACAAGGAGCAGGCTCTGAGCTCTCTGCTGAGTATTGTGGTGACAGGGATGCTTGAGACACAAAACCAGAAGAGAATGACTTTAAAACACCTATAAGGAATGCCTCAAAGGAAAACATAGCCTGGGCACAGGATCAGCTAGAGTTCCTGGAAGAGATGAAGCAAGACTACAAAAGAGAGAATGCTAAAATAATTGTATAACTGAAATTAGAAACTGAGCCCAAAAATGGAAAAAAATGGAAGAATTGGAAGGAGAATTAATAGCTTTACATGTGAGCTACAAAGCCTTATCCAAGCAACAGACTCCTTTAAAATTCAAATGGGCTCAATAGAAGTTGATTACTCTATTAGGCAATAAAAATATTAAAACAGAGTCCAATGACTTTAAAAAAACAGGAGAAAATATAAGGTTTCTCACATCAAAAACAACTGACCTGGGAAAGAGAGCAAGGAGAGATAATTTAAGAATCACTGGACTACCTAAATGCAATGACCCAAAAAACCAAAAAACAACAAAAAGACAAAAGGAGAAACATTATATTTCAAGACATAAAAGAAAACTGACTGAATTTCTTAGAACTAGAAAGAAAAGCGAAAAAAAGGGAAAAAAATCCTGGTCAAAGTTAGAAGAAAAGCAGAAAATTAGAAAAAAAATTCTAGCAAGTTTCTCTGATAAAGGCCTCATTTCTCAAATATATAGAGAACTGAGTCAGATTTATAAGAATACAAGTCATTACCCAATTAATAAATAGTCAAAAGATAAGAACAGGCAGGTTTTTTTTCTTTTTTGGGTAGGCAATGGGGTTAAGTGACTTCCCCAGGGTCACACAGCTAGCAAATGTTATGTGTCTGAGGTCAGATTTGAACTCAGGTCATCCTGAATCCAAGGCCAGTGCTCTATCCACTGCACCACCTAGCTGCCCCAAGAACAGGTAGTTTTCGGATGAAGAAATCAATGAAAAAAATTCTCTAAATCACTACTGATTAGAGAAAATCAAAATTAAAATAATTCTGAGGTAGCACCTCATTCGTATCAGATTGACTAAAATGACAGAAAAGGAAAATGATAGATGTTGGGAATGTGGAAAAATAGGGACACTCATGCACTGTTGGTGGAGTTGTAAACTGATTCAACTATTCTGGAAAACAATTTGGAACTATGCCCAATGGGCTATAAAACTGTGCAAACCCTTTGACCCAACAATACCATTAGTAGGTCTGTATCCCAATGAGATGAAAAAAAAAAAGAAAAGGTGAAGAATCTACAGGTACAAAAAATATTTATAACAACTCTTTTTGTAGTGACAAAGCATTGGAAATTGAGGTTATTCCCATCCATTGAGGAATGGCTGAACAAGTTGTGGTGTATTAATGTAATGGAATACTCTTGTGCCAGAAGAAATGATGATAAGAAGCTTTCAGAAAAACCTAGAAAGACTTACATGAACTGATGCAATGTGAAATGAACAGAACCAGGAGAACATTGTACACAGTAACAGCAACATTGTACAATGATCAATTGTGAATGACTTTTCTATTTTCAGGAAAATAAAGGTCCAAGATAATTCTGAAGGACTTATGATTGAAAATGCTATCAACTTCCAGAGAGAAAATTAATGAAATCTGAGGGCAGATTCAAGCATACTTTAAAAAATTTTTAAATTTGTTTTGGTTTGTGTTTTCTTTCAGAACATGACAAATAAGGAAATATGTTTTCCATGATTGTTCATGTATAACGTATATAAAATTGCTTGCCTTGTCAATGAGAAGGGAGAGGAAGGAGGAAGAAAATTTGGAATTCAAAATTAAAAAAAAGGTTAAAAGTGGAAAAATATTTTAAAAACACAAAAAAAACCCATTGGTCACATCCTGAAAGAAAATCCAAAATAAACATTTCCAAAAAGGTGATAGCCAAAATTTACAGCTTCCAAGTCAAAGGAGAAATACTACAAATAGTCAGAAAGAAACAATTCAAGTACGAAAGAGTCATAGCCAGGATCAGTCATAATTTAGCAGTCACCACTATGATGGTGAGCTTGGGATACAATATTCTCAAAGGCAAAAGGTACAGTTTGACAACCAACAATAATTTACCCATAAAAATCGAGTAAAAATTTCCTACAGGGGAACATTGACTTTCAATGAAATAGAGGACTTCCAGGCATTCCTGATGGAAAGACCAGAGCTACACAAAAACTTTGGAATTCAAAGACAAGAAGCAAGTGAAACATGCATCATAGGGGACTAAACAAAGATCAACTGTTTATAATCTTATATAAGGACACGAGACAGGAGTTGTTTCAGAAGTCTATCATTTTCATGGGGCATAGAGACAGTCGAATGAGACAGAAAGGTTTTTTTTAAACATATTGATAATCTTCGAAGAAGAAAAGAAAAGAGACAGGGAAAGAAATACACTGAAGGGGAAAAGGAAGAGGAAGGCTGGGGAGGGAAATTATCTTATATATTTCCAGTCAGTAAGCAGAAGGCTACATAATCAAGGAAGAAAGGGTAGGAGAGTAAGCAACACATCTCACTTTCACGTTTGGTCAAAGGAGGAAAGTATGCAGAAATACATTTCACTCAACAGGGAAACAGAAGGGAAATGGGAGCAGGGAGAAGGAGGAATTAGAGGTTGAGTAGATTAAGGGAGGAATTCATCTTTAGCAAAACAAACTTTATCATGGAGGACAGAACATGAAGAGAAGTTTAAAAGGAAAGGATAAAAATGTATCATTGGGATCTGGGCAAAGGGAAAGGAAAAAAGGCAGAGGAGCAGAAGCAGATTGGACCAAACCTAGAGCAATGGTACCAAACACGCTCCTCTCTCCTTACTCCCTTCATCTTTATAAAGAGGGGCAGGAACCTTGGATCAACACAAAACACAATGACTAACCACAGTTCCAAAAGACTTAAGATAAAAGATGCTACCTACTCCTGAGAGAGAGGTGATGTGTTTGAGGAACAGACAGACTTTTTTGAGGGACGTATTCAATGTGGGAACTATGCAATTTGTCACAAGCGTTTTGCTTTTCTTTCTCAGTTTTGACGGAGTTAGGGAGGAGGTGGAAAGGAAAGGTGGTAGATTTTCATCGATTGAAAAAATGAAATTGTTTTAATAAGAGGATGCTATTGAATGTAGCTAAGATTAGATGAGAAGCTGGGAAAAAAATCTTTGCAGTGGGTTTCTCTGATAAAGCTCTCATTTCTAAGCTAAATGGGAAATGGATTCAAATTTAGAAGAATAGTAGCTATTCCTCAATTGATAAATGATCAAAGGATATAAATAGGCAGTTTTCAAAGGAAGAAATCTGAGCTATAAATGGCCATATTAAAATATTCCAAATGTCACCAATTGATAAATGGTCAAAAGATATTAAGGCAGTTTTCAGACAGAAAAAATCAAAGCTATCTACAGTCATATGAAAAAAATTCTCTAAATCACTATTGATCAGAAAAATGCAAATTAAAACAACTCTGAGGTACTATTTCACACTGATCAGAGTGGCTAATGTGACAAAAAAAAGGAAAAATTGGATGTTGGAGGGGATGTGGAAAAACTGGAACACTAATGCACTATTGGTAGAGTTGTGCACTGCTCTAACCATACTGAAGAGTAATTCAGAACTATGCCCAAAGGGCTGTACAACTGTGCATACCCTTTGATCCAACAATACCACTGCTATATACCAAAACTCATCCAAAAAAAAAAGGAGAAAAGACCTATTTGTACAAAAATATTTATAGCAGCTCTTTTTGTGGTGGATAAAAATTGGAAACCAAAGGAATGCCAATCAATTGGGGAATGGCTAAACAAGTTGTGATAAATGATTGTAATGAATATTATTGTGCTATAAGGAATAACAAGCAGGATGATTTCAGAGAAAACCTGGAAAGACTTACATGAACATAGCATAGTGAAGTGAAGAAAATGAAGAGAACGTTGTACAGTAATAGTAACAGCAATATTGTGCAATGAAAAACTAAATGACTTAGCTATTCTTAGCTCCACGATAATCCAAGACAATCCCAAAAGATGAATGATGAAGCATCCTATCCATCTCTGAAGAAAGAAGTGATATTGATTGAATAGAGACCAAAGCATGCTATTTTTCACTTTCTTTCATTTTCTTTTTTTATTCAAGTCTTCTTGTACAAAATGGCTAATATGAAAATGTTTTACATAATTGCACATGTGTAACCTATATCTGATTGCTTACCATCTCAGGGAGGCAGGGAAGGATAGAATTTGGAGCTAAAAACTTTAAATGAAAATGTTAGAAAATTTTTTTTAAAGGTTAAAAATATTTCAGATAAGTAATAATTATAGAATTGAAAGTTTAAGCAACTCTGAGGTTTCTTCTCACACCCCTTAGATTGACAAAGTTGCCAAAAAAAGAAAATGACAAATATTGGAGGGGCTATAGGAAAACATGCGCATTAATGCCATGTTGGTAGGGCTCTATCTTGATTAAGCCATCCTAGAAAGCAATTTAAAATTGTATCCCCAAATCTTCTAAAATGTGCTTGCTCTTTCACTCAGGGATACATTACTAGGCCTGTCCCCCAACAAAATCAAAAAAGAGGAACAGGACCCATATGTAAAGGATATTTATAGCAGCTCTTTTTACAGTGGCAAAGAATTAGAAACCTGGCAGGGAGCCATCAGCTAAAGAGAGGATGAAAAAATTGTGTTAAGCGAAAGTAATGGAGTGTTGCTACGCCTTAAGAAATTAAAAAAAAAGGTATGGGCTCGGAGTAAGTTGGAAAGACTTTTATGAACTGATGCAGATTGAAGTAAGCAGAACCAGAAGAACAAGTTATTGGGGCAGGTAAAATAATTAGACACTTGGACTTCTATAATAAATATATTATTTATGTATGTTAAAAAAAACCCTTATAACATGAAATAAGCCCTTTTGCTACAATCATTTGCTTTACTTGATTTTTTTTTATTGAGTTTGCAAGACTTTGGCATCTACTTTTTAATTCTTCATCATGAGCCCACATATCATATCGGATCTTAAGCATATCTTGGAGGAGCTGTCCAATTTTCCAAATCTAGCTTTGATTCTAGTCTACAGATTTTCCATGGGGATTATATCAGGCAAGTTTCCAGGTCTGGGATGGTTATTTATCTCCATCTCTTGGGTAAAGTTGTTAATCTTTCCTGATGGGTTGGCAAGGTGCAAGGTCATGTTTTAGTATTCCATCTCCATTTGGGAATTTCTGTCATTCTGGAACACTTCCCCTGCTCAGTGTCCCAATATATTTATTAGGCATCATCATTCCCTCAAGGGAGACAAAGATTCCAGGCCTACTAGAAGTAAAAATAAAAACCCAAATGGTTTTTGGGCATGGTTATTTTACAGTCTGATGAAGAGCCAAGTGGCAGGCTTGCTGAGTCTTCTGATAGTGATTTTGGTAGAGCTTTGAATTAAACTGAGTTTCATCAGTAAAAATTGCTTTAAAAATAATAATTACTCCAGTCTTGGTATTTTCTTGCCCATGTCAAGTGTTTTTTCTTCATAGAAATGATTAGCAGCCATTTTTTGCCTTGGGCTTCTTGCTGCTTTTCCTATAAGAAGCCTGGGTTCTGCATGATGTTGGACACAGAGAGAAGGACTTCCAGAGCAGGTGCTATGCGTTAAACCTTGTCACACATATTTCTTAAATGTGAGTCTCACTAAGTTTAAGCTTACTGCTCCCACAGAAGCTGTATTTGTGGGAAGGAGTGAATGGATTCTTAGGAGGATGTTTTGAATTAACAGTCTTTACCATGTTATCTGAGAGTAGTAGTCACTACCCTATGGGGACCCAAGCTGCCAATCTGAGCAGAAGTTGGGGACTGCTACTATTACTCCTCCTCCTTCTCCTCTATTTATTTATTTATATTAGGTTTTTTTTTTCCTCAAGAAGCTGGGACAATTTCCTTTTGTCATGCGTGGTTTTCATTTTTGATTTTTTTGAAATACAGCTCTGGAAATACAGGCTTTAAAAGCCCATTGTGTTTTAAAGGGAACTACTTGACTTCACCTTAAAACCCAAATCACTCTGGTTTTCACTAAATGGCCAATAATACACCCAGCCCAAGCCTCTAGAGCTCATTGTTTAGGTTTCTGCTGGTTTAGAATGTGTAAATAACAATTCTGGCCAGAAATTCTGAGGGTCTCCAGCCTCTGGATAGATATCTTTGTGATGGACGGTAAACTGAGCCACCTTTTGTCTTTTTAAGTCTTACCCAGACCTCAGTCATTGAATGAGTGTGGCCTCAGACAAATTGAGACCTGGGAAAAATCTCAATTTAGAAAGACCAAGGTCACCCACTGAGAGAACGAAGCTTACAGCTTTGAGCAGCTCATATCCTATGAGCAAGTCAAGACGTCACCCTCATGTCGTTGGTCCTCTTTAAGGACAAAGGCAAACAGCAACAGCAGCAGTAGGAACAACAATAACAGCAGGCCGTGCCTCACTGTTGAGGAATCTACGCCAACCCTAATCCTGGGTGTCTGCAGGCATCCTGAGCTATATTGTTTGGCTGGAACCAGGTGGCTCAGAAGCAGAGAGTGAGGCTGGTGACTTTGCCCAGCCCTGCCTCCCTTAAATCCAATTCACTTGCCTGTCGTCACATAACCTTTCTTCCTGGTCTTCTTGGAGAATGAAAGACAAACAATAACACACCAGGTCCCTTTCAAGGTCTTGTTTCCCAAGAATTCATCAAGATGTTTTTGGTAACAGTTTGTCATCCTTTGGCATTCTCTTCTCTTTCTGATCACAAACTCTTTTACACTTTGGGGGAAATAATCCAGTGACATCATGGGCCATTTCTGGAGAAGCAATTTAGCTAAGCTCAGGAAAGTTCTAAATTAACAAAATCACTGAACTTGAGGCTTATAAGAGATCTCATGGGCTGTCTGATCCAAACCATACCTGAAGCAACCCCTCATTTTCACATACCTGGCAAGCGGTTTACTCTCTTCATTTTCTGGAATTACAAAATCTCCAAATTGAAAGAGACTGATGGGAAACTGCCCCTAACTTCTTTCTACAGTTGCCTTTTGTCAATCCCTGAGAAGCAATTGTCAAGCCTTTGCTTAAAGACCTTCACTGAGAGAGAATTCACCACCTGTAGAGGAAGCCCCTTCCACTTTTGGAAAGAAGGTTGGCCACTAGGCTAGCAGAAATTGGGGAGTCATAGCAATTCAAGGTGATCATCTAAGAAGGCTTAGAAGGATTGGCAATGGAAGCAGTGGATAGACAGTGTAATACAGTCATGGATCTTCTCATGTTTTATTGAGGGCTGTCTAAACAAGAGGTGCTGAGTTGGCATGAGCAAACCATAGCGTGTTGCCAACTCACTGAAAAAGGTGAAAGAGATTATCAAAGGGATGCGTGACAGAAAAAAAAAGATTGGCAAGCAAGGGTGAGGGATAATCAGTGATGGATCCATATCCTTTGTTGGTAGCCACACAACGGCAAGAGAATTTGAGGAAGGCCTCCAGTACATAGGGTGGACCTCCTTTGGCAACCTTCTGCTAAGACATGGATAAGACACCTAGGCTGGGCAGATGAGCTGTGATCTGCATTCTGATCTTCCATAGAATGAAGTGAAAGTCACTGCACAGTTGGAAAATGAAACAACTGAGTCCAGTTCTTGCATTTAGTTACAAGAAATTTCTATTGTTTTAATTTAGGTTTCAATTTTCTTGACATTGATCAGGGTGTGACTACAAAGGGAGTTTAGCTAAGTCACTTGTTTGCTTTTTCTAAAAAAGTCATGAAAGGACATATGATAAAGGGAGAATGGCGTGGGATGGTGGAAAGAGAACTGGATTTGGAAGCCATCACACTTGAGTTCCAATCCCTGCTCTTTCAGTAACTACCCGTGTGACCTTGGGCAACTCACTCAACCTCTTTCAGTTTGCTCATCTATTTTTTTTGGGGTGGCAGTTTGGACCAGTTGTCTCTGAGGTCCCTTCTATCTCTAAATCTACGATTCTGTGAGTAACTGCCATAGACTGACCCCCTCATACCTGAAGTGTCCTCCCTAATCCCCTTGCTCCGTAAAACAACCATAAAAAGAGAAAGTCATTAAAAGAATTTCAAGGTGTGTGGGAACCTAAGACTGGGTATGAAAAGAATAATGGGTCCCAACATGGTTTAAACAAAGCCTGGGGGATGCTACCCTCATCCTAACCTAGACTTAACTTAGATGAGCCAGAAAAGAGACTTCCAAAGGAATTGCTTGTTGTCACATAGATAGTTAAGTACCTCAAGTTGAACCCAGGTCTTCTGACTGCAAGGACAATGCTCTGGGTATCACATCATGATGCCAGGATTAATGATCTACTTTTTAAAAAAAATTTGGTTCCAAGATTTGGAACCTGAGGAGAGTGGAGTTCATTTACTGACAGATACTGCATTAAAAAAAATAGCATCATACTAGAAGCAGTGTGGTACAGTAGATTGTGTGCTAGGTCTGGGTTCAAATCCTTCCTCAGATACTTCCTACCTATATGATGCTGAGCCAGTCCCTTAAGCCTCAGCTCCCTCATCTGTAAAATGAGAGGGTTGACCTTGGTAACCTAATTTAAGGGCCCTTCTAGTTCTAAACTCCCACCTAACTAAACTAAATCTCATCTTACTTTCATGGCTGCATTCTCCCTTCCTTTGCCACCCATCCACCCAACAGAGCACTTTAAAGCATTTCCAGAGCAGACAGTAATTGATCTTTTGTGCTCACGAAGCAGTAATAGATCATTCAAGGCGATAGAGGATCACAGTATGCTCATTTGAGATTTTAAGAAGTTCATATGGTTTGCTAAAGGGCAGTGTTATCATTGGATCTGGAAAGCACTTCATAATTTGGGTCCAGTCTCTTTTTCCAGACCAATTTCTCATTCCTCCCCTTCACGTACTGCATTCTAGCCAAGTTGGTCCACCTGTGCTCCATTCACCACATTCTATCTCTTGCTTCCATTTTATTTTATTTTAATTTTTGCCCAGACTTTTCCTTATGTCTGGAATCCAGTCCCTCCTTACTTGGCACCTCTTCCAATCCTGAGCTCCCTTCAAAGCCCAGCTCAGGAGTCACCTCCTTCAGGAGTCACCTCCTTCAGAAGGCTTCTCCTGATCCCTTCCCCTAGTTGTGAGAGCTCTCTTCACATACACTGTATTTACTTAGGTGGGCATGCTTTATCCTGTCAGTAGAATGTGGGCTGGGACAGTTTGGTTGGGGGCTTTGTAGCCCTAGCACCAAGCACAGGGCCTGGCACATGGTAGCTATTTAATAAAAAATGCTTGTTGCATGGAATTGGACAAATCTTAGTCAATCACTTACTACATACAAGTTTTCTATCCTCTAATTCAAATAAGGTAAGCCAGACACCAACCAACTTGATCATTAAGCAATCACTAAGCATTTATTCACCTTATTAAACCAAAGTGGGGTTACTGAGGATACAAAGCCCCAAATCAATCTGTCCCTGCCCTCAGGGAGCTTGTGTATCGAATCCTCTTCTCCTGAGGAAATAGAGGAGAAGTTGAGTGTTGAAGAAGATCTTTTAATCCTCTAGTCATCATGATCCCATGTAGCCTCTAGTTTGTTTGTTTGCTTTTTGGTGAGGCAATCTGGGTTAAGTGATCTGCCCAGAGTCACACAGCCAGTCAGTGTTTTGTGTCTGATGCCAGATTTGAACTCAGGTCCTCCTGACTCCAGGGCCAGAGCTCTATCCGCTGCACCACATAGCTGCCCCCTCCATACAGCCTCTACTGACTTGTGTAATATCAAGACTCTGGTTTCTTCATTTCCCAGTTCTTGCCTCGTTGAATCATTAACTAAACCAACTCATTAAGGTGCATGCATGAGCCAATTAACCCACAACGTGCTGTGCCAATGCTCAAAGATATTATTTAGAGTTGTTGGGAAATGAAGACTGTGTCAGCTGGTATGGGAGAAGCCAGATGGAGTTAGTAACTTCTGGGAGACCTAAGATTCCTCTGCTCAGACACAGAAGAGAGGACTGAATCACACTGCAGTCAGTTCTGAGTGTTTTTCTGAGGTTGGCCTCATTCAGCTCTTCACTGTCTCTGCTTCTCTTTCCTCTGTGACTGAGGAGTCCCTTTCTTGTTGCTGTTGAGTTGTGTTCATTGTGCCTGAGTCTTCATGACCCCCATTTGGGGTTTTCTTGGCATAGATACTGGAGTGATTTCCCATTTCCTTCTCCAGCTCATTTTACAGATGAAGAAACTGAGGCAAATAGGGTTAAGTGACTTGCCGAGGGTCACATAGCTAGGGATTATCTGAGGCAGGATTGGAACTCATGAAGAGGAGTCTTCCCAATTCCAAGCCCAGTGCTCTATCCACTGTGTCAATCTAAGGGGCCCTAATGGAAACAAGTGTTTCCACAGGGCATTCAGGTTTCAGTAGAAAGAAGATTTTCACTCAACTCTTGCCTCTTCCATGGACTACCTGGGAGAGCTTGAAAAGGTCCCTTCTTCTCCTTGGGCCTTAGTTTGCTTTTTTGCAAAATTCAAGGGCTGGATTCGGTGACTCTCGGGTCTGTTTCAGCCCTAAATCTATGAACCTATGATCCTGTGAAAACTGAATTCAGTGAACATTGAGCAAATACCAGCCATAGGCTTAGGGCTGGTCTAGATGCTGATAATATAGGTTTCTGAAATTGAGAGAATTACTTGGGTTTTGGGGGGTGAATAAGGCCATATCAACATTGCTCAATACAATGGCATTGTTTCAGAGTTTTAGTTGTTAGTGAAAATGCCAGAAGAGGCCAGGACCTCAATTTGGTAAAGAATATGTTCACTGGGGAGAGTGGTGAGAACTGTGTCCGTCTCACAGATTCCTAGAATAGTCGACATGTGGATGGAAGGGATTGTAGAGGCCAGCTAATCCAATCCTCTTGTTTTGCAAATAAGACTATCCTGAACAGGCAGTTCTCAGATGAAGTCACATGAAAAAATGCTCTAAATCCCTATTGATTAGAGAAATGCGTATCAAAATGACTCTGAGGTACCACATCACACCTATCAGATTGGCCAACACGACAAAACAGGAAAATGATAAATGTTGGAGAAGATGGGGGAAAATTGGAACACTAATGCATTGTTGGTAGAGTTGTGAACTGATCCAACCATTCTGGAGAGCAATTTGGAAATACAAACAAAGGGCTATGAAATTGTGCACACCCTTTGACCTAGCAATAGTACTTCTAGAGATGCATCCCAAAGAGATCATAAAAATGAGAAAAGACCCACACGTAAAAAATGTTTATAGCAGATCTTTTTTGTTGGAAATCGAGAGGATGTCCATCAATTGGGGAATGGCTGAACAAGTTGTGGCATATAAATGTAATGGAATACTACTGTGCTATAAGAAATGATGAGCAGGTGGACTTCAGAAAAACCTGGAAAGGCTTGTATGGACTGATGCTGAGTGAAGTGAGCAGAACCAGGAGAACACTGTATACAGTAACAACCATGTTGTTCGATGACTAACGTTGATAGATTTAGCCTTTCTCAGCAAGGCAAGGATCTAAGACATCTCCAAAAGACTCATGATGGAAAATGCTATCCACATCCAAAGAAAGAACTATGGAGTCTGAATGCAGATGGAAGCAGACTATTTGTTGTCCTTTTCTTTTGTTGTTTTGTTTTGTTTCTTCTTTCTCATGGTTCCTCCCCTTGGTTCTAATTCTTCTTTTCAGCATGACTAATGTGAAAATACGTTTAATATGAATGTATAAGTAGAGCCTGTATCAGACTGCATGCTGTCTTAGGGAGAGGTGGGGAGAAGGAAGGGGAGAAAATTTAAAACTCAAAATCTTATGGAAGTGAATGTGGAAAACTAAAAATGTATAAATTAATTATTTATTTTTTAAATAAGACTATCTTTTCTCTTTGGTTTATTTTATCTGCTTAGTCAATCCTAAATTGATGGGGGCGGGGAGCAACACATTTGCTTCATAAGATCATAGCATTAGAGCTGGAAGGGCCCTCCGAGGCCCTGCAGTATGATCTTTTAATTTTACAAAGGAGGAAACTGAGGCTCAGGCAGGCTAGTACTTAGCAGGATGATGGATATAACGCTAGGAGGGCCCTTAGATTCTGTCTAGGCCAAATCTCTCTTTGTATGGATAAGGAAACGGAGGCCAGAGAGGAAAGGTGGACTTAATGAGAGCTGGGTGGTAAGTCTAGTTAGATCCCTTTATTTTACAGATGGGGAACGTGAGCTCCAGGGACTTTGTGACTTAGAACATAGGGTCATCGATCTAGAACTGGAAGGGACCTCAGAAGACAGAGTCCAATCCCTTCATTTTGATGAGAATCCCGAGGCTCAGAAAGTCTAATTGGCATTAACAGAGGGGTTGGCTATACTGCTGACTCCTGACTGCTGCCTAAACCAGATTAAAATGTCTTTGGGAAAGAGTTGACAAAATAGATGAATTGGTTTGATGGTCTTCTCCAGTCTACTGAGGTCTTTTGTTAAATCTAAACACAACACTCTAGGTCTATTTTTCAATGGTAGGAGAGGATGGAGGGAGGCAAATATAGATTTTTGTCCGTTGGAAAAAAAAACAAAATTCAATGTAAAATTGCTCTAATTGTGATCTGACCAGAGAAGACCTTAGTGATGCTATCACCATCCTTGTTCTGAATGTGGCACTTCTCAAATTTAGACTCAGAGCAAAAGAGCTTTCGTGGCTCCCATGTAACTTCTGTGTAACCTTGACCTTGAAGTCCACTAAAGCCCCTAATTCTTTTTCATAGAAACTGCTATTCTGTTATGACTCTCCTATCTACACTTGGGAGGTTGATTTTTTTTTTAGACTAAGAATAACACTTTACAATTACTGCTCTTTAATTTCCTTTCAGGAGGCAGCTAGGTGGCTTAGTGGATAGAGTGCTGGGCCTGGAGCCAAGAGGACCTAAGTTCAAATTCAGCCTCGGACACTTACTGGCTGTGTGCCCCTGGGAAAGTCACTTAATCTCTGTTTGCCTTAATCCACTAGAGAAGGAAATGGCAGACCCCTCTTTGCCAAGAAACCCCCCTGGACAGTATTAGCATGCTATGATCCACAGGGTCAAGAAGAGTCAGATGCTGCTGAATGGCTGAAAAACAACAGCAAGAGTTTCATTTGAATGGGTTTGGCCCAATGCTGTTGTCTGTTGAGAGATTGGGGCGTCTTGCCTCTGGTATCCAGACTCTCCTGGGCGTCACACTAGTGAACAAAAGCCACTGTGTTCTACGGAAAGAGTGGAGAAGGTGATTCTGTTTGGATGAACTTTCTCCTTCATGGTAAAACTGGTTTCAAAGGACCAACATCAGCATTGCATTGCTCTAGTTCTCTGCCATTATTAGAGCATAACTGTCATAGTTGAAGCGGCCCAAATGCCAGGGTGAGTGGGAGCTGGAGAGGCCTTAATATTGATCATTGAAAATGAAACAGTGTTCTTTGAAAATGAAGTCTCACATCAGTGAAGGTTTAGTCATTCCAATTGGGTTTATGAGTTGGTTTATCTTTCCTCTCCTAGAAGGACCTCTTGGATCACCTGGTCCAAGTTCCATATTTTAGAGGTAAAGAAATAGATGTCTGTAAAGATGAACTTGTCTAAGTTCAAGTATCTAGTGAGTGGCAGAGCTGAGATTAGAATTCAGGGTCCCTGGGTCCCTGCCCTACCCACCCCACTCACGATCCAGGTAGTGAAGGAAGCTGAGGTAAAGCCATTTGGAGTCATTGATCATAGACTTTTTGAACCGGAGAATCGTATATAAGATGTAGGCTGATCCCTTCACTGGTCTCCCTGTCTCTAGTCTGCCCCTCCTCCAATCCGCCCTTTACAGATGCCCACATAATATTCCTGGAACACCAGTCTGAATCCTCTGGTTGGAATTTCAAGCTCTTACCAATGTGGCACCAACCTATCTTTCTAGATTCATCTTCTAGCTATATCTTTTGAATTCATCCTTTCTTCCCTGTGACCTGTACTCCATCTACTTGCTGTCTCCCAAAAGTGATATTCAATTTCCCACCTCTGAGACTTTGCACCATTTGACCCCCAGGCATTGGAATGCTGTTTCTGTGTGCTTCTTGTGTGCCTCTTGGAATCTGTTTTGATGTGAAGCTCAGCTCAAAGGCTACTTCTGCGATGAGGCCATTCCTGACCTTCTCCCCCTGCGTTTTTACCAATCACATCCATCACCCACTGTAAGTGCTTTGAATATATTTTCTATTTATTCATCTAAGTACATGCGGCTTTTTTTCCCTAGTGAAATGTTAAGTAAGCTTCTTGAGGGCAGGCAATCTTTTGGTTTTTGCCTGGCTTCCTCAACACCTGGGGCTGTGTTCTTTCTGAAAATATATTGCATTTGTCACTTGTCACAAGTACAATCACCTGTACGAATCAAGTCACCACTGTGGATCTCAGTTTTCTTATTTGTAAAATGTAAAATGAGGGGGTTGGATCCAAAACATCTCAAAGACCCTTCCAGCTGTAAATAGATCATCCTATGAATTAAATTATTGGAGACCTAGAGAGGACTTGGAACTTTACTGAGGTTTATTGTGACTTGTCTAAGCTCATTATTTTCTTTACCTCTATGTGGGATGATTAAGTTGTAGTATATTTTACCAAGGGAGTGGGGAAGGTATGTTCATGTGAGGGCTGGGTGACTGTTCATTGGCTAGGCTACACTGGGCCTTCCTTTTGTGTTTGCTTTGGACTAAAGCCTTTACAGATCTCAGATTGTGTGATTCTGAGGCAACTGCAAGGGATCTTTGAAGTCATCACTCTCATTTGAAGTGGAGGAAACTGAGTCCCAAAGAGATGAATTGACTTGCCCAAGGTCACTCATCACAGTAAGTGGAAGACCTTGGATTTAAACGTTAGTCTTCTGACTCCAGTAACTGTGTGCCACCCACTATACCACACCAGCATCCTAGCAACAGAAGGAAATTGATGGGTGCCCCCAAAACAATTTTAATCTCAGAAAATAGCAGCAGGAAATATAAAAGAAAGCTTTGTTTAATGGAAAGACATGAATATTCATACAGAAAGCTCTGAACTCTTTTGGAGGTTGTTTCTAGGTGAGGAGATGTAATGCTTATTAGTTTCTCTCCCTCCCAAAGTGATTTTCTCTTCCCTGAAAACAAGCTTGTGATTAAGTTATTAAGATGGTTTAGTCAGTGACTGGATGCCAAGCTTAATCCTCCTTTCAGCCACCCTCACCCAGACCTCCATTATGATCTCAAGCTTTTCCCAGATTTACCAGGGGCAGGGGTAAGACTCCCCGGCACAGCTCTCTCTTTTCAAGGGCTGTCTGGTGAATTCCAGACCCTAGGATTGTACTGGGTAAGTTTGTGCTGTCCTTAACACAATCTATTAAGTACCTACTATGCACCTGGGGTACACAGATAGTCTGTGTCCTCATGGAACTTACATTTGACTGGGAGAGATGACATGTATACATATAAGTAAATGCACAGTACATATGTATATCTGAATATGGATATACATACATACATATGTGTATGTATACACACACACACACACACACACACACCAATTTGAAGGAAAAGAGTGAGGCACTGAGTGATACTTAATCTTAACCTGGGGCCATTAATTTATTTTCTTTTAAAAAATACTTTGACAATCATTTTAATTTGCATCTGCAGCTCTGCCTAGTTTTAACTCCAAAAATGAAGATGGCCCTCTCAGAATAAGCTGATCCCTTCTGAACTCACCACCATGCTGCTGATTAAAGCCTTGACTAAGCCCACCTCCCCGAGCCTCCCTTTCCTTGTGATCGCAGGGCTGCAGAGTGGAAAACCAAATCCTTTCCAGTGTCTTCCTTTATGGAGGGCAGAAACTGGACTTCCAGCTCATTCCACTTTTTACCTGTAACTCTGTCTGGTTTTGGCTTCACTGAAGGAACAAGATGCAGCCCCTCCCTCACACCTTCCCCTCCCCCACTTTCCAGCTTCCTTTTTGTGTGTGGTCTTTCCGTTGGATTATAAGCTTGGTGAGGGCAGGGACTGTCTTTTATGTCTTTTTGTATTCCCATCATTTATCACAGTGCCTGGCACATAGTAGATGGTCAATAAATGTTTACTGAATTGAATGGAATGGAGTTGAGTAGGATGTCCCCAAAGTCTTACACTATGTTTAAGCTATCAAAGCCATCTCATAGCATAAAACTGCCCCCAAGACCTTTCAGACCCCCTGCAGAATTGGTTTTCTTCAATTCCTATGTATTTTATATTATGCTTTTAGCAACAGCGTTCTGAGAAGGGCTCTGTAGGCTTCCCTGTACTCCTGCCAAAGGGTCCATGCTAAGGCCCAGAAGCTCTGGTCTAGATGATTTGTATCTGCTGGTGACCAAAAAAGAATCTTGAGAGACAACATGATGTCGTGGATGACCAGCCTTAGAATCAGGAAGAGTACTCTCTCTGCTGCATGCTGGCTGCTTGATCCTGGGTAGGTCACCAAAGCTCTCAGGGCCCCAGTAAAGGATTTAAGACTACAAGGTGCAGAACAGGCAAACTGGAGGTTCAGCGTCGATGGCCAAGGTTTCTACCACAACTTACAAAGATGACACCTACATATTCTGGCCATGAAGGGAATTGGAGTTGTAAATGACTAGGAGAGGGGGAAGGCAAGAGAGGAATAACCGCAGAGAAGTCAGAAAGTTGAGATGGTTTTTTTGTCCACGAGATCATTGATGCAGTTTCCATGTTAGGTGGCTCACAGAACCCAGTGGAAAGAACACTGGCCACCCAGTCAGGAGCCCTGCCTTTGAGCCCTTCCTTGCCTCTTCTTTTCAGGGCCCAGACTCAGGATCCCATGGCCTCTAAAGTCTCTTGTGGTTCAAATTCTCTCCTCTCTCCTTTGCCTCCATCACACCCTTGTTGTATGGATTTATTTGTGTAGACATCATACTCCACCCCCTCCCTCACCCAATGAACATTTCCAGAGGGCAAGGAGCTTTTTGTCTCTGACTTTGTATCCCCACCACCTGGCATCCCTGCTTAATGCGCGTTCATTAACCTGAACCCTACAGAATAATGATGACAAGCTTGGACAGGAATGACTTTAAGTAAACTCATCCTCATTCTTTCACAAGACAGGGAACAGTCCAGGGCCCTTTTCAGCCTCTTGCCTCAGAGAAGCTGTGGTGTCATATTGCCAGAGGTTATACCAAGGACCAAGTGCACGCATTGGGTACATGCCCAAGAACCAGAGCTGGCAGATGGCAGTCCTTTATCTGCCCGGGGCAGCCAAGGAGTCGTCACCCTGGCCCACACGTGCATGGCTGACATTTGCCTCATCTTCATAAAGCATTCTAATGCTGGACCTGGAGCAGAACACCATGAAAATCATCCCAGCATGAGGGGGGGTCACCCTCTCAGCATAGGGGAGGTCACTGTATTTGTGTTCTCACGGTGTCTGCCCCCAGGGCAGGGCACTGACGTTGGCAGGCTCATTCATTGAGCATCCTGCTCCTGAGCAGCTGACGCCTTGGAGAAGCGTCAGGCCTGTTCCTTTCAGGAGCAATCATAACAGAAGCCACCAGACTTTCTAGATACGCAAGGTGTCCCAAAAGTCAGTGCAGTTTGTAGCTTTAGCTGAAATAGCTGAAAATGGCCTGAAGGCTTTTGGGACAACCTATATTTCTCTTATTCGTAGGGCAATAGATTTGGAACTAAAAGTTTAGAGATCAGCTAGCTCAATTTCTTAAATTTACAGATGAAGAGACTGAGGTCCAGAGAGGTCAGATAACGCAAGTTAGTGGAGCAGGATTTGAACCCAGGTCCTTTGGCTCCAAACCTATCATCCTATCAGGACCTGAGTAAACAAACAATCTTGATTCCTTTACATTTCACAGAATTTTAAAGTTGGAAGGGGCCTTAGATAGAGCTCATCTGTTCGAAACATTTCCTTTCATTCAATTCCCCATTTTTGCTGAGCACCAGTGACTCATTTTAATAGATTGAGTTCATCTGCCCACCATTTCTTCCTCTACTTTATTTATTCCTCTAATTCGGTAGAAAGGTAAGGGGCACCATGGTATAATGAATAGGCAGTGGACATGAAACAAAGAAGAATGGGATGTGAATTGTTCCTCAGATGTCACCCTGGGCAAAATCACTTCATCTCTCTTGGCCTCAGTTTCCTTACCTGTAAAATGAGGCATTTGGACTCAGTAATCTCTAAAATTTCTTCTAACTCTGACTCTGTGACCTATGAGTTAACTCTCTGAAGATGTAACTTCACACATCCAGGTGATTTGGAGATGGACCTGAAGTCAGGAATCCCACTCCATCATTTCTTCTTTGTTAAGGTGCAGTCAATTTCATTTTTTAAGGTTATTTGAGCACATCATGTCCAATACTTTTTAGCTGTTTTCCTAGGAAAATTATTTGGTTTATCCAGGTGTGATGCTTCTGAGTCATCTGCAAGCCTTTGGACTCTTTTGTTTCCTCATCCAGAACCACCATTTCCAAGATGTTTTTCATTCTGTTCCATTTTACCTATCTCCACTGGGAAATGATCACATTGAACATCAAGAATGACTTAGTTTTGTTTATCTTGACAAATTCTTCACTCAACTTACCTTGACTTCACAAGCATTGATTGAAAAATTAGATCCCCTTTCTAGAACACTTTGCAAACCTTTAAAGTGCTATACAAGTGCTGGCTATTATTGTTACAGTGATTAACTGTACCCTTTATAGAATTTCTTAGCTTCTTCCTCTGAAACCATTTACCTAAGATTTTGTAGCTAATTAATGGCAGAACAGACTAAAACTCATTTTTAATAATTAGTATGTATTTCTAGCAGTTTGGCTGGGTCATGGAATTGAGGTGAGAACCAGGGGCCCCACCTTGATTCAGAAGCTGTTTAATCCATCTTCATGTAGCCTCCAGCGCTGGTGTGCCCTGGCAAGACTGGTCTTCCCCTTTTGGGAGTTATGAAATGTTGGATGAGAGAAGTAAGAAAGCAGAAACTTTCATTGGCTTGGCTTGAAAGGTCTAGGGTTTTTATCTTCTGTCTGCTCTCATGTAATTGGGCAACTCTGGTCACTATCTTTAGGAAGGGCATGAATAAATGAATGAATGAATGAGCATCTATTGACCACTTTCTTGGAATCAGATTGACTGTACTGATGGTACAGGACACATCAGTTAGAGATTCACGTCTATCTGTCTTTCTCTGAGAAAATGAGATTTCTCTCCCCTTACCTTTGAGTAGTCATGGCAATATACAATGGAAGCCCAAGGTAGTGGAAGATACATGCTTGCTTAGGAGAGCCTGAGACAGGAATCTGTAGATCTGATGATTCTCCCTGCCTTCTTTGCCTCCCTACTTCTTCTTCCTTGTATGGGTCAATAACTAGAAATCCTGAATTGCCAAGTTTCTGAGGTGAATGATGCTTGCCCAGAAAAAAATTTTCTTTCACAGCATGCTTCTTGGGGAAGAGAACAAGCCATAGGATCACTCTGAAGGTGAAAGACGAAAGCCACGTGAAGGGTAAGAAGATGTGGTCCTTGCCAATCTTCCATGACGCTTCCTATGAGGTGCTCAGATGGTAAATGTCTGAGGTGAATGCAAACCAGCTGTTCAAAAGTCTCACAAAAGGGTTGTTTTTAACCCTTTGGGGGGAGTATAATTAGCATAAGGCAATATTTGAGTGTTTTAGGGAGATTCACTAAACACACAGGAGTTCCCTACACCAATAAGTTTATAGGTATAAGCCCTATCTTATTTCTTATCCTTATGCTTAGGTTTCCTGTATTTGTTCGTGCATGACAGGCTTTTGTCTCTTATGTAGTAGAGAGAATAAACATCTGTTTCAAACCCTATACTCATATGGAAGAACTTTGTAAAAGGAGAACCTGTTACCCATGTTGGGGAGATCAAGGCATGAGCCATACCTATGCTTTGAAATACAGACTTCCCTGACATTTTGTTCCAGGATGGGAACAAATACACAGAGAGAGAACCTAAGCCCACTTTGGGCTCAGACCCCCAAGATGGACTTGAGTCCGTGTCAGCCTAAAACTTCTTATTGGGGGTAGGATGCCTAGGCCACAGGGTCCCTGACAAAGAGGCAGTCCAGAAATTTGGGCTCTGATTGTACATCTGATCCTTCCTGACTGAGCTCAGGTTCCTAGGTCTAGGGAAGGTTATTCGGCAGTCAGCATTGTTCAGTGGTCAGCAGGCTTTGTAATAGTCTGGAACATCTAGACATACCAAGTCCCATTCCAGTGTTTGTGATGCCACACTTCAGTGACCTCTCATCTGCCTGCTTGTTAATACTGCACCTAAAAGCAAATATGTCTCAGTTCTTTCATGCTTGGATCACAGGACTACAGAATCATAGAATGATAGCTGGAAGGGACTTTATACTCAAACTTTTCAATTTGCCTCACTTTAACAACGAAGAAACTCAAGTTGTGTGAAATTTAATCATTCTCCAAACTTCACCAAACAGTGGCGGTATCATTAAAGCTACGACTTCAGGATAAGGGTTTCACAAGGAGCCAAGAATAGATAAATTCCTCAGAGTCCTCAAATGTAGATATTAAACAAAATGGGTAGACAACAATTTTCCCTCAGGGAGATTTTTAAAAAGAAGACTTAAAGATTCAACTAGTCCAATGGATCTGTGATTTCCTAGATTTAGACACTCCCTAGAGTGAAGCAGATGGCAGCCCATCAGTGTCTGCCCATCCTGGGTGGCTCTTGTCCATGTTTTCTCACATGTTTTACCAACCACGCTGGGGGCTTTACTCACTCTTTTTTTGACATCATAAGGATAGAAAAGGAGCACTTGAGCTCCCCATAACTGAACTCTCACTGTCATCATTTGCCCAGCTTATCTCCTTCATTTCCTTCACAGCATCCTTTACTTTGCTCATCAGCAGTTCTGATAAGAAAAGCATTGCTCATGCTCACCACGTATCTTTGCATTACGCTTTGAGTGATTCTGATGTTCAGTTCTTCAGAGACTGCAGAATTCCAGAGCTATCAACAACACAGCAATAATAAAACACACCCACAAATCAACTTGTTACAAAGATATATAGCTTGCCTATAGTTTCTTTCAAAACATTTCAAAGTATTGACATAGATGAGAAGTATAGACCTTGGAAACTTAAGATACACACACACACACACACATATGTATATATACATACACATACACACATGCATATATATATATATATTTATACATATATATATGTGCACATATGCATATACCACATACGTAAAGATAGGGACAGAGACCAGACCTGTAATTTATCAGTACAGGCTAGTCTAAGATGAGGAAACCCATTCTATCAGGTCAGATCAGCACCTGCTCTGTGATTTATAGTCTACGAGTATGGCCTAGGGCAATAAGAGATTAAATATCTTGCCAAAATCCCATCCACAGGCAAAACTTGAACCCAGATCTTGTTGATTCTCAGATTGGCACCCTCTTCACCAAATAACATCACTTCTGCCCGCATCTCTAATGTACCTCTGTGTCTAGGACTTTACCAGAATAGCAATGAGCAGTATATCGTAAATCCATCCCCAGGACAAATGGATTCAAAGTTAGCGAGAAACAAAAGTTGGTTTCTAATCCATTTTTAGAAGCTGAGTACTTCGACCCAAAGGGACTTATCCTTCTGCAGTGAGGTAATGGGATCATGCTTTCTGGAGTAATGGTTAAAAGAATCTCATTCTGGGGATTCAGAAAGCCCAGCTCATCTCTCTAGAGATTGGAGATGCAATCTAGAACTTGGGTTTAGACTCACATATGTTCAGTTTAGTTCAGTCCAATTTAACCCAGACCTTTTGTTTTGCTCCTGAATCTCCCATTCCTAGGGCTTGGGGTGGGGGAGGGCAGGGTCTGGATATTTCAAGTCCTTTTCTCTTCTTGAACTGAGGCGATCATCCTGGGCTTTTGAAACCTGTGTCAGCTGAATGCAGTCCTCCGTAGGTCAGACCAACCAGTGGAGAATCAAAGGACTGAGAGCCGCAAGGCTGCTTTGGGGTCATCTACTGCAATTCCCCCATTTCATAAGTGAGAAACTCGAGACCCAGAGTGATAAAGTGACTTGCCTAAAATCACATCACGAGTAAGTAAGGAAGCCCAGGTTTGAACTTCTGGCCCTTTGATTCCCCACCCATCTCTCCTTCATTTTGCCCAAGATGGCAGCTGGAGATGGAGTAGCAGCTGGTGGGTTAACTGAAGTAGCATGGCTCCCAATTGGACTAGCTAAAGAGGTAATGACATGGGCCTGGAGTCATGTGGATCAGCTACAAAACCGTCTCATTCCACTGTGGTGTGGAACAGCTCTGGAGGGAAAGGAGAGACATAAGATAGATGACATCCGAAGGGCTCTTAGGCTACATTAAGACAGGTCTTGAGAATGAGGTAGATAATAATAATTAAATGCAATAATAATAATAATAATAATAATAATAGAATAATAATAATCATAGAACTTGTTATTAAAAGCTTTAAGGTTCACAAGACATTTTATACATGTCATCTCATTGTATCCTCAAAAATGACCCTGAGAGGAAGGTGATATTATTATCCCCATTTTACAGATAGGAAACTGAGATAGACAAAGGTTAAGTAACTTTCCTAGGATTACACAGCTAGTATGTGCCTAAAGTCAGATTTGGACTCAGGTCTTCCTGATGCCAAGGGCTGCCTTTATCTTTTCCACAGCTTCCTGGGTAGCTTTTTATGTTCTCAGCTCTGGTCAGACCCCAACTGGATTATTGTGTTCAATGATATACATAGTTCAGTGAACTATTGTCAAGCCAGGTCTTCCCCATCCAAACTGACTTTTGAACGTAATATAAGTCTTTAGACACGTCCTCCTAAAATATCTACTCATTGACTAATTTATCATTTATTACAACATAGTTATTGAGTCAGTCCTTTGCCAGGGCAAAGTGTAAGAAGGACTTTTACGTCTTATGTAGGGAGAATCAGTATCATCCCTCATCAGTGGGATCAGAGGGCCCCAGAACAATGTCTAGGCATAAGCAATTCAATAATAGAACAATATAATTGTGCTATGTTTAACTTGTGGTCTACTATGATACTCAGGTCATGTTCTTTCTATTCGAATAAAAAAAAATATAGTATTTCTGAGTTGTAAGGGACCCTAACAGTCACCTATTCCAATCCATTCCTGAAAATCAAACCTTAATAAACATTCCCAAGTGGTCATTTAGCCTTTGTAAGACTTTGTCTAAGTCACTTTATTTCTCTGTGCCTCAGTTTTTTCAACTGTAAATGAAGGAGGTTGTATGAGATAGTCTCTAAGGTTCAATTCAACTCTAAAATTTATGATTTTATGACCTTCAATGAAGGGGAAAGCCACCTCCTCTTGAGGCTGCCCATTCCACTTATTGGTGGCTTTAATGGGAAGATTTTTCTGACATCCAGCCTATTAAGCATCTTCTATGTGTCAGATGCTGACTATATACAGTGCCTGGTGGGAGAGAGGTGGGGATGGGTGCACGATGCAGGCCCTGTTCTGGACCTTATGTATGGACCTTATGTTTTACTAGGGTGGAGGCAACATGTTCCCAGACAGTTTTATTACAAAGCAAAGCATGCTAAGCGCACAGGAGAAATCCACATGGTGCTCTAGAGAAATTTGAGAATAAGATAGAAAGCTGAAGAACATGCCATTCAGTGTCAAAAAAGCAATTCACCAACAGCAAAGAGGCTTTGGCAGTACAAAGCTTTTTACGTAATGATCGAGTTATATCCATCCCAGGAATGCAGAGTTGGTACAATACTGAGAACACCAAACACAACAGAGCACATCAATAACAAAAATTGAAATCACAGGATTTTGTCAAAGATGTAGAATTTTTTTGAATAGTAACAACCCACATTTATATTTAAAACTTTAGAAGTCATAGGAATAAGTGAGCCCTTCCTTAATCTGCTAAGCCAGAGTTACCAAAAGCCAAGAACCAGCATCACGCGAAATGGAGATTGTTACCAGACGTTTCAATGGGATCAGAGGAGAAGCCACAGCATCCACTGCCACCACTATCTGCTGCATTGTAGTGCTGGAATGCTGGGTACAGCAATAAGATGATAAAAAGAAACTGAGGGATTGAGCATGGGAGAGAACCTGACTGAACTACAAACTAATTGAAATGCTTAATAACCAGTAAAGCAGCAGGATGTAAAACAAGCTCACAAATTATCTGTCTTTCTCTATATTACCAATTCTTATGTTACCAATCAACAGGAAGAGACAAAAAAATGACATTTCATCCAAAAAAGCCACAGAATGTGCAAAATATCTGAAAGTCCAAGTACAAGTCATACAGGAGTTAGATGAATACGACTTTGAAACGTGCTGTACGGAAATAAGAACAGGCTTCAATAATTGGAGAGATGCTAATTAATTGTTCATGGTTCATGGTTGGCTTGTACCAATGTAATAAAAATGAAAAATTACTTAAGTTAATTTATAAATTCAGTTCCATATTAAACTACAAGAGAGTTAATCCATGGAATTAGAAAAAAAATAAGCAAGTTCATCTAGATGAACAGAAAAATTAAATCTCAAGGGAAATAATGGGGGAAAAGTGGAAAAGAAGAAGGCCTAGCAGGGCTAGTTCTTAAACTATATCATAAAGCAGTACTCACCATGATTCTGTGGTATTGGCTAAGTAATAGAAAAAACTGATCAGTGGAACAGATTAGGTACACAGGAGCTAAAAGCGATCGAATACAGTAATCATTATTTTTGAAAAAGGATGCTAACCACGAGAGTTGTTGTTGTTCAGTGTTTCGGCCACATCCAACATTTTGTGACCCATTTGGGGTTTTCTTGGCAGAGATATTGGAGAGCTTTGCCATTTCCTTTTCTAGTTCATTTTACAGTTAAACAGAGACAAACAGGATGAAATGACTTGCCCAGGGTCACACAGCTGGTAGTGTCTGAGGCTAGATTTGAGTCTTCCTGATTCCAAGTCTAGTGCTCTATCCACTGGATCACCTCGCTGCCCATAATCATTAGGGTAATGAGTCCCTATTCTACCAAAAAAAAATGGGAAAGCTGGAAAGCAGTCTGGCATAATTTAGGTTAAAAGCAATATTTCATATTATGTATACAAACTACAAATTGATATTGAACTGAAAAGGTCACATCAAAAATGATTAGAGGAATAGGAAGGAGGCACTTTTTATAACTGTAGAGAGGGAAAAAGTCTTCAGTAAAAAAGTAAAAAAAAAAAGAGTTGATCCTAAGAGACAAATGGGCACTTTTGTTTATATAAAATTAAAAAGTGATTGCATGAACAAAATCAATGCCATTAGAATTCAAAGGGAAACAGCAGCATGGGAACAAGATCTTCGCAGCAAGTTTCATGGCTAAATATCTGCTATCCAAGATTTACAGGGAATTGATATGAATACATAAGGACAACATACGTCATTCTCCAATGGATAAAGATAAATCAACATCACTCATGAAAGAAATGTGGATTAAAATAACTCTGAAGTTTGAGTTTATTCTCATCATCTCGGCAAAGATAATGAAAAAAGAAAATTATAACTGTTGGAGGGTGGTCGGTGAACAGGTACGTTGATATTCCCTCGATGGAGCTATGACTTGGTGCAAATATTCTAGAAAACAATTCTTATCCAGTCATACTAGGGATATCCTTTGACCAAGTGATATCTCCTGCTCAATCTATATCCCAAAAAACTCAAAGGAAAAAAGGAAAAATATTTATACGTTTTAAAATGTTTATAGTTAAAATTTACATTTATATATTTATGCAACCATTTGTGGTGACAGAGAACTAGGAAAAATTACCTCCTTTTGGAATGGAGAAACGAATTATTTATATGAATGTAATGGAGCAGTATTGTAGCGTAAGAACTGCTGGAAAGGTTGGATTCAGAGAAGTCTGGGAAGATATCTAAATTGACATAGTTAAGCGAGCAGGAATGGGGGAACGATTTAAATAATGATCACTAAAACGCAAGGAAAACAACTTCGAAAGACTTAAATAGTTATTATCGGCACAATGGGCAATCATGACTCTAGAAGATTGACACTGAAACATGCCTCCTATCCATTAGCAGAGAGGTGGTGGACTACTGGTGAAGAATGGGATATACATTTTTGTGTTGGTCAAAATGTGAATGTTTAATAATAATTGTTACAAAAGAGAAATTTTATTTCATTTGGTGAGGTGAGGGCTGCTAGTGGTTAGTAAGTGGGTAATGACAATGATGCAAAATAAAATGAAGAGAAGAAATCAATGATATATATATATATTTATATTATAATATATTATATATAATATATAATATATAATATATAATGCTTAGCAGAGAGAAGACAGAAGTTCAGAGGAGAAACAAACAGGACAGTCTTCATAACAGAGTGTTCAATTTCACACATACTTATAAAAATACACTGTATGTAGTAAAGATTCATGGTTTTCTACACAAACCCCTTTTCTATTCATTGTACATGGAAATGCTGATGTTTGTTGCTGTTTGTTAAGCTCATAATAAAAAAGAAGGTATTTCTGAAACCTTTTGGAACAAAACAAAGGGCTAGTACCTGCCTTGAAGGTCATTACTGACCCATACATGCCCTTGTTTGTGGGCCAACAACCCGAATGAGTATCGGCTTCTTGGGCTGACTTGCCACCTGGTTGACCCTTCTTGCTGATGCTCTGCAAAGTGACAGGCCAGTTAGCCCTGGCCGTGGGAGTCTCAGCGGCTCGAGCTCATCTGTAATGAGACTGAATTCCTGGGAATCTGATGACTCTTCAGTTAACCCATGAGGGGGAGAGCTGAGGCTGACCCATTCCCCATCCCAAAGCGATGAGGAGCTGCCTGAGAGGCAGAAGGCTGGTGGCAAAAGACGAGGAGAAAGCCCATGGTGAGGTTCAAAGGACAAGCTTTAGGGCCAGTCTGGCTGAGCTTGGAAGATTCCCATGATCAGACGGGGGACACACACGTAGCACATTAAGGTCAATCAGCAACCCCAGACTGCTAGTGGAAAGAGATATTGACCACACAGGGGTTTTCTGCTGTTTAAGCAGTGGTGTGACTGGCGGGGCCTCTTCTTTTCAATCCAGTAGAGCTGTAAACACACGGGTTTGGGGAACCCCACAAGAATACTTAAAACAGAAGGCATTTGCTATCTGCACTGAATAAAATGAAAAGGGAGGAATACTAACAGAAAATCAGTGCAGCCAAGCCCGGATGCTTATGCCAGGGGTGGTTTTGACACAAGAAATATGACTGGGTAACGGATGTGAGAGGAAGAAATAAATGATGGAACTATTCATTCTTTTGGCCTCTGAATGACTCAGACAGATTGGGCTTCTATAAGTCATTCAGAAGAGGCACAGTTTTCCAGAGAAAATTAATTTAATTTATCAAATCCTGCAAGCAAGCATGAGATTTCCATGTCCGTTCAATTTATTTTTAAATACTTGAAGTAAGCTATCATGTCCCACCCTTGACTAAGTCTTTTCTTTTTCAAGATGAAAATACCCCCAACCAATCTTCCTGTGGCATAAACTTAAGGCTCTTTACCATTCTGGTTTCTATGATAAGAATAGCTAGTATATATGTGTACATTGTTGTATATATGTACATGTATATATACCCCCACAACTATACCTATACATACATACACATACATGCACTTCAGATTTTCAAAGCGCTTTATAAATATATCTCCCTTTATCATCACAACAGCCCTGAGACGTAGGTGCTATTATTATCCCCATTTTACAGATAAGAAGCTGAGGCAAACAGAGGTCAAGTAACTTTCCCACACCTAGTCAGATTTGAACTTAAGTCTAGTACTGTGCCACCTAGCTGTCACTCCCTCCTTAGCTGTGCAGTCATTTTCAGTTGTGTCTTACTCTTCATGACCCTTTTGTATTTTCTTGGCAAAGGTAGCAGAGAGGTTTGCCATTTCCTTCTCCAGCTCATTTTTACAGATGAATAAACTGAGGCAAACAGGGTGAAGTGACTTGCCCAGGGTCATATGGTTAGGAAGTATCTAAGGCCAGATTTGAACTCAGGTCTTCTTGACACCAGGCCCATCACTCTACTTCACCACCTAGCTGCTTTCTCTCTCTCTCCTTAGGTAAAATGCTGAAGACTGGCTTATCTTAATTACCTACTATTATTGAATGGTTTTCCAACAATATATTGACATACTGTTATTTCCTTCAAACATAGAATCAGTAGGCATCTGGAGTTTTTTTGGGGAAGGTGGTTTGGAATTTGAGTGACATGACAGATACAAATGTAGCCCCCTTTCTCTGGCTCAGCGGGGAATAAAGTTCTGCTGGTTGGGATAGAAACACACTAGCCTCTTATGAGCCATGGACACAAAAGGGATCGCATCTTAAAGGGACAAGACTGCTTTGTCCTTGACTTGGATTAGACGCTCTCATGAGAGATGGGGATGGGGACACAGGCACGAAGATGGTCAGGATGTGATTTGGAGTTTGGGTGAAAGGAGAGAGAGAGAGAGAGAGAGAGAGAGAGAGAGAGAGAGAGAGAGAGAGAGAGTGAGACAGAGAGAGAGAGACAGAGAGAGAGACAGAGAGAGAGAGACAGAGAGAGAGGAGTCTAGAAGGATGTTCAAGAACTCATACATTGTTATATTTTTTAGAATCTTCAGCTGTATTTGGTCAATGACGATGGCCATGTTTGGTTTTCCAATACTTTCTCTCCGCCAACCCTATTTGAGCTCCCTTTAAATTAGGGCACCAAGAATGCTTACCTGACAAAGAATGTTACCAAGGAGAATTTCCTCCATGCCGATGTGGGTGGAAAATTGCCAGGTGTCCTCACAGGCATTTCCTCCTCTGTTAGCAAGGTCAGAACTTGGAGTTCAAGGACCTTCCCTTTGCTTACTCTCCTGGAGTCTCTAAGCAGGTTGCCTCAGGCCAAAAAGACAGAAAGTCAGTTAAAGGATTCTGACTTGATCCAGTAGTCTGGAAGAACAAACAACGTGTAGTTGTGCTAGATGACAGGGTCATCCATGTAGGATCAAAAGGAGCCTCAGCAGCTAGCTAGACCTCTCCATAGCCTTTGTTTTACTCATGCAGAAACTGAGGACCAGGGAAGTTAAGTGACTTGCCCAAGGTCATACAGATAGTGAGGTGGAGTCCAAGGACCACAGATACAGAGCCTAGCCTAATCCCCTCATTTTGCAGTCAGGGAAACTGAGAGCTTGGGAGGTTAAAGGGTTTTCCTCAGATCATACACGTTCAGGGTTTGAACTGTGTCTCCCAGTCCTGGGCTTTTCCCAAGGGACTCCACTTCCTCCCAGTTCGACTTCATGGGTTGCATGGAGCTAAAGCCCTTGATGCAGCAGAGTAAAGGAAATGGACATATCCCAGGCCTGGGAATCTTCAAAGTCAGGAAACCATCTGCTGTCATTTGAATGAACAAAAATATACCAAACAGGTGTGAGAGCCAGGTGGGAAGAGAGAAATTCTAATTAGCTCAGTTTAACCTGTGATTACCGAGTACAATGGTGGAATTTGCCTGGTTAAAAAACAACCTAAACAAAACACAAAATGCAATTTGATTAATAATCAGTCAATCAATCAATCAATCAAAGTAACCAGAGGCAAGTCCACACCCTGTTCTTTGTGCAAATAAATGGGACTCCTCTCAACCTTTTCCTCTAATCTCCAATGACCTACTTTTTCAATTAAGTATGAAAAAGGAGTTTTGAGTTAAAAAACCAAAAAATAACTTGGTTTTTGCCACAAGACAATAGATTCAGACATGGAGATGATTCTCAAAGTCATCTAGACCAACCTTTTCATTTTAGGGAGGAGCAGGCCCAGCGGAGGCTTACATTGTTCAGACATAACATTTAATTTCCCACCTCTAGGCCTTTGCATGTGCTCTCCCCCATGCCTGGAAGGCTTTTCCTCCTTACCTCCACCTCCTGGAATTCTTAGTTCCCTTCAAGGCTCAGCCCAGTTTCCACCTCCTATCAGATTCCTTTCCTGGTGCACCCCCCCCCCGGGGGGGGGGGGTTCCCTGTGCCTCACCCTGAATTCACTTGGTATTCATTTCATGTTTACTTGTTTGTATATTCTTTGCTTCCTTTGAGTGGAATGTAAGCTCTTTGAGAACAAAGACTGGTTCATTTTTGCATCTATATCCCAGAGTCTAGCTTAGTGTCTCGCAGTTAATCGATCAATAAACATTTATTAAGTGCCTACAACCCGGCAGCCCCCAGGCTGATGCTGTCCGTAGCAGGAACCTAAGAAATGCGTGTCATATTGAAGTATCTTACAGTGAGCAGCAAACCTAGCTCCTCTGAGTCCAACTCCGGAGCCCATTACTGCTATCCTACCTGTGCCTTCCTCAATAACTGTCCCTTACTCACACTGCCGAGTGAGCCTGGAGCAGGGCTAGGCCACTTTGGCATCTGCTTGGAGTGGGGCTCTGGGATGCAAAGGCATTCTAGAGTGAGGGATGCTTTCTAATAGGACTCTAGGCATCTCATGCTAGGATGCTCTGCCCCTTCATGGGATCTGGTGAGTGACTTCAAATTCTTTTGTGATGTTGAGTGATACATGTTACAGTAAAGGTTCCAGGCTTCCAGGAAGCAGTAGCATAGAAGGGGGATCACTTTCAAACCTTGCCTAGGGTGCCCCAATTCCCTGACCTAGCTGGGGCCAACCTACTGCTACTAGGCTGGGTGTTAGGATGTGTTTTTCCATTAGTGAGGTTGGATTTAAGGGGCAGTGTGGTTAGAGCAGATAGGCGCTTATTCAGAGTCAGTCTTGGGTTCAAGTTCCTGCTACGTACTGACGGTGTGACCTTGGCAAGCCAATTAATAGCTCTATGTTCCAGGCTGCTGTCTAAGAATCTGAGGCTTAGAAGAGTACCTGCCTAGGGTGGATTTCTTCTGAGCCTTCTGAAATTGTGGACATCCCCAAATGGGACCATGTGTATGGATGGTTCAGGGCTAGGATTAGAAGTGCCTTCTTGATCCCAGAGAGGGACAACATGATGATGTGGATGGGGCACTGGACTCAGAGTAGGGAAGAGCTGAGCTTGAATCTTGGCTTGGAGACTTACTAGCTGTGTAACCTTGGATAAAGTCACTTAACTTCACTGTGACTCAGCATCCTCATCTGTAATATGGAAGATGGGACTACCTGACATCTAAGGCCTGTTCTAGCTCCAGATTTATGATTCTATGATCCCATGACACAAGCGACTCGGACTCATAACACTAACCTCCTTTGGGCCGTATCTCATCGGCTCTGGTTACCAAGAGCATTTGGAACTTCTGAATGAAATCCCCACTAGGTATACATTATCTGACCCACCTTACAGTCAAGACAGTGAAAGCAAGTTCTTAGTATGATGACAAAGTCAGGGACTAGGAAGCCTACCTTTTCATGCTCCTGACTCATTACTTCCTTAAAAAAATTGGCGGAGCCAACATGGCAGAATACAGGCTGGGACCCAGCTGAACTCTCCAAACATCTTCAAAATAATGCCTCAAATCAAAATTTGGAGCAATATAGAGCCAAGAAAAGGTCAGAGGGAAACATACTTCCAGCCTAAGACAACTTAAGAGGTCTGCAGGAGTGATCTATGACACCAGGTGGGTGCAGGTCTGGAGTGTAGCAGAGTGCCATCAGTGGGTCTTGGAGGCAGCATTAACAGCAGTGGCAGCAGCAGGAGCTCTCAGTCCAGAAACAGTGAAAGGGTTGGACAACTCGTCAGAAAGGGATTACAGGTGACCCTCTTCTGGTACTGGGTGCAGCTGGCACTGATTGGCAACCCTTTTGCCCATGAGTAGTTCAGAGTTGCAGTTCCAGGGTGGACAGGAGCATTTGTGGTTGGTCACAAGGGAGCAGGGACCCTGGTCACAGTTCCAGGGCCAAGAGTAGCACTAGTACTTAAGGCTGCATGGGATCAGGGGCCTTTCCTGTGTAAAGATCAGAGCACAGAGCAGGAGAGAAGTGACCAAACCTGTCCCAGTATAACACCACCTTGGAAGCACTGAAAACTTACAGACCCACAGAACTAGCTCTGAAAACACCAGCACAAAAAAGCCTGAGCTTGGGACAGTGCCTTCCCACCCCTAGATGAACAGATTCCAACTTTAACATAAATTTCCAAGTGAAGAAATAGGCTAGAAAAATGAGCAAACAAAAACAAATTGACCATGAAAAGCTGCAATTGTGTCAGGGAAGACCAAGACATAAACTCAAAAAAAAAAAAAAAAGATAACAATGTGAAAATAGCTACAAGCAAAGCCTCAAAGAAAAATGCTAATTGGACTCAAGGCCAACAGGAATTATTGGAAGAGTTAAAGAAAGAGAAGATTGGTAGAGGGAAAATTGGGAAGAGAAATGAGTGTGATGCCAGAAAAATGTGGGAAAAAAAGAATGAACAGCTTGGTAAAAGATGCACAAAAATTACTGAAGAAAATATTGCCTTAAAAACAGAATTGGATTAATGGTAAAAGAGGCACAAAAATTCACTGAAGAAAAAAAAGTATTCTTAAAAAACAGAATGGACTAAATGGATAAAGAGGTACAAAAGCTCACTGAAGAAAATAATTCCCTAAAAATTAGAATTGGACAAGTGGAAGAAACAATAGTCTAACAAAAGTAAAAAGAAACAAAGTCAAAAGAATGAAAAAAAATAGAAAAAAAAGTGAAATAGTTCATTTGGAAAAACAACTGACCTGAAAAAAAAATAGATCAGGGAGAGAGAGTTTAAGAATTGTTGGAACACCTGAAAGCTGTGATAAAAAAAAAAGAGTCTACACATCATATTTCAAGAAACTATATAGGAAAACAGCCCCAATATCTTAGATCCAGAGGGTAAAATAAAAATGGAAAGAATTCACTGATCACCATCTGAAAGAGATCCCCAAATGAAAACTCCTAGGAATATTATAGCTAAATTCCAGAGCTCCCAGGTCAAGAAGAACATATCACAAGCAGACAGAAAGAAACAATTCAAGTATCATAAGACCATAGTCAGGATCACACAAGAAATAGCATTTTCCATGTTAAAGGAACAGAAGGCTTAAAATATGGTACAGGCATGCTTAATTTTATTGTGCTTTGCTTTATTGAGTTTCATAGATGATTGTATTTTTTATACATTGAAAATTTGTGGCAACCCTGCATTGAGCAAATCTATTGGTGCCATTTTTCCATCAGCATGTGCTCACATCATATCTCTGTCACATTTTGGTAATTTTCACAATATTTCAAACTTTTTCATTATTATTTTATCTGTTATGGCAATCTGTGATCAGTGACCTTTGGTGTTACTACTGTAATTGTTTTGGGGCACCATGAACCTCACCCATATAAGATGATGAGCTCAATTGATAAATGTGTGTGTTCTGACTGCTTCACCAACCTGTTATTCCCCCATCTCTCTCCCTCTCCTCAGGCCTTCCTATTCCCTGAGACACAACAATATTGAAATTAGCCAATTAATAACTCTAAAATAGCCTGTAAGTATTTAAGCAAAAAGAATAGACAACAGATACAGCAAAATTCATCATTGTCTTATTTAAGAAACTGCCACAGCCACCCCAACCTTCAGCAATCACCACCCCGATCACTCAGCAGCCATCGACATCAACACAAGACCTTGCAACAGCAAAAAAAAAAAAAAATTACTTGCTGAAGGCTTAGATGATGGTTTTTTTAGCAATAAAGTATTTTTAATTATGATATATACATTATTTTCTTAGACTACTATTAAAGACTTAATACATTACAGTATAGAGTAAACATAATTTTTCTATGCTCTGCAAAATCAAAAAAAGTGTGTGACTCACTTTATTGCAATATTTGCTTTACTGCTGTGGTCTGGAACAACCCACAATATTTCTGAAATATGCTGTATTCTGGAGGGCAAGGGAACATTACAACTAAGAATCACCTACCCAGCAAAACTGAATATAATCCTTTAAGGGAAAAACATCTATTTAATGAAATAGAGGACTTCCAAACATGACACCTGAAAAGACCAGAAGTGAATAGAAATTTTGCCATTCAAACACAGGAGTCAAAAGAAGCATAAAAAAGGTAAAAAGGAAAGAGTAATCATAAGAGACTCAATGGAGTTAAACTGTTCACTTTCCTGTATGGGAAGATGATATGTGTAACTCCTAGGTATATTATTTTTAGGATAGTTGGAAGGAGTCTGCATAGATAGAGGGCACACAGGTATGAGTCTTTTATGTTGGGATGATTTCCAAAGAAAGAATGTAGAAGTGAGAAAGAGGGATGAACTAGGAGAAGGGGGAAGGGAGAGGTAGAATGGGGAAATTTTTCTCACATAAAGAAGGAGTTCAAGGAAGAACTTTTATAGTGAAGGGGAGAAGGGAAGGGATGACCTGAAATGCTTAAACCACATTCTCATTGAAATTGGTTCAAATAAAAAAGAATATGTGTATATATCTATGAAATAATAAGGGAGAAGGTAGAGTGGGAAAGACAGTGATTGGAAGCAAGATAGACTTTTGAGGAGGGACAGGATAAAAAAAAGAGAGAAGGATAAACAGGGAAAATGGGATGGAAGGAAATGTATAGTTAATGATCATAACTATGAATGGGGTGAGGTAACCCATAGAATGGAAGTGAATGGCAGAATGGATCAGAAACCAGAATCCAACAATATGTTGTGAACAAGGGACATACTTGGGACAGAAAGACACACACAGAGTTGAAATGAAGGGCTGGAACAGAGTTGAATATGCTTTAGCTGAAGTGAAGAGGGCAGGGGTGGCAATAATGATCTCAGACAAAGCAAAAGCAAAAATAGACCTAATTGAAAGAGGTGATCAGAGAAACAACATTTTGCTAAATGGTACCATAGACAATAAAGTAATATTAAAAAACTGTCCAAAAAGTTTCTCTGATGAAGGCTTTATTTCTAAAATATATAGGAACTAAGTCAAATTTATAAAAATAAGAGCCATTCCCTAATTGATAAATGGTGAAAGGATATGAATAAGCAGTTTTCAGAAGAAATCAAAGCTATCTATAGTCATATGAAAAAACATTCTAAATCACTATTGATAAGAGAAAGTCGAATTAAAATAACTCTAAATTAAAACAAGAGTAGTGAACTGACCAACCATTCTATTGTTATTGTTTTTGCTAGGCAATGGGGTTAAGTGACTTGCCCAGGGTCACACAGCTAATAAGTGTTATGTGTCTGAGGACAGATTTGAACTCAGATCCTCCTGACTCCAGGGCTGGTGCTCTATCCACTACCTCACCTAGATGCCCCTGACCCAACTATTCTGGGGAACAATTTGGAACTATGCTCAAAGGGCTATGAAACTGTGCATATCCTTTGACCCAGCAATCCCACCACTAGGTCTGTACACTGAGGAAAAAGGAAAAGAACTTATATGTACAGAATATTGATAGCAGTTCTTTTTGTGATGGCAAAGAATTTGGAAATTGCGGGGATGCTCATCAATTCTGGAATGGCTGAATAAGTTGTGGCATATGATTGTGATGGATTACCATTGTTCTATAAGAAATGATGAGAGGAAGGGGATTCAGAAAACAAAACAAAACAAAGCAAGACGAAAACAAAAAAATGGCAACACCTATATGAACTGAGGCAAAGTGAAGTGAGCAGAACCAGGAGATCATCGTGCACACAGTAAAAACAATGTTGTAATTATGATCAACTGTGAAAGACTTGGCTACTCTGATCAATACAAAGGTCTACAAGAATTCCAAAGGACTCACGATGAAAAAATGCTAGCCACTTCTGGACACAGAACTGATCAACTCTGAGTGCAAATTGAAGTATAATTTTCTCACTTTTTTTCTGTTTTCTTTTCTTTTTTTGCAGTATGGTTAATATAGAAATATGTTTTGCATAATTTTATTTTATAATTAACTTTTTTTTTTTGCCTTTCAGGGATTGGGAGGTGGGGAAAGAGGAAGAGAATCAGGAACTCCAAATTTAAAAAGACTGTTAATAAAGAAGAAATAATTTGAATGCAATAGAAGTTTTATTGATGACCTTTGTTTTTATGTCACAATTGCTTCAGAATATAGCTCTCTGCCATCTCCCACCTTTTGTAACAAATTTAACAAAGAAAGCAGTTGAAGAAAGCAACAAACAGATTGAAAAAGTAACTGGCTGAGTATTGGATCTTCTGCATCTGCAGTCCCCCACCTCTGTTAAGAGGGGGAGCTGTGTTTCATGTGTTTCTGGGGCCAAGACAACATCACAACAGCTTTGACTTCACCTTTTGAATGTCAATTTATGGTTATTCTCCTGGTTCTGTCTATTTCACTTTGCCTCAGTTAGGAAAGTCTTTCCATATTTCTCTGACTTCCACATACTTATTACTTCTTAAGGCACCACGATAGTCCATGACATTCATACATCACAATTTGTTCAGCCAATCAACGAGTGCCCACTTTATTTCCAGTTCTTTTTGACTACCAAAAGGATGACTATAAATTCTCTGGTGTATGTGTTAATGTATGTGTGTGAATATAAGTATATGCATGTGTGATTGTGTGTATGTGTGTATATGAGTATATGTCTGTGTGTATGTATGTGCATGTGTGTGAAGCTGTGAGTGTACTTGTATGTGTTTGTGTGTCTGTCTTCCATGGGATGCATGCATGCCCTTAAGTGAGATCTTTAGGTCACCTTGCTACCTTTTTGAACGAATGGCTGAGATGTGCCTTCTCTTGTGCAATCTTCTAACCAGAGAGCTCAGGAGCAGGGTGAGTGCATTACAAAGCTATTTTGCGTTAGAATCCTCAGGGGAAGGAAGCCTCAGATACTCAGAGGCAGTAATCCGATTTTCCAATATTCTGAGTTCTGGTTAGACTAGCTTTCATTTCAACTGTGTAACCCTTTCCCCTCTCAGTAATAAACAATCAGTGTCAGACGTCTAGGCCTGCCCAGATCTGAACAGGCTGTCGTTCTATTCAGGCCCTGAGGCTCAAACAATAAATCTGCAACCAGCATAACTCTATTTCCTTTCCTGTTCCTCCCTGACATTTAATTAATTAATTACTTATTTTAATCATTCTAATAAAAATGATGATAGATTCCTTCAAGTAGAAATATCTTTTCTGATGCTGGAAACTCACCAAGATGTACTTGGAGACGTCTGGTCTCCCTGGCTTCCCACTGTCATTGGATGGTGCTCCCAGGCTGCCTTCCACCCCCTCTGAGGCCAGAACTGGAATATGTCTGCCTAGAGAATGCCATTGGGAAGGTTGATTGTCACAAGAGAAAGTAAAATGATTCCATATCATCCCAAGACAAACACAGATTCCTTTTGGATTATGTCTTCTTTCAGATAGTTAGTTAGGCTAGAATAGTGACTAGAGTTGACCTCAGAGTCAGGGAGACCTGGGTTCGAATTTTGCCTCTGATACATCCTGACTGTGTGACCCTGGCAAGTCACTTTCATTGCCTAGGCAACTTTCTGTAAGCTTCACAGAAGGTGGTAATCTTCATCAGTGGGAGTTTCCTGTCCAAGGACTTTCCACATATTAACGATTATAGGTTTGGGGTTTTCATCTGGAAAGATTGGGAATGTTTCTCATGCAGAAAAAAGATTTAGAAGCTATCATCCCCATCTCTTCTCCTCTCACCTTGCAGTGTCCCTGTTGCTGGAGAGAAGTAACCAAGAGGAGATGGTACAGCCCCACCGGAGCAGAGAGAGATGCCGTAATGACAACCAGGGTCGCCCCAGAGAAGGCAGCCACCCAAGGCAGGAAGAACCTTCAGGGAGTGAGATCCCTGCACCCTCCTTGTGATGGAGAGAATGCCAGCTCTGGATTCTGGAAAGAGATGGTCTTCAGAGCACCACTCCAAGGGGAGGAAAGAAATCCTCACACCTGCACGTGCAAAATACCACTTGAACACCAGAGTTCCCTACCCAGGTGCTGAAATAACTTTGTGCTTTAGAGTTTATGCCCACGCTCACTTAGGTGTTCAGGGAAATAATGGATCCCTGATTTGGGGTGTGTGTGTGTGTGTGTGTGTGTGTGTGTGTGTGCTGTTTTGTATCAACTGTTCTTACTATACTCCTCTCAGTAAACTTCATTTCTAAAATAAGTAGAAAGCATCCTGGAGGGGGGCTCATGAAGGACAGCATTATCCCCATCATTTGACAGATGAGGAAACTGAGCCCAAGGGAGATTAAGTGACATGTCCAAGGTTCCACTTGTAACAAGTGGGTGAGATTCATACCATGGCCAGAAGCTGAACAAAGCTTCTCTGACTCCAAAACCAACTTCCCTAACATGGCACCATGATGATCAGACTTGTTGACCTTGGCCCCAAAGGACAGAGCCAGGAGCACAGGTGGCAGTTGTAAGTTTAACATAAAGAGAAATGTACCATCAGTAAGGGTCATCCCCAAGTGAAATGAGTTGCATTTGGAAGTTATGGGTTCCCTTTACTGGACATCTCCAAACAAAGGATAGATTTTGGGAGTGTTGTAGGGGGATTCTCAGTTAGATGTGGGTTGGATTAAATGGATTCTGAGTTCTAAGATTCTGTAGGATCAATAAGTGTATTCTTTGGGTTTGAAATCAAGTTATTTCCAATTTTGGCATGGAACAAAATGGCAGATCTAGTTAACACTGCATTTGAATCTATCAAAAACATCTCTTTCCTTGGAAAAAAGGAGTAATACAGCTTTTGGAGACTATGAGATTACAAACTCCAAGTGGGCTGGGACTAAAATGATTGACGTTCCCCCCTTTCCCCTCTCCCCAGCCTTGGTCTAGTCTTTGAACACAATGGGAGCCTAGCAAGGGCTGCTGATGAGCTCCCCTCTCCTACTCAGACATCTGTCTTGCCCTGTTGTTGACTGAAAAATCTTCTTGCTGTAGGAATGCTCCCTGGAGCCTTTCTTCTTCCCTTTACCCTCTTCTGTCATGAACCCAAATACACAACAGAGTAGTGAATGTAGAAGGTAGCTCAAGGCCATGGTTTATAACCTTGTCCACGACAGAACACCTCCCTCACCACCCTTCTATTGCCATATCTCAGATATGGCAGGTGATCACGAGCTTGGGGTGTAGCTTTGTGACTGGAGACATGTTGCAGAATCATAGATGTGGAATGGGTGGCCCTTACAGGCCAAATAATTCAACCCCTTTACTTCACAGATGGGGAAACTGAGAACCAGCAAAGGGAAATGAGTTGCCCAAGGTTACTCAGGTAATAAATAGCAAAGGCAAGATTGAAACCCAGGTCCTCCAACTGCAAATCTGGGACTTTTATGGTCAAACTTCTGATCAAACTCCTATTCAACATTGCCTCAAAAGGCCAAAGGTTCAAATATTTAACCATGGTGACCCAAAAGTATGGTCCTGACTATCCGTCATAACATAATTCACCAATAAGTCAAGGGCCCATGAAACTATCAGCCTGGAAAAGTGCCCGCATTGCCACCTAGCAGTAGGTAGCTTTACAATGGCCAGAGAGAGGGTGAGTGACTTCTCCAGGGTCACATACTTACTAAGTTCACAGGATCATAGGCTGAGGGCCAGAGAGGATCCCAGAGGCCATCTAGTTCTCTCCTCTCATTTTAGAGAAGAAGCAGAAGCCCAGAAAATTGACATGACTTGCTTCAAGATTAAGTAACTTGTACAAGGTCATACACTAGAAAGTTCACAGGATCACGGAATCATTGATTCAGAACAAGGTCATCTATTCTAATCCTTTAATTTTACAAATAAGGAAACTGAGACCCAGAGAGGTTAAGTAATTTGCACCAGGTCGCACAGATTGTAAGTAGAAGAAATGGAGTTCAAAGTGCAATGTTCTTGCCACAATATCATACTACTGGCCAAAGTTGGGATATGAGCTCAGATCTTTCTGACTCCAGATTGAATACTGGATATGCTTTGTCAGACTGCCTCTTAGAGAAAATAAACAGTCTCCCCCCACCCCACCTCATTCTCTTAGCCTAGTCTAATGTTGGCGGTGCCCTCCCCGATTGGGTTGTCATTGCCCAGGCCTCCTTAGCCAATTTCTGAGTTAAGAAGGCTGACAAAAATCCTCCCTTTTTTCCTTTGAGACTTCTGGGTTGACTGCACATTTCTCCCAAAGAAATGTTAGCTCTGAATTTCACTCTGTCCTGTACCCACCTGAATTAAACCTAAGCAGAGTCCTTCTGGGACCTAATTACAGCTTTCTCTTCGAAATGAGATCCTAGGCTTTGGCTTAAAAAAAACCAAGGCAATGAAAAAATAAATTCATTAACTAAAGCTTGCTGGGGACATGACATTCTGAGCAGCATAATCAGTTCGCAATTTATCTCTTTTTCCCATGAAAACAACAGCAAGCTCCAAGTTTTATATCTGGGCTCACGTTGTTTTCCTAGCCGAAGCTGAGCTAATAAGCCAGGGTGGCGGAGAGACCATCACCAGTGTGTCCGGGCTGTAAAGCAACCATAGCACAAGGGGCAAAATCATTTCCATCATCAGAAGATTTCTTGGTTAATGAATTCACAGGGTTATTTATAGATCTTGAAGTAGAGGCCTACTCATTGAATCACTCACTCTAAAGAGAAGGCAACTTGGCCTGAAACATACAATTGGCTCTCATTCTAAATGCAGCTAAAGTGACTAGAACATTTCATTTCAGTCACTTTTTCATTTTTGATGATATCTTTGCTTTTATATCATCCTTGTTTCTAGATCGATCCATTCCCTACCAATTGAAGCCATCCCTTGAAAAGAAAAAAGAAAGGAAAAAAAAGTGGAAGTCATCAAAACTAAGCAATACACTGATGGAGCCTGGCAGTATAGGTAGTATTCCACACCCAGAGATTCCCACCACTTCAAAGAAGGGAGGGAAGGAGGTTGGGATGTGCCGGTAAATGCTGAACAGCTAGTTCTCTGACACACTTTCAACATTCTGCATTATTAACGTTCTAGCACTTTCTTAGTCCAGACAATCAGCAAAGCAATCCATCAAGCCCTAGTTTGTAGTGATCGCCTATTTCCAAGCTGTAAATGACCCCACGGATAATTTAACAATAGGCTCTCCGAGCTTCTTTGAATTGGCTTCAGTATACCCCTGGAAGGACCATAGAATTTTTAATATAGCTAAATTCTACGTTTCAGGCCACTCAAATGCCCTAGGGGAGTCCTCAATTATGATGAAGATCAAAGCCCATCCATGCCTTCCCAACCTGTGCAACTCTTGTCCAAATCCCCTCCTAAGTTCACACCAAAGGGCTTACCCAAAGAACTGAGCAAAGCAGAATTGAAGTAACTCAAAAGAAATATGAGATGTGCAGATTTAGAGAATGTACTCCAAATGTTCACATGGACTATTTGTGCCTGACCTCATATTGGTCTGATCAGCCACAGTCAGACACACTGACACACTGAAACCTGACTCTAACGTAACGATGCCATTTTGGTCCTCTTTGAGAACAAAGGACAACAGCCAACCAACCGTCAGTCATGAGAGCTTGTGGAAGATTGTGCCAAAATTTGGTTTCCTGGAGAAGTTCATCCGTGTCACATGTTGATTTCACGATGGCATGCTTGCATGGGTTCTGGATAATGGATGCTGCTGTTGAGCTTTCCCAGTCACCAATGGCTGTGCTCTTGTTCTTACACTTTTTGGTGTGATGTTTTCAACGATGTTGTCAGGCACCTTCAATGAAGATAAAAATGGCAGCTACTGTAGTAATGGTAAATTATTTAACTTGAAAAGGCTCCAAGCCAAGACTAAAGTGGAGAGAGAGTTGGTGGATAATTTTTTTTTTGTTGTTCGCAGATGATTGTGCACTTCATGCGGCCTTTGAGGCTGAGATACAACAAAGCATGGATCGATTCTCTGCCACTTGTGCTAATTTTGGCCTAACAACACCAAGAACAGAGGTTCTCCACCAGCCATCACCACACCATCCATATGTGGAGCCATTAGTTACAGCAAATGAGAAGCTTTGAATATAATGGATAAGATCAATTACCTGGGCAGTATGCTTTCCAAGAATGCACACATTGATAATGAAGTAGATGCAAGAATTTCCAGAGCTCGTTTAGTGTTTCTGAAGAATGGTGTGGGAGAGAAGAGGTATTAGACTGCTTCCTAAGCTGAAGGCCTGTAGAACCATTGTGCTGACCTCATTGTTGCATGCCTGTGAAACCTGAACAGTGTACCAGTGTCATGCCAGGAAACTGAATTGCTGCCATTTGAGTTGTCTTGTTAAGATTCTGAAGATTCTTTGGTAGGATAAGGTACCAGACACTGAGGTCCCTCTTTGAGCTAAACTGCTAAGCCTTCAAACTCTACTGCAGAATCTAGCATGATGCCTGGTTTTTAGTAGGCACTTTATACATGCTTGGTCAACGTCGATGGTATAACTACCAGCATAGTACTTAGGCCATCCATTATCCCTTTGTCCTGATATAAAACTGGACCACTTCCATTTTCAATCACACTCTTCCTTGAAGATGTCATTTATATCACTCCTTTGGACATGTCTTCACTGGCAAGATGCTGAGGTTTACTTAGGCCCACAAAGTATCTCTCCATTGTCCTTTAAGTCACCTATAATTGTGAATTTTAAAGATGATGATGTTCTATGATTCATATTTATGTGATATCACCAGGAGAATACTGGTGTTAAAAAAAAAAGAGGGACTCTTGCATCAGGGAACAGTTTTGGAGTTATGAAAGTGTAGAACAAATCCCTAAAGAAGATTCAGACCTTTTTCTTTCTCCTGCTCAGTTCTGGTCTCAGAGCATTGCTCATCTGCAGAACAAGTTTATGCTAGACTTTCATCTAATATCATGCAACTGCATGTCATAAATCAAGCAATATGTATTCTTCATCAACCTGGTTTTTCCTGTGTGTATTGCCAAGTCAATATCTTCTGAGTGGTCGTGGGTATTGGAAGGAACAGGTATATCTGTATAAACAAAGCATCTGAAACATGATCATTTCACAGATCATTCTCTTTTTCTCTCCCATGTATTTTGGCCTTCAGGAAGCCTGAAGAGATTCTCTGTATCCAAGAGATGAAAATTCTCTTGAGCCATCTGACTTAATTCTCATTCCAATTATAGTCAGCTCTATACTTCCCCATGGCTAGCTGGATAGCACAGTGGATTGAACAGTCCTAAAATCAGGGAGACCTGAGTTAAAATCCAGCCTCAGACATTTCCTAGCTGTGTGATCCTGGGGAAATCCTTTAACCCTATTTGCCTCAGTTTCCTCATCTGTAAAATGAGCTGCAGAAGGAAATGGTAAGCCACTCCAATATCTTTGCCAAGAAAATCCTAAATGGGGTCATGAAGCATCAGACATGACTGAACAACAACTTCTCCAGAGCCATTCCCATCTAGTTCTCCCTTCACCTTCTCTCCCTACTCAAATGACTTTGCATTTACTTAACTCTGTACATATTAGAGCACAGCTATCCTGGGATGTAAACCCCCTTGAGGGTAGAGTCTGCTTATTTTTTTTTTCTGTGCATCTCAAACACAGGACAGGCTTTGTGCACAACAAATATTTCAAATGTTGAACTAAACTGGAACAAAATGGGTGAGATTAATATGAGTAACTTCTGGTTGGAAGGTCTTTCATCAATCAATTAACAAGCATTTATTAGGTATATAAAGTATGTTAGTTATTGGGGATACAGAGAGAATAAAAAGAGAAATAATCCAAGCTTTCAAGGAGTTTATTGTCAATGGAGGGGAGAAAGGGAGAATTTGAAGAGAGATGGGAAAAGAAAACAGAAAACCACAAAAGCTGCCAAGCTACTTTCCCCTTATTTTCAGACCTAACCCATCCAAATTAAACAACTATTCATTTTACTCTCAATATTTTGAATTTTTCAAGTCAATAGCTTTTAGAAAACTCTATCTCTCATCCCTTTCTGTCCTATATCTCTCCTCTCTTTCATGGTTAAACTCTTTGTGAAAGCCATCTACAACCAGTGCCTCCGCTTCCTTTCCTCTCACTCTCCTACGAAGTCAACTCTCAGCAGCTTGTCTTCCAATCTCATCATTCAGCTGAAGCTGCCACTAGATTTAGCAGAGCCAAGGATCCAAGTGTGACTGCTGTGATAGAGTGGAAAGAACACCAAAACTACCGTTGGCACATCTGGGCTCCAGTCCCGGTGTGGTGATTCAGTCTCTGTAGGACTGGGCAAGTGCCTTCACTTCTTAGGGCTTCATTCACTCCATATGTCGAATAAGGGAGTTCATAGGACTGGAACTGGAAAAGACCTCGAAGGTCATTTAGCTAAACTCCTTCATTCTACAGATGAAAACCCTGATGTCCAGAGAACTTAAATAGCTGCCCATGGTCACACGTGGAGAAAGCAGAAGAGTCAGGATTTAAACCCACATGCTTCGGCTCCGAATGCATCCCTCCATGAGTACCACACTGCGCGCCTAACTGAGGCCCCATCCAGTCTTAGAGTCTATGAGCTGGGAGAGTCACTTGTGAGCCATAGCTTAGCAAAGCCCCCGGGTGTCTCTCCCTTCATCTGTAAAATGGGTTTGAATGAGCCCTGCCTCATCTATCTCTACAGGAAGATGAGGAACAGGTGAGATAATGGCTGTGAAAGCTGTATTGGAATATGTGTGAAAATAAGACGATGACTGGAATGTCCTTCATCGAAGTAGGTGGTGGTTCTCTAGACCCATGATTTCATTGGTGCAGACAGCCTCCAGTGAGAGATTTCTCTACCAATTCTCTACCAATAACAGTGTTGCAGCTTATATTATAAGCTTAGAGAGTTGCTTAGAGGAAAGAGATGTGAAATGACCTGCCCAGGGTCACACAGGCAGTATGTTTCAGAGGTAGAACTTGAACCCAGGTCTTCCTGGCTCCATTCACCACACAACACTGCCTCTCTTCGTTCATTCCTTTGAGATTAAACTGTTGTTCAGCAGAAAGTTCATCTAGAGCTCTAGGTAGGTCATCTCAGCTGATCTCCACAAAAGCCCTGCCAGGTAGGTACTATGATTATTCCCACTTTACAGACGAGGAAATGGAGGCTCAGTGAAATTGTGTGACTGTCCTAGGATCACTTAGCTTGTAAGTATGTGAGGCAGGATTCAAACTCAAGCCTTCTTGACAACCAAAGACTAGTACTTTATCCACTCCAACACTCTGCCCCAATGCCTCAGTTTACCCTGAGTTAAAGAGCTCTTCTGTATAAATCTTCCTAATGTAGATCTGAATAGGATAATACACAAGATAATCAGGTCATTTGGATCCCTATCACTTAGCACATTGGCTGGACATATTGCGTCCTTAATAAAGCTTGTTGACTGACAGATAGGGTATTGTATCATAGTGGGTGGTATGGGGAAAGAGCACTGACCTTGGAATCAGAGAAGATCTGGATTCGAATCCCATTTCCAGCATTGTCTAGTTTTAAGACCCTGGAAAACCCAAGAAAATGCAGAAAGGCAACTCAGTCACAGAGCCTTATCACAGTAAGTGTCAAGGGTGGAACTCGAACCCAGGGCAGGTCTTCCTGCCTTGGAGCTTGGCTCCCTCTGTATCAGGTCATGTTATCTGGTTCTCCTCTGTCTGCTATATTCAGCTTCTGCCTTATTTCCTAATGCTCCATTTTCTTAGAGAGGTGCACACATTTATTTCAAGGGCCAACTTGTTCCCTAAGCAGGACCTCCCTCCCTGTCTAAACCCTAAGGCATTGTTGCTGCCTGCAGCCCCTGTCTCTGAGGCCTCCCTGGGGGAAGGCTGGTCATAGGGGGGTGTCAGCTTTTGCAGCTGGCTTGGTGGGCAGTGCGATCTAGAGGGTTACTTCCTCTCCCTACTGTATACACATTTATAAATAGATGGAGGCACCTTCCAATGAATGCAATTCCCCAGTGTGGGAGGGAGTGCTCCTTCTACTGAAACAGAAACAGGTGTGGACAGAAAGTCCACTCTCGGGAATCCACAAAGCTTGTGGGATTGCTGCTTCCCCGAGGGACACAGTCTCTGATGGGATTGTCAAGTTGGGACTCATCTGCAGCATCTCCTGGGGAGAATTTGTCCATGGTCAAGGAATGAGATGCGTCTCCTCTTAGAGGAGTTAGGGGAGGGGAGTGACGTGAGATCACAGCTCTAGGGTGGCCAACCCTGTGACCCACACCTTCTAGATGTGTGTGCATCAGAGGCAGTACAGTAGAGGCAAATAGGAGTGGGGTGTCACATCAAAAGCACTAAACTGGGGAGTCAGGAGGACAGAGTTCAAATCTGGGCACTTCCACTAACTTGTGAGACCTCTCTGGGTCTTAGTTTTCTTCTCTGGTGACTAGAGTAGAGTTGTTAAGCCGTTTCAGTTGTGTCTGACTTTGTGTGATTCCATCTGGAGTTTTCTTGGCAAATATATTGGAGTGGTTTGTCTCTTCCTTCTCCAGTTCTTTTTAGAGATGAGGAAACTGAGGCAAACAGGGTCAAGTGTTTGCCTAGGGTCACATAACTAGTAAGTATCTGAAGCTGGATTTGAACTCTGGTCCTCTTGAGTCCAGGGCTGGTGTTTTACCCACTGCGCCACCTAGCTGCCCCACTGTGAGAAAAGACCTTTACACCTCTAAAATTAAGAGCCCAGTTTTTGATGAGAACAAAGGTTAAATTTTCTTCTTACTAAGGCAAGAATTCATTCAACTAAGAAATAGACATTTATTATGTTCCTACTAGGAGCCAGTTGCTTGCCAGGTAGTAGGAATAAAAAGACAAAAATGAAATGGTACCTGCCCTCAAAGAATTTGCACTCTAATGGGAGAGACAACATGTTCATACCTAAAAATAGGTAAGATAGAGGCAAAATAAATCAAAGATCATTTGTAGGTGAAAGGTAGGAGCAACTGGGAGGACAGCAAAGGTATCATAGAGAAGGGGGCACTTTTGCCAAGGACCAAAGGAAAGTAGAAATTCTAAGAGTCAAGAGGGGAGGAAGAATTCATCCTGGGCATCGGATATAATCTGTACAAAGACCCAGAATGGAAGACGGAACGTGAGGAACAGCAAAGAAGCTGTAGAGTTGAGGAGGGAAGTTATCTGTAACAAGGCTGCAAGGTGGGTGGGAACATGGCTGGGAGCCAGGAAAGTGGGTGCATGGTTTTCATTTTTTAATTAATGTTTTATTGGTACCATTTATTTCACTTCACGGTTAGTTCCAGAGATACCCCCCATGCCAACCCTAGTGAAACTTCGCCGAAAAACATTTAAGCGAAACAGTCCACCTTCAGCAAACTGCATGGCAACATTCTGTACCCATAGTCCTCTGCTTCTCTAAGGAAAGAAGGGAGGTGCATTTCATCACTGCTTCCCTCTCCCTGTGACTGATCATTACAACTGCACAGGGCTGGGCTTTGCTGTAGTGCTCTTCCCATTGACCTCACTGTAATCACTATTTTTTGTTTTCCTGGTTCTGCTTACTTTGCTCTCTGCCGGTTCATCCATGTCTTCCCTTATTTCTCTGAACTCCTCACATTCACAGAATCAAGAATTGGAATCGGAAGGGACCCCACCCTCACCCCCCTGCGGCCATCTGGACCAATTCATTATGCGAAAAGACTCCCCACTATAACATACCTGACAAATGGTCATCCAGCCCCTTCACGAAGACCTCCAAAGAGGGGGACCCCCCCTCCTCTCAAGGCAGCCCATTGCACTTTGGGATGGCTCTCAAGGTTAGGAAGTTGGTCCTGAATTTAAGCTCCCGTTCTCCTCTTAATCGTTGACCAATGGGACCCATCCAAAGAAGGCTAGTCCCCCCTGTAGAGGCAGCCCTTCAAATACTTAAACAAAGCTATTGCGCTGTCCTTCCCCGACCCTCAATCTTCTTTTCTCCTAGCTAAATATGCCCACTTCTTTCAGATGATCTTTGCCTGGCGTGGAAGGACCCAAGGCTCTTCACCAGCCTGCTTGCCCTTCTCTGGCCATCATCCAGCTGAGTTTTATTTTTCTTCACTTTCTTCTGGCTTTGAGCATCCTTTTTCTCCCAGCATAGCTGTGTTCCTACCCCTCCCACACTTTTTTGTTGTCTTTATCTTCTCTCACTGATCTCAGGCCATTCCAAACCTTAATATTTCTGATGCTGTTTTTATAGGAAGGAGGCACAGTCTTTTATTCATCCTCTGTTACTTGATCTTATTTCTATCTTATGTACATTTCATCTTAAATCTGAGGTGGTCGGTGAGTTTCCTTTACATCCACATATTCATCATTTCTGAAGGTACGATGATAATGTTATATTCATGTATGACAATTTGTTTGGCCATTCACCGATTAAGAGGCATCCACAGTTTTCCATTACCATCAAAATGTACTTATGAATATTTTTGCATATATGGAAACTTTTTCTTCTTTTGTTATCCTTGAAATATGTGTCCAATAATGGGATTTTTGGGTCAAAGGGTAGGAACAGTTTGAAGATTTTCTCTATAGAATTGCTCTACAGAATGGTTGGACCACTTCATAACCCCACCAACAGTGTATGAGTGAATCCTTATCTTTTGCAGGACTCTTAACACTGATTTTCTCAATTTTTTTTTTAATGTTTGCCAATTTGCTCAGTGTGAGGTATAACCTCAGAATTGTTTTAATTTGTATTTTATTTATTATTAGTGATTTAAAATAATCTTTCATATGGTTACTAGTAGTTTGTAATTCTTTTTTCAAAATTCTTGGTTTATTTCTTTTGACTCCTCATTTCTTAAGAATAGGCTAACAGTTTATAGGAAGGCTTCCTAGGACAAGGCATTTGCATTGAGGGGTTTGGGATGAAACAGATGGGATGTCTAGTTGACTCTGATTTTATCTGAAATCCCAATAAATGAGAAAACCTCCATTACTCAGCCACAGTAACAGATGGAAGGAAGACACTCTTTGTACAGATTTAATGCCCCATTTTAATCTAGGATACAATTTGAGAAACTAGTGGTTGGCTATCTGCTTTCAAAATGAAGCATCTTGGCAAATGGGCTAAGACTCAAATGATATTAGACTTTCCAATTCAATTCAGTTCAGTTCTTTTTAATTCAACAAATTCTGGGGATAAAAGGCAAAATATAAAATGAAAATAAAAAGGCCCAATCCCTGCCATCATAGATGTTACCTTCTACTGGTGGGGGGGGGAAGGGAGAGGGAGAAAGAGAGAGAGAGAGAGAGAGAGAGAGAGAGAGAGAGAGAGAGAGAGAGAGAGAGAGAGAGAGAGAGGTATAGATACAGAGAAACAGAGCAAGAAAGAGAGAGGGAGAGAATGTGTGTGTGTATGAATGTGTTGCAGGAGGAAAAAGGGAAAGGGGCAGTATAAAGGGCGATTTTAGTAGAGTAAATGCCTTATTTTCCTAGGCCATTGCATTTGTAAACTAGAGTTGTATCAGCATTCTTTTTGTTTCTCAATGTATTCATTCTTAGGTTAAATTTTTCATTTTTTGCCTCCAGCTAGGAAGCATCGAGCTGAAAGCAGTCTATCAGATGTGTATTACTTACTACAAAGCGCTCATTTCACTGCGATTGTTTGTCAATGACGCCCATTAAAATTAAGAAAAAACGATTGGTAATGGATTGAGCTATATAATCACCACTCAATTCTATTTTTTTTTCAAGGAGGTAAAATTCATTCAAGTGATTCAGAAATTTTTCCCTTGAATTAAGAAACAGAATGACCCAAAGCTTTCTCATGGGACGTAACAGGAAGTTCGAGGAGTGCCCTCCCTGGCGTCCTGGGCTCCATAGGATGGAGCCCTTTGGACGTGCTTTGGCCTACCTGTGGCAATGTCTTTCCTCCTGTGGTAAGGAATGCTTGGGCCAAAAAGAATGAGAAGGGAGCACCAGGGAGCAGGGCAGTCAGGCTTGGAATTGGAATCCTATAGCAGCATGATGCAGAGTTCCTGGGTTCAAATTCTGACTTTGCAGTTGATTTCTAGTGAGACTCTGGGCAAGACATTTCCACTCTCTTGACCTCCGCACTTTCCCCCTCCATTAATTAGGTTAGGGTTAGGGTTGTGCTAGATGCCTCTGAGGCCCCTTCCTACTCTGACACACTGTGATACTCCAAAGATACTCATTCTCATGCTCCCCATGAAGAGCTATTCAATCCCCTGATGACATGTGCTGTGCTAGCATCTGTGCAGAGAAAACCACAACTGACTCATGATTCTCTTTTCCCATCATAGGGCCAGATAAAGCTAGGCTGAGCTCCAGACATGCAAGCTGCCTTCCTTGGATCCTCGGACAGCAGCCAGTAGATGATCAATACTGTATGGTCGACCCACGTTGGAAAGTTTCATAAAGGATGGGGGTGGGGGAGGGGAACATTGGGAATTTCCAAGAAGGTAAATGTCTGGCCAGACCAGTTACAGTCACTGTCATTTATCATTTATAAAGAGCTTGTGGTGTTTATAAAAGGTTTAGCAACCATTCTTATTCATTGCTACTTTTAACAACAGTGATGATTCACATTTACAGAGAGCTTGAAGGTTTACAAATATTTATAGCATTATCCTCTTCCATAAATCACCATGTCTTAATGGTCAGGCAGCATGGTACTAGGGAAAGCTTGCTGGATTTAGTAGTGCAAGACTTGTGTTTGAATCCTGTCTTTCCCACTTTCCTGAGTGACCTTGGGCAAATCAATTTACTTCTTTGGGCCTTACTTTCTTCAGCTGTAAAATGGGAGGTAATAGTCCTTACCTTACCTACCTCACAGGGGTGGTATCTGTGACATACTGCCTCACAAGTATATACAGAGTCCAGAAGAAAGTGGCCTCAAGCTTGGAACGCCCATAAGGTAAAGGGGTGACTCAGAGCTCCTTGGCAGGTCCTTCATGGGGCCCTCACGATGTTCCCCTTAAGCACAGGAGAGCTTCACCCTGGCCTCTTGGCACAGTGCTAAAACTGTCTTTCCTTAGTGCATCTGTTGAGTAGATCTTTAGCTCTCATTTGCTCTAAGGATGCAGATGTTGCTGCCAGCAAAGGCTGTTTCTGGGACATTGCTGGGACAAGGACACTGAAGAGAAGTCCTACTTCTCCAGCTCTGAAGTTCCTGCAGTTATCTTTTCATTAGGGCTGGGGAGAGGGAGGTGGCAGACATTCAGGCCCTTCCCCCAAGCTGGACTGGATGGTTCTCTCCTCTGAGCTCCCAGATGTTTGGATCTCAGGTTTCAAACTGCTTGATATTTTACACAGGACCTACAGAGCATGACTCAGTCTCCCCATCCAATATCAATACTCTTCCTATCATATCCTATCGAAATACCTTTTGATGGATTGATTCAATGGAGATGTCTAGGCCAGTGGTGTCAAACTCAAACAGGAATGGGAGACACAAAACCATAGCCATGGATCCCTGCAAGCCCGAAAAAAACCACATGTTACCATTAATTCTGTTTTTTGGTATCTTTATTTCATTAAATGTTTCCCAATTACATTGGGAGTATTGTGGACCTGCCAAGGCCCTTAGGCTGGGTCTTTGACACCTCTGGTCTACATTTCACTTACACCTACCTGGTTCTTATCTCTGGTGATTTATTCAGTCAAGAAGTCTGGGTGACACAACCATTATAGTAGGATCATAGACAGGTTGGGTGACTTGTCTAAGTCCACATTGGTAGTAAAGGTCAGAAGCACGATTTGAACCCAGGCCCTCTGGTTCAATCCAGTATTCTTTCCACTGCATCCAGCTGCCTTAAATACTGGGTCACTTAGCCTTGTCCCGTCCTTTGTCAGGGCCATTGCCTCTAATCCTCCCAGATCCTTATTTATCTAAGCCGCCACAGGCCTACTGAGCCCAAGCATTCCCCCATCTGCCAGCTGTCCAGCTGCTCACCAATCCTGCCTATCGGGCCTCCCTCTCAGTATCAATGATGTAATTGCAAATTCTCTTCCTAGGGGCCAGACTTTAACTCTGTTCACACTCATGATGCTGGGAAATCTTATTTTTGCCTCATTCTTTGCACCTCCTTCACTTGGACATCATTTCAAAGGGTGAGATGGGCAGTGGGGACACTGAGCCTGGAGAACGGTTCTTAATCAGCCTCACCAGATCTGGTCTTAATGGTGACAGTAGTGTACTTGAACTGAGCCGGGGGCCTGTGAAATGATAGCTTTGTGTCCTGTTTCCTGTTCTGAAAAGCCCCCATTGGCTCTTAGGGCCCACAGGCAAGCTTTCCCCCTCCTTACCAAATCCCTTCCATGGCATCACAGCCAATCCTTCCAAAGGTGAGTATCGATCTTTCCAAACTTGCCCCTACCCTCCTGGCTGGGGGCCCCAAGTCACAGGTCCTGGCAGAGTCAGAAAAGAGTGAGTCAATTCCACGGACAGCAGTCTGATCAGGGTTTACATGGGAAAGGAGAATCATGTTCAGAGAAAAAATCAACCCAACTAACCACCTCAGGAGGACTTTAGTTTTTGAAGTGATTTGTTACAGAGAGTGAGGTTCTGGCTACAAAAATGGCCTCGGCTTGGAAAAAGAGCAGCAAACCTCCCAGTATGTTCCCTCACTGATGGGCCCTTGGGAGGAGCTTGTTTACACTGCCCTCACTCGCTGGACTGCCCTCGAGGGCTGGAACGACGATTTTCCAGATGACTCTACCCAGGGGCTTGACCGGAACGAGAAGGCCTTACTGGGCACAAATTCTTCTACAGGTCATGAGAACTCACCCTCACTGGGGCTGATGAAGAGATTAGTCATTGACTCAGCTAAATCGTTTGTGCCCTTGTGACTTAAAATGAGTATTAAAAAGTTTGATTCATGTCATTTGTTTTCACACCAGAGTGGTTTATCCTTAATAACCTTCACATCACATACACGCACACCCTGTAATTGAACCCTTCTTTGTAGTAAAGAAAACCATAACACGAAGCTGACAGATGCTGGGACCACCTCTGGCCATGGACATCACTTTCCTAGAGGAGAAGGCCAATCATGTCATAGCCCTTCTCAAGAACCTTGTTTTGTTTTGTGTTCACTTAACCTCCCAATGGCACTTGAATTGTTTTCCAATTGATAAATGGTCAAAGGATGTGAACAGGCAGTTTTCAGAGGAAAAAAAATCCGAACTATCTCTGTTGCTCTTGAGCCATTTCAGTCATGTTTGACTCTCTGTGGCCCCATTTGGAGTTTTCTTGGAAAAGATGCTGCAGTAGTTTGCCACCTCCTTATCCAGCTCATTTGACAGATGAGGAAACTGAGGCAAACAGAGTTAAGTGACTTGCCCAGGGTCACACAGCTAGTAAGTGCCTGAGGCCTATGGTCTTTCTGACTCTAGGCCTGGCACTCTATCTACTGTACCACCCAGCTGCCCCAACCTATTTATATCCGTATGCAAAAATGCTCTAAATCACTAATAATTAGAGAAGTACAAGTTAAAGAAACTCTGAGATTTCACTTCACTCCCAGCATATTGTCAAACTTTACAAAAAATGAAAGTGACCAGTGTTGGAGGGGCTGTGGGAAAAACAGGTACATTAATGTAATATTACGAGAGCTATTCTAGAAAGTAATTTGGAACAAGGTTCCTAAAGTGACAAAAGTTGTCCCTGCCCTTTGACCCAGCAATACCACTACTGGGCCTGTGCCCCAAAAAGATGAAAAAAAAAAGGAAAAGGATCCACATGTGCAAAAAATATTTATGACAGCGCTTTCTGTTATGGCAAAGAAATGGAAACTTAAGGGAGTGTCCATCAGTTGGGGAATGGCTGAATGAATCATGGCATGTGAAGGTAGTCACATACTCTCGTGCTGTAAGACATGATGGAAAGGACAGTTCCAGAGAAGCTTGGGAAGATTGTGTGAACTGATGCAGAGGGAAGTGATCAAAGTCAACAAGCATTTAATAGGGCTTACTGTATGCCAGACACCATTTCTAAGTGTTGTGGATATAAAGGAAGGCAAAAATAGTCCCTGCCCCCAGGGAGTTCCTAGTCTAAAGGGGAGACAACACAGAAAGAACTAATCAGAAGAGCATTGTCATATTATGGCCTGAACATTGTAAAAATGACCCATTTTGAATGACTTACGAACTCTTCTTAACACAATGGCTCACTGATTACAGAGAATCCAGAATGATGTGTGCCACCCACCTTGTGAGAGAGAAGTGATTGACGACATGTGCAGAATGAGACACACATTTTTTGATGCGGCCAATGTGGGGATTTGTTTTGCTTATCTATGAATATTTTTAAAAGGGTATTATTTTTGTTTTTCTCCCCCCCCCAGTGGGGCCTGGGGGAGGAAGAAGGGAGAGAAAGTTATTCACTGAAAAAAATAATTTAATGAAAGGTTTTACTTGAGTTGTGACATGAAGAAAGTCAGAGATTCTGAAAGTTAGAAAGGAACAGGGAGAACTGGGAGTCCAGTCATGGGAGACAAGCAGTGCAAAGGAACAGAGACAGGAGACGAAGCATTATGTGCACACAGCAATCGGGCCAGTAGGGCTGGATTGCAGAGTACATGGAAGTCTCCTCCATGTAGAAGAAGACTAGAAAGGGGGGAAATGGCCAGAATATAAAGGGATATTTCTAGGACAACAGTGGGCCTAGAAGGATGCTTATTAACAAGGTTTACATAGCAAGGGGCACATTGATGCCCAGCCCCTAACCATAAAGCTGAGATCAGACACAAAGACCCAAAGACAGAGGTGGGGGAGAGGTTGTTACTCAGGATCATCCTGAGGGAAAGGAAAGAATTCAGGAGTAGTCAGCCCATGATTTTTTCCCAGAAAAGAGAGGGGATTAAAAGATGGAGAAAACAAAGAATAAAGGACATGGAGTCATTTCCCCCGGCCATTGAACAGACCAGGACTGAAAGACCTAGGTCAATCCTGCCCTGGTGGGGACCCATTTTCATGCATTTACTGGGGTGGTGGCTGACTATGAGCTGAAACAGATTGGCATTGGGAGACCTAGAGTATCTCAACAGCAAGATCTGGAGCTGAGAAGGATGAAACATCTGAATCTCCACATTAAAATGTATTCTATTTGTCATCTACACTGTCACGTGTGATTACAGCATCATAGATTTTAAGCTGGAAGGGACCTTATAGGCCACTGAGTCTAACCCCTAATTAGACAAATGAGGAAATTGAGGCTCAGAGAGGTTAATGTAGCCTTGGCCAGAAGTGACTGTAGACTTATCCAGGGTCACAAAACTAGCAAGTATCTGAGATGTAATTTGAACCCAGGTCTTTCTGACTCCAGGTAATACTCTATCCCAAACACCACATTCCATTCTTTCAACCTTTCTTGTCCTTTCAATCCATCACCCTGATATAGTCTTTTCTCTCTTCACAGCTTTGACCTTGGGGTTGACTAGTTTAACCACACTATCAGTTACTCTTGCATTCTTAGCCATCTTGTCCTATTGCCAATCATGCCTTGCCAATTCCCAGCCTTGGCTGCCTAACAATTCATCTTCTGCATTCCTACTCTCACAAAATACTCAATGCTCCTGGAGGAAGTCACACAACTGGGCTGCTAGAGTTCACTACAAATTTCTATTACCCAATCTTAAAAGTCCTCCCTATTTTATAAGCAATCACCATCATCACCATCATCACCATCATCATCACCATCATCATCATCACCACCATCACCATCACCATCATCATCACCATCATCACCATCATCATCATCATCACCATCATCACCATCATCATCACCATCATCATCATCAACCATCACCATCACACCATCACCATCATCATCACCATCATCACCATCACCATCATCACATCATCACCATCATCATCATCATCACCATCATCACCATCATCATCACCATCATCATCATCACCACCATCACCATCACCACCATCACCATCATCATCACCATCATCACCATCACCATCATCATCACCATCATCACCATCATCATCATCATCACCATCATCATCATCATCATCACCATCATCATCATCATCATCATCACATCATCATCACCACCACCATCATCATCATCAACACCATCATCATCACCATCATCATCATCACCACCATCACCATCATCATCATCATCACCACCACCATCATCATCACCACCACCATCATCATCATCAACACCATCATCATCACCATCACCATCACCATCATCACCACCATCACCATCATCACCATCATCATTATCACTATCACCACCACCATCATCATCATCATCATCACCACCGTCACCATCACCACCATCACCATCATCATCACCATCATCACCATCACCATCATCATCACCATCATCACCATCATCATCATCACCACCACCATCATCATCATCATCACCATCATCATCATCACCACCATCACCATCATCATCATCATCACCACCACCATCATCATCACCACCACCATCATCATCATCAACACCATCATCATCACCATCATCACCATCACCATCATCACCACCATCACCATCATCACCACCATCATCATCACTATCACCACCACCCATCATCATCATCACCATCATCATCACCATCATCACCATCACCATCATCACCACCATCACCATCATCACATCATCATTATCACTATCACCACCATCATCACCATCATCATCATCGTCATGATTATCATCATCATCATTATTGTTATTCATTGTATTTCTCCTCTGTGTGCACATTGTCCCTCCCATAAGCTCCAAGACAGCAGGGATCACTCACTTTTGACAATCCTCAGTACCTAGCACAGAGTCTGCCACAGAGCACGCCCTTCAAAAATGCACGTGGTGTTGAAATTATTTGAACTGGAGTTGAAAGAGCTGGATTTGCTTCCAGCTGACACCTTCTAGCTCTATGACTTTTGGGGAGGTCACGGGAGCACTCCAGGCCTCAGTTTCCTGATCTGTAAATCAGGTGTGGGCTACCTCCCTTCTTGAGCTGTTGTGAGTAAAGGGCTTTGGAACCTTGGAGCTTTTGAGAAATGTGTGCTGGGACAGGTCATTGAAGGAGCCACCTTTTATTCTCCTAGGTGACAATGGTATCCAAGCCATTCCCTTTAACGCTTGAAGAGCTGCAAGGAACAACTCCAGGTGGGCATTGCAAGCTCAGCCAGAGACTTCCTCACAGCACCTTGGAGACCCTTGGCCTCCCTTAGTTGGGGAGGCTGGACCTGTCCTTGGTACTGGCTTCCTTCCTTCCTTGCTTACTCTACAATCCTAATGGACTCTCTTGTTTTCACCCCCAAACCAATCTCACCATCCTTACCTCTTTTCACCCCTATTTCTCAGCTATGAAACTGGGATAATAAAACATGTATCTGACTCCTGTGGCAAGTCAATTAACCTCTCTGGGCCTCAGTTTCCTCCTTCATAAAATGAAGGGTTTGGACTAATTGGCCCCTAAGGTGGTGGCTAGGTTATGTAGTGATAGAGTTCCATACTTGGGGCCATGAATACCCAAGTTTAAATCCTACCTCAGACATTTTACTAGCTGTGTGACCCCAGGCAAGTCTCTCAGCCTCCCCGAGCATTGATTTCCTCATCTGTAAAATGGGGACTGGGGCAGGTAGGTGGTGCAGTGGATAGAGTGATGGACCTGAAGTCAGGAAGATTCATCTTCCTGAGTTCAGATGTGGCCTCAGATACTTATTAGCTTTGTGACTGTGGGCAAACCACTTCACCTTGTTTACCTCAGTTTCCTCATCTGTAAAATGAGCTGGAGAAGGAAATGGCAAACCGCACCAGTACCTTTGCCAAGAAAACCCCAAATGGGCTCCCAAAGAGTAGGACATGACTAAAGAAATTGCTAAACAACAACTAGAGATGGGGCTGATAATAGTACCTACCTCACAGGGTTAACGTGAGGCTCAGGGGAGACTTCGTATGTTTTGATACTGGGGGGAAAAGGCAAAAAAGGAAATATTTCCTTCCCTCAAGAAGCTGGGGAAATAACATATACTAAAAATGTTTATACAGTAAATAAAAATTATTTATGTGACTTGTGGGGGAGATTAGAAAAGACCCCATATAGGAGATGCCATTTGAGCTGAGCTTTGAAGGCAGCTAGGGATCTTGAGAGGCAGAGGTGAGAAGGGAAGGAATTCCAGGAAGGGGGGCAGCCTGGGCAAAGGCAAAGAGGTGGGAAATGGAATGTTGTGTGTGTGGAAGAGCCAGTAGGACAGCTTGGCTGGACTGAAGAGTATGTGAAAGAGAACACTGTGTAACAAGCCTGTAAAGGTAGGTTGGAACCAGGTTGTAGCAATCTTTGGTGCCAAAAGGAGTTTAGTGTCCTTGAGTTAATAGGGAGCGGCTAGAACTTCCAGAGGAAGGGAGTAACGTGGTCAGAGATGCTCTGTAAGAACTGAACTTTGGCTGAATTCCTAAAGCACAATTCCAGCCGGTTGGTTTGGAGCAGGAAGGCCAGTCAGGTGGCTGTCATAACGGCCTAAGCCAGACCGGAGAATTCCTTTTTAGACCCTCTGCACAGACACACTTTGCTGCTCCATCTTTTTATGCCCTTATCAGAACCACAGAAATGACTACTAAGGTAGGGTGGGAGGCTGAGTCAATAGCAGAGTTCGCTGATCGTTTGATCTGAGCTATTTGAGAAGAATCATTAGAACCTATTAGATTGTGAGCTCCTTGAGATCAGCGGCTGTCTTTTGTTTCTTTTTGTATCCTTAGCACTCAGCACAGCGCCTGGTACATAGTAGGCCCTTAATAAATGCTTACTGACTGCCTGGCTAAAGCATGGCCTGGCAGATAGTCAGTCTTGAAGCCTGGAACATGTGGCTTCAAGTTCTATCTCTACCATAGATTGGTTGTGACCCTGGACAGATCACCTGACTTCTCAATGATCTAGGCAACTCTGTGATTCTAAGTTCTGGCAAATATGCTGACCTGCATTAGTGGAGGGAGTCTTCTCACCTGGGAGATGTGGACACCAAAGAAATCCCAGGCCCAGACCCTGTCCTTAGCCAGATGATTCTTGGCTTAGAATCCTGCTTGCCCAGAGAAGGCATGGACATGCCAGTTGACACCTTGATTGGAAAAGTAAAGACAATGGCTGATTGTGTCTGTGACCCGGGCTGCCCTAGGATGACCCTGCTGGTTGGAGGGGCAGTGTTTCAGTGACAGAAATGGGCCGGCTTCCCCCACCCCCCCAAAGGAGGATGGACTCTGCTGGGAAGAGTCACCCTTTCTTCTGGGCTAGAAAAGTGAGCTCAACCATTTGGGATCCATTTCACCTTTTCCTTTTCCTTTTCACCCCACCCCCACCCCCACCCCCAAGAGAGTTAGAGAGCAGAGTCCTGGGGGAGGAGCTTCTTCTAGCTCAACTCTTTTCCTTCCTACAATTCTCTCCCTAACCAAACCACTAACTGCAGCCTCAAGGGGAGAGGTTGGAGGTTGGAAGTTAATTTGACCTTCCTGTAGATAAGAGAGCAGGTTCTGTTTGCATTAAGTCTTGGGCAGGAACCCTCTAATTGTCCATCAAAAGCAGATGAGTTAGTATCCTAGCCAAGAGAAAACAAAAGGAGGGAAAACCACTGTAAATAAAATGTATTGGGGACCAGCAGTAACCACGCTGGCAGCAGACAGGTGCTGCTGATAGCCACGGCCCTTACGCTCTTGAATGACAGAGAAGTAAAGTTTTCACATTCTGCAGGGATGCAGCAAGGGCATAATTTGGCTAGAAAGCAGGAACCCAAATCAGCAAGCACATCCTGGCTGTTCTGGTGGGAGAGGCACTGCAGGAAGGCTGAAGGGGACAGCAGGCTCAGGGAACCATTCATGGGAAAAATGAAGTTTCAGAGAGGATGAAGGAACTGAGGGAGGATATTTAACCTAGAAGAGGGAGGCATTCCTAGGTCAGAGCTTTAAAGCTGGGAGGGGCCTGAAAGGTCAACCTCTCTGTTTTATTTCAAGCCACTTGCCCAAACTCAGAGTCAAACCAAGAAGCATTTATTAAGCACCTACGGTGTAGCTTAGTGCTGAGGATAGAAAGGGAGGCAGAAAGCCAGTCCCCATCCAGAAGCTCACAGTTTAATAGTGGAGATGGCATTCAGGCAACAAAGAAAATAGTCAACAGAGGGAAAGTATTAGCATGGGAGGGGGGATGCCAGGGAGGGGGGTGGTTTGGGAAAAGCCTTTCTTATCAGGTGGGATTTGAACTGGGAACTGAAGGAAGCCGGGGTTGGTTAGGGAGGGAAACAGTTATAGAAGTCAAGTCCAAAAGCATTTTTATTGTGAGCTGAGCCTCTGAGCTTTGCCTTCAAAGCTACTCAGTGTGGCAGAAAGATTAGTCCTGTTTTCCTTGGCCTCAGAAAGCAGAGCTAAGGTAGGTGGGGGGAGGGGATGAAGAGGCAGATTTAAGCTCATTATAAGGAAGATTTAACAATTGGGGAATGGGCTGCCTTGGGAACCGTGCCTTCCCTTCCTTTGCATTGATCTCATCCCCAGAGGTGATATTGCAGAATTCCTTAATCACTGGGGAAATCATTCATTTTTGGTTGTGAAATGCTCAGTTATAACACTGGCAATCTCATCAGATCCAGAGTAATTGCTGTGAACATGTTAGCATTCAGCTGTTTTGACAGAGCATTGTCCGAGGTAACATGCATGAGTCCTGTTGGGTGTCTTTGGAAAAGGGACTGACCACTGAGGTAGAGGCAGACAGGGAAAGCTTCAAGCTGCCAAGGGGACTTGAGGAGCCCCTGACACACCAGAAATAGAAAGCTTCAATGGAATTCTGCCTTTACTGAGGCCCCTGTCATGACACTGATTGTGTAGTCATATGTGTGGGGACAGACACCCCCACCCCCTCTTTCTTACCTTGTGTTTCCGAGTTTGGCCCTTTGCCATAACAGGAAATGAGATTCTCCATCTCAGTCCCAGGGGCTCCTTGGCTGTTTGTTTGAATTCTATTGAGAGGAAGATGAACACTGGAAGAGCTTAGGGAAGCTGGCAGCTGATAGCGAATTCTCTATGAATGAAAAACTGCAATCATTTTGGACAGACAAAAGTACGACTCCATCCTGTGCTTGCAGAAGAACTGACATGCCTGTCAACACAATTTTTTTTAAACACAGTTCTGCTTGGGAGGGCATTGGGGGTTGGGGTGGGGGAGTCAATAAGGAAGGGAAGAGAGAAGAATGTCAAGGTGTCAGAACTGAAAGGGTTCCACAGGCACCCAGTTCAGGCCCCAAGCACCTCTTGCTTGAACTGCTGCAGCAGCCTCCTGATTGGTGATTCCACTTGTCTAGCCCCTTTCCCCTCCTTCCTCCACACAGCTGCCAAAGTAGTATTCCTAAAACATTGCTCTGACTGTGTTACCCAAATGCTCAAAGCTCTTGAGTGACTCCCCTTTGCCTATGGAACAAAAGCCAGTGTGGCTTCCTACAATTTGGTTCTCATCCATGTCACCAGCTTTATTCCATACTCTTCCCTTTTATTAACTATCTTCTAGCTGGGGGCTATCTCCAGTTGTCCTGGTCTATATCTTGCTACTGGACATAGATGGCTATCAAGGAGAGAATGAGGTTGTTGACTTTGCATAGCCCTGCCTCACCAATCCAATTCACTTGCTTGTCATGGCATCATTTTCCTGATGTCATGGTCCTCTTTGAGTATGAAAAACAAACAACAACTTGTGAGTAGTAGTAGCTGCCCCACTGGGGACCCAACTGGCCAGTTCCAGTTGGGCAACACAGCCCCTTCCTTCCTTCCTTCCTTCCTTCCTTCCTTCCTTCCTTCCTTCCTTCCTTCCTTCCTTCCTTCCTTCCTTCCTTCCTTCCTTCCTTCCTTTTTTCCTCCTTTCTCTCCCTCCATCCTCTTCCTCTGTCCACTTATGGTTACCTACAGAAGCTCTGCCCAAAGGAATTTAAATTTTGATCTCTGAAACCTAGCAAGATATCTTGGGATTTAAGGGCTAGATTTCTTCTTTATGGATCATGTCTTAATCATTCTGACTCTCACTGATTGTCCAACAACAGGTCCCAGCCCATGCCTCACTTGATGGCTCTGAGTGAGTGTAAATAGCAATTATTTATGTTTTGGTCAGAAACCCTTCCCAGATTGATTTTTTTTTGACTAGGTAGAAGAGGCCATTCTTTGCCTCATTTTACCTAGCCTTAATCACTGAATGGGCAATGCCTCAGGCAAACTGAGACCTGGGAAAAACCTTAGCTCAAAAAGGCTAAGCTCTCCCACTGCACCCTGGGCCATCTCTAGTTGTCCTGCTCTATTTCTGGCCACTGGACCCAGATGGCTCCAGAAGAGAGAGTGAGGCTGGTGACTTTGCACAGCCTTCCCTCACTTAAATCCATTCACTTGCAAGTCACAGCATCACCTTCCTGATGTCACAGTCCTCTTGTAGAACAAAGGACAAACACCACCACCTTGGAGCCACACCAGCCATTCCTCATACTCTTCATTCTTTCTCTTGCCTCCATTTCTTTGCTCAGGTTGCCCTCCATGATTTGAAGGCAATCATTTCTCATTACCATCCCATTTTCTGGAAGCATTGTCTTCCTTCAAGGATTACCTTGGGAGCTACCTCCCCTGGAAGCCTTTCCTGACCTGCCATTTCCTCCTTACCCCAGTTGCTGGCACTCTCATCTTATCAATGTCCATGTTGTATTCCTTTCCTTTCTTCAGTAAGCTTCTTGAAGTCTTTTCGTCTTTTCATCTCCATCATCTGGCAGCAGTCCTGTATCACACAATAGGTGCTTAATAAATTTTATTGAATTGTTTCATTGTGTTGAACAGAAGGGGCCATTAATGCCATGGAATCATGGATGGACCTGCCTGGGAGAGTTACTAGGTTCCCCCTCAGCACAGCACTTCAAGCAGAGACTAGGTGACTATTTGTTGTGGGTGTTTTAGTGGGCATTCATATGTCACATCCTTCTTGGACCTCAGTTTCCTCATTTGTAAAATGGAGCAGACTAGGTGGCTTTCCACCTCTATCATCTTATGATCCCATGGATTTATTTTTGTTATTTATAGTACTAATGCCATTGCTAATAAAACAATAGATATAGGGGACAGTGATTTCATTGGTATAGTAAACTCCTGGATGGAATCACAGTACCTTCTTTCAAACTTGTAGTGTCAGAGAACTTCCCAAAGCACTGAGAAGTCAAAGCACTTGCCTTTCAGGTCACATAGTAGGTTTCAGTGGCAGGACTTGAACCCAGATCATCCTGGTTCCAAGGCAAGACCTGCACTGACTTCACCATGCTACTACTGACTGCTAACGTGAACTGGCATTTATAAGTTGCCACCTTAAGGTTGGCAAGGTACTTTATAGAAATCTGAGGCACTACACCTAGGGAAGCAGGTACTATTAGTATTTGTAGCACTTTTACAGATGAGGAAACTAAGGCTTAGCGTTTCAGTGACATGTCCATCACCACACAGCAAGGGAGAGTCAGAACTCACTCTTGAGCTATGGTCTTTTCTGACTCCTGACCCACTAATCTTTCCATCATTTAATGAGGCGAGGTCCTTTGCTCCCAGCAGTGCTTTCAGAAATGCTGGGGCTCTAGAGGGGTGGTTTGGCTCTTATGGGACTTCTGTGCCTCTTCTTGGATAGGGAGAGGAGATTTCAAGCAGGCAGCTTTAATTTCCTTTGAAATTTATAGCTCCCAGACATTGTTTTCAGGGGCCCTGACATGACCCAAAAGTACATTTTAACCCCTAGGCATGGCTTGCTAGACGCCTTATTATCCAAGGTCTTCGAGCAGGCAGATTTTTGAAATTACTTCTCCTTGGGGTCAGCCCTGTACTGGACAAAAATAGTCCTATGTTTGTGTCTTTTTTCCATCCACTCATCTACCCAATTTTCCAGCCATCTCTCCTTCCTTCCTTCCTTCCTTCCTTCCTTCCTTCCTTCCTTCCTTCCTTCCTTCCTTCCTTCCTTCCTTCCTTCCTTCCTTCCTTCCTTCCTTCCTCCCTCCCTCCCTCCCTCCCTCCCTCCCTCCCTCCCTTCCTCCCTCCCTTCCTTCCTTCCTTCCCCTTCCTTCCTTCCTTCCCTCCTCTCCAGTAGAGATCACCCAGCTGAGCCAGGATGACCAGCTGCCAGGTTTGTTGTAGTGTCTATGCCTTCCTAGGAGGTTTGGACCAGGGGGCCGCTGAGGTCTCCTCCAACTCAAATTCAATGATTCTGTGGTTACATTCTCTGATTCTCAGAGATAGGTTAGCTCAAACCCAGGTCTTCAAGAGTGCCATTATTCCAGGGACACTCATGAAAATTCCAGGTAGTAGAATAAAAGAAAGTTGTCTAAACTGATGTACTTACACTTGTCTAAGATCTTTTGAGTTCATCACAAATGGCAGGGTGCTAGGGAGCCATGCTAGAGTAGTGGTCATTGGTAACTGGGGTCACGCCCAGTCTCTCTGTCTGGATATACCATCAATTTCTAGGCCTTGGATCAATCAGTCAATCCACAAGCACTCACTAAAGTTCTTACTGTGCACTTTGTATCTAATCTGTGAGAATAGGACTTGGAATTAGGAATATCTGAGTTCAAGTTCTGACTCAGACACTTATTACCTGTGTAACACTGGGCAAGTCACCGACTCTCTCAACCTCAAATTCCTCATTTGGAAAATGGGGCTACTCACAGCACCCCTATCATACATTTGCTGTGAGGATCAAGTGAGATGGTACATGTAAAATGCTTTGTCAACCTAAAAGCTCTCTACAAATGTTGTTCTTATTATTGATGTTATTAATTGTTAATGTTACTATTATTATTATTATTAACATTCTTTTTTCTTCCATTAGAATGTAAGCTTCTTATAGGCAGAGACTGTTCGCACTTTTTAATTTTTGTTCCCAGGGATAGCATAGTGCCTAGCACTAGATCCAAAGATAAAAATTGAATATCCCCTGCCCTCCAGAAGCTTAAGTTTTACTTGGGGTGAAGGGGATACAACATGTACGCAGATGGGAAGAAACCAAATGTAAACAAAGTAAATCCGAACTACTTCGGGGATATGTGGGGAGCAACTGGGGCATCAGAAAAAGCTTCATCAATCAGTCAGGGCCCGCCATTACACTAAGTACTGAGAACACAAAAAATCATTCAATTCAATTTACTTCCTTTCAGCCAAAGACAAGGTTTGTCAGAATATTCCCTCATTTTGGGCAGACTCTTAAGGAATCTGAGCAGTGGCTAGATTCTAAAAATCTGAGCATTTGGCTAGATTATTTACATTCTGGTTAGATTATAAGAATCTGAACCCAATTCAATTTAACAAGCATTTATTGAGTAGCTACCATGTGCTAGACACTGGGGAAAGAAAGAAAGGAAGGAAGGAAGGAAGGAAGGAAGGAAGGAAGGAAGGAAGGAAGGAAGGAAGGAAGGAAGGAAGGAAGGAAGGAAAGAGGAAATTTATGGAGTATGCATTGTATCAGGAAAGGCAACATGTACATTTATTACACATATATAAAATATAGCATATAAGTAGAAGGTAATTTAATGTGTGGCAGAAAGGGTGGTGAGGAGGTGAAGGTTAGGGGAATTAGGAAAGGCTTCTTGCAGAAGTAAATGCTTGAGCTGAGCCTTGAAGGAAATTCAAGTCTCACCCTATTCCTCTCCCCACTCTTCTCTTCTTTTACTGTCTAATCCTGAAGCACCGTTTTGGCAGAAATCCTTCGAGGTTAAAAAGGGGAAGGACAAAGAGGAGGAGGGGGAAGAATTGCTTACACCAATGTGGGGTGGGGTGGGGGATGTGCTGGAGGAATGAAGCTGAGAAATAGGTCTAAGAAGGGAAGTGGTTGTAGTGCTAGAGTGTTTCACCTTTCTCAGTAATATTGCTTTTATTCCTAGATCCTTCATGGAGATGAATGGATTTGGGTATCATAAGGGGGCCAAAGGCTCTCCTCCTTTGGCTAAGATTGATTTTAATTAGTAGCGTGATGGAAGTCTGTGAGGAGCTCTTCATTAGCCTGCACTCTGGCTTCATAATTCCTAGCATTCTTCTGGGCCCTCCCCTAGGGATGGGGTGCACAGCTGTGGACATTCTTGACCAGGAGACTGTGTGGGGCTCCCATTATTACCTCGGCATCTCAGCTCTTCATTGGCCAAACTCACATGATTGACAAGTGTCTGAAATAGCCCCACTGGAGTTAATCCATCTCCTTAGCAGAAAGAATCCTATTTATTTCTTCTAATTGCATTATCCCTGGCATGCAGGTTAGGGGTAAAACCTATTGCAAAATGCACTGAGGAGGGGCACTCACTGTCCAGGACCCCTTGGAGGACTCTACCTCTCTAGAGGGGCCAGCCAGGCGGGAAGGGCCTGCTTGATTTGGACAGGCAAAAGAAATGTCTTTGGAGTCAGTGGGCTTGGATTCAAATGCTGCTTCTGACTCTCACCGCCACCACTCTGCCATGGGGCAAGTTGCTTGGCCTCACTGGGACTCAGTTTGCCAGCTATAAAACCGGGGAAGGTTGGACTTGCTGAGATCTCTAGGTTTATACCAGTCTCAGTTCTGATAGCAGAGTCTGACTCTAACCAGATCTTCACTCCCTCCTGTGCCTTTGCCCAGGCTGTCCCCTGTGCCTAGAACACCCTCCTTCCTCAACCTTGCCTATTCGAATTCTTGGCTCCCTTCAAAGCCCTGCTTGAGTAGCACCTCTTCCATCAAAGTTTTCCTGATCCCCCAACAAAAATGCCTCATCTTCATTTTGCATTGATTTTCATATGACTATCATTTTGTGTGCCTGTGTATGTAATTAATGTAATCACAGAAGGCCCAGGTGCACCTTAATTGACTCAGTAGCTCAAACAACAGAATAAACTAGATATTAAGGAATTTCTCCATCCCCTCATAAGCAATGTGCAGACCACCCCATGACCAGTTTCAAAGGACCATGGGAGGGCAGCTAGGTGGTGCAGGATAGAGAACTGCCCTGGAGTCAGGAGGATCTGAGTTCAAGTGTGGCCTCAGACACATAATACTCATTGGTTGTGTGACCCCAATTGCCCTCACACACACAAAAAAAAGCCCATGGGATTTGAGACCATTGAAAGAAAAACCAATGATATGAAACAGGAGACCTGATTGGTTGAGAAGAACAGGTCAGCCTACTGCATCTATGCATACAAGAAGCCACTTGGGAGTCATGTGGCCCATTCCTAAGCAAGCCTAGTAGCAGAGGATTTCCAGCCAGACCTCCAAGAAGGAATCTACTGGGCTGGGGCTAGGGGTAGAGGAGAGGATTTCTTCTACTGCTGTAGCTCACTTAGTGCAGCCCCACATTGAATCAGCTTTTTTTTTTCAATGTGACCTTACCTGACAGTACCTCATGAATCACATGTGTGGGCAGGGAACGTCATTTGGGAAATTTCAGTAGTGTTTGTGCCTTTACTGAGTGGCTGAAATGCCAAGCCTCAGGAATGGTCATAAAAACCATAGGTGTTTCTGAATCCACCAGCTACTTTGCAAGGGACCAACTTAATGAAACCTTGTGTCTGGTCTGAAAATAGAGAGGTAAAAGTTGTGACTGGGGCAGGAAATCTGTGCGCCTCTTCACTGCAGACATTCGATGACATCAACCTGTCATTTGTCTGAAACTTCAGGGCAGGGGCCACGTTTGTTTCATGCTGCATTTGGCCTTCACATAGTGCCCAGCACACGCTGCCAGAAACTGAGGATGTGTTCTTTCTACAATTCCCCAGCACCTGCCCTATGTGTGACTCCACTCACAGTGTGTAGCAATAATCTGATGTATCCTTTTAAAAAATTCTGAACTCAGTAACCATCACCAAAAACCAAACATTGAAATACACAAACAGTAACAAAACCCCATCAAGCATGAAATTGTATGCGTCAGTTATTTATAGCTCATTTAAAACTGTTTCTATGCACGTAAACATTAATGAGAAAATGACAAAAATGTCCTGTTTATTCCAATATCCCAGCTGAACTCTTTATTCTGTGTATTTATCCAGACTTTGTTTTTGTTATTGTCATTTACTCATTTGTATTCAGTGTTCTGATTCTTTTCTCATCGCTCCATGTCACTTCATATTACTCTCCTCATCTTTCTTTGCATTTTCATATTCATCTTTCGTATCGTGCAATGATATCCTACAGCATTTGTATAATGCTGTAATTTGTTCAGATGCTCCCTCATCATTTCACATGGGTTGTTTCCAGTTGTTTAGCTATGATGAATAATGCTGCCAGGAGTATCACTGTACAAATTAGTTTAGTTTTTTTTTCTATTGGAGTGAAAACTAGGGTTGTGTGGACAGCACTTTGCCCCAGGGTGCTAAAATACAGAAGACATTGGCAGTATTTATCACTAATCCTTCAGCAGTGTGGCAACAACTGAGTATATCATCTAGTTAGTACAAATAATCTATTAGAATAGAGGTAATAGAAGATATGTTTTCTCCTCCTGGTGGCTATTTTCCAAATGAACCCATCTCTGATTTAACAGTTCCCTGCTCTCCCTCTCTGGGATGTGGCTATCCCAGTAGCGGACTTACGGTGTCTAAGGTCTGTGGAGACAGAGAAAGTCAAATTTCCCAGTTTTTAAAAGAGGGAAAAGAATAGTAAATGGAAATCATAATCCAGAGGGGATTCCTGGGAGATGTCTAGAACGGGTTGTTAAAGAGATGGTTAGGGCCCATCTAGAAGAGGAAATGGTGATTCTGAAGAGCCAGCCTGGCATCTGTTAGAACAAGCCATGTAAGACTCACATTATTTTCTTTGTTTGGCAGTATTGCTAACCTGATATACTGTCATTATAGTTTACCTACATTTTGCACAGCATATGATAAAATACCTCATACTATTCCTATGGAGAAGATGGGAACATATGGGTTACATGATAAATTATTGAATGGATTCAGATCTGGTCTGAATTCGGAGCCAGAACGAATGTTGTGAATGTTAACTTGGCAGAAGGTCTCCAGTGGAATGTCCTAGGGATCTGTGCTTGGCCTTGGGCTATTTTTGTCAATGACTTGGGTAAAGTCATAGATCACATGTTTGTCAGATTGGCAGACATCAAAAAGCTTGAAGAGAACGGTAAAACACTGGATGATTTAGTGAGGAACTGAAAAGATCTTGGCAGCTAAAGCCCTAGGCCGAATTGAATAAGATGAAACTCAATAAGAATGAATTTTAAAATCTTATCCTTGAGTTCAAAAGCCAAATTTCAGAAGTCCAATTGGGGAGATATGGGTAGATAGCAGTTTGACTGAAAAACACTTACAGGTTTTAGTGGACCACCCACACAATATAAGTCAGTATAACAATATGGCCTCCAAGAAAGCTAATCTTAGATGATCTTAGGTGGCATTAAAAGATGACCCCATTGTTCTCTGCTCTTGACAGTCCCAATGGGCGGGTCCCCATGCACCAATTCTGAGTGCCATAGTTCAGAAAGGGCATTGACGAGATGGAGGGTATCCAGAGAAGGCCAATGAGCATCACAAAGGGCCTTGAGTACTCATCATATCAGGAATTGTTCAAGGATCTGGAAGACTCTGAGTCACTAAGCTAGCTCCTCCAGTATGAGGTAGAAGAGGGATTTGGCCCAAGATGGCAGAATAAGGAGCACTGTGGGGAAGTTGGGAAGAGGGGGAGTTGCACAGAGACCAATTGGATTTGGTATCAGGAAATGCTTCCTAGCCATGAGAGCTTCCCCAAAGCAGGTGAGTTTGTGGGGAGCAGTTTCCCTTTCAGTGGAAGTTTTCAAGCAAAGATGGACTGGCTGACTGACTACCTGTGAGGTAGGTTACAGTGAGTATTCCTTTAGAGGGTAGGTTGGACAAGATGGTGATGGGAGCTCCTTCCAACTCTGAAATTCTTTGATTCTGCCGATGGGAACCATTGTCCCCAAATCTCTGTCTCTCTGACACATAATAAATTGGTTCATTTAGAGCCACTTGTCCTGGATACAAACATTTGTAGTCACTAATATCCTTACAGTATAGTCTTATGGGTTGGATCAGGGCCAAAGGGTATGCACAATTGTGTAACTCTAATTGTATACCACAATATTGAGCTGTACAGACATTGTGCCAATTCACAGAAGGGTATCAGAATGGCTGTTTCTTCACAGTCTCACCAGAATTTAATTCTACTTATTTTTGCCAATAAAATGAATTGGAGGTGGTATCCCCATTGTTTTAATTTGCATTTCTTTAATTATTGATTTGAAACAAAAGCCAGACAACTTCTGCCCACAAAGCATCTGGAGTCAGGGTCACCTGCTGCTATTACTATTATCCCTGCCTGCTTCTTTGGTTTGTCAAACACTCTTGATTTTTTTTTTTTTTAGATTTTGGAATTACACAGATATGACTCTGTTTGCTACAAATGCAAGAAAGGAGATGAAGTCTATGGAGGGAGAGCCAGGCAAATTGAGAGGCAGAAAAACAGAATACTGTGAAGGGTGCAGGGGAGGAAAAGGAGACCTTCTGAGCAATGGGTGACCCTTGCCAGGTTGAAGATGGGCATGGATGGCAAGAGGAGGGATGGAGTCTCCTGAGGTAGAAGGAAGGGTGATGGAGGCACCTGATGTGCATGATTGGATGAGGAAGGAGTAGTGGTGAGAGCAGGGGACTGGGAGTTTGGAAGCCTGAGTTCCTTTCCACTTGGGATACTCATTAATGGTGATTATGGATTAGTCCCTTTGCCTCTCTCTGGGCTTGGGTATCCAGTCAGTCCACTGGCATTTGTTAAGTGCCTACTATGTGTCAGATGTTGCACTGTCATAAAGTATATTAAAATAAGACGGTTGGACTGAATGATCTCCAAGGCTACTGCCAGCTCTGATAGTCTACGGAAGTTAAGGAGAAGGTTGGAGGACATGTCATAGCAATAGAAAGAAACAGAATCTAAGAATCAGAAGGGTCCTCAGAGGCGACGCACAGGTAACAACTCTGACTCTAAAGAGCACCCCCTTTCCAGAAGCTGCAGCACCAGGCAGATTGGGAGGCACACAAGATACCTCTGGCCATCTGACAGTGAGTTCTGCCCAGGGCCAGTCCCAGTTCTTTCTGCCCTTCTATCACAACACCTAGATAAGATGAGTAAGCTTATTTCAGAGTAAGAAGGAACCTTGGGGGCCATTGTGTCCCAGCTAGACCTGGCCAAGAAAGCCCTCCAAACATATGTGGCAGGTGGCCAACTGGCTTAATGATCTCTGGTGTATAGGAACCCACCATCTCCCAAAGACCCCTATTCTATTTTGGTGACAGCTCTATTTTAGGCCTTAGGTTAAGCCTCAGAGGGACTGAGGGACTTTTGCAGAAGTGTCAGGAATGTGGGGCTAAGTAAGGTCTCCAGCTATGTAATCCCCCTCTACTGTTGCTGCTGAATGCCTCCGTGAGGTAATTTAGGTGGTCTGGACACTAATGGCCAGGGAGGGGCATGACGGCATTTGGTAGGAATCTGCTGGCTCTAACTCTGCTAGGAGGGAGGGGCGGGGGACTTTCCCTTAAGGGTGGGGCAATTAAAATTGATAAGTTTTTGACAGCTACCCAAGGGCCTTTTTGTGTCCATGGATGTGGGACTGACTTGAGAAAAGGGCTGAAAATACAATGATTAGTCCCAGACATGCTGGCCTGCCCATAATCTCACCAAAGAGTGCACACTTCCTGTCTGCAGTCACGCCTAGATTTCCACCATGCCCCTTTCCAATCAGTTGTCATCTCATTGGTTCTAGCTCCTCAATATCTCTTGTAGCCCTTCTCTTCATTCACTTTCCCACCTCCCTTTTCAGGCCCTCCTCACCTCTTGCCTGGCTTACTGCAGGGGCCGTCTAATGAGTCTACTTGTTTCCAGTCTCCCATCACTTCAATCTATTATACACACAGCTGCCAAAAGGCTTTTCTTGAGCACAATTCTGATAATGTCACTCCTATTCTCAGGGAGATTCAGCACTTCCAGTTGAAATGAAAATATATCCTGCACAGCATCTAAAGTTTTTACAATTGAATCCCAATCTATCTTCTCTTATCGGTTCACATTATGCCCTCTTCACACACTCTCTGTTCTGCTAAACGAGTCTATTTGTGATTCCATACACCCGATATTTTCTGCCTGGCACACTTTGCCTTATGAACTCTCTTTCTTGGATTCCTGAGTTCTCAACAAGGCTCAACTCAAATGCCATCTCCAAAATGTGCCCTCAGCCTTTCCAAAACCGTCTAGTGGTTAGCAAACCCCTACACTCCTGAGATTACTTTGCGTTTACTTTATATGTATGTTGTACTTAATTATCTATGCACGTTTCCTTCCTGTAGAAAACAAGCTCTTTTGAGGGCAGGGATTGTTTCATTTTTGTATATGTTTCCACCTTAGCAAATAGTAGGTGCCTGTTGAATGCTTGTAGAATTGATTGCTTCCTCTGAGGACAAAGAAGTATCAGCAGCTGATGATATCTATGACAGATTGCAGCAGGCAACATGCCGAAGACAGCAGCAACAGTTTGAAGAAGAAATAGATGGTAGCCCCATAGCAAAGAAGAGCAGAGGCCACAGAGGTGGACTGGGACAGCAATGAAGCATAATCACATACAGGCACACAAAATTGTAAGAGTCTTTCATTCATCACTCAGCTGTTGCTATCACACAGGAGGGTCTGAGTCTGCGGAAGATTATATGCTGGTATGGACAGTGGCAAGAGAACAGTTCAATTACTTACTTTGCTCTTGTTATTCACTTTGCTATTCCACAAGAATCAAACACTTGGCTATTTGATTTATGGACAGAAAATGCGCTAGCTGGGGACTTGAGCCTTCATAAATATGATTACCCTATGTTGTTTGTCCTTTTTTAAAAATGGACCAATGATACCACAGGGTGATGTCTTGTATGTGAATTAGGTTTAAATGAGACAGAGTTGCACATAATAATTGAGGTCCAATGGCTAGACAAAAGTCAAGATGACTGGAGATGGCCCGGGATGCAGTGGATGACCTTAGCGTCTTCCATGTCTGACCAAACTCTGAGTGCTCCGTAGCACCTGCTTCAGCCGCCTTCATAGCCACTGGAACAAATTCTTCTGATCTGCCCACCAGAGGAAGTCTTCCCATGCTTGAGGTGGACATTCTCCTAGCTCAGTGATGGGTTTGAAGCCTGTCAGTTGCTCTCAACCTGGTTTAGCCAATCTGCCAAAATGGTTTTACTAGGGTGTGGCCACTGCACATGCTACAACTTCTTGGAGACACAGGTGAAAGTTGAGTGACAGGTGGACACCAAAAGTAGATGAGAAGCCCTGGAAAGGGCTCAGCAAACCCTCACACCAGAGGTACTAGTTTCCCCTGAACATACCATTACCCAAAATGACTTACACTTGCAATTTGGAGAGATTCCAGAATCATGGAGTCCCCAAGCTACAGCAGAATACCTTGACAAAGGACAAAGCCCTGTGCTCTCCAGTGGAAATTAGCTCTTCTCCCTCTTCCTTTACCACAGACTCTAAGTCATTCCATTGCTAGGTGTGTGCTTGAGTGTGATGCAACGCCTTGTTTAGCTACTTCACAGCCCAGGGGAGGTGTGGTCTGCATCATGCAAATGCATACACCCACCTGAACCCTTTACATGATGATACAGGAGCTCATGACTCACTGGGGTTTTGATTCCAACATTGCCAGTTGGGGCTTGGCTTTAAACAATGGGAAAGCAAATAAAGAGCTGGTCAAAAATGCCAGGTGATTTACTCTCCTCTTTTCCCTGGTGCCCACATTCTGCAAACTCAGGTCTGGTAGGTGCTGGGGATATAGATCAAAAACAAAAGAAAACAAAACACCCAACCAAACAAATCGATAGTCAGGGCCATCAAGGATCTTAAATTCTCTAGGGGGATATGATAGATACATCAATACACTTATGTGACCACAGAGAATTGTGGGAAGGGAGGTAGAAGGGACAGCAGCGGTTGAGACCTTTGCACACTCTATATTCCAGTCAAACTGTCCCACTAGCTCTTTTTTTTTATTAATTTATTTTGATTTATCAACAATCACTTCCATATGCTTTTGAGTTGAAAATTTTTCTCCCTTTTTCTCCCCCCCACCCTCCCCAAGATGGCCCACAATCTGATATAGGCTTTACATTTACATACCCATTAAACATATTTTCACATTAGTGGAGTTGTAAGTAAAAATTAAAACCAATATGAAGAACCATCAGAAACATGAAACAAAACTCAACTGAAGGTAAAAATAAGTGACAGCGATTCAACTTCCATAGTTCTTTCTTTGGATGCGGACAGCATTTTCCATCCCGAGGCCTCTGGAGATGCCTTAGATCCTTGTAATGCTGAGAAGGGTTCAGTTTAACACTCTTAGTCATTGCATAACGTGGCTGTTATTGTGTACAAAGTCCTCTTGGTTCTGCTCACTTCACTCAGCATCAGACCATATAAGTCTTTCCAGGTTTTTCTGAAGTCAGCCTGTTCATCATTTCTTATAGCACAATAGTATTCCATTACATTCATATACCACAACTTGCTCAGCCATTCCCCAATTGATGGGCATCCTCTCAATTTCCAATTCTTTGCCACCACAAAAAGAGCTGCTATGAATATTTTTGTACATGTGGGTCCTTTTCCCATTTGTTTGATCTCTTTGGGATATAGCCCTAGAAGTGCTATTGCTGGATCAAAGGGTATGCACATTTTTGTAGCCCTTTGGGCATAGTTCCAAATTGTTCTCCAAAATGGTTGGATCATTTCACAACTCCACCAACAATGTATTAGTGTTCCAATTTTCCCACATCTCTCCAACATTTATCATTTTCCTGTTTTGTCATGTTGGCCAATCTGATAGGTGTGATGTGGTACCTCAGAGTTGTTTTGATTTGCATTTCTCTAATCAATAATGATTTAGAGCATTTTTTCATATGACTATAGATGGCTTTAATTTCTTCATCTGAGAACTGTCTGTTCATATCCTTTGACCATTTATCAATTGGGGAATGGCTTGTGTTCTTATAAATTTGTCTTAATTCTCTATATATTTTAGAAATGAGGCCTTTATCAGAGAGACTGGTTGTAAAAATTCTTTCCCAATTTTCTACCTTCCTTCTAATCTTAGTTGCATTGGCTTTGTTTGTGCAAAAACTTTTCAATTTAATGTAATCAAAATTATCCATTTTGCTTTTCATAATGTTCTCTATCTCCTGTTTGGTCATGAATTCTTCTGTTCTCCATAGATCTGATAGGTAAACTATTCCTTGTTCTCCCAGTTTACTTATGGTATCAGCCTTTATATCTAAGTCATGAACCCATTTTGACTTTATTTTGGTATATGGTGTGAGATTTGGGTCTATGCCTAGTTTCTGCCATACTCTTTTCCAGTTTTCCCAGCAGTTTTTTTAAAGAGTGGGTTCTTATCCCAGAAGCTGGGGTCTTTGGGTTTATCAAATAATAGATTACTATAGTCATTGACTACTGTGTCTTGCATATTTAACCTATTCCACTGATCCACCTCCCTATTTCTTAGCCAGTACCAAGCAGTTTTGATGATTGCTGCTTTATAATACAATTTAAGATCTGGAATTGCTAGGCCACCTTCCCCTGCATTTCTTTTCATTAGTTCCTTTGATATTCTGGACCTTTTGTTTTTCCAAATGAATCTTGTTATTATTTTTTCTAACTCTATAAAATAATTTTTTGGTAGTTTGATTGGTATGGCACTGAATAAGTAAATTAGCTTAGGTAGGATTGTCATTTTTATTATATTAGCTCGGCCTACCCATGAGCAACTGATGTTTTTCCAATTATTTAGATCTGATTTTATTTGTGTGAAAAGTGTTTTGTAATTGTGTTCATAGAGTTCCTGGGTTTGTTTGGGAGGTAGACTCCTAAATATTTTATAATGTCTACAGTAAGTTTAAATGGGATTTCTCTTTCTATCTCTTGCTGTTGGGCTTTGTTGGTAATATATAGAAATGCTGATGATTTATGTGGGTTTATTTTATAGCCTGCAACTTTGCTAAAGTTGTTTATTATTTCAAGTAGTTTTTTACTTGATTCTCTAGGATTCTCTAAGTATATCATCATGTCATCTGCAAAGAGTGATAGCTTTGTTTCTTCTTTGCCTATTCTAATGCCTTCAATTTCTTTTTCTTCTCTTATTGCTAAAGCTAAGGTTTCCAGTACAATATTGAATAACAGTGGTGATAATGGACATCCTTGTTTCACCCCCGATCTTATTGGAAATGCTTCTAGCCTGTCCCCATTACATATAATGCTTGCTGAAGGTTTTAGATATATGCTATTTATTATTTTAAGGAAGACTCCATTTATACCTATGCTTTCTAGTGTTTTTAATAGGAATGGGTGTTGTATTTTATCAAAAGCTTTTTCTGCATCTATTGAGATGATCATGTGGTTTCTGTTGGTTTTGTTGTTGATATGCTCAATGATGCTGATAGTTTTCCTAATATTGAACCAACCCTGCATTCCTGGTATAAATCCTACCTGGTCATAGTGTATTATTCTTGTGATAAGTGCTGCAATCTATTGGCTAGTATTTTGTTTAAAATTTTTGCATCTATATTCATTAGAGAAATTGGTCTATAATTTTCTTTCTCTATTTTGACTCTTCCTGGTTTAGGTATCAACACCATATTTGTATCATAAAAAGAATTTGGTAAGACTCCTTCTTCACCTATTTTCCCAAATAGTCTATATAGTATTGGAATTAATTGTTCTTTAAATGTTTGATAGAATTCGCATGTAAATCCATCTGGCCCTGGAGATTTTTTCCTAGGGAGTTCATCAATGGCTTGTTCAATTTCTTTTTCTGAGATGGGGTTATTTAAGTATTTTACTTCCTCTTCGTTAATCTGGGCAATTTATATTTTTGTAAATATGTATCCATTTCACTAAGATTGTCAAATTTGTTGGCATATAGTTGGGCAAAATAATTCCTAATTATTGTTTTAATTTCCTCTTCCTTGGTGGTAGCTTTGCCCTTTTCATTCTTGATACTAGTAATTTGGTTTTCTTTTTCTTTTTTTTAATTAAATTAACCAAAGGTTTATCTATTTTATTGTTTTTTCATAAAACCAGCTCTTAGTTTTATTTATTAGTTCAATAGTTTTCTTAATTTCAATTTTTTAATTTTTCCTTTGGTTTTCAATATTTCTAATTTGGTGTTTAGTTGAGGATTTTTAATTTGTTCTTTTTCTAGTTTTTTAGTTGTATGCCCAATTCATTAATCTCCTCTTTTTCTATTTTATTTATGTAAGCATTTAGAGATATAAAACTTCCCCTAAGAACTGCTTTTGCTGCATCCCATAGGTTTTGGTATGTTGTCTCATTATTGTCATTCTCTTGAATGAAATTATTGATTGTTTCTATGATTTGTTGTTTGACCCAATCATTTTTTAGGATTAGATTATTTAGTTTCCAATTATTTTTTAGTCTATCTTTCCATGGCCCTTTATTACATATAATTTTTATTGCATCATGATCTGAAAAGGATGCATTTAATATTTCTGCCTTTCTGCATTGGATTGTGAGGTTTTTATGCCCTAGTACATGGTCAATTTTTGTGTATGTGCCATGTACTGCGAGAAAAAAGTATATTCCTTTCTATCCCCATTCAGTTTTCTCCAGAGGTCTATCATACCTAACTTTTCTAATGTTCTATTCACCTCCTTAACTTCTTTCTTGTTTATTTTGTGGTTAGACTTATCTAGTGCAGAGGGGGAGGTTCAGGTCCCCCAGTATAGTTTTGCTGTCTATTTCTTCCTGTAACTCCCTGAACTTCTCCTGTAAGAATTTGGATGCTATACCATTTGGTGCATATATATTTAGTAATGATATTACTTCATTGTCTATGGTGCCTTTTAGCAGGATGTAGTTTCCTTCCTTATCTCTTTTGATTAGATCTATTTTTGCTTTTGCTTTGTCTGAGATCAGGATTGCTACCCCTGCTTTTTTTACTTCAGCTGACATAATATATTCTGCTCCAGCCTTTTACCTTTACCCTGTATGTGTCACTCTTTTTCAAATGTGTTTCCTGTAAACAACATATTGTAGGATTATGGTTTTTAATCCATTCTGCAATCCATTTCCATTTTATGGGAGAGTTCATCCCATTCACATTCACAGTTATGATTACTATCTGTGTCTTTTTCTCCATCCTTTCCCCCATTTATGCTTTTCTTTCTCCTTTTTCCTTTCTCCCCTTCACTATGTTTTTGCTTTTGACCACCCTCCTTCAGTCCCTCCCCCTTTTATTATCCCTTTCCCTTTTCTTCCCCTTTATCTTACTGCTTTCCCTCCCTTCTTTCCCCCCTCCCTTTTCTTTCCCCTTTTCCCTCCTACTGCCTATAGGGCAAGTTAGATTTCTATACCTAACTGATTATATGCCCTTCTTGAGCCAAATCTGATGAGAGTAAGGTTCAAACAATGCTCCCCCTCCCTTCTTTCCCTCTGCTGTAATAGGATTTTGTGTCTTTTCCTGTAATGTAATTTACCCTTGTCTGCCTCCTCCTTTCTCAGTACATTTTCTAAGATCAGATTGATCCACTTATTTGGATCCATTTAACCCACTTGATTAGATTTTTTTTATCATTACATCAAAGTCAACTAATATCCACCCTCTTTATGTATACTCCTTTAACATGTAATAACAATACAGTTCTCAAGGGTTGCAAGTCATATTCCCTTGTAGGGGTTTAAACAGCCCCCCCTTATTAACAACATATTGTATCTTTCTGTCCCATTTACCTTTTTAAGTCCTTCTTGAGTCCTGTACTTGAAGATCAAATTTTTTGTTGAGCTCTGGTCTTTTTATCAGGAAAGTTTGGAAGTCTCCTATTTTTGAATATCCACCTCCTCCCTTGAAAAATGATGCTCATTTTTGCTGGGTAATTGATCCTTGGCTGCATTCCAAGCTCCTTTGCCTTAGGAATATCATGTTCCATGCCCTGTGGTCTTTTAATGTAGAAGCTGCAAGGTCCTGTGTAATCCTGACTGTGGTTCCATGATATTTAAATTTTTCTTTCTGGCTGCTTGCAGCACCTTCTCTTTCATCTGGTAATTTTGGAATTTTGCTATTATATTCCTTGGCATTGTCAATTTGGGATCTCTTTCAGGTGGTGATGGTGGATTCTTTCTATGGTTATTTTCCCTTCTGGTTCTAGGACTTCTGGGCAGTTTTCCTTTATGATTTCCTGAAAGATACTGTCCAGGCTCTTTTTTTCATCATGATTTTCAGGTAGTCCAATAATTTTTAAATTGTCTCTCCTGAGTCGATTTTCCAGGTCTGTTGTTTTATTGATGAGGTATTTTACATTTTCATCTATTTTTTCATTTTTTGTTTCTGTTTGACTGATTCTTGCTCTCTCATAGAGACATTAGTTTCCATTTGTCCAATTCTAGTTTTTAACAGATTGTTTTCTTCTGTTAATTTTTGTACTTCTTTCTTTAATTGGACAATTGTGGTTTTTTTAGGGACTTGTTTTCTTCAGTGTATTTTTTTTCCAATTGGCCAATTGTATTTTTGAAGGACTCTTCTACCTCTCTCATTTGACTATTAAAATCCTTGAGCTCTTCTAAGAAGGCTTTTTGGGCTTCAGACCAGTTCATATTCCCTTTTGTTGTTGCAGATGTGGGTTTGTTGACAATGTTGTCCTCTTCAGAATTTCTGTCTTGATCTTCACTCTTCTCATAATATGAATCTATGGTACGTTTCTTTTTACTCATGGTGTTCTTTATTCCCTGGCCTTTAAAGAGATTGAGCTCTCCTGCTGGGAACAGAGGGTACTGACCCAAGCTTCTTGTGTTGGGAGCCTAGGTCTTGGTCACTGGCTTTGTGTGCTGGGGCCTCTTATGCTGGCAATTGGAGGCTGTAGGTTTCTGGCAGCTTACCTTGTTGGGCTGGAATCAGCAAGGCTGGAACTTTCAGGCAATTCTAGGTTGCCTGCTTTTCCTTTCCTTTAGCTTTCTTCAGCTCCTTTTAGATGGGTGCTGCAGGGTGTTTATCTGCCTGGGGCCCCTGCAGTGTTGTCTCCCTCATTTCTGCTAATGCACCAGGAGATTCCTTTGCAGTGGAGTGCCGAGGCCCTGGTGGTGAGCTGGTTTCCACTGGTTCCCCCCCCCCCGAGGCACTCGGAGGTCCAGGTGTTGGTGTTTGCCTGCTCTACCACCTGGGCTTCAGGATTCCTTCACAATTGGAGGCTTCAGGGCTCTTATAGCTCACCTGGTGTTGGGTTGGCATCAGCAAGGCCTGGGCTTTAGGAAGACTTTAGGTTGTTTTCTTCACCTCCTTTCAGATGAATGCCGCAGGGTACTTGTTCGCCTGGGGCCCTTGTAGTTCTGCCTCCCTTATTTTTGCTGAGGCACTGGGAGACCCGTTTGCTGGGCTGCTGCACTGCTGCTCCTTGTCTTTCTTCTATTTCAGGTGTTCCAGGGTTTTTTTTCTGGGGTGATATTTTCTGGGTTTTCAGAGATTGATAGGGGAGAGTGAGAGCGACTACCTTTTCACTCTGCCATCTTGGCTCCTGGAAGCGGAGTGTCCCACTAGCTCTTTTCCAGATTTGGGATCCCATCTTCTGTCTCTTTGTCTTTATGTGAGCAGTCCCCTATGACACCTTTCTTATCCCCAATTGTTAGAATCCTTGACTCATTTTAAAGTTCATCTCGGGTGCCACCTGCTATGGGAAGGCTCCCCTGATTCTCCCAGTTGTTGGCACTGTTTTACTCCTCAGATTCCGTGTTGATAGCACTATTGGTTTGTTTGTTTGTTAGCATCATAGGACCTGAGTTCAAATCAACAATTTTTATCACTTATTCCCAGTGTGACCTTGTGCACATCACTTATTTTCTCTGGTTCTCTTCCTCATCTATCAAACTAGATGGCTGCTAAGATCCTTTCCAGCTATAGACCTATGCTCCTGTGATTCTATGAGTAGGGCAGAACTGCCTCCTAGAAACATCATTTTAGCAATTGTACCAGGAGTGGGGAACCTGCAGCCTCGAGTCCCATGTGGCCCTCTAGGTCCTCGGGTGTTGCCTTGTGACTGAGTCCAAGTTTTACAGAACAAACCCTTTTAGTAAGAGAATTTGCTCTGTGGAGTTTGGTTTTAGTCAAAGGGCTGCACTTGAGGACCTAGAGGGCCACATGTGGTCTCAAGGCTACAGATTCCCCACCCTTGGTATAGAGGATGGATTGGAAAGAGGACAGACCAATTAGAAGATTATTTCAATGGTCTAGGCAAGAAGTGATATGGCCTGAACTAAGGAAGTGGCCATTTGTGTGTGGAGGAAAGGACAGAAGGGATATTGGAAGATAGGTCCAGCAAATGGTGGTGGTGTGGTGGGAGGGGGTCACAGCATAGATGCAGAACAAGTTTCCTAGGCCTGTGCTACCACTGGGCCATTGCTTATACTTCAGTAATTCAGGGATCTACGGTCTTGTAAAGGTGGGTCCTCCCTCCAGTGATCCATTGGTTTGTGACATCTGATCTACACCTTTTCATCCTGTGTGACTCTGGTCTACGACATCCCATGACTCCTGCAGAGGGGCATCTACTTCATAGGCCCAAGGCCTTATTTTAGGCCTTTTTACATTTCAGAATATGACAGCCCCTAGACTGTTATCCTTCATTCTTACTCTATGACCAGTCTGGCCCTTTTCCTAATGACTCTGAAAGTGTCTCAATTCTGGCCAGAATATAGTCAGTCCTTAGTCACTGCAAGTGATCTCATTTGTCAAGAGCCACTGTTAATAGCTAGCATTTATGTAGCTCTGTAAGGTTGGCAAAGCACAACAACACTGGGGAGGTAGGTGATATCATTACCCCCATTTTACAGGTGAGAAAACTGAGGCAGACAGAGGATGAGTGACTTTCCCAGGGCCACACAGCTAGTAAGTTTCTGAGGCCAGATTTGAACTCAGGTCTTCCTGATTCCATGTCCAACCCACTAACCATCATCCTACCTAACTGCCAATTGAATTAATGTTGCCAATAGCTCTACAGATGGTGTTATCCCTTCTGCCCCCTTTCCCACAGCTCTGCTGTAATCACCTTTGGAAACCAAAGAGGTCCCCTGCAGGCGTTTTCAAATGTTCTTATTTCACAAATGACCATGGCCAAGGTCACTCACTGGTGGCCAGCTGGTTGGGGGTGAGCCCTCTGTATTTAGCTAGGCTGATCTTTGGGCTACAGGTAGTCTGTGCTCATGGCCAGCCTCCAAGCTTTTTCAGCTCTGTGAGATCTCCCACAGCCTGGGCTCTGCTGGAATAACCTTTGAGAATCCAAGGTCATTTCCATGCTTTGAGGAGGTTTGGGAATGGATAACTTCTGGAGGCTCATGGGACATTTCTTTTTTTTTTTTCAGGGATAGGGCAACAATTTGTTTCCTCCACATGAAAGAAAGGATAACAACACAAAACTTACAAGGCACATGTCCACAAAAATCTTAAACATGAAGCAATGACTTTTAAGTACAACTACACTTGAAACATCAAAGCACGAGACATTGTGTGAGATACCTGTATTATCATTTGACCTTTGACTTTGTCTGCACACTGTCTCCCCTGAGATCCACATTTCCTGGAAAGCTGAGGACAAAGTTAGGCTGCTCATCTGTCATCTTCTCCTCTAAGAGGCACTCTAGGAGGTGGAAGGGGTTCTCCCCTAGTGCAGCCAGCACTCTCTACAGGACTCAGGACCTTCTGAGCTCCTGAGGGCATGCAGTTGTCTCCAAGGCTAGGAATGTATGCCTCAGAACCAATGCTGACTCAAGCACACACTCAGGCAAGAGGTGGCTAGAGAGAAGCAGGTCCAAGCCCATCTAGCAGGGTCTTTGCTCTGGAGCTGATGGATGAGCAGTGATTGGAAAGTCCTAGAGGCTCCCTTTGGCCTTTAGAACAGCGAACTCCTCCTTTTCTCATCAAAGCCTAACAAGTCCTGCCTCCATCCTACCTTGATAAGCTTATTGCAGATCACTCTTTCACGCAGTCTTCAGGCCAGCTACACTGTTCTACTGGTTCTCCCCCACACACAACGTTCCATCTCCCATCTATAGGGCTCTTTCCTCTTCCTGAAAAGCTTTCCCTCCTTCAGATTCTAGAAAGAGGGAGGAAAAAGGATTATCCTTTAATCCGTATATTTCCCTCCATAACCAAGGAGCTCTAAACATGGCACCATCTTATGATCCATCCATCCAGTTATGAGCAGGCTTAGGGGTTCTCCCCCCAATTATTACAGGCTTCTTTCAGCTGTCACAGATGAACACCTAGGATCATCCTAGGAGATTGGCTTGGCCCCCAAGCTCTTGTGCCTGTGCCCTGTGGTTCTTGGAGCATATACTAGGCTTGATTTTGAGGTCAAGCAGAAGAGGGGGAACATATCATCAGGATCATTGTATGGAGCAAAAGATCAATCAGTTTCCAAGCATTTATTGTGTATCTTCTACAAGCCAGGCACTATGTGAACTACACACATGGTCCACACACAAAAGTGAAACAAGTCCTGGCCTTGAGAAGCTGACATTCTAGCAAAGGAGATGTGTTCTCATATAAAGTCTCAAAGGGACCTTAGTGGCAATTTGGCCCGACACTCTCGTTTTTACAGGGGAAGAAATTGATGAAGAAATACATAAAGGAGAAATGACTCACCTCAGGTCAAACTGATTGTAAATGGCAGAACCAGATTGTGAATCCACATGTTTCTTTTAAGCTCTAAGTCTAGTGATCTGTCCACTGCTCCATCCAGCCTCTGTCATGAAGCCTGAGGAAAAATGGTGGGGTTGATAGGGCTCAAATGACAAACATAGAGAATTATTTCTCAAATAGAACCAAGAATTTGTTATTTTCCCCACTTCAAAGGGAACTCTACTTGAGATTGGACACTCAAGTCCAAACAACTTGGACCATGTCAAATTGGAATGGGTTGGCATGGAAGGTACTGAGTTGACCCAGCTCCTATACTTATTTATTACCTGTGTGATCTTCAGCTACTCAATCCTCCTTGCCTCAGTTTTCTTATCTATAAAATGAGGGGGTTGGACCTTGGCTTCTGAGGTCACTCTTACCTTCAGACCTAGGATCCAATGACCTTTCTGAGCTTCATTTTCCTCATCTGCAAAATATGGGCTTTGAGCTTGTTGGGTTCTTAGGTCTCTTCTCTCTTTAAAGCTATGATCGTCTGATCTCTAAAAGGTGGATGTTGGACTGGGGAGTCTCTAATATCCCACCTGGCTCCATGTCTTATGATACTATGCATTATCCATTCAAGTAGTTAGAGATAGGTACTGTGCCATTCCTAATTCTCTTCTGTCTAGCCTAAGCATCCCCAGGTCCTTGAGATGAATTTTCCTTAAATGTCCAGAAAAGCAAAATGACAATACAATTTAAGCACTAGTAAAGTCCCAGCCAGAGAGGGAAGGTGAGTGAGAGTCCCAGTTCTAGATAGAATCTCTAGCTCCCCCAGAATGCTGCTCCTCATCTGTCATCACTAATTGGTCTTTATGAATCAGCAAACTCTATTAGAGAGAAGATGCTGCCAGCCTCATGAGTCATTGCTACGCTTCTTTCATCTTCCCTGACATGGAACTATCGCTCCTGCTTCTTCAGTCATTTTCCAGCCTTTCACAAGAGCCTGAATTTTGGAACTGATGATTACTCAAAATTCTTTTCTTTAAAACAAACACACAAATAAAAACACCCACGCTGCCTCCGAGCTTATACTTTGAAACCTCTGTGTACCTGGGATCACCTCAATGGGGGAACTCCCTCCAGTGATACATACTATGCCATACCATCTTATCAAGCCCTTATGCTCCATGGAAGCCTCTAAAAAGGTGGATGGCCCAATGTCCTCTGGATGTTCCTCTAGATCTCTTCACATTATCTGAGTACAGCAGCAACTGTCTAGGTGGGCTATCTATCTGTTCTCTGATGTTTTCAAGCCATCAGCAGTCCATATCTGTATCTCACCCCATATCTCTTTGATGATAGCTTTTCCAATATATTTGGCCTGCTGTCTATGACTGTTGATCCTCAGCAGTATATTGATGCCCACCAAGCCCCTCTCCATTAGCTTGGAGATGATCTACAGTGATAACTCCTCACAAATGGTGATAGTCCATGTTTCACAGCCAGACAACGTCACTGAAAGAAGAACCAGGTTAAATAGGAGGATTTTTGTTTCAGGGAGAAGCTTACTGCTTCACTTCTCAAACATAATCTACCCTATTCTTTTCTTCCTGCTCCATTCTGGGCTCAGCTCATTGTCCATTCTCAACATGTGTCCAAGAATCATGGATTGACAGACTAGTTCTATAGACCCTCCATCCCCGTGCTCACCACAGTCTTGGCCATGAGCATTCTTCATCCCTTTATAGCATTATTGAATCATGTTTAGCTTAGAGAAAAAGATAACTTAAGAGAAACTGGACAGCTGTCTCCAAGTATTTAAAAGTCAGAGACTAGAGATCTAGAATGGGAAGGGCCCTTCAAAGACAGCTAGCCTGACTCCTTCATTTTATAGAGGAGGAAGCTGATTCTCAGAGAGCTGAAGTTACTTACTCATGGTCACACAGATCGCAAATGGCATTATTGGGATTTGGACTTGGCTTCTTTGATTCCAAATTCAGCATTTTCCCCATTGTTCCACACTAACTAGAGTGATGTGGAGAGACAAGTATATGACTGGATTCCAGAAGAGGGAGAAAATGAATTGATCCAGCTCAGAGGCATCCTCCTGACCTGGCACTGTGGCTGTGCCAGGCTCTCAGTCATCATTCTGCTAGTTCCTCTGTACAAGGCATCTGAGCTGTCTTAACAAACAGGATGGTGGGGGTAGCTAGGTGGTGCAGTGGATACTGTACCAGCCCTGAAGTCAGGAGGACCTGACCTGAGTTCAAATCCAGATTCAGACAAAACACTTGACACTTACTAGCTGTGTGACCCTGGGCAAGTCACTTAACCCCAATTGCCTAAAAAACAAACAAACAAACAAACAAACGAAAAAACAAACAGGATGGTGCAAAGAGGGTCTGGTGTTTAATAAGGAGGGGCTGGCTTGGCCCAGGTTCATCTGATTGGTTTTCTGCTTCTGATGTCCCAGGTAGGTGGGCACCAAGCACTAGCAAGCTAGGAGTTTCTTTGTGGGAACCTGTGTTTCCTCTTCTGTAAGTGAAGGGGCTGGACAAGATGAGAGTACACATCCGCCCCAGTGCTCATCCTCTGATCCTCTGTGGCTTTCGTTTCCTACAGGAGAGGGTGAGGTTTGATTGCTTCCCGCCTGTCCTATGCACAATCACGTCCGGGAGTTGAACCAGATGTCACAGGCACCAGAGGGCATGAGTTCAGGGAGGAGTCCAGCCCTTTGGGTGATCGTTAATCTCCATTAGGCTTCTAATCGAGCTTTTAGTCTCATCCCTACTGCATTACACAGTCCAAGTTAACCTCAGCGTAGCCTAATGGAGTGGGTTTAATGCTGACAGGATCAATATCACAATATTTAACAAGAAAAGTCTCAAATTGTTCTGGCAAAACAGACCCATCTCGTCTGATCCACAGCTGGACGACAAACTTAGTCAAACAGCACACTTCCCTAAGGCGTTTCCAATCCAGAAGTGATTAAAACTTGATTCCTTTAGACACCTTATTTAGCTTTCTCTGTGGCTCCACCTTAGGCTGCTTCTTGTTCACTTTCTTGGAGTATTGCACACCAGTGCAGGGAATCCTGATGCCAGGAAATAAGCCTGACTTGCCATCGAGCACAACTCCCGATTTGGGGCCTGCCTCAATATTGTTCATTAGAAGCTCCTCAGACAAGGCCGTCTGTCTTAAGGGGTCTTGCATGATCTTAGCCCGTGCGTGGAAAACTCTGTGCTGGAAGAGTCTTTTCGTTCACACTTTTCTCATCCGGATTATAGAATTGTAGATTAAGAACTATGAAGGACCTTAGAGCCATCTCCAGGGGTGGGGAACTTATGGCCTTATGGTCACATGTGGCCCTCTAGGCCCTCAAGTGTGCCCTTTGATGGAGTCCAAGTTTTACAGAACAAATCCTTTTATTAAGGAGATTTGTTCTGTGAAGTTTGGATTCAGTCAAAAGGCCGCACCCAAGGACCTAGAAAGCCGCATGTGGCCTCAAGGCTGCAGGTTCCCTATACCTGATTCTAGTATAACCCCTTATTTTACAGAGGGGGAAAATGAGACCCAGAGGATGGAAAAGATTTGTCCAAGGTCACAGAGTCTGTGCATGTCATGGTAAGGATTCCAATTCAGGTTATCCAATTCCAAATCTAGCATTCTTCTCATACCACACTGAAGCAAATATTTTTTAAAAAAAAGTCAGCACATTGGGAAACAGGATTCTCTGTGCCTTCAGTCAACCATGAAATAGTGGAGATAAAGTCTCACTCTGCAAAGGCTTATTGTCTTCTTATGTTTTCATCTAGGTTACTAACCTTCAATATGCTTGGCAATCATTGTCATATTTTATAGAACTTAACAGTAGGTAAATGAGTTGGAAGTCATAGCCTATCAATAACAACGATAATACTACTAATGATATTATTAGCTGACATCTATACAGAACTCTAACATTTGCCAAGTCAATTATTTGTTTTGAACCTCACGACAACCCTGAGAGGTCCATATGACACATACGATTACTCCTATTCCACAGATGAGAAAGAGGAATCTCAGAGAGTTCAAGTGATTTTTCCATGGTTATTCAAATCTTTATTGACTGACTCTTCTTGGTAAATAATACCATCCATGCTCCGTTCCCATCCCGCCTGCCAATTGTTTGGTACCTTCCAAAATTCTAGATTAAAAATTGATTGGGGGCAGCTAGGTGGTGCAGTAGACAGAGCAGTGGCTCTGGATTCAGGAGGACCTGAGTTCAAATGTGACCTCAGACACATAACACTAGCTGTGTGACTCTGGGCAAGTCACTTAATCCCATTGCCTAGCCCCCCCCCCAAAAAAAAAGTTGATTGCTCTATGCCTCCAACAATGTGTCACCACCAGCACGGTTTTCCTTCCTGGTATGCTTAATTTGCTACAACCCTGTTTCCTATCTGCTTCTTTTTAAATATAATTTCCATTTTTGCCTGTGGCGCATGGAAAACTCAGGGGTTAAAGGCCAAATGTCATGGTTTTACTGTCCTCATGCTCAAAATAAGACAGTACAGGAATGTTGGCAAGTATTTACCATTTTGCATCCATTTGTTGTCCTATTTCCAGATTCAGCTATGAACATCTGGAATGGCGTGGCTTCAGTCTTCCATCAAGTTTTCCGCAGAATCATCATAATCTGCACTGCTTCTTTCCATCTTTGGAGACAATGCTTCTCATAAGCTTTGGCCTTCCTCCTTTTTAACCATTTACCATTGAACTTTGACTCTAATTTAGAGTTGCCCTAAGATACTATGTCTCTCTGCTTGGCAAGGAGGTCAATTATTTGCTGGCTGAGGTGACTGTGGGCTCTTTGGACCCCTTCATTCTAATGGTTGCCTTTATCAGTTAAGCCTTTCTAAAATATGGTAAGAATCAAATCTGATGTCTTTCCTTTTGTCCATTTCCCATTTTTAAGGATCAGCTGTGTCCAGGTTAGGTGTGCTCTTGAGAGTAGAGATTCTTTCATTCTTTGTACTTGCATCCCCAGCACTTAGCACTGTGCCTGGCACTTAATAAATGGTCATCGATTGATTCTCATCTTGATTCTTTCTTCTAGTTGGTACTGATTTCAGTTTTTGCTCTAATTAGCTGATCATCCGACTGCCCAAAGACAGCTGATTTTGACGTGACTGCCTCATCAGTGGCCAGTTGGTTCCTGTTGGTCCTTCCCTCCCCTCCTCCCTTCCTTTTTTTATTCCTTCCTCCCTGCTCTCCTCTCTTCTCCTCCTCCTTTTTCTTGTCTCTCTCCCTCTCCCTCCCTCTCCCTCTTCTGTGATTTCCCATTCTTTTTTGAGAAGAAGCATTGACACTGATCTGCAACTTTTCTGGGGCAGTGACATTGCTGGCAGGATTGCCGGTCCATGGAACATGAGCATTTATTCAAGCAAGAAATACTAGCTACATGATAGGGCACCAAGTTAGCATGGTACTTTATTCTCATGTCACTGAAATGTGAGGCCCATGGATGCAGTTAATATATTTTCCTTTACCCCTCCTTCCGCTTCTGCCATCCTCTTGACAAGTTCAAATGTTATTTGATAATGAAAATAACATGCTAGGAGGGTGTAAGAGGCAGTTATTTTGAGTTATTTATTATGAGGTAATATGGCATAATAATAATAGTACTAATAATGTTCATATTTCTGTAGTGCTTTAAGACTTGAAAAGTGCTTAATGTATATCATCTCATTAGAACCCTGTATTAGCCTTGTGGTGCTATTACAATCCCCATTGTACAGATGAGAAAGTTGAGGTTTGAAGAGGTGAATCAACTTACCAAAGGTCACACAGCAAGTAAGCGGGTGAGTCAGGAATCAACTCCAGGTGTTCCTAACTCCAGCTTCAATGTTCCATCCACTAGGACAAACTACCTCATGTGGTGGCAGGAGTAATGGACGTAGAGCCAGGAGAGACTTGGGCTGGAGTCCTTCCTCCAACACCAGCTCACTGTGTGATCGAGGGAGAAAGTCATTTAACACACCTGGGCCTCATCTGTAAAATGGGGATGAGTATATCTAGTGTGCCTATCTCTGGGTATTCCATGAGGTTCAAATGGACATTATGTAAGAAGCCACGTGGTGAAATATAACAAAAGCTTGGTTTGCTGTCAGAGGATAGGAGCTCAGATTCTCATTCTGTTGCAACTATTTGTGTGGCCTTGGGCAAATCCCTTAACTTTGCTGGATCTTCATTGTTCTAATTTCTTAAATAAGGATGTTGGACCAGAGAATAAGAGATGACGTTTCCACACTACTTCTAAGGTTTGCCATGACCTTTCTGTTTCCACCCTGATTGGCTCAGAGTGAATGTAAATAGCAATTATTTCTGTTTTGGCCAGAAATCCTGAGGTTCTTCCCCTCCCAGATTGATTTTTTTTTAACTCTTATCTAGCCTTAATCACTGATCGAGCTTTGCCTCTGTCAAACTGAGACCTGTTAAAGATCTTAGCTTAAAAAGACCAATGCCTCTGCTGCACCAAGGCCATCTCCAGTCACCGTGATCTGTAGCTGGCCACTGGACCCAGATGGCTCCAGAGGAGAAAGTGAGGCTGGTGACCTTGCACAGCCCTGCCTCACTATAATCCAATTCCTTTGCACATCATGGCAGTACCTCCCTGACATCATGGTCCTCGTTGAGAAGGAAGGACAAACACCACCAACAACAATAACAACCAGCCATGAACTTTACTCGTTATTTCATTTGAATCTCACTACTGTTCTGGACAGCTCGGTGGTGCGGTGGATAGAGCACTGGGTTTGGAATCAGGAAGACTCTTCCTAAGTTCAAATCTGGCCTCAGACACTCACTAGCTGTGGGACCCTGGGCAAGTCACTTCACCCTGTTTGTTTCAGTTTCCTCATCTGTCAAATAAGCTGGAGAAAGAAATGGCAAACCACTCCATTTTCTTTGCCAAGAAAACCCCAATGGGGTCACAGAAAATCAGACATGACTGAGCAACAGCAGCTGTGTGGGGCACGTATGACAAGTATTACCATCCTCATTTTATAGTGGAGGAAACTGAGACTAGAGAGTTGATGTAGCTTCCCCAAGGTCACTCAGCTGCACGTTTCCATAAGGTCTGACGCCTGGTGTTCCTGACTCCAAGTCACAGAACTGCAGAATCTCAGAACTGGAAGCTCAAAGCTTGGAGATCATCAAGTTCAACTCTTACCTAAACGAGAATTCCCCTGCCTCCACGGAAGCCCTGAAAAGTTATCTCATCTAATTTTCTCTGTCTGCACTTGACTGGTGAAAGCCCTCCAGTGACTTCCAGCCATTTCATCTCACTTGGCCCTCCAATACTAGCTCCATTCTGGCAGGCTCCCTTCCAGCTCTGATTCTACCATCCTAAGTAAAATGTTTTGTGAAAGTGGTCCCGAAATGTCAGCCATTGTTCTGTTATTGTTACCATTTGCCTTTTAAAGTTATTCTAATTCTTACTTAGTTGGGCTTCTTGTTAAGGTATCCAGATCCTTGATGGTCTTGGAGGGCCCTTCCCACTCTGTTGCTCTGTGATTCTGTATCATTTCATGGGTCCCCATGGTGTCAATTCCATTTCTGTCAGGGAGCTGGCCAGCTGTGGTTTTGGATCAGTGAGGGGCCAAGGGACCACTCAGGCTCAGAGCAACATCTGGGAGGTCAATCAGCATTAGGGTTGGTTCAGTCCCAGAGGTCGCCTCTGAAATGCCGATCGTTGATGCATCCAGAACAAGACTTAGCAATAGGGAGGCATATGATGGATGTGATTAGAAATTATTTAGCTGGAACAGAAAGACATTCATTATTTCACCACTGGAATTATTCAGGAGTATTGCTGGGACTTTGAAAACCTTGTAGTTTTTCTTTCTTTCTTTCTTTCTTCCTTTCTTTCTTCCTTTCTTTCTTTCTTTCTTTCTTTCTTTCTTTCTTTCTTTCTTTCTTTCTTTCTTTCTTTCTTTCTTTCTTTCTTCCTTCCTTCCTTCCTTCCTTCTTCCTTCCTTCCTTCCTTCCTTCCTTCCTTTTCTTCCTTCCTTCCTCTTTCTTTCTTTCTTTCTTTCTTTCTTTCTTTCTTTCTTTCTTTCTTTCTTTCTTTCTTTCTTTCTTTCTTTCGCAATATGTTAGGCATAATGCTTGAGAACAGTGGCTACAATAAACAGAACTGTCACCTCCCCTGTTCTGGATACTATGCTTTTCTTAATTAGACTAGATTACAATAGCATTTTTTTTGGCTAATATCCCTATTAGAATTTAAGTTATTTTTAATTATGGTTTGCTTAATTCATTTTATTTGCATCCTTACTGAGCACAGTGCCTAGAATGTAGTAGGCACTTAGTAAATACTTTTTAATTGTTGTTTGACTGATGTTACACTATGGACTCATTTTTGGCTTCCTCCCCTAAGACTGTCAGATTTCCTTTTTCCTCACACAAACTGTTGTCTAGCTAGGTCCCCTTCATTTTGTATGAATCAAATTGATTTTTTGAACCCAAGCATACAACTTTACATTTTGTCCTCTTAAAAGTCACTTATTTGATACAAACTACCATGAAACTCTTTTGGAATCTGGATTCTTTCAACTAATATATTGGCCACCTCTCCAAGCTTTGTGTCATAGAAAAGTTTGACAAGCATGTCAATGAAGCCCTATTTGAATCATGGACAAAAGTCATGGAGGGCAGGAGGGCAAGTCCAGGTCCACTAGTGACCTCCTTTCACACACACACACTTCTAGTAAATCTTTGAAATTCCTCCTTCTTTTTGGTCATCTTACCAATTTTAAGTTCACCCAAGCATACATGAAACACCTAGCTTATATTTTTCTATCTCGTACATAAAGAGGATGAAAGAAACTTTGTTAAATGCTCTGCTATAGTTTTGAAAAACTGTTTCATTGTGGTGGCATCACTGACTGTGCCCTTGCTGAATTCCTTGTTATTTGGGAAGAACATTCCTGTGATTCCAGATATGTAGCTAGGTGCCTGACTGGGCTCATGGCCCTGGAATGTCTTGGGGGAGCTTCTGCAGAAGGGGAAGGGATGCTGAGGTTGAAGCGGTGGTCTTATCTCATGACACCAAAGTACCTTAGAAGGCCCCCTTTGGTATCAAGACTGTACCCAAGACTGGTACCCAGACTTTAGGATGCCTTCCTATTCACAGTTCTCTGATAACCAGCTATGTGCTGCAGACTCCATTTTCTGTTTCTTAAACTGGTCATTCTTTTTTCATTTCTTTATAAAGGTTCTCTTGCTGCTCTTGTCTTTTTTTTTTTTTTACAATATTGCTACTTTTCAGTGACTTCTCCTTGGTAAAAACTTCCTTTGTGAAAAATAAGACTAGTTGAGCAAAATATATCGATGCACTGGCTATGTCGGGAAATCTATGCCTCATTTTACACCTGTAGCCTGTCATCTCCCAGTCATCTGGGGTCACAATCAGATACTGAATTGACCAGAGAAGTGGTCTCCCAACTCATGTGATTACGTACCCTGTCAATGAAAAATGTTTGATCATATACCTTCAATAATGCAATGCATATTTATTTATAATATATTCTAATATATATGTTCTAGTATGCATGTATGTATATACATAGATATATGTGTATATACATGCTTTATTAGTAATACATAAAATAAGTAACAAATAAACACATACATTAGTAATATAAATATAATATGTATTTGTGCATGCGTATATGGGTGTATATATACTTTATTAGTAATAAATAAAATAATATATTAATAATATAATGCTAACACATATGTGTATACACACTCGTACATCATGTACACCTGTGACTTTATCAGATTTTTCAGTGAAGAACTCTCTGAAGAAACCAACACAGGTTCTTCACTGAAAAAATCTGATAAAATCACAGGTCCAGTTAGAAAATATGGGATATACATGTGTGCATACACATACGTATTATTATTTATGTCTTATTTGTTTATTACTAATAAATAAAGTCTACATACACATGTACACACAGCCCATAGGTGTTAGGTCATCCTAAGTTCAAGGCTAGCTCTTTAGCTACCATCCCAGATTGCCTCAATATTAATAATTATGTGTGTTATACAGTACATACATACATACATACATACATAAAAGAAAAATTCAAAAGTCTGAAATCAAAATGAAATAATATTGGATCCTGGAGTCAGACAGGAGCTGCTGCCACTTGTTACTTAGGGGAGTGATGTGGTCACATCCATGCTTTAGGAAAACCAGTTGGGCAGCTGAGTGATTGTGAGAATCCTTTGGTGGTAGATGGAACGAAGCAGTGATAGAGTGCACAAAGAAGGGAAGAGTTCCTGGGTCAGAATGCTGGGGACCTCCAGATAGGGGATGGAATATGCATGGTGATCCAGCCAAAGAGGCTGAGCAGGAGTGGTCAAAGAGGTAGGAAAGGAACCATGAGACAGGAAATGTTGACTTTTTATACCAGGAGTGTGTGTCCTTCAGAATCTGAAGAACAACTTGCTCTTTTCATAGACTCTCAAAGATGATAGTGTCTTCATCTTTGAAGCTCTCTGAGAAGGAGGAGGGGATGATATTTCAGGCAGATCTTTCATCATAACATCAAGACCTCTGTTTGAGAAATCAGATAGCAAGGCAGGGTGTTGTCACCAAAGATCAGAGATCAGGAGAATCTCCAGGAGGAGAAATGGCTATTCCTGCCCGGAATTGAGCTGTTACTTGAGAAGCCACACCAGGATTGTACCAGGCTATGTCCAGAGCACCCAAGGCCAGGGGCTGCATCCCTGGGAAGAGCAGTTGCTAGGCAGCAATTTAGGGCAAAGGGATCTGTAGGAGTCGAGAAAGCCAAAATGTAAAGAGTAGAGGAGCAGGCTTTTTGTCTGACTCAACCTGATTCCCACAAAGCTTTACCCTCTTCATCACAATGGCTTTGCTTTGTTGCCACTGGCCAGTCTGGGCATGAGTGAGGTCCCCTTAATCTTCTTCTAACTCAACTTTTCTGTAAGGCTACAGGAACATTAAATCACTCTTATTTGACAGTTGGGAAAAGACAACGACAGCAATGCTGAAGTTATGTGATGTGCCCAATGTCTGACTCTCAGTTACAGAAGAGTTGCCTGTGTGCATTGGTAGAAGTAGCTTCCCCACTGGGAGTTCCACATGCCAGTGAAATCACAGGTCTGGACAAAAAAAAATTAGGGTTGATTTAAATAGGGCTTTGGGGACCATTTCTATAAAACCTTAGGTATTGGCCTCTTGGTCAGGAAGCTAGCCCCCTAATACATTATAATCTCTTTGGGGAAATGTTATTTCACCTTCCAATCCAGCCTCTTCTATTTTGCCTTTTCCAGGAATAGAGCCCATAGTGCTGCCTATAGTATACATTCATTTTGAGTCCTGAGAGGGGATAGATTGATAGCCCTGGGAGCCATGAACTCTGCTGCAAGCTTCTCTAACCATCCCACTTTACTACTAGACTGGCTTGTAAAAGAAATTCAGTCTTTGTGTCCAGCCCCTTTAATGTGCCTTCCAATGAGGAGGGCAGAGGGAGTTGGCATGTAAGAATGGAGCCATTGTTCTCTGACCTGGGTCACACAGCTAGTAAATGTTGAGACCCAGTCAAGAACTTGGGTCTTCTGAATCCTATACAAGTACTCCCTTTGAAATGGAAATGTCTGCTTAGCCTGAGACATAGTCCCACACATTCCTTGTTTTTCTATAGAGTGAGGATGTCGCCAGACTATTTCAGTGACACCCTCTCCCCTTCTCCGGGAAGTGTCTTTTTTTATTTTTTAGCATTCCACCTACTCAGAACTGTAGTAACCTCTCTATCCCAGGCAGCTCACAGTGGGAAGGTGATGACTGCGTTTCCTGACATTGTGCGCCACTCCATTCCATTCCATTGCATATCACACACCATTCTGTATCATGGCACCCCAGTCCACTCCACTCTAGATCATATTATTCAACAAACTATCCAGGACTTACTGTAAGAAGAGCATTGGGCGAGGTGTTTGGGGGTTATCCAATGGGTGGGGACAACACCATCTGGAACCAAGATCAAAGGATCTTGGAGAGGATAGTGACCTCAGTGGTCATTGAGTCCAACTCTCCCATTGTGTGGAGAAGGAAAGGAGGGCCCAGACAGGGTCAGTGAACTGTCCCAGGCCACACGTTTTCTTCCTCTGACTTCAAATTTAAAACATTTTTTTCTGTACCACAAGCTGATGATGAGGCTTAGCTCACATCTCTAAGAATTCCTCCAAGTCTGTGCTGCCCTTCTAAATATATGTATTAGCTGTGAGATACTCATTTCCTGTGAAGAACATTTGCTGATGTTATAGGCCACGAGCTATGAAGATTCCTCCTGGGAAGCCTCCAGGTAATGGAAATTCTTGCCAACAAATCCCTGGCCAGTGCTTATCTTTCTTCAGCTGTCCACTTCAACTGTAGGGGACTGGGAAAAATAAACTGAAGCAAGAAAATCATCATGAATGAACAAAAAGGGAAAACTCACCCTAAGAAGTATCCATTCTGGGTGGCGTAGACATCTTCATCCTTACACAGCTTGCTTAGAGATCCTTAAAGACAGTGTGATGCAGTGGATGGAACACAGACTTGGCATCCCAGCTTCACCACTGCCTACCTGTGTGACTTAGGCAAGTCACTTAACTTTCTTGAGTCTTGGTGTACTCATGTGCATAGTGGGAATAAAAATGTTTGCATTGGCCATATGCCAGGGGTGTTGTATGGCTAAAACGCAAAGCCTGCGTCATAGCATGGTGGAGAGAGCCCTGAGCTACAGTTGGAGGATGTAGGTTTGAATTTTGACTGTTACTTATTGCCTGTGTGGCCTGGGGAAAGCCAAGGCCTCTCTCTGGCCCTCAGTGCCAATCTGCTGCACCAAATGAGCAAGCTGGATTAGGTGGTCTCCAAGACCCTCTTCCGCTTAGTCTAAATCCCATGAGGTTGCTGTATGACCTTGGGCAAATCATTTCACCTCTGAGCCTCTGAGTCCTTATCACTAAAATGAAGGGGTCAGACTAGACCAGATGTGCCTAATCTCTTTTTGTGTGTGCGTCCTGGACCTATTTTGTAGCCAGGCGATATCTACCGACCATTTCTCCCAGAATCATGTTTCTAAATTGTTGAAAGAAATGGTAAATCTCAGTTAGACATTAGTAAAAATAAAGATATGATTTTCCCCCATGTGAATTTATGGATGCTCTGGATTTTATCTCCAGATTCCTTGAGGGTCCAAGAGGAACACTGGGTAAAGAACCCCTGGACCAAATGACCAACTTCAAGCTAAAGAGACCACCGAGGAGGCTCTTGCAATAAACAGTCCAGGTGAAAGGTGATGAGTCTCTCCACTATAGCGATGCCTGTGAGTAACTGAAGAGAATGGGATGGTTCCAAGAGATTTGATCGAGGGAGGACTAAAGGACTCTGCAGCTGAGTGTATGAGTTGTTCAAGGGCCAGTTGAGAAAAGTGAAGGAGAGGAACTCAGCACAGATCATTCTGAGGCTGTGTATGGGTGTCAAAGTGGGTGGTGGAGCAATCAGCAGAAACGGAGAAGTTTGTGAGAGGGCAGGGTTTGGTGAGAGAGACAATGAGTTCAATTTGGGACGTCTGAGTTGAAAATGCTCATGGGACAGCGAGGGGAAGTGGAGATTAAAGAAGAAACTCTGTCTGGTTATTGAGATTTGAAAATCACCTGCACCCTCAGATATTTGAATGGCTCTAGGATCTCACTGATCTGGCAGCTCCCTCAGACGCTACAGATTCCCTACCCAACCATGCCTACCCATCCATTCCACTCTTATCCATATCTGTCTAAGGGTTCACCCAATATTCTGGATGTTTCCTCAGTTTCTCCTGGAATCACAAAGGTGCTGTGTGTGTGATGAGGATGTGGGCCATATTCCTGCAGAGAAGTGATAATTAAATCCCTCAGAGCATATGAGCTCACCAAGAAAGGATGGAGCAGGAGAATGGGACTACATCATCATCACCATGAATATCACCATCATCATCATCATCATCATCTTCATCATGACCATCATCATCACCACCACCACCCTCCTCCTCCTCATCACCATCACCACTGCCATCATTATCACCACCACCACCACCATCATCATCATCACCATCACCATCACCACCACCACCATCATCAATATCATCATTGTCATCATAGCTAAAAGTTGCATAGTGCTTACTATGTGCCAGGCCCTGTGCTGATCACTTCACAATTATCTCCATTGATCCTCACAGCAACCCTGGGAGGTAGATGCTATTATTATCCCCATTTTACAGATGAGGAAACTAAGGCAAATAGGGATCATCTAGACCATCAATCTAGAGGTGAAAGGGACCTCAGAGGGCCATTCAGTTCAATCCTTCCACATTTTATGGAAAAGGAGACTGGGGGCAAGCAAGGTTAGGTGACTGGCACAAGGTCACACAAAGACTAAGTGTCAGAGGGGACAAACTTGAAGGCCATTCACACATAGTGGATGGAAGGAGAAGGATAAGTCACCAAAAGACAATGAGGAGTGGCCATATTTTGAGATGAAAATCAGGAGAGTAGTGCCATAAAATTATAAAATTGAAAGAATTTGTGATTACGAAAATTTATAAATTATGATTATGGGAAAAGGAGAATCGGGAGAGAGCAGCGTCACATAATCTATACAAAATATACAAGATACAATCAAGAAATCAATGAGGAAACATTTATTAAGTCCCTCGGAAGTTCCAGGTCCTGGACTAGCTCTGCTGTAAAGCCCAAAGTAAATGGGTCCTGTCCTTGAGGATCTTGCATTTTATCAAGGAGGTGACAACTTAGCCTCAAGAAGATGCATTGAAATGGAGGGGGCTTTTGGGTCTAGAGTTAGGGATGAGAGGGAGTGCTGAACTCACAGATTGAAACAGAAGGGGCAGGAGGGGAGCAGCCCAATGGGTTTGACACCTGCCCCTGCCTTGGCTCCATTCTGCCTGGAGGCAAATGAAGATTCTCCTGGATGATTGGAAGAATGGAGAGGAAAGCCTAGAGGCTGTTTCTTTGTTGCTAATGAGATTCAAAGACAGACCTTTCCTACCTTATTTAAGTGCTGCTAAAGGATTTTTAAAAGCTATGCAAAGGACCAGGTGTGGTAATGTTTGAGAACATAAATGCTTACTATGAGCACAGTGTCTAGCACACAGTAGGTGCCTAATAGATTTTTGTCATTGAAGTACTCAATAGCAACAAAGTGTTGACCTGAGTGGAGGTGACAAACATGTTGCAATATGTCTCCTCTCCATCCCCATGGCTGCCACCCTAAAGGAGGCACCACCCTCTGACTTTTGCCCTGGACCCTTTATCACAATAACCTCCGGAGAGGTCTCCATGTCTCCAGTCTCTCCCCTCTCTTGTTTGTCTTCCACAGGAGGCAGAAGTCCTATCCCCAAAGCACAATTCTTCCCACCTCATTCCTTCTCTGCAAGAAACTTCAGTGGCTCCCTATTGCCTCTAGGACGATGTCTGGCATTTAAAGGCCTCTGAAATCTGACTCCAGCTTATTTTCCCAAGCCGGTTGAGCATGAGTCGCCCAGGCGCTCTATGATCTGATCAAAACAACCTCTTTCTTTCCCATAACATGGCATTTCCACTCCTGGGCCTTTGCAGAAGCTGCTCCCTATGCCTGGAAGCACTCCTCCCCCCTCTCTTCTTGGAATTCCTTTAAGCCTCCTGATTATGCTCCTTCCTAAAAGCAGGCTTTTCCAACTCTTCCCCCTCCTCGTGAACACACGTTCTCAACTGCTGCCCCCAAAGACCCCCTAATCTCTCTTTATTTTCTAAATATTTGGTATTTACTTATCTGTCTACATGTTGTTTCCCCCAGTAGAATGTAAGCACCTTGAGGGCAGGGACCGGTCTCCTGTCCTGTATTTATGTCCCCAGTGCCTGGTACACAGTAGGTGTTCCATTAATGCTCTTTGTTATCACTCTAAGCACTTTTACTTTGTCTCATTGATTCCCATTGTCTTTTTTTTTTTAATAGCTGAGGCAACCAAAGTTTGGAGAAGGTGTCTGGCCCAAGGAATGGAGCCAAGACACAGAGCCGGGGAGAGGACAGGGTAGAGCAGCTCATTATCATGTTTTTTTTTCCAGGGTCTGCAGTCTGAGATTACATAACTTTCCCCTGGCATTGCCGCATTTTTTTTTACCTTGTTTCCTTGGAAACCAAGAAAAAAAAATTTGCTCAAGTTCATATAGGTGGGGTGCCTATTACCAGGCAGCTACAGGAGAACTGTTTTCTGAACATGTGTTGTTTTCTGAAAATATGGCAATGGTGCTTTTTTTGGGGGAAGGGGAAGGTGGACCTGTAATTTAATAAGTATAGAGAACCCCCCAGTTTGGAAACTCCCTCCACCACTGTAGATTGGAAGCTCACAACTGTTACTGATTCTTGGACAATTACCTGGCTGCTCCAAGGGCTGTAGTGACGTGTCCAGGGTCAAATAGAACATCAGAGTCAGGACTTGAACCCAGGTCTTCCTGATTCCAAGCATGGTCCTCCCTACATTACATCCCATCGGTGAGAAGCAGCGTGGTGTGTCAATTCCATTGTACATTTCACTGCACCTCATCTCCAAGAAGCCCATTGAAAGTCTTCCAAGCTCAGGAGAGATGTCACCCCTACCTGCCAGGGACTAGTGAAGCCATTACCTAAAAATACCCCCGCCATGGATCTTAAACACCTTTCGATGGCATTTCTCTGAGAGCAGAAGTGCAGGGTCTCCTGGTCCTTCCTAAAAGACCATTTGGCTTCCTCTGTGGCCAGAGAGGACGAGCCTAGTGCTGTCAAGAGAGCTCATGCACTTGTTTTGCCATTAAGAGCAGGATTGTCTCCTAGAACAGGGACACTCCAGTACTGCCTAGGACTTGGGTCCCCTGGGTTGGATCCCAGCTTTACAGCTAACTAGCTTGGGGACGAGACAGTGGGCCTTCGAACTCAGTTTCCTCATCTTGAAAAAGGGATAATAATATGGCATTACACCTAGTATCTCTATGGCAGGGAGACTGGTTCTTCTTCCAGGCTACACAGCATCCCAGTCAATCAGTAAGCATCTATTATTAAGCACCTACTATGGGCCAGGCTCTGTGCTAGGCAGTGAGGAGGTAAAGAAAAAGAAATGAGAAGCTTACAGTTTAGTTGTGTGAGACGACCTATGTGTGTATATATGTATGTTCATATAATGATAACAACAATAAAAATAATGAGTAACACTTGTGTAGCACTTGGGGCAGCTAGGCGGCACCACGGATAGAGTGTTGGACCTGAAGTTAGGAGGACTCCTCTTCATGAGTTCAAATCTGGCCTCAGACAGTTCCTAGCTGTGTGACCCTGGGCAAGTCACTTTACCCTGTTTGCCTCAGTTTCCTCATCTGTAAAATGAGCTAGAGAAGGAAATAGCAAACTGCTCCAATATCTTTGCCAAGAAAACCCTACATCGGGTCATGAAGAGAAACACAATTGAAACAATGACAAATGTAGCGTTGACTACAGGCCAAGCACAGTACTAAGCATTTTACAATTCTTATCTCCTTTGATCCTCACAACAACCTTGGAAGGCAAATGGTTTTATTATCCCCATTTACCAGATGAGGAAACAGAGGCTGAAAAGGTTAAGTAGCTTGCCCAGGGTTACACAGCTAGTTAAATGTCTGAGGCTGAATTTGAACTCAGGTATTCCTAACTCCAGGCTGGGCTTACTGTTTGCTGTACTACCTAGCTGCCTCAGTAGACACATGTGCATATGCCTACATGTACATATACAAAATAAATACAAGTTATCTGTGCATGTCTATGTAGACACAAGGTATGATGTATGCATGGACCAAATGGATACAGTATACATACACACGTATATATGCGCGCATACACGAGATAGATACGATATCTTTTTAGAGGAAAGCATTAGCACCTTGTTGTTAAATCATTGCGGTTGTGTCCAACTCTCTCTGGTCTCATTAGGGTTTTTTTTTTTTGGCAGAGATGCTGGAGTTTCCTTGCTGTTTCCTTCTCCAACTCATTTTACAGATGAGGAAACTGAGGCAACCAGGGTAAATTGACTTTCCCAGGGTCATAGAGCTAGGAAGTGTCTAATGTGGATTTCAACTCATAAAGCTGAGTCTTCCTGATTTCAGGTACTGCGCTCCATGCTACCTAGCTGCACCTTAGAGATCAGAAAAGGGTTCATGCATATCATGCTTGAAGGGGTCCAGGAATTCCAAGGGCAGAGGGGAGAAGGAGGACATTCCCAGCTGGTGAGAACGCATCACAAAGGAGCATAGGAGGAGAACTCAATGGACAATCATGGGGGTGGAACTGAAACCCAGAAGAGTGGCAGATGGCAAATGAATGCTGGTTCATTTCATTTTCTTCAACTGAAAGCTGATTGGCATCTTGGCCAACTCCACCTGGATGTTTTCCTGGCTCCCCAAACTCAACACTTTCAACATGGAACTCACCGATTTCCTCCTAGAGGTGCCCTCCCTTCCAGCTTCCCTATCCACTAGGGGCATGACCACCTGAGGATGACAGGATCATTGAGTTAAGGCTCCAAGGAGCTACAGAGGCTGTCTAGCCTTGCCTCATTGGTCTGCAGATGAGGAAAGCCAGGTCCAGATGTGGGAAATGATTTGCCCAAAGTCACATAGCCAGTAAGTGGCAGAGAAATGATTTGGCTATTGAACTAGACTGGGGTGTTGGTGGTGGTGATGGGGGCATGGAGCAAGGTGGTGACTGCATGAATGAAAAGACAATGGTGCTTGGGAGAGATGTGGTGGAGGTAGAAACAGCAAGATTTGGGAACAGATTGGATGTATGGGGTGAGAGAGAGGGAGGGGTCAAGAGAAAGGCTAAGGATACTAACCTGGGAGACTGACAAGATTTGACAGAAATTGAAAAGTTTGCAGGAGTGGGGGTTATAGAAAAGATAATGAGTGAAATTTTGGAATTTGAAATGCCTATAAGGCATTGAGTTGGAAAAGTCCAATAGAAGTTCATAATGTAGGCCTGGAGAGATGTCTTTTAGAGGATATTATTCCTGCTGTCAGGGAGTTCGCAATCTAGCTGGACAGAGGAAGCTAACACACTTGTGACCACTGCAAACCACACAAGAAAGAGTGTGCTAACAAGTGCTGACTGATTTGAGGGACTCTTTGCTGAGAGGATGGAGGAAGTCCCATGTAGAACTGACCTGGCTAATCTGGAGGCATGCTACTGTCCTGGAGCACATATCCAAGGTGAAATGTAAAGCTCCCAGGGCTCCCCAAACCCTCTGACAAGCATCCACTGATGGTCACCTACCAGCAACCCCATAACTACTACTTCCACTGATTCTGCTGCACTCAATAGATAGAGTCAAAGGGAACATGGATGTATTGTGGGTAGTTTGGAGGTCCTGGAGTCCAGGAAACTGAATGGGCACAGATGATGTTTTCATTACTTCTGAAAGTGAAAGGGCAGGGCTTTGGAACAGAAAGGAAAATGAAGGAAGTAAACATCTGGTTGGGAGTGGGATTTGGTTTTGTGGTCCATGTCATGTAATACAAACATTCTGGGCTCTTGGCCAGGCCTAGAATGCACCTAAGACAAAGAAAAGTGTGTATGCCAGGTGGCTTACCAAATCAAGAGAGTTTGACATTTTAAGGAGTAGGAAGAAAAAGATTCAGTTAAAACTGGAAAAGTTGGTACTATGGAGGGTAGTGGGTACAACTAAGGCCAAAGAGGTGAAAGAGACAGCCCGTTACTCTCTGGAGGATAGAGGATCGTGGTATCAATGCTTGTGCCCTCAGGTGTATATAAACTAAAGTACTGAGGCTACATAAGAAAGATTTGCAATAACAATAACAAAAATAACAATTCAAGAACTAATTGTGATCTCACAGATGGAGAGTTGGTAAAAAGGACCCGTTCCTGGAATACTGATGAGCTTGAGACCATCCAGAGGAGGGAGATGGGGATGGGCAGAGACCTCAGGTGTAAAATATGTGAGAAGTAGCTGAAGGAAGTAGGAATGTTCATTCTCAAGAAGAGAAGTCTTAGAGGTGACGTGATGGCTGTCTACAAGTACATGGAATGCTATCATAAGGATGGGGTAATGGCCGAATTGGTGTCCCACAGGCATCTCAAACTCCACATATTCACAAATGAGCTCATTATCTTTTCCCCATTCAAACATTTCTATTTATGTCAATGGCGTCACTATCCTCAGTCTCCCAGGTTTGTAACTGACATTTTATTTGACTCCTCAATCTCGCTCATCCCATATATCCAATCTGTCGGTTAATCTCGTCATTTCTACTTTTAGAACATTCCTTGCATCAGACCCCTTTGCTCCACTCACGCAGATACTGCCTTTGTTCATCATCGACTCCGACCCACATTATTCCAACAGCCAATTCTAGAGAATGGACTTCTCACTACTCCTACTCCAGCCCATCACTGGGTTATGGGTCATTTCCATTAAAGTGAGAGCTGACCATGTGACTCCCCCATACACTTCAATAGCTCCTATTACCTTGTGGATGAAATACATGCAAACACAGTCCCAGAGCTTTTTGGCATGGGACTCTCTCCTTATTGGTGGAAATTAATGCCGTGTCCCTGCATCGGGGTGAGGTGGAGCTTGTCAGTGTAGGAGTTCCAATCTCTTCAATATCTTCACTCTTCTTTGAGTTCTTTGGGTCTTTTTCAACCTTCAAGTCATTTTGGGCTCTACAGTTGCCTCTAGTATTTCTGGCTTCCAACTTCCAGAGAGAAGATGGAAGATGCCAAGCCCATTTAAGGTTGTTGAAGGAAAAGACTTTGGGAAGAAGCCTGCATGACAGCAGCCAGCAGGCTCTATTATGTCTTTATCCTCAGCTAACTACACTAGAAACTTCAGAGAGCTTCCCTTGAGTGAGACCCAGGACCCTCCATTTCTCTCTCTGTCTCTGTCTCTCTGTCTTTGTCTCCCACTCCCCTAATAGGAGAGCTCTTTCACTGGTATTCAGCTCCATTGCCTGGTATATTCATATATATACTTTCTCTGATTTCTTTTTGTTTTGCTACTGATTTGGATAAATGAGTTTCTTGGCTAATTGCTACGTGCACACTCATTTTGGAACTAGTATTTGATGGGAAAGAGGTCGAGAGCTTGGGGACCTGCTCCCCCCATAATGAAACAATGATCAGTAGTTAGCTTAAATCTGAAAACCACATCCCATAGACTAACAATATTTAGGTGAGCAGATAAATGTAATTCTATTCCAGTAGCCCATCTCTTTGACAAGAGCAGAGTAACCAAGCTTCTGGCCTCAACCTCCTGCTTTCTCTCTTAGCAGGAACTAAAGGCTCCTTTGGAGAGAGGTGGGGGTGGGGGTGTGCTAGAAGAGTCTAAACGTGTCTATTCAGCTTCTTTTTGAGCCATACAACATCTCACAATATATGTAGGGCCCCCTCCTGGACTTTGTAACCCAACTTTATCTCTATGTCTCACTCACAACTCTCCATGTCCATGCCGTTGCCCTGGCCACCCTGCAAGTTTAGAATACGTTTCATTCTTCCTCCTGCCTCCTTGTCTTCTCTTCCTTCAAGATGCTGCTCAGGCACCATATTGAGCACAAAGCCTTCCTTGATCCCCCATCTGCTAGTGCCTTTCTTTCTAAACTACCTGGTATTCAACCACTTTGCATGTCTTCGTATTTATTCACTTCATTTTTATGGTCTTTCTTCTCTCCATGACATACATATTTATCCATGTTCATGTGGTTTCTGCCATTAGAACATCGGCTCTTCTGAGAAGGCAGTGTCTCCTTTGTTCTTCTTCCCCAGTGCTGAGCAGAGGGCTGGGCACATACAAGGTATTAATAAATGCTCATTGACTGATGGATAAAAGATGGAGCTCTCCAACAGCAAAGTGGGCTGCCTGGGAGGCAGTGGGCGCCCTTTCACTGGAAGCCTTTAGACAAAATGGGAGGGGACTCACTTCTCAATTGGGTTGAGAGGAGATTGTGGTTCAGGTATGGGTTGGCCTGGTGGTGTCTGAGGGACCTTTTAACTATGAGATTTTGTTATTCTGTGTATAGCAATAGAAGAGACTAATTCCAACTAATAGAAGACCAGGAAGCTGGCAGGGAAGGTAGTCCTAGATGTTAAGGGGATATACATAGATGCAGAAATCCATGACCTCACAGTAGAAGCCTAGGAGGAGAGTGTATGAATGATGCAGGATAAAGAAAGAGGAGTAGATGTGACATCATGAAGTGAGCACACTGCCACCTTGCCTGTCAGGTGAGAGCAGGATGTGTGCCTTCCTAAAAATAGAGCAGAAAATCTCGCAGAGGCAAGATGTAGTGATAGAAGGGGATTTCACCACCTGCCCCACCCTGCCTCTGCTCACAGCTGAGCATCTGCTGGATTCTGCTCTGGCCTGGTCTGGCTGACAAGACCATTATTCAGAAGGTAGAAGAAGGTGTCAGGAAACTCCACTTGGACTGACAGAAAGACAATTGCATCACAGTGCCCGCAGCTAGAGAGCCAGATGGGACCTCAGAGACCACCGAGGCCAAGCAGGTGAGGAAACCAAAGCCCAGCAAAGTTGAGAGCGATGCCTAAGATGACCCAGAAGATTAGAAACAGAAGTGGGATTTAACCACAGGACCCTAGCTCCAACCAGGTGACACAATGGATAAAGCACCATTCCTAGAGTCAGGCAGACCTGAGTTCAAATCTGGCCTCAGACACTTCTTAGCTGTGTGACTTCTGGGCAAGTCATGTCCCCTTTTCAGCCTCTGTTTCCTCAACTGTAGAATGGGGATAATAATACCACCTACCTCCCAGGGTTGTTGTGAAGATCAAAATGAGGTAACAGAAGAAGCCAATGTGACCCTGTATGGAACTCTCTGCTGGACTCAGATTTGGAAAAAGGATCCGCTGTAAGAAGCGTCCATATCAAAAGCCAAATACCAAAGCACAAGAATGATGGCTTTTCCTTTTGCCTGTGTCTTCTCAGGTTCTTTGAGAGTTCCTCTGATAGATGTTTGCAGGGTGGAGCCTGTAACAATACTGTGAAGAGGGCTGAGACTCGTTGGGCGCCGAGCACTGTGTCTGTGCCCACATGGATCGGAAACTCCTCATTCCCATTCATGAGGCAGTACTGAATGTGCCTGTGGGGCTCGTCCCCCAGTCCTTCTGTTTGCATCATCCCAGGGAGAGCCCCCAGACCCAAACCAGCCTGGCCCTCAGGTTGCTCTCCCCTTCCCCAAGTGTTTACACACCTGCTGGGGAACCACAGTAATCATCCTTTTCAAATCACTTCTTTTAAGTAGGCTCTGAGACTCTCTTGAGCAAACATCTGGCTCTCCAAGGTTTGGATACTCCATGCCATCAACCAGCAGAAGCTCTTCCTCTCTCGTGTGCCCAGACTGACTCTCCCAACCACACTTTCTATGAACTCTTTCTCCTGACAATCACGACGTATTTCTACCTCTCACACTCCACCTCTACACTAGACCTTGGGACTCACTGTCATAATAACACCCAGGGGCTGGTTTTTCTCATCATATCTAATGTTTCTTCACTAGGCCTGGGGAATACTGGCAGATTGAGCGGCTGTGTGTCTCTGTGGGATTGGATGCCCAGCTGCTTCTCCCTGCCCCTGGCTGGCATCCTTGGTGTCTGACAATAACCCTGTCAAGAGGAAATTGAACACCAAGATGGGGCAGAAGATATTGAGAGCACTTAGCTGCCTTAAATGAGTGAAAATCTCCAAGACTAGACTAATTATATCTCAAGGGGCTGTTAGAAATAGCATGTGTGATTCATGATCCATCGCTAGTAATCTTTGAGAAATCATGGAAAATAGAAGAAATGACAGAAGACTCGGGAGAGGCTAATTTTGTTCTGGTTTTCAAAAAGGGGGAAAAAAGAATTTTGAAAACTATAATGAGGTAGTGTGGAATAGTAGACAGACAACTGGCCTGAGAGACAGGAAGACCTGGGTACAACTCTCACCTCTGATATGTATTAGCTCTGGCTGTGGGACACTAGGCAAGTTGCTTAACTTCTCCATGCTCTAGGCAATTATCTAAGACAACAAGGTGCATTGATAGAGGATGTTTTCTCTTCTGTGAGCTCCCTATAGAAATAAAATTCTATATCCTCTATCTAGAAAGTTACCATAATACCCCAGTGCATTTCTAGAACAGATAATAAATAATGTAAAAAGAAAAAGAAAAACTTTACAAAAAGCTGTGATTACGAGAGCCAGCCTGGGTTCACTAAGAAGAAGTCACAATGAACTTTCCAGCTTCCTAATCACCCATGGCCACAAATGGCCTCAGTGCTATTGACTCCTAACTCTCACTCACCGTACCTATCAAATCAATTGGTATATCTTGTCATTCCAGTCTCCATCATAGTTCTCAGACAGGAGTTCTTCTTTTCACTCACAAAGTCATTGCCCTAGTTTCAGACCCTGATCACTTTTCACTCAGATTATTGCAATGGTTTTCTAACTGGTCTTCCTGCCTCAGATCTCTCCCTGATCTTCTACCATCCACACAGTCACAAAAGTCTGACCATGTCATCCTCCTACTCAGCGAGCTCCAGAGGCTCCAGACTTCCTCTTCTTTATGGCCACATGGCCCCTTTCCACCTTTCCACTTGACTTACCACGGGGGCTTCTCTCCACACTCCATGGTCCAGCTATGTGGACCTAATCATCTCACACAATGGTCTGGCTCCCATCTCTGCCCCTTCGGACTGGCTGTCTCCCATTCTGGGAATGTTTACCCACCTCACCACCACTTCTTGGAATCCCTGACTTCTTTCAACCTCAGATCAAGCCCCAGCTGCTGGAAGAGGTCCTTCTTGATCCCAAGTTTCACTTCCTCACCTTCTAAGGTTACCTTGTCTTGTGTATTCCTAAATATGCATATGTTGTCCCCTCTGTAGGAACATAAATTTTTTAAGGGAAGAGACTAGTCACTTTTGTCTTTGTATTCCCAGAGCTCAGCACAGTGCCTAGCACATAGTAGGCTCTTAAGAAAGGCTGATTGCTGCCAATCTATCCATATTAAGTCTTATACTTGTAGTTGTTTAAAAAGTCAAATGCAAAAAAAAAATGCGTATTTGGGGTAGGGAAGAGGAGAGTTCTAAGTTTGAAGCAAAGAATATTAAAGTGGAGGAAAGGATTGGGGATCACCTTGGTACACATTCAGGTGAAGTCAAGTCAAGTAAATTAAGTCCAGCAGATGTCAACCAGCAGGGCTCTGAGTCATTACAGTCTTGGGACTTATATAATAAGGTAGATGGTAGAAAAGCATGGAAAATTCTAGAGCAAAGGCATAATAAAGTGAAAACAGGGCATTAGTAAGATGAATCTGGTAATGTTACACAGGCTAAGGAAAGGAGAAGAGGAAAGTAGAGAGCTTAGGATCAAGCTGGCATATGTGGATGAGTGCCTATGTCATGTTGGCAGCAATGGGAATTGGTAGAAAGTGATAGATAAGAATGACATTTGGAAGGAAGAATCTAAAGGAATGAGAGGATGGTTAGAAACAGCCTTTGCCCTTAAAGAGCTTACGTTCTATTGGGAGAAAGGACTAACTGACATGAGTAAACACAAAACAAACCCAAAGTATTTTTGATGGAGAGGACACTAAAATCTCAAGGAAATGTGACAGAGTGAATATATGTGAGAAAGAAGAGCTAATGAGATGGGGAGGGGCACTGAAAGACATTTGGAAATCAGAAGTGGGAACTAATCCCAAAAGGAAGCCAGAGAATGACAAATACAAGGCAGAGAATGGAGACTGTACCCTATGAGAAGAACTGGAGATATTTAGGCTGGAGAACAGAAACCCTGGGAATGGCCAGATTGTTGACTTCAAGTGTTGGAAAAGCTGTTGTGGAAGAGGAGCTGACTTTGATTCCAGATAAATTTAGGCTGAGTCATTACAGACATGGCTGCTGAACATATAGAAAGGAAAGCATCCACATGACTTCATCCAGAATGGGTCATGCCAGGCTAGCCGCATTTCCTTTTTTGGACAGGATAAGTGGAATGGTCTAGATATATTTTACCTAGATTTTGGCAAATCTTCTGATTGAAAGTGCTATAGAAATATTAGTTATTTTTATTGTAGCACCATGTTATATTTAAGCTTAGGAGCAATATAATGACCCCTCAGGTTCAGGTGGTTCCCTTCTCTTCAGAGTTTATTTGAAATGAAATGTTACAAATTCAATCCCAATTTTCCCAATTCCCTAGTTAGGAAAATTCTTAGCATTTAGGCAGAGGTTAGGCTCAAACTTATTTCCAGGTAACCCCTGGCCTCTTTGTTATTTAAGCAAAGTTCAGCTTACTGGAAATGTTTGTGTAATGATATAGAGGATTATATGATAATCTCTGTGGATAGACAGGCACCAGGAGGGGAAGGTGGGGAAAGAGCTGACCCTGACCTTTTCGTGGCATTTCCGTCAGCCCTGGTCTCCTATCTTGAGTTGCGTAAAGTATCAATGTCCCTCCTTGGTATCTTTCTTCTCCGTCCCAGCTCCTTCCTACCTGGGTTCCTCAGGGATATGCTGGAATACCATGTTTGCTTCAACCACTCAAATGAGACCTAGTCTCTAGATGGTTAATTTATAGATAGTCCTTGAGTATGGGTACATCTCCTTGGGTCTATCTAAACATGAATCTTATATAATCTCAATATAGTTCAAATGTCTTTTCCACATTTAGTCTAATGCCTATGAGTATAAATGATTGATTAGGTATCTTATCACTTTACTTAAGCCAGGTGTGGTTGAGGAAATCAATGACCATGTCCTTACATTGTTACTAATATTGTCATCAACATTTGGTTCTCCTCCTCATTACTGTGGCATAGAGAAAGGCTCCGAACATGCTATTTTCCTGCTATTGTTCTTTTCTCATCATGTTCTGTAGACCATCTCACAGAGATAACATTTCTGCTATTTGTAATTGAATAAAAGTATTGGGATGTCAGCTCATCTTCCACAGACTCACTGAATAATTTCATATTATGATGATTGCACAAAACCTTTCAAACGAGTGTGATGGGTGATTATGCACGGTATCACCTCAGAATGCTGAGAGAGGCAGAGGAGGGCAAAAGCAGACTGCAGAAGTTTGAGAAGACATCTGAGGGAGCAAAGTCATCCCAAGGGCATGCAAGGATGAACACGGAATGAGGACCGCAAAGAGAAGGAAAATGGGAGAGGAGTGTAGCAATTATCGAGCAAATGCATTTCTCCACCAGGTAGTGTGGAACCACCGTACTGGGTCCCTTAGCATCCAGCTCCTGCAGGGCTTGAATTCAGGCTGCAGATTTGCCTGCAGCCAGCAGAATTGAACTAAACAGAACAAAGACAGGGAGAAGCGGCAAATTGGATTAACATGCGCAGAAGCATGGGCGCGCACACTCGCAGTTATGTTGATCGCTCTGTGTATATATTCGTATGCACAAGAACATACACACGCACATACATGGATAGATGTACTCATATGTATATACACATAAGTATAGATACACACAGAAATATGTAGCTTCCTATATGTAGACACATACATATGCATACATGCATGCACACATACCTCTGGATGGATACTTGTGTGGGATGGTATGTTTGGAAATGAGTGTGATGTGAAAAAAATCAAATCAAACAATGTAAATAAAATAGCATTTTTTTTTCAGAAGGTGACATTGAAATGAAAACTTTTTAGATTCTCTGAGCAATTTTAAATTGTTTTCTCAAAGAGGGGAGGCAGTGTGCTCTCATGCATAAAGAATGGGTCTTAGAGCCAGGAAGATATGGGTCCATCCTGGCTGTGTGGCCCTGGGCAAGTCACTTATACTTTAGGACTCTAGGCAAGTCTCTAAGCTGATAAATTTCAGAGAAGATGCTGACCTGAACTGGTAGAGGGAGTTCCCTTACTTGGGAGTTCCCCGAAAGAATTCATTCATTGGTCCAGACCACATTTTCCAGAGTAAAAGAAAGAAATCAGTGATTTTAAACTCGATTTCTGTGGTTTTCGTCTTTGCCCCCTCCCCCACCCCAAATCCAGCCCGTAGAGGGAAAGGCCCTTCGGACAGGGCAAATTTAAATAATTAAACACAGAACTGTAATCTTCTGGCTCTTTGGCTGCACAGATGGCGATCAGTGAATAGAATCAAAAGTGGCAATTTTGATTTGAGGAGCAACAACAAATAAACAACACCCCCACTATCCCATCCTTCCTTTTAGAAAGAGGCAGACACTGCTGGCGGCTGAGAGCGGCGGAGGGGCTGAGGGGCAATCTTTTCTTTCCATATGAATCCGTTTCCCCAGTTCTGACCACCGACCAGCTTCCTCTTCCATCCGGCTGGATCATTAATTGAATTCCCTACCAGGCTTACTTTCAGGGCCCCGAGAGCCCAGAGCTAGGATTAGCGGCGGGGGTCCTCCTGGTTAATGTGATTAGAAATCATTTCGCCAGAGCTGAAAGTGTTTCATTATTCTCCTTTGTATTATTCAGGAGCACTGTCAGAGCAGGGTGGGGGGGCTAATGAGGAGATGCTACTTCAGGACAGCCGGCGGGGATGCTGAGAAATTCAACGAGAAGTCTTGGCAATAAAACCTTGCACCAGATACAGCCTGCATACAGATCCCGAGCCCACGACTGGAGAAACCGAAGCTTGTATTCTGCCCACCGAGGCCAAGCTACGGTGCTGACGAAGCTCGGCCGCTATTAGAACCCAAGCTCAGTCACTCACTATCGAGGCGACCTTAAGAAAATCACACAGCCCCTCTGGGCTGGAGTTTCCCCATCTGCAAAATAGGATGGCCTCTTAGGTCACTTCCAGCTCCAAATAAATCATATGGTCTATTTCCAGGCAGGAAGAGGACTCTGAAGGTTGCTTAAAGTCTGTTACTACTTCTGTTAATAGTGGCTAACGTGGCACTTACCATGTGCCAGGCGCTTTACAAATACTATCTCATTTGATCCTTACCACAATCCTGAGAGGTAGGTGCTATGATTAGCCCCATTTTACATTTGAGGAAATTGAGGTAAATAGAGGTTAAATGACTCATCTAGGGTTACACAGCTAGAAAGTGCCTAAAGGCGGATTTGAACTTAGGTCTTCCTGCTTCCAGATCCCTGCACTCTGTGTCACCTAGCTGCCCCCTAGTGGCATTAACTCTGATTCCAAAAGAAGTCAGGTGCCCACAATTTCGTTGTTTTTGTTTCATCATGTCCCACTCTTTGTGACCCAATTTGGCGTTTTCTTGGCAGAGATACTGGAATGGTTTGCTATTTCCTTCTCCAGCTCATGTTACAGGTGAGGAAACTGAGGCAGACAGGATGAAGTGACTCGCTCAGGGTCGCACAGCTAGTGTGTATCTGAGGCCAGATTTGAACTCAGAAAGAACTCTTCCTGACTCTAGGCCCAGCACTCTATCCATTGTGCCACCCTGCTGTCCTACCCACAATGCCATCCCACAATGTAAGGTATTCTGAAGTCTAGTGAGCTAATTCTGAGGTGACTAGTGGTGGTATACCATCTCTAGAGCATCCTCTGACCATCCTAATTCATTGCTTAGACCTCAGTCTTTCTTTACTTCATTCTTTCCCCCCCCCCCCATTCATTCAGAATACATTGTGGTTCTTGGGGAAGCGCAAATTGCTTGGAAACAGGAGAGAGACCCAGGTGTGAAGCCTGTCTCTGAAGCTTCCAAGCTGTGCCTACTGGGCATGTTCCTTAATCAGCCAGCACTTAGCGAAGTGCTTGGCACACAATAGGCACTTAATAAATGTTTATTGAGTGACTATTATGTGCCAGCCCTGTACCAGGCATGGGGAAGATGTAGGTCTCTGACCTCACTTTGCTCATCTGTAAGGCGGGTATAAAAACAGAGTATCTATCCCACGGATTTGTTGTGAGGAACCTGCTTTAGAAATCTCTGTAGAGGCAATTCCATACTTTAGCATTTATTCCTCAACCAGAATATTACTCTGGTGCTTTATCTCCAAGTAGAGGTGAACCTGAATCTCAAAGCATCGTAGAACTGAGATCTAGAAAGCACCCTAGCAATCGTCAAGTCCACCCCCCTTCCTTTTACAGAGCAGTTAAACAGCTTCCTGGGAGACATGAGTAGTATGTGTCTGAGGAGATCTTTCTAAATGTTACCTTTGCTATCATCACCCTACTTCTGAGATCTTTGCCCAAGGACCAATGGATGGATGTACCAATGATGGGAATGGGACCACATCATTGTTGACATCTTTGCTATAAAGGAATCCAGAAGATATAATGAGATTGCAGTTAAAGAGAGCCTAGCACATTGCTTGGCATGCAGTAGGACTTAATACATGATTGCGGATTGACTGGGAGATAAATAAATGAGCTGGCATTGATATTATCATATTCCCCAAGGTAATAAGAAACATCATTTCATGGTGCTTTTGATCGTCCAGCCTTGTAGTGCTCATGGTGAGCATTATAAAAAGGGCACAAGGAATATCATTGTACCCTATGCACTAGAGTCAGAAGATCTGAATTCAATCCTCTGGTTCAGCTGCTCCTTAGTTGTGAGATGTTGGCAGCCAAGTAACACAACAGATAGTGTACTGGAACTGGAGTCGGGAAGACCTTTGTTCAAATCTGGACTCAGGCACTTACTGGTTCTGTGACCCGGCACAAGTCACTTAACCTCCGTTGAGTTCTTCGACTGAGTTGAATCCTCCAATTGTAAAATGGGGGTCAAAATAATGCCTTCCTGTTGGGGTTGTTGTGAAGATTAAATGAGATAATACTAGTAAAGCACTTACAGTGCCTGGTACCTAATGGGCACTTAGGAAATGCTTGGTCCCTTCCCTTTCCCTTCCCCCTTGGACTGAACCTCTTTGGGCTTCTATTTCCTGTAAAACAAAAGGGTTGAATTAGAGAACTTGTCAGGTGCCTTCCAACTTCAAATACATTCCTAGGATCTCTTTTTCTTTCTAAAAAGAATTATGGCTACCTTTTGTTTTTTTTTTTATCAGATCTTCATTTCTTAATATATGCCTCCTCCTTCTCTAACCCAGACAACCATGCCTTAGAATGAATATTTAAAAAGAGAGAAAAGAAAAATTAGCTCAGAAAAACCAGCCGACACATCAACTGAGTCGAGCATCATATATGTTACATGCCTTCAGTAAGCTACCTCTGCAAATAATGAGCCCAAACTCACATCTGCTGTAGGCAGTGACGAAATCGACACTCTACAAAGAAACTGGCATGATCTCCTAAGTCATGGTGGCCATTACCTTGATGCTCAGTGATGTGAATATCAAGGTCAGCTTAGCAGAAGATGTTGACAGATGTTGGAAACAGATTTAAGAAGTAAAGATGGCCCATTGCTTGGAGATCACTCTAAAGTCAGGTATAAGGTTGGACAGAATCTTCAAAAAAGAGTTAGAAAACACTGATGAAAAGCAAACAATAAAAATAATGATAGCTAGCATTTATCTAGTGCTTTTAATCTCATTTTATTCTCACAACATTCCTGGGAGGTGAGTGTATATTCCCATTTTACAGATGACTCACATTTTATGATGTGATAAAAATTATTTTTTTAATATATCTTAGAAGACAAGAGATACTTGGGTATTGATATGAGAATTATTTCAGAATCTGCTGTATGTGTGAGATTGGACCATTGGCCGGTTATGGCACAGGGCAAAATCTGCCTCAAATTACATGACAAGATTATGATGAGAAGCAAATGCTGCAAACAAACTGCCATGGCTTCAATCTGACCTATTCAAATGAGCCCTCATTGGGGCAGCTAGGTGGTACTGTGGATAGAGCTCTGGCCTTGGAGTCAGAAGTACCTGGGTTCAAATCTGGCCTTAGACACTTGACACTTACTAGCCTGTGTGACTCTGGGCAAGTCACTTAACCTCGATTGCCTCACCAAAAAGCAAAAAAAAAAAATCAGAAACAAACGGACCCCATTGTCAAACAGTGGGAAATGGAAACAGGCAAAGATATTGGCCTTGGTTGTCAATATTTCCTGCAAAAGTTAAAGTGTCATTAAGCTCACACCATAATGAAGAGACCAAGAGAGCCCAGAAACCCCATTCGTTTGCTTGCCAGGTAGAGTGACATGGCAGCAAAGGATAAGGGTGCTTATTAGTACAAAATTATTTATTGTGGATGAGACTTATGATTTCAGTGATGTAGGGAGTTCCCAGTGAGAAATCCATTCTAGCCATGCAGCTCAGTGCCTGCTCTGCCATTTGCAATCCTAGAGAGTTGCCTTGAGAGATTACATGATCTACCCAGGTTGACATGGTATAATACAATTGTTCTGTTTCAGAGGCAGGACTCAAACCCAGGTCTTCCTGATTCCCAAGGTAGCTCTCTGCCCGCTTACTTGTAAAGCACCATGATAGAAGATGGTGAAGTATTTTGAGCAATGCCACCTCACAAAATAACAAAAAGTAGTGGTGAGAACAAGTCCATGAGCTCCCTTCCTTCATTCAATAAAGTTTATGCACGAGGCTTAGTGCTTGGGTGGGAGAGTACAAAAGAACATAGAAAATGGAGGAACACAGACCAATGGAAGCTTAGTGTCATGGATGAGCTACAATAATATAATGCATTATTACGTGTTGTAAGGGGGCAGCTAGGTGGGGTAGGGGATAGAGTGCCAGGTCTAGAGTCAGGAAGACCTGAGTTCAAATCCAGCCTTAGACACTTACTAGCTATGTGACATCTGGGTAAGTAGCTTAAACCTGCTTGCCTCAGTTTCCTCATCTATAAAATGATCTGGAGAAGGAAATGGCAAATCACTCCAGTATCTTTGCCAAGAACACCCAAAATGGGATCACAAAGACTTGGACACAACTGAAATGACTGAACAGCAACACATTGTAGATATGGTAGAGCTCAGAGAGTTCAACGTCACTGGCAAAACTTCCAAGTATAGTCTGAACCAGAAAAAAACGCAATAGGGAAATGTTGAACAAAATAAATAAATACTACATAGATAATGTCAATGTGTGGTTCTGTGTCAATATGGACCCACAGGAGCCATTTCTATTTGGGTTTGATGCCACTGGATAGAGTCAGCCTTGGAATCAGGAAGACCTGGAGCCAGTCCTGTCTCTGACTCACCCTGGCTAGCTTACCCTAGGCAAGTACATAACTTCTCAGGGCCTCAGTCTCTCTGACACTGTAAGTTGGAGGACAGATCTGGATCTTCATTAGTGCAGTGTACTCACCAAAAGTTTCTCGTACCAACAAAACCACAGGTTCAGCTCCCAACAAGCCCATATTTTTATTATAATTTCCATGTATCACATACAGACATATTATTATAATTATACTATAAGCCTATATGTTACTATAGTTAGAATGTAAGCTTCTTAGGAGCAGGGATCCTTTTGGTCTTTGTCTTTGAATCTTTCATGCCTAGGACGGTGACTGTCAGAGACTTGGCTCTTCATAAATGTTTGTTGATTTATTATTTATCTCCCTCCTCTACCAGATAACCAGTGTCATGAAGACAAACACCATATCTTAGCTAAACTCGGGCATGTTTCCAGTGTCTAGAATAGAACTTTGCAAACACTGTGTTCTTCTCAAACATTTGCTGAATTTATTGGAATTGTGAAATTGAGTCTGAGTTGAAACATTCTTAATGGTCATTTTGGCTGTAGCCAGAGCTAGAACAAGAGTGAGGTGAGTAAGATGTTTGACTCAGGCACACAAAACTGAGGGCAGAAAAGCCATAAAGTATAGATCTGCTATCCCAGAGCAGCCCCTTATACTGTGTGTGTGTGTGTGTGTATGTGAGTGTGTATACACACATGTATGTGTGGGTGTGATTTTATCGTCCATCCTTATGATCAAAATGGTATTATCTAGAATACATTTTTTCCAAGGTGAGGGAAGAGCCAAGGTGTATCCTCACTCCTAGCCTCTGACTTTTCTACCAGTCATCACATTCAAGAGAAATAGAACGCCAATGGTACCGTGTTTCTCTAATCATTCATCAGAACTTTATATCCCGATTTGCAGCTTCAAGATAGAAATATCTGCTTGGCCTGTTGCTAATCCCTTGAGTCATCTGCTTCCTGTGGGGCAGGTAGTTCTTCAAAACCTTCCCTGCAACAATAAATAATAATGAAGAAAGCATCCTGGCAACCTCAACCCATAACTAATCCACCCGTTGCCATGTCATTGCTCAGTAACACAACCCCAGGCTCTGGTTGCCGCTGTGCAGCTGGAGTCTACAAAGCCCTCTGGAGAGCTCAAAATGAGAGGATCAGCTTGGAGGATAGAACTGAATGGAAGGAGAGTGAGTTCACTGATCTCAGCGGCCTTTTCCTGTGCTGAGCGTCTAAAATTCTGGCATTTTAGAATAGAGAGAAATCAACAGCTGATGTGACATGGTAGGAAACGTATTTTGGCAGACAACTAGAAAAACACAGAGCAAGCTTTTCTGAAAGTCTCCAGACTGTACTTACAATATCAGAAGGGCATTTTCCATTTTCTTTATGATACTTTTGGGATCTGTGGTCACATCACTGTGGGTCCCTTATTCAACACTGCAGATTACCTATAGCTCCATCCATTCCTTCTCAGTCCTCATTATTCTTGTCAAGGCACAGGATGACATAGCAGATAAAGGGCCAGCCTTGAAGTCAGGAAGACCTGGGTTCAAGTCTAACCTTTGCTGTGTGACTATGAGGAAGCAACTGAATCTGGAGAGCCTGCTGGATTTGAAGTTGTATGACCTGGCTTGGCTGTATAGTCCTGGGGAGATCATTTAGCCGCTGAGCTTCAGTGCCTTCCTCTGTGAGATGAGAGCTTGCACTAGATAATAAATGCAAAGCACTATACATCTCCCCCGCCCTTTCTCCTTCTCTCTCCCCTTCCCCTCTTTCTCCCTTCTCCCTTCCCCCTTTCCCCCTTTCTTCTGATTCGATCTTCCAGCTTCAAATCTATAATCTTCCAGTGCCCCCAAGTAACTCTCTAAGACGATCCGACACAGAAGAGTTGCCAGTCTGCAGGAGTGGAGTGAGTTTCCACACCATGAACTATTATTGAAATAATAATTCTGGCCCCAAAGCAAGCAAATAAAGGCTTCTTCCCAGAGTCACAAAGTCATAGACTTTGAGACTTGGAAGGGGCCTCTGCAGTCACCCAGTCAAACCCATAAATGAAAAGACTCTTTGTCCGCAAGCTTCCTTTTATCCTTGAGCTTTCAAAGCAACATGGGCTGCTTCAGCAAGACCTGTTTGTCCCTGCAGGTTCTACATACCTCAGCCTTGTCTATTGGTTCCTGCTAGACCCCTACCCTAGAGCCAGGAAGAAGGGTGGGCTTCACTCCCTACAACTGCTGCTTACAGATATTTCCTCACCAGATTTCAACGGCCTTTCTTTGTTTTTAGGTCCATACATACCCACCACTCTCTCCCTGTTCTTACTGATGTCATTGGATGGTCAGGTAATTCTCCCAGCTGTCTCCACAAATTCAGTATCCAGTTCATACTCTTCATCTCCACCCTCTGCCATCACCCTCAAGGACTCCAAAAGTCATGTTGATGAACCCTTTATCAACCAGATGGCACAATTCCTCCATCTCTTCAATGCCAATTGTTTCCTTCTCCTCTTTTCATCTATGTACCAATAACATCTCACCTCCAGTATCTCTTAGGACGGCACCATCACCGAGGTCTGAGATACTGAAAATCAGGACTCCAGCTATAAACTCCCATCATTCCACCTTTCTGCCTGTTAGAGAGCTAGGGTAGTGACTTGCCCAAGGTGATAGGCACTAAGTAAAAGAGACAGGGTTTGTCTCTTTTCTGTCCTCTGACTCCAGCCAGTGCTCTGTATGATACACAGAGCTTCTTTCCTAAAAACTGAAGCCAAGAGCAGTTTGATGAGTTGCCTTGGATTAGCTTGCTAGCAATATCCAAGGCAAGATTTGAATTCAGGTCCCTCTGATTCCATGTCTAAGATTCTATCCACCTAACTTGACTGTCAGTCAATCGACAAGCCTTTACTAAGGACCCACTGTGTGCTATGTGTTGGGCTAGCTACTGGGAATACCATGATCATAATGAGCCAGTGCTTGCCCTCAAGGAGCTTACATTCTATTGAGAAGACAATACGTGCATATATAAATATATACAAAGTGAGCTCTTTGCAACTTTGAACACTATTGGCCGCTTTCTCTTAATAGTCTTTGCTTGCTTGGCTTCCAAGATATCATTTCCTTCTGGTTCTCCTCCTACCTTTAGGGACTTCTCCTCTGCCTTCTTTGACCTCATTCTCTGTCAAACCTTTTGATGTAATTGTGCCTGGGAGACCACCCTCTGATCCCCCTCTCTTCTGCCTATACTTTCTTGCTTCGCTAGCTCATTCTCTTCCATATGTTCAACTCCCACCTCGATACAAGTAACTCCCACATGTTTTATTGGCACTTCATCCATCTCCTGCTCTTGATAAAGGTGCCCTTTGCTCTAGGCAAATGGGTACATACACTAATGCACTGATTGTGGAACCTTGAATTGGTGCAGTCATTCTGGAAAGCAAATTGGAACTATTCCCCAAAAAGCCACTGAATTAAACATATCCTCTGGCTCTAGTGATATCTATATCTCAAAGAAATCAAAGAAAAATGAAAAGAGTCCATATGCGAAAAATATACACAGTAGCTCTTTTTGTGATGGCAAAGAACTGGAAACTGAGGGAGTGCCTATCAATTTGGAAATGACTGCAGAAATTAGGGTATATGTGATTGAATATCATAGTGCTAGAAGAAGTGACCAAGGTGACACTCAGAAAAAAAAAACTTTGAAAGAATTGTGTAAGATGATGCAAAGTGAAATTAACAGAGCCAGGAGGACAATATATCTAATAAAAATAACATTGTAAAGACAAACAACTGTGAAAGACTTAGGAACTTAGATCAAGCCAGTGACCAACCATGCTTCCAGAGTACTCATGGTGAAACATGCTACCTACCTCCAGAGTCCCTAGAGAGAAAGAGAGCTAATGGCCTGGAAATGAAGACTGAGGCTTATTTTTTTTTTTACCATGACTAATACAGGCATTTATTTTGCCTGACTTTACATATTTGATTTTTCTTTCTTTCTCAATGGGGAGGAGAGGTAAGAGAGAAGTCAGATTGAAACAAAAAATTAAATTAAAAACAAAGACAACCACCTCTCAGAGCTCCTGATTTCTTTTTCTTTTTCATACTCTTTCCCTCAATCATTTCTTCAGCTCCCATGGATTGAATACTCCTTTGTGGGTAGATGATTTGTATGTTTACATATCCCACCCTTACTTCTCTCCCATCTGCCTGTTGGACATCTCCACTTGAATTTCTAGAATCATTTTAGACTTGACATGTCCAAATTTCTTCCCATCACCTTAAATTGTGCATCCTCCAACCTTCCCTTGAGGATCCGACCATCTTGATCCTTCCCTTCTCTTGAGGTCCTACCATCCTTCTAGGCATTCAGGTTTATAAATGTACAGATATCCTAGAATCTCTTCTCTCCTTCACCCTCATATGAGAAGTCACCAAATCTCATAATTCTGCCTCTACAACCTTACCTGCATCTGTCCCCTTCCTTCCCCTCACAAGGCAGCTACCCTGCTCTAGGCCCTTACTATCATTTGCCTAGATTATTGCAAGTTTCCTAATTGGTTTTCTTGCCCCTAGTCTCTTTGCTTTCAATTTACCTTGTTCACAGTTGCCAAAATAATGTTCCTGTAGAACTTGGGACACTTCCTTGGGACACATGGCTCCCTTGGATACCACAGGGACAGCATGTGCTGGAGGTCAGCATCCATTTGAAACTGTCGTTCACAAGTTCCTCCCACTACATACGCTTTTACCCATCATGATGAGGACAGAATTCAAAGCAAAGACATTTAATGAAATTGCATAGTAAGAAAGGTCATCATAGAATGTTCTCCCCTTAAAGCTGACACGTACACTCCCAGAAATTGACCTCTCAGTGGGAAGTACAGACATCCATGGAGATCACTCATGTAGCTAGCCAGCTGTATCACCTGTGTAGGGAACAGCAGAGGCCAGAGAATGAAAGTGGAGGCAAGTCCTGCCTCTTGTGCTAAGAGCTCACTGCCCATACATTTTGGTGATGTAACTGTGCTGCTCTTGCTGAGCTAAACGTCTGCTGAGATGTTTTCAAATATCCCGTCTGGTTATCTTGTGACTGCCACACCTCCTCTGTACTGCTACTGCAGTGTCGGAGTTAACCCAAAGGTAGCATTCAAGTATCCATGGTACCTCATGCTACCTGTAAGCTGAAAAAATGAGTTTTGCTTATACCTGATGGTTTGACATTGTACTCATTTCTAGAAATCACTTTATTGTTAATTTTGTCTTTTTTTGTTTAATGACTTTTTAGATATTGATAATGTTAACTGGCATTGCATATTGCCTTAAAATGAGCAAATTTATTTATAGATCTTGTCTATTAGAGCCTCAATATAAACAAGTGAATGCTACAGCTATTATTAGTTCCATTTTACAGATGAGGAAAACAGGTTTTAGAGAGGGGAAGTGATTTTCCATGAGTCACATCATTAGAAAGTTGTGGGGGTAGGATGTGAACCCAGGTTTTCTCTGTCCAGTAAGCTAGGGCCGTGTCTCCTCCCAGTCATTCAGCCAGTGAAATTATTTCTCTTACCAAACCAGACGATCTAAATGGTGTTTTTCTTTCTTTTCTTTTGCGTGACTCCTAGATGTCGTCCCTGAACAAACAACTAGTTGAAAAATGGATTTGGGCATAGACAGGGCTGCTTTGTTTGCTTTTTCACAATTGCCTGGATGCTCCAAAATGTGGTGGGTGTCCCTGATATGGGGCCTGAAGGCACAGCAGATGTGGGGCTGGTCTTTCGGGTGCCCAGGCTCCTTGTAGATGGAGCACAAGGCAGGACCGGAGCCCAAACCCAGGGTGAATAGATTGGACAGGCAAATACAAGTCTTTTGTCAGCTGCCTAACATAAGGCAGACTGGCTGGGGACAGATAGTGGTGAACCTCCAACTCCCCACACACAAGGCTGGCCAACAGGTGTCCATGGCATGGTTGAGGGGGAAGAGATAGGCTGCTTGGAGTTCAGTTCAAGTTCAGTCATTTTTCAGTTGTTCGTGACCCTATTTGGGTTTTTTTTGGCAAAGATATTGGGAATGGCTTGCTATTCCCTTCTCCAGCTGATTTTATTGATGAGGAAACTGAGGGAAACAGTTAAGTGTAAGTCCAAGCCATGTGAGCTTCAAGGATAGCTCTCTAGTCACCACATTACATGGTATATACAAAAATATATTACAGATAAATACAAAATAATAATATTGGGGAGAGGCCTAGCACCTGAGGATTCAGAAAAAGCCTCATGTTGGAGTGGTCCTTGAAAAGAGATTTGATGGAGCCCAGAGGTTCTAAGAAGCGGAGGGAAGGAGGAAGCAAAGTCCATGCCCAAACGCCAGTCTGTGTGAAAGGGAATGATGGAATGTTGCACGTGAGTTGTCTGAAGCCTAGAGTGGATAATGGGAGGTGATGCTCCAGACTCTCAATCTAGAAAGGCAGTTTAGAGCCAAATTGTGAAGGGCCTTAAATGCCAAACAAGTGCTTTGTTGTGATCCTAGAGGTAATTATGAGTCATCAGAGATTTCTGAGTACCAGGAGATACACTTCTCCAAGTCCATCCAATGCCTAACATGCCGTGGGATCAAGGAAGGCTTGCAACCCACAGGGAAACAGCATTGCAGCTGTTCCTGCCCATGGTAACCATGGCTCCAGAGGAGAAAGCCCTTTACATTTGGGGAAGGGAGAGGAATAAGGGAGGATGGAGGCCTGAGGAGGCAGCCAATGAAGTTCCTCTGCCAATTGTCTTGGGGGCGGGATGGTGTGACCTAAGGAGCCTGGGAATCTGCACATTCCAGGCCAGTAAAGAGAGATATAGATGCTGCCTGTGCCCTGTTTTGGTGTTGTCCAGTCCTGGGAAGGCCATCTCTCCAAAAGTCTCCAATCCTACTGGATTTCAGTTTTGCTGGCCCTGGAATGGGGGCAGGGAATGGGGACAGAAGGCAATAGGAAGAGGTAGGTTAGAGACCAGGGGGATGGTGAAGGAAGTGAGCAAGGAAGGTCAAAGGTCTATCTCCCATTTGTTGGGCTTTTACAGAAAGGATTAGGGGATGTTGAGCTGGAGGAGCTTAGAGGCCATCTGGTCTAAACTGCTGTTTTTCTAGAAGAGGAAGCAGCCAGAGAGAGGAAATGACTAATCCAAGCCCACACAGGTGACATATAATAAATTTGGGATTCAAAGCCAGATCTCCTAACTCCTCAGTCTGGAAATTAAAGTTCTCCCAACCTGACTCCCACCTCCCTTTCCAGTTTTATTTCGTATTTGCACCCTTCAAGCACTCACCATTCAAATCAAACTGGTCAGCTGGTTGTTTTCTGTAGGTAATCAAGGTCATCCCATGGTGCATGGGGTAGCCATCCTTCCTAATTCTGATCAGACTGGCTCAGACACTGGGTATGTTGAGGATGAGCCAACTGTGCTGAATCCTGAGACTCAATACTGAAGGGTGTGTGGGCTTGGGACTGACCAAGCCGTCTCCCCATTGGCTCAGTGGACCTTTCCAAAGAAGGCAGTTTCATGTTCCACGTCTTGATGTCTTGCTTCAGCTCACCTGTGTGGCAGATGGTGCCCTCTGTCACTGAGGTGGCTGTGGAAGGATGGGTGGCACACTGCGCCTCTGCCCTGCCCACTTCCACAGGGAGCGTAGCTTCGCTCCAAGAGGCAAGCTTGTGCCTGAGCTGCTGCTTGCCATTTCAGCTCCGTACTTCCTTTCCTGATCAGGTGACTGAATGTCATTTTTGAAGTAGAAATGTCCAGGCTTAGTGGCGACCTCATAGATTGTGGGCCCCTCAAATTAGAACTGAGCATAAGCAAGAGAAGCTTCTGCAGGGGAGAAGATAATGACAGATCAGAAGAGCCCATGCCTCTGGCCTGATTGGCTTCACCTGGGATTGGAGGGTGGGCGGAAGGGGGAAGAGCACAGGGCCAAACGCCTTCTCAGCAGACCTGCCTCATGTTTAGTTGGGTTTAAAGATCGACCTTCTGGCACAAGAAAACAATAATTGATACCAAACTAGTTTGTGTTTCTGCTTTGTCAAATCCCAGCATTTGAGTATTGGGGGCTTAGCACTGCTTTTGTGGCAAAGCAATAAGTTAATTTCTCCATATTGTACAATGAGGACCATTTTACTTCAACCCTGCCTCCTCCCCCTCTGCCATTCCCTCTCTCCCCAGATGATCTAAGCAAGAACCACAACCTAAGCTGGTGGTGATGGTGGTGGTGGGTTAATGAATCAAAGAGTCTGAGGAAAGGAAATCTGGAGCTCAGTCTCTCCCTCTCATTAGAGGCCAAATTCCCCCAGGGATGAACCCAAGACAGATCATACACATGGGTTAAGAGGGATCCTTTAGGGAGAGGGGGTGAGTCAATGCCATGTCCCCTTGAGTTCAGCAGTCTAAATGTTAGATGCATAACCTCTATGCCCTTGTCCTCCTGCCTCCTCTGCTGGAATGCCCTCCTACCCTCTGCCTTTTAAGATCGATGGCTTCCTTCCAAGCATAGCTCAAGGGGCTGTTATAAGAAGCTTTGCCTTTTTTTTGAAATCACCTCATCTAATTTTGTGAGCTCTTGGGATTTACTGATCTGGACCTGTGCTATAGCCTCTAAGTAGAGTATAAGCTTCCTAAGGACAGAGGCTATCTATGTTTTTGTCTTTATCTTCTTGAAACCCATTACAGAGTAGGGTCCTTATTAAAGGTTTGCTGGATTGTGTTGCATGGTACTTGCCATCACCCTCCTTTTCTCTATTAGCTCCTTGGGCCCTTGTTGCCTAGAAAATGGCATTTGATAAATGGTTTACAAATGCTACTTTGAGAGAACTGATTCATTAACATGAACCAGATTCTTCAAAATTCCCAACGGTGATATTTTTAGTAGACTTGGGCTCATCCCAAGCCTGGATGACCACCCTGTCTGGGGCTTCTGCTAAAGAGACCAAGGGAATTTTACACAGAACCCATTTCAAACAGAGCTTGGGAGCAAGTGTGACCCCGACTGAAAACCAAACCAACCTCTGGAGCATCACATGGCAGGCCTTGAACAGGCAGAGAAAAAGCATCTTTCTATGGCCATGAATTTTCAAGACTTTACAAAAGATGAAAATATTGACTTCATGGCATCACACACACGACCTCTCTGGAGGCCATCCAGGTTAAGCCATTCTTTTTTTTTTTTTTTTACACAGCAGGAAACTGAGGCTTATAGAGGAGAACTGACAGGTCAGAGGAGGAGGAGAAGAAGAAGAAGAAGAAGAAGAAGAAGAAGAAGAAGAAGAAGAAGAAGAAGAAGAAGAAGAAGAAGAAGAAGAAGAAGAAGAAAAGAGGAGGAGGAGGAAAAAAGAAAGAGGAGGAGGAGAAAAATGTGCTTTTGCAACAAAGGGAGGGATATTCATATAATGGAATTTTTAAAAAATTCAGATTAGGATGAACCCATTTCAAACAGTCTAAGAATTGGTGAGAGGGAGACCAAGGCAGGCATATTAGGTATTTAATCCTAAATTTCCCGTTCTATTTGAGATTGAGGATCAGGACAGAGAGCCAAAGGCCTATGGAATGTCACTGATAGGAGGGGCTTTGGAGATCATTGAGTTGGACCTCCTCATTTGACAAAAAAGGAAACTGAGGGCTGGAAAGGAAAAAGGCCTTGTCCAGGTTGCACACATGGTATGTGCAGCCACTGCATCTCTCAGATACGCCCAGATTTGAGGGAGAGAGTGCTGGGTACAGGCTGTTTGAGAGTGCAAGGGAACTCAACTCTCTTGACTTCCTAGGAGAGATGAAAATGATAAACAGAAACAAACACTCTGCCTTGTTGAGCTCTCTGTCTATGGTGCTCAGGTACATTTCCTCACAGTACATGCTGCCAGGGCCTAGTACTTGTCCAGGCAGTCAGTCAGCAAGCGTCCATGAAGTATTTACTGTATGCCTTGCACTGTGTTAAATTCTGGGGATAAAAAAGAAGACCCACACAGCTGAAGCGATTTCAAGGCAATGAGAATGAGCAATTATAATGCAAAATATGTGAAGAAATAGATGAGAGAGTCTTGCAAAGGCTTTTATTCATCATGTGACGCTTTTGTTAACAAGAAGGAAAGCCTGAGGTCCCCCATGGTCCACGAAAAGGAAGAGCTGTAGAGCTTCTATGATGGCAGAAGGGAAGGATTTAAAGTCAGATGTGGGTTCTGGTCTGAGCTCTGCCTGTTAGTCGGGGAACTTGGAATGAGTCTGGGGCTGGATAACTCCCTCAGCCAGAAGGAGGTGGATCTGCCAGGCCGGCCAAGGTCTCCACAGTTCTAATCATTGTAAGCCCAAGAGCAACAACTAGGTGGGGCCTTCCTATAGAAGAGGGATTAGTCTAATTCTGCTTGGCCTCAAGGGGCAGAAGCAGGCCCAATGGGGGGAAAGTACAATAGGACAATTTTATGCATTACAGGAAAAGCTTCCTAACCATGAAAGCTGTCCCAAAGGGAAGTGGGCTGCTTGGAGAGGTGGGGGCTCTCCCTCCTTGGAAGCTTCCAAGGGAGCCTGGACAATGGCTGGTCAGGGGATTCTTGTCCAGATATGGAGCAGCTAGAGGCCTGGGAGGTCCCTTATGGCTCTAACGGCTGGTGATTCTGAGCTTCTTATGGGAGCAGGCTTGTAGGAAGAGTTCAGGCCAGAATTTCCTAATTCAAGCAAGAGGTAGAGACTCACTCAGTTCTAGCCAGTTTTTAACCACGTTATTCCATGAGTCATCCTTTGGTCAGGAAAGTAAAGATATCTTTCTAGCAATTCTCAAGACTCTGATTTCCTGAAATTTCCTTTTAAAATTCCAAGACCTCTCAGTTTTTTTTTTTTAGGCTAGGCAATGGGGTTAAGTGACTTGCCTAGGGTCACACAGCTAGTAAGTGTTATGTGTCTGAGGTCGGATTTGAACTCAGGATTTACTGAATTCAGGGCCAATGCTCTATCCACTGTACCACCTAGCTGCCCAGACCTCTTAGTTTTTACTTTTACATATCACAATTTTCACTAACAGGCCAAGGTGAAAAATTTAGGCTTAGTTTCATCTTTCTAAAAATCATTTGAATTTCAAAATAGGAACTGTACCATCTCAAGAATCTTCATTCTATAATGAAATTAAAAATAGACAAGATGAGCTATTATCTACTAGTTCTTGAAAAAGAAATGAGACAGGTATGATGGGATGTTGGGGAAAATGCCTATCAGCAGACTAATGACTTTCCCTGTGTTCTGGGCCCTTAGAAGCTACTCAGTGGTTTAAAATTAAACTTAAGCCTTTCTAGTTTTTGTCATATGGAATTGACAAAAAATGAATCTCTGGTATGAATAAAGGAATAGACCCAAAAGCTATTTTGGGACATGAAATGAATCTTCTTAAAAACATTTTATGAAAATTACTGAATTAGAAATATGCAGATTGAAGTAACATGTCTGAAGGTTTAACAGGAAACAAACTATGTTCAGGTATTGGAAAAATCCAAGACATTTGAAAAGTGTCAGATTTCACAGGCTGTATGCATTAGCAACCTCACCTATCCAGAACTCATCAATCTGGAAAGTTCATCTTCCACCCCCACAAGTTACCTATCTCTCCTCCCATTCATAGACAAACTCCTAGGAAATGCTATGAATACTAAGGTGCCTATGCTGCCTCTGAGTTCAAATCTAGCCTCAGACACTTACTAGCTGTCCCACTCTGGGTGAGTTACTTAACCCTGTTTGCCTCAGTTCCTCATTTGTAAAATAAGCTGGTGAAGGAAATGGTGAATGGCTCTAGTATCTTTGACACTGAAACCCCAATGGAGGCACAAAGATTCAAACATGACTGAAATAACTGAACAGCAGCAGCTATTTCTTCTCCCACTCCTCAAACCCTTGCAATCTAGCTCCATACCCCACCCCTCCTTTGCCACTGCTCTGAAATGGTGCTATCCAAGGCCACCTAGAAAATGAGCAGCAACATGGTGCCAGGATTTCATTTTGAGATGCACTGAGTTTGAGGATACACCTCCATGGAGCCGCCTTACAGCCATGTTGGAGCATCATTGGAACACACCAAATAAGAGAGCAGATGCATCTGTAATACACTTTAGCAAGATTTCCAATTAAAATAGTTACAATAAAAAGAAAGTATCATTGGTTATGCTAATTTAATCCTGGAGGGTTCTAGATAGCCACACATTTGTCTGAACTGACTATTTATTGATGGAACCCTCCTACCTCCAGCATGTTTGCCTTTGCCCAATTGCTTCCTACCCCTGCTGCCTGGCATGCACTCACTCCTCCTTCCAAATTCCTGATTTCCTTCCACTGTTGTCCCCACCTTTGAAGATATTATGACTATGTGAAGAAACAGTGAATATTTTATATATGCTATGCACGTGTATCTTTCCCAGGAGAACAAAGGTTTCTTGAAGGCAGAAACTGTTAAGTTTTTTTTTTTTTGTCTTTATATGTCTGGTACACCACACAGAGTCTGGCACAGAGGAGATGCTGAGTAAACATGTGCCTTATTGAATTGAATCCATTTTTTGTCTTTGAAGCTCAGAATTGTATTTAGTGAACTTTCCCCTCTTGTCTCCCACTTAGGCTGTCACACTGGGGGATGGGTGTCATTGGGACAGGGCTAGTCAAGAGGGACTCAGAACAAAAGTTAAGTTAGATAGGAGAGGACTGACAAATACTACCAGTCAAAAAAAAAAAAAAGGCAAAGAAAGTCAAAACCAGAGAAGTCAGCTTAAGCAGAGGGGAGTGGGTAGGTACCACAGGTTTAAGAAGGCTAAAAAGTCTTAGAGATCAGAGAGTCACCATCACAGTCCTAGAGACTGAGAAGAGCTGGTGAAGTGTAATCTGCAGTCCAGGAACCACAAGGGTTAATCAGCCCAGCAGAAGTGAGAGGACTAAAAGTGAATCTGCCCATTGGAGGCATGAATGCAGAAGCCAGTTATATCACGCAGAGATTAAAAATGAAAACATTTGGAATAATTGTATTTTCTCTAGTTTCCAGGAAAGGTTATGGCTAAAATATAGGAAGGCAATGACTCATAAGGAGAGGTGATATGTTGGCACCTCTTAATTCTGTTCAGCAAGCATTTAAGTACCAATGTGCCAAGCACTGTACTTGGTACTAGAGATACAAAAAGTCAAAAATAAAAGAGTTCTTTCTTTCCCAAGGAGATGCGAATCAATGATAGCCAACTGAATGCCTCTGTCAAACAATAAAAGCCACTCCTGGACCCAAAGGGTTGGGGTGCTCTACCCCATCCCTCTCCATTAAGTGGGTCCCTCTCTCGATTATGGTACCACACACACACACACACACACCACACACACACACACACACACACACACACACACAGAGTACATACCAGGTTCAATACTAGGGATTGACAGGGGTTAGGATAATTCCACCCCCCCTCCATTATGACTCTACCCATCCAGCCATGCCAGGGACAATTATCTTATAGATCAGGTTTTGACTCAAGTCTGAAGTTTCCCCAAAGGCACAACATAAATGTATAAAATGAACTAGGCATGGGACAGCTATTTATTTCCTCTACATAAAAGAAATGCTAACACAAAGTACTCACTGTGTATCCATTGATAGAAAAACTTAAAAGAGGACTCAGTAACTTACCTTATAACTATAGTTGTAGTCTTTGGAGGCTGAGACTTAAAATCTCCTAAGATCATATATTTTTTGTTTTGTTTTGTGGGACTGCTGAATAGGAACAGTTACATTTCACTTTGGCTCTGCACTGTCCCTCTAAGTCCATATCTCCTGGCCAGACAGCCTAGGAGCTTAGGCTCCTCTTCTCATGAATGATCATTCTCTGTGGTGAAGAACTTCCTCTTCTGTCAGTCAGCTATGGCTGAGTCTCCAACTCACAAGGCCACCTCCCAGCTCTTACACATACATCTCAAGATTAGTGTTCGGTCACTTAGGAAGGAAAGAAAACAAAGCAGCGAAGGTAGATAGGGAATCTATCCTGCTCACCAAGATGAGACTTCTTTCTCTAGGGGCCAAATGGCATCAGATGCCATCATGCTATGAAGGTTTTCAGAACAGTCTAGTGCTCCTTAGACTTCAGGGGGGCACACCTGGCAGGGAGCACCATCATGGACACATAAGGAAAGTCACTCAGGACTCTACCTGCCTGCCACAAGGAGGGCTCATTCTGGTTTCTTGCTCTCCCTCCCTGCTGCCTTCTCCTGAACACGTTTCTCAGCATCTGGCCAGGATTTTATGGCCCCCTTGTCATGGCACTGACTGAATTTTCTTCCAACCTGCCTCCCTACTTGTCCTTTCTCTGAAAGACTGGGAATAATAAATACCAAACCAACTGTTCCCTCTTGGCATCCTCAGTACATTGTTATTGGTGATGAGCTGCTGGCCTGACCTTGACGAGTCTTACCTCCCTTTCCCCTCAGCTCCTCTCCTTCCTCCTCAAGGCCCCTCTGATACCTTCCTCATATTCTGAAGGATGCTGGATGGCTCTATCTCACCTTGGACCATGAGTATGTGTTGGCACCTTGTGGCCCCTATGCCTAGGTGACCTTGAAATCGGGCTTTTGTTGCAGTGGGTTCTTGGTAGGAGCAGTGCCCCACCCCATTAAATGAAAGCTCCCTGAGGGCAGTATCTTTTTCATTTTTGTTTCTGTGTAACAAGTTCCCAGTACCTACTTAACAAATGCTGGTTGATTGACTCATTGATTAATCCAGTTGGGAGGAGATTCCCTGCCCCACTTCTAGTCAAGGAGGGATGTGCCCTGCTGCCTGTATCTTTGGGCCAGATGGCCAGGACCACCAGAGTAAGTAAGACCACAGGACCTGATTCTGTGTCTGTCAGCCCCACTAGGTTTTCTAGGAATATGCTATTAGCCAGTTTTGAGGTTCTTCGATTTATTGACTCTAGGGTACTCTCAACCAATACTACTTCTTCCACACCAACATACCTCTCAGCAACAGTGCTCATCACTGCCTGTACATGGCCCGTGGTCTTGTGCTCTGACATCCAGCTAACCATGACACAGCAACTTCTTGTTTTCTGTAATGATGCCCTGACATAACTAGGGATATGATACGGCCTTAAAGGGCCGGCAATCCTCCAGCAAAGGGCGCTGCCCAAATGTGTGCAGATTTTAAGCTCTTTTCTGATGCTTGAAGACCATGTCGAGGGAGCAGCCTTGTTCTACTTGGCCCAGAGGCCAGAACCAGAAGACCTAGGGGAAAGCTTCAAAGAGACCAGTTTAGGCTGGGCATCAGAGACACCTTTGTAACAATGATCACCATCCCAAAGTGGACTGAACGCCTTGGGATACTGTGGATTCCTTCTTCCCAGAGGCTTTTGAGAAAAGCTAGGGGGCCACCACCTCCTGTTGGGCGTGTCATAGAGGAGGTTCTGCATCACTTAGGCATAGTTGGACTTGATGAATTCAGGTCTATTCTGACTCAAAGCTTATTTGATCCTGAGATGATGATGTAGAGTTGAGCAGGCACTGCGCAAAGAAGAATGATGACCCTTGTCAATATCCCCAGAAGATAACCAAGGTTTTTGTTTCTTCTGTCTCTGTTGTGTTTATTCTTTCCTGATTTGTATCAGGCTCTGAGATGGGCTTATGCAACACCAGGGCAAGTGCTGTGTGAGGCAAGGCTGGGATGTGAGCCTTCTTGCTGAGCTCAGGTCAGCCCTTCTGCTGTGATGGCCGATCCACTAAGCTGTACAATGTCCTCTCTAAACCACCCAGGATGCTGAGCAAAGAAGGAGCAAACCACGTTATATCTCTGTCTGGGCCATGCCTGCCTGAGAAAGGGCACAGAAAGTGGAGCTACGTGCACAGGTGCTGATGACTTTCTGCCACCGAGTCACCATTCTCTGCTCCAAAGACCTCAGGCAGCTTTCAGCATGCTTCAAAACACTGCACATGCCCCAGGGCTGCATAGAACACAACACGCAAAAACAGAAATGCAGAGAAAATCATCCAGGAACACTAGCTCCTTGGTGCCAAGATCCTTTTACCATAAAAAGAAACCCAGAAACCATGGTTCTCTCTAATTTAATATATTATCTACAGGTAGACTCAAAATGTGGGGTGGGAGTGGGGCAGGAGAGACAGAGACAACAGAAAGAAAGGAAGAGAGAGACAGAGTCTAGAGACAGATACAAACACAGGTGCCAACATCAGGGTCACTGGCAGCACCTTCTGCCCTCTCAGCTTTACAGAAAATTGTCTTAGATCTCTGGCTGCACTAATACGTAGAGGGTAAGAGCTTTGGGGATAGGGACCATAGCTAACTTCTCCATGCCACCTAGCTCCAAGCTTTGACCATGTGTCGTGTGTGTGTTAAATTGAAGGCCAATGAAAAGCTTCTATAATGGCTACCAATGCCACTTAGTATTTGAGCCAGCTTCCCACTATTCCTTATTGGATGGGCATTCCAACTTTCAAAGCTATTTTTAAAAATAAAAGGAGAAAGGAAATCATTCTGGGGTTGGCTATTCATTTGGCATCCACTACTATGTTTAGCTATTATATAAGGAGAGCCTAAGCCTTCTAAAATTAAATAGCCATACCTTGTTGAAGTTTCTGAATGGAATGACAGGCCCTTTGTCTGTGTGAACACCTAGAACGAGAAAAAAGAAACATTTATTTATGCTCCAGATTAGAGAATCAGGAGCAGTTAGGAGCGGTTAAGCAGCACAGTGGATAGAGCATTGGACTGGGATTAACGAAGGCTTGAGGCCACATCTTTCCTTACACACTGGCTGTATGACCTAAGCAAGTCAAGCTCTGTTTGCCTCAGTTTCCTCATCTGTAAAAGAGGGGTAGGAACAGCACCCACATGCCAGGATTGTTGCGAGGATTAAATGAGATGACAATTGAAAAACACCTTACAAACTTTAAAGTGCTATAAAGATGCTAGCTATGATGTTAAAGATGGATAGAAATCATTGTGATCATATAGTCTAGCCCCACTGTTTTAGAGATGAGGAAACTGAGGCTCAGAGAGGTGACCTAAGAGGTTTGACTTCTACGAGACAACAACAGAATACCAGGACATCCGAGCTCAGTCAGGTAACGCCGCCTGATTTCAAGGAATGTTCTGCAGCCAGAGAAAGTCCAATTCAGCAGAAGAATCTGGGTCGCTGTGTGGAGTCGGCTGCCCTGGGATTTGGTTTGGATTGCAAAGTTCCTGGAGTTAGGGGATGTCTCCCAAAGCTGCTCGGTGCTTGGGCCTGACCTCGGCCCAGCTGCCGTCCTACACAGCTAATGCAGCGGGCAGCCAGCTTTTGTGAAGTGCTCAGTGTGCACCACCCGCTGTGCTCGGCTTTCTGGATGCCGCGGCCGAGGTGGAGCCGCCCTGCCCCCCCACAAGCTCGTTTTCTATACTGAAAGGAACAAAGAGAAAGATGAGCCAACGTTCAAGCAACAAGCAGCTATGAAGCGCCTACTGCGTGTCAGACCCCGTGTTAATGGCCAGGACTATAGAGACAAAAGCGAAACAGGCTCTGCCCTCCAGAAGCTTATGCTTTTCTGGGGTGGTGGCAGAACAGCGTCTACACGAAGAAGCAAATACAAAGTATATTCCAATGAATTTCAGTGAGGGTGGGGGGATGGGTAAAGACTGAGGGAATCAGGGAAGGGCTAATGTAGGATGTGGTGCTGGAGGGAGCTCTGCGTGCCAAGAGGTAGAAAGGAGGAAGGAGGGCATTCCAGGCATGAGGCACAGCTTGTGCAAAGGATTGGAGGTGGGACATCATGTCGAGTGACTTGCGAGTTTGTCACTTTGCCTAGACTATATGAAGGGGAGAAGAATATAAAGTGTGTGCAGGGGCCTGAACGAAAAGGGCCTGAGCCAGACTGCGGAGAATGCTAAATGGCTAACGGGTAAATATGCGTTTTCTGTAGAGGCAATAGTGCTTCTGGAGCAGGGAATGACTCCATGCTTTAGGACAATCATTTTGGCTGCTAAATGTAGGATGGATTGAGAGGTGGGGGAGGAGCCTGGAGAAAGGGAAGGTATGGCTGGAGTCCAGGTGAGAGGCGATGAGGGTCTGAAGCAGGGAGACAGCCGTGGGAGTGAGAAGAGGATGAGGGTGTGTGTGTGTGTGTGTGTGTGTGTGTGTGTGTGTGTGTGTGTGAGAGAGAGAGAGAGAGAGAGAGAGAGAGAGAGAGAGAGAGAGAGACAGAGAGACAGAGACAGAGACAGAGACAGAGACAGAAGGAGAGATAGAAGAGACAGTGTGTGTGTATGTGAGAGAGAGATAGAGAGACAGAGAGACAGAGAGAGACAGAGACAGAGAGACAGAGAGAAAGACAGAGACAGAGGGAGAGAGAGGAGACAGTGTGTATGTATGTGAGAGAGTGAGAGAGAGAGAGAGAGAGAGAGAGAGAGAGAGAGAGAGAGAGAGAGAGAGAGAGAGAGAGAGATCACGCAGGCAAAATTGATGAGCATCCCAGAATTGTCCTGGGTGGATCCTGGGGGTCTGTGCAGCTCACCTGTGTGGAGGTATGCACTGTGCTAAGGATAACCTATGATTCCCAAGGAGACAGTTTATACGCCTACAGCATGATATGTGACTGGTAGCAAAGGGTTTGTGAGTCATGGAAGAATTAGCCCTGCTCTGATAACGACTGTCATAGTCAGAGTCTGGTTTAGCAAGCACTGCTTAGTAAACATTTGTTGGCTGGCAATGGTGAGAGATCACGGTCATGGAAAATAGCATTTAGTGTAAGACTTTTTCAATGTGTTAGTTAGCTTTGCTGGACTCTGTTCCTTCTTTTACATTTTTATTACAAGGGATAGCTTTCTGTGAGAGTGTGAGGTGACATAAAAACAAAACAAAAAAAAGTACAAATATTTTAAAGTAATATGGGACCAGCTTCACATGATCAATAGCCTCATAATATTATGTATTAGTTTGCGTGAAGTTAGTGTGAAGTTTTTTCAGTCAACAAACATTTATTAAGCACCCACTAAGATCCAGGTGCCAGGAATGCAGAGACAAAATTGGAAACAGTTCTAGCCTTCAAGGGGCTTACATTCTATTACAGGAGGCAATACATACCTATATAAGGATGTACAAAATGTCTATCTTTTGGGAACTTTAATCCAGGCTAAAATGGTGTCTATAAAAGCTTTCAGGAGCCCAGGAGCCCTTCTACACCATGATGAGGCATCAATGTAAGATCTCTGGAGACATGTTACAATGGAAGCTGGGAGGAAGCATAACTTATTAAGCTAACTTATATTTTTTTCCCCATTATCTAATGCTTTGTCAGTGAAACCAAGCTTCTTACAAAAGCAGAAGGATACTTCATGGAATCCAATTCAGTTGAATTCAGCTTAATTCAGTCCAACAGACATTTAGTAAAAACCCATTATGAGCAAAGCACTTTGCCAGCCACTGGAGATATAAAGAAACCAACAGCTCCTGTCTTCAAGGAGCTTACAGTCCAACAAAATAGATTAGACATATCACAAACAACAACAAAAATGTGATTTTCCAATGAGCAAACCAGGGAGGAAATTGTCCTGGTAATGATCTAGTTATGGAGGAGAAATCAATTAATCAAAATGATATTGGAGCAGTAACCACTTTAATGTTGGGGAAAAGCCACCAGATGGGGGCTCATGAATAGTTGTATTGGAAAACAACACACAGCCCCTCATGGTACCCCTAGAATCCTGAGGAGAGATGGATCAGTAGCTGTGTTCTAGAAAATGGACCCGCCAGTGCCACTGTGGGGGCTGCAGGTGAGGACAGGAAGCCAAGCCAGAGCCTGTAAGTGCAACCTTATTCAAAATAATCCCTTTCATGCATGACAAGAGGTAGTATGTTGTAGTAGATGGAAATCTGGCCTCAAATCCAAGAAGATCTGAGTTGAAGTCTGCTATGTCACCCAGACAAGTTATCTAGAACTCTCAAAGTTCTAGATAATGCTTGAAGAATCTAAGCTACAAAAGAAGGGAGGTTGAAGATGGAATTTCTTCACCTGAGAATTCCCTGCAAGTCCATTCCTTTTCCAGATCCCTAACCTTAAATGGGTCATAAATAGGTCACTGACACAGAACACTTTCATTTTTCTGAAGTGTTCTATGGACTTTCTCTCCTTGGAACCTCACAGCAGCCACATAAGGAAGGTGCTTTGTAAGTGTTCAGTCATGTCTGAGTTTCCATGTGCCCATTTGGGGTTTTCTTGGCAAAGATACCAGAGTGGTTTGCCATTTCCTTTTTCAGCTCATTTGATGGATGAAGAAACTGAGGCAAACAAGATAAGTGACTCACCCGGGGCCACACAACTGTAGATGTCTGAAGCTGGATTTGAACTCATGAAGAGGAGTCTTTCTGACTGCAGTCTTAGTGCTCTGTGCACTATGGCACCCCCTAGCTGCCCCAAGGAAGGTGCTATAGAAATTTTATAAATGGGAAAACTAGGCCTCAGAGAAGGGACATGACATCAGAGGTAGGATTTGAACTCAAGTTTTCTTGACCCTAGCCAATGCTCTAAGATCTATTAGTGAATTGTGGGTATAAGAAAACATATTTTGTCAAAGCACTATCATGTGTTATCTTATTTAAGCACCTAAATCCCAGTAAAACTGGCAAGGCACATTGCCCCATTTTGCAGATGAGGAAACAGATACCTAGCAGGAACACAGCTTGCTCAAAATTGCTTAATTACTAATGAACTCAAAATGAGCTCCTAGATCTCAGCTAGGGCCTTCTCTGCTGCACCCCACAGCTGTCTCAACAGTCAGATGCTTACACTCTGGGAGGCCTAGAAAGGGAGCTTGTGTGTGCAAACACATGTGAGTCTGTGTGTGTGTGTTCAAGGTAGTGCTTATGGATTGGTAGCAGTGGATGGAATATTGATATGAGAGTTTAGAACTCTTCATCATACCTCTGCCATAACTCACATGTAGCCTTGACCATCTCTTCTACTCTCAGGGCCTCAGGGGTTTCATGAGTAGACTGAGGGGGCTGGAGGTGATCGCTAAAGTTCTTTCCAGTTCTAACATTCTACAAGGCTGTGTGTGTGTGTGTGTTTGTGTGTAAATATGGTCCTTGCCTACATATCTGATTGTCATTCATTCATCTGAGGAAAATCACAAAGCAGTTACTGTGTGTCAGGCATAGGGCTACAAAGATGGAAATGACACAGTCCTTGCCCTCAGGGGCTTCCATTCTACTGGAGAAGACACCCAATGCACAGGAAGTGAATACTAGGTAGATACAAAGGAGATGCCCCATGTCATTTCAGGGGAGGCCATCAGCAATGAATTGGGATTGGGGAATGAGGATGGGCTGTCTCTTCTGTCATCCCTGTTCTGGCATCTGCATTTCATCTGTCTCAAATTCATTGTGAACCCTTGGGAAGAGACCCACAGATCATTTATTTCCTCCCAGGCTTAGAGGCTGGCCCTCTGATGAAGAAGAAGAAAAAGAAAATAGATAAGGAGAAAGGAAGAAAAGAAATGCACCATGCTGAGACAGGCAGAATGAGTTCAGTTATGGAAATTCCAAGAGCATACCATGGGATGCCTCACTGCTGAATTATCCTTGACGACTGACGTGATGACGCGGTGGGGCAAGTCAGGGAATATCCCATCTGGGGCAGAGAGAAGGAGATTGCTTATGCTCTATTCAATTCAATTAAAAAAAATTATGAAGCACTTACCAATGTGCTAGGGACTGTGCCAGGTGCTGAGATACAAAGACAAAACTGAGAGAGCCCTTTCCCTCATGAAGGACGCAGATGCAGATATAAATGAAATACCAATGTTTTGGAGAGAGCAGCATTGCCTAAACCTTCGGGAGAAGATGGCTCCTGGGACGCATGTTTTGAAGAAAGCTAAGACATGGAGGTGAGGAGATACATCGAGTCTGGGAAAGGAGGAGGCAGGAGAAGGGCAGCATCGATCAGTGTTTATGAAGCACCTACTGTGTGCCAGGTACTGTGCTAGGTTCTGGAGATCCAAAACTTCTATTCTTGATCTGTCTAGTGTTTGCATGGATGCCCCCTGAGGTTTTGGTTTCCTCTGCAGGTTTACCTAAGCCTAAATGAGGATACCAACGGTAACGATAAAAATATATTTCTCTAGTGATGAGTGTTACAAAAATCTTTCCTCAAATCAACCCTGTGAGAAGATAGGTTATTTCATTTCATATTCATAAGATCTAGAACTTAGAAAGGATGTCAGAGAGCATCTGGTTTGATCGTTTTGTGTCACAGACAAGGAAACTGAGGCCCCAGGGGAGAAGTGATCTTACAGGTTTACTTGGTGTCAGACAAGACTCAAGCCTGCAAAGCCAGGGTGCTTCCCTCAACACTAGACTGATGAAAATAATGAATAGCAGAGAAACTAAGTAACTTGCCCAGGGTCACACAGCTAGTACCAGGGACAGGGCTCATTTCTGGGTCAGAAGACCCATTCTGGGCTTCTATTCATCTTTTTGAATAAGGCTGGAGCTCTGGAAGTGGTGATAGTGACTGGAAATTCTCATGTAAGGAACTCATGAGAATTATAGCATGTTTTTGAGGGGGGGATTGAGTTTTATTTTAAAGTTTTGTATATGTCCTTTATTGTATATCATAGTTATTTCTGGACATGCCCCTTTCTCCCTTACACACATATAGACACACACACACACACACACACACACATACATACACACACAAAACCAAACCAATTAGTAGAGTGGCCTCTTCTGACAGCTTCCACAGCATTCCATAAGGCTAGATCCCTATAACTCTCCAAAAAAGGAGGAGAGGGCAGCACTAACAACTGAGGAAATCTAGAAGGACTTCATGTAGGAGGTGGAGCTAGGAGCTCAGGGCTAAGGAGAGGGAACATTCCAAGCACAGAGGCCAGACAATGCAAAGGTGTGGAGGTAGGAGATGAACCATCCTAGGATCCTAAACTGACAGCTGGACAGGGCCTTAGAGTTATCTAGGCCAACCTGCTCATTTTACCAATGAGAAACTGAGGCTCAAAGAGCTTCCATGAGTATTTCAAAGGCTATATGAGGGACTAGATGATAGAGCTGAGATATGAACCCAGGTCCTCATGCTCTGACTCCAGCATTCTTCCCATTGTATCATGTATGTATACGATACGAAGAGTTAAGTAGACCAGTTTGACTGGAATGCAGAGGGTATCATGGAAGGCCTGTAATCTGCCTCAGCAGAGGAAGTAGGGCCACGGACCCAATCACTAGCCATTGAAGTAAGTCTTGAACCATGGGAAGCCTTATTAAACACAGCTGGTGACACAGTTTGTTTCTGGGAAGAATGTAGGATTTGCCCCAATCTCCAGACCCCAAACAAGTCCACTTCCTGACTGTGCAAAGATGTGAGGCCATTGGAGAAATGTCACAGCCATAACACCAGGAGATTTACTGGACAGATGAAGAGCTTTTACTCTGAGGGCTTGAATTACAGAGATTGCAAGAAATCAGCATTGGAGAGGAAAGCTCAAACCATTGCTTTAAACAGCTGGAAGATTTCACGTTGCTCTTTTTAAAGAAAGGAAGAGAGGAATGGACATAAATGATGAAGATAAATATAAAGCTGCTAAAAGATGTTAATTCTGGAGATAAATTTAGCAAAGAGAAGAAAAACAACTTGAGACCACCCCTCCCCCCACAGCATCATGGCTTCAAGCGCTAGAAGGAACTTCAGAAAGCCCCTCATCCAATACCCTCATATTACAGAACAGGAAACTGAGGCCCAGGGAGAGTGACTTTCCCAAAGTCATATAGTAACTGATCAACAAAGACCAGAGTTACAGCCAAGACATTTAACTCCAAATCCAGGGCTATTTTGACTATAATAGAACATCCTTTAGAGCCCCTTCCTGCTTTTAATCCACAATCCAATGATGAATGGAAGACCCACTGGTACATAGCCCTTTCCTAAACTCCATGAGAGCCATAAGTGTGTATGATAAAGGGTCATGGGTTCCAAGCTGGAAGGAGCCTCAAATGCATCTTGTCCATTTTGAGGAATTACAAGAATCCCTTCTCTAATGTCCCTGACAAGGGGGTCATTCAGCTATTTATTTTTAAGAGTTCAGATAAGGGAGACCTCACCACGTCCCAAGGCTGCTGATTCCCTTTTGGGACCACACCAGTTGGTGGGAAATTTTTCCTGACATCCAGCTGAAATTGATCTCCCATTTGTCATTATTTCTGACCTTGGGGCCCATGTAGAATAATTCTAATCTCTCCTCTTTATGACAGCCTCTCAAGACCCTGGAGAAATTATGTTCCCATCCTCCACCGCTGTCTTCTTCTCTTCAAGATAAACATCCTCAGTTTCTTTAATCAGTCCTTCTATGGCGTGATCTCAAAGCACTTCACTGGATTGGTTGTTCTGCAGCATATAACCATGCCTCCTAAACTGTAGTGCTCAGAATTAAGCACAGTACTTCAGGGGTGATCTGATCATAGCAGAGTATGACAAGATGATTGCCTCCCTCCTTCGTCCTGGACATTATGTCACACTTAAGGTGGTCTAAAATGGTGTTACCTTGTTTTCACTGTCTTATCACATTGTCAGCTCACTTTCCCCATGTTGTTCACTCACAGTCCCAGGTCTTTTCCATATGAACTGATGGTTAGTCATGCTTCTCCTAGCTTGCCATTGCAATGCCAATATTTGTGAAAATAAGTGGAGGACTTTTTCCTATTAGATTTCATCTTCTTAGGCATGATTTGGGAGGATCCAGATTCCACCAGTTGAAGCATTATGTTCCTTCCTAGTTTTATATCATCTGCAAATTTGCTAAATACTTTGTCAAGGCCTTTAGCCAAGCCATATGATTAATGGAGCAGGTTTCCAGGGCATGACTATAATGAAAGACCCCTGGAGCTGATGTTGAATCATTACTATGAAGTCACCTGTGTGCCTTCCAATTCAACTAATTCCAAATCCAGCTAATTAGACTTTCATCTAGCTTACATGTTTTTATCCTGTCCACAGCAATAGCACGAAGCTTTATTAAACGTTGTGCTAAAATCGAGGTAGACTGAATTTCCCTGATTTATCCATCAAGAAGTCCTGCCAACTAGGTAAAGGAAGTTATTCTGGCACTATCTCTTCTTGCCGAATCTCTGTAATCCCTACTGCCTTTTCTGGGTGTTCACTAGCCAGCCTTTTAATATGTGCCAGAATCAAAGTGAATATTCCAGGAATCTAAATCTGTCTGTCTGTCTATCTATCTATCTATCTATCTATCTATCTATCTATCTATCTACCTATCTATCTATCTATAATATATACTATATATGCCAGGAATAGAAGTGAAAATCCCTGGATTAGTTTTCAGATTTAATTATTTTATTTTTGTTAAAACTGCATTTTTTTCAGCCCACAGCTCCTCTCCCACTCTCCACAATCTTTCAGAGGTCACTGACAGTGGCAATCACATCTGCTAGCTCTTTCATGGCCTAAGGCGGCAGTCCAGCTTCCCCTAGTGAGATGACTTCAAAGGCAGTTCAGGGCTTTTGGACTATCCACTTCCCTAGCTCCTCTATTGACTTGGCATTAATCATGTCTGCTCTGTCCTTTCCTATTCAAGGATCATTTTCCTTGGATGAGAAGACAGATATAAACGAAGATTCAAGCAGCCCAGCCTTCTCTCTGTTCAATCATCCAGCAACCAAAATGTGTTGCATCCCTACTATGTGGCTGGCACTGAGCTACTTTCTGAAGATGCAAAACCAAACCAAAATCATGCTAGTGATCACTACTACTCACCCCAAGCAGCTGTCCTAGCCCTATCCCTACCTTCCTCTTTTCTAGCTTCTGTATAGTGCTTTAGGGTTTGCGAAGTGTTTTATAAACATTATCGTACTGTTATCTTCACCACAACCCGGGGAGGTAGGCACTTTTCTTATACCTATTTTACAGGTAAGGCAACTGGGGCTAGGCGAGAAATGAGTTGTCCAGGGTCATACAACTAGTAAAGTTGTATTTGCAGGATTTATATGAATACCTATAAACACAGGATCCTGTATATGCAGGATTTGAATAAACAAACAAACAAATAAAGTTAAATCAGGATTTGAACTCAGATCCTCCTGACCACATCTAGCGCTCTCTATCCATTATGCCACCCAGCTGCAAGAAGCCTTTTCTTATGGGGGGGAGGGGCTTGTCAGTTTTCCTCATTAGCACCATCTTGTTCTGAACCTTAGCAATCTGACACTATTACTAGAGTGTTGTTTCATAACATTATGTTAATTCTTTATTGTTATTTGTGCTTCTATAGACATATTTTAAAAAGTGTAAGTTGATTGATGAAGTCTGAGCACCTCACCAGTCTCTTTAGACAGCTTCATCCCGCCCCCCAACAGAATTGCTTAGTTCGGTATCTTTAATGTTTCGTTGCTGAGAGCTCTCATCCCTCCTGGGGTGGCTTTCCCTGCAGAATTTTAGTTAGGGATTCTACCTGACTGACTCCCTACCTTTGGAAATCTCCTCATCCAGTATCTTAGGTGGGGGCCAGATTACTAAATACTTTCCTCTTCTTTCTAAAAAATTCCAAAATGGATTGGTCACTTCCTCCCAAGGTTCCCATCATGTTTATTCCAGCAGCAAGTTCCTCCTTTTTGGGGGTATTCAGATCCAAGGTAACATTTCCTGTCATCATTTCATCCACATTTTGAGAGACAAAATCATCATAAAGGTAAGATGGTAAATCGAGGCTCTCATTTGGGCAGAGAGAGAAATCCATAATTAATGTCCCATCCCAGTAGGAGTCCCATACCTTGGTGCCAGGCTTATGGCTCAGTTCCCAAATGCCTCATCCATTGTCCCCTTCTGTAGTTTATTCCGATTCTGCTTCTTCTGTTTCTGCCCTCTACTGACCTTCATCCATATACTGTCCACCATGGGAAGTCTATGGTCAAGCTGTCAATGAACATCTCCAAGCCTAGGTAGGCCTTGCCTTGGACACTAACCACACAGTCCATTATCAGTCATACCCTCAGGGCTTTCCCTGACCATCAGACCTTACAGAAGTCATGCTTCCCCGATATTGTCTTCAAAATCCCATGCAGATCTGCACGTCATGGTGAGGCAGCAGAGGAAGGTGGTGTGGGGCGTGCTTCTCTCCTAGCTACAGGAAAATCCTCATTCTATCTGACCAAATAATGGATTTCTCCCAAACTGATAAGGAAGTGTGCCAAAGAACAAACTGAAAAGTGCTGTGTCTTTCTATGTCCTTCCCTCCTCACTCTCCTCTCCTGAGGAGATATTGGCAAACTCCCTCGGCCCACCAGGTCAACATGACAATGCAGAACAACCTCTGGAGATAAAATGAGGTTCTTGAGAGGGAAGAAGCAATTTTAGAAGGATCTTCTTCTATTTTGAGAAATTATAGGTCTTGCTGACATCTCATGGGGAGTGATTGGAAGCAGTCCCTGCCAAGCTCTGTGCTTCTGGAACTGGGGACATCTGCAGAGGATGAAATAGCCTGGAGGATGAAGCAATAAGAAATCAGAAGAGTGATAGTGATGGGAATCATGAGTCAGTCCCAGACCCTGGTAAACATCCATCTGACACTTGAGAGAGGCACAATGAGGCTGCTCTAAGACATGTCCTTACATTCAACAAGCTTCCTGTTTATTCCCCCTGAGCCTTGCCACAGCTGCCCTTTGATTCCAGGGCTCAGTGTTGGTGGGGAATTCATTAGGAATGACACAGGCCATGAGCCCTTTTTAAAATCAAAAGCACTAATACACCAAAGTCAGGGCAGCAGGGGCAGGGAGTCATTCATCCATGGCCATAACCTGTAAAACGCAATGTAATTTAGTATTCATGAGAGCAAAATAGAAAGCTTTCAACTCACCTGCTCTTTAAATTAAGAGCAAGAAGCATGAAATCTTTTAAAAAAATAAATACAAGAGATAATAGAAATGTGGATATCAGTTCCACTTTTTGTCCAGTTAAGGGAAATGGGGAGGGGAAAGAAAAACGGGGAGGGAAGGAAAGAGTAAGGGGGGAGGGAATAGAAAGTGGGAGGGAAGAAGAGAGGGAGAGAGGGAGAAAGAAAACAAGAGAGAGCTAGAGAAGGAAGGAGAAAGCTAAAGACAGAAAACTAGATAATGAGAAAGAGACAGAGAGTCAGAGAGAAATGGAGCAGAGGAAGTGAGGTGGACAGAGAGGGGCTGTTCTTGAATTAAATTGATATTATGCTGAAGTTATTAATTTTAAATTTGTTGTGTGTGAAATCAGCATGGTTTCAAACAGTGATGCTAAGTAATCCACAAATAGAGGGAGAAATATTGGAATATGCTTTATAAATTTAATGATGTCAAATCGGCAAGCATTTATTAAGCCCCTACTGTGTGCCAGGCACTGTGCTAAGCACTGGGGATATGAAAAAAGGCAAAAACAGCTCCTGCCATCATCAAATCTCTCTCTTCCCAATGGGGAAGACAACATCCAAATGTCTACTTACATACAAAACATATGCAGGTTAAACTGGAGATTACCTCAGAGGCAGGCATTAGTAGGATTGGGTGTGAAGGGCAGGCTGGAGAGGGGATAGGGTGATATCCCAGCAAGCTTTCTTGCAAAAAGAAGGTGAGATTTTAGCTGAGACTTGAAGGAAGCCAGGAGGTAGAGGAGAGGATGGACAATATTTCAGGGATAGGGGAGAGACAGTGAGAAAATAGAGACAGCAGATGGGATTTGGGATTTTATGTTTGTGGAATAGCAAGGAGGCGAGGATTATGTGGAAGAAAGTAAGGTGTAAAAATACTGGAAAAGTAGAAATGGGCCAGGTTATAAAAGGTTTGATACCTATAGAGAGGATTTGAGATTTGATACTGAAGCTAATAGGAAGCCACTTGAGTTTGCTGAGTAAGGAAATGGTCATGATAAGACCTGTACTTTAGGAAGACCACTTTGGTAGTCGATTGGAGGATAGCTTTCAGTAGGAAGAGATTTGAGGAAGGGAGTTCAACTAGCAGGCTGTTGTAACAATCCAGGCATGAGGTGAGGAGGGTCTCCCTCAAGGTGGTCTGTGTCAGGAAATAATGAATGATGAAAAATAAGTTACTAAGTTCTGAATGTGTGATAAGCTCTGGGCTAAGCACCAGGAATAGAAATACAAGAAACAAAGACAGGGGCAGCTAGGTGGCACAGTGGATAGAGCTCCGGCCTTGTAATCAGAAGGACCTGAGTTCAAATCTGACCTTAGACACTTTACACTTACTAGCTGTGTGACCCTGGGCAAGTCATGTAACCCCAATTGCCTCACCAAAAAGAAAAAAAAAGTAAAAACCCCAAACCAAAAAACAAAACAAAACAAACAACAACAAGAAAAAAAAATCCCAAAAAAGCAAGTAACAAAGAAAATCCCAGTCCTCAAAGAGCTCACGTTCTAATGGGAGAAGTGGTAGCCAAGGAGGGACACTGTGGTTTAAACAATTCAAGAAAAAGAAGAGGCAGGAGAAGGGTACACAGAAGGGTATATTGACACACTCCATCCAGGAACAATGTCAGGATGGATTTGATCATGGTTCATGATTCAAGAAATGGAAATTTGGCAAGAGAATAAAGAGAAAAGGGTACATACGTGGCAATGACGAGATGACCAGAGAGTAGGGGGGAAGTGAAGTATGGATGAGACTTTTCTGAAACAATGGACCAAGAGCAGTCAATGAGTAGTCAGGGTAGTGGGGACCCAGTGTGGAAGTTCCTGGTTAGAGAGTCTCTAGTGTGAGCAATCAGGAGGTTTGGCAAGGCTGTGGAGGATGTAGCTGGAGAGCAGCAAATGTGCCATGATAGATAATCCATTAGCAAGGATCTAGTGACAATCCGTAGCATGTATACATACATGCATACACACACACACATACACACACATACACACATCTATATATATATATATATACATATGCTCCCAATTATATGTTAAAACAAATTTTAATACTTTAAAAAACAGTTTTGATTTCCAAATTCTGTCTGCTCACTTTCCCTCCTCCCCCCTCCCTGAGCTGGTAAGCACACAGATATAGATTGTACATGTGCAATCAGGTAAAACATTTCCATATTAGTCATTTTGTGTAAGAAGATTAAAAAAAAAAAGAATGAAATAAAGACAGTGAAAAATAGCATGCTTCAGTTGTATTCAAACAATATCAGTTCCTTCTCTGGAGGCAGATAGCATGATTCATCATTAGTCCTTTGGAATTTGCTTGGATCATTGTATTGCTGAGAATAGCTAGGTCATTCACAATCAAACAATATTGCTGTTACTGTGTATAATGTTCTCCTGGTTCTGCTCACTTCACTTTGCTTCAGTTCATATAAGTCTTTCCAGTTTTTCCTGAAATCATCCTGCTCATTGTTTCTTATAGCACAATATTCCATTACAACCACGTACCACGGTTAGTTTAGCCATTCCCCAATTGATGGTGATTCCTTCAATTTCCAATTCTTAGCTACCACAAAAAGGGCTGCTATAAAAATTTTTGTACAAATAGGTCTCACACCCCGCCCCCCCTTTTTGATTTCTTTGGGAGATAGACCTCAAAGTGGTATTGCTGGATCAAAATGTATGCACAGTGTTATAGCCTTTTGGGCATGGTTCCAAATTGCTCTCCAGAATGGTTGGTTCAGTTCACAACTCACCAACAATGCGTTAGTGTCCCAGTTTTCCCACATCTCCTCCAACATCCATCATTTTCCTTTTTGTCATATTAGCCAATCTGATAAGTATGAGGTGGTACCTCAGAGTTGCTTTAATTTGCTTTTCTCTACTCAATAGTGATTTAGAGCATTTTTTTTTACCTTTGATTTCTTTATCTGAAAACTGACTGTTCATATCCTCTGGCCATTTATCAATTGGGGAATGACTTATATTTTTATAAATTTGACTCAGTTTTCTATATATTTGAGAAATAAGGCCTTTACCAGAGATATTGTTGCAAAATTTCCCCCCAATTTTCTGCTTTCCTTGTAATTTTGGCTGCATGGGTTTTTTTCATACAAAAAGTTTTAAATTTTATAGAATAAAAATTATTTTATATTTTAATGCTCTTTATATTTTCTTTGGTCCTAATTTCTTCTTATCCATAGATCTGACAGATAAACTATTCCTAATTTGCTTATGATATTATTCTTTATGTGTAAATCACGTACCCATTTTGACTTAATCTTGGTATGTGAGATGTTGGTCTATACCTAGTTTCTGCCCTAAATCCATAGCATGCCACACACTATATTAGAAGAAACCAATTTACTCTTTCCCTACCCAAGATGACACGATAAGAATGAAATGTTTTTTTTCCAATCTAGAATATTTCCTCTACATGAGTTCAGGAGTAATCAATAAATGTGGGTGCAAATGAAGCAAATTCATTTCCCCTGATTGAGGGACAGTTTGGATTATATCTGACCACCTAAGTGCTCCACAGTGATGTCTACTGATTGTCACAGCAGATGGTCTACAGAATGGACTTGGGCTTGGCCTATATAACTGGGCAGTTCATTGAACTTAGTCAAACAATCAGAAAGTGTACGTGCATTCATATATGGATCATAATGTTTAGCATTTTGTTGGGTGGGATGAATTTGAAGGCCCCCCTTCCAGCTCCAAATCTCAGAAAGGCATGTGGGGTGGGGGAGGGAGGAGGAAGGAAGGGAAAAGGAGAAGGAGGAAGTAATTCTAACAATATGGACTGTTGCCGGGTCCAAAGCACTACGGCATAAATCCTCTCCTAAGGGCCCCTTCTCACTGGAGCCACATTTATGGGAACCTGGCATGAGAAAGAATAGGCTCCTCTTCCCAACAGACACTCCTACCTGGAGGAACTAGGGAAAAAAGAGCTGAAAGCATAGGTTTGAGATCTTTTCTTCTCTAATGGGGCAATAGGAAGGTGCTCTTTATACAATATGCATGAATATGGGGCAGCTATTTCCTCCACACAAAAGAAATGTTAAACACATAATGCCAGCAAGCACACATTGACAGAAAGTCTTAAAACAGGATTCAGTAATTTAACATACCACTACTGTTATACCCTCCTGGGAGGTTGATAATTAAACCGTATCAGACAATAAAATAGTTCTTAGGAATACAGAATATGCAGTTTTACATTTTGCTTCAATTTTCACTGTCCCTTCAAGGTCTATCTCTTGATATTCAGATGTGCTCTTACCAGAGGACATCTTCAGTGCAGAAGCTTCTCACCTCAATCAATTCCACCCAGTAGACCTAGGACTTCCAGACCTTTCAAACTCACAAGACCTCCTTCATATCTGGAAATGTTCGTTTTGAGATCATTATATTTGTTGACCTAAGATTAGACAAGGAAACACAAAGAAGAAATAGTCCAAATCCAGGGTTAGGCCTCCCTATGTCCTTCACCTGCTATGGATTAGCTTGGGGGGTGGGGTGAAGTGCCTCCTCCTTCCTCCACCAGTAGGAGGATTTCTTGGGACATGGAAAGTCCTAGGAAGAAGAGAAGCATGGGTGGAGTCACTCCCTTTTTAAACATGAGTCATTGGCTCTCTCTAGTAAGTATTCAGAGGATGGCTTTGTCCACCTCTGAATGCCCTTCATTGCTGAATCGCCAGAAGAGCCAAGGTCTTCATTGTCTTCAAAGGGAGAGAGAAATTGATGCTCTTCATTTGTGAACCAGTTGACTTGGCATTTGGTACACCCAGTACTTAAGCTTGCTGATTTCTAGGGTAGGTGCTATAGGCTATATTTTTCTAGGAGTGAATGGGACTTTCCGTGAGCTCAGATGTTCCTTATTAGGAAAGTCCCATGATAAGAAATCCAGGATAAAGTTAAATGAGAAATCCATATCTGTTGTCAACTGATAGGCAGCTTAGGTGGTGCAATGGAGAGCACTCTGGGCTTGGAGTCGGGAAGACCTGGGTTCAAGTTCAGACTCCGACTCTTACTAGTGATACATCCATGGACAAGCCACTTCACCGCCCAGCCTCAGATTTCTCATTTGGAAATTGAGGGGGTTGGATTGATGACCTCTAAGGGTTATTCCAGCTCTAGATCTGCATTCCTTTGTCACTAATGATGACAAAGAAGTATGTCATGGAGACAGTGACATTTGTGTTCAAGGTTTTTAGATTTTTCAGAACCCCCAAAGCACACATGAATCTGTCATTGGTGTTTCCATGCCAGGACAGCTACTGGGGCAATGAATTAATCATTCCATCATTCAAGGATTTGTTAAATGCCTAATATGTCCCCAGGGCTATCACATTCTGTGGGGGCATATAAAAGGATAACAATGACATTTCAACAGTACTTTCAAAACTTTACAAAGTGCTGAATGTAACTGATCTCATTTGGGCCCCACAACAACCTTGTGAGGTTAGTACATACAGACAGTGTTAATATTTTTATGGACGAGGAAACTGAGGCTAGAGTGGTTAAGAGGTTTGACTATGACCCAAAAGCAAGCGTAAATGTCAGAGTCATGGGGATCATTTATTAGGCATGTAATATGTGCCAGGAACTGTACTCAGCACTAGGGATATATTTCAAGCTAGAAGTAACACTCGACATTAGGGTACCAAACTTCCCTCATTTTTCCACATGAGAAAACTGAGGCTCAGAGAAGGATGTGTCCCTTCTGTGTCACACAGGGAGTAAGAAAGTGGCCACAATGGAACACAAAACCAGAGTCAGATCTGTGACTCGATATTCAGCATCTCGTGAATAGCACCATAGTGTCTTCTATTCTACAAGTGAGGAAACTGAGGACCAGAAAAGGGAAGCACAAGGAGTGAGTGGCATTTGAGTCCAGGTTTCCTGGGCCCTCAGTCAAGCATTCAAGTCACTACACCCTGAAGCAGAAGACATGGTCCCTCATCAGATGTGACAATCTCTTTGGGAAGATGAGACATGTGTACATATTTTTTAATGGAGATGAAATTCCATTACTGTAGGGAACTCGTGATACAAAAATTTCATCTACCAAGAGGCATGAGAGCTAAAAGAAGTGATGCTCATTGCTTGCTGTATTTATCCTGAAGAGGGGTGGTATGACAGGAAGGCTAGAGAGGCAGTCCAGAGCCAAGATAATCCGAGGTTAAATTCTGTGTCTGACACATCTTGGCCGTGTCCTCCTGGTGAAATCACTTAACCTCTCAGTGCCTCCAACAACTCTAAGACTATGAGGTACAGATGGATGGCAAGCTGCACCAGTGGGTTGCATTTCTACATTGGGAGTTCTCCCAGGCTGAGAAATCCCAAATCCAGCTTGTCCTCCCCTAAAAAAAATAGTCCTTATTTGGGCTGTCCTTTCATACAGGACACCCTCCTAAAATGAGATCTCTTTGAAAGAACCATAGGCTCTGCTTCTGGAACCACCATGGAGTCTGAGAAGTGAGCTCCTGGGTTTCGTGGCCTGGAAGTAGGTTCTCCCCTCACTTCCCAGCCATCATCTCCAAGCTATGTTGACTCCTGTCTACTTTCAGTTGCTTTTTAGGACTATCTTCCCTCATTATAAGGCAAATTTCTTAAGAGCAGGAATTGGCTGGCTGGCTTGTAAATGCATCTCCAGAGCTTAGCACTGAGCTTAGAACACAGCTTGATCAGTCATGCGTAGTCACTAAATACACTGAAAAATAATCAGATACAATGCATATTGTATAATTTGAATGACAGGATGATATGGATGTGATTCAGGCAGAAGAAGATGCAGGACCTGCAGGTACCTTGGAGAATTCTCACATCAGTTCTATGCAAAGGAAAAGGGAGATGGGGTGCAGAGGAAAGAGGACTGGAAAAGAGGAAAGTGGATTCCAAACTCCCCCAATCCCATCCCTTTCTTTTGAAGAGAGAGAAGCAGGCAAAGAGGCAAAAGAAAACCAATTCTAGGCTGTAGCCTGTATTGGTCTAAGTGAGATTCAGAACATTGGAATGGGCAGCCTTTGGGCCCACGTGGTCTTAGAGGTGGCCTTTTTTGACAGAAAGAACACTTACTCCAAAGTCAAAGGACATAGGTTTGAATTCTGGCTCTGCCACTTGCTACAAGGGTAGGCAAGTCCCTTCACCTCTCTAGCCTCAGTTCCTTCATCTGTAAAAATGATAATCATTCTCTCTGGGTCTCAGTTTTCTTGTCTGAAATGTGAGAAAACTGTTCTAGATCTCTAGGGCTCTCCTGGGTTCTAGATCTATGATCTTAGAAATCCCAGAAAATATTCATCAGGTCACTTCAGCTCCATGGTCCACAGTATTCTCATCTTTAATATAGAAGATACCAATACCTTGTGCACAGCAATATGCTTACATAAGTATGAGCCATCATGAGTATTTATGGAGTCCTAGACAGAGGGAGTAGCCACTTAACAGTTAAAAGTTCTAGGCTCTCTGGGAGATTTGCCATAAGCTTGCAAATAGGACAGGAAGTGACCAGAAATTACCTTCCTCTTGCCTCTGCAGAAATTGTATTATTGTTATTCTGTTTCAAGAGTTGGACAATTGTAAAATTAATTAGAAGATTTTGGAAGACTCCTCCTTGGGGCTGGGAGTGAGAGAGACAGGAAACTCTTGCATAAACTCTAGCAATAGCTTCTGAATAGATCTCCTGCCTCCTGGCATTCTCATCTCTAATCCTCCCCATAGCTGCCAAACAGCTAGGCTCTGACCCTCTCACTTTTCTGTTCAAGAAGCTTCAGTGACCCCCATCCTTGAGGATAAAATAAACTCCACTGTTTGACACGTAAAACCTTCGTGATACAACTCTTCTCTATGTTTACAGGCTGATTGTATGCTACTGCTCCCATGGAGTACTACTATTACTTAGCTAGAGACATGCATGTGTAATGGCCTGTGTTCATTGGTCTTCACAAAGAGAAGTAGTTCTGAGATGTCTAAATAATGTTATTTGTGGTTTTCATCCGTTTTGGTATTTCAGGGGGAAAAGAAATCTATACCTCTGCTATCAGATTAGGATTATATTAATTTGAAGAACTAAATTATAAAAGCTAAAAGATGACTTTTATTGAGTTGAGTTTCTTCCTCCATGTAAAGCACCCTCATAAGATGATTGCTATGTACCCTCAGGTATTAGAATGTACAGGTAACTAACACTTGGTCCAGACTTCATGAAACTATAATGACAATATCCTTCCAACAGATGTCTTTGGGAAGTTGCAGCTCGAGAGCATTGCAGGTGTTTGCACATATCTGGCTACTTGGCCCATTAGAGATTCCTCCTCCAATCCCTCTCACTGGTTTCTATCATTTGGAGCATCTAAGGAAGAAATACAGGAAATCTACTTTAAAATTATTTTGCTCTATATTTGGAAAAAAGGTTGATCTGAAGTGAAGTGGAAAAGAAAAACACACATCACCAAAAAAGGTGAAATCACCCTTCCCGATGGGATACACAATTTTGGGAAATACATCAAGTTTTTCACCCATTCTGAAAGAAAATCAAGGTGATGGAGCTTCTCCACTTTCTGTGCAAGCCACGAAGAATGTCAAGGGGAAAACAGAGTGAACCAAAAGATCCAGGTCCAGCAGTCCAGGGAACAGGTTGAAGCCTTAGTCTCCCTAATAGGACTCCTTTCTCTTCACAAGTTGCCAAGTGGTTGAGAAAATAGGATTTGGATCCAAAGTCGAGATCAGATGGATTCGGGATTGCCATGAAAACCAGCCTTAAAAAAAGCCAAAACCAAAACCAAAAATGAGGTCTCTTCTTGCTGGTGCCTCTATGAAGTGATTTAGGCTCTGTCTGGGGGGCTTAGGGCATTTTCCTTGCCTCCTTTCCAGGTGATTATCACTAAGTCCCTGGCAGGCTGTTAATCTATTTCTTCATTAAATTGCTTATCCATAAGTCTTGCTGAATCTTACGAGGGATTTGACTAAGATAACTTACAGCTTTGTTTTTCAGAGAATTGTGCAGTTGGACAAGCTGTATTTCCCCATAAATCCACCCTCCTGATGTAGGTGTTTCATTGCATACCTTCATAGGATCCACTAGATTTCCTTAGGTATTCCTAGTTTCATCCTGTGGCTGTTTTTCTTCATAGAAAAAAACAAAATCTGTCCCACATCCAAGGGTTCAAGGTAGCTGACGTGCTCAGCAAGCTGACGGGATTCTTTCCCAAGGTAGGCTCATCGTGGTGGCCCTTAATAGGGCTTCAAAATCAGGAATCATCAAAAAGTGAAAGCATCATAAGTATACTGCCCAGAAATTTCAGAAGGTTCTAACATGGATTACAGTGTGTTCTAAAAGCCATTCCAGGGGATGCCCAGGTAGTTCGGGGAAACATCAAAAAGGGCAACTTAGTTTCCCCAGGGAACTGAGAACTGACCTCTTCCTTGTTCTATTTCATCTGACCAGCCCCTTTGCGATGGAGCTGAGAGAAAGGTCAAGGGTTTATTTTAGTGAACTGTTAATGTGGCTGGAAATATACATTTTAGAACTTCTGTAGATACCAGGTTTTACTCGGGCATGAATTTTGTAGTGTTTAACAGAACAAGATACGATGTTCCCCCAGGCACCCTTTCCCTTTAACCTCATTGTAAATAAGCATGTGTGAAACGATGAAAAAAATATTACATTGAATTCTGATTATTCAAAATGTGTGCAGAGAATTTGTGCATTTTTTTAAAAAATGAAAGTATTTAGATCTAGATATTGAAGGTAGTAAAGGATTCATAGTTTCAGGTAGAATCCTCATTTTGTGGATGACCAGGTTTGTGAAGTGCTCTTTTTTTTTATTGGTGACAAAGTTTGGAATAAAAAGTAAAATCTTTAAAAAGAAAGTAGTATACTTTTATCACTACACTACTAAAATGCAGGCCATTAGCCCATGAGTAAGGGAAGCTTCATAGGCATATATCTGCATTTCATGTGGTCTTAAAAAACCTACACTCTCTTTTCAGAACACTTGAAACTCTGAAAGATTTGTAGTTTTTCATTCTCCTTGCTTATTAAAATAGAAGCTGTAAGAAATGAGTCCACACTCAATGTGATCAGCTTCATGCTGTATCTCAGTTCTTTCTTTCTCTGTTCCAGAATTATTTTATCAAAGTATTTGATTATATATGTTTCTCACTTCATCTCCCTAGGCATTGTTTTTTTCATCAGCAAAATGGGTATAACTACACTGATGGCCACCTTTCTCACATGGTTATCGTGAAATACTTTATGTAAAACACTTTGAATAATTTCTCTTCAGTTTTGATCGCTATATTTTTTTACAGCACTTCGATTTCTTGACATATTCTTCTCCCTTCCTTACCCAGAGAGCCATCCCTATAAATACATAATAAAAATGAAAAAGAAAAAAAAAGCCAGTTGATTTGTAAACTTAAAAGCCATTTATACATGGCAACCAAACATTTTTTCCTAGAACGACCAAACTGCCACCAACATGGGAGTCCCCTAGGGTCACTGTTCCTTAGCGATGGCCATATCTACAATGTGGCCCACACACAGGATGCTTTTCTATCCTACCTCATAGATAGACCACATGTGTCCCAATAGATTAATCATTATTTTAGATATCTTTGTGCTGAAGGGAGTGAATACTGGACTAGATATCAGAAGACCTTTCCATGTGACCTTGGACTCAGCACCTCTTAAGCCTTACTTTCTCTCACCTGCAAAATGGGGCAATGCTTTGCTGACTTTATAGAGTTGTCATGAATTTCTTTTTTCTTTTTCTTTTTGTCGGATAATTAATTTATTTTTAGTTTTCAACATTCACTTCATAAGATTTTGAGTTTTAAATTTTCTCCTTCTCCCACTTCTTCCCCCCCACCCCAAGATGGTGTACAATCTGATATAGGCTCTATGTATACATTCATGTTAAGCATATTTTTCCATTAGTCATGATGTAAAGAACAATTAGAACTAATAGGAGAACCACAAGAATGAAGCAATAAAACAAAACAACAAAGGAAATGGAGAGCAAATAGTCTGCTTCCATCTTCATTCAGACTCCACACTTCTTTCTCTGGGTGTGTATAGTAATTTCCATCATGAGTCTTTTGGAGTTGTCTTAGACTGTTGCATTGCTGTGAAGAGCCAAGTCTATCAAAATCAGTTATCCCATAATGTGGCTTTTACTGTGTACAGTGTTCTCCTGGTTCTGCTCACTTCACTCTAAATCAGTTCATGTAAGTCTTTCTAGGTTTTTCTGAAATCATCCTGGTCATTGTTACTTATAGCACAATAGTATTCCGTTACATTGATATACCACAACTTGTTCAGCCATCCCCCGATTGATGGGCATCTCCTAGATTTCCAATTCTTTGCCACCACAAGAAGAGCTGCTATAAATATTTTTGTACAAGTGGGTTCTTTTCCCTTTTTTATGATCTCTTTGGGATACAGTACTAGAAGTGGTGCTAGGTCAAAAGGTATGCACAATTTTATAGCCCTTTTGCCATAGTTCAAATGGTTCTCCAAAATGGTTGGATCATTTTACAACTCCACCAACAATGCATTAGTGTTCCAATTTTCCCACATCTTCTCCAACATTTATCATTGTCTTGTTTTGTCATGTAAGCCAATCTGATAAGTGTGATATGGTGCCTCACAGTAATTTTGATTTGCATTTCTCTAATCAATGGTGATTTAGAACATTTTTTATATGTCTATAGATAGCCTTAGTTTCTTCCTCTGAAAATTGCCTATTCATATCCTTTGACCATTTGTCAATTGGGGAATGCCTTTTATTCTTATCAGTTCAACTCAGCTCTCTATATATGAGGCCTTTATCAGAGACACTGGTGTAAAAATTCTTTCCCAGTTTTGTGCTTCTCTCCTAATCTTAGATGCATTGGCTTTATTTGTGTAAAAAACTTTTCAATTTAATGTAATAAAAATTGTCCATTTTGCATTTCTTAATGTTTTCTATCTCTTGTTTGGTCATAAATTCTTCCCTTCACCATAGACCTGAAAGGCAAACTATTCCTTGCTTTTCTAGTTCCCTTATAGTATCAGTCTTTATATCTAAATCCTGTACCCATGTTGACTTTATCTTGGTATAGGGTGTAAGATGTTTTTCTATGCCCAATTTCAGCCATACATTTTCCCAGCAGTTTTTGCTAAATTCCTTATCCCAGAAGCTAGAGTCTTTGGATTTATCAGATAGTAGATTATTATAGTCATTGACTGTTGTGTCTAGCATACCTAACCTATTCAATTGATCCACCACTCTATTTCATAGCCAGTACCAAGTAGTTTTGATGATTGCTACTTTATAATACAATTTAAGATCTAGGTCACCTTCCCTTGCATTTCTTTTCATTAGTTCCCTTGATATTCTGGAGTTTTTATTCTTCCACATGAATTTTGTTATTGTTTTTTCTAGCTCTATAAAATAATTTTGGTAGTTTGATTGGTATGGTACTTAATAAGTAAATTAATTTAGGTAAAATTGTCATTTTTATTATATCATTAGCTCAGCCTACCCATGAGCAACTGGTGTTTTCCATTTATTTAGATCTGACTTTATTTTTGTGAAAAGTGTTTTATAATTGTGTTCATATAGTTCTTGGGTTTCTTTTGGTAGGTAAACTCCAAAATATTTTATAATGTTGGCAGTAACTTTAAATGGAATTTCTCTTTCTATCTCTTGCTCCTGGACTTCGTTAGTAATATACAGAAATACCGATGATTTGTGTGGGGAGTTGTCATGGATTTCAAGTGAGAAGTAAAAGGGATTTGAAAACATTAAATAATCTTGTGAGAGCAAAGATTGGAAGGGACCTTAAAGGTCAACTAGACGAACTGCCTCATTGTCTAGATGAAGAAACTGGGGCACAGACAAAGGAAAATATTTAGCCAAAATAACACAACCAATAAATGTGTGTGTGTATGTACACATATATACATATACATATATACATATACATACATATACACATGTGTATGTATGTATATACATATACATTATATATAATTATAAAGTGATAGAGTTTTTACAATGATAAGTGATTTATAATTATAAAGTCTTATTTCTTGGCCCTGAATATCCATGTGATAGTCAGAAGGAGTATATACATTTGGATAATGCCTAAAAAATTGGAATCACAAAGCCTCGGAGTTAGAACAGATCTTAGTGACCTCCTAGGTCAATCCAGAGCTGACCACATCCCCTTTATGATGTAACTGATGAGTGACCATCCCTCCTTTCCCTAGAGAACTCCCTCCCTGCTGAGGCAGGCCATCCTGCTTTGGGACAGCATCAATGGGTAGCCTCTTTGCACCTTCCCACATTGCTCCTAATTCTGCATTCCAGTGCCAAGCAGAAACATCTGGTGCCTCTTTGTCTTTGAAGATGCCTCTCATGTTCCCGCTCAATATTCTCTCCTCCAGATTCAATATCACAATTCCTTCAGTCAGTCTTAATGTGACTTGAACTGAAGGCCCCTTGTGATTATGGGTAACCTCCTCTGGAAGCCCTCCAGCTTATTAATGTCCTTCCTAAAATGTGGCACTAAGAGATGAGTACAACACTCCTGATGTCTAACCAGGCCGAATATAGCAAAGACAGTCACCTCATGATTCTTTACGCATATGGTGCCATCCATGTTTTTTTAAAGGCAGTAAAACTTTAGAATATTTGTTGAGTTCATTTACTTTCTTTCATGAATCATGTCCAGCATTTCACTGAAAAGAGCCCTGGTTTTGATTTCAGACAACCTGGGTTTCAATTTCAACCATGCTACTCACTAACTTTGTGACCTTGGGCAAGTCATTCACCCCTGAGCCCACCATGGTTCATCTGCAAAGCGAGGGGAGTTGGACTGAGGTCTCTTTCAGCTCTACATCCTGTGACCCCACTTCAGCCTAGGCAAATGTCAGGGACTGCATAGGTCAGGAGCTCTGGGGGAATTTTTAAAAGACTGAGGTCATTCTTTTCCCTCTCTCTCACACATTTTATCTTATTGTCCCTCTTTCTCTATTTTGTTCCTTTTTGTTCTCTCTTTATCTCCTGTACTAGGCATTTCATTCTCTCTTCCTCTCCTGTGTTTGCTTTCTCGGTCTCCATTTCTCTGTTTCAGTTTTTTAAAAACAATTCTCTGTCTTTGTCTCTTTATTTATTTCAGGCTCCCCTTCTTGCCCTCTTTCTCCCTCTCTGACTTTCCATATGCCTGTATGTCTCTGACTCTGTGTCTCTATCTCTGTCTGTCTCTCTCCCTCTCTTCCTTCCCTTTAGCCCCAGGCTGGCAACATGTGCTTGGTGAGTAGCCAGTCTTTTATTCTGACCGTAGTTGTCCCAGGGAGAAGACAGTGAGAAAACTTTGGACTGTATATTCTCCTGGCTACTAGCCATCCGTTAGAAAAGGAAATTCCCACGGGAGCAAACAGATAGTGGGAGCTGATGTCGGAGAGACAGTTTCCTCCTCTCCTTCCCACAACTCATTGTGAAACCAAGTTTAAAGGCTTTGTCAAGTCTATAGGTGACCTAGTAATTTAGTGTTTGATAAATTCAAAGACTCCAATTCCTAGGTTAAGAGCTCACTATTTCACCAAGACTTCTGGGAAAACTGGAAGGGTGTGTGGTAGAAGCTAGGTGTAGACCAGCATCTCACACTGCATATCAAGGTAATCTCCAAATGGATATATGACTTTAGCATTAAAGGTGATATCATAAGCAAATTAAAGGAAGAATGAAGAAATTCATTTTCATAGGGAAAGAGTTCGTGACCAAACAGGGGATAGAGGACATTTTATAACATAAAATAGACAATTATAATTACATAAACATTTCAAAAAGTTTTTGCTCAAGCAAAATCAATGTGAATAAAATCAGAAAGGAAATATAACTGTGAAAAAAATCTTTGAATAAACTTTCATTGATAAGAGTCTCATTTCCAAGATGCACAAGGAAATGATTCAAATCAATCAGAACAAGAGTCATTTCCTAATCGGTAAATGGCCAAAGGATATGAATGGGTAGTTCTAACAAAGAAATTCAAGGTAGAGATAGCTACATGAAAAAAATGCTCTAAATTATCAATAATTGCCAAAATGTAAATTAAAGCAATTCTAAGGTTCTGCCTCACGCACACCCTATTGGCAAAGTTGACAAAAAGGGAAAATGATGAATGTTGGTGAGGCTGTAAGAAACAGGCATCCTGATGCATGGTGGTGGAACTATGAACTGCTGCAGCCATTGTAGCCAGTAATTTGGGATTATGGCCCCAAAGTCAGGGAATGTACCCTTCTACCCAGCAATACTAGGGGAGCGACACTCACTACTAAACATGCACCCCAAAGAGATTTTTTTTAAAAAGAGGAAAAAGACCTGTATGCAGAAAAGTGTTTAGAGAATCACTTTGTATAGTAGCAAAGACCTGGAAACCAGGGAAGGGAGGAAGGACGTCTATTGTGGAATGGCTGGACAAATTATGGCATATGAATATAATGGATCACTATTGTGCTTTAAGAGATGATGAGAGGGACAGCTTCAGTGACACTTGGGAGGACTCATATGAAATGATGCTAAAGAAACTGGGAAAAACCAAGAGAACGATATGTACCATGATAACACACACATCCTAGATTTATGATCTTATGACCTATTGCCCCAACCTGGCAATAAATTGAGATCCCCAATTGGGACTCCAGTCTTTAACACCAGCACTAGAGGTATTTTCCAAGATGGGGGACTTTATTGAATAATGTGTTGTCCTTTATCTACATTGTGACCCATTGCCAGAGAGATGACCATCTGCAAATAGGCATGATGTCCATATCAGGCCCAGCCTGAGAAGAGGGAATCCAGGCTCAAGCTCACAATTGGTCCATGAGCAGAAAAGTTTTCAAATTTAAAATTGAAGTTCAACAAGGCTTTCAGAAGCAACTTACAGAAGGAAGAAATCCTGTCTAGAATATCCTTCTCACCACCCCCACATCTAGTTTCTCCAAAGGAAAAGGAAAAAAAAAAACCTTACCACCGCAAACACATGGCTGCTTCCCTTCCTTGGCCAAATTCCCAAGAGAGAGGCAGATTTGCAAACACCAAAATAGGAAATTTACATAAGAGTTTCAAAACCTTCACAAAATGTGAATAAGATTGATGTCCCCTTTCATTCTATCCCATCTGAATACAGATGCGCTAAAATGGTGGACATGAGGCCAAGTGGGGATGGGCCACTTCTACATCTTTGCAAACCGCCATGCCTAAATAGAGAGGGAAGATTTTCTTTACATTTACCTAGTGGGAACATGCTGGTTGCCTTTCTGCAAAGAGGCATTTCTCTAAAAACAAGCAGAAAAGGCCATACTTCTGAAAAGCAAGGTGGAAGCCTGAGAATGTACAGTATAAGAAAAGCAACATTAAGGAAGTCTTACAAGACCAGAGTTACAGAGAAACTCTAGGGGTGAAGAGAAGCATAAAAGCAAACATGAGTGAGCAGTGATGAAGGACTAAATAAATATAAACTTCTTACATTCAAATATAAGGAGATGATGGAAGCATCCCTTCTGAACCCTATCATCATCAAGGTTTATAGAGGGAGTCCAATTAGACAAGGCCCGGGGGTGGTTCTACTATGTCTTGATGATGATGAAGGAAAAAGATGGAAAGAGGAATATGCTGGGATCCAGAGGAAGGGAAAGAAAGGTTAGATCAAAATTATCTCCTCTTCTGGGTGCACAAGTAGACATTGATAGTATCAAGGAGGAGAGCGCGGGGAGGATCAGCAGCTGAAATTTGAATCTCACTCTCATCTGAACTGGCCAAAAGAAGAAAAAACACAGAGAATTCCATAAAGAAATATTTTAACTGAACAAAGAAATAGGAGGCAAAGGGGGGAAATGAGAGGGGGAATTAGAGGAAGGACAGATAAAGGGACAGATTAGTCTTAAGCAAAACAAACTCTAAGAATATGCCAAAATACTTATAAGTATTTTTGACGAGGCAAAAAATAGGAATCTGAGGGGGTGCCCATAGACTGGGGAATGGATAAATAAGTGATGGCGTGTGTTGTGTGTATGATAGACTAGTATTGTCCTGAACTGTTATTGGCATAATGACCAACCAAGATTCCAGAACACTAATGATAAAACATGCTCCTACCTCTTCATAGAGAGATGAAGGACTCAGTGCAGAATGAGACAATTTGGGGGAGGCGGAGTGGGCATGACCAATGCAGAAATTAGTTTTGACTGGCTATATATGTTTTTTTTTTCCTTATGTTCTCAATTGGGGATGGAGAGGGGCAGGACTAGGAAGGTGAGAAGACACAGATCTTGACTGATTAAAACAAAGAAAATATGTTTTTTAAAAAGTGAGAGAAGTTAAGGACATGATTCCTCCAGTTGCTGAGTGACCTTGACAGATTGGTTCATCAGTCTGCATATCACTTTCCTCCTAAGTAAAAAATGGTGTTGTACTAAATGACCTTTAAACCTCCTCTCTTTTCCAATATCAGGAACCTATGAACTGTTTCAGGCAGAAAACTTCCTCAAAAGACACCAGTCCAGTTTTCTCTAATTAAATCCCCAGCAAAGCAAGGGATGCTATAGAATAGGTGAGTGATATCACAGAGAGAATGTGCCATCTGAAGTCAGAGGATCTGGGTTCCAGTGCCCACTGCGACACATAGTCCCTGAATGACCTTGGGTAAGTCACTGCTCTGGGTCTCAACATGATTGAAAACTGAGGGTGAACAAGATAAACTTTAAGGGGCCTTCCTGCCCTGAATTGAACCTGTCTAGCTCCCTACTGCTTCATCCTTCCAATATGCGCAATTGAGGCCATGGATGTCAACTGCTATTGTAGGTTCAGCCCTTCCCCAGTGCTGGTACCAATTCAGTTGCTGGTTTGAGGAATATTAGGAGCCCCAGGCCAGCAGCTGCTCCATGACTCAGCAGCACCAACTCAGCCCAGCTGAGCTGCTGAGCAACTCTCCCATTCATACTCAGGCATGGCAGTTGGCTGTCACTTTGACCTTGTAGACCAATGACTGAGATGGTGCAATGTTGGAAGGGCAGTGGGTTCACAGTAATTGGACCTGAGTTCAAATTTCAGCTCTTCAAGTCTGTTTACTTCTCTGGCCTCAGTTTCTTCATCTGTAAAATGAGGGGGGTGGACCAGATGATCTCTGTGGTTCCAGTTTGTAACCCTATCATAAATAGCTCTTCCCTTATGTGACTAAGCCCTACTTTCTATCCCACATGCAGTGATTTGCCTCTGCTTGGCTCCTGTCTGGTCCATATGCTTCAATTCCTCTAGAACTGAAGTTCTGCTCCTTCTTCTCCTCGGTTCTCCAAGGGCTGGGTCCATAACACCAATTGTCCCACCTGCTGATTGTTTGCCTACCAAACTTCACAGTAAAGTTCAGATTTAGTCAAAGGGCTGTACTTGAGGATCTAGAGGGCCACATGCGGCCTCGAGGCCTCAGGCTCCCCACGCCTTCCTAGACCTTGTCCTATCACCTGCTGCTGGCGTGGTCCCCTCCCCACTCACTCCTGGCCACCTCTCTGGTCCAAGCCTCTTGCATGGACCTCCTCTGCTTGACTGTTTTATCCAGATCCCAGTCTGTCTCAATTTCCCATTCTGGTCCATCCTACCACTGGGAGTGTTCTCATTTCCCTCAAATCATCCCTAAGTGGAAGTTCTTCACCTGGGGTCTATGGCTGCATGTCAAACAGTCGGGGAACTTGAATGGGAACAAAAATGTTACCCTTGTCTTCTCTAACCTCTAATCAAAACTGAGCATTTTCCTTCAGTTATTCAAAGGCGTGGCTCTGAGCAGCCATAGGCTTCACTTGCCCACCGGAGAGACCCACAGACAAGTAAGGTTTAAGAAGCACTGTGGCCTCGAGCCACTGCTCCCCAGTGCTCACCACAGTACCTGTCCATCAGAGAGCTCCGTAAATGCTAGTTGGGCAGGCGGAGATGGGGCCCTGAGCCATGGCGGTGGCTGTGTGAGCAGAGCGAAGAGCAAGGATGGATGCCCAAGGGGGTGTGGACGGGAGAAGTGGGAGACTTGGCCACTGCCTGGGTGTGGGGGCAGGAAGCAAGTGAGGCAGAGCAATGAATCAAGAGGCAAACAGCTTGCCAACCAAGAGAAAAGAGAGCAGAAAGAGAGAGCACAAGCGCCCAAAATAGTCAGCCCTGCAGCTGGATGTTTCATTGAATTAACTCAGCCAGTAAAGGGCAAGGAAGCGCTGGAAGGCAATTCACAGAAACAGGCAAGGCCTTTGAGCCCAAGTGAGGACAAAGAGTCCAGGCTTTAGGGTGTGATGGGCGTGAAAGCTTGCCAAGCAGGTGAGGCTCCTCAGCCACCCCAGTCCTTCTTGGGGCATGAGCAGGGATGGGGGAAACCCGAGCCTGGAGCAGAGCCTGACTCACACCCATCATTTTTTCCTTTGGACAAAGATATTCCCAGTGTCTGATATTCATTTTCGGAAAAACCAAAGCAAACAAAAGAAATCTGCTGGAACTTGGGCCAGGGATTCCTGGAGGGTGTGCAGTGTCTCACCACAATGGAACTGAATTGTGTAAATAAAGATGCCTGGCTGCGAGGCAGGGTCAGGCAGGAAACTCTGTGGCTTGTGGCTCTTAGTTGGAAACAATCAGCCTGGGATGAGCTGGTGGACGACTCTCTGACCCAGCACCCAAGCCGGCAATCGTGGTGAGGAAGCGCGCACCACCCCACAGACGTGCACACACATGCACATGCATGCACACAGGCATACACACACACACACACACACACACACACACACACACACACACACATAGCACCAATTTCCCTATAATTCTGCACTTTAATCCAAGGAAGGGATGGAGGAGAGGAGGCTCGGGCAGGTTTCTATGTTTGGGGCAGGTAGTGCCTGAAGGTAGAATTTGGTACCTCCTTATTGGGACTGATGCATTCATGCTAAAAATAGCACTGAGATGCAAGATGGTGGCCAGCCTCCATCTGAGCATGAGATAATAGCTGTTACAGTCATCCTACGACCTCAGGCTATGTCTTTAGGTACTGGCAAGTTCTCTTAGGACCATAGGGAAGGGAGGTGACTTGTCCAAGGTCACACAGATCATCAACTCAGCATCATCCTTGCCCTCTGATTCTCATTCCATGTAACCAATCTATTGCCAAAGCCTTATCAATTCTCCCCTCACAACAGCTCTCATGCCTAGCCTCTTCCTCTATTCACATAGCCTACTACCATCCTGAGGGGCGGGCTCCATATCACCTCAGCCTAGACTTTTAGACTCTAGCCTTCTCATTGGCTTCTCTGCCTCACATCTCTCTCTCTCGAATTCACCTGCCAGTCAGCTGCCAAAGTGATTTTCCTAAGATGCAAGTCTGCTCATATCACTCCCCTATTCAGTAAATTCCAGGGGCTCCCTTTTACCTCCCAGATAAGTATAAATCCTCTGCTTGGCCTTAGAAGCTCTCACAGCCTGACCCCTTCCTATCTTTCCAGGCTTCTTATCGATTCCGCCCCTTCACGTCCTCCACCATCCAGAGACCGTAGCCTCCTTTCTGGTCCTCACACATCTCCCATGTCTTTGCCTTAGCACCGAATGTTCTCTCTGCCTGGAACGCTCAACCTCCTCATCACTGCCTAAAACCTGATTCCCTTCCAGGCTCTCCTCCACAGCAGCCTTCAGGCCTTTCTCCTCCCCCACCTCAGCTAGTTTTGCCCTCCTCCAGATTACCTGCTATCTATTCCGTGGGGTGTTACTGTTCAGTTGTTTCAATCATATCTGACTCCATGTCACCATCTGGGGTTTTCTTGGCAGAAATACTGGAGTGGCTTGCATTTCCTTTTCCAGCTCATTTTACAGATGAAAAAAACTGAGGTCCTAGCAAGTAAATAATCTGCCCAAGATCATGTGGGAAGGAAGTGTCAAAAGAGGGATCTGAGCTCAGCTGTTAGCTCTGACTCTTTCTGTAATTCCACCCCACTGTGCCAAAAGCCAGATTCAAACTCAGGCTCTCCTGACTCCGAGGCCATCTCTGTAATGCCTGTATCATTCTGGGGCTCACACCTTGTACACAGTAGATGTTTAATTAATGCTGTTTGAATTTAACCTGAGGACACTGTGAAGTTCTTTATGCTGGTATCCTTATCCCCTCTCTTGCCTTGGACCTCAGAAGCCAGTGAGCTGGGTTCCAGACCCAGGTCTTCATCTCTGACCCCACTACCCTTTCCTATACATCCAATGGGTGGCGTCTACTCAGCCAGGTAGCATCTACTTGACAGCCATGGCTGTAACTGGAGAAGCTAGAAACCAAGGGAAGATCCATGTAGATGGTGGCTTGGCAGGAGCGAAAACAGGGCTCTGCCCTTGGGAGGCATGTTAGCAAACTGGGCTAAACTGGTCCCAACTGGAAGCACAACATGCAGACTTTCTTTGACTCTTACAAGGCTAGAAGCCACTTCAGGTGTGGGAGGGCCTCCTGTGGTAAGGATGGCAGCCATCTCCACCCATCCCTCTTTGTCTCTGTCCAAGTTTAATGAGCAGTTCCTGTGGGGATTTTATATTTAGCCAATCACCTTTATGCTGCAAAGTTTTTGGAAGGCAGAATTTCCTAGCTCCAGAAGCTAAAGGCTGGGGTGTGTGTGTGTGTGTGTGTGTGTGTGTGTGTGTGTGTGTGTGTGTATTTATGAGCTATTGCATAGAATCAGAGCTTTAGACTGGGAAGAGACCTTACAGGCCATGTAGTTTCTAAATTCACAGAGGAGGAAACTGAGGCCAGAGCTTGGCCATGGTCACACAGCTAGTAAACAGTATTGCAGTCATTCGAATCCAATGTTTTTTTCTTAGAATGGTTGGGTTGTATTTGTGTTTGTATATAGGTAGGTATGATGGTATGTATTCGGGCTTGGGAATGCTTATGGTTGCACGTATATGTATGTGTGTATGTGTATGTGTGTGTGACTGTGGTAAATATGTTTGTGTATTGAGGTGGGTTTGTGATTTGGGTTTCTGTGGTATTTGTGAGTGATTGGGATTTGAGGCATACACATTTGTGTGAATACATTTGCGTATTGTGTGAGGTTCTGACTGTATCTATGTTTTTGTGTGATCTTGTGACTGTATATTTGTGTTGTGTGTGACTTGATATATATGTCTATTTGTGGGTCTTTACATTTGTGTTATTGTGCATGATTGTCTTTGTAAATGTGCATGCATGCATGTATTTCTGTATTGTATCACCATTGCATGCATTATTTGTGTTTGTGTGTGCTTGTAATAGTATGAATATGTCTATACATATTTATGCTTGTGTTTGGTGCATGCGCTTGTGTCTTTATCATGTGTGATTGTGGACGTAGTTGAGATATATACTTTATACATAGAGAGACAGCTTTATCTATAGTGAATGTGGTATTAGTGTGTGTTTGGTACAGTGTATTTTGTGCATACGTATACTGTCTGCCTGTGGTTTTGTATTTCTTATTGACCATGTGTTGGTGTGATTGTAATTGTATGAGTACATGTCTGTTCTTGTATGCATTCATTGTATGTGATTGTGCTCCTATGTATTTGTGTGTATGCTTGTATGTTGCAGGACTGTGTGGATGTTTTTGCATGTGATTCTATTTGGTACCTGTGTTCATGTCCATCCGTGATGACCAGATTTCAAATACCAATTTGGTTTGTCCGACGTCAGAAGGTGCCCACATCTTCCGACCACCAGGGAACACCTGTGCATGTTCATGGGCATCCTAGAGAAAAGCCCTTCATATGTCCTGAGTATGGGAGAAGACTCCTACAGCACTCACACGTTTACAGACATCAGAAGATTCTGAGATTTTGTGTGCGTTATGTGCTTGTCCTCATGGGCACATCTGTCCATTTGTGTTTCTACGTGTGTGGTTTTCTTCGCACATTTAAGTTATAGGTATGCTGGTGTGTGTTACATATGTGTTAGTGTACACGTGTGTGACCGTGCTCACAGGATCCCACCTAGCCAGTCGCCTCTTCCTTATGAAGGCTCATCAGTTTTACATCTCCTTGTTATGGATCTGAAGGCTGGGGCATCTCTTACTTGCCTCTTGGAAGAGCCTGAGTGTCTACATTTGTCTCACTGCACATGCCCCCGTGTATCCATGGCAACGACATGTTTTCTGTCCATCCCTCTCTGGGCAGTCCTGGGTCACTGCCCTTGCCCTGGCCAGCTTCCTAACAGCACTGAGCCTTCCCACTTTTAGTGTCTCCTGGCAGTGGGCCACAACCTGTCACCTTCATCCCCCGGAAGTTTGAGCGGCTTTCAGCAAGAGCCCAAATGTTTCACCATCCAGGTTTCTTCTGAAAACCAGCCATTATCTCCTCATCACTTGGCTTTTGGTGAAACTTGCCTTGGGAAAGCAATCTGCCTTGTGGGGAAAGTGTGGCATACAGGGGCTCCGAAGTGTCCCTGGGCTCCCAAAAACTTGTGTAGGAACATGTAGGAAAAATTGCCCCTGAGAGTTTTGGATCATCTCAGTGAAGGTCTCAATTTTCAGCAAACACTATGCTTGGGGGTGACATTCATTTTATTACCAGTAATGATCAGACAACATTTCCTTCCCACCATCATTTTCTTTTATCTGTTGGGAACTAAGGAAATTGAGTTGTTCAGAAGGGCTATTCTCCATACAGTTGGATGAGCAGATCACACATCTAGGGCCCAAAGGAAACCTCTGAAGCCATCTAGGCCATCGCCTTGAGAAACCAAGGCTCATAGATGTGCCCAAAGTCACATGGAGAGGGTGTCTGAATCAGGATTTGAACTCTCCTAACTTCCAAGCCACTTACTGTTCTCTCAACTGGCCCAAAATGATTCTCAGTTCAGCCCCAAATTTGAGAAGTCAAAGTTTCAGCAAAAGATCTAGGGGATCATTCAGCCCAAAACTCTTATTCAATGAAAAGGCACAGAGGGGTTAACTGACTTATCTGAGATCAGTCAGAAGTGTGAACATTCTGGTTTGTCTCATTCCCTGTCTTAGAATGGAGGATCCTTTAAAGTAGGGATTGTTTCCTTCTGTGCCCTTCTATCCCCAGTACCTAACACAGGGCCTGGTACAAAATAGATTCTTAACAAATGCTTGTTGATTTTTAAAAAATTAATTTATTTTGATTTATCAACATTCACTCCCATAAACTTTTGAGTTTTAAAATTTTCTCCCCCTCCCTCCCCAAGATGGCATGCAATCTGATATAGGCTCTACATATACATTCCTATTAAACATATTTTCACATTAGTCATGCTGTAAGGAAGAATTAGAACCAATAGGAGTTTATGAAATCGGGTCATTATGGGAAACGGATCAATTCTATCACAGAACCTCAGAGGGAGATGGCCCCTCAGAGGCCAACTTGTCAAAACCAGTTGGCTTCCAATCTCCTCTACAAGGGACCTGACAAGTTGTTATCCAGTTTTCTGATGGGGAAGCCACCATCGTCAGTGGCAGCCCCTGCCATTTTGGGACAGGAACTCTCTATGACATTCAGCCTACATCCCCATGGTGGCATCTTCCCCTCATTGATCCCAGTTACAACTCCAGAGCCAAGCTGAACATGTCTAACTTCTCATTCACATGAGAGGCCTTTGAATGTTTTAAGACAGTTATTTCTCCTCCCTCTCTGTCATGTCTTCTAGAATAGACCCTCCCAGTTCCTTCATTGGATATCACTTATGTGGCATGGACTGTAAGCCCTGCAGCACCCTCAGTGCTCTACCCTATGTGCTCTCCAGATAAAAATCATGAGGAAGATGATGGGGAAGATGAGGGGGAGGGTAGGTATCAAATACGATCATGGCAGAAGTGATTTGAGAGAGTTTTTTAAAAATCTGTAGAAAGTTATTGGAAGATCACAATATACCTACTCCATACCCTCTGAAAATCTGAGTTCTATGCCACCCAATTAAGGCAACCTCCAAGAAACATGCAGAGAGTGGTATAGAAAGCAAAACTACATCAGAAATTCTGAATTCCCTCTAGTTAAGCTAAGTGCTGGGTGTACAAAGAAAGGCCCAAACAGTCTCTTCTTTCTAGGGGCATACATGCCTTGGGGAGAAACAACGTGTAAATGACCAGCATGTACAAGATAGAAACAGAGGAGGTGGGAGTAATCACAAAGGGGAGGCCACTACCATCTCAGGGGACCTGGAGAGGACTTCTGCAGAAGGTGAGACTTGAGTTGGACCTTGAAAGAAACTAGGGAAATTAGGCTGGAGTGAGGGGGCAGAGCCTGGAGATGGGAGATAGAGCCAGGCCCCTCTGGCCTGGGAAATCAACACATGAGTTCCTAGAGGGCAGGAATTGTTTTCTATTTTGTCTGTGTATCTTCAGAGGTCTAGTATACAGCAGGAGATAAATAAATGCTGATTAATGGATTACCGTCCCTCCCCAAAATTAATTAGATCACTTCTGGGAAGGGTTTGTTTTTCATCAGGACCTCCTCTTTGGCTGGTCATGGACCCAAAACCAAGATTCGTGATTTCTTTGTGCTGTATCTGGACATTTCTCACATCACTCCGTAAAGTAGAACATATTCAGAAGCTTATTTTGAGATGAACAAAGCTGCAGGTAGACCTCTGCCTTGCAAACCTTCTTTAGGCCCCACCTTTTTCCCTCCCAATCTAACACAGAACATTTTGCCTTGAAATTGCTAGTATTCCCTCCATTTTCTCCTATTTCCATCAACCTTGACATGCCATACTTATTTATGAGCCCAGCCAGAGTTGAAATTCTGACACTTCTCTTGTTGACACGTCTGTACCATGCTAGTCATAAACACTCAAAATACATTTGCATCCGGCCCAGGAGACAAAAAATGCTAGGGCTCTTAACAAATGAGATTTCTAGCTCCTAATAAGGAAACAGATTCTGCATCTGGCGAGTTAGAGCAGTTCATCTAGTAGACCCTGAACAAGTGTTTGCTGTGGGCTGAAGGATGGGGATAATGAGTCCCTGATCCTTGCTTCTAGCCTCCCTGGGCTGGCCAGCTTCACAGTTTGGGGGCTAGTGCAGCTTGGCTCTGTTACTCGCATGAAGTAAGCGAGGCATTGTCCCAGGGAGCCAGCCTCTGGTGGGGCATGTTTCCTCGACTTTGGTCCACACCAACAGCCTTCAAAGCCCAGAGTCCTGTTGCTATGGTGTCGCTCTTCCAGGTCCTCCCTTGTTTCCTCCAATCCCTGTAACCCAAGGACCAGACTGCCTCCTCTCTTAGCAAACTGTTATCTTCTGTCCCTTTCTTCCTTCCCCCACCTCAACCAAGACTCATATGGCTTTACTCCCCATGAAATACTTCCTCCCAGCTTCAGTCTAGATAGTAACTGGTGAGAACTGAGAGGAAGGCTCATAGCCCACACTGCAGGAGCTCTGGTAGGCTTGCCTCAGGGTGGGGGAGGAGGCCTTAACTCTGGACTCCATTTGGTCAGTTCCTTCAGCTGTATTCAGGACCTAGGGGGTCAGTCCAGCCTACCCAGTTCTCCAGACATTGGCCAATGAATCAAAATTCCAATTTACTCATTTTCAGTGAGATACAGGTCTTTGGGGGACCAGAACATCCCTATCATCCTGTCCCACAATCCACACTAATCCCTGGCAAGCAATTGTGTTTTCATGGAAAGAGCACCAGGTTTGGAGCCAGAAAACCTGGATTAAAATCCTGCCTTTTCTATTTTCTACCTGCAAGATCTTGGGTAGGTTATTTCACTGCTCTGTGCTTCAGCTACAAAGTGACAAGATTCTCACTGGAATTGGGAAGTCTCAAGTTCAAAACCAGCCTCAGGTACTTACTATCGATGTGGCCCTGAGCAAGTCACTTAAACTCTGTCTACCTCAGTTTCCTCAACTGTAAAATGGCGATTAAAAATAGCATCTAACTCCCAGAGTCGTAGAGATTAAATGAGATATTTGTTAAGTGCTTAGCACTGTGCGTGGCACATAGGTACTAAATAAATCCTCACTCCCTCTCTTCCCTCTTTCCTTCCTTCCTTCTAATAATAATAATAGCTGACATTTAGATGATGCTTTAAGATTTCAAAGTTCTTTAGGCCATTGAAACCTCACAATGGCTTTGCAAACCCACTTCACAGGTGGGGAAACTGAGCCTGAGCTAGAGTAAGACAATTGTCACACAGTAAGTGTCAGAGTCTGGACTGGCTTCCAAGTCTTGACCCCATGTTCAGCGGTTTTCCCAGCACACCATGCTGCTAGCATGGTACCTGGCATCAACTTCCTCAAGTTCTAAAGCTGGAGGTGAGCTGGAAGGAGAGCCAGTGAGAGCAGACGGGTTTCCAGGAGAGACACGCCATTGCAGTAGGATGAGCCCAGGATTCAGAACCAGAAGCCCAGGACTCTGGTCGCTGTCTTCTCCATGTCAGCTGTGTGCTCTTAGGCCCGTGTTGACAGTAGTATTGGCCCCTTCACACATAAGTGATGAGTGTTAATGTTTTGTGAAATTTATCGAAATATCTCCAAACATTTCATAGGCATCAGCTCATGGGGGCCCCAGAATTTCCTCTCAGGAAACAAGACATGAATTCTGCCGAGGTGCGAAAGGCTTAGTCGACCTGTTAAAGATCAAAATGACCTCAGAGGCGCCTTTCACCTCCAGGTCTATGATCCTGTGACTATGAATAACATAAGGACCAAATACAGATATTCCTATATCTCTTTCTCAGATAGGACACAATTACTAGAAGAAGTCACTCAATTTGTTCAAAATTGTCAGCGGATTTTTGGGAATGCAATAAGCATCTTTATATAGTATCTACCATGGGCCAGGCACTGGGCTAAGCACTTTTTTATAATTAGTATTTAATTTTATCCTGGATCTATCTGTCTACCTATCTATCTATACACATATACACATCTGTATCTAATATGAAGACATACATGTGCATGTGTGCACATATATACAAGTACGCACACAGGCAGCTAGATGGTGGTAGTGATTAGCGTGCCAAGACTGGAGTCAGGAAGACCTGAGTTCAAATCCAGCCTCAGACACTTGCTAGCTGTGTGACCCTGGGCAAATCACTTAACCCTGTTTGCCTCAGTTCCTCATCTGTAAAATGAGCTGGAACCACTCTAGGATCTCTGCCAAGAAAACTCCAAATGGGGGTATGAAAAGTCAGACTTGACTGCAATGACCAGACACAAACATATATAGATATATGCGTATTGCATGTATACATCAAGGAAAGTGGGAGGTGGAAGAGGGTAAAAAAGAAGTGTAGATGGCACTCCCCTTCTCCTCTTACCAAATGGGTCAGGTTGAGTTTTCTCTTTGCTCTGGACTCTGACCCATGATGATGCACCTATTCATAAGATTGGGGGATGGTAGCTGTAGACCTGGAAAAGGTCTAAGATGCCATCCTGTCCAACCTCTTTATTTTACAGATGAGGAAACTGAGACCAAGAGAGGGAAAGCTCTTGTCCAAGTCACAACGATAAGAAGTGGCAGTCAGAATTCGCATCAGGTTCTCTGACTCCAAACATCTATTTCATGATGAATCTACATATCAACTATCCCTTGTGGAAGCTGTCACATATGTACTCCAAAGAAGGCCAAAATAGATCACGTCTTGTTTCTCTTTAAGTGTCCAATAGGATGAGAAAGTCAGCTAAGTGAACCTGCATCTGTAATAGCTGAGAATCCTCAGACTTTTAATCTCCTTGAAGTACTGGGCACCATAGGCTCATCCCCCCCAGGTATCCCCCACTGGGTGGTTTCATTCCTTCTAAATCCTTAGCTAATGAATGCCTTCCAAAGGGTATTCTTGAGATTAGGATGAACATTTCACTTCTCCGTTCAGTGAAATGCCTACCTGATTATTTTCATTTCACGGAGAGACAGATCCTGCTGTCAGGCAGACTTTGCTCCCAACTGGTGTCAGGGAATGCCTAATGGATGTTTCTAGATTCTAGATCTGGGTGTACTACATCTTCAGCAGCCAGTGTGTTATGCCTTAAGTATCATGAAGACATTTAAAGTCTCTCCAATAGTAACTAGAAAAAGAAAATACTGTATCTGGATGAAAAGTCTACAAGAAATCACGTAATGGAAAGGATAGTTGATATGTAGGCAGAAAACTGGGCTTGAATCACAAATACCAGAATGGAAAGGAATCTCAGAGATCATCTAGCGGGGTGGGTAGGGAACCTGTGGCCTCGAGGCCACTTGGGTTCCCCTAGGTCCTATAGTGCAGACCTTTAATTGAATCCAAACTCCATGGAACAAATCCTGACCTCAAAGCCACAGGCTCCCCACCCCTGATTATTCTAATCTAAGCCATAACCGAACAGAATTCCATCCTACCATTTCCCAGACAGCCTGTGTTTCTCCCTCCACGGATTTCTCTCCAATGCCCTTACCCAATGGTTCTCCCCCTGCTCATTTCTGATATCTTAACATACAACATGACCCCACCATGTTTTTGACTTTATGACAATTATGGAATCACAGAGTCTTAGAGATGTGAGATATGAGGGATCATTAAGCCAACTCCTTCATTTTGTAAGTGATGAAACAGGCCCAAGGAGGTAATGCTGGTGCCTTCTCCCTTGTCATTACCTCCTCCCCCTCCCCTCAGTTTCAATCTTGTTTGATCTTGGACACATATGCTATATATACATGTGTATATACATATACACATATGCATACATATACATGTACATTTATATATAATGTGTTTTGTGACTGTATTAAGGAAAGTGAGAGGTAGGAGAAAATAGAAAAGAGGCATCTATGTCTCCAACCTTCTCATCTCACCAAATAAGCCAGGTTGTATGCTGTCTTCTCCATTAGACCGTGGCCACATTGAGAGCAGGCATTGTCTTCTGCCTCTGTTTCTATTGCTAGTGCTTAGCACAGCACCTGGCACACAGTAGGCCCTCAATGAGTGCTTTTTGATTTGACTGGTTAAGTGACTTGCCCAAGATCACACAGTAGAAAGTGTCAGAGCTGGCATTTGAAACTGGGTCCTCAGACTTCAAAGCTGACACTCCCACCACTGTGCCAGCTGTTCTCCATTATTCAGTTCATAGAATCATTGATTCAGAGCCGGGAAGAGACTTGGAAGCCTTCAATCCCCTCTTTTTATAGTTGACATGCCTGAAGTCCAGGGTTGAAGTGATTTACCTAGGGTCACACTATGGGAAGTATCTGAGAAAGGATCCAGCTTTCTCTCTACCACACCTCATGTTGCTTTTGAATCAAGTTCAACCCTTCATAGATATGCAAGCAGACCTCATTTTATAAAGCTTTGTTTTACTGTGCTTTGCAGATACTATGTTTTTGTTTTGTTTTTACAAGTTGAAGGGCTGTGGAAACCCTGCACCAAGCAAGTTTATCAATGCCATTTTTCTAACAGGATGTTCTCACATCATGTCTCTGTGTCACATTTTGGTAATTCTTGCAATATTTCAATTTTTTTCATTATTATTATGTCTGTTACAGTGATCTGTGATCATTGATCTTTCATGTTATTATTGTAATTGTTTTGGGGACACTACAAACCACACTCATATAAGACAATGAATTTAATTGATAAATGTTGTGTGTGTTCCAACTAAGCTATTAGACCAGCTATTCCCCATCTCTCTCCCTCTCCCTGGACCTCCCATTTCCTTTATATACAATGATATTGAAATTAGGCCAATTAATGGCAATATAATGGTCCTAAGTGTTCAAGTGAAAGAAGAGCCAATCAATGGGGCAAACTTTATGGTTGTTTTATTTTAAGAAATTGCCACAGTCACCCTAACCTTCAGCAGCCATCATCAAAGCAAGACCCTCCATCAGTTAAAAAAAAAAAGATACACACACACACACATTTATAACTCACTGAAACCCTGATGATGGCTAGCATTTTTTAGCAATAAAGTTTAAATTAAGATACGTACTTTTTTTAGATAATATTAGTGCATATTTAATAGACTACAGTATAATGTAAACACACCTTTTATATTCACTGGAAAACCAAAAAATTCACATGACTCACTTTATTGTGTTAGTCACTTTATTGCAGTAGTTTAAAACCTATCCACAGTATCTTTGAGGTATGCCTGTGTTCCTGTTAAATCAATAAACAAACATTTACTAAATGCCTATGAAGTAAGTGCCTCTGTCCTAGGTGCTGAGGTACTTTGCTAGTACTGTCCAACTGCATAGTCCCTTTCCACCAAATCTCAGTGATACCTCGGATGTCACTCACATGTGACTCCCTGTTTAAATACCCTCCTGGAGGCACCTTAAGAAGACACACACTTTAGAGAATGAATTAAGACAGAGACTGCTCTGAGGAATAGAATTCTGTGAGTGGAAAGGAGGAAGAGCCCAGTTTGAGAAGGAAGTTAGTTAACATCAGGTAAGCTCACTAGAGTGACCTGCTCAGGGAAGTAATATGAGAATACATGGAGAAGACAAGGACATCGAGGCCCAAAGTATCACAAGTGGGTGCATACTCTATGTGTCCATGTGTCTGCTGGAGGACTCTATGGATGCACCTAGCCTTCCCATCACCACTGTTGTGTATAATAGTGGGACAGTGCATCTCAAGATCATAAGGAATAATGTTTTGCTCCTACTATTTTTATGATGCCATCTCAGTAATTTTTTTTTTTTACTTTAAGCTAATGGTGGTCTCTGGCTTACTATTAAAAATAAATGCAGCAATGGGGGCTCACAAACTATAACTTTAGGAGTACAGACTCAAGAGTAAATTGAATCTGGAATAGTCTATCCTCTGGGGAGCCAATTGACAGAATGAAAGTAAGAGAAGGGTAGACCCAAGCAAGATGCAACCTTAGTACTCCCCTTTCTTTGCCCTCCCCCACAAAATTGCTTTGGATTTGCTTTGTATGTATTTTGTATCTGTGTATATACTATAACCTCCTAGCACAGAACATAAGATCCTTGGGGGCAAGGGTGGGTGGGTATGTTTTGATTTTGATCTTTTTTATCACCAGTCTGTAACCCAGGGCCTGGCACAGAGCAGACCCTTAAAAATGCTTATGGAGTTGAATTAAATTAAATTACTTGCTCAAAATTTCATCTGCATGAGAAACTTACTCATTTGGAAACTTCCTGCACTGGTGCAGATTAACACCTCACTGTAACTTGCATTGTGTCTCCTGTACATGGAGAGGTGGAGCCCATTTGTTGGCAAGCAAAGCAGTTTGGGTTAGTGTTCTTTTATGGCCATCTTTAATGCTGGGGAACAGTAGGAGAATAAACACCCCAAGAAAAAATGGAGGCTGAGTAAGGGAACAGAAAGCTGTCTCTTTGGAGGAATTGGTCTTTTGTGTCAGATTCTAAATGGGGCCCACTGTCACTATCCCATAAGAATGTCTTGTGCAACTAGATGAGTTCATGCTGATCACAGCTGTCCCCAAGCCCAGTTGCCCAGAATTCATCCTTTATCACAAAGCAGTCTTCATTGTACTCAAGGAGATTAGCAAAGAGCTCAGAAAGTTTCCTTGAAAATGCCTGAAAGAACATTGTGTACTAGTGCTCAAGTAGGTTCTGACATGCCCCATTTCACTGAGGATGAATTAAATATCTTGGTGAGTAGTTCTTTCTTGAAAGAGACCCAACAGTCATGGCAAGAGACCTAAAGGAAGATGGAAGTTGAAGGCTCCCAGTGAGAAAGGTGATCAGGAAAGGGGCCTAGGTCTCAAACTTTAAAGGCTGCATCTTCCTATTAGCTAGGATGACTTCTGCCTCTTTACAGTAGACTAAGGCCATCTCATTTTGTTCATTCAGTCAACACTGACCATATGTGCCAAGCAGAGTGTTAGGCATTAGGGTCTTAAGGACAAAGGTGAAACAATCCTTTCTCTCAAAGAGTTTACATCCTACTGGAAGAAAGGGATAAAATATGTGCACAGGGAGGTAAATTCAAAATAGATGCAAAGTAAATGCAAATTATTGTCTTTTTTGGAGGTGAAATAGAGGCACCAGGATACACCTTATACAGGAGATTGTGACTTCACTGAGCCTTGAAGGAAGCTGGTTATTCTAAGAGGTAGAGAAGAAGAGGGAGTCCATGCCAGGCAAGTGTCAATGTATACAAAGATACAGAGACAGGAGATGGGGAATAGCATGTAGGTCAGTTTGGTCGGACCATAGAGGATGTGAAGGTGAGTAATGCATCACCAGCCTAGAAAAATAGACTTAAACCAGATTGGGGAGAATTGGAAATGTCAAAGGGAGGAGATGGCATTTCACTTTTGTTAGCAAAAGGCAGCCACTGGTGTTTCTTGAGAAGGAGAGTGACCTGGTCATACCTATGCCTGATGATGATCAGCTTGGCCGCTTGATGGGATATAGGATGGAGAGGGTAGGGATTTGGAGCTGAGAGGGTAATTAAGAGGTTCCTGCAATAGTCCAAGCATGACGTGTTGAAGGACGTGACTGGGGTGACTGTGTAAATGGAATGAAGTGTTTGGGTGAGGATATTCTATAGAGGTAGAATCAACCAAACTTAGCAGCTGTTTGGATAAGGGCGATGAGGGAAACAGAAAGGAGCAGCCGATGACTCAGATGGAGAACCTGGTTGCCAAGCAGGATAGTGGGGTCCTTTGACAGAACAAAGAAAGCTCAGAAGAGTGAAAGGTCAGGTGGAGGGTTTTTTTTTTAATTGGGGTTGAACATGTGGAATTGAAGATACATTCAGCATAGCCGGTTAGGGATGTCCACAAGACAGCAAAACATGCAGAATTGTAGTTCAGAGGAGAACAGGACAAGACAGACAAATGGGGAGTCAAGATTCCCCAAGTCAATGGGAGATTCAGTTTCTTATAAAATGAGAAGCTGTTTCCTATCCCAGAAATTCTAACACATTCACTGTTGGAGTCTCCTTAATTACTATTGTGCCGATAATTGCTGTTTGATTAATATGCAATTACACTGTCATAAGTACAGTGTCACTGTGTTCTTGTGGATATAGAGATTCATGGAATGGAGAATGGGTTTGGAGAAAACAAGGACACTTCTTTTCCTCCACCCCATGCTCTAAGACCCTCTAACGCTGCAGCTGTTCTGGGCAGCTTTCCAACACCAAGCTTCCTTGTCACATTTTTAAAGGTCTGTTGTACCAATATCATTTTCTCATCCACTTGTGACTGTTGAAAACATCAGACCTGCTTACAATAGGTTACCCGATTATTGCTATGTTTGGGAAATGGATAATGACTAGTTGGAGTTTCTGCAACCCTTTCTGATTCAGGGATCTCAGAGCACTATCATGTCTCCCCAGAGACATGATCCTGCCTTCCAGACATCTGCTTCACCTGCCAAGCACCAGCTGTCCCCAACCAAATGGGATGAAGGGAAGACAGCTTAGGCTGGGAGTAAGTGGAACAGCACATGGGAGTCTTGGATGCACCTCTCCTATTTGTTGGTAGCCCCACCCGTAAGCCCTTTGCTCTTCCTGTCTCATTTCTTCCTTCTTTATTAGAAAGTTCTTTTTGGATCCTGTACAAAAAAATTCTATCTTCTGACTGTGTGCCTTTATATTGACTGCTCCCCCTACGCTCCCTAGAATGCATTCTCTACTTGATCATTTCTAGATCCCTTCAAGGATAAACTCAAGTGCCAAGTGCCCCTTTCCATATAAGGCCTTTCATGCCTTCACCCACTAGGTGCTAGCATCCTCCCCAGTCAATATATATAGATATATAGATATGTAGATAGATATATAGATATAGATATGTGTGTGTGTGTGTATGTGTGTGTGTGTGTGTGTATATTCACTTACCTGTGTATATGCATCTTTCTTTCAATAGAATGCAAGCTCCTTGAGGTCAGGGATGATTTCACTTTTATGTTTGCATCCAAGTGCCCAGAATAGAGCCATTCATGAAGTTAATAAGCATCAGGCTCTGTGCTATACTTTATAGGAGTGATGTCCTTTACTCCTAACAGCTTCTACAGTTATTATCATTCCCAGTTTACTCCAATTGGCCTGTGATCTCATGGATGTCACTATTCCTCACAACAACAATGATGGTAGGCCATGTGTGCTTTCCTGACTTGTGAGACTCTTGTCCCTGTGCTCTGCAATTTAGAGATGAAAAACCAAGAGTTAGACATCTACTCCATCTTGTTTATTTGACAGATGAGGAAAACAAGACCCAGTGATGGGCAGTGACATGCCCAATAGTTCATAGATAACAATGACAGCATTTGCTGATGCTTACATAGCATCTTAAGGTCATGCCACATATATCATACCCATTGCCTTTGACATTTATAACAACCACATGGGACAGGTGGGATTATCTCTATTTTGCAGATGGGGAAAATAAACAGCCAAGATGAGAAGTGCCTTGCCCATAGTTGCACAGTCAGTCATAAATGAGATTGCAACTCAGGAGGAATAATAGTTCCCAGGAATAGTTAGAAGAGCCTAAAGATGTCCCTCATATTGGTGGAAATATGAACGAATAAGAGCATTACATTATCATCCATGAGTACACATGTCAGGGTCTCTCTGGAAAGCTCTGGAGGATGGTTACAGTACAACTTCATCATCACAATTCAGATGTCTGGCACAGAGGAGGCCCACCTTCAAACGAATACTGGAAGTATGAGGACAATCGCTTTCCAAGCACAAGGAAGCCAATGACATGATGGTTTTCCAAGAGATGAATTTCTGATTGTTTTGGGCTTCCATGCTCTTGACTTGCAATAAGTTTACAATCCATTAGTTCACTGAAACTCACAGATTTTTGTCAGATACTCTTGTAAAGCCATGCCTTCCTTATCTTGTACTTGTGAAATTTTGCATCCAAGTGTGAGAATTTACATTAATCTTTATTACATTTTATCTTATTAGATTCAATCTAGCCTGTCAAGATCTTTTTTGAAACTGGTTTCGTCATTCATTGTGTTAGCTATCAGACAGATTCATATCATCTGCAAATCTGAGAACTATGCCATCCATGTCTTTATAGAAGACAGTGATTTAAAAAAAAAATAAAGGCCATAGAGCTGTGCATAGATGCCTGGAATTCCACTGAAAACCTCTGCCAAGATAACACTGAACCATTAATGGCCAGTCTTTGAGTCTCTGTTCAGCCAGTTCTGAATCTCATTGTATTACCCCACCCTCAAATATATGAGCAGGTCTGTCTTGCTTTTATTTTTACTCATCATTGTGTAATTCATATCTTTCCTTCTCTTCCACAAGAGTACTAGATATTTCATCAAATGCTTTGCTAAAATCTAGGTAAACAATATCTCAAACATCCCTCTGATTTACTAGTTTTATAATTCTGTCAAAGAAAGAAATAACATTAGGCCAGTGTGACCTGCTCTTTATGTTCACAGCTTTTCTTTCCAGGTATTCATTATCCATTTCATTAATGATCTGTTCTGGAATTTTGACAGGAGAGAAACAAACCTGTATTCCATAGTTTACAGACTCTGTTCCCTTCCCTTTTTAAAAACTCAGGACACATGTCCTATTCTTGTCTTGCAGTGTCTCTCCCACTTTGTTGTTGTTCAGTCATTTCAGTCCTGTCCTACTTTTTATGACCTACTCTTTATGGGGATTTCTTGGCAAAGATAACAGAGTGTTTTGCCATTTTCTTCTCCACTTCATTTTACATATGAGGAAACTGAGGCAAACAGGGTTAAGTGACTTGCCCAGGGTCACACAGCTAGTAAATGTAGGAGGCTGGATTTAAACTCAAGATGAGTTCTCCTGATTCTAGAGGCCGACATTTTATTCACTGTGTCATCCAGCCACCCCAAGACAGTGTGTCACTGTACCTATTTTTCAAATCCTGACCATTTGCCATTTTTCTTTTTTGTAATGTTAGCCAATTCAATAGATGTAAGGTGATACTTCATAGCTGTTTTAATTTTTATTCTTCATTCAATAGTGATTTAAAGGATTTTTTTTCCCATATGACTGAAGATAGTTTTGATTTCTACTGAAAACTGCTCATTCATATTCTTTGACCACTTATCATTTGGGCTTGTGTTTTTGTAAATTTGACTCTGGTCCTTAAATATTAGAGAAATAAGGTCTTTATCAGAGAAACTTGATGTAAAAAATCCTCCCTCCCCCATTTCTTGCTTTCTTTCTACTTTTGGCTGCATTGATTTTGTTCATGCAAAGTCTTTTAATTTTCATGTAATTTGATATGAAACAGACCTTTATCTGAATCTGACAAGTAGCTCAGAGTAGCACTTATTTGTAAGATGAAATTCCAGTTCACAGATTAATTGTGGATAAATTCGGAATGGTAAGTGAATCAGAATTTTCCAATCATGTTGAGGGCTACAGGGCTTTTTTTTCTCATAAATACCAAAGTTTTATCACATATCAGACCACTCCAAGATGTCCTGGTTGGCAGAAATATGAATACCCAGGTCAATCTACAGAGACAGGTTACCCACCAGGTGAATGATTCAGCACAGAGTTCTCAGTTTGTTGATAAGAACAAGTTCTATCTTGATTCTGTCTTTGTGGCCTTACCTCTTTTATGTGACTCTCTCTCTTTTTTCTTAAGGCAATTGGGGTTAAGTGACTTGCCAAGGGCCACACAGCTAGTAAGTGTCAAGTGTTTGGCGAGAGGTCAGATTTGAACTCAGGTCCTCCTGACTTCAGGGCTGGTGCTCTATCCACTGCGCCACCCAGCTACCCCTATGTGACTCTCTTCTTAAAAATAACAATGCCATTTCCTGGTTGTGGAACATTACTAGCCTTTCAATGAATTGACAAGGAAATTAAAAAAAAATAATGTGAGGAAAAAAATAAATTTCATGTAATTAAAATTATCCATTTTACTTCTGGTGATCTCCAATATAACTTTGAATATAATTTTTTGATCATTCTTATCTTTCCTTGATGGTTTCAGCTCATTCTGAGCCTCTTTTCTGAAGCTGTTTTTAGAGGACTTTGCTAGGCTCATATTCTCCCACTATTACCTGTCTTTACTTCTATCTTCTATGTGTCTTTTAAACATCTAACTTGGTTGGTGAGTTCCCTGTGCAACTATAATGTTTTCTTCAGGTACATTCAATCTTTCTCCTCATTGGAATTGTTTCCTTTGTCTTTTCAGAGTTTCATTCTTAGGAATTTCCCATATTTCTTGGACTGACATTCCCCATAAAATTCTATTCCATTAGAGCCTACATAGCCTTCCCCTGAACCCTTGGAAATATGCTTTCCCCAATTCTAGGACTCCTGCCTAATTATGTATAGCTTCCTGTTCTTTTTCAAACAAAAACTCAAGGAGATAGTCATCAACTTGGCTCAAAGTTCCTATCATTTCCACCTGAATAGCTAGATCCTCCATGTTAGAGAGAATCAAGAACAGAATGTTATTTCCATTGGTTAGTTATAGGATCTTTTGGATGATAAAATGGTCAACAAGGAAAGTCAAGAAGATATTAGCTAATTTGGTTTTGTCAGAGAGATGGCTCTATGAAATGACTGGAAAACAGAAATTCCTCATCACTATTCTATTATGCCTCTGTGTGAGTCTAACGGTTTATTTCCTGAATCTATTTCTTCTTTCTGTCTAGGTGGTTTGTAGCATACTTGATGACAAAAATCACTTCTGTTTCTCCCTCTATTGATTGTCATTTAAATGCTCTCCACCATGTTTAAATCTTTGGTTCCTCGATTTTTCATATGAATACGAATTGTTACTTTTCTTAGAGATTTGGTCTGTCATAGAACTAATACCGGAAAAGGATACAGGTATCAAAATAAGCAAAAACATGGAGCCTTGCCAGGGAATCTCTTTTGAAGGTGCAAATTAGTCCTTTGAATGTATCAGAAAGGAAGCAGCATAATAAAATGGAGAGTGATAGGCTACACTTTACAAATCTTTAAAAGTCAGTTATCTTGAGAGCCTGGTTCCTGAGGAGATGTATGGAAGATGCCCAGAGCTGGAGCGTGGGGGTGGAGAGAGAAGAGAAGGGGTAGACGTGGCCACATGAACATCTGGGAAAGTCAAAACACAGGCAAGGAAAGTGGGCAGGACTCTGGGACTGAAGTGGTTTGGATCGGTCATACACAAGGAGTGACAAGAAGCTGTGTTGTTCAAAGATGGTGGATGAAATCCTCATGGACTGATGACTACAAGGGCCTAACCTTATATCTCCTTTTTTTATTTGAGTCTTTCATAAAAGCTTAAGCCTTTCTTATTCTGCAAGGGGAAATGTGTTAATTTCTTTGTATTGAATGTTTGCTTTGCCTTTATACACAATATGAACCCCAGTCCTTTGCAATCTGGGTATACTTGTGGGAAATAAGAAGGCAGTTGAGGTGTTTTGCCAGATCACTGTCTCTAGCCGGAGAGGAAGAGATATGAGAAACAGAGAATTATGGGTTACTTAATGCAACTTCCCAGAGCAGGGAAGGGAAATTTATACCAGGAATCCTATCTGGGCAACAAGCCAGTAGTAGGGTGAGCATGGCAAATAGGAGGGGCTGTACAACCCTGCTCATCACCCCACCCAGTGACTGCTACATTATGCAAGGATACACTGTGCCTTTCCCTATACTGTTCATGTTGCACAAAGTATACCCATTTAAAGTTCTTTCCAAGCCATAGGTTTCATCTCGCCAAGACGTAGTCACATTGCTTAGATCATATTTACCCTTTGTGCCAGGGTCACTAGGTCCTCTTGACTTTTGTCTAAACTTTGAACATTTATGTATATAAATGTTTTAGTCAGTTCTTTGAGCCTATTGCCTACAAATTTCTTCGTGTGTTAACTGTCTTTCTTCCTCATTCAGTGTCTTTATTTTCTATAGTATAGAGCTTTGTGTATATGCATAGGCCATTTCATCACTCCTTCATCCTTTAAAAGAATTAACATACTTTTAATTAGATGAACAGTTTTGTCCTCTTTGATCCAGTGACTCTGACCTTTTGGCTATTCCATGAACCAGACCCTCCATCTCTTGGGTCTGGGCATGTCCCCCGTACCCCGAAAATTCTCCCTCCTCTACTCTAACTTCTGCCTTCCCTGGCTTCCTTCAAGTCCCAGCTAAAGTCCTGCCTTCTATGGAAGCCTTCCCCAACCCCTCTTAATTCCAAGGCTTTCTCTCTGTTTGTTAATTTCCCATTTATCTTGCATATAACTTGCTTTGTGTATATTTGTTTGTATGTTGTCTCCCCCATTAAACTGTAAGCTCCTTGAGGGCAGGGACTGTCTTTTGCCTTTTTTTGTGTCTTCAGTGCTTCATGCCTAGTGCAGTGCCTAGCACATAGTAGGTGCTTCATAAATGTTTATTGATTGATTTATGAAACCCCAGACACGCCAGCAGGCTATCACACTTATGTGACGCTTTCATTGGTCCTGGGTTTGCTTTATACTAAGTCACTGTGAAATGATTTTCCTTACTTTTGCCTTATTGTTGGGTAAATGTTTGGGGTTTATCAGGGTGTCTGTGTAAATAGGAACCACAGTGGTAGAGGCTGAGCAGCTACCTTGGGGGGTGACAGGAAGGTATTGACCCTGCGACTGGGTGACCCTCAGGACACTAAGAGAGATGGAGCCATGTGCCAGGTGCTCTGACTCTAGGAACCCCCAGAGCTGGTAGTGGGAGGTTACATTGGAGCAAGTGAACCAGCCCAGAGACAGAGTGAAGATGGCCCTGGGTGACCCAGGTGCTACATTTCTATTTTAAGCCATGGTACAAAATTCCAAATCCTTTCCTCAGGTGCCACCATCTTAGCTAAGTCTCCATTTCCAAAATCATGTTTTCTCTTCTTCATCTCCTGCCTTTCAATGGACAACAATGAGGAAAGCCCTAGCTGGGCTTCTCTTATCTTCATTCACTTGTCTGAGATTTCATCATCACTGGCGATGTTCTCTAGCTTCCTTCTGGCGTTATCATCTAGTCCACGTCAATCACTAGGAGTGGATATGAGTTATCCTTTTCCCCCTCTCTTTCGCATCAAAGTCTTTCTTTTCTGTTTTTGGTGGTGATGGGAATGGATTTAGACTAGCCATTTTTTTAAACACTTCATTCTGATAATCCTGAGGGTGGAAGGGCATTCATGGAATACCTTCGTTTTCTTCTAGGAGAGAGAACAGCCTGTACTTGGAGCACAAAAACCAGCTGCATTTTAGCTGTTATTGTTAGTGGTTTCAGTCCTGTCCCACTCTCTGTGACCCCATTTGGGGTGCTCTTGCCAAAGACACTGGAGTGGTTTTCCATTTCCTTCTCTAGCTTATTTTATAGATGAGGAATTGAGACAAATAGGTTAAATGTCTTGCCCAGGGTCACATAGCTAGTTAGTGTCAAGTGTCTGAGGCCAGACTTGAACTCAGCTCCTCCTGACTCCAGGACCAGTGCTCTATCCACTGCACCACTTAGCTGCCCCCTTCCCTTTTCTTACTCACCTAAGCACCTGCCCTCTCCTGGAAATCTTCCTGCCATTCTTTCTTCAATGCCTTTTCCTATAGCTTAAGCCCTCTTCCCCCTTCTCAAATCTTCCCATATTAGTTCTGCTTTTCAAATTCAATCTCTCACCTTCTTAATAATTTCAGGGTCTTCCAAATTTTTGCCTTTACAAATTTCTTCTCCTTCTGATTAAGCCCCCTTTTGTGCTGCTTTTAGCACACTGTCTTCTCCACAAGCAGTTTTGCATTGTAACTGTGAAGTAGGACACCATATTTCTAGCTTGGAAATTTGTTGCTGTCCCTGGTCCCCTACAAATGTCATTCTGCAGCCTGACATAAGTCAAGTATCAGTTAGAGCTGATATGACTTTCTTCCAAAATCTCTACCAGGAAACTTGCAGCAGGGGCAATGTGCTTTTTATCAGCCTAGAAAGCTCAGCTCTTTCCAGGGCTCATCACTGCTCTGAAATGGTGCCTGAGCATGGTGGGGGCCTCTGGCACAGAGTCCGGGTGACTGGCTTACTGGTTTCCATAGCAATTGCTCAGAAACAAAAAGCACATTTTTTTTCCTTGACACAATATAACCATACTGGCAAAGTGAAACTTGACAAGAATTAGAAGCAGAAGACTTGGAAACCGAGTCAGCCCTCAAAGAGAAGCGCTGCTCCCACAAATGCTGAAGGTGCTTGGCTTCTTTAGCTGCAGGAGATGGTCAGACCGCAAAACTCAGAGCCAAGGCATTCAGGAAGATGATTAATGTGCAAAGGACTGAAGGGCCATGGGATCTCATCTTGGTCGGGATACCCACATACCATGTTCTCAGGCATGTAAGCCCAATTCATAACATGTGCTAGAAATGTCAGCTGCTAACATTTGCCTCAACTTTCCTTGTCTAAAAATTATTAGGTATCCCTTTTCTACAATTAGGAGGTGGGTGAGAAGTTAATAATAATTACCAATTAGATTCACAAAACATTTTATGCATGATATTTCAATTTAATGAGCATTTATCAATCTTGTTGAGGCAGTGTGGAAAGAATACAGGGTTTGAAGTCAGAGCTTCTGGGTTCGAATTCTCCCTGTGATGTTCATCAACTGTTTGACATGGTCAAGTTGCTTAATATCCCTGGTTTATATGCAGTCCACAGTGCCTGGTGCCCATTAGGTGCCCAGGATTTACAAAATCATGGCACTGTAGGTATAATACTGGAAAGGGACTCAGGAGGGTGTCCGGTCTAAAGCCTTCTTTTTACAGATGAGGGAACTGAGACCCAGAGAAGGTGACTGACATTCCCTGGGTTTTACAGCTCATAAGTAACACAGCTGGGTGTTGAATACACCCACACCCCCCACACATGCACACCCATACACTCCCCCACCCCCCACCCCCACACACAGTGCTGCCTATACCCTAATGCCTTAAAAGTGCTCACATGATTTCTGGAAATGACAAGTCCATACTTGAGGAATGAAATGTGACCTGGGATCTGAACACATTAGTGAAAAGACTCAACTGGTTTCTAGTATTATGTATGGTTTGGTTTTATCTGGTGGCTGGAACCACTGAGGCTGGAATCAGGTCAGCTCTTCCACTCATTTCTACTGATGTTGAGGGAAAGCCAATGCACCTCTCCAGGCTTCATTTTCCAAACACATCATATATAGCTAATAAATAAATAAATAAATAGATAGATAGATAGATAGATAGATAGATAGATAGATAGATAGATAGATAAATAAATAATAAAGCCTGTCCACAACACATAAAACCAATGAAGGATTTGTTCTGACAAAAAAAAAAATAGCCCTTTTGCCTGCAACTTCCCCCCACCCAGTGAAGGCAGAGAAGTCAAACTGACCCCCAGCCTGGAACAGGCAGGAAGTTACATATGCTGAACATTGATAGGGCAGAAGTATTTCAGTAGCCTGAGGGAGGCATTCAAAGCCCCAGCATAGCTTATTCAAATGCAAAGGTGGGAAAGGGTAGGATGAGACTGAGGACAGTATTAAAGAGAGCATGACAGAATTCCAAATCTAAGTGTTGGAAGGACCTCAGTAGCCGTCTGGCCCAAGAATGGGAAAGAAGTTCCCACTATCGCATATTGTAACATACCTGATAAGTGGTGATCCGATCCCGTCTCAGGGAATACTCAGGGCAGAGCAGAAGGCTTGGTTGAGTCAGCAGGGGGCATTTCTGGTGGATGCTGCCTGCGCCATGAGGAATAATGTCACAGGCTTTCACCTGGAGTTGTCAGATATTTGAATAAGAGCCTCAGCATCCATTGGTCTGTAACTGAGAGCTTCCAAAGATGGTGGAGAGAAGCCTGCTGGTGTGTTAGAGAGAGCAGCTGAAATGTAGTCTGGAGACTTGGGTTCAAATGCTGTTTATTTCAATCAGCATCTACTGACCACCTATGGTTTGAACTGTCAGACACTGTGCTCAGCACAGGAGGCATGATGATAGAAAAGAAACAGGCCTTGCCTTCAAGGAGCCACCACTTTACTGGAGAAACTGTTTGTGAAGAGAGAAGTAAATTCAAAGGAAGTCCAACACCTGAGCACGTGTGTCCTGGCAAGTAGAGGACTCTGGAGGTTGGGTGTTTCTGTTTTCTTACATACAAGAGAGCACACTGGTACTCTGGTCAAGATTAAAGCCCATCCAGACCTTCTCCTTCTGTGCAGCTGCCCTCTATGTCCTCTCAGGAATCCTCCAGAAGCGATCTCCTCAACCTGCAGGGGGGGAGGGGGTGATGCTTTAGGTCCCTTGACATTACATAGATAAAAATGGGACATGTGGATTTTTCGTCAGATCTCTCTCCCCGCCCCGCCTCTGTCTCACTCAGCATAGGACCTGCCCACCTCCATTTTCACTCAGCCATCTCTCTGGTATCCTTTATGCCACTTCTTTGTAATTCTCTGATAGTGATAATCACAATAATCATGTTAACCCATATTTACATAGCACTTCAAAGTTTACAAATTGTTTTTAATGCAGGGGATTAGTAATGTCAAATGACACAGAAGGATGGAGGGTGCTAAAGACTGAAGATCCTCAGAGAATGTCAATCACGAAGCTGTTGGAGATCAGAGTGAGTGAGGGTGGGGTGGTCTGAGCGGCATTGTGAGGATGGAAGCCAGCTTGTCAGGCACTGAGGAAGAAGTGAATAGCAAGTGGACACAAGTGTTGATTAATTTTTAATTTTCAGAAGTCTAGTGACAAAGAATAGGAAAGAGATAGGACAATATCTTGAGAAGGTGGAGGATGCTGAGGAGGAAGCTTTTTGAAGATGTGGGAGAACTGAGCACGTTTGTTACCAAAGGGGAAAGATGGTACAGGGAGGGGGAGGAGGCAAATGAGGAGGAGCAAGGTCAGCGAGTGATGGAGCAATGGCCCCCAGGATAGCTGAGGGAATGGGGAAGTGGTTCAAGGAAGCAGGTAGGGAGCTTGGCTGTGGCAACCTCATCCTCTGAGACCAGAGGGAAACAGAAGAGGATGAAAGAGACACAGAGGTTTTAAGATGTGAGTGAAGAGAGATGAGCAATGTCACCAAAGATTCTGAGTGAAACCTGGGGTTCAAACCTGGGAATTTGCATAAGACTCACACTTCTGGAGAGAGTGATTCCTCAAAACTCTGTTCCAGGCCTATAGTCTCACTCTCCTGCTGCTCTCTAGGCATAAATAAAAGTTTCCCTTAGAAACAAGTGAAATTGCAAAATTATTTATTAATACCCTATGAGCCCCAAGAGACATTTAGACAAGTCTCTGTGGACATACATATAACTTACATGAATGAGGAAGAAATGACATCTGGGGTGTAGTGGCATACATGGAGCTGGGGCTTGAGGACTGGGTTTTGGACAGTTTCTCTGGGGAATGTGACAAAGAATGCAAAGGACTGTCATGGAGAAAGCATAGTGGTACTTGTTTTTCTTGGTTCCAGAAGGCAGAACCAGAGCTAATGGGGAGAAGCTACTCAGAGGCAGGTTTGGGCTTGATGGTAGAAAGTGTCCCAACAATGAGAGCTGCCCCAAATTTCCAGGAAACCATAAGAAAGTACTATAGAGGGATCAGGAGGAGAGCAGATTGGGCAGTGACTCTGTGAAGGCCAGATGAGACAGAAAGGAAGGAAAAGGACAGTCTTCCCTTCCAAGCCTTCTTCTCCAGGCCACTCCCCCTCCCTCCACTTACTTCTCCTCATCTGAAAATACTCAACCCAATCTTTCCATAAATGTGTTTGACTAAGTTAAGCCTGTCTAAGGCAAGACTGGCTTTTATGGGAGATCTCACTGGTACCTACCTTTAATTGTGATTGTTGCTATGGCAACAGAGATACTTTCCTCCCTCCCTTCCTCCCTCAGTGTGCCATGTAGAATACCTTGCTGCAAGGGACGTACAATTCCCTTTCTTGCCTTATTCTGTTGATGGAATGCAGCTGCAGGCCTCCCTTAGTTTTTTTCCCCTCTTTGTCTCCAGCCTCTTAGAGGAAATGTTGAAAGTTTCTGATGGATTGAATTTGAGTGGAGGGTTCAAGGGGACCCAATGGGAGGGGAGTCATTTTGCTTCTAAGAAACATTCCCATTCTTTCATGTTGGAAGGCCCTTTAAGGAAATCAATGAATTGGGCCATTTAATTAGGGTCCCCAAAGTTTCAACCAGGGCTGAATTAGAGAAGCCTTTCCCACTGCCTCAGAGTTAGGGGGGAAGGCTTCATTTCTCTGGGACAATTGAAAGCAAGAGTCCTAGAGAACCACTCCAAATGGGGCTTCCATTCTGGTAGGAGCTGTCAGAAGGTGAACAAGAATGTTCGTGACAGATGACTCCTTTGGGGCTTCTCTTTGGAAGCTCATTTGCCAAAGACAAAGTGGAGCAAGGAGAAGGAAAACCGGGCTTCTTTTCAATGCCCTGAGTTGTTTTTCCTGTCTATCAACCCCAATCTGGTAAAAATACATCAAAGGAAAGGGAATGCCTGGCGTCTGTTTCTGTATCAGTATAAACATGTATTTATTTATATATTACTTATTTAAACATTTAAGTATTTAAGTATGTAATTCTATATACACATGCATATATAGTACACACACACACACACATACATGTATACACACATTTCTTCATTTCTCCTCCTCCCTCACTTGGGTGCACTACTCTGAGATTCCTCTGCCTTCTCCCCCATGCTCCAGGAAGCTCATTATCAGCAAACGCCATCATCCTATAAGATCTCATCAGTCTTGGGATTCCATCTCATCGCCACCTTCTCACTCTTGGACTGAAGTGGAGCCATGAACTCCAAAGCCTCCATTTAAGAAGGGGCCTCGGCTCAGGACATCTCCTTTCTCATCTGGCTGCTCTTCTCTAGGACTGCTGGTACCTGGAGAGAAAGTTGGCTTGGCATCGGGGTGATCTGAGTTTGAATTCTGCCTCAAAAGACTTACTAGCTGTATGACTCTTCATAACTCACTTACTTCTCTCAGCCTCCATTTCCTCATCTACAAAATGGGAGTAATAAGTCCCTGAATCATGGAGTGCAATATTGTGAGAATTAAGGGAGATAAAGTGTTTTGCAAACTTCAAAGTGTGGCATAAATGCTACATACAGTACAGTATGTCCCAAAAGTCTCATAGCTTAAAATTGCGCTCAGACTTTTGGGACACACTGTATATATAAAACAAGCCTGTTATCAAGTGCTGACTCCATAAAGTACCAGTCAGGGACTGTGCCAGGCACTGAGATATAAACATCGAAATGAAACAGTCCCTGCCCTTAATGAGCTTCCATACTAGTGGGGGACAGGACAACATGCACACGAGCTTGTAAAAACATATGCATACAGAGACAGAGAGACAGAGTCAGAGAGGCAGAGGGAGAGGAGAGAGAATTTTTTTGGGGAAAGGGAGCAAACCCCAAACTGTGGGAATCAGGAAAAGCTTCCTGTAGGAGACAGCACTCCAGCCGAGTTCCCAAAGGTGGAGTGAGGAAGGGGAGCTCTCCAGGTGCTCAGCCATTGCAAAGGGAGAGGGAAATAGAAAGTCCTGCGGGAGAACACCAAGTAAGCCAGTGTGATTGATTGCTGTGGGGAGTGTACAAAAGGGAATAATATGCGATCAGCCTAGAAAGACGGGTTGCAGCGGGTGGGCAAAACCAAGCAGTCTGCCACCTCCAGGCAACAGGATCCGCTGAAGCCTCTGGAGCGGGGAGTAACAGCGCAGCAGCCCCAGCAAGCACCATAATCTACGCGTGTGAAGTACTGTTAATATATGTAAAAAATATATATATTTATATGTATATATATATATCTATATGTGTGTGTGTGTGTGTGTGTGTATGTGGGTTTAAATGCACCTTCACATATACACACACACACACACACACACACACTCACTCCCCGCTTTTGCTCCACACCTGTGATTTCATTAGTGTAGGAAATTCCTGGGGAGGACACGCTTGCCCCCCAATGCAGGTTAGCGCTTCCTTTGTGATTTCTAGTCAGAGAATTTCCTGAAGCATTGAGAAGTTAAGAGGCCAACTCAGGGTCCCACAGCCTATAGCAATCTGAGGCAAACTTGAACCCAGGTCTTTGGCATTCTCTCTCTTGGCTGCTGTCTCTGTATCTATATCTATACACGTGCCTATACTTATAAGGATAGGGATGGAAAAAGGAAGAGAAAGTGAAGCCTTGATTTCATTTATACAAGGAGCTCCAGGTGAGGAAACTCCCTTAGCTAAACAAATTGGCCCCCTTTCTGCTGCTGGCCTGGGGCCTTTTAACAAACAAGCCCTCTGTCTCTCTGGCTGTCTTCCTGGACCCTCACCTTCCTCCACCCTGACTCCTGATCTCTCCGGCTTCCTTTAAGTACCAATGAATTCCCGCCTCCTACGGGAAGCCTTCCCCGATCCCTCTGAATTCCAGGGCCTTCCCTCTCCCAATCCTTCCCTATTTCTCCAGTAATAGCCTACTTAGTACATATTTGCTTTCTTCCTGTTTCTCCACTAGATTGTGAGCTCCTTGAGGGCAGGGACTGTCCTTTGCCTTTCTTCGCAAACCCAGCAATTAGCATGGCGCCTGGCACGTAGAAGGTGATTAAAAAATGTTTATTGACTGACTGATTGAAAGGTCTTGAGTGGGCAAGTAAATGGCAATCTGTAACTGAGCCGAGACTTGAACCCAAGTTTTCCCGACTCGGAGGCCAGCTTCCTTGCTGCTACTGTTTGTTCTCGAGGAGAGCCGTGACATCAGGGAGGGGATGCCGTGACATCAGGGAGGGGATGCCGTGACATCAGGGAGGGGATGCCGTGACATGCAAGTGAATTACATTTAAGTGAGGGAGGGCTGTGCCAAGTCACCAGCCATCTGGGTCCAGTAGCAGCTGGGGATGGCCCCAGATGCAGGAGGAATCTTGGCCTTTTCAAGCCTAATGTCTCAGTTTGAAGCAGCATCCATTCACTGATTAAGGTTCATGTTTTTTTAAAGCTCTGTTTCCTACCCATTTATCTTTGCCTCTGTCTCTGCTCTTTTATAATTTGGTTGTGGCTTTTTAAAGTTTCCTTTTTGCACAGTTCAGAATATGTGTTACAGCTTAATCAGCATCACGTAATACAAATACACCGAGGCTTTGGGGTGGTCTTCCCCTGTACGCCCTGTCCCCTACCTCCTTTCCTGGAGCTCATGATTCTGTCGGGAGCTTTCCTGGAGAGTTCTAGAGAGCGAGATGCTAGGGCTGTACTGTGTGGTTGCTTTGGCCAGCATTTAAAACAAGCTATAGTGATGCCTCAGTGGGAGCTGCTCTCCTTCCGTGGTTCTGCTGCATATTTCTAGCATCACTCTGTTGCCATAGGAATGGCAGGAATCAGCAGCAGAAAGAATAGTTCCCAGCCTGTGCACCTCTTCAGTGGATTGGAAGTTCCCTCACAACTGAGCTTTCTCTAATGACCTTACCCAGAATTACTGCTGGATGTGCATTGCTCCACTTTTACCTTTAGATTCCTCTGCCCCGATGGGGCTCCAGAAGGGAGAGAGCACAGAAAAGTGTTAGTATCCTGAAGGGCAGCAGATTTAGAGCAAAAGACAGAGCACCTCCCCTTGTCCAGTAGAATCCCTGGGTTTTTTGTCCAAGCCTAGCTCAAGCATCATCTCCTACATGAGATGTTTATTGATAACGACCTCTCCACCCAAGCCCTCCCATTTCCCCCACTTTCCTATTAATGTTGAGAGTGCCACTACCCTATGAACACTTAACCTTGATGATTCAGTCATCCTCCACTCCTTACTATCTTCTGCTCCCCGAATCAATCTGTTGCCAGGTTTTGTATTTCTACCTCCACAGCATGTCTCATATATCTACTTCTGTTCATTGATGTTGCAAAAACGACAACGCAGGCTCTCATGACATCACAGCTGGGCCATTGCAATAGGCTGGTGGGTGGTCTCCCTGCTTCAACTCTAACCTGCCCTCCACTCAGTAACCAGAGTGATTTTCTTAAAGTGTAGGGCTGACCACGTTATCCCCTCCCCCACCTCCCTAAACTCCAGAGGCTCTGTAATACCTTGAGCATCAAATATTAATTCCTCTGCATAACATTGGAAGCTCTCTACAGCCTATTCTTACCTTCTGATCTTCTCGCATGAACCCTCCCCTCTGTGCATTCTATGATCCAGCCATGTTGGGCCACTGGCTGTCTTTGACCACAACTCCCATCTCCCAACTCTGTGCCTTTTCATTGACTGTTGCCCTTGTCTGGAATGCCCTCCTCTCTCTCCTGGGTCTTGGAATCCCTCTCTTCCTTCGTGTCTCAGCTCACACCCTTCCTCTGATGTGATGCCTTTCCTGATCCTCCCAACTCTTAGGGCCTTCCCTCAACATCTCTGTCTTGCCTCTGACAAGGTCTGGTTGTGTGACTCTAGACAAATCACATGATCCCTCAGTATTCCAGGCTGCTTTTAAAGATGTGCTTTTCAGAGGAGGCCCTCATCTGCCTCAAGTACCAATGAAATGAGGCCTCCATTGGACATCTGACCCTCCCTCCCTCCCAAGCGATGTTTGTAGTCTTCCCTTGCTGTGATCCTCCCCCAGAAAGAAAGCTTGGTGAGAGCTAAGGCTGTTTGCCTCTTGTCTCCGCATCCCTCACACAGCCCTGGTGCCTGACCTGAGTGTTAACTCCAACTCTTCCCTCTTCTCCATGGTTGTGACCACAGCCAGATGGCAAGGCTTACTTCTTCTGTCTCCACAGCAGCTTTTGCTTCCCACTTCTGACCTCCACTCACGGTCACCACTTTAGTCCAGGCCCACCTTTATGGCCTCTTGCCTGGACTTTTGCCTTCTAACTGGTTAATTGGCTTCGAGTCTCTCTCCTCTCCTGTCAGCATGCCCCACCTCTGCCCAAGCGCAGAGGTACGCTATATATGTCGCCTCCCTACTGAATAAACACTGGCTCCCTATTGCCTCGAGGATCACATATAAAATCCTTTGGTTGACTTTCCTTTCTAGCTGTCTTATCCACTGTTCCTCTTCCCACAGATTTACATGTAACCAGACGGCCCTCCTCTCTGTACCTTACACGTGGCACTCCATCTTCGGGCTTCATGCCTTTTCATTAGCTATTCCTCAAGCCTGGAATGCATTCCTTCCTCACGTCTGCTTCCTACAATTCCGCCCTTCCTTCAGGACACTCCCTGGGGCCTTTGAGGATTCCCCAGTTGCTGGAGCCTTCTCTCCACCCTTCCCTGAATGGCATTACATTTAGTTTGCAGCGCCTCCCTGAGATGATAAGCAATCAGATATAGGTTATACATGTGCAATTATGGAAGACATTTCCATCTTAGCCATTTTGTATAAAACAAAAGTAAAAAAAAAATGAAAGTGAATACCATGCTTCAATCTGTATTCAACCAATAGCAATTCTTTCTCTGAAATGAGGTAAGCAACTTGTTTTGAATCTATAGCCTAAGGGTTTTCCCTGGACGAAGAGAGGTGCCCATAGTCACACAGGTAGAAGTGTCAGAATCAGGTTTTGAATCTGGGTCCTTTGCCTGAAAAGCCAATGTTTCCCTCCGCTGTGCTGTGATCTTGTGCCATGATCCCTGGACAAAAGACTTAGAGAAAACACAGGAGAGACATAATTGTTGCCTTTAGGTGTCTGAAGGGCTGTCAGATGAAACAAGGATTAGTTTTGTTCTGCTTGGCCCCAGAAGGAAGGACCTTTAACTTCTAGGATTAATTCATTTAGGAAAACTCCTTAACATCCCTTTACCCAGTCCATTGTCTGTGCCTTTTGGGTAAGGGTGATGAAGCCCATAGGAGGGATGTGTCTTGCCCAGTATCATACATTCACTCTGGATCCAGTGCCCCCTTCACCTGTGAATGACCTCCCAGTCTGACCTCGACTCTATCCATCAAAGCTGCACCCTCTTTCCGCTCTGACCAGGCCCCCATTCCCTCTCACTTGGGTTTCTGCAACAGCTTTCTCTTTTTAAATCCATTCCTTCACTCAGCTGTCAAAATGAGATGACCTAAGCCAGATCACAACCAGCCCTGATGCATGGATGCACTGAGGGCTCGAGAACCTCCTTAGAATGCAGCTTGGGAAACAAAGTTGAAGGACCTTCGCACTGACCACTGGACTTCCCTGCTCCAGCCTGTTCTTGGGCTTCTTAACATAGGAGCGGTGACTGAGCCCAGAGTCCAGAAGTCCCAGTTTCAAATCCTTCCTCTGACACTAACTGTGTGGCTCTGGGAAAGTCACTCTACTTCTTTTAGGTCAGTTTATTCATCTGTAGAATGGGGATGATAATAGCACCTCCCTCACAGGGTCTTTGAGGGGATAAAATGAAGCAAAGCTTTTTGCAGATCATCAGGCACTATAGAATTGTGAGCTATTATTATCATCCTTGATTTAGGATTATGGGAACATTAATCTAGAACTGCAGGGAACCTCAGGAGCAATCTAGTCTGACCCCCTCATTTTATAGATGAGGAAGTAAATGACTTGTCTAGGGTCACATGGATAATAAGGGTCAGAGTCAGGACTTGAACTAGCGCTCCATCCACTAGATCACATTGCCCTTTTTATCCTGATCCAGGGAAGAGAATCACCAAATTGGCCATATTTGATCGGGAGAACGCTTCATGCAGAAAATGGCGCCTCTATCCATGTTCCAGTTCTGTGGTCATTTAAATGGATATCCACAAGCCCCTTCACCCAAAATGTCCCGTGGGGACAGATCCCTTGTCTCCCTCTCTCCCCAAGCATTCTTCCTGCTGTAGCAACTCCCTCTCTTGACACGTGATTTTTGTGGAATTTTCACAAGTACTATAAACTTAGACATTACCAACAAAACACAAACTTTTCAACCCACACAGAATTAAAAAGATGTCTTTTCTAAGAACCCAAGCACAGTTAAAACACTCCTCTCTGTTCCACGGAGATCGAGGCTTGTAGACCAGGATCTGGAAGGGCCTGTGAATGGCCTGGGTGGCAGAAATAATTGTGCCTGCTGATCTCATTTATTTGGCTTTCCTACTGTGCTTCCAAGGATAGAAAAAGGTTGGCTGAGTAGTGAGAGACTGTAAATGTCTTCACTTGTGAGGCGGTAATAAAGAGGGACTTGTTTCACCAGAGCTGGCCTTTCGTGTCCACCGAGTTGGCAGCCAACTGCTCACTGCAATTGGAAGGCTGTTAAAAGGCCTTTCTGCCGGGAAGCCTTCATCCCACCGGCCTTGAGACTGGGTCTGGGATTTTGGTTCCCTCCACTCCTTTGATGAAGGCCCAGGAATGGGGGTCCTTCACCTTTGTGCGTGCATATATCCCGGACCCCTCGGGCAATCTGGTAAATCTTATGGACCCTTTCTCAGAATCATGTGTTTAAATACATAAAAGACATAAGATTACCAAGGAGACCAATTATTTTGAAATGCAGTTATCAAAAGAGTAAAAACAAACAAGGAAAAAGTCATAGAGCCCAGGTTGAGAATCCCTGCTTTGGAAGACTCCAGTTCACATACCAATACTTCCTGGGAGAGACTGCAGGGATTATCTTCTACTCTATTCCCCTCAATAGAACATGATGTCCATGAAGGCGGGGGCTGGGATGGTTTTGCTGTTGTCGTTGGAGCGTGGGTATGGGGGAGGAGGAAGGGTTTGGTTTTGTCTATGTATTCTCAGCACCTAGCATAGTATCTTGTCTATGGTAGGCACTTAAATACATGTTGAATTGAATTAAACAGCAGCTAATTGGACTAAATGGAAAAAAGCTCAGGATATAACATGGACTAAGGAAAGAGTTGGGTCAAATTTGTTTACAATTTGAAGAGATATTGATCACAGCCTCAATTGCTCATTTGTAAATGGAAACAACAGACTTGTTCTATCTTCTACAGGGGGTTCTTGGGAGAATCATATGAAATTGTATAAGAAAAAGGCTTAGCAGGCCTTACGGCCCTAATGCAATGTCACCAGGGTCTACCATTGTGGTACAATGTTAAGAGGTGCTAGGTTTGGGCTCCTAAGGCCTAGATTCAAATATTACTTCTGCTGTTTTTTACTTGTGTGCCTTTGGAGAAGTCACTTAAATTCTCATAGTCTGTGGATAGAGTAGGGGATTTGGAGAAGTGCTGAGTCTGAATCCTACTTCAGATAGTATGTGACCTTAGGTGAATCACCTAGTCACTGGGCCTCCATTTCCTCTCTGTGAAATGAAGGGGTTGGATGAAATGACCTCTGAAGTCCCCTGTAGCTCTTACCCTATGACCCTATGACCTTGAGAAGGGTAAATCTTCCACTGTTGACAGCCATTAATATTTCTCTCTCTCCATCCCTGTCCAAAGGAAGGGCATTGAGTCCTCCCCCAGTGAAGACCCTTCAGAGTCCTCTTAAGAGAGAAATGCCTCAGGCCCAAGCTCTGGCACACGTCCTGTGGGGTTTTGGCCAAGTTACTGCCCTTCTGGGTCTCAGTTTCTTTATTTGTAAAATAATGATGACCAACGGCCAATCTAACTCATGAGATTCTATGAACCTTAGTAGAATTAATTGACCAGATTTGTTGGTAGCTGGAGGCTCAAAGGAATGCTCTCTACATCAACAAATTAAATAAATAAACAAACAGAACCAACATGTGAAAATGCATTTGCTCTTGGTCCCTATTCACATTTGTTCGAAGACCCATCACTCAACATTCTTTCTTTAAAATACTTTATGCCTTTAATGTATATACAATATATTCTTGTATAACTGGTTATTAATTGATTTTTTATTGATCCAGCTCTAAGAGGAAAGCCTGCCTTATGCGGGGGCAGGAGGAGGTTAGGAGCGATGAAGAAGACAGGTTAACTGGGGGTGGGGAACCTTCAGCCTCAAGGCCGCATATGGCCTATGTCCTCAAGTGCAGCCTTCTGACTGAGTCCAAATTTGACAGAACAAATCTTTTTATGAAAGGGATTTGTTCTGTGAAGTTTGGATATAGTCAAAGGGCTGCACCTAAGCACCTAGAGGGCCACATGTGACCTCAGGCTACAGCTTCCCCACCCTCAGTCTACTCTAAGAAACTTTTTGAAGTGAATATTATAGATCATTGCTGCTAACCAGCTAGACCTCAAAAATGAAGAGGAAGAATGAATCCCTCAGACCCAGGGATATTTTTATGAGACTTGAAGATCTTTGAGCACAAGAGTCTTGCCTGTACCCTGCCACTCAGTGGCAGCTCTAATAAACAAGCCATTGGAAGCTGACATCTTGAGAGCAGCAGGGTCTCTGCCACCTGCTCTCGATTATTTTTGGAAGTTGTCTCTACAGAGTTTATTAAAATTCTATTTTAAACATACCTTAAATCCCCCAGATAATGTGACATGTGAAAGGATTGTGCACAGCCAAGCCAAATTGCATTATAGACACTGGGCTCCTATTTGCTTTTTCTGTTAAAAGCCCCACAATACTACAGGGCTATGCCAGATGTAGATGCCAGTAATCAGTGAACCTGCTCCCTCCGTGGCCATAGAGGGGCCAACGCCCGCTGCCTTCTTTGTAGATTTTTTCAGATTTTTCCATTTGGTTTTTTGGCTCTCCTGGCAGCTCAGCCAGGCTTCAGTTTGTGGGCTCAGATGTGTTTTATTTCTGGGATTAAATGTACCACAAAGGACAGGACTTTTTTTTTTTTTCTGGAACACTCAGGGATGATGAATCTTGAAAGCATGAGCTACTTGAGACATATTATTCACGCCTTAGAATTGATCATGGGTTTATAAAACTCATGCTGGAAGGGACCTGAGGGTCATTAAATCCACTGGCTTCATTTTACAAAAAGGAAGATGATCCAGAAAGGTGAAGTGAGTCATCCAGGGTCACCCAGAAAGTATCAGAGCCATGAATTGGAGCCGGGTCCTCTGACTCTGAATGTGTTTTCTTACCATTGGATCACACTACCCCAAGTCTCTCCACACAGTTTTTTTTGAAGACTACTCTACTTACTTTGCCCAAGGTGGAAGCGCAAGGACTACTCACGATCCCAATCCCACAACTAACCATCAGGGAAGCTTTGACTAGCTCTGTTTCTGACCTACAGTGGTTCATCAGGCAATCAGCACCCCACCCTTTCTGGGAGCTCACAACATGAGTGCTGAACTTAACACAAGCACCTGCCTAGTATAGCCCACTGCAGCTCAGAGCTCCCTAGCTCCAGCAATCCATCAGCTTCAGCTTCCCAGGTAGCTGGTATTACAAGCCTGCACCACTGCAGTCAGCCTCAGCACATTTTAAATAGATCTTTTGGGAGCATTTTACTAGAAAATGGTGGCCTTCCTCAGAAGGGCACAGAGCAGACATCTTCCCCCAAAGACTTAGTGCTTAAATGGGAGAGGGAAAAATAAGCCTGGGACACCATTCTCCAGACATCCTGACTTCTTTCTTTCTATTGGTGCTTTTTAAAGGCTGCAAACAATGACTATAAGCAGGCCATTGGGTGAAAAGACTAGTGCAAATCAGTGAAGCAAACATGTTTTCTCACCAAATAACCACTTTTGCTTGAAATGTTCTCTTTTCAACTAATTACTCTGATGTGATAATAAAAATAATAGCTAATACCTGGTATGAGGGAACACTGGTAGATTCTGCTGCTGTGACTAATGGGTCATATGAGGTTGGGAGCACGGAGCTGCACCAGGCTAAAAGCAAATTGTGTGTCTACACTACCCCATCAATATGGTGAACCAGTGAGAGTGGGGGACATCAAGCTACTCAAAGAGGGGCAAGCCTCCCCTGGCAGGAAATAGAACTTGCCAGATTTCCTATGACAATCAACAGTGGAATTGAGCCCCAGAATAGCTGCTATATATACTTCCAGCCCAGGTGACATAGGGAGACACAATCCCTTAAAATTAAAAAAAAAAAATTAAAAAATAGAGTGGCAGAACTAGAGTAAGAAGACCTGAGTTCAAATCCAGCCCCATATATTAGCTGTGTGACCCTGGGCAAGTCATTTAACCTCTCCTTGCCTCAGTTTCCTCATTTGTAAAATGGAACTCATAACTGTACCTACCTCCCAGGGTTGTTGTGAGAATCAAATAACTGTAAAGTGATAATTGTAAAGATAATAATTGTTTTTCTCTTTATTTTTAATATTTAATTTTCTCTTAATAGTGTTTTATTTTTTTCCAATTACATGTAAAGATAGTTTTCAACATTCATTTATCTTTTTTCTTCCCTCCCTCCCTCCCCTCCCCCACATAACAAGCAATCTGATATAAGTTATACATATATAATCATGTTAAACATATTTCCACATTGGTTTAGGCTTGATGGTGGTTTCCCATTCCCTTCTCCAGCTCAATTTACAGATGAGGAAACTGAGGCCACAGGATAAGTGACTTGCCCAGGGTTACACAGCTAGTAAGTGTCTGAGGCCAGATTTGAACTCAGGAAAATGAGTCTTCCTGGTTCCAAGCCCGGTGCTCTGTCCACTGCACTGCCTAGTTGCCCTCTTGGTGGTGGTGGTGGGGGCAGACCCACATTTATAAGACCCACAGGATTGTGTGTTGGGACTTTGTAAGTTTTTGCTTCAGTCTTTCATTTTCTGCCAATTCCTAGCACGTGCCATCCCACAGATAGAAATTGTCCAACCTGAAAGGCAATGGGTCTGAGAACAACTTCAGGGGGTTTTACCAGAAGAGATGAGCTGGGGGAGGGGCAGATCCCAGTCACAGTGTTCAGACCTCAAAGGACTAGATTTACCTGTATAGTTTGAGAGGGGGAGAACTAGAATCATCAGCTGGAAATGACATCGAGGCAGATTTGGCACAGACAGAGCTGTCCACCAATGAGAATGGTCTAAATTAGAGCGAGGTTGATAGACTTAGTGTCAGGAGTAGCTTAGGAGTGATTCATCCATCATCTGTCAAGGGAGGTGGACTGCCTGCCCTCTAAGTTTTTGGAGGTGAAGGATTTGCCATCATTGCCCTTACTAGTCATGACCTCATGGATAAGGATCGCTGGCACTAATGTTTTTCTAGCTGGACCTGAGCGCACACGCTTTTATGCCGTGCTTCATTTCCCATTTACCAATGATCCACCCTCCAAGCCAATGACTCAAATCAAGAGACTGCTGTTCTTTCAGGGCAGAAACCATGATCAATAGGGAAGCTCTGGCTGAATGACTTGCTGTGAAGCAGACTCTGGTGGAGCCAATAAATTACCTTCCTGAAATTAAAACGGAAATTTATTTTTAAACGTCCCATCAATGAAATTGTACCTCTTGTAAATTCCCTGGGGCTACATTGGATTTTCACTGAAAGGCTGCCTCACTTGACCAAAAGTAAGTGTATCATATCCAGCTGTGAAAAATAGCCCAAAGAGCTTCTTCAGCTCTGTTTGAGGAAAGGGAGAAAAACAAACAAATGAAAACAAAGAAAGGTCTAGGGTGAGGAGAGGTGAGGAGGAGGAGGAGGAGGAAGAGAAGGAGGAGGAGAGGGTGGGGGAGGAGGAGGAGGGAGGAGGGAGGAGGGAGGAGCAGTGATGGATGGAGCCTTGGAGTTAGGAGGCTGCTATTTATTTACTACCTGTGGGACTTTGGGCAAGTCACAACCTCTCTGGGTCCCAGTTCCATCATCTGTAAAATGAGGGGATTGGACTTAAGAGAACTTGAAAGGTTGGATATACTAGATAACAGATAGCATAATTTAAGATGTGCAAAGTGCTTTATGCATATTATCTCATCTGGTTCTCACAACTAACTTGTGAAATAGGTGCCATTATTATCCTCATTTGACAGATGAGAAACTGAGGCTGAGAGTGGTTAAGTGATTTGCTCAGGCTCACAGAGCTAGAAAGTATCTGAAGAGTTCATAGAATTTGAGCTCTGGTCATCCTCACATCACGTCCTAGACTTCTCTTCCCCAAGGAGGGGAAAGGGAGGGAAGGAGAGGAGAAACTGATGTTGCTATAAGCACTTTAAGGTTTACAACATGCTTTACAATGGACTTGCAAGAGATAGAATTAGGTTTTAAAGTCGACCTAAAAAATTACCATTGAAAATCCCTTAAATTGCCCATGAAGAGCAGTGTGGCATTATCAAGCAACCTACCTGGAAAGGGATTAGGGCATCTCAGAAAGACAGCAATCCATAAAAGAGAACATGGGGAGGGGCCCGAGCTAGTTCCTACTGAAACAATTGAATGTAAATTTTATTTATAGTAAACTCAGCTTGACTACTGGTCAGGAAGGAGGTGAGAGCCAGGACTTCAGCCTACCTAGGAAAAAAAAACATAGCAGAAAGACTTAACTGTCAGGAAAATTTAAGATTGGAAGGAAAGCTTCTGAAAGGGCTGCCCACAAAAGTGGGATTATATGAGAGGGTGGTGTCACTGCCAGCTGCTTCTTTTTCCAACTTCTCCTTGGGAGCAAAAGGACAATCCAAGGGGCATCCAAGCTCCCAGTTAGGTTAAGAGGCCTAGCTAAGACTGCCCTACTCATTAGCACCACCAGCCCATGCATCCAAATGGACTGCCGGGAGGTGGGTGTGACAAAGAGGAGAGTCTAGAAGATGTTTAATGAAGCAAGATGCTGAGGCAGATGGGCAGAAGGACCCTAGATTCACTGAAGGAATTGGCCAGCTCATACCTCCAGTCTCACACTCATGGAATGGTGTAAAGAACGTGCTGTACTCTTTACATGCTGTTTTCTCTTACTCCTCTCTGTTTTTGTCTCTATCTCCCTTCCCCCCTCTTTCCTTTTCATTCCCTCTTGCCCTTCCTTTTCTTTGTTTGTTTCTTTTTCTCTTTCTTTTATTTCTCTCCCTCTCCCTCTCCCTCTCCCCCTCCCTCTCTGTCTCTGTCTCTCTCTCACTCCCTCTCCTCCCTCCCTCTCTGTCTCTGTCTCTCTCTCACTCCCTCTCCCTCCCTCCCTCTCTGTCTCTGTCTCTCTCTGTCTCTGTCTCTCTCTCTCCCTCTCCCTCTCCCTCCCTCTCCCTCTCTCTCTCTTCCCTCTCTCTCTCTCTCTGTCTCTCTCTCCCTCTCTCTCTCTCTCTCTCTCTCCTATCTCTCCCTCTCCCTCCCCCTCCCTCTCTTCTCTTCTCCTCCTCCCTCTCTGTCTCTCTCCCTCTCTCTCTCTCTCTCTCTCTCTCTCTCTCTCTTTCTCTCCCTCTCTCTCTCTCCCTCTCTGTCTCTCTCTGTCTCTGTCTGTCTCTGTCTCTCTCTCTCTCTTCTCTCTCTCCCTCCCTCTCTCTCTCCCTCTCCCTCTCCCTCCCTCCCTCTCTGTCTCTCTCTGTCTCTGTCTCTCTCTCTCTCTCTCTCTCTCTCCTCCCTAGCACACATAGTTAGTTCACATAAGGTAAATGGAAGATGCAGCACCATTACACTATCATGATTTCCCTAAAGTCTCACTATAATCCTGTGCAATCAGTCTGCAGTGCAGGTAATGTGCTCAGTTTTACAGATGAACAGACTGAGGATCAGGTAATTCGGATGACTTCTCCTGGGTGGCCCAGCTCAGAAATATCAGATAAGCCCTCCCGCCCCCCCTGGAATATGATGACGTAGCAAAAGAAGAAGCAGGGAAGGCTTGACCATGACAGAAGTATAAAACTAGTAAATCAGAGGGATGTTGGAGATATTGCTTACCTAGATTTTAGCAAAGCATCTGACAGAATATCTAATACTCTTGTGGAAGAGAAGGAAAGATGTGAATTAGACAATGATGAGTAAAAATAAAAGCAAGGCAGAGCTGCTCATATATGTGAGGGTTGGGTAATACAATTAGATTCAGAACTGGCATCTTTGATCTTGTCTTTCTCCTCCAGCAAGACTGAAGGTCTCCGAAGGGGGAAGCAGAGAACTGTTTTCTATTTAGGTGCCCAAAACACCTAGCAAGGGGCTTTGGAGCTCAATAGATGCTCACTGAGTCCAACAATCACTTGACAAACACTAGTTGCTAATGAAAGGACCAGAGATGTGAAGCTGTAAGAGATCCTAGCAGCTATATAATCTAGATCTGCCATTTTATAGGTGAGCAAACTGAGATGTGGGGAAGTTCCATTACATGCTCAAGGTTTGTCTCAGTCCCTGTGCTGGCTTTCGAGGTAAGTGGGATTTGAACCCAGGCCCTCTGGCTCCAGATGCCACCATTATTTTCAGTGTGCCATGCTCTCTCCTGATAGAATACAAAGTTTAAAAAATCATTAGAAATTCTAGAGAAGTGAGAGAGAATGAGGCAGGAATGGAAAAGGGGGGATGAGCAGGTTTGACTCCCTTTGGGAATTACCTTCTAGCTTTAAATCCTATGATCCATGAATAGATGCCAGGGATGCTGGAGATGGATGAGTAGGCTAAGGGACTGAGTGGTCATGGAAGGTGAAGGAAAGGGAGGAGTCAAAGGTGACCCTTATGGCCCTGGTTTTGAAAGAGAAGGTTGTTTTCACTGACCTCTATCCTCTCCTTGGTGGTGCTGACAGAGTTCTAGGCCTAAAGTCAGAAAGGCCTGAGTTCAAATTTAGCCTCAGACCCTTGCTAGCTATGTACACAATGCATGGCACATAGTAGGTGCTATGTAAATGCTTATTCCTTCCTCCCCCTCCACTATTAGTAAATCACAGGATTTCAAGCTGGAAAGAGACTCCCAAGATGTCTAGCACAGACATCCATAGAGTGAGAGGTTATGGTTAGGCTCTCCAATCCCTTCTGTCTCTCACTCTGTATACTTTAAGTAAAAAGGAATAAGCTGTTTATATACAGGTGTTTGCATATTGTCTCCCCCATTATTCTGTGGGCTGCTCGAGGGCAGGGACTGTCTCTTGACTTTCTTTGTCCCCATTACTTAGCACAGTGCCTGGAATATAGTGGGCTTTTAATAAATGCTGATTTGTCTTGCTTCAGGTCACAGACAATAGGGAGGCAACATGGCTCTAACTTGAACTCAGGCCATCTGTTCTCAGGTCTGCACTCCTGCCACTGACTCACCCTGTCCTGGATGCCCAGGGGTCTCTGCAATCATGCATAATTATTCATCTACAAGTGTTTTCATTTTTCGTGGACATTTTGTGGAAGCTCGTCCACATGCCACGTTTCATTTCAGACGCCAGGAGTAAAAGAAATAGCATGTCATATTTAATCCAAGGCCTAGTTGTTTCAAGTAACAACCTCACAGGACAGGTTGACATTTCTATTTTGCATTGAGGAAACCACGGCATAGAAATCCTGCTGTTTGTCAGCATGGATGCAGTTGGTCTGTGGCCCCACTAGAATTCCAGCTGGTCTGTCTGTCCTGGCAGTCACAGGTCGGTTGGTAAAAACTGCTGTCTTCCCATCGCCGTTATGAAACCATGTTTTTGACGCTTGTGGATAACTTATAGTACTTCAAGTCAACAACAAGCGTTTATCACACAGCTCTTACGAAGACTCTTTCCAGGGACCACGAGGAAAGGCAAGAGGCCGTCTCTGCTCTCAAGGAGCTCACGGTATGATGGGGAAGCAATCTACCAAAAACTATGAACAGACCAGATCTGTACAAGACAAGTCAAGTAGAAATCGAGAGGGAAGGCACCGAGATTAATGGGAGCTGAGAAAGGCTCTTAAGAAGGTCAGACTTTAGCCGGGCCTTGAAGGAAGCCTGGGAAGCCAGCAGGCAGAGATGAGGAGGACATTCAGGATACATATCCTCACCTTCACAAATAAGAGAAATATCTTCTCATTTGAAACATGAAATCATCAACATGGTCATTTCAGAGGGAAAATGGAAGTGATTCATTATAGAAAAAAGATTCCTTCCTGATGAGTCTGCTGAAATGAATCCTTTATCTCTGGTGTAGGTTTTCCATTTTGATGAGGACTTGGATCTTCCACATTATTGCCCCGAACTGCTACTATGATATCCTGTGGAATTTAGCATGCTTAAATTTCTCAAGAAGCATATGGATCAAAGAAGAATCCAAGATTGTACTTCATCAATTCCTATTTATGCCATTGCTGTGAATGACAAAGTTGCTTCTACCGAGTATGCAGACATGATGGATACGTGTTGGCTAAACAATTGAACAGCTGGGGAGGATCTGGAAAACTTTGACTCCCCAGACCCAACCACTAGTAGTTAATAGTAGTTAGGTAGACCCAACCAGTGGTAACTAATGGTTCAATGTCAACTTGGAGATCTCCAATGGAGAGCCCCTGACACCAATGCGTGGTCCTGTGTTGCCCAACATTCATGTAAGGGACTTGGATAAGAATATAGGCTTGATTGGCAAATTTGAAAGTCACACAAATCCAGGAGGAATGGCTCATAGATGAAGGATACAGGCAAAGTCCAAAAAAGATTGTGACATTAGGATTGAATAGAATAATACGGAATTTAATAGTGATAAATATAAAGTTTTACATTCAGGTTCAAAAATTAATGTCACAAGGATGAGATAGGAGATGGCATGGCTAGATAGTAGTTCATCTGGAAAAGTCCTGAGTCTTCCAGTGGGCTGAAAGCTCAAAATGGGTCAAAAGTGCAACATGGCACACTAAAAAGCAAACATGAATTTAGATTATGGGAAGACAATCAGAATGAGGGAGGTGATTGGCCTGAGGTCCAGTTTTGTTTTTTAATAAGTCTACCATTTGGAGTACTGTATTCATGTCTGGCTGCTATATTTTAAGGACACTTGTCAACCGGGGGGCCATTCAGAGGAGAATGACCAGGATGAAGAAGCAACTCTGAGGTCATAAGAAGGACAGTTAGCCTGGAGATTGGGAGGGATGCGAGGCAGTAGGGTTGGGGTAAAGAAAGAGGGGCATCACAGACCTAGGGCCAGAAGGGAACTTAGGGGCCAGACAATTCACTCCATTCTATTTCCAGGTGAGGGAACTGAGTCCTAGAGGGTGCTAAAAAAGACTTTGTAAAGAATACACAGGTAATAAATGGCAGAGCCAGGATATGAAGTTGGGTGCTATGACTTTCAATCCAGCACTCTGCCAGTCTTGCTCACTTCTCTCCCAGGTCTGCTCCTGACTCTCCACACTCTTCCCTGGAATCCTTCATCTCCTGCCTCGATCACAACAGCCCTCTCATCCTGAAGATGCCTCTACCCTTAGGACCCCTCATCAGACTGGTGTCCTGCCCAAGACTGTTATTTCAGGCAAAGTTCAGCCCCTCCTGGTTTTTCTACATTGCTCCCAGAGGTACCTTCCCTCACCTTTCAGCACCGTTGAATGTGTTCCTTTGCCCTTTAGATCATAAGCCCCTTGGGGGTAAGGATTGTCTTACTTGTGCATATTTGTCTTCCTAAGGCTTAGCACCATAGTCAATCCTTTGATATATCTTTCTGTTTTGCCACTGAACTGTGATGCTTTGCAGCTGTCATTAAATACTTGCTACCCTATTGCATGGAGGAGGGCTTTCATTGTTCTGCTTGGTCCCAGGGGGCAGAGCTAGAAGCCACAGTTGGAAGTTCTGAAGCACATTGAGGACTAATGTTAAGAAAATCCTCACCAATCAGTGGTGTCCAAAGTGGAACAGGAGGGTTCCCAGCACTACGAGTCTTTCAAGAAAACCTAGGAGGGCAGACTTGCCAGCGATGTGAGAGAGGTGATTCCTGCTGGGACACATGCCGGATTAGCTGTATTGAAGGTCCCTTCTATTTCAGAGATTCTGGGATTCAGGGGATTCTTCCCCACTGGGAAATTTCTTATGAAGTCAGGAGCCGGGAAATAAGGCCATTCATTTAAAGGGAGGGAAAGTTCTTACCTCTTAACCAATGTGCTCCATTTTAGCTTGGGCTATTCAAACTATCCATCCAGACTCCTCAGCCAGACCTTGATCCTCTTCAGTCCTAGCCCAGTAACCAAAGCTGTCTGTCGGTCAGTGTCCCCCATGCTCTCCCTCTCCCACTTTTCTCCTCTCCTGGAGCATCTCTCTCCAGTACTGGCTATTTTTAAGTGTTTTCCAATCTTTGCACATTGCCATGAGGGAGGTAGTGCAGTTAACCCTGGTTATCAAGAGAGATTCAGGAAAGCTGTCCAACTATCTAAGCTCCTCAGGCTCCCAGCCTCCCTCTGCCTTATGAAGTCTTAAATTATTAAAGCTGGATGCAGATGCATTTCTAATCAATTCTGAGAAGACACTTGATGGTCTCTATCATTCTAGTATTGCTGTATTAGACAATTTTTCATTGTCTAATAAGAAAAGGCATGAAAAAAGAACAAAAACATTTCAATAAAATTCCCTTTCCCTTTTGTCATGGAGTGACTTTGCAGGATTCTAACTATAGAGCTGGAAGAAATCTCAGAGGTCATCAAGTCCACATTCTGCCAACTGAGGCCCAGAGAAGTGAACCAAGTGACTTGTCCAAGGTCATATAGCTGAGAAGTCTCTTAGGCAGGACACTTTCCTGACTCTGAGTCCGTGGCTCTATCAACTTTACCCTGCTGCCTCTCAGGACTCGCCTGAGTCCTTTGAGAAAGTTGGCTTGAGTGGGTTAAATGTGTTCCCAATGGGGGAACTCTCTTCACATAAAAAGTCACAAAAAGAAGGGTCATATTTTATACTGCCAGCATTTTCACAACCCAGTACAGTGAAGAAATCTCTTACAGTAAGTAGTCAGAGCATGGAAATATGCCCAGGAATGAGAGATACCCATAGCAACCACAATCTATTTCTAAATAAATGGCAGACTTTTTCTGAGAACTCTGCAAAGCCTGATAATAAAAGTGGCTATCCGTGCTCAGATGGAGGTCAGGTTTCAGTAGACGAGGGACTTTCAAGGAGATGTACAAATGGCATTCTCTTCAGACGTATCCTATAACTTAGCTTCCTGGACAGGAAAGACCATTGGGAATTTGATAGAGTCAAAAAATCAATTTGGTTTCTCTCTTATAGAAGTTCAGAGTCTAAAATCTTTATATTCCTGGGGACCAAAGCTGTCCTTTGATGCTTTTTGGATTGGCAATGTCATCAAACGGAAAAGACACAGATGTCAGAAGAATACCAAGACACAGATAAAAAGTCTGAAACATCCTCAGGAAGACCTGTCATCCTCCCTGTGTGTCTCAGTCTTGCTTTCTGTCCCAATCTGTTTGTCTTTCTGTACATCTCTCTGCCTCTTTGCCTTGGTATTTTTCTGCCTCTCTCCACTCGGCTGTCTCAGTCTTGCTTCATGTGTCTGTCTGCCTCTCTGGGTCCATCTGTCTCTCTGGGTCCATCTCCCTGGGTCAGTCTCTCTATGTTTGTCTCTCAGGGTCCCTCTGTCTCTCTGGGTCCATCTCTCTGGGTCAGTCTCTCTATGTTTGTATCTCAGGGTCCATCTGTCTCTCTGGGTCCTTCTGTCTTTCTCTGAGTCCATCTCTCTGGGTCCTTCTCTCTGGGTCTGAGTGTCTCTGTGTCTTCTCAATTGTCTCTGTCTCTGATGGCACCTTCTACCCTGGGCTCCATGATGTCTCACTTGTTCTCTTTCTTTGCCTCTTCCATCCTCATGCAATTGTTTTTTTTTTTTTCCTTTGGCAATTTTGTGTACATTAACACATTTTTATGAGAACACAGCTGGAAGGGAGCTTTGGAAGTCATTGCATCCGACCCTCTCATTTACAGAGGAGGAAACAGAGGAACAAGTTTAATGACTTGTCCATGGTCCCTCAGGTACTAAGTAGCAGTGTTGGGATTTGAACCCAAGTCTCTCACTAAGGCCGGCTCCCCAGCCCCACAGGGTATTTCCGTGCTTACTCCCTACCTTACCTACCACTAGAAAACAGAATAAAACATGACCAGTGCCCTTTTCTTTTCTGCAGGAACATAAATTTCCATTCAGCTCTGCTTTAATGTTGACAAAGAAAGGACTCCCTCTAGTTCAGGGCTCACTACATGACCTCACTGTTGGGGAAGGACAGACCTCTCTTGTTAGTACATTCCCTGCTCTGCATCTCCTCTCCACCCCCCAGGATTTTAGGAGCTGCCTAGTCATCTGAAATGGCTTTCCTCCTCCCTGACTTAGACCATGGCTTCCTTCTCTTGGGGAGGAGGTGGGGAGAGACTGAGGCAGATCTAAGAGAATGACCCAGCAGACCTGGAGACTGAGTGCAGGGCTTCCCAACAAAGGAGATCCAGGAGCCGAGGAGGAAGATCTGATAGAATCAGTAACAAGTAGGAAAGAGTCACGAAACCTTCACAAGCCTTCAGAATTGGAAGGGAGGGAGCCCTGACCTAGAGGAAGTCTTCTGAATCTAAACAGCAGGGTAACACTGGATGGAAACATGTATTTGAAGAAAAAGAAAGGGAAACATGTGGCTTGGTAATGTTTTCTAAAGGTAAAAGGTGGGGACTTCAAAGGCCAATGACTCCAACCTAGTCCCAATCAGGGCTCCCCTCTACATCATCCCTGACAAGGGACCACCCTGCTTCTAGTGGAAGACATCGATGGAAGGGGAACCAGGCACCCTTCTGGGACAATCCATTCTGATTATAGACTCTGTTGTTGCTGAGGTCTGTTCCATTTATAAATCTATGATGCTGAGAACTCCTTAAATCTCAGTTTCCTCATCTGGAGAAGGGGGGGTTTGGACCAGATGACCTTAGAGGTCACATCTCCAGGGCTATGATCCTATGCCCCACCCCTACTTCGGTCTTGGCTTCTCCAGCCTAATCATGCCCAGGTCCCTCCAGGAATCCTAATATGGAGTAAGCTGGTTTTCCTCCATCATCCTGGCTGCCATACTCTGGACACAGCTCCTACTATCAATGCCTTTCCCAACCCTTGACACCCGGAATGGAATTTAAGAATCTGGATGTGGTCCGAACAGGATGGAGGCCAGAGAGAAAATCCTCTCCTTTTACTGCTGTATGCTCTGCTAATCTCAATGCATCTTAGAAGGGGAATTTGCACCCTGGGGGATCTATGATCTGATTGGTACATGCTATCCCCACCCCTGTGCATGCCTATGAACCCTCTGCATGTGTGCTGGTCACGGGAACTAAATACCGTGATGTCAAATCCCACTACAGCAAATATCATTTTAACAGAAATCTTCAGATAACAAAAGGGGGGTAAAAATGAACCACTCCTTCTAAGCAATATTAAAAACAATGAAAGTCCTGTGTAATAAGAGAATTGGACAATCCCTGACAGTTTGTCAAGTGGGTACATAATTGGGATGACCTTTTTTTCTTAGAGACTGGGAACAAGACCTCATCTAATTAAAAGAAACTCAGTAAGAAAGCTCTGCAAAATACAGAGCTGTTGTCTAGCTAGCCCTGAGAGAAGTGAAGGAGACATTATCCCCCAGAGAACAGCAGACATCTTGGGCAAAATCTGAGCTAGGAGGTCTCACACCTGGGATGATGGAGAGGAGGGGCCAAGACCCCACTGAGGCTCCAGCTACTGGAGGAGGAATTAAACCTTCCCGTGGTGCTGCTGGCCCCCTCCAAAACTCTCTGCTCAAATCTTCCTTTAGATACCTACAAACTGTTACCCTGGGCAAACTACTTAGGATCAGTTTCCTTATCTATAAAATGGGGATAATAATAGCCCGCACCTCAAGAGCTGTTGTGAGTGTAAAATGAGGTAACATCTGCAGTGTGCTCTGCCAACCTCATAGCTCCATTTCAATGCTAGCTTATTATTATTATTATTATTATTATTTTTGTTGTTGTTAGCTGACCAGAATTATCAGAAAGTTCATACAAGTTCTCTCCATGGAAGGAATCACGGGTCTGGACCAGCCCCCAAATGGCATCATGGAGCCTTAGCTGTCGAGGGAGCCGGAGCACAAACCTCCCTCAAGAGCTTCCCCTTGGAGGCTCTTCCTTCCTTCTCTCCATGTTGCGCCTGCAGTTTCACTCAGTTCAGCTCCATGGAGGATGCCCCCAATCCAGATGGGTTCCCCTTCCTTTGTTGTCTTTCCCTATCATATTGGAAGCTCCTTGAGGGGGCAGCTAGATGGGGCAGTGGATAGAGCACTGGCTTTGGATTCAGGAGGACCTGAGTTCAAATCCAGCCTCATACACATAATACTTACTAGCTGTGTGACCCTGGGTAAGTCCTTTAACCCCCATTGCCTAACTGCCCCCCCCAAAAAAAAGAAAAAAAAGGAAGCTCCTTGAGGTCAGGGATTATCTTCCTTTTTCTTATTTGTATGCCCGGAACCTAGCACAGTGTCTGGTACATAAGGTTATTCAGTCACTTAGTCATGTCCGACTCTTCATGACCCAGTACAGGGTTTTCTTGGCAAAGATATTGGAGGGATTTGTCATTTCACACTCCAGTGGTTTAGGCAAATAGAGGTAAAGTGACATGTCCAGGGTCACACAGCTAGTGGGTGTCTGAGGCCAGATTTGAACTCAGGTTTTCCTGATTCCAAGCCTGGTGCTCTATCCACTGTGCCTCCCAGCTACCTTGGCAGCTGGTACACAGTAGGTAATTAATAAATATTCACTGAACTGAATTAAGTCAATGCCTTCATTTTACACAAAGAAGAAAACTGATGTTCAGAGATGCCAGTGACTTTATAAGATCATAGAGCTGTGGTTGCTGTGGCTGAAAAGACCTTGAAGGTCGAGTCCAATCCCCTCATCTTACAAAGGAGGACACCGAGGCCAAAAAAGGGGAAATTACTTGGCCAAGGTCACTCAGTCAATTCATGGAAGCTATCACTTTAGCATCACTTAGAGAGGAAGGAAAGGGAGGAGAAGGGAGAAGATGGGAAAAGAGGAGAGGAGGGAACAAGAGGGGAAAGAAGGAATGGAGAGGAAAGGAGGGGAGAAGAAGGGAAGGGAGAGGAAGAGGGAGAGAGACACACATACAGAGAGAGAGAGACAGAGACAGAGACAGAGACAGAGAGGATTTGGTAGGCTTCCTAGTTGCATCAACATTTGGAAGCTATTTTTCTTAAAGTGACATGTGCCTCTTTTCCATTTCATCAAGAAATGTACCTCAGCAACACTGCAGAGTAGTAGATGGGGTGGGACCCGATGCTCATCCAATATCCCAGGAAAAGTGGTAGGTTATGGAGTCTAGCTGTGCACGTAGTCATGGGCCTGGAGGCCAGGTCATGGGAGCTGACGGTGGACTGACTCGCTGGGAAACCATCTAAAAAAGAATACCTTTGGGAACCTGAGATGCCTCCTTGTTGGTGTTGGGTTTTCTCCACCTCCTAGTAAGCATATTTGCCTGGTTTGGTTAGTTCAAGTGGTTAGCGCACAAGGCCAAGGTCTCCTTAGGAGCCACTCAGCTTCCCACAGAGAACAGCTGGATCCCACGGCCTCAGACAGCCCTCCTTGCTTGGGCGAACCATTTTACCACTTGCTCAGCACAAACCCTCAGCCACAGCTAGAAAAACAACACCGAGGCCAGCTGGTACCAGACTACCCCATCCCAACTGCACGTCCCATACAGCCTAGGCTAGTGCTAAGGAAAAACAGACAGGTTTTTGGTGAGAGAAAAGCAAATGTTTTGTTTGGTCATTTTTAGTCACGTCCAACTCTTTGGGATCCCATCTGGGATTTCCTTGGCAAAGATACTGGAGTGGTTGGCCATCATTCCAGGTCACTTGACAGATGAGGAAACTGAGGCAAACAGGTTAACTGACTTGCCCAGGGTCACACAGCTAGTAAGTGTCTGAGGCTGGATTCGCACTCAAGTCTTCCTGATTCCAGCCACCCCCGGCACTCTCCCCACTGCCCCACCTCGCTGCCCAGGAAACCAAATAGTGATCGCCAATAATCTAGTCTTAGAAAAGGAAATTGAACTAGTAATGTAACTACTGAATGAGAGGGGAGAACTTTCTGGGCCTGATGGATTCATAGGAAATTCTATCAAACTTTTAAAGAATCATTTGTACTGAAGCTACTTATTCTCAAAGATCGAGGGGAAAAAAATAACTCTACCAGACTTGTTTTATGACACAAATATAGTTCTAACACTAAATCCTAAATCGGAAAGGGAGACCAATGCCATTAATGAATATCAATTCGAAAAATGTTAAGTGAAATTCTATTAAGGGGAATATAGCAATTCATCCAGGAATTCATTCATCATGATGAGTCTGGGTTTGTACCAAGGATATTAGGGAAACAATCAACAAAATCAAACATATTAAAACAAAGAAAAACTCCAGAGCCACTTGGTATCTATTAAGACAAAGCCTTTGACAAAAGGCACCGTACAAAGTATAAGCATAGGAACGTCTCTTTTAAATATCACTTTGTCAATTATAAGTAGTTACCTGAAACTAAAAGCAAGCATCCTGTGCAGCTTTGCCCATAATTACATGAGTAAAGCAAGGACGCCCAAGCTTCCCATTATTATTTGATGTAGTACTAGAAATGCCAGCAAAAGATAAGAGAGACATTAAAGGCACAAACACAGAAAAGAGGAGATAAAATGATCCTTATTTGCTGCAGACATGATTGTTTACTTAGCAAATCCTACTGAATCATCAAAGATACTAATTAAGGTAATTAGCTTCAGAAATGTTTCAGGCTACAAAACAAACCCACAAAGCATTTCTATATAATAATAACTAAATCCAAGAGGCAATAACAGAAACGTAAGTCCCATTCAAAATAAATTTTAAAATTAATAAAATATATAGGCAATCTATGAAAGCACATAAGCTACTTATGTCAATTCAGTTACAGAGTACTCCTTAAAAAAATATAAAACTTAAACAGCTGGCGGACCATTCAGAGTTCATGGCTAGACCATGCCAATATAACAAAAATGACCAAAGTGAATCTAGAGTTTTAATGCCACATCAGATAATCAAAGAATTATTTTACAGATTTAATAAAGTAATAGCCAAATTAATTCAGAGAAATAAGAGAGCTGTCACATCAAAGGAATTTATGAAAAAAAAGTAGAGATAAATGGGAATAGAAAAAAATAGATCTCAAATCATATTATAAAGCAGCAGGTAGCAAAACCATTTTTCTTAGTTAAAAAATAGAAAAATACGCCAATGGAACAGACTAAACAAGGGAGACTCTGAAACAATGGGACTTAGTAATTCAGTCTTCGGTAAACTAGAAGACAGAAATTTCTTAGGAGAGAATTCTGTGTTTGACAAAAATCTCAGGGAGAAATGAAAAGCCATCTGGAAGAACTTAGACTATTACCTTACACCATATTTCACAGCTAATTGAAAATAGAGGTATGACTTTCATATTAAAGTCCACATCATAAAAAAAACAGAAGTGCATCATAGTCTCTCCCAGTCATCAGCACAAAGTGTAGTCTTAATCAAAGAATGGATAGAGGCAACTACTAAAGATAAAATAGATAATAATAATTACATGATGCTGAAAAGCTTTTAAAAATGAATGCATCAAGGAGAACTAGGAAAGCAATTGAATGGGGGGGAAGCTATCACATTTCTCAGTAACAAATAGGTTTACAAAAACAATAGCCATTCCCCAATGGACAAGTAGTCAAAAGACATGGACAAACCATTTCTAAGAGCAGAAATGCAAGTTGTTAACAATCATATGAAAAGATGGCCAAACGAGCAATAACAGGAGAAATGCAAACCAGAGCAACGATGAGGCTTCATCTCACACCTGCCAAATTGGCACACGTGACAACAAATGGTGACAGTCAATGTTAGAGGGGTTTGGGGGAGACAGGAACACTAGTGCATTGTTGGGGGAGCTGTAAACCAATATAACCATCTTGAAAAGCAAGTTAGAATTATGTAAACAAAATGACTAAATGTCCATTCCCTTTAACCCAGAGATTCCACTACTAGGCCAATACCCAAAGTTATTGTTTTTATTTTTTTTTTTAATTTTTGGAGGCATTAGGGGTTAAGTGACTTACCCAGGGTCACCCAGCTAATAAATTCGTTCTAAGGCTGAATTTGAAATCAGGTCTTTCTGACTCAAGGGCCAATGCTCTAGTTTTCTCTCTGCCATTCCACCTAGCTGTCCTAAAGTTGCTGTGAAGAAAAAGAAAAAGTCCATGTACATTTATAGCAGCATTTTTGTGTGTGTGTTTGGTAGCAACTCCTTTGCTCCTCTCCAAGCTCCTTGCTACTGACTCTGGACTTCTTGCTATGCCCCAGAAGTCTTGTCACCATAGAACACGCATGTCTCCACCCTTGCAGCCCCTCCTTTGTTGAGGTTCTCTTCCAATGTCCATTTTGAGGGAGAGTTCAGGTTAGGCAACACCATCCCCTTCACTGCTCTCCCAGATCTGCCCCTGACTCTCCAAACTTTTCCACTCATCCCAAGTGGGACACCTTGTCCCCTACCCCTCTTCAACTGTCTTTTGTGTGTTGTCTTTCCCCATTAGAATATAAGCTTTTTGAGGACAGGGAGTGTCCTTTTTTTCTTGTATCTGTATTCCCAGAGCTTAGCACAATGCCTGGTACACTTAATAAATGCTTTGATTTATTGACAAAGAATTGGAAACCTAGTCCAAGCCCATCACTTGGGTAATAGCTAAACATACCATGGTATGTACATTTAATGGAATATTAAATTCTGTATGAAACCATGTATACGATGAATACAGAGAAATATAGAAACGCTTACATGCACCGATGCAGAGAGAAGTAAGAGTCAAGAAGACACACACACACACACACACACACAGAGTGACTCAATGGTGTAAATGGAAAGAACATCGCAAAACAATCAAAAGTGAATGTTGCAAAATTACTGGCCTGCACAAAGGAAACAGAAGACACAGATTTTCAGACTTTTTCAACATATTCAAGAATGTTACTGATTTTTTGTCTCTTCTTTCTCCTTTTCCTTTAAAAAAATTAATTATAGGGGATAGCTCTGGGGTGGAGGGGGATTCTGGGAAAAGTCTAGTGATGTAAAAAACAAAAGATATCCAAAAATATATATTTTCCCAAAGGAATTGGAACGGAGTATGCACTCTGTGGTCAATGAGGCTTTCTATATCGGTCAGTTCCCAGCATAGGTAGCACAATGTGGTATTGGATTGCAGGTCACTAAGATTTGGGTTTGCATCCTTTCTCCAACTAAGGCTAAGGATTTGCATCTCCTTAAGCTTCTGTTTCGTCACCCGTCAAATGGATTCTCTACCTCAGAGGGTAGTGTGAAGATCAGACATCAGACATCACTGTATCAGTGGAGGTCTGGCCAAGCTGGTCTTGGGGCTCCATTCCCAGCTGCACCCCATGCTCCCAATCCTCCCAAAGCTTTCCCTCTCCATATCCACCTCCCAGACTTCGTGGTTTCCTTTCAAGCTCAGCTCAAATCCCTCCTGCTCTGCGAGCCCTCCCCTTCTTCCCAGGGGCTAGTGCTTCCTCCCACCAAAACCACCTCAGCTATACATATAGATATAGATAAACATAGATACAGATAAATCTATCTATCTATCTATCTATCTATCTATCTATCTATCTATCTATCTATCTATCTATCTATCTATCTAGAGAGACAGGGAGAGAGAGTTTCCCCCAAAGCCTTAGTCCAGCCACCAGTTAGTAAGGCATAAAACCACACTCAGACTTTGGGGACCCTGTATTTTACACCAGGTAGTGTGGAATAGAGGTGACAAACCAAAGTCCTGTCTCTGACATATAGTGACCTTGGGCAAGTCGCTGCACTTGCACCCCTAGACCATCGATGCCAGGCGAGTTACTGGTATGCAGCAGAAGGGGGGTTTCCCCACCAGAGAGCTCTCTGCATGGATGGAGTCATGCAGCCAATCCTCCAAATACACAAATTGTGGATGTCCTTAGAGATGTACTATCAGCTCCCTCAGTGTGCCTCATCTACCAGAGGCCTGGGCCGCTTTCACTTCTATGTTTGTATTTCCAGGCCTTGGCACTCAATAAAGCCTTAAGATATGTCTGTGGATTAAAAAACAGTGCTTTGCAAACTTCAACATACCTTGTAAATGGCAGTTATAATCTTATGTTTTCAGGCCCCTCCCAGCTCTGACCTTCCCCGTTCTCAGGCCCCTCCCAGCTCTGACATCCTCTGTTCCAGGCCCTTCCAAGCTGACCAGTAAGGATTTATCCATACTGTAACTCCTCCTTCAGAGGGTTGTTATGAGGCCCAAATGAGATTATGGATGAAAAGTACTTAAAAAACCATGAAGAACTATGGAAATGTCAGCTCTCATAAATGGGAAGACAGCAGGACACAGGGAAAATAGCACTGGATTTGGAAGCAGAGGACTTGGGTTCAAATCCCACCTCTGTGACTTTGGAGAAGGCATTTCTCTTCCTCTTCAGGCCTCAGTTTCTTCCTTTGTAAAATTAGAGGGTTGGACTGATGACCCTTGGGGGTCCTTTCAGCCTGACTTTGAATAAGTCATTTCCTTTCCTTAGTCTCAGTTCCTTCATCTGTGAACAAGAGGGTTGGACCAGATGACCTCTAATGAGCTTAGCAGGCCCAGAGCTCTGACCCTCCACGTTCTGCAAAGATAAGCCACTCTACAGGAGTCACCCCAGTCAGGCAGCCCTATGAATTTCCAGCTTTCAAGGGGTAAATGTTTTCATTCTCTCGGAGGCACTGATAGTTGAATGAAAGGAGCACTTTTCCTTCCCCTCCTGCCTGAGATCTTTGTGATCCTACCCACCACCTCCCGTCCTTGTGAGGGAAGGCTCTGTAATTGAGTGACTCCATGTCAGTTTTCAACATCCTTCTTTGTGGGTTCCTTGTGCCCAGCCCCACAGGATTGAGTGGAGAGGTGGTGAATTCAGGCCAGGAAAAGAGGAAATTCTATAAATAAATAGTAAAAGAAAAAAAAAAGAATCCACAGGTACCAACAAGCCCATTGATTCACAGTATTATTTTTTCCTCAAAGAGACTCAAAAGAATTTCTTGTCTTAGGAAGTTAGTAAGTCTCTAATCAATGACCCCTCCCTCCCCGTCACCACCTTTCTCAAAATAATTAATTGACTCCATCCTATTAGCAAAAATGACTAGGCCAGGGAAAGATGTGATCGGTATGAAGAGAAGTTGGCTCAGGCTTCATGGTGGGCAGAGTGGGCCACTGTCAATACTGTCACAGGCTGGACCCAGGGACAGAACTAAAGTTGATTACCAGTGGAAATTCACAAGAGGCCAGGCTCTTTGACTGGCTCATTATGCCAGCCTGACCCAAGCCCAAAGCAGCCATGGACCCTAATTAGGAGCAGCGTCACTTGTGAAGGACACATTTGCTGAGTTGAGGTGACATTTCCGATTCAAGAAACATCAGGAAATATGCCTGCATCTCCTCTCTGTAGACCCAGGCAAGGCCTTCTGAGACCATGCTGAAAGCCTAGTGACTTGGACTCATTTAAAAATAGACTGGACCAAGCACCAGAGTGTAGACCATTGGGAATGGCATCACTGGCCTAGTGGAGGGTTTATTCCATCTGTTAGCTCTTGGTGTTTGAATTAAGCTTTTAAGGGATGCGTTTGCTAAATACCAAAGGGAGTTGCTCATCTCTGGTCTCAGTTCTGAAATTATTTCAGACTCAGGAAGCCAGTGTGGAAAATTTACTGTTTTCTGTTTCTTCTTTTATAATCTTCTTCTGAAACACACAGGAGTCCAAAGTGTACCCTGGGCTATGCATTACCTCAACTGGTGACTTCATCACAGAGAAAAGCAGTTTATACATTTATTGATTATCTTATTAAGCCCCTCCAGTCCTCTGTGCAGAACATCTCTGGTTTAATATAGTGAAAGATGTAATTTCCCAAGCAGGGATCAGATAATTGCTTTGAGAATTCTCAGCTCTCACAGTAACTGTCCCAATATGGACAATTTGGGGGTTCTTCTCCTTTGAAACATTACTGATGTGATGAAAATGATATCTGACTTCCCCCAGGAGCCTGCCAAATTGTCAAGATCAATGGCTGTATGGAGAGTAGGAAGATGCAAATTTTATTCCTTTGGGGAGACATTTGGCAAGGGGATTCTCCTCTTGGAGAGCAGCAGAGGTGCTGGGCAAAGTATGTCCAATTTAGAGTCAGAGAAACTGGCTTCAAGAACCAGCTACTTGTCACTTTGGCAAGTCATGTAACTTCCCTGGGACTGTGTCCTCAACTGTAAAATGAGGGTTGGACTAGCTGACTTGTGAGAGTCTTTCGTCTTCAGACTGGTTTGGATTGTGGCCCTTCTTCTGTGTCTTGGGCCGGATCTGCTGGACACCCACTCTATGACACAGCATCTACTGCTTTGGCACCCAGCCCTGGAATACTCTGCCCCTCCCCTCTGCCTCTCAGCTTCCCTGGCTTCCTTCAAGACCCTGCTCAAATCCTGCCTTCTGCAGGAGACCTTTCCCTGTCCCCTCCCACAGTTACTAATGTCTTCCCCTCTCAGATTAGTTTCCTTCTATTTTGTTTAACTTGTGTCTAACTCTAATTATTTATAGGTTGGCTCCTTCATTAGAATGTAAGCTCTCTGAGGGCAACAACCATTTCATTTTTGCCTTTAAGTCAGCCCTGTCTAGCATAGTATCAAGAGCAGAGTGAATAGTTAATGTTTGTTAAGGGAATGAATAAATAAATCTCCAAATCAAAGGGTCTTGTCAGTGATCAAATGTTACAGAAAGATTACTTTATGGATCATTCCCCTCCCAGAATCTAGTCTGACTAAAATCAGAATGTTGAAAGCAACTCATTCAGAGAAGCACTCAACCCAGTAGGAATTCTGGTCATCCTTACCATTCCTGAGGAGGTCTCCAAGCAAAATCACAAAAGTACAGAATTTGGGAGTCAGAAGTGACCCCAGAGGCCATCTAGTCCAACGCATACAGGAGAGGAATCCCAGCTATGATGTACATGACAAATGGTCATCCAATTGCATCTTGTGGACTCCGCTGAGAGTATTTAGGCCAGAACAGAAGGTCTGGTTCAGCATACAGTACCACTAGGAATGATAGCACAAGATTTCCCTGGGAAATAGTGATTTTTTTTGCCTTGGTATCCCATGGCCTCTGGTGAAGAGCTTCAGAAGCTGTTGGAAAGAAGCCAAAAGGTGTGTTAGAATCAGGGCTAGATATGGAGTCTGGAGATTCAGGTTCAAATCTTGTTCAGTTTAATTGGGTAAGCATTTATTGAACACCTGCCATGTACCAGACACTTTGCTGGGCTGAGGAAATATAAACACCAAAAGGAAACAGTCCCTTCCCTCAAGGAATCCATACCTTCTAGAAGAAAGCAACAGGTACATAGATTAGTAAATGCAAACTAGAAGAACCCTTCTCTTCTTACTAGAAGTGAAGGACTGTGGTGTCTGGGGTTTCTCTTCATCTTACACAGAGGAGAGAGCACAAATCCTTGGGCACTTCCATGGATCTAGGGGCTCATAGATGGTCTGGATTATAGGTCATCTATGTTTAGCTTTCTGCATGAATCTCTTTGTGTTCTCTGGGAATTCTCCAAGGAAGCTTCTCCAGTATGGTACGGGACCTTCCTTTAGATATCTTGACAATCTTGAAATCGGATACCAATGGATCATGGGAACTGTTCAATGATTATCCCTCTGCCTTGGGACATGTGCTGCCCAGTATCATTCTCACTCCTCCATCTCTTTATTCTTTATGCCACTCCTTCACAATTCCTGACTATTCATAACTCACATTTACATAGAGTTCTATGGTTTCCTAGGTGTTTTATAACCATTATTTCATTCAGTCCTCACAACCCAGGGAGGTAGGCTTAGAGATGATGAAAGAAGCTCTTTTAGGCAAAGTGGTAGAAGTGCACAAGGTCACACAGTGGGAATCTTCTGAGCTAGGACTGGATCCCAAGTCTTCCTGATTTCACATCCAGCTTTCCATGCTCCACACCATCTTGGTTTGGTAACATGTTGCCGTTTCCATTGCCTTTTGGGTAACTGGCAATGTTAACTCTTCGGTGACTGACATTTCATGACTCATATCCATACAGACTTGCCAAATTAAGAAGGATCAGGACCTTTGCTTCAGAGAGAAACATGACAGTCATTAAATCATAAAATAATTTCCCTTAGGTAACATAGCCCACTCTCCTGCCCCTGTTCACTTCTCTTCTCGGGTCTCAGTTTCTTGTGCAATATGAGAGGATTGAATTAGTTTACCTTTAAGGTCCCTTCCACCCCTAAGTCTATTGTCCTGTAAGAGATACTAAGCACAGAGATAGCTACTTCTGTGGTTCAAAGAGAATTTCAAGGAGACAGAAACCTCAATGGCATCTGCCCTGCCTAAATCATCAGATGATCTAAATAGATCTCAAGTGTCCATGGGCCCAGAACATGAGGAACTTCTCTTTCCCAAACAATAGAGACATAGAACTTAGCCGTGGAAGTGAGTCATCACACAAGTGTCCGGCTGCGCAGCCAATGACTCACTGGCTCACGAATGGCTATTAGTGGCACAGGGTAGCATACTGCATACAAGTTGATGCCAGAGGGCGTGGAAAGTTTACTGCATGCATGTTTACTGTGTATGAATGTGGTATACTGCCTATCATGTGCTGTCTGCAGACGTATTTTCTATGAATATTATGTGTGTGTGTAATATCCATGTGTGTGAAAACCAGGGGCCTTCCTGGCACCGAGCTACATATGGTACCTGGTAAAATGGAAAGTTTTCTATTTTTTACACCGGAGAAAGAAATGTAGCAATACTGGGTTGGACCTTTCTCCCTCCATCATCTCCCAGTTTGAGGCACTGGGGAAATCAAGTGCTTACACCAAGCTACATGTGGCAGTGCGCAGCCATGGGGACAGCTGAGGTTAAAGAAGGAAGAGCAATAGGAAAGAGGAGCGGGGAGGGAAACAAGCTCAGAGCAGAGGCACAGGCAGAGCAGGAAAAAGGAAGGATTTTAGTGGATTCAGACCTCTACAGGGGGAAGGGCCTCAGGGCCTCTAGACCACCTCCCCACCTTACAGAGGGGGAAGCTGAGGCAGAGAGACATGAAGGGCCCACCCAAAGAAATATCAAAGGAGGATTTGAACCCAGGTCTTCTGACTCCAGAAGAGTCTTTCCATTGTACTGTAGGAGAACCAAGAAGAGAGCAAGCCTCCACAGTACTTGAAACGATTCTAAAGTGGAGCTGGGTGTCTCAGGAGCCAAGGGGGAGCCCTGTAATGTGTGGACTTTAAGCGAAGGTGGAGCAATCACTTATCAGTGTGCTGTTAGGGAGTTCTTTGGGGGAGGTCTGGGTCTTACTGAATGACCCCCGAGGTCTGTGGTTCTTGGAAATTGTCAGCATGTACGTGCCCCCAAGTATTCATTGACACGTTGAGGGCAGGGATTGTCTTTTGCCTTTTTTTGTGTCCCCAATATTTAGCATAGTGCCTGGCACACAGTAAGCACTTAATAAATGTTGATTGATTGATTAATCTGTTGGATTCTATACCTACAGAGTGTAAGCCTCTGAGGACCATGACTGTCTTTTTCATTTTTTTCTTGATGTCACCAGCACCTAACATGGGGTGTGACACATAACAGTCACTTAAGAAATGGACTTTGTGAATTGGGTATCATTGGGAAATTAGTGGGGAGGTTCCAGGGAAGGAAGGCTCATAGCCTTAGAAGACAGAAAGTGAACGGTACAGGAATGTTATAGCTTGGGGATGAAGACCCTGGCCTGCTGGTTTCCAGCCACCTGGTACTTATTCAATATTTCCTCTGCCAGGCTCTGTGCTAAGCACTGGGCACACAAAAAAGGCCAAGGACAATCTCTGCTCCCCAGGAGCCCATTGTGTAAGGGGGAGAAAATGTGCAAACCCCTATGTACAGACCAAGTACCTACAGGATACATTAGGCATAATTCTAGAGGGAAGGCATTAGCATGAAGGAAGGATGGAAAAGGCTTCCTACAGAAGGACGAGTTTTAAACGAGACTCGATATGAGCCAGGAACCTTCATTAGCCAGCATTCTATACTACTATTTAAATCGACATACACCCACGAGTCACAAGCACAGACCTATTTACACGGCAGTAAAGAAAAAATAAAATAAACACCATTGAATCTTTGAGGGAAAGGAGCTGTGTGATTAGAATGCTTCATACTTGACCTGTTTGTTTTCCACTTCAAAATGATGGAGAGAAGGCTCTGGTAGAAATTCATATTTTATGGATTTTTTTCCTTCCCATTGGGCAGACAGCCTCCCGAATGCTTCTTTTCATCTGCCCACATCTGGGCCAGTGTTGTCAGCATTAACACTTCCCCACTCAGATCCTCTTGATACGTGGGCTCAAACAACGTCTGCTACTTCCTTCTCCAACAAGTTACCAAGGAAAAATGCCAGCAGAAGCAGGCTTCCTATTGAGAATGACTCTGTACATGCAGGGACAATTACGCCTGCTGGTGCCAGGCCCACCAATGGTACATTTCAATCTTCTGAACACATGGGCAAGAGAAGGCCTGAGGAGGCTGGGTGAAGTGCCCACATAAGAGCTCATGGTTAAATTGGGAGAGCTCAGAACTTGGAGACCTACTTGCACTCCTCGTGATGGACGGTCCATCTTCTCTTGCTCTAGATCCTTAGCATAATGGTCTTCCTCCATGTCATGTTCCATGCACTCTGCGGTCCAGTGACGTGGCCTCATCGCTGCCCCTCACGCTCAACATTCCATCTCCAGACTCTGCCTTAGCACCAGCTCCCCCCCAGAATGCCACTCCTCCTTGTGTATGTCTCTTGGAATCCTTGGCCTCCTCCCAGACTCAGGTCAAGCACTGCCTTCTGTAGGGCACTTTCTTCCTCTTCCCCCTCCCCCTATGCATTTCCTTCTATGGTTACCTTCCATCTACTCTGGCTGCATCTTACACATGCCTAGATAGATACATCTTGCTGCTGTTAGAATGGAAGCTCCCTGAGGTCAGGCACCATTTTACTTGTGTCCCTGTAGCCCTAGCCCATAGCACAGTGTTTACCCAAGAGTAAGTACTTAATATGTGCTGAATCATAGACGACCTCTATGGCCCTCAGTTTCGTCATCTGTAAAATGAGAGAATGTTAGAAGAAATGGCCTCTAGGGTTCCTTCCAGCTCTGCACCTAGGGTCCCATGTTCTCCCTTCCACATGATAGAGGTGACTACAAAAAAAAAAAAGGAAACATACATACATATTTCCATACACATATATATCTATATCTATATAATGGATAAGAGATATATAAATAGATGTGTTGGGGAATGAAAGCAATATGAAAACAAAGATACATATTTTTTCCTAAATAAACAGTATAGACGATAAGTCTTCAACAATATAAGCCATCTACTATAACCTCCCTTTTTTGTAATCAATAATGTTAACAAACCTCAGTTAATTTCAGCGACAATGAGTTAGTGGAAGAGCTTGGCACTTGAACCTAGGTTTATTCATTCTTAGACCAAGGCTCTGCCAAAAAGCTTTGGACTTCCCACAAATATATTGAGATGCTGTCCCATTTCAGCTTGGCTCTCTCCATGTCTTTTCTTCTTTCTTTCATGCCATGGTTTCAATCCCTGCTCTACCTCTCTTTGTATCCTATTTTCCAGCCTCAATTCTTTTTCACCGGCATACCACTGAAGAGAATTTTCTTTCATCTGCTCTGTCCTTCTTTCCCATTCTTTCCCCAATCCTACAAGATCCCAACCCAGGTTTCTTCTCTCCTCATTTTATGCTATTTCTACCTCTCTGCCCCTCCCCCTATGCCACACAACAGCCAAGCCTATATTGTAGTGTACACAAGACAGGCTTTGTTCTTTCTCCTGACATTGTGAAATATAGAGATGAGGATTTTTGCCAGAAATGGAGCTCACGAGTCCTTCCCAGTCCTGTACCCAGCCAGCCTTTGATGTATGATAAAAAGGTCAACTAGTTCTGTTCAGAAGACTGGGGTTTAGCAGTGCAATTTCTACAGTGATGGCCCTTGCCCTAGGATAATTTATGTTAACATTGAGAAGTGGCTTGACCTCCCAAAGGAAGCCAGATGCTCACTGTACAACATGAAAGAACTCAAGGGACTAATGGACTTCAACATTTGGTTTATATTTTATACACTTGCTTTGTAAGTCTATCTTTTAAAAACGAGTAAAATATTTTTGTAAGATGAAAAAATAAGCCAAATAGTAACTAGGGTGGGGCAACCATGGCACTTCCCCAGGGGGTTTGGAGCAGGCACTGATAACACTTTACATCTTTAACAGAATGAAAACACCTGAGCCCAGCATCTAGCTAGCAAAAATAATGAGTTAAAGTAGGAAGTTACCCATTCCAACTTCCAGCTTTCCTACCACCACAAGCAGTAGTAAGCTCCTGGTATCCCAGGTATCTCCTGGCCACTGTCCCATCTCCAATAATTAAAATCAAGACTTATTTTGTGCTTCATGTCTTTAGGACAAAAAAAATTGCTAATTAAATCTCTAGAACTAACTCTTGTTTACCATAGGATATTATCACCATTTTGGTAACATTTCAGACATGCCAATCTAGAAGGTTTAGAAAAAACAAACAAACAAACAACAACAATGAAAAAAAAGCAATATATGGATTTCAACAATTCCATGACTACATCAGTGTTGAGATTCACTTCTTCAGGACTGATTATGACCTACCTATACTTACTCATTCTCTGTTCTAGAGAGAACCCCTCTTCCATTTGAAACTTTACAAAGGACATAATCTAAGGAAATGGCAAATATCTTTGGCACACAAAAGTCTCCCTCTTTTATGTCATGCTTGATTTAGTATCTAAGTACCTGAATTGAAAGTTCATCAAATTATAGAAAAAGATAGACAGCAAAGCTATAATAGTTGGGGACCAAAATGTATCACTTTAAGACACGGACAAATCTAATAAAGTGATAAATAAGGATGGAAAAGACCAAATAGAATTTTACAAGAGTCATATATGATAAATTTATGGTAATTACTGAATGAATGGGAAAAGAAATAAATATATATATTTCTCAGCTACCAATAACATCTTTACAAAAATTAGCCCTGTGCTTGAACATAAGACCTTTAAAAATGCAGAAAAACCAAAATATCAATCACATCTTTTAATGACCCTACGTAATAAAGTTATAATCTATACTAGGACAATGAAGAAAGAAGTGAAGTTTAGAGACTAAAATCATGTAAATCTAAATGATTTATGAGTCAAAGACCAAATACAGAAACAATAGATCATTTCACTAAAGAAAACCAGCAACGAGGTAACATAACAAAACTTTGGGACGCTGCCAGAGTAATCCTTAGGGAGAAACTTTATATTTCCAAACATATCAACAAAAGAGATAAAGAGCAAATCAGTAAATTGGGCATGTAGCTAAAAAAAATAAGAGAGAGAAGTGAAAATTTCCCAAATGACAAAAAAAAGAATAAAATTCTGAAAAAGAAAAGATAAGTAAATTTTTAAACAAAAAGTTAATTTATAAAGCTAGGGGTTTTTTTTACAAAAAAACCTAATAAAATAGATAAACCAATATCTAATTTGATTTTTTTTACTTTTAATTTATTTATTTTTAGTTTTCAACACTCACTTCCACAGGATTTTGAGTTCACGATTTTCTCCCGTCTCTCCCCTTTCCCTTGACCCCATTCTGATTATCCCTTCCCTTAATCTGCCCAGCCTTCTATCACCTCTTCCCTTGTCTTATCCCCTGCCCCTTCTATTTCCCTATAGGGTAAGATAGATTTCTATAACTTATTGTCTGTGTATCTTATTTCCCAGTTTCATATAAAAATAATTTTTAACATTCATTTTTAAAACTTTGAGTTCCACATTCTCTCCCTTCCTCCCTCCCCACCCACCCTCATTAAGAAGGCAAGCAATTCAATATAGGCTGTATCTAATTTGATTTTTAAAAGCAAAACCAAATTATCTAGATTAAACAATGAAAAATGAGAATTAACAAGAATGAAGAAACAAGGGAGTTACTAGAAAAAACTTTTTCTTATTATATGCCAACAAAATGAAATAGTAAATACTATTTTAAAAGTCAGATTAACAAAATAAAGAACTTAAGCAATCCCACCTCAGAAAAATAAATTGAACATGCCATAAAAGGAAAAAAAATAGGACCAGATGGATTTCCAAATGAATTCCAACAGATATTCCAAGAACAATTAATTCTGATATTCTATAAATTATTTGCAAAAATAGGGAAAGAAAGGACTCAATCAAGCTTCTTTTATCCAATAAATATAGTTTTGATTGACATTCAAACTAGGGGGATGTAAAACAGCAAAAGAAAATTACAAAAATAATATCTCTAATTGAATCAATACAAAAATATCAAATACATATTAACAAGGAGGTTAGAGCAATATATTTGAAAAATGGTACTCTATGAATAGATTGGATTTATATAAGAAACAAGGGGGTTATTTGATCTTAAGAAAACTATAAACATAACAAGCCATGTTAATAACAAAAACAATGAAAATCACATGATTATATCAATAGATGAAGAAAAAAGCTTTTGATGAAATATAACACTCATTTATGTTAAAAATATTTAAAATCATAGGGACAAATCAACTGTTTTTTAATATGATGAAAAATATCTTTCTAAGACCAAAAGCTAGCATTTTTTGTGATGACCTTTCTTATTAAAGGAAGCAAAGTATTGGTAAAGTAGATATCTATCAGGTAGGGAATAGTAAACAAATTATGCTATACAAATGTAATAGAATATTATTCAAATGTAAGAAAAAAAATAAAAGGGAGAGATTTGGAGAAACCTGGGAGAACTTGTTGGAAAAGGTACAGAATAAAGTAAGCAAAAACAGGACAATAACTTATATAATAAATCATGAATATAACACAGCATTGTAAGAAAAACAATTGACAGAATTAAGAATTCTGATCAACACAATGATAGATTACAATTCTAGAAGACCAGTGATGGAGCTTGCTTCCCACCTCCAAAAGAGAAGTGATGAACTTAAGATGCAGAATGAGACATATATTTTTTGCATATGGCCAACATGCAGGTTTGTTTTGCATGAATACACATATTTATTATAAGAGAGAACTTTCTATTTCTGGGAGAGGGGGTAAGCTGGAGGAAAAGTGAATATTGATACTTTTTTTTTAAGGCAATTAGGGTTAAGTGACTTGCCCAGGGTCACACAGCTAGTAAGTGTTATGTGTCTGAGGCCGGATTTGAACTCAGGTCCTCCTGACGTCAGGGCTGGTGCTCTATCCACTGCGCCACCTAGCTGCCCCTGCATATTGATACTTTTAAAGAAGAAGAAAGGAAAGACTATCAAAAACTAATTTATAATATGCAGTAGAGAGAAGGAATTTCTAACATCCTCCTGCTTTTATCTTTTATTTACCCTGTACATAGCTTGTTTTTATGTAGCTGCTTGCATTCAGCCCCCCTACCCTCACTAGGCTGTGATCTTCTTGAGGGTGAGGACTATCTTTTGCCTTTCTTAATATCTGCAGCACATAGTAAGCACTTAATGAATGTGAGTTGACAGAAAGATTGACTGATTGCGAAGGGAATATAGATAAACAGGGAAGTATTCAAACTCTGTTAAATTTGTCTTCTAAAAAAATGAAGTATAGATAGTGGGGGGAACGGTATGTGACACAAGTTCATAGTTTCATATGCCCTTATTAGGCTTCCCTTTGTGTATTGAAATTTCCATGTTTGCTGCCATTTATTAAGATCATTACAAGAAGGAAAATGAAAACAATTAAGAAACTTTTAAAAAGACAAATAAAATCCCCTTGTAAAAATGATAAAAAAATAAAATACCTTCTAGCAGTACATTCTTAACTTTTATTCTTTTTTTAAAATTTGTAATTAATTGAAATGTTTTCTCTAAAGTTAATGATCTGACTTCACAGGGAGGGCTGATTCTGAAATGACTCCCTCAGAACTAGCACATCATCTTCTGCTGGTTCGTCTTGATGACGCCAACCATCAAAGCACATGCACCTGTGGCTAGGAGGCTTTTATCAATGTCTCCATGGACTCTGTTGACTTCTAGATTCTTTGCATCAGATGTTGGTAAAGAAGATACAAAAATCTCCATGGTGGCCATTTTACTCTGTTGTTAGGAACACTGTGGCTTAGGATGACTGAATGCCTTACGGATGACATTTCCTAATGCCTTCGGGACCTCAATGAAACTACCTCTTCTATGTATTTGCTTCTTGTAAGGAAAACAGGGGAACCATCCTTCCAGTTAACTGCAGTGTCTTTATGGTTCACCCTTCTGGTTTTACTGAGAGTGACAATGTTGATATAAATTAAGTCCAGGTCTGTCAGTAGCTTCGTGTCCTTATCAGATGCTGGACAAGGACCTCACGTTGAGACTTCCAATGGTTAATGTTTTTAGAGTACATAAATATTGAGATTCTTAGCATACTTTGCGCCTTTTGCCAACACTCTGGTGCTATCACAACAGAAGCAGAGAAGTGGCCATACAGGAGTGAGCGCCACTGGGTAGTTTTCTCCATTTCCTGGGTGGTCATGACGAAAGAATTCAACATGAATCAGCCTAAAGGTGTACTTAGGCGGCTGATCCTTGGACCTGAGACACAAGCTGTCATTGGACCATTCCCTGAAGTTCCTTCAGTTTGGTAAAACTTACTAGAAATTTTGCTCCACTCGTACAGTCTTCAAGAACTCATGGTCTCCCGTCCATTTAATGGAGAAGAGACAAGAATTTGCTTATGTTGGGGCCAGGAGCGGTAACAGAGACATCTGGTGGAAGGAGTTTCATAGTCAGAGGACCTTGGCTTGATACCCAGCACTGCTGTTGACCTTGGCACATCACTTAACCTCTTATAGCTTCATTTTCTTCATATGTAAAATGAAGTTGGGCTCGTTAAATTATAAGATTCTTGAGGGTAGAGAATGTCCTTTGCCTTTCTTTGTATCCCCAGCATTTAGCATAGTGCCCGGCACGTAAATGAATGTTTATTGATTGAATGGAGTAGTTGTGCAGTTGTCTTTTAGTCACGTCTGACTCTTCATACCCTGATTTGGAGTTTTCTTGGCAAAGACACTGGAGTGGCTTGCCATTTCCTTCTCCACCTCATTTTACAAATGAGGAAACTGAGGCAAACAGGGTTAAGTGACTTGCCTACGGTCACACAGCTAGGAAGTGTCTGAGGCCACATTTGAACTCAGGAAGAGACTCCAGGCCCAGAGCTCTATGCACTATGGCGCCACCTAGCTGCCCCAGTTCAGCTCTTAAATCTACGATCTCATGAATTTAGTTCTGTTGTTGTTTTTTTTTTTTTACATTTTAAGTAGGGATAATGTTAGGCCATAAATTTGCTGTATTTTACATATTTATTTTTTTCATAACCCAGAAGCAGCTCAAATCAACAAGAACACGCATCTGGAGATTTCCACTGTCTCCCAGGATGATGAGGAATAGCTGAGACTCTAATCCAAGGAAGAAATTGAATTTGAGATGAGATTCTTAATAAATGGCCTTCACAGCATAACGGTCTCTGGTGTTGGTGGAGAAACCTTTTTATAATAATAAGAGGGGAGAAAATGTTGGAAGCTCCTCTTTAAAAAGATGAGAGATTTTCATCTGCCAAAGAGATGTTTTCAATGTAATCATGGCAAGACTAGAGGAGACGGGGGAGGGGAGAGGAAACAGGGGGCCACTTAGGGTCAGCTGCTTACGGTCCCTTTCAGGATTATGAGACCATAATTCTAATCAGCCCCTTAAAGAGCAAGGCTCTGGCAAGGAGGAGATTAATGAGTTTATACTAGAAAAGAAGCTTTGCTAGCTTGCTCCTCATTACTTTGGGACTGTGATTATAACAAGTCCACTCTGATTTCCTCCCTACTTACTCTGCTTTTTTTTTTCCACTTTCTATTAGGGATGAGTCATAGAGAACAGGTTTTTTTTCTTCTAATTCTCATAATTTCTTTTTACCACGTCAATGAGACTCTCAAATTCTGTTGGATACCACTGAGTAACTCTCCCCACCTGGACCTAATCCTTTATTCATATCAATTGGTGCAAACTGAAACCAGGTTCCACCCCACTCTCAACTAGATCTTATAACTGGAAGCTTTGTTTCTGATGGAGAGCCAGGATAACCTGATCTTAGCGCCCCTCACCCTCCCAATTTCTCTGGCTTTTGCTTGTATATACTATGTATTTGTTATGGCTTCTCTGCAGTAAAATGTAAGCCTTTTTTTTAATGTATGCCTTTTGAAGGCAGGGACTCTTTAATTCTTGCCTTTGTATCTCCAGTAGAGTACCTGGTGTGTACTAAATGCTTAACACATTTTTATTGAATTGAAATTTAAAACTTCAAGGCAATCCCTGTCCCACATAAATGAATTCCCCCTTGAATTGGCTTCTTGATCTCTCCTCTCTTATAGTTTAAGTGTAAAGTTCATAAGAAATGATGAGCAGGCAGACTCAGAGAAACCTGGAAAGACTTGTATGGACTAATGCCAAGTGAAGTGAGCAGAACCAGGAGAACATTGTACAAAGTAACAGCCATGTTCTGCAATGACTAACTCTGATAGACTCAGCCCTTCTCAGCAATGCAAGATCTAAGGCATCTCCAAAGGTCTCATGATGGAAAATGCTATCCACATCCGAACAAAGAACTATGGAGTTTGAATGCAGATTGAAGCACACTGTTTGGTATTTTTTTTCTTCTGTTTTGTTTTCTCTTTCTTGTGGTTCCTCCTATGGGTTCTAATTCTTCCTTACAACATCACTAATGTGAAAATATGTTTAATAGGAATGTATATGTATAGCCTATATCAGATTTTGTGCTGTCTTGGGGAGGGAGGCAGGAAGGGGGGGGAGAAAAATTTAAAACTCAAAAGCTTATAGAAGTGATTGTTGATAAATCAAAATAAATTCATAAAAAAGGTAATAAAAAGTTTGAAGTTAGCAGTTCTTTCATGGTCAGATGCTCTGAACATTTTGAGATCTCATCAATGAATGTGTTCCCTTTAACTATGCTAATTGCAAACTCACTTGTGTGACTTTGTCCATGTCCTCTGATAATTTCAACACCTGGAGGGCACCACATGCTAGGAAACTTCCTTGCTTTCTCTTGATATAGAGAAGATACCAGTGGAGCACTTGGGCTATCTTTTGCACACTCACTATGTGACCAGCTCATCTTCATTTCCTACCTATATTTCCCTGGTGACATCCTTTACTCTTGTTTGTCTTTGGAGTTCTTCATTGGATCTACGTTGCAATCAACTCACTCCTACCATGCCTCACTGGGCAACATTCATTTTCAATTCTTCAGAGATTGTAGCATTCCATGTCAAAACTTAGAATGCCATATAACGCTGGTAGATGGAAGTAGTAAAGTGATGGGTCCTTGTTTCTAGAAGTTTGGGGGTCATTACAAGAGCATTACAATGTCCCGAAGACAATTCAGATCACTTTACTCCTCCTAAATTCTGCATTCAACCTGTTGACTGTGTCTATCCAACCAACAGACAAGCTCCATAGGTTATTTATCCAACAGGGTGTCATAATCCAGGAAGTAGACATTCTTTACTGCTTGGACTTTCCAGTGTGGATTGCTAGACTGACCTCTCCTCTAGGAGACTACAACGTTCCAAGGCTTGAACTATCCTCACAATTTCAACCTCAAGCAGGGGCATCTGAATGGCTTCACCTTTCACAGGAAAGTAATCTCTCTTGGACTTGGATTGTGTGCAGGATCTCCATCATGGTGGCCAGCACCTTTGAAGCCCTATCTCTTTGTTTTGTGCCTCCCATGATGAATAAAGGAATGAATGAAAAAGGATTTTGAAAAGAGGTATTTTGAGGAGCAGCTATATGGTACAGTGGATAGAGCACCAGCCCTGGATTCAGAAGGACCTGAGTTCAAATCTGGCATCAGAGACATAACACTACCTGTGTGACCCTGGGCAAGTCACTTAACCCCATTGCCTAGCCCCCCCCCAAAAAAAAAGTATTTTGGTGGTCCAATGTAAGGTGTCCCAAAAGCCTTAGTTAAATTTAAAACTCATTATAGCTTCAAGGAGTGCTGAATAATTTTGATAATGACAAATCATTGGAAAAGAGCCTCAGAAAAGAACCTATTTTGCTCTTTCCTGAGCAATGTGAAGTTTAGATTTAATCAGAGGGCTGCACATGAGGATCTAGAGGACCACACATGTCCTCAAGGCCACAGGTTCCCCACCCTTGATATATATTAGCATTCACATTGTAGGATAGCCTAGATTAAGACTTATAAAGAAATTTAGAATTATCTTCTCCAACCTGCCCATTTTACAGATAAGGAATCCTGGGTCTGGGCAGGGGAGTTCACTTGCCAGAGGTTACCAAATCAGTAGATAAAAGAGGCATGATTTGAACTCCAACCCCAAACCCAGTTGTCTTTGTTCTACAGTGGCCAATCTGCCCGTGGTCTCTGTGTTCTGAAAAGATGTGGTGCAAGATGCTGAGATACCAGATGAATTCCACCATTTAGATTGGCATCCATGTTCGCTCAAAGAGGGAGGCGGGAGGCTGCCTCTGCATTGTGTAATGAATTTGAGACAAACCTATCAAGAAATGTTATTAAATTGCTTCAACAAAGGAAACCTAATTTTCATTGGAAACAGTTCAGCTACCATTAAGAAGGCTCAGTACTTGAGTTCTAAATAACAGGGAACAACATTGTGCATTATGGAAGCTGGAATGCAGAGCCTGTAGCAGCAACTGAAGGATGCTGTCATTTAGGCTGTAAATAATGATCTTGGCACATATCTCCCACAACAGAAGTATGTATAACCCATCACTTCAGCCTACCTGGAAAGAGCTAACAAAAATGCATTCATCAAATAGTATTATTATTTCTTGTGCTATAGAGAGAGACAGCATGGCAGAGCAGAGAGTAGTAGGCTAGGATTCAGAAAGTCCTGGGTTCAAATCCTGCCTTTGAAACTTACTGGCTGAGTAATCACTATGGTCACTTAAAATGTCTGAGAACCTCAAGCAATGCCCTAGGAGTCAGCAGTGTGATGTGACCATCAAAAAGGCTCATGGGATTTTGGACTGAATTGAGAGAGGTGGAGCTTTCCTGGATGACGAAGCCATATTTCCCCTGTTCTCTGCCATCATCAGACCTCAGCTGGGGTTCAGATCCAGGTCAGCTAGAGAGTCTAGGGAAAGGCTACCAGGACAGTGAATGACCTCCAGTACCTGATAGATGAGGTCTGAGGAGGTTTAGCCTGGAGATAGGAAGGCTCATGGCGAGTGTCACATCTGTTTGAAGTATCTGAAGGATTCCCATGTGGAAGAGGGAATAACCTTGTTCTGCTCCACCTCGAAGGGTAGAACTAGAGGCAATGAATAAAAGTCATGAAGAGGTAAATTGAAGCTTGATGTCAGGACACCCTTCCTAGCAATGGGAATCATTCAGAGTGGACTCAGGAGGTGGAGGGTTCCCCCTTTTTGGAGGTCTTCAAGCAGAAGCTGGATAACCAGTTGTTGGGTGTGTCATAGTGGGGTTTCCTCTCTGAGACTGGTTAGAAGAAAGGGGTACTGAGCTCCCTTACCTCTCCCCAGCGCTGTGGCTCTATGATGAGAATTGGTAAAGGGACTTCCCACAAAGGGAGTACTCCATATTGCCAAATTAACAGACCTTCCCATATTCATGGTTGCTTGGGAAGTGGGTGCTTATGTTAGAAAATGGACATAACATCTTATCAGCAAAATGTGTTGAGGGTCTAAGACATCATGAGCTGACTTCATTGTCATGGTGGGGCTTGTCTGGGACCCAGACCCATGCTCAACAGGCAGAAAATTGAACAGCAGCAAGCTTAATTCTCTTTCTTCTTTCTGGGGGGCTGCATAAAATACATATTCATAGAATTATAGACTTCAGCCTCGAAGGGACCTGAAGACCATGTGCCACAACTTTTTCCATAAGGAAACTGAGGCCCAGGAAAGAAAAAATGACGTGCTCAAAGTCACAAATATGGCAAAGGTGTTAGAGATGGGATTTAAAACCACATCCTCAGGGGCAGCTAGGTGGTGCAGGGGATAGAACACCAGCCTTGAAGTCAGGAGGACCTGTGTTCAAATCTGGCCTCAGACCAAACACTTGACACTTACTAGCTGTGTGACCGTGGGCAAGTCACTTAACCCCAAATGCCTTAAAAAAACATAAAACCACATCCTCTGACTGGATCCCATGCTATTGCCACTGGACTATGCTGCCTCCTGTGTGTCTGTCTTCCCCAACACACACACACACACACACACACACACACACACACACACACGGCTGAAACTCCAGATTTGTATGTGTGTGAGGAGGGAAGGAGGGAAGAAAGAATTTATGGAGCACCTATTGCTTTCCAAGCACTGTGTGTGCTAAGTAAGACCTAGGAACACAGTAAAAAATAAAAAAATAATCCCTGTTTTCAAGGAGCTCACAGTCTAATGGGGTTCTAACATGCAAACAATTATGTCAAAAGAAGATATATACAGCACAAATTGGTGATAGTCTCTGAAGGAAGCCACTAAGTTTGAGAAGATCTGGGAAAGGCTTCCTGTAGAATATGTGATTTTAGCTGAGACTAAAAGAAGAAAGGAAAACCTGGAAGTGTAAATAAGGAGGGAGACAATTCCAGGCACAGGGGAGAGCTGGGAAAAGGCAGACTCTGAAGATGGAGCACATGTGAGGAACAAGGACAACAGTGTCACTAGATCACAAAGTAAGTGGAGGTGTATATGGTATAAGAAGACAGGAAAGATAGGAAGAGTCCAGGTTATAAAGGGTTTTAAAAGCCAAACAGAGGATTTTATATTTGATCGTGGAGGTAAGAAATGATCCCTGAAGTTGACTGAGTAGAGAGATGACATGGTCAGATCTCAGATTTAGGAAGATCACTTTGACAGCTGATTGGAGGGTGGACTGGAATGGGGAGAGACTTGGGACAGGCAGACCTCCCAGCAGCTCTTGCTGTAGTCCAGGTGTGAGGTGATGAGGGGCCTCCACTAGGGTGGGGGCAGGACCAGAGGAGAGAGGGGGGCATATATGAGGGATGTTATGAATGTAAAAATGAGAGACTTGATAACAGATTGGATAAGGTTGATGAGAGAATGAGAGGTCGTGAGGTTATGTGACTAGGAGAAGGGTGGTACCTTCAGCAGTAACAGGGAAGTTAAGAAGAGGGGAGAGTTTGAAAGGAAACATGGGTTCAGTTTTAGACATGTTGAACTTAAGAACCAGGTGGAGATGTCCAATGGGCAGTAGGAGATGGGAGCTTAGAGGTTGGGAGAACAGTTAGGGCTGGATCAGAAGACCTAAAAGTCATCCACTTAGAGATGAGTGAGTCCATGAGAGCCAATGAGATCACCTCATTAAATAACATAGACAGGGAAGAAGAGAAGGGCTCAAGAGAGAGCCTTGGGGGATGCCCACAGTTTGAGGATGGGGTCTAGAAACATCCATCAAAAAAGAGAGAAGGAGCAGTCAGGTAGCTAGGAGGAAAACCAGGAGGGAGCACTGTTATGAAACATGGAGAGGGGAGAGTATTCAAGAGAAAAGGATGCAGACAAGTGGGGGAGGAAGACTGGCCCCTCCCTCAAGTCCTTTCTTCCTTAAGCTAAATGCACCCAAGCCTTCCAGCTGATCCACCGGTGCCATGACCTCAAGGCCTTTTACTGTCCTCTTTTCTGTCATCTGGGCATTCTTCTTAAGTGAATTTTTTCAGTTCTTTGTTGTCCCCTGAGGTCTTTTCCAACTCATTTCAGAGATTTCATTAAGTGACTACAATAGATGAAAGCTAATAATAATATACCTTTATATAAAGTATTTGTTTAGTTCAAAATATTCCGAGTACATTCTTTTGTTCTTTTTAATAAAAAAAAAACTAGGTAGTTCAAGGTTACCAAAAAAAAAAAAAAGGCACAGGATTCTCTCCACCTCTTTACACATAATCCCTTTGGATGTAACCAACAGAATCATAAATTTACAACAAGAATTATAATAGGATCCTATAAAGCAATATTTTTATCCCTGGTTATAGTGATGGTATAAATCAAGGAATAACACTTGAATGGTTAATACATCATAAAGGTCCCAGAAGAGAAATAATATTCCATAATAATGATAAGGCAAATAACAAAGGTGAGCCATTAATCTTCATGGAACACAGTGGAGTTGCCATCTTCTTCCTACGGGCACTTGGCATGAGTGCTTAAGTACAGAGAAATGGACAGGATGTTTGCATGATTGAATAGGAGGCAATAAGCTCCCTGAGGACAAGAACTAAACCTAGTACAGTTTTCTATCCTCTGTGGTGCCTGCTCTCAGTAGACGCTTAATAAATGTTTGTTAAATGAATGAATGAGCGAATGAATGAAAGGGTCATTTGGCACTTTTTGAAGATGGGGCAAGGCCAAGGTGACACAGAGAAACTTTCTACCCGGTGAGCATATTTAGAAGCTTGGAGAGCTGTATTCTTTCAGCTATTCCAAGCCTAACATCTAAGGAGCTCAGATTTAGGCCTCACATAGCATGGATTAAAGGCAGAGTAGAATTCTCTTGGGTGCCCCTTCATTAGATGTTATTGCTTCTATTTTTCACTGTGATCCCTTTGGCTCTAGAGAGGAGAAGGGGGACCAAAGGGTGGGAATTGCAGAGAGGAGATGGGATTTTGTTTGATATGAAGCATTTACCAATAATTAATGCTGAGCTGAATGCCTGTGGGATGTGCTATCACATGACATGTTGTGCTTATCCTCAGCAGAGCTCAGGCAGAGGCTGGGATGTCCTGGGGATGCTGAAAGACCCCAGAAATCAGGCCCCAGGAATCCCTTCATCCTAGTAACCCACTCCAGCCCTGGAAATCATGCCTTCAAAGGGTCTGACCCCAGAAGCTTCTCCCTCTGATTGGATGGCTTTTCCTAGTACCTCCTTGGAAGACAGGTGCCCAGGCCAGAGGCTGCCATGTTTTCATTTCTCACCAGGCTGCCCTCAGGCCTTCTCTACCATGGCCCCCTCACCAGGTAGCTTCTCCTCTCTTCCTTTCCACTCTTTTTATGCATCTTCCTCCATTAGAATGGAAGCTCCTCAGGGACCCAAAATGTCTTTCTTTTGGCTTGTATTTGTATCTCCAGCACTTAGCACAGTACCTAGAACATATTCAGTGCTTAGAAAATGCTTACTGACTGAGTAGCATGGTACAGTGAATTCGGCATCAGAGGTTGTGGGTTCAAATCCCACATTGGCCATTTACTACTTATGTGATCTTAGGCTCACTGATAAAATGAGGGTTTGTATTATATTACCTCAGAGGTGGTAGGGAATAACTTCCTTTTGGGGGCCTCCTTCCCTCTCACCTTTTCCCCTTTCCATCCATCTCTTCATTCCTCTTCCAACCCTTTGGCCAGTCAGGCCTTATTGGGAGCAGGTTAGAAGAAATACCAATGAAGTCACTCTTCCCTCTTAGCTTCCCTTCACCCCTTCCCTGTCCAGCACTGCCAGAGAAAAAGAGAAAAAAATGTCTGCTGATATTTTTTGGATGAGCTAGGAGTTATCATTTACAATTATTTTGGTAAGGAGGATGATCAGTCCTTATGATATAGCCTGACCCTAAATCCTAAGGTCCTTTGGGCTTTACAATTTGCCCAGTTACAGTTGAGGAAACTGAGGCAGACAGAAGTTAGGTGACTTGCCCAGAGTCACACAGCTAGTCAGTGTCTGAGGCTGGATTTAAACTCAGTTCCCACTGAGTGCACTGTCATCTGATCTGCTGTGCACACTAAGGCCCTGTGGACCTTGCCATCTGTGTCATTGCTAAACTGTGGAAACCTTAAATGTAGAGAGCTATGACTTCCCAGAGTACAAAGAAATGGGCTTGGACAAGCTGGTAGACGTGCCTAGGAGAAAAAATTCCTTGGATCTCCTCAATTCTTTTGAAGATAAATACTTTGTAATTGGGGTGCCCAACTGGAATAGAAATGTCAAGTATCATGAGGACACTAACACATAAATGGGGTAAGAGGTTGAGGGAAGGGAAGAATTCCATCTTCAAAATGTTACCATATTCTCTTTCTATGAATTGGGAATAATCATGCCCACCATTAAAAAATGTTTATAATCATTATATTATTCTCTTTCCAATCATCTCTCTGATGATATAAATTATGCCACTTACCAATTAATCAACAGAGTTATTGAATGACTATCCTTTACCTGGCACTGTGTTAGATGTTGCTGGAACGAAAACAAAACTCGAACAGAAATCATCCCTGCAAAGGGAATGAATAGCACTTCCAGGCTTCAAATTGTATTATCAAAATTATTTGACATTGGTTAAAAAAAATCAAGAAGTATCTCAATGGAATAGACTAGACAAGGGAAAATTGGGGGGGGGGGAATCCCATGGAATTCAATAATCCAGGTTTAGATATCCCCCAAAAAATATTTAAGAGAGAGGATTCTCTCCTTGATTAAAAACTCCCAGAAAAACTAGAATGTAGTCTGACAGAAATTAGTTTTAGTCCAATATCTTATACCATATTCCACAATACAATCTTAATGGATACATGACCATAATATTAAAGTTCATCCCATAAAAACATTAGAAGAGATACAGATCATATGCCTTTCACAGCTATGGATAGGAGATGTATTCTTAACCAAACAAGGGATAGAGACAATTATAAATGTAATTACATGAAACTGGGAAGCCCATGCACAGACAAAATTAATGCATCTAGGACAAGAAGAAAAGCAGTTGAGTGGGAAAAAATCATGAGAGAGAGAGAGAGAGAGAGAGAGAGAGAGAGAGAGAGAGAGAGAGAGAGAGAGAATGGGAAATAGAAAGAAAGGAAAGGAACACACACACACACACACACATATATCACTTACTATGTGCTAGGCATTTTGCAAATATTTGTTCATTTGATTCTCACAACAACCCTGGGAGGTAAGTACTGTTATTATTTCCATTTTACAGTTGAGGAAACTGAGTCAGACAGAAGTTAAGTGACTTACCTAGAGTCACACAGCTAGCCAGTATCTAAGGCTGGATTTGAATGAAGTTCTTCCTGATTCCAGGCCCAATGCTGTATGTACTGTGCTACCACCTAGCTATGCCAATCAATAATAATAGTAATAATAACAATAACACTAGTAATAATAACAATCAACCTTTATATAGCACCTGCAGAGTGTGAAATGAAACATTAGGGTTGTTTTAATGTTCATTTCTCCTGTTATTAGTGATTCGGAGCATTCTTTCACGTGGTTGACAATAGTTTGCAATTCATCTTTTGAGAACTCTGTTCATATCCTCTGACCTCTTATCAACTGAGGAATGGAAATACCCTCTATGGAAATACACCACAGCCAACTTAGAGTACATCAACCACTGAAGGCAGCTAGATGGGACAGTGGAGAAAGCGCCTGGCTGTCACAGATCTCAAGGCAGATAGAAATGACCTCAGAAGCCACCTGGTCCAAACAGGTGGGGAAACTGAGGCTCTCAGAGGCTCAGAATTTTGTCTATGATCAAGTTTTAAATTTAAGAGGCAGCATTTGAACCCACATTCTCTAACTCTAGAGACTGTGCTCTTACCAAAGAAAATATCTACCAATCAAAACTTAGTCCCAAGAAATGAGGGTGCTGCATCATCCTTTCTCTATTAAGGAGCCCCTCTGATGAGCATGGATCAAGGTTCATCTTTGGGAGAGATCCTGTCGTCTAAAGAGAGGGTTTAATCTCCTTTTCTTACATTCTTTACCTCATTTTACACACGTTGAGCCTGAAGCCATGGGGGTGGGGGGTGGGAAATACTAAAAGCATTGTTTTACTCTAAAAAACATAGGTTTTACTCATGTGTACAGGATCCTCAACAAAGAGGAAAGAAAGGTACCCAGTGTCTAATGTAGATCAGGTATAGGACAGCTATTTATTATCTCAACACAGTAGAAATGCTAAATAGAGAATGTCCAAGCACATTGATTGAAAAACTGGAGTAACATTGACTACTGTTCTATTTTCCTAGGATACTGATACTTAAAACTATTGAATAGTGATTTTTTTTTTTTGCTCTGCAATGTTCAAACAATTTCCTTCAAGTTCCACGCCTTCAAGTAATCCAGATCAAAGGCTGTGTTCCTCTACCTGTCGTGGTCATCCTCCTGATGGGGAAACTCCCTCTGCTGCTAGTCAGTTCTGACCATGTGACCAAGTATCAAAGCTGTCCATGACTACCTTAGGATCACGGTTCAGTCACGTATGCTCAGGATAAGAAACACAAAGCAGAAAGCCTTCCAGGGGCACCAAAGCCCAGGCTGAGGCTTGCCTAAACTCACACATGAGCATTCATTTATATAGTACATTCATAGTTCAACACTTCTCCTGGGGTGGGGAGAAGGTCACAGCTCTGCCCCTCACCTCTCACGTGAAATCTGGAAAGGGAGTCTGACATTCTACACAGGAGAGGTGAGGCAAGTGAACAAGCCAGGTGTCTCTTTTTTAAACTGAAGCAGCCGCACCTACCCTGCTGTCCTGAGGCTTGGAGACCAATTAGGGGATTGATTACTGAATCATCTCAAAGCCACCTGAGTCCTCTGCACAGAGCCAGGGCATCTACTTGGCAAAAGCAGTCAGGGCTAATCTGAGCACACCCTTGAAGTCCAATCCCCATAATACACGTAAAATAAGGACAGAAATACAAGGTACATTTTGGGGGAAAGCACTAGTTTGGGGGAAGGGTATCATAGAAGTTAGCCCTTGAGCTGAGTTTTGAAGGAAATTGTGAATTCTTGGGAGTGGAGGGTAGGAGAGAGAACGATTTGTTCAAGGTGATACAACTGCTAAAGAAAAGAAAAAGAATTTGAACCCTGTTCCTCCAACTTCACCTCTTTCCACTGGACCATGTTAATGCAGCCTACAAGGAGTCCAGGTATTTCAGAAGGGGTGGGGTGGGGTATTGTCCAGGAATAGGGGCCAAGTTGAAAGTATTTAAATCAAAATTTCCATAAAACTATTACAACAAGGTATTGCATTCCTTTGAAAAGGCTTAATGTCTAACCACCACAAACTGTATTAAATCCATTATTTAATCAACTACAAATGACACAGGAGTGCATGCAAAGTTTCCCCCAGGTAGTTATAAATGAATTAAGCAGGGTAATAGCAGTAGCCAACCACAAAGACTTGGATTTAATATGAGTCATCATTACAGTCTCCTGCAGGAATTTAAAATAAAGTTGACACCTTTGGTTTTTCCATCACATGCATTTGTCAATGTATCCCTCTCCTTCCCCAGAGGACATTATTGTCTTCTTTTCATATCTTAGCTCATGTTTTACTGGAACAAACCAGACTGCTCAGAAATTCTTTAAATGGGGCCACAGGAGTCAGAGGACTTGGAGAGACTAGGACCTTTAATGATCTTTCTGTGAAACCAATTACAAGACAGGTGTTGGTAATTGTATAATTATGTCAGAGGTGAATTCTAGTCAGCATTTATTAATTCTAATCAACATCTACTACTACCATTACTACTACTACTACCACTACTACTACTATCACCACCACGTGTACTACTGCTACTACTACTACCACCATCACTACTACTGCTACTGCTACTGCTACTACTACCTCTACTATGGCTAGAGCAACTTACAAATTGCATTTCACTTTATCCTCACCAGAACCCTGGACAGTAGGTATTATTATTGTCCTCATTAGACAGATGAGGAGCCTGAGGCAGAGGAAGGTTAAGTAACTTGCCCATCATCACACAGCTAGTAAGGATCTGAGGCCAAATTTGAAGCAGGTTTTCTTGATTCCAGGTCCAGAGCTCTATCCACCATGAAACCTCCCTGCCTCCATGCTAGTTGCCATAAAGTGTCATTATAGAAATTATAACAGGTCCAGAATGAGGGAGGGGATAGTCCCATTGTCTTTCCTAGTTAGACTCATCTGGGCTATTGCATACAAATAAGGGAGCCATATTTTATATAGGACTTAGGCCTGCTGGGGTCTGTCTGGAGACGGCAGCTAGGAGCCCAAGTGGAGACCATGCTATGCAAAGATCCATTGATGAAATTGGGGCTGTTTAGCCTAGAGAAGGAAGTTAAAGAGAGTATGTGGGGAGGAGGGAGATGTCATCTGTCTAAGTTTTTGAAAGTTTGTTTTGTTTTTGGGGAAGAGGGATATGACCCACTCCATTTGGCCAGTGAGGGCAGAAGAGGAATATGAAAAGCTATATAAAGGTGGATTTAGGCTTGACACCAAGAAAAAAACCAAACTATTTTATCAATTGGAACTCTCCCGAGGTAGGATGGACTGCACTAAAAAGGAGAAGTTCTCTGTGCTTGGAGGTCTGAAAACAGTCTGGGTGACCACTTCTTGGGAGCCTCATAGAGGAGGGTATTGGGCAGATATACATTGGGCTAGACGATCTCTGAGATCCCTTTTAACTCAGATTCTCTGGTCAGAGAGGAAGAGACCATACAGGAAAACAGATGAAAAATACTGGGAAGCTCAGGCCTCAAGGAGGAAGGCTTACTTAAGTCTGTAAAATAACAAGTGTTAGGGGCAGGATTCAACAAATGCTGATATATGCCTCCTCAAAGCTCTAAAGAGATAAGCTCAGGACAAATAGAAGGGAAAAAAAGCCTGTAGAATAGGTAACGCATTGATACTAAGATGTGACATAAGCTGAAAATATAAATAGCCTCAAAAGTGCTGAAAAATAAAACTATTTTAGGCCCATTGCTAACTGCTGAGGCTGCCAGCAAAGACAGTGATGATGACCCTTCACAATGTGTCCTGCAGTGTCACTGCTAGGGACTGGGTTTTGTCCAAGGACGACCTCATGTCCAACCAACAATGGAAAGCTCTTATGTCTGGGAAATTACAGTTCATCCCACCCTCTGCACTCTGCTCTTCCTTGATGAGTGGTTCTAGCTTGAGGGAAAACTCCCAGTGTATCAGAATTGGGTGCGCATAGAAGCTGTCACTATTGTGGATGTGTGTGCATGCAGTATCTCTCTCTTAGGTAGTAAACTCCTTGAGGGCAGGGTCTGTCTTTGTATCCTCAGTGCTTAGCACAATGCCTGGCACGTAGTAACTGCTTAATAGATGCTTGTCGGTTGATTGCTTGACTTGGTAGTGGGTTAATAAATGCTTCCTTTCTTGTTTGCTTGTGTGTGTGTGTGTGTTGGGGTGTGTGAGTGTGGGATTTCAAGGACTGGCACCAAAAGTGAGAGCCCCAAGAGTGAGAACAATTGAAGGGAGCAATTCATGACAAATGGGACCTTGTCCTAGAAGGAGGGCCTGGTGCCTTCATGAAGAGGGTCACACTGCAGTGGTACCGTGATCTCCCTGGTGGGGATAATCCTGCGACGACACCGCTTGCAGCCCATAAGCCCTCTCTGATCTTGGACAACTCTTTTCTAAACCTTCTCATGAATTTTCCACAGGGCGTCTGCTGGAAGTCTTCTTGTCAATCTTTCTGCCATTTCATAACTTCCAGTGGGGCCTGTAACTGTCCACTGTAGACTCCTCAATCTTACTGCGTGATTGGCCCCTTGCCTTTGCTCATCGTCCATCTCTTTGACAATATCCTCTCTGTTCCTCTTATGCAATCCTGAACTGACAACTTTGTACGTACTACACATGCCCCACACGCATGTCTCCATTGTCCCTGAGGTGACTTGAACCCTTGATTCTTTGGATATGGAGGCATTCTATACCTCAGCGCCTTCCATCATCAAAGGAAGATTATTGTTAAATAGGTGGACTTTTTTCAGGGAGAAGCTGAGGGCCCTCAAAAGCATCAGGCTACTTTCCAAAGGCAATCCATTCCATGCTCCCCCTGCTTAATTTGGGGCCAAGTTCATTATCATCTTCAAGACCTGTCAAAGATAAAGGCACTGATCCTTCGCTCTATGGTTCTTCCTTCAAACTTCATCACTTCACATCATCACCTGAACAATAAACACTTATTTTTCATCCACTTGGATTTTATATGTCAATGGTCAGGCCAGCTACTTTGAGTGATTTTGGATCTCATTTGGGAGGCTCTATAGTGTTCTGGGGTTTTTGCAGTCAAGCACAGTCATCCACAAAGAGGGGCATCTGGAAAGGCTCACTTTCCATCAGGAATCTCTCTTCTACTGGAACTCTGAATTGGCCATTCTCCTTGACAGTAGTGATCCCCTTTGTTAAGCACCCACCCACCTGCCTGCTTCATGCCTCATTTGATATGGATCTTCCTTGCCATTCGGTGACAGCTCACGTACCTTTCTACATGGCCAACGATTGGGCGCTTGGGCAGAAGGAAGCAGAGATTGTCTCCTGCTCATCTTCAGTTTCTTGAAATGTGATAGAAGGTCCAAGAACAGCAAGACTTCCATGCTTCTTGCTCCTTAACCTTCACACTTCACATACGTCTTTCAAGGCAAGCTCCAAGGTATGGGTAAGCACAATAACCTGGTCAACGGTGATTGTGAATGATATTAGATCGCACATTGTGCTTTCATCCCTGCTTCAGATGCCAGCGAGGTGTTTGAATGGCAATGTAAAGTGAACAAAATTAGAACCAATTGAGATGAAGCATCAAATCATTAATTAAAAAGTACAACAGCAATATAAACCAATCCAGTTTTCGCAGATCAAAGTGCCTCAGAGAGTGCTTTGAAATGGGGAGGGAAGGGAGGTAGCCATGCAGCTGCATCCAATACAGGGGAGGGCTTCCCAGAACCGAAGAGGAATATAATGTGAAAATCATGCTAGAAAATGCCTCCTTGCCCTTGTGGGTTTTTTGTCTTTTCAACACACTATGTCCACTGGAGCAATAGCACAACTAGAGCCTGAATAGTGGCGCTTGTCCAAGGGCATCTGGAAGGGATGGTACCATGATGGGCCTGTCCATTATAACTTAGAGGAGCAAAGAGAGAGGGCTGGGGAGGGGAGAAGGGGGAAGAAGCCACACCCAAGATCAGAGAGTTGCCTGTTTGTTTGAACCCAGGATTCACATGGTGCTAATTTTAATCTTGTCCCACGAAGAAAAAAGATTCTCATTTCCACTCAGGGAAATAACAATTCTCTAGCATCAGGCCCCTTGTGTCCACTCACATAGCCTCCACACAACTTCATCAATTTCCCAGCAAAATCAAGTAATATTTTTGAAAACAAAAATTAACATTTAAAACTCAAGGATGACCAAATAATTGATAGAGAATGGGCCATGCTTGGGACCAGCTTTTGACTTTGACCATCAGTAGGAGCATAACATAATTTTGACTGACTTTACAGCTGGAAAGAACAAAGGGGAGGACCTCAAGAACAAATCTGGGTCACTGAGTTAAGGCCTGCAATCAATTTAAAATTCCAATTATAGAATCAGAGTCCCCAAGAGAAAGAAAAGCTGCTCATCTCTGATTTTGTTTCTCCTTTCTCCGCTAGGGCTAGGGCATTTTTAGGCAAAACAAACATTATAATGGGGTCAGCTTGGGTATGGTCTAGAACATCCATTCACCCTCCTGACTCAGCTGTTCCCGTGGGCCTGTATGCTTGAACTGCTCTCCTCAAAATGGCTTCAGGAGCCTGAAGCCTGGGGCATGTTTAAATTGCATTGAGGTAAAGCCACTAATGTTTCCAGGCCATTCTGTCCATTAGACTGTAAGCTGCTTGAGGGCAGAGACTATCTTTTGCCCTTTTGGTATCCCCAGTCCCTAGCACAATGTCTGGCGCATAGTAGGCGCTTAATGTTTATTGACTGATTGATTGCCCTGCCGCTCATGTTGTCTTCTACAGTCCATAGTCCAGTCGGTCCCCTCAGTTGCCTATCCTAGAACCTGGTCCCTTCTCTACTAGCACCTATAGACAAGACGCAGCAAGGTAGCAGTGTAAAGTTTAGTCAAGGCATGCTCATCACAATGTGTGTGTGAGTATAAAGTTAACTAGTAGACTATACGAACCACCACCCAGGTGATGGGCCAGGCTCTAGAAGGGTTTGATGCAGAGGTTATGGAAAACAACAAGACCTGTGCCCTTAAGTTCAAGGCCTCCCCAAGGATTTAATGACCATTGGGATATGGGTTTAGCACGCTGAAAATCAGCCTGGGGGCATCCGCCTTCCATAGGTAGACAATGACGTCAACAACGGCAGTGCTTAGAATTAGAGTATAGAAAAAGTGAGTAGGAGCCAGCTAGGTAGTACAGCAAATAGTTTCCTGACTTGGAGTCAAGAAATCTTGAGTTTAAATCCTGCCTCATATATTGGCTAGTTATCAGACTTTGGGCAAGTCACCTAGCCCTTTACTGCCTCAGTTTCCTCATCGGTAAGATGAGGATAATAATAGTACCTACCTTCTAGGGCTGCTATGAGGATGAAAATGAGAAAATGTATATGGAGCAAAGTGTGTTCCTTAAGATATCATACAAATGGTAGACATCATCATGGTAGTTATTATTTCTGGGACTTTTTCTTGTATCACTTCCTAAAATACAGACATCAGACTCATTTCTCATTCATTGGATGGGGGGGGCAGAGAATCAGATAATTCTTAAATTTTCTCTTCTTGATTTGTCTGCCTTAATTTGGACTTCATTGCACTGAAATCTTTTCCAAATTATTATTTTTTATTTTTTCTCTTCCTTCTGCCATATTTTCCCAAGGAATAATGATTTTACTTTTCATAGGTTTCATTTTTGAATTTGTATATCACCTCTACACAGCTTCATTGTCATCTCTCCTTAAGTATCCTCATTCCTACTTTATTCCTTCTTGTGATGTTTTGCTAATTCCATGCCTGTCTAGAATTTTTCAGGAGATTTATTATTGATTTTAATTGTGTCAAGAAAATTCTAGTTTTATTTCTGATGTGACTGGTGTTATTTCATTAAGCATCGCTTCTGGTGTTGTCCCTGCTTCTTTCAATCCATAATATACTATTTTAAATTGTATCAGACCTCTTCTCTGGTTTGTTCATTCCTTCTGTTATTTTAAAATACTTTCTTTTGAGGGTTTTGGGCAGTTGGACCTCTTTTGAGTGTTTAAGAATATTAAAGATGATCATAAAATCATAGTTTTGGAATTAGAAGGGCTTTTGAGGTTGTCTAGTCTAATACTCTTATTTTACAGAAGAGGATACTGAGGCTAAAGTGACTTTCCTGAGGTCACACAGGTAATAAATAGCAGGGCCAGGATTTGAACCCATGTCTTTTGACTCCAATGCTTTTCCTTCCACATCCTTCTGCCTCCCCTAAACCTCAGTGCCTCCTGCTGTTGCTTCCTTTCGAACATTTAGGTGGTCCAAGGGGTCTTCTGTGTTGACACACCGTATCTGAAATGTGACCATGTACCACAAGGGAGTATTTCCCCTTGCTCTTCTGTAAGCTCCTTGGAAGCAAGGCCTGGTTCATTTTTTTGTCCTTGTTTCCTCACCACCTAGCACAGTGCCTGGCACATAGTAGGTATTTCACAAATGCTTATTTATTGATTTTGACCACGGAGAGTAAATTATTTCTAAAACAGATGGATGGAAGGGTGTGGGGCAAAGCTTCTTCTGGTTTTGAATCAGCTGCATCTGAAGGGGCCAGGAATGGGGTGGAATGGCATTGGTCTGGGGGTGACCAGAGGGCAACCCATTCAGCTGAGTGTTGGAGACCATTGTCAATAGGAGCAGTTTCAAGGCCTCCGTGTCTCTGCAGAGGCTGAGGAGTGAGTCGCCTCTCTTTGTGGGAGCCTGAGCTTCATCTCCATCTATGTGCATTGACAGCACGTGTTTCCTACGTGTGTGCTTCTCTGCTGGTGTCCTCTACGTGTGCCCACTCTTCCTGCTGATACTGTGGGAGAATTTTGGTGGGAGAGCAGGTGCCAGTTTGTAGAGGAACTAGGTTGTTGCTACTTCTCTTACTATGCTGCTGATTAAATGCCTTTGCTTTGAAAAAATAAATAAGAAATCATTCCTGACATTGATTAGAGGGGGAGGAGAGATTGCTTCCTAAATTCCCCATGTTGTTTAGTATGCAAGTGTCTGGATATTTAAAATTATTTGTAACTGCTTTGAAGGGGCTTTTTTCATTATTTCATTTTATTACCTAATTTCTTTATGGAAATAAGTGTGTGCTTCTGATCTTTCACAATTCCTTTTGACAGCTGGAGACTAAATTATTGCTCAGTGAAGATCTATAGGTAGGGGAGCAGCTAAGTCAGAGGGAAGGAAAGGAATCTTGAGGCAAACCTCTCCTTTTCAAGTGTTTTATTGACGCTTTGGTGTGTTTGTTTACAGAATAGTGCTTCCTGTTTCCTGATATAGCCTTCCCTCCTTTGGGAGGCCCTGAAGAACAGGGACTCTCTTTTTATATTTCTTTTTATCCCAGGCACTGCCTAGTACATTTGTTCATTGTTTCAGTTGCATTTGACTCTCTGTGACCCCATTTGGGTTTTTTTTTTTTTTGGCAAAGATACTAGAGTGGTTTGCCATTTCCTTCTCCAGTTCATTTTACAGATGAGGAAACTGAGGCAAACAGCATGAAGTGATTTGCCCAGGGTCACACAGCTAGTAAGTATCTGAGGCAATATTTAAACACAGCTCTTGCTGACTCCAGGCCCAATACTTTATCCACTGCACCACTTAGCTGCCCACCTGGCACTTAATGTTTATTGACTGACTGACTGAACCCTCCTTTGTGAAAAAGAAAACTAGTTAATCACATCCAACTAGGAAAAAACAGCTCCATCAGATGGCACAAAACAACATTCTGCAAACCTAGCCCCCCATTTCTCTGCTAGAAGGAGAGAAGACTCTTCATCATTTGTTTTCCTGGACCAAGATTATTCAATGCAATTAATTAGAGTGGTGGTACCTTCTGGTGGCATTCTCATTTACCCTGCGTGTGCAATTCTCCTGGCATTGCCTTCTTCATTCTGTATCAGTTCATACAGATCTTCCCAGGTCTCTATTAATTCTTCATTGGTGAGCTAAATCTCATAAATCTAATGTATGACCAGCCTTCTTTGCCAACATTTTCTAGCTCTAGTCCCATCTGGCCTAACTGTTAGTCTTTAAGGTTTCTAAAGGGAATTTCAAAGACTGAAAGTCTTGAACTGGGTCATTATCCTTTAAATGTGCGTGTGTGTGTGTGTGTGTGTGTGTGTGTGTGTGTGTGTGTTTGTATGCAATTAATTAGAAGAGAAGAATTCATCCCACTTACCTATCAGCCAAGGTTGCAGAGGAGCCTGGTTATTTCCTACATCTGCGGTCGCACAGAGCCAGAAAGGGCACCACACTGAATAAAAAAAAAAATCTAAAGAGAAATCATAGAAAGCTGTTTTATCCAGTCCAAGACTGGCCAGAAAAGACAGCCAGAAACTGATGATTGCAGGCAAAATTGATCCTTCCAGGGAAGCTGGTGTAAGATCAGGAAACCATGGTGGAAGCCAAGCAGTGCTCCGACCAGAGATACTCAGGGCACCTGAAGCCTTTTATACTTTGCTCCCCCACGGGGGGAGGGGAGCTCAGAGTGTTTTCACAGGGGAGCTGCAAGGGATGCCTGAAGGAAAAGGTGCTCTGACTAAAGCCAAAAGCCTGTCAATCTCTGAGCTCTCACTCGGTATACCCCAAAGGGCCAGAAAGGGGCTAGCACAGGCACACGGGGAGGAAGGCATTGGCAGGAACCAGTCAAGGTCAGGACCACACTGGGCCTGACTGTGTCCTCCAGGAATGTGGAAGGGAATGAAGCCTGATCCTGCCAGAAAGTCCCAAACTGGAAACTAAAGCTTCAGATGTGAGTAAACGGGAGACCCCAAACACTATGAAGAAACATGCTCCACCAAAAGTTTTTCAAGAGTAAACCTGTAAGAAAAGAGTAACTACAAAATAAATGCAAGTAGACATTCAGGGAGAAAAATAGGCTCACACAAGAATTACAAAAATACCTGGAAGAAATCAAGAGATTTAAAAATAGAATGAAGAGATCTGGAGAAAAATAGGAGAATCAATAGCTTAGAACAGAACATGGAAAACCTCACCCAAGTACTAGACATCTGCCAAAGTAGAGCGGCCGAGAGGCAAACTAAGTGGTGGGTGGATCAGTGGCTGCACATTTCAGGCTGGAAATCAGGTACCCCTCAGCCATTTAATTTTTAATTTGACTTCATTTGTTGCTGCTGCTGCTGCTTTTTAGGTTTAGTATGTATCGTTTCCTGACATACTTCATTTATTTCTGCTATCAAAAAGCACTTAGTAAGCAAGGCACCATGTCGTGTGTCAAAGATACAGTGAAAACATAGATTCTGACATATCCTAGCTGTCTGTCTATGGGCCAAAAGAAACAGCTTCTCCACTGAGGGAGCTTGCCTTTTACTAGACAGATAAATAAACATAAGTATATTAACAAGAAACTCAAGGTCAGTTCAATGAGAAGACGCTGGCAACAGCAGATGAGTGAAGGATGTCTGTGTAAGGTAACACTTGAGCTGAGCCTTGGAGGGTCTGGGAGATTCTTCAAGGTGGAGAGAAGAAGGCAGTGTATTCCTGGCAGGGCGAGATCCCGTAAAAAAGATATGGAGGCAGGGGATGAAATATTTTCAGTAAGAACAGTTTGCCTGCATGGTAGACTGCATGAGGGGAAGTCACATTAGATCAATCTGGAAAGTTACATTGGAGGCCAATAGTGAAGAGCTCTAAACGACACCCAGAGGAGTTTGTATTTTGTCTTAGATGCCATTGAGGATGCCATTGAGTTTTCTTGAGAAGCAGGTGCTATGGCCAGGCTTTCTTTTTAGGAAAATCGCTTTGCCAGTGTCTAGGGGATGGATTGGAAGGGGAAAGACTGGAGGCAGAGAGGCGAACTAGGAAGCTATCGCCGCAGTCCAGGGAAGAGGCAATGAACAGAGTCTTAACTAAGGTGGTGGCCAAATGAATAGAGACAAGATACGGATGAAAGTATTACTCTGGAGGGGTGAGCCACAAGACCGACCCACTGAATGGTAATGCAGAAGGAGAATGGTGAAGTGAGGATAACTCTGAGCTTACAAACCCAGAGCACTAGAAGGAGAGTGGCAGCTTCAAAAGGACAAAGGAAGTTAGAAAGACGAATGGGTCAGGGACAAGTCAGCAAAATTGAATTCCATTTCAGTGTTATTATTGAGTTCAAGATGCCTGGAAACATCTAGCCATTATTCTGGGGGAGACAGTAGATTAAGTGGGTCTGGAGCTCATGAGAGAGATTAGGGCTGGAAATGTTAATCTGAAAATCATCTTCCTGGAAATGACGATTTGACATATGAAAACTGTTGAGATCACAATATGAAGATGTATAAAGAGAAAAGGGGAAAAGTCTTAGGACAGAGCTTTGGATACAAATGATGATACAGCAAAGGAGCCTAAGAAGAAACAACCCTATCTCCCAAAGAAAAATATTCAACCCACACAATAACATTAACTGACAGCATATCTGTAGCCCTAGTCCTCTATCTCTTTGAAAGGAGGAAACTGTGTTTTCATCCCTAGTTTTCTAGAACTAATATCAGTCATTGCAATTAATCTGAGCTCAGCTATCTTTCAATGTTTTCATTTAAATTATTCTAGCCATTGTCTATATAGATCTACTGGTTCTGCTTTCCCTTGCTCTGCATCAACTCATGCAAGTCTTCCCATCTTTCTTTGAATTCCTTATAGCTTCCATTTTTTTTTTTGCAATACAATATTCTGTTACATTCATATGTCACAATTTGTTCGGTCATTCCCCAGTCAATGGGCACCCACTCCCTTCCTCCGTTTTTGTTGCCATAAAAAGTTCTACAATGAATACTTTGCCTTTTTTCAAGAGTTGACTCACATGCCACCTCTTGTAATAGGTCTTTCTCCTTCCTTCCAAACACTTGCGGCTTCCCTTCCCAGACTCCTTTCAGTGTACTCTGTACATATTTCTATGTAGTCTCTCTCAAAAGAATATCTGTTCTTTGAGGATTGGAACTTTTGGGGTTTTAGTTTGTATCCATGGCATTTAGCCCTGTGCCACCACAGCAGAATCCTCTAATAAACACTTGTTTTTTGATATGCGTGGGATAGTCCCCTCTGCCTTTTGACCTCTCTGTCACAGGATGACTGGGTCAAAATTTTGAGCCTCAGAGTGACTTTTCTCCCCAAATTCCCAACTATATGGCACAATCACACCGCGGCCAACTGAATATTCGTGTGTGCAGTATTTTAAGGAAAGTCTCCATTGCAGCCCATGAGGGGCTGCAGCATTGGATGACTGGTTCAGTAGCAAATATGTTACCAGAACAGAAATATTACCATCATAGCAGAAAGGTTTCTGGGTAGGAGCTGAAATATTCAGTATGGTTGAGTAAAAAAGCATGCCTAATCAATCTTGACAGATCAAGCCCAAGCTGGATTTAAGCCAACAGAGAATGAGGTTGGGAAAAAAAAGAAAATAAAAACACTATAGTGTCATTCTTACTCTCCCTATTTCCCTCTCTCTGGAAAACCTGCTCAATTCAAGCCTTTCATTATGATCACATCTCGTGGCACTAACGCATATTTATATCTACTAGCATGTTGGTGTTAGTTCTCCTATATTTGTGTTTATTTTCAAGTCCATTAGAAGTAGGAAATTCAAGATGTCAGCTTAGCTAATAAAAAGGATTTGCCTCTAGTCCTCAGTTTCCTGCGATCATTCATTAATAAAATATTTGTTAAGCATCTACTCTACGCACAGCATTATGGTGAGCATGGAAGTGGATGCAAAGATGAACAAGATCCAGGCCTTTTCTTCAGGGAGCTTATGATCCCAACAATGATCCCATAGTGCTTTAGTGTTCACAAAGAGCTTTGCATGCTTGCTTACAGCCACTGAATTCACATAGCAACCCTGGGATAGAGAGTGAAGGCATGTCTTGCATCTTTCCATGGGGTTTTCCTCAATGTGGACCCTCCCTCCAAAGGTGGGCATTGTGAGGAGCTCATGCTTCCTCATCTGTGGATGTCCTTTTCTGGGTTTTCATAAAATGTGCCTGGATGGGCATCTGCGGAAAGAGTCCAAGGACCTGAGTTCAAACCCCACTTCTGCCATTAAGCTGCATGGGTGAGCCTGGAAAAGTTACTTTAACCCCCTGGTCCTCAGTTTTCTCCTCCCTAAAGAGTTGGACCAAATAGCCTAGAGGAGCCTCCAAGCTCTAGAACAGTAATCTTCATACAAACCAAGTGGATAAGAGAGGCATAAAAAACCACCCCTAGAGGTCAGAGGAGGGAAAAATATTTCCAAATTGGGGATGAGAGGTAAGGAAGAAAATCCTGCAAAAGTTCATGTAGGATCTGAGATTGAAGTTGGGCTTTGAGTTGGACTTTCAACAGGTGGAGAAGGTGGGGGTAGGGGTAGAGTAAGGAAAGTAATTCTAGAAATAAACAAGTCAAGAGCAAAAGCACAGAGAGGTCCAATAAATGGAACATTGGTTGGAGATAAGATTGCAAAGGAAAGGTGAGGTGGTGTAATTGATAGAGAGCCAGGCACTGAGTCAGTAAAGACTTGGGTTCACTCCTTCCCCCTGGCACATACTAGCTTTGGGACCAGGGGCAGGTCAAATCCTCTCACTGTCCCAGGCAACTCTCTGAGGCCACACGTTGCAAGGGAGTTGCTAACCTGTACTAGTTGATGGAGTTTCTGTACTGAGGGTTTCCTACAGAGGTGAAGTCAAAGGTCTGAAACCAACTTCCCCATACCAGAAAGTACAGGCTGCAAAAGATGGGTTGAAGGGGCAGCTAGGTGGTACAGTGGATAGAGCACCAGCCCTGGAGTCAGGAGGACCTGAGCTCAAATCTGGCCTCAGACACTTGACACTTACTAGCTATGTGGCCCTGGGCAAGTCACTTAACCCCATTGCCTAGCCAAAAAAAAAAAAAGAGATGGGCTAAAGTGAAGTTGTGGAGGGCGTTGAATGCAACAGTGAACTTTTTTTTTTAATCAGGAGACTGTCCTGGGGCTTTAAACAGATTGCTCTGGCAGCATCAGATAAGCATTGGAGTGGGGGAGAAGGAAAACAGAGGAAACCCTTGGTGTTGGGCACAGCACACAACTGCCCACATGAGGAAGGGATATCGCTGGCCCTGGTCCTTATTGTGACTAGTTTTGGGCATCAGACTAGTGGCAGTGGCTCCACCTGGTGATGAATAGAAGTATTGCCAGCATTTGCATGTTGACATGGCAGCTCTCAGCATGGGGCAAGGGACCAAGTCAGAGCAAAGGCACAGATGTCACCAGTCATCACTGGAGCTGACACAGTTGTCTGGAGGTGGGTGTGAGAGGTGCAAAGGCTTTATAATGCCATGTTGCCAAAAAAGGGTTGGGGGCCAAGAAGGTACAGTGGAAGAAGCCTTGAATATGGAATTAGAGGGCCCCTTATTTGGTGTGCAATGTCCAGTAAGTCACTTGGTTCTCTGGGTCTCAGTTTTCCCATCTGTCAAATTAGAGGAATGGACAAGACACCTTCTAAGCTTACATCCATCTCTGAATCTATGATCCCATGACCCTAGAAAAGTCGATCAACAAACCAGATGAGATACAAATAATAGCACTTTGCTAATGTGGCTTTTCTCCTGCAATTACCTTGTGATATGACTATACAAGTGTGACTTTCCCCATATCTTATGGATGAGGAAGTTGAAGTTCAGAGAGGTTGGCATTTGCTTAAAGTCTTATGGCTAGTAAGTAGCAGAGAAAGGATTTGATTCTTGTTATTGATAATAATTTTATTATTAGATCATAAGAATAAAAACTCTGTGGGAACAGGGTCATGTCATCCTGGTCATTCTTGTGCTACTGCAGTTATAGCAGAGATGCCTTCAGAGATCCTACAGAAAGTGAGCTGAGATTCCCAAAGTTATATTCAATTACAAGGATAGTAAGGGAGATGACCAAGATGAGTGTGACTAATTAACATCCCCCCGGCTCAGTTGGTGAAATTAAAGGAACCTAAAGGGGGGGGGGGAGCAATGAAACAAAGTCTTCAAAAAAGTATAAAGAAGTATTTACACTTTGTTAACTCTTTGAGAGGTGCAAAGTTCTTTAGTCAAACTTGGGATTAATGGGGTGAGCCATTGGCTGCCTGAAGGAGCAGCCATGCCTTTGGGGTCCCTTCAAAAATCAAAAGACATCCTCTAGGGGATGTCTAGGGAAGCAGGAAACACCTCTGAGGAGTGTGAAAATCTGGAGCATGAGCCAGCCTCGGCCATAGGAGTTGAGCAGCAGAGATGAACAGACCCAGAACACCCTGCTGAATAAACTACCCATCAGGGATGCTGCACCCTAGACACCATGAGAAGGGAAAGGATTTCAGAGCCCTGTAGTTAGAGGAGGGGGTCATCTCAGCTGTATCTCTTTTGTATGTGTGTCTCTCCGTGCATGGGCTGACTCTTCCTGTAGGTGCTGTGTGTATTTGGGGTAGAGTGCACCCCAGGTTTCCGAAAGGGATGCTTTATTACTATTATTCATGCTATGTTACTACAACAAATGTCTTTGCTTCGAGCTAATTTTGTCATCTGGTTATTAAAGGCAAATTAACCATGAGTATTCATAGCGTACCTCGATCCTGGAGTGGTCCTGTCCAGCCGGAGGGGTTTGAAGTTGGGGAAAGTAGCCCGGGAGGGGCCGCTACACAAAAGCCACCATTTGGTCCTCCTACACAGAATCCTCGGAACATAAAAAAAGAGCAGAGTGGGATAGTGCCATGACCTAGAACTATTTCCATATGAGCTCTGTCAAAAATATGAGAAGAAGGACATGTTACTAGTAGTAGTGGGCTTTTTCCTTAGCTCCACCAAACATAAAGTTGGGAAGACCGAGACTGAGGGTGAGCACAACAGCATCAGCAGCTGATAGTTCTAAACTCAGGGATGTCTTCTTTTGAGGTGGAACCAGGGTCTGAACCAGAGAACTCACATACAAAATCCTCTTTTTAAAGGATTTTTAAGGTATTAAAAGCCCTTCACAACCTAGCCACCTTCCTTTCCAGGCTTCTCACGCATTATTCCTCCCTTCTCCCCCCACCTCAATGTACTCTGCGATCCAGTGACCCTGGCTTCCTTGCTTTTCTAGCACAGGCTAATCCATCTCCCAATGCCATGCATTTTACTGACTGTCCCCCTTCCCTGGAACTCAACCCCCATCTCCATCTCCAGGCTTCCCTAGTGTACTTCAAGTCTCAGCTAAAATCAAACCTCCTGCAAGAAGCTCTTCCTGATTCCCTCCAAGGCTAATGCTTTCCTCTGCAGATTGTCCCTATTTGCATGTTATCTTCCCCATTAGGCTTCGCAAGTGGTTGTTTTGATTTTTCCTCCTGTCCCTAGCACCTAGTAGAGTGGCTGGCATACTACAGTAGGGAGTTAATAAGTGCTTGCTGACAGATTGACTGATTAAGGAGCTGTCACATGGAAGAGGGATTACAGAGATGCTGCTTAGCCCCAGAGAACAAAACTAGGACAACTGGCGAAAGCCACAGATATTAAAATTTAGGCTTAATATCAGTGATAATGATAACAATAACTCACATTAAGATCTCATTTAGTCTTTACAACAGCCTTGTAAATTAAAAGCTATCATTCCCATTTTACAAATGGTGTACTTCAGGCTCTGAAAGGTGAGGAGGTTGCCCAAGGTCACACAGCCAGGAAGGTCAGAAGTGGAAATCAAATGCAAGTGGAATCATTGGCTCCTGAAGTCAAGTGCAGAGGGGGCTGGTTTGGTTGGGTTTGGCTTCTGACTCTACCCTGCAACTTCACACATTTCAAGGCACTTTAAACACATCCCATCTGAGCTTCACTACAGTGCTTGGTAGTAAAGACTACAGGTCCTACCTGGGCCTCAGTTTCCCTAGCTACAAAATGATCTAGCTGGATCATATGCCCTCTGAAGTTCCTGTAGGCTCTCTATCTACTGCCTCCAAAGTCAGAGATACAGATTCTATCTCTGATGAATGCTATTTCTCTGACCATGAGCGTTAGTTGCTTGTTAGCCTCAACAAGTTACCACTAACAAGTTAGTTGTGAGTCAGCCTCAGTTTCCTCACCTGTAGAATGAGGAGATTGGACTAGACATCCACTAAGGTGTCTTTTAGCTCTAGTTCTGGGATCTAGGATCCATCACCTGCGTTTTATAGACAAAGAAATAAGAATCAAGGAGTGAAGTGACCTATCCAGGGTTATATAGTTTGTAAATAGAAGAGGCAACTCAACACCAAGTCCAGCATCCTTCCCACTCTGCCACCCTGCCTCTCCTAGGTCTTTGTGTGATCCATAGAAATCTGGTTCTTTAGGCAATAAAGCAAGTCCCAGACAGCAGCTGGGACACACGTCTGCTCTTGGCACGTTCACCAGCCAGCAAGGTGGCCTTAGGCAACTCATTTCTGGGCTCATCGGCAGAACAACTGTGTTGCCAGCGGGGGCTGCCATGAGTTTTGTGAGAAATACCTTCATTAAACCACCAAAGTGCAGTTGGAGGCTCTCAAATGACATGCCAATGGTAGCACATTTTTCAAGATGTCTTCCTTTGGAATTCTTTGATATCACTTTAGAAAGAAAGACTCTAATCAACTTATTTGTTCCCTTCCACATGTCTGGGATGTAGTAAACCCCATCTGAGGTGCTAGGGGAACACTCTATCTGCAGGGTGTGGGAAGACAAAAGGAAGGTAGATCACAAGGCTCAAAGACCACCTCATGCTTAAGAAAACATCAGAAAATGTGATGGATTTTGTGTCTTCCTGTAACATACCCTGTTTCTTTTACCACCTTCCTAACACACAGTCATTTCCTCATCTCCAGGTTGCTTCCATTTCACTTACTCATTCTGTTATTAAATTAACTCAGCACTCAGTGCCTGCTGTGGCCCACAGGGGCATGGTCAGCCAGGTTTGAAAATAGTTAATTTTTATCATGCAATTAAAAAGGAAAAACCTGTTTCATTTTATTGCCACCAGTTTCCCCACCCCCATGCTTATCCCCATGCTTTTGAGACATGGATGGGACTAGAAATTAGTTCATGTAATTAGCCTCAAACTGAGCATTGCTCAATCATCTGAGAGCCTTCCTGGATTTCTGTCTCCTGCTTTGAACCCCCAAATTCATATGGACTATAGAAAACCTAAGAGGCAACATGGCAGAGTGGAGAGAGAGAGAGAGAGAGGACCCTGGAACCAAGAGACCAGGATCTAAGCCCTGTTGTGGATACATCTTGGCTGTAAGATTGACTCTGAGCAAGTTACTAGACCTCTTGGTGCTCCAGGAAATGTTCTGAGCCTTTAAGGTCAGAAGAGTGAGTTCCCTTACCTAGAAACCAAACCAAAACCTCTCTGCCAAGAAAATCAAAGTTCTAACAACAAACCCCCTCAATACCAGATAAGGTAGGCGACTGAAGCTGGCAGTGACTGAGGCAGGAATGAGGAAGATGGTGGCTAGATGAATGCTGGACTTCTTGCAAGGTGAAATTCTCTAAGCAAAACAATAACAAGAGTTTTCAACCCATTTCAATGAATTCAACTCAAGAGATTTTTATGGAAGATAGGATGGTAGGAAAGAAGAACATTAAAAAGAAAGGGAATGAGTAAGGAAGGGTGGGAGAAACAAAGGGAGAGAGGGAGGAAGGAACAAAGGGAGGGAGGGAAAAGGGAAGAAGGAAGGGAAGGAAAGGGAAGAAGGGAGGAAGAGAAAAAGAAGGGAGAAAAGAAAGAGGGAAGGAGGAAGGAAGTGTGAAGGGGGAAGGGGGAGGAAGGGAGCGAAGAAAGGAGAGAGGAAGGAAGGAAAGAAGGGAAGGAAAAAGACAGGGAGAGAGGGAGGAAGTTTATTCCACTCATGGATTTTTCACACTGAAAGTTTTCTTTCCTGTGGCCCCTTCTTCTCATTTGCTAGTTCCTTCTAGAAACTCCGTTTTTAAAGCGAAAGCCCAGGCTGGCTATGCCTTCAGTCCTCTCCAGGTTTCACTCATAACATTCTGGGCATTCTCTACAATGCCCCACACTCCCTTTCACTCTGTCCCCCTTTCAGCTCCTTTTATGTGCTGTCTTCCCTCATTAGAATGTAAACGCCTCGAGGACAGGGACTGACCTTCCTTTTTTCTGCTAGTATTTATATTCTCAGCACTTATTACAGTGCCTGGCACATAGCAAGTGCTTAATTAATGTTTATTGACTTCTTAACTTGGGATGAAGATGGTTCCATTGCTAATAAGAGACTTGTCTAGAGTCATATGCTTGGGGCTGGCCAAGCTAAGATTTGAGCCAAAGTCTTGTGACTCCCTCTTCCTCATTTGAAAAGCTGCTGCTGGAGATCACAACCACCAACCCCACTCATCCGAGGACACCAGAGTTCATTTTTACCAATCACTTTATAAACAATCTTAAAACACCAGTCAGTGGGAGATTCATTCTAAAGGTGAAGACACAAATATAACACACTTAAAGAAAAAAAAAAGAGCAGGGCAAAATCTGGAGATTCCATTTCTCTCCCACTGCTATTTGACTTGTTTGTACTCTGGGGCAGCCTGGGAACAACAGGAAATGTGTTCTCATCAACTTTCTGAAGCATGACAAGGAATATTTTACTAAGGGTATTTTCACACACACAGTGAAGCATTTGTTTTTAAGATTTCTAATGATGGTACCGACACTAGCCCCTCTGGGTTTCCATGCAGTGAAAGCTCACTGCTTCCCAAACCTCAGGACATCGGAGTAGCACTTGCCTGTGAGTCATGTGGGAAACAGCCAGGTGCAAAGAGGTAACTTGGGAGGTCAATCAACCGGCCCTTTGGGACCTCAGAGGGAAACCTAAAGGGATCTCTCTATTCATATCTGTGTATGTGTATGCATGTATACATTGTGTATGTGTGTACGTATCTGCACAGATAATTTTAGTGAGGGAGGATGACATAATGGATAGGTTGGCCTTGAAAGGTAGGATGACTAGAGTCTAAGTCCTAAAACATACTGGTTGTATGACCTGGGGAAATTCCTTGCCTTCTCAGTGGCCCAGACAACTATCTCAGACTTCATATAGATAGGGAAAGGAAAACGACCTTCCTCAGGCTCTGTGTGATGACTTGATTATGCAGCTGCAGCCAGTCAATCTTTGGTATGTGTCATACTGAGGTGAGTATCTCTCAATGTGTCCCTGTTCAGACCTAGAGAGGGATTTGCCATCTGGGTTATTCGTATACACTCAAGGAGCATTTTGGCTTCTATCAGGCTTCTCTGGTGTCTGGATTACTCTGAGGCAGAGTTAAGTCCTTATCCTGTTCACAGAGACCCCAAATCCTTCAGTTAGAATCTGCTATGTCTGCAGCCTGGGCCATCCAAAGAATTAAAAATAGGTGAGCCATAGACTGCGATGCCACAGAGTGTGATTTTTCTGTGGGTGTTGCCACCCCTTTACTAATAATGGCAGGCTGGTCAGTCCGTGGGCAAATCCCTACCTGGATGATCCCTTCCATGCTTGGGCAAGACCATTAGCCATGAACGGGAATGATGACCATGGAAGCAATGACCAAGACGATGACTACAACAATGGGGATGAAGGTGGCAATGGTCCCTATGACAACAGTGATGCTTGACATTATGGTGATATCAATGATAACAGTGATGCTTGACATTATGGTGATGTTGATGACAATGGTGTGTGTGGAGATAATGGGGATAATGACCATGCTGGTGGTGATGGTGACAGGCAATGTGTCATAAGACAGAGAGTTGGCTTCAGACTTAGCAAGACCTGAGGTCGGGTCCTGCCTCTGACACGTACTGGCAGGGTGACACCTCTCAGTGCCCCAGGTAACTCAAACTATGAATTGAAGAGTAGGTGCTGGTATGTATTGGCAAAGGACGTTTTCTCATCTGAGAGTTCTCTAAACCAAAGAAATTATAGATCATGGTAAAATAATAACAGCAGCTGACATTTCTGCAGTTCTTTAAGGTTTGCCAAGGGATTTACCACATTATCTCATTTGCTCAACACAGTGCTCTAGTGTAGATCTTATTATTATTCCCACTGAACAGATGAAGAAACTGAGACTCAGAAAGGTGAAATGATTTTTCCCAAGGTTACATTGCCTCATATCTGAAACAGAATTTGAACCCAGGTCTTTCTGATTCTATAACCAGTGTTTTTGCCATTATGCCATGTTCATGCTGCTCTTTGAGCTGCTACAAGTCTCCCTACTCCACACTTCACCAATAGACATCTAACTCCCACCCAGGAGATTCATAAGAGTGTGGCTACCAACTTGATTCTGAGACTTGATAGTACACACATTGTAATATAAGTAAAGGCTGATCAGTAGCCATGTCTAACTAAGTTAATTCATCCTGAGTGTAGACAAATTCTGTAAAAATCAATTCTATCAGAGTATGGGTTGTCTATTCCAGTCCTTTTCTTGAGGTGTAGGAGAACTGTCTCATTCTGTCATTGTCCCAGATGGAGCCAGGGGATATGGTGGATAGGAATATTGACTCTGAGGCCAGGGAACCACCAGCCAAGAAGTGCCCTTCTCAGTGAGGTAGGGGTGGCCCAGTTGGCAGCCTGCTCACCATGACGGTCACCTTAGCCCACACTATGAGGAATCCTTAGCAGTGGATACTGTCCCCAGAGGTGAGCTGGGAAATACTCACCAACTGGCTCTCTGAAAAGGCAGAACACATTTGAAAGTTTCATCTGTATTATCAACATTTTCTCCATCACTTTAAAAGTCTAGACAATCAACAAAACAATAAACCAAGCCCCACTGGGCTTGTCAGTTGGCTTAGCAGTGCAGGGAAAACATATGGTGAGCTAGGATGCTAGCCATTTGTCAGAATCAACTTACCTCCTCCAAAGCTTGGACCGTATGTGGCAACTACTCATGTCCTGTGCAGTTGTGGCTGGGTTGGGGAATGCCAGGCCCTCCTGATACAGGCTGTAAGTTCATACAGAGGCTTAAAGAAAGTTTACCCCCATCCCCAATGCATGAATGGTCTCTACAGACTCCTTGAAAGGTGATTCTACAGCCCCTGCTTAGTAATGGTGAGGGTCATTAGCATGATGACTTATCACAAGGAAACCTGTTTTCAGAGGAATGAGGGACAGGGCTTTTTCTCCTGCTTCTGGAAAAGACTTGATTCTAACCCAGCAATGTTGGTGGCATTTTTTTGCAAATGCAAAGCAGCTTTGGAACTAATGTTGGAGAAGCATGAGAAAGACATAAAATGAAGGCAGCATTTGGGTTTCAGCTGGATGGCATTGTTGAGCCTAGAGCTGAATATTAACCATGCATCCTCAGCACTATTTCCTCTCATGATGGGAAAGCTGGCAGTCGCCAAACCTCTCTGCCAAGAAGAAAAATACTGAGAAGTAAAAATTCCCAGGGCATTGTAGGGGGCGGGATGTGTGTGTGTGTGTGTGTGTGTGTGTGTGTGTGTGTGTGTGTGTGTATGTGTGTGTGTGCATTTTCATGGTGGGGATGAGGCACCCCTTCCTCAGAGGGCCAGCAGTTACTAGAGGGAACATGAATTGGTGGTGGTCAAGCAAAAATCTGTTTCTGACAGCAAATGACTTGTCTCTATAGTTTCAAGTATATCAAGATGGGGAGAATTGGGGGGGGGAGTTTGAAAAAGAAGCCTACAGTAAAGGAAGATGAGATGTGAGCAAAATATTGCAGAAATGGTAAGGCTGTTTAAAGGGCAATTCTGAGGAGTTCATGAGACTGATACAGAGGCTGATGCAGAAGGAACACTGGAGCTTGGGTCCTGAGATCTGGAACTCTGGGGCCAAGCCAACCACTTCCTGGCCATATGGTTTGGGATAATAATAACAGCTCACACTGATACAGCCACTAGAATTGCAAAGTACTGACCCCATGAGGTAGGGCAAGGGTCATGATTGTCATTTTGTTCATGAGAAAGCTAGGTACAGAAAGGTTGTGCCACCTACAGGACTCTCTCTTATTGCCACCATGAAGTCCATCATCCTCGAGGCTCTTCACCTCTCTGGGCTTCAATTTTTTATCTACAAAATGAGGGGATGGGGCTAAGTGATCTCTAAAGCTCTCTCATTCATTCACTCATTTATTTATTCATAACTCACTTTTTCTGTACTTCGCAAAGGTGTTAGCCACTGCTCCATGTGGGTACCTTGTATCTAGACTGTGTATATCTTGAATATGCCTACATTGACTATATATTGAATATACATGTTGACTATCTCATTAAAATATAAACTCTTTGAGAACAGGGACTGTTTCTCTCTCTCTCTCTCTCTCTCTCTCTCTCTCTCTCTCTCTCTCTCTCTTTCTGCATGTGTATCTGTGTCTCTCTGTTTTCTCTGTCTGTCCTCTCCCCTCCTTTCCTCTCCCCTCCCCTCCCTTCCCCTCTTCTCCCCTTCTCTTCTGTCCCTTTCTCTTCTTTTCCCTTCTCTTCTCTTCTCTTCTCTTCTCTTCTCTTCTCTTCTCTTCTCTTCTCTTCTTTCTCTTCTCTTCTCTTCTCTTCTCTTCTCTTCTCTTCTCTTCTCTTCTCTTCTCTTCTCTTCTCTTCTCTTCTCTTCTCTTCTCCTCTTCTCTCTCTCTTTCTCTCTCTTTCTGTGTGTTGTGTGCCTGTGTGTGTGTCTGTGTCTCTCTGTCTTCTCTGTCTCTCCTCTCCCCTTCCCCCTCCTCTCCCCTCCCCCCTCCCCTTCCCTTCCCTTCTCTTCTTTTCTTCTCTCTCTCTCTCTCTCTCTCTCTCTCTCTCTCTCTCTCTCTCTCTCTCTCTCTCTCGCAGCACTTAGTATAATGCCCAGTACATAACAGGTGCTTTTAAAAAGCACGTTGACTTGACTGGAATGGAATATCAGTCATTGCACCAGGCACCGAGCATAGAAAGACAACCCCCCAAACCAGATCTTGCCCTCCGTGGGCTGACACTACTGGGTTATGTTTGCCTTCTTGTCAGGCTATTCTATGACTCTAGCTCAGGACGTGACAGAGGGCAAGGTTGCATTTTGAACAGTCTTGATAAGTGCCATGGTAGAAAGAATGAATTGGAAAATGGGACAGAATGGGGAATGTGATATTGAATGGTGGGAGGTGATAGGTAGAACTGGTCAATTGATAGGAAGAGATGGATGAAATCACCTATATAGACTTTGCTTAATCATCTATTCCAGACTACATTACATTTATGATTTTATACTCAGGAAAAAATTTCACTTTCCTAGCCTTTTAAAAAGTTTTATTGTGATTTGTTGGGGTTGGACTAGTCAGGAATCAAACCCTGGACCTTCAAATCTGTTGTTAGACATGAAACTCTGGGGGCTACACAGGAATAATAATAATAAAATAACAAAAATTTAAAAAAACATTTATATAATACTTACTATGTGCAGGCACTGAGCTAAGCACTTCAAAATTATCACCACATTTGATCCTCACTACAACACTGGGAGGTAAGTGCTATTATCCCCATTTTACAGATAAGGAAACAGGTTAAGTGACTTGCCCAGGGTCACACAACTAATTAATGTCTGAGGCCAGATTTGAACTCAGGTCTTCTGACTCCAAACCCAGTGTTCTATCTGTTTGCCTCCTAGCTGCCTTCAGTGGTTGGTATACTATTAATTGGCTATGGCATATTTCCATAGATGATAATTCCATGAAGTGTGGAGCTGGAAGATATAGTGGACAGTCAGTCAATGAACATTTATGGAGCACCTACTGTGTGCTAGGAACTGTGCTAAGCACTGGGGACACAAAGAAAAGCAAAAGAGAGTCCCTGCTCTCAAGGAACTTACAGTCCTTGTAAGGGGGAGGCAACATGTGAACAACTATGTAATATAGACAGCTAACTTGTAGATGACCAGCAGAGGAAATGCACAAGGATGAAGAAGAATTGGGAACAGCTTCCTGTAGGAGATGGGACTTCAGCTGGGCCTTAAAAACAGCCGGTTGTGTTATCAAGAGTGAAGGATCACTGCTAGAAAGTCGTCAGCTCTGCTGGTACCAGGATAGAAAGCATTAAATGACCCAGAAGGAGGAATGCCAGGATGTTGGGCAAATCCTCCATAAAGAATTTGGGAAAGGAAATAGACAAGAATGGTACAGACTGAAAAGACGCAGAAAGGATGGCCTCATCCACGAGACCACGAAATGTTGAAATAGATCTTGTAAGGTCAAATATGCACCACTGCTAGTGTCTATATCAAATGACAGCTTTTCAGATAGGAAGCCTAAAACCACATGTATTGGGTACACATCTTCCCAGATTTCCATGGCTCTGTGGTCTCATCCATGTGGATCATCTTTCCAACAGCAGAGATCACAACCTAGCCATGGGCCTATAGTCAAGGAAAGAGTCAAACCCAGATCCTCCTGGCTCTTTCCATTGAACCTCCCAACCTCTTAGCAGTAGCCCTATGCCAATTAGCTCCTCCTTTTCCCTGTGACAAAAAATGTGCTGAAAGTGCCATTTCTTTGGATCACTCTATCACAGAGAAGACAAAAGCAGCATGCCCGTGAAAGCATAAAGCCATCTGCAACACGTGTCATCCGGAAAACATGAATCCCCCCCAGAAGGCAGTAGAGTCTGGGAGTGACCACTGAGGCTGGACAGCTGCTCCCCGGGCTGTTCTTCAAGGAGACTTCACTGAAATGGCCCTGAAGAGATGCCAGCCTGAGCCCAACTTCTTTGGAGTCACTTTATGGCCTGCTTGACACTACCGGGCTCCACAGGGGCTAGTCATTTTACCTCTCTTTGTTATGCTAACAGGACTTTGATGCCAAACAATAGAGTCTCTTCCATCCCCTCTTTGGTTTTTTAAAAAAAAACAAAACAACCTCTCATCATCTTTAGCAGGAGCCAGACCCAGAACTGGAGCTGTCCATCTGCCTGGATTTACAGACACTGCTGAAACCCAGAATTCATCATTCCCTGTTGTTCTAAAGTGTGTGCGCATATGTGTGCATGTATGTGTGCGTGCGTGCACACACACATGTGTGTATTGTGTTCATGTGTGTATGCACGCATGAGCATGCATTTCTCCTGCTACAAGTGAATTCCCAGACTTGGAGTCAGGACATTTCCAATTAAAATTTTGCCTCTGATACTTCCTAGCCATGTGGTCTGGGTAAGTTATTCATCTCTAGCAGCCTCAGTCTTCTCACCAATTAAGTGGGATAAGGATCCTTATAGTCCCCACTCAGAAGTGTTAGATTGTGGGTCCACTGAGAGAATGCCTATAATGCACTTTGAAAACTTGAAAGTACAGTGGAAAGAGACATTGTCATGGGGGGGGGTTCCCTTTTTTGTCTCTGAAAAGGAACTAGGGCAAAATACACAAAGTAGGACTAAGGAACATTCAGATCACAGAGCAAATAAGTAGAACAGTTTCATGGTCTGGCTCCTGAGACCTTGAAATCTGCCTTCAGTACTTTACCATCTTCTTATTTACTTGGAGTGGTTCTCTAAGTAGTTAGGGCTGTGCTCTAATTAACTTCCCCTCTCTAGGAGAGAAATGGAAGTGAAGTCAAGTGACAATTATTTACCTCTTCCACAAGGTCTTTCCCCACCACCCCTCCCCATGCTAGCTGGGCTCATCAATGTGCAAATTACCTGGAGGCATGACCTGGACCACTCCTAGAGAAGTGTTCTCTGGCTTAGCATTGAAGGACTTATGTTTTGGAATGACAGAGCAACCTGTCTTGACCTTGGTCCATATGTCTTGGGTTTTCAGGTTCCGAAACAATTTCTTTATTGAGTCTCTCAACCTCATTCCAAGGGGCACAGTGAGAGTGACTGTGTCAAAGAGTTTTGGCCACTGAGCCAGGAAAATAACTGACTCACCAGAGTTTAAAAGGGATGACTACATCCTCTCAATCTCTGTTCCCATCTTTCCCATCCTTTTGCATTCTCTCTGAGATTCCTTTTAGATGAGTAGGATAGAACCTTGGGACTATCTCTCCCCAGGCAGCAGTGGTGATTATATGAATATATGATGGCTTAAATAAAGTTGAGACTAGACCTCAAGCTCTGGTTGATTTCTGTCCTTTGTGTTTCTTTCCCTGAAGCATGGGTGAGCTAAGAGAAGCACAGGATGAACACAAATGACCCAGGGCTTCTTCCTAGAAGTCAGTGTGTGTGTGTGTGTGTGTGTGTGTGTGTGTGTGTGTGTGTGTGTGTTTGGGGGGGAATGCTGTTGCTTGCTGAGCACTGGAGAGGATAAAAATTTGTATTCTCTGCTTCAAGACTTTGGAGCTAACCTATAGGAAGTCACTATTTAGAGGATGGTCCAGCAAAAGTTTGATTATTTGACTAGGAGGGAAATGAACTCCAGGTTTGCCTAAAAGTAGCTACACCAAAACATTCAAATGCACTTCTTCACAGATTTCAACTACAAACTCTAGCCAAATATGAGATATTCAGGTTTTTTTCATGTCTCCACTCTTTAGAAATTTCAGTTGAGAAGAAAAACAGAAGTTGGAAAGAAGGGAAGAAGGAAGAAAGAGATAGAAGGGGAAAGAAGGAAGGAAGGAAGGAAGGAAGGAAGGAAGGAAGGAAGGAAGGAAGGAAGGAAGGAAGGAAGGAAGGAAGGAAGGAAGGAAGGAAGGAAGGAAGGAAGGAAGGAAGCTTAGCTGCAAATTGTTCCAACCATTCTGAAAGCCAGTTAGGAGGCATGCTAAGAAACTAACTAAAATGTCCATAGCCTTGACTTGGATGCCCTACTGCTGGATTCATGCCCAAATGAAGTCAAAGACCAAAAGAAAGGTCCTGTTTTCACCACAATATGTATACTGACACGTTTATGGTAGCAAAGAACAAGAAACAAAGTAGTTGCCCTTCTGCTGGGCATGAGTCATGGGGCATGGATGTAATGGAATATCTCTGAGCTGTAAGAAACAATGTCCCTAAAGAATCCAGATAAGCATTGACAGACACAAAGTGAGTGGTACTGAATATTGCACAATTACCATGACTAGTGTATGAAAAAATGCTCTAAATCACTATTGATTAGAGAAATGCAAATTAAAACAACTCTGGGTTATCCCTTCACACCTATCACATTGGCTAATATGACAGAAAAGGAAAATGATAAATGTTGGAGAAGGCTAATATGACAGAAAAGGAAAATGATAAATGTTGGAGAAGATGTGGGAAAATGGGGACATTAATGCACTGTTGGTGGAGTTGTGAACTGATCCAACCATTCTGGAGAGCAATCTGGAATTATGCCCAAAGAACTGTGTATACCCTTTGATCTGGCAATACCAACAGTAGGTCTATATCACAAAGAGATTATTAAAAAGGGAAAAGGACCCATTTGTACAAAAATATTGATAGCAGCTCTTTTGTGGTGGTAAAGAATTGGAAAATGAGGGGATGCCCATCCATTGGGGAATGGCTGAACAAGTTGTGGTATATGAATGCAATGGAATAGTATTGTGCTGTAAGAAATGATGAACAGGCTGACTTCAGAAAACCTGGAGAGACTTACATGAAGTGATGCTGAGTGAAGTGAGCAGAACCAGGAGAACGTTGTACACGGTACCAGCCACATTGTGTGATGATCAACTATGATTAACTTAGTTAGCTCTTCTCAGCAATACAATGATCCAAGACAATTCCAAAAGACTCCCGACAGAAAACACTATCTACCTCCAGAGAAAGAACTGATGGAGCTTGAGGACAGACAGAAGAATACTATTTTCACTTTTTTGTTTTATGTGTTTTTTTCCTTTTTGTTCTGTTTCTTCTTTTACAACATGACTAATGTGAATATGTGTTTTGGGTGATTGCAAATGTATAACCTATATCAGCTTGCTTGCCATCTTGGGGAAGGGGAAAGGATGGAAGGAGAGAGGGAAGGAGAAAACTTTGGAAGTCAAAATCTTTCAAAAACTGAATGTTGAACATTGTCTTTACATTTAATTGCAAATAAAATATATTGAATATACATTTTTAATTACCATGATTGGCTGGCTGTATGAAGGAGGACACTATCCACCTTTAGGGATACAGATGATAGAAGGAAATAAGCATGTTACAATCTTGTATACATGTATGTGAGTGCATATGTGTATATATGTGTTTGTTTATAAATATATATGTATATATATGTATTCACATTTAATTGTAGTCTTCTCTGAGTAGGGGGAGGGGGGAGATAAAATAAAAAGTGCACAGCAGAGACCAAAGACAATTAACAAGGAAGCAAAGAAAAGCTGGGCAGCTTTGAAAACAATGTGCACTATTTATTCTATAGGTTTTCTTGAAATAGAAATTTATTGTTTTATGTTGAATCCTCTCTTATAGTCCTTAAGTTTTTTTTTCTTTTCTCATTTTGTATTTAAGTTTAAAATTAAAAAAAAATACAAAAAAATGACCATGCCTGGGCCTGGCCCTGAAAAAGTGTCCAAACTCAGTATTTTTTTCTGCTGGGCCCTATTGAGAATACTGCTACAGAATGCTGTCCACACTCTCAGACTCAGCTGATACGATCCCCGACCCCTCCCCCCACTTGGAACAAGTATAATGGGATCTGGGGGATGTACAAAGTTCATCAGCCTGCTCCAAAGAAACAAATTCCCCAAGGGGGGGGGGAGGGTCTAGAAAGCCAACTTTTAGAATTGTGGCGCTGTTCAACGGAAGTGTCTTGGAGAGACTCTGGAGCGCTTGTAAACATTCTACAACTAGCTCTGGCTGGCCTGCCATGTGGTAAATCTGAGACTTCTTGACTATGGAGATATTCAAAAAGTACTAGTGACCGATGCCTGGGCCATTTTGGGGGACTGCTCTGTCTTTGCCTCTGCATTAGTTCTTGGCTGTTTTAAGTGAAGGGATTGGAGACTCTGACCTTGTGAGTGTTGAAAGGTCAGGAGTGAGAGCATCCTAGACATCCTAGTATCTCGGTTGTGCAGCCAGCCCCTTCAACGCCCAAGGAGTAAATAATGAACTTGGAGAGTGATTGTCTGGATCCAGTCCAGTTGCAGCTGAGACAAAGATGCTTCTGGAAGCCATTCCACATCTGGACATGAACTTGGTGGTACCAATGCTGCAGAGAAGCTAAGCTAAGCCTGAACCTACTCTCCCTAGAGACTAAGGTGAACTAGAAAAGCACATGAGAAGCCAGGTACTGCAGGGATAAAGCACCAGGCCTGGAGTCAGGAAGATCTAAATTCAAATTTGGCGTCAGATACTTACAAGCTGTGCCACCCTGGGCAAGTCACTTTACCCAGTTGGCCTCAGTTTCCTCATCTTTAAGAAGAGCTGGAGAAGGAAGTGGCCAACCACTCCAGTATCCTGGCCAAGAAAACCCCAAATGGGGCCATGAAGACCTGACTGAAAAATGATGGAACGACAGCAGAGAAGCATGTCCTTTCTAAGCATTGAGGGGAGACAGCCATAATTTTGTCTATCTTCAAAGTAAACATTTCTTTGTAATAGCTCATTCATGTTAAGTGGTTAAATAGAAGCAGGGGAGGGGGTGCTAGTTATTGGCACCTAACAGTAGGGAGGAACACAACCAGGGTGGGCTTGGGTTAATAGCACGAAAGAAATTACCCCTGCCCCCCCAAAAAAACCTACCTCAGGGTTCCCAATAGACTCCTGTTCTGAGTAACTGTCCCTGCTTAGGGTGAGTGAACTAGAGCAAAGTCATTACTTAAGGCATGGCAGTTTGGGTAGGAGAGGTCAGAGGGATGTATTTGGAAATCACTTAATCATTAAGCATACAGTAAGTGCTTACTAAGCATCAGCACCATGCTTGGGTGCTTGAGAAAGGGAAAGAGAGGGGGAGAAAAAGGAAATGGAGGCTACCGGGAGTAATAGACAAGGCACAGAACTTGGAGTCAGAGGGCTCTGAGTTCAAATCTTGCCTCAGACTCTGGTGAAGCCTCAGTTTACTCATCTGTAAAATGAGGAAGTTAGACCAGGTGTTCTCTGACATCCCTTCCAGCCCTTCATCTATTATTTTATGATTTTATGGCATTGGAGGAGGAGGAAACCCAAGGTGACTAGCATTTATACGCAGCGCTTCAAGCTCGACAAAGCACTTTGCATGTCATCTTATGTGATCCTGAGTACAGCTCTGTAGGACATTCAGAGTGTGCTGTGATTATCCTACTTGACAAATGAGCACACTGAGACAGAAAAGGTAAAGGACTTGCCCAGGGTCACACAGCCAGAAGGATCTGAAGCATGCTAAGAAAATTGCACAGTACCTCAGTGTCCAGAAGCTGTCTATTGAACCCATATCTGGAAAACACCTCCCACTTCAACCCCCTCCATAGTCACCTAGTCTTTGCTTAAAGATCCCTTGTGGAGTGGGAGGGGGGGTCACTAAGTAGGTAAGAAGCTCATTCCACCTGGAGACATTTCTCATTGGAGGAAAGGGCTTTTTGTTTTCCTGGCATTGAGCCTAGTAACAAAGTTAGTATCAGTTTTATAGACACTTCAAGGATTATTGATTGCTGAAGGGACCTTGGAGAGTGTCTAGCCCCACACTCTTATTTTATTGGCAGGGCATGGAGGCCAGGAGAAGGGCAGTGATTTACTCAGGGACCCACAGGTAGTAAATGGCTCAGAGTCAGTTTCCACACACTAGTAAAGTGGATTAATAATATCTGACATGTGCTAACTCTGAGACATGAAGGCCAACAAAGTGTGTTTGTGAATGTTTAAGATCCTGGCAGAAAGGTGCTCTAAACTTTCAGTAAATCATTCCTTCTGACTGAACTAGAAATGGTTTCCCATAACGGCTATTCTAAACCTTGAACTCCCTCCTCCAGCTGCCTTTTCCACTCTCAAACCCCTTACACACACACACACACACACACACACACATGTGCACACACATATGTACAAATGCACAGAGATGAGCCTACTCCTAATTCACTGAAAGGACTGAAGACATACTGTCCTTTCCATTCCCTTCCCGTCTCCTCCAAACTTCTCAGGATCATCTTTCTTTCATTCTGTTTTTCTGCTCTTGTGCTTCAGATTTCTCCCTGTGGCTCAACCCTTGATCTGCCTCCTCCCCAGGACCCAGGTTCACCAATTACACCCCTCCTCCACCCAAATACATCTTCCAATTCTTCCTCTCCCCAATGGCTTTTTCCCCATCTGCCCACAAACTTTCAATTCAATTAAATGAATAATTATTTCAACAAGTCACATGCTCAGGCCTTCTCAACACTGAACAGGCTTGCTTTGACACTCCTACACTATTGAGCTGATTTCTTACCTGTCCTTTACTGTTGAAAAAGCTGTCTGCACCTCAGCCCCCACCTCCAAACCATCCACTTACGGTCTTCAACAGTGTGAGACCTGACCTCCTATTCCTATTCCTCACCTGAAACTGTTCCCTCAAGGTCACCAGTGACCTCTTAATGTTCATGTTATCTCCCCTAAAAGAGTGTAAGCGCCATGAGAGCAAGGAGGGTTTCATTTTTGTCTTTGTATCTCTAGAGTCCAGATCCGTCCTTGGCATCACAGTGTGCTGTTTAGTGTACTAAACTTGGAATCAAGAAGAAGTGTGTTTGAATCCTTCATGTATCTCCTAACGGGGTGACCCACCTCATTTAGCCACTCTGGCCCTAACTTTCTTGATCTGTAAAAAGAATGGGTTGGGCTCATTGACCTTGAAGACTTCTTCTAACTTTAGAACTGTGATCTTACCTGTTACTTGGTCCTTTTTGCCCCCAACACAACATTTAATCAGCATTGCTATGGCAACAAAATATGGAACTCCATGCCTGGGAAGATCCAATGAGCATCACAAAGAGGCAAAGGAGAGAGGCATGGTGGGTACAACCAATGAGGAGCCCTGAAGGAGAACAGGCCTGAAGCATGTCATCAAGGCATTATATGATAAGAAGAGAAGAGAGATTAGCCACCTTGCAAGGATGAAGGATGATGGGTGGGCAGTCAGAGCACTTCCCTGCTGTGCTCTTGATATATGCAGAAAATCAAAAAGAGCCTCCAAAATGTTGAGTGGAATTCCCAAGGTAAGTTTTGGGGAGGACATGGAGCAGAGTCATTTAGGAAGGCAGACATGAACAGACCGGCATCTGACTTCTTGGAGAGACCTCCCACATTGATGAGATCACAGTTTCCTCAGAATGCTTGATCAGCTGATGATACCTAAACCCAAGGGCCTTTCCCTCTCAGATCTCATCCTCTTTGACCCCTGTTGACTACACTCTTCTTCTGCCTCTCCTCCTCCTATGGTTGCCCCTCACTCAGAGAGCTAACACTCCCTCATTTCTCTTTCTACCTTTGTCTGCTTCTTCAGTCTTCTTGGCTCCTTAATATTAAAAAAGTCCACAAAGCTCTGGCCTGAGGCCTCATCCATTTTCTCCCAGCCTTCACATCCACCTTGACCGATTCATTCCCTTTCAAAGTCTTCAGTTTTCACCTCAATGTAGATTCTCCCCTGCCCTCATCTCCCAGTGTCCCCACCTGCACCTCCAATTATCTGTGGGGTATCTCTGTGTCCCACTGACACCACAACAGAGGATCATAGGACCAAAGATTTTTAACTGGATGGGACCTAAGAAGTCATACTCTGAACCCCTCTCATTTTACACATGAGGAAACTGAGGTTTAAAAAACTGAAGTGACATAGCCATGAAGTGGCACAGCCAGGATTCCAACCCACAATCTCTGACTCCAGTCCAGATCCCTTTTTTTCTGTACTATATTGCCTACATGGAAGCCCCTCATGTGTTTCCCTGCTACGTCCAATGTAACAACCAATCCAGTTTTCCGGGCACCTTATTTCATAGCCTGGGGAAAGGGGCATTTAAAAAATGACAGCAGGACTGTTCAACCTGAGCTCCGTTGAATCTAAGGTCGAGGAACGTCAATAATGATATTCAAGTTCTGCTCTGGGTCACAGATGCATGACATCAGCCAATCACATGTGGGCAAAGAAGAGGCAAACAATGACATTGTTTATGGAAATGGAGAGGTTTACGATGGCAAACCAGACCAGGTTACCACACCAAGTGTTTAGAAGAGATTTCCTTAAGGACATCAGACCTAGTAAATGATGTATATCATGCAAATGTTGAAATTGTGCAACATATCCCTGAAGGCTGCAGCCATCTAAACCCTAGCAAACACCTAGCAAAACAAAATCTAGTGGCTGTAATTATACAGCAGAGGCCACTACTTCTGGTGGAACATTAGAAGGTAAATCCCCACACTACAAACGTAGACCCCAAAGCATCCTGGGGACCTCAACTAGCAAACTGAAGTAGAACATTGCAAGTCACCATCGTGGACCCAACTGTTGCCCGTAATTGCTCAGGGAGAACATCGACTCTTAGAAAAAGAGAACATTTTAAACATGTTGCCCATCCCCAATACTCAATTAGCAAGCTACACAGAATAAAAAGTCAGAAAATCCCACACTGACCTTCTGAGAAGATCAAAACTCGGCGACCACAGGGGGAGGCCCAAGCTACCTCCATCGTAGCTTGCTGCTGGAGGCTCAGAGTTACTGCCCATAAGCAGACAAAAGATAAGCTGATATCCCAATACTTCTACCATTTGCCAAAAGCTATCACATTATCCATCTGTGTGTGCCCCTGTCCATAAGAAATGAAATAGAAAAGAATGACAGAAATTTAATGACGGCCCAGGATTGTTTCCATTTGAACTCCGTTGGGAAAAAAATGAGTAGAATGAGATAATTGACATTGCAATGATCATCATCATCATCATCATCATAGCAAGAACAGCTCACATTTCTATAGCTCATACTATGTGTCTGGCACTGTGCTGAGTTCTTTACATTTAAGATCTTGTTCTATCCTCACAACCACCCTGTGAAGTTGGTGTGATTATTATCTCCATTTTACAGATAAGGAAACTGAGGCTAAGGGAAGATGGACAATTTGCCCCAGTTCACAGAGCTAGTAAGTGTCTCAGGCAAGAGCCTGAGGCTCTCCAAATCCAGTTTGATCTTCGGCTTTGTCTCCCTAGTGCCTAGCACAAGGAATTGAACGCATCAATAAATCTAGTTGAGTTGAATTCATCTGAACCCAGGCCTTCCCACCTCCAAGTCTGGCACTCACTCCAAAAGTTTAGTTCTTCAAATTATACAATAATAAAAAGACTTAACAACTTTGAAAGACTTCAGAACTCTGATCTGAACAAGGGAACCCAGCACAGGTCCAGAAGAGTCATGATGAAACATGTAACTCACCTCGAGACAGAGAGGTGAAGGACTCAGAGCACAGATTGGGGCACATATTCCTGTAGGTAGACACACATATCCACATATCCATGCATATATAATATACATATACATATATCTACATGCGTATGTATGTATATATACACACAAATACGTACACTTGTATGTCAACATGGCTAATGCAGGAACTGGTTTTGCTTGGATATACCCTCATGTTGCAGCATATGTTTTTCTTGCTTTCTTAATGTGTGGGGAGGGGAAGGGGGGAAGAAAAGAATTCATAACAAATTGAGATAAAAGAAAAAGACTTTAATTCCTGAGGCTTTTTTTTTAGTCATTTGGGGTTTAGCAAAATGTTCTGTGTACTTTCCCTCATTTTCCCAGAGCGTGAATCTAACAAAAAGATTTATATCTTTCTGAAGATAGGAAATATCACTTTTCAGCACTGCTGTGATCACACCCAAGAACAGATAAAAATCCTATTACCTAGAAGCCATCCCAGGGAAGGTTATGGCTACGAAGACTAATTCTGTGTCCTGAGGGTGGCATTGGTCCAGAGCTGGATACACAAGGTGTGAAAATTGCAGCCTCTTCCCCCGTCCAATGGCCCCATCCAATGGGGGCATTGCACCCCCATGGAGGGGAGTTTTCTGTCCTTAAGAATACAGACCTTCATAAGACAGAAATGTGTCACCCTCCCCCCCCTCATGTTCTCCGCTAGACTCATCCTCTCTGGCCTACTGTCTCTAAACATGGCTCTGGTCCCAGTGGCTGCTTATTTCATTCATCTGGTTACAGAAAATGTTCTGCCATGAATCAACCTGGATTTCCATAACTTGGGGGCCTTGTCTGTGTGGTTGTCCCTCTCCATCACTAAAGTGCTGAAGGGAAAGAGGCTGGGCAGCTTCGTTCATCACAGGATTCTTATTCTCCCATAGAGCAGAAATTCAAAGGAAGCAATTGAACAAATGGGTCTCAAGGGGGCCCATGTGCCAGGCACTGTGGTAGGTACCAGGGGCACAAAGACCAAAATGAAAACAGGCCCCATCCTCAGGGAGGACTGAACCAGAGAGGCACAAGGGTCCCTTCTTTTCTAGATTCTGAGTCCGAGAAAGAGAAAAGTTGGACAGACAAAGCTGAGAGAGCTTAACCTTAAACAGTCAATAACAAATTTCTAGAATACATTCTGGGGCTTCCAGGCAAAACAGAATGCCCTTGCATTTTTTAAGGTCCTCTGCCGAAGGATATAAACATGTTCTGGGGGCTCGAGGCAAAGCTGTTTGTCCTCAGCTGGGACAGCAAATACTTCCTGAATCCATTCATTGTAACTAAACAGTGGTAAATATTTTCCCCAGATTTTTATTACAACCTTAATTTTCCAACTGTGACTAGAACATGGAATATATGAAACAATTACAGTCAGAAATGTAAACCTCATCTAGTTCTCCATCCTACAGAAGGGCCCCAAACCTTCCTGGAGAATCTGTTTCAATTGCATCCCTGTGTGCTTGTGAGACCAAGCAAGGATGCCATGAATAATGGCCTGTTTCAACTTCCTTTCAAAGACCTTCTCTCCTGTCCCAGGTGCCCCACTGGTCTGGAGCCATCAGCCATAGAGCCTTTACCCATCAGACCTCTTGAACTCTAGGAACAAAGGCTTCTGGAGCTTTTCATGTCTCTCAGAAAGACTGATCATAGGATAGATTTAGGGAGGGAACCACCTCACTTCCAGCCATGTTCCCCGGGGGGCTGTGCTCTCTGGGGTCTGGCCCAAAACTCAAGCCCCAGATGCCTTTTAAGGCCCCAGTGCCTGGTCTCAAGATAGGAGGTGCCCCTCACTAACACACACACACACACACACACACACACACACACACACACACACAAAGGAACTTTTCTTTCAAAGCTAATACTCAAATATACACAGTCCTGTCCAGCTAGAAGAAAGCTAGGCTGCCTTCACCCTTGGAGTTGGGTTCCATAACGGTCCTGCCCTGGTCAGCTAGAGATATCCATGGGCTTCAGTTCATCCTAACAACAATCTGCCCGGGATAAAGAGACCGTCTTTTCAATGAGCTTATTCTCATGATGCTGCTATGTGGCTACAAATCACAGCATCCAATGATCTGTGGGCTGCAGGCAGTGATGGATGCTCAAAGGCAGAGGAGAATGGTGCGATTGGTGCCTACAGACTTCAGTATATAAATAGAAGTGACAAAAACATCAGTAAGAATATGTGTGACTAGAAAAGATGGTGGACCAGCTCATGTGGCTTCATGATGAAGACAAAAGCACCCTGTATTTGGAGGGGGAGTTTGAACCCGTCTTTGCCACATAATAACCAAACAGCCTTAGTCAAGGAGCCTCTCTGGATGGGCCTGCATTTCCTCTGTACAATGAGGGCATTGGAGTAGATGATTTTGAAGGTCCCTTCAGCCCTGTGATTCTTTAATCAAATATATCAATCCTTCTAACTTCAAATAATTTTTAATGCTTTACTCATTAATAAATGGGGCAGCTAGGTGGTGGATAGAGTGCTAAGCCTGGAGTCAGGAAGGCTCATCTTCATGAGTTTAAATCTGACCTCAGAGGCTTACTAGCTGTGTGACCCTGGGCATGTCACCTCACCCTGTTTGCCTCAGTTTCCTCATCTGTAAAATGAACTAGAGAAGGAAATGGCAAACCCCTCCAGCATCTCTGCCAAGAAAACCCCACATGGGTCACCAAGGGTTGGACGCAACTGAAACAACTGAACAAGAACACGCCCAGTGAAAATTCCTTAAGGGTTGTGGATTTCAGTTTTGGTTTTGTATCCCAAGAGTCTAGGACAACTTTGGACACACAAATGGGTCCTTGATAAGTAATTTGGAAGGAATGGAGCTCAGCTCGTGGACAGGAACCCTAGAAATCCACCACATTTATTTCACCTCATGGGACCAATGGAAGGCTTTGATTGATTCATTTGGACATAGACCCCAAGCAAACGTTGCACTGAACAGGAGGGCCAAAGCCCTGTTGAGCCAACTTTCATGGCAATTTTGGCCCCTGGCTTGAGGCTGGGATGGAGGGTGGACATGACCCAAGTGGACTGAGTGTGTGAGCACTTTCCACCCAGCTCGTAGGCTGCTCCATTCTACCCCTTCTTGGGGAATCCCCAAGGGCTCCTGACCATCCCTACGTCCATGGGCCGAGATTGCCTAATGGGCTCATTTGTAGCCCAAGGCCGTGCCAGATGTATCTGTTTATTCCTGCTGACCAAATCAAAGCAAGAAGAGACCTGCTATGGAGCTCAAGAGGAGGGGGCAGGCCTGAGAGCCCAGGGGAGGCGCTGCCAGGAGCACCTGCCAAGGAGAAGAGGAGTGGGGGAGGGGGGTGCAGGGGCTCGTGAGGCACGTTCTCTGCTGCTGCCCTGCCTCCCTCCCCCTCTGCCTGCTTCCCTCAACCTCTAATGGCTCTTTGTGGTAGCGGCTCACACATGAGCTTTTCAGAACGATTCATTCCCGGCAGCTTCTTCCCTCGGGTTTGGCAAGAGTCGAATGCAGCCAGACTTCTCATAACCGTGTTACAAAGGATGTTGGCCAGGCCAAAGCAGTGGGGCGGGGGAAGCAGCCGGTGGACTGGCTCACTGCAGGGACGTAGGGCCTTTCTTAGCAAGGGATTGATGTCAATCGCTGCCAACTTCCAGCCACTTAAGGAAGAAGGAGATTGGTTAGAAGAAAAATATTTCTACTCTGACTCACCCCCTGGGCTTTTTTTTTTAATGCTTCCTGCTAATAACTAATAGTTCACCTTAGGTCATAAGTTGTGTTCTCTCCTTCTCATTAGGCCTGTCTCAGGTATTAAATTGTAGATGGGATATTCTGGAAATTTAATTTTGTTTTAATAAGTGAAAAATATTCAGTCTGGAGGCCTTGTGTCTTCAGACAAATCAATGCCCCCAGGAGAATCTGCAAACTGGAGGCAGGGTTCACTAAAGGAGGAACAAGATTCTTCAACAGGAGCTCCTGAAAGGCCTTTGGGGACTGAGGGATGCAGCACTTTGTCTGAGACTCGGGTGTCTGGGACAGTGAGGACATTCCAACCTAGCTCTTCTTTGGGCATTTAAAGAGGGTGATGGCTTCGCGCAGCTTTGTCTCTCTTAAATCCATGTCACTTGCAAACCACCTCCCTTGTGACATCATCAGTCTTCTTTGAGAATGAACTATGAACAACAAAGCTCTTCACAACCTGGGCCTGATTCACCTTTTGTGGATTCTCACATGTCACTCACTTCCATCGCTCTATGGTCAAGTCAGATGGATATTTTTTACTCTCCTGTGATGCTCTATCTCTCTCCTACAAGCCTTTGCACGTGCTGTTCCTCTTGCTCGGAACGCCTTCTTCTATCCCCACCTCCTCCTTGTCTTACAAGGCAGCTCAGCTCAAGGGCCACCTCTCACATCAGGCTTTTCATGATCAAGATTAGCTTCTAGAAAAACTACCTCATATCTATTTTGTACGTAATTATCTGAGTACATGTTTCCCCCTCAGATGGAAGACAAGTTCCTTGAGGGCAGGGGATGTCACTTTTGTCTTTGCATCCCCAGCACCTGGCTCACTGCCTAGGGCATAGGAGATGTTTAATAAGTGCTTGTGCATTCACTGATTGACTGATTCTTGACTCGAAGCCCAGGATTCTGCTCATTACACCAAGCTGCCTCTTAAATTCCAATTGTCATCATTTGGAGGTGTGCCCCAGCTGCTGTGTTCTTGGATTCTTGAAATCTCTTTACCCAACACTGCCTGCAGGAGGTGTGTGCATGTGTGCGTGCGTGTGTATGTTTATGTATGTGTTTGTGTGTGTTTGTGTCTGTATTGTGTGTTTGTGTGTATGTGTGTATGTGTATGATAGGGAGGGGGTATTCTGAAATTCATCCTCAGTTCCTGAACAGGCTCCTTTCAGAGGTGGGCATCTTGAGAGACCACGTACAAGTAGGCAATGTCCTTGCTAAGCCCTGACTCTCCTACATGGCACTAGTCAACAACCAGGAAGGTAGGGGTAGGGTGGGGGGCATAGGGGGATGGAAGAGGTCCTGCTGTCTCCTATTCACAGGATAGAGAGGAAGAACATAGGGACCACAGTCCCTAATTACCCAACTGCTTCCTCCTGCTGGTGATGCCAAGGGACGTGTATCCTGGTCTCTCAGCCAAAGATTCCAGTAGCTTGGCACATGTGATTCACTGGTTTTCTACCTGCTTGGCCAAATCCTTTTCCAGGCCCTTGGACCCACATCAGAAATCATGTGTGTGGAGTCTGAGAAGCATAAGCTACGCCTGATGGGTCTATAATACACGAAAATTGCCTTGATCCTGGTTTTCTTTTTTTTTTCTTCATTTGCATGTGATAGTATAGTTCCAAAGACCTAATGGGACTCCTTAGACCCAGCCCTCCTCTCCATGCCTTGTGACTGCCACTGGCCTTAATGGGGACAGCTATCCAGTCATCCTCAGCTCACTGGCTTTGAGATTCCTAGGACTGATGCCCTAACTCTGGCATAGAGAACTCCACGACCATTAAATAGTCCAGATATTACTTCTCAGCAGATACCAAAGGCATGGTTTGGATTTGCAACATCATGGTAGACCAGCTATACCCCCCCTCCCATCAGGATTTTTTTTTTCCTTTTAGCTAGATTGGAGTTCTTAACCAGGGGACAACAAACTTGCTTTTTTTATGCTTTGATAACTGTCTTTTAATAGAATTGGTTTCCTTTGTGAGCCTTTGTATTTTATTGTATATATTTAATCATTCTGAGAAGGGATCCATAGTCTTCACCAGACTACCCAAGGGTACCACAGAGGATCCTAAAAAGGCTAGGATTCTCTGCTCTAGCTAGAGAATGAATGTGCTCAAAGAGCTAGATGATGGGAATGCAGTGGGCTCCCTCTGGCCCCCAAACTCTGCCCAGTGTTATTAGAAATTGGTCCAAATCACAGAATCTCTGAGTTGGAGGGAACTCAAGTACACCTGAATAAGGATCTGCTCTCTAAACTCCCCACAAATCCCCATCCAGGCTTTTTGACTGAAGATTCCAAAGAGGGGGTGCTATCACTTCCCATCTTCTTTTCCAGTAACTGATTGTTAGGATAGTTTTCCAATACAGAGTTCAACTCAGTTGCTTATATATGACTGCCACTCACTACCCTTAGTTCTGGCCTCTGAGGTGTAGCAGAACAAGCCTAATCCCTCCTATAATCAGACAGTATCATGCTCCCCTTCCCTGCCCCACTCTGAGCCTTTTCTTTTCCAGAACAAATAGCCCCCAGTTGCTTTAGTTGATCCTCATATGATGTGCATTCAAGGACCCTTCGTGGCCCCTGGCCTGGTTGCTCCTTCTGAATTTGTACCATTTTATCAAAGTTCTTTCTCCAATGCGACCCCCAGAACTGCACACAATCCATCAGCTGGGTCTGACTGGGTCAATGTGTGGGAGCACTGATACCTCCTTATTCCTGGATGTGTTTATCCTAACGGAGCCTAAAGATCAGACTGGTTTTCTTGTCTGCCATGCCATCCTGCCATCATGGTTTAGAAGAAATACCCTAGCTCTAGATCAGCATGCCTCTCCAGGGTCCCAATAACAGTTCCCATCAGAATCTCCTCTTCTTTTGTGGAATGAAAGTGTTACCTCTACCCCAGGAGTCCTCTTTCCAGAAAAGTAGCTCTCACCTTGGAATCATCCCCATCCGGGATTAATCCTGGGAGTGGTCTGACCCCCCAAAATGGGAGGGGAACAAAGCTTTTATTCAATGTGTGATTCATTGTAACCCTTTTCCCTGAGTTACATGGACAATCATTACAACAAAGTTTGGATACAGCTCACATCTTTAGTCTCCCTTAAAAAGGTCACTTCTGTAAAAGATATTCAATGAACCAGTACAATATGCTAGCTATAAGGTATAGGACAGCTATTTATTTCCTCCAGCACAGAAGAAATGGTTGAAACTCAAATGACTTAGCCTGTATCAACAAATACCAAAAAAATAAAATAATAACCCATTGGACATATTGTACTCTTCTGAGACATAACCTCAACCTTATGGGTTTTCCAAATAGACATTTCACATTTAATTTGGGTCTTTACTGTTTGAGAAACTCATCAAGTTTGGACTGTCTGGCCAGTCAGGCATGACTCCTCAGTCCTTTCAAGATGATTCTGAAGGTAGCCATACCCTCCTTGGAGAAGTGATTTAATAGCAGGAGGTGACTCCCATTGGGCAGCTGACTGGATTAGAAAAGCAGCATGGGGTATTCCTTGGTACCCAATGGAAGCAGTATGGGATACTGATTAGAGGATTACCTTGGATTTAAGAAGACCTGACCCAAGCCCTACCTGTGACATACACTGACTGTCACTTAATCTTTCAGTGCCCCCAAGTAACTCTCTAACATTAAACTCAAAGATAAGTTGCAGATTTGAATTGGTGGGTGGAATTTCTACACTAGTAGAAATCGGTAAAATCATAGGTCCAGACCAACCCTTCTTCCCCAACCTCATCCCCACTTATTAGAATATAAATTCCTTGAGGAAGTTATATTTTTCCTCTTGGTCTGTACATCCCTTTGCAATAATAGGTGCTTAATATATGCTTACCGGATTGGGTTGCCAGGAACAGAAGGATGTGAACTGAAATTTACAAAGTTCTTGGCTTCATTTGCCCCCAACTCTACCCCGATGAGCTCACCAGCCCACAGCCTTAAAAAGAGCTTCTGGCCAGAGAGCAGGTCCAAGAGTTTCTAGAAGGTCACATCATTAAAGACCCATGAGCAAGGAAGGCTTCCAGCCACAGGAACATGATACTTGAGAGCAAGGAAGGGAGAAATCCATCAGGCTGCATTCACCGAGTCCTGAGCAGCAGGCCAGATGTTGAGTGATGTAGAGAAGTGTGAGCCAGAGTCCCAGCACTCAGGGAGCTCAACAGAGGATCAGGAGATCAAAAAAACCCATGAAATACCTTGAGTACATAAGCAGTCCTCAGCCTCAGAGCAGTGCAGCCTTCCTGTGGCTCCTCTGCCTTGGTCAAACACCATCTGGAGTACTGGGTTCAGTTGTGGGCACCATGGCTTAGGAAGGACTCAGAGAAGAACTGGCCAAGGGCATCTGGAATCAGATGGCAATCGAGGCTGCCCATCCCCTATCGGGTTGGTTCTAATAGTGAGGAAGTTCTTGGCGTTAAGCCCGAATCTGCCTCTCAGTAACTTCCAAGCCTTAGGATGTCCAGGGGTTATGGGAATTGGGAAAGGCCTTTATCACGAGAAGCAGATGAAGGAACAGGGAATGGAGAATTGTAGAGAAGAAAACTTTTAGGGGGGATGTGATAACTATCTTCAAGCTTTTGAAGGAAAAGCAATAAGCATTTATTAAATGTTGATCAAGTGCCAGGAGCTGTGCGAAGCAGTGGGGGTGTTTATACTAGGAAAAAGAAAAACAGTCCCTTCTTCAAGGGGCTTACATTCTAATGAGGGAAGACAACACACAAAATGGAGCTCAAGGGGAGTGTTCATACTCATGCAGGGACGGGAGGCCAAAGTCCAACCATCAGAAGGGGAGAGAAGGGGAATGAAAGCCAGACAGTCTGAACTCCTCCCCAAAATGGAGGAACTCACCAATGGGGTAAGGGGGCGGACGGATGCTCTGGACACCCTGCAGACAGATGTTCCTGGGTGAGGCAGCTTCAGGAGTAGACTGGAAGCTCCTAGAGGGTAGGGAGGTTTCCTGTGGTCCTTGTATCCCAGCACAGTACCTGGCACAGAGGATCTCCTTAATAAATAAATGCATAGTGATAGACTGATTCTTTGCTGTCCCTTTAACAGACAGTGGGCCATTCATTACACATAGCATTGTACCAGTGGTATTGGATGAGTGCTTGACAACATGGCCTCAGGCTGTTCCCACAAGCACTTAAACAGCAATGAGAAAAGGCAAGGAAGAAAAATGAGTCTCTTAGCCTGGCTTGGTTTTGGACTGGAAAAAGGAACTTGTCCTTACCCAGACAAAAGACACCAGGAGGGACTGGGACAGGAGATAATAATTAAAGATAATAATAATAATTTTTGTTTGTATTACACTCTGGCTCAGGGATCAATTTCCTCACACAGCCTGTGACACAGGTGGTACTATCGTCCCCATTTTACAGATGAGAAAACTGAGGCTTAGAGAGCTGGAATGACTTTCCCAAGGTCACTCAACTGGTAAGTGTCAGAGCTGGGACTTGAACTCAAGTCTCAGTTCTTCACCCTACATCAAGTCCTTGTTGCCTGAATAATTGCAATAACCTCCACCTATGACTCCCCACCTCGAGCCTCTCTGCACCAGCCTCCATAACAGAGCCAAAAGAACCTTCTCCAAACCCAGGTCACTGATGATGAAGGGAAAATGCAGACTCCTCACAGTCATTTCCAGACTGCATTCCCTCCTGTGTTTCACATCAGTCCTTTCCACTACTCTCCAACCAGACTAGATTACTTGTCACTCACAGAACTGGGCACTTAATCTCCCACCTCCACACCTTTGCATGGCTGAAGAGCACGCCCCCCCCCACCTCTGCCTCTTAGAAGTCTTTATCTTCATGGTTCCGTTCAGATGCCTTTGTAGATTTCCTTAGGTGTTCATGTCCCTCCCAAAAAACTATTCTCCCTGCTTATTCTTATAAATGGAAGCTGCGGGATGTAGTCACAGAGCATTAGATTTGGGATCAGCAAGACAGAGGTTTGAGTCCCAGGCTGGCCACTTGGGAGCCGGACAGTCTTGGCCAAGTCACTGTCTGTCCAAGTCTTAACTTCCTCATCTGTCAGAAGGGGAAACCCACAGGACTGACCTCATGGGTTCTAGTAAGAGTCAAACGTGGTAAGGCAGGTCAAGCTCTGCGTGAATCTTGCATGTTAACGACTCTGTGTGTGTTGCCCTTGCTGTGGTTTGGTTTCCTCCTAGTTTGTATGCCCCTTGAGGGCAGGGACTGCTTTTCATTTCTTTGGCTTCGTGCCTAAGTGCCTAGCAGGTGGCCTTGAAGGTAGTGAACCCCTGAAGGAACTCTCTTAAGTCCCTATAAGTTTCTGAGCCTCCCTTTTATTGCAGCTGACTCTCCCAGCTTTAGACCTGCCCCTTCCTTCCTCCTAACCCAGCCTGCCCTTTCTGCAAGCTTCTCCCCATTCCATATGGCTAGAAACTTCCACGCCTCAGGAAACTGCTAAATGCTGATTCCACGACTGAGGCCAAAATGGGAAAGGACAAGAGGGCAAGAGCCCCTGTTCCTCCCTGTAAACCCGCTGGCTGTCCTTCACCTCCCTGTGTGGAGCCAACTGGGAGATGTGGAGAGACCCAGGTGGACACTGGTCACCAGGCCTGGAGAGGGCCTCTCTCTGGGCCATCCCGTTCCCTTCTCCTCCTGGCCTAAGGTTGTCCCATTCAACACCCAAGCTTCTGTGCTGGCTGAGTCACAGAAGGACGTCGGCCCTTCCAGACATCGAATCTCGTCTCTCTGGAGAGTGTGTTCCAGATATATCCTTGCCCTCCTCCCTCTCCCAGCCACCTCTACCATCACGATTGTGTTTGTCTGAACTTAAGCCACAAGCTTTCTCTTGCGTGTGGGTGAGAATGCACCTGTAACAAGGGCCCATCACTTTTAGCAACACCCATCAGTCACCTGGTACTTATTAAGCACCCACTGTGTACCAGGCACAGTGCTAAGTGCTGGGAATACAAAGAAAGGCAACAGATAGCCCCTGCCCTCAAGCAGCCAACAGGGTGATGCGGGAGACAGTGCGTGAACAAAGGCAGACAAAGCAAGATACATATAAACAAGATACAGGCAGAATAAATTCAGGGTAGTCTCATAGGGCCCACTAAGGACTGCGAAAGGTATCTCGCAAAAAGTGGACTTGGCCATTCTGCTTACAGGATCCTAGACCTGGAGCTGAAAGAGACCTTAGGCACCATCGAAAACAGCCTCCTCATTTTACAGCTGAGTAAACCGAGGCAGATAGTGGTAAAGTGACTTGCCCACTGAACACAGAGAATCCTGGATGTATAGCCATCAGGGGCCTCCCAGACCATCCAATTCACCCCTTCATTTTAGGAATGAAGAAACCGGGATTCAGAGGGGGAAAGAGACTTGCCCCACATTCCACAAATAGGCGGCAGACCAGGATTCAGGCCGTGGTCTTGTGACCCCAGATCAATGATGTTTCCACCAAACCTCCAATGGATTGGCATCCTCAGTGTGTGGGGCAGTGGATTGGATTGAGCTGAGTTCTGACTCCTAGGGCCATGCTCTCTCCGCTTCTCCAAGCTAACCTTGGTCTTCTCAGGTCCTGGTTCTTGACCTTTTCTGGCATGGATTGACCCACCCTGAAGCACCAGTTCATTCCTTCCTTGAGGGGACAGCTTTGCTTCACCCATGCTGCTGGGGGAGTTTTGCAGATGGAGGAAGTCGGAACCTGTCAAAAACAGAAGCTGGCTGATCTCCTCCCCTCCCCAGGGGCCGCCCATTCATATGGGCCTGGTTCTCCTCCATCAGGCCTCTGACGGCACTGCCATCACCAGGCTTCTCAGGCGAGGCTAGCCATCTGTTTGACTGTTTTCATACGCATCCCAATGTGAGATAAACAGAATAAAGTACAGAATGAACTCACTCAGAAACAGTGAGAACCAGTGTTTATGATTTGACCCGAGATATTTAAGGAACATTAGAGACATGAGCCATTACCAAGTACTTGGAACACCATGGCTTGTTGGAATGATTTCCCATTTCCACAGGCAATGCCCTCAGTGTGCCATAGATGGAACTACAGTGCCCTTGGGAGCTCAGCATCTCCCCCCTTTGGCTGAGCTGCTGCCGAAGCTTCCCCTTGGAAGAAGCCACGGGACCCACTGTCCTGAAGCCCTCCGACCTGGCAGGGTGCCCACGTGGCTTGCCTGCCCCTGAGCCCTTGATCATCTAACGTTGCATGGGCCTCAGTTTCCATGCCCAGAAGCAGAGGCCAGGAAGGTACAATGGAAAAAGTATTGGATTCCGAGTCAAAGGACTTGGGTTCAAATCCTAGCTTTCACCATTCACTAGCTATGGGACCTAGGGTAAGAGTCTCTCACTCCAGAGGTGATCTGGCCAGGGTAGGGGACAGACTCAGAGATTTCAAATGAATGGACCTTCGTTCAAATGCTCATTCTCCTGCTTCATAGCTGTGTACCCTTAGACAAGGCATTGAAATGCTCTGGGCCTCAGTCTCCTCATCTGTAAAGGGAAGGGGTTGAACTACAGGACCCCGACGTCTAACCTCTGATCTTGGGTGATGTCTGAGGTCGAATCAGACTCTTTTATCAACTAACCAGCAAGTATTCCCTAAGTGCCTGGGCCCAGCCCAGCGCGATTCTGGGGACACAAGGAGCTGACACTGCAATGAAGGAGACAATTACCTACACACAAATACACACAAAATATTAAATGTAAGGTGCTTTGGAGTCTGTAAATAGTCCTGGTCTTATGTCTAGAGCTGGAAGAAGCCTCAGAGGCCCCCAATCCACCTCTTCTTGGTGTACAGGAGCCCAGAGACGTTAAGCAGCCTGCCCAAGCTCACACAGTACATAAGTATCAGAGCAGGGATTTGAACTCAGGTCCTTGATTCTAAATCCAATGTTCTTAAAAGTCACTGTTCTTTGAGTCTATCCTCCATCCTGGACAGAATGCCTCTGGAGTGTTGGGTTCGATATTAGAACATTTTGAGACCTTTCTGTACAAATTAGAGTGTGTCCAGAGGAAGCTGACGAGGACACTGACATATTTGAGAGCACGAAAGGACCCTGGGGAGAGTGGACCCTGGACATGGCACCCATCTCCTCCCACCATGCCCAGAATGCTCTCCCTTCCCTTGCCGCCTCCTTGAGCCTTGAAAGGTTCAAGGAGGTGCTACCTTCTCCTCAGGAGGGCCTTCACACTTGGTGAAGAATGCCTCTCATCAAAGAATCAATAAGATCAATACCTAGTTGCTAACTAACAGTAGCCGCCTTAAGGGAAGAGGCAGAAGACTGGCAGGAAAGACCTGGGCTTCTAGTAGCTTAGGGCATTCCTGAGAAAGACAATGGGAAGAGAACCACTGGCACCTTTCATCTGCACACTTAGCTCTAGCTCAGCCTCAGGTGAACTGGTATTCCTTCCAGACCCTTAGCCAACCAGAAGTCTTTTCTTCTTTTTCTTTTTTTTTTTATTTTCTTTTATTTTTTGGCTAGGCAGTGGGGGTAAGTGACCTGCCCAGGGTCACACAGCTAGTGAATGTTATGTGTCTGAGTCTGGATTTGAACTCAGGTCTTCCTGAATGCAGGGCCGGTTCTCTATCCACTGTGCCACCTAGCTGCCCCCAGAAGACTTTTCACCATCCCATGGTCTCTCAGCCTTCACGGCAAAGGAACCGGTGCTCTAAATTTCCATGCCTTGGATTGGTGCAGGCAGAGAATAGCGATCACTCTCTAAGCACTGGGCTCTCATGGGCCACTCTTCTATTACTAAAGGCTGACTTGCCTGTACTTTTGAACCAAGGCTCCATTCCTGGGCCTATACCCCAAGGATGCCTTGATAAGAAAAAAGTCCCCGTATACTCCAAGCTATGTATAGCAGCACTTTTTGTGATAGCCAAGAATTTGAAACAAAGTAGATGTTTGGAGAATGGCTAAAGAAATTGTACATGAATACGATGGACTATTACTGTGATTTAAGAAATGATGCATGTGACGAATACAGAGAAGTATAGAAAGAGCTACATGAACTGAAGCCGTGTGAAGTCAGCAGAGCCAAACACACAATACACACAGTAACTCCATCAATGGAAATGGGGGAAACACACTGAGAACAAAAGTGAGTCTAACAAAATTACAAAGCTCAAATGGGCCTTGAATGAAGAGACGTGAGTGGACACCTCCAACACGGTCTTTAGTGGAGGTGGGAGGTCACAAGTGTTGGGTGCTGCACAAGTTTTTGAACTTTTTCAATGTATCGACCAGTTATGCTGACTTGTTTTCCTCTCTAAAAAACACTATGTGTCACATGGGATGGCTTTGGGTGGGGTGGAGGGGAAGCGGGAGGAATACACGAGGTACTGTGGTGATGTAAAAACAGAAAATATCAATAAAAAAACCCCTTATTTTAAAAAGCCAAAAGGCTGACCAAGACTACAGGGGTATAAACCTCTGTCAGAAGGGGTTTATGTTCATAAAAAAACAGGCTGTGAAACCAGCTCTTAGTCTCCCCTTCCACTTCCCTCTCTGCCACTCCCTCCATCTCCCCTTCCCCGGATTTCCTTTTCACCCATTTTTGTTAAGAAAATAGACGAACATAGAATGTGGCAGACCTATGTTCTGGTCACAAATTCCAACTTTCTAGTGGAGTTAAGGATGGAGATGGGAGGAGATTTTAATTTCCTAGGCAGTGTGGTCTCGGAATCTACCCTTCTAACAAGAAAAAGGAAATTTCCTAGGTGGTGCCTTGTGGATAAATGTAAATTCAAGTGCTCCCAAGCTAAAGAATAAAAGTTCCAGGTAGCTGTTTGGGAGGCCATGGGGGTAGAATGTTGCACGCATTCAGTCTTGGTTCCTATCTCTTGGGTTTGTATTTTTTGCTACAAGGGGATGATATAATACATGAGTATTGCGTGTTTTGGTTAGGGGGGCAATCTATCAGACAATTACAGAAGGGAAGACAAAAGCCATCAATAAAGCCTTGTATAGTCTTTCAAGGAAGTTTGAGATTATGCCATCATCTCTTAATAGGTTATCCTATAGCAACTGGATAAAACAGGTGCTCATTATGACTGAGGGGATGACAGCTCTCCCCCTGAAAAGCCCCTCCCCGGAGAAAGGCCTGGGTCAATATTTCTTTCTTTCACCCTATCCTTTCTTCTTAGTTTATTTGAATGACAAGGATAGGTTCAGAAGTGGGCCAGATAAACTCAGTGGATTTGGTCTCTAATAGTCCTCAAGGAGAGCCATCTCAGATTAGAAAGGGCTTCCTTCTATCGCCCAAGTGGAGGATTTTAAGCCAAGGCTAGATGGCCAGCTGTCAGGCTGCTGTAGAGATGTGGAGCGTGTATGTTGGAGAGATATTGTTCATATGTGGCCTGGGCTAGATATCTCCAACGTCTCTTCCAGCTCTCGGGGTCTTCCATCCAGGTCTCTCTACAACTGGCTGATGTTTAAGTCTATGGTCCTTGACGTGACCCCATCCCAGAAGGATAGAAGGAAAAAAACAGAAAGATTCAGCAGAGTGACCCCACCTCGAAACTGTTCATTATTGGGAAGCTATTCTCTGATTTCTATGTCCTTTTGTACCTCTGAAATCTTCCCCTGCCAATGCCTAGGGTAGAGTCATGTTAGCATTTAAACCACAGAGGGGCAGTTAGATGGCTCAGTGGATAGAGCACCCGCCCTGGAATCAGGGGGTCCTGAGTTCAAATCCTGCCTCAAACACATAGCACTTATAAGCTGTGTGACCCTGGGCAAGTCACTTAACCCCATTGCCTAGCCAAAAAGAAGAAGAAGAAGAATTTAAACCACAGGCTTAATGCCCTAGAGCTAGAAGGAACCTCAGACACCACAATGTCCAACCCTCTCATTTTGCAAATTGGGAAACTGAGGTCCAGAGAGATTAAATTGGCTTGTTCAAAGTGACTGAGTAGGATTTGAACCCAGGTCCCTCCTACTCCAAACCCGGTGCTCTTTCCACTATACCATATTAAGGCGTTCTATCTCTAGAATCCCAGGATCTCAGCATTGGCAGGCAGGCCCAGAATCTGCTCCACTGAACCCCGACAAGTGACCTAAGAGCATTTCCTGGAGGACCTCTCCCTCTGCCCCAGAGGAGACAGCTTCTCCCACTCAGGAACGGCTCCATTAGGAGTTTGCTCTCCTGACTGCCTGTAAATGTGGAGCAGTTGCCCACGAGCCAAGCTTCCTCTGGATTGGTTCTGTGTTCCTCTGCAGTGGCCTGAGCCCAGCCACGTGGCTCCTGATCGTGGGCTTGGGTCTGCCTTTCGGGCAGGCTACGATGGATTCGGATCCACTTCTTGACCATCAGACTCCTTGACAGCAGGGCTGGCTTTATTTTTTGTTGCTATGTTAGTGTTTACTCCTTGTCTCCTACACTTAGCGCTGGCTCTGGCCCATTGTGCTTGCTGACGTATTCACTGCCCTGCTGCTGCATACCAGCCCGGTGACCTTGGGGCTCACCTCGAGGCTCACCCCCCCAGAGCCCAGTTTCCTTTCCTCTAGTGGGAGGGGTCTGGACCAGGAAGGTCCCTTCTGGGCCGGTGAGCCCACCTGTGTAGCCTCGCTTACGTCACTTCACGGCTCTGTATCTCAGTTTCCTCATCTGTAAAACGACAGGGTTGAACTTTTGAATTTTATTTGAGAACCTCAGCCTTGCCCTTCTTCCGCAAGGACACTGGGTTTTCCTGGGGCTGCCTTCTGGCCCTCGAGGCCTCGTCTCTGATCCCTGCGATGCGTCACTGCCTGCCCTCCCGGGCTCTTCCCGGTCAGTCTCATGATTCAGAGCAGAAATGAGATGCCAACGGTGCAGTCACAGATGGAGAGTGACAAATGCATTCTCCTTGCGACCACGAGCTTATGCGTGAGTGTCTCCGCTGCCTCCAGCCGCTCTGCATCCCCTTGGCCACCACTGGCGCCATTCACCATCTGCCCCTGCAGCCGGTCCACGGAGCAGAGTGTTTTTCAGCCCATCTCTAGTCCGTGGGCTCTGGGACCTCGCGTGATAGTCTACAAACCAGGGCCAACAATGTGCAGCCTTAGAGAGGTGACTGAGAGGGCAATGATGGCGTAATGCGCAGACGGAAACAAATATAACATGCATCTAAAAGTATTTTATGTCCACCTGAAAAAAAAAATCAGTGAAAATGAGGGGGTTGGCTAAACGGTCCATTCCGGAGGTCCCCTCCAGCTCCGAGTCCTGCATCCTCGGAGCATCGTCGGCAAGGGGCTCGCAGTGCCGGGAAGGTCCTCCTGGGAGCTCCTCTGAGGGGCCCTGACTGCCCTGCCTGCGCTTTCCGGCCGGGGACTGGCATGCGCCCCGAGCAGCCACGTGCGGCAAAGAAGAAAAGGAAGCAGCCTCCGCATGATCCTGGCTGCTGCAGCAGCAGCCCTCCCTCTGCGTCCTGTAAACACACTGGCGTGGTCCTCCCCCTCTCTCCATAGGCAGCGCCTGGACAGATCCTTCCTGCAGCGACACCAAGTGGCCACGGGGAGGTGGCGCAGAGGCAAGATGAGGTTTGATCTCCTCCTGGTGGAAGATGGTGCCCGACCCACCTAGAGAATGGGTCCAGACGGTCACAAAGGGAGAGCGAGGAAAGACGTCAGAAGCCATGAAGCCCAAGCTCCTCATTTGAGACATGGGGAAACTGAGACCCGGAGTGGGGCAGTAATATCCAAAGATACAGAGTGACTCTCTCACCCCTATGATCAACCTGCTCCCTCACCCCACTGTCTTTGCCCCCCTCCTCCATGTACTCTTTGATCCAGGGACATTGGCCTCCGTTAATTCTGGGCATTTTTCGGAGTGGGGAGACTTCCAGGCCTGTGATTTCTTCACTGGGGGGAGCACAAACACCCCCTTTACTAAAGCAGATCAACCTCGCCTCTGTAACTGGGAGCCTTAGAGATTCACCTGGGAGCTGAGAGGCTGAGCAGCTTGCCTCAGAGCTCCACGCAGCCGGATGTGGTCCAGCCAGCACCAGAACTGGGGTCTTTCTGGCTCTGAGGTCAGTTCTCGCTCCACTCTATCCTGTTGCTTTCAGTCTAATGTTCACTAAAGAGAAATTCAAGGAGAAAAAGGCAATCATCACTTTCCTTGGGACCTCAAAAACCTTGACAGGAGAAAACAAGCGTTGGTAGGAGAGAGGGAGAGGGAGAGGAGCAAAGGGGGAAGGGAGAAAGAAAGGGAGAAAGGAGAGATAGAAGGAAGAAAAAGGGAAAAGGAGGGAGAAATAGGAGGATATGAAGGGAAATAGAGAGAGGAGGGGAAAAGGGAGAGGAGGAAGAGAGAGGAGAGGGAGGAAAAGGGAGAGGGGAAGAGAGGGGGAAGAAGAATAAGGAAATGGAGAGAGAAGGAAAGGGAGGGGGAAGAAGAGAGAAGGGAAGGAAGAAAGGGGAGAAGAGGAAGAGATAAGGGAAGAAGAAGAAGGGAACTAGGGAGAAGAGGAATGGGAAAGGGGAGGGAGAAAGTGAGAAGGGAGGAAGGAAAGGGGAGAGGGGAGAGACCCTCATTGAGAGAAATTCACTGAATTCCATTTCCCAAAGTATGGCTTCCATAGCCTGGCAACATCACCTAGTATGCATTCTGATTGACTAGGCGCATTTCCTGTTCGTGAAATTCTAAAGGCTGGGGAATTTCATGAGATACAATGCTGCAGGGGTGGCATGTAGAGTTGAGAGTGGTGAGAAAACATGGCAGCCGCATCCAGATAACAATGGGGCTAGTACAGCCAGTGGAGACGACCACAGGGCTGGGAGAGGTCAGTGTACCCAGCTCATGACATTCCCTAGATTGCCACTACCATCACATTAAGAGAAGGCAGCAGAGGACTTCAGAATGCTCTCTCACTGAGCTGCCGAGAAGCCCATGATCACCAAGAGGCCATGGCAATCTCCCCAAGCACCCTCCATGAATGAGCTGCTGAGTGCCTCTAGTGCCCTGTTTAGGAGGCTAAAGGTGAGTTGAATCCAATGGAGAATAAGTGTCATGCTTCAGACCTCGTTCAGTTCCATGTTAAAAACTCCTCATATTCTGTTTCATTAAGAGCCTTTCCCTTTGTATCCATGTGTTGTCTGGCCTGGTCTGGGATTAGAAGATGCATGAGTGGAGGCTCAGAGCTATAAATCTGAACTATTATCCTTCACCAATGGTTGCATGAACCAGAGGAGGGGACCATATCAGGGCCAACCCAATCCATAGATGGGCTGTTCTGTGCTTGTGCCATCGAGATGGTAAAAGACCTGGACAGAGGCTTCCAATGAATTAGCTGGATCTACTGTGAAAAGTTTATGGAAGGACAGGGAGAAGAATGACCTAGGCTAAGAGTGAGCACATTAAAGACACTGTGAGTCCACTGAAATAATGAAGTACTAAAGGGTGTGAGGAATCATGATCAAGCTTCCATATTCCAAGGACAACTTCCTAGGCATGTTTCCCTGGCATTTGCTATTGAATTGAATATAAAGGGAGGAAAAAAAAGATTTAAAAAAAAGCATTCTACTCTGAGGCCATGTACATGTGCTTTTACACAGACTGTTTCCTAACCCTTAAGAATTCTCCTGCTCCTCACTGATGCCTTTCAAAATCCCTTTCAAGGTTTAGTCAGAGTGCCACTTCCTATAGGAAGCCTTTCCGGATGCCTCAACTGTTACTTTGTATTCACTGTGTATCTATTTTGTATTCATCTATCTGTATGCACATCGCTCCACCCTTGAGAATATTTTAATCTCCTTGATGGGAAGAAATCCATCAATAGTCGATCAAGAAGCATTTATTAAGTGCCCATAAATGTGAATTGGCTACAGAACTTGGAGGAACCTGGGGTTATTGATGAAGAGCTGGAAAGGAACTCAGAGACTGACCAGTCCAAACCCTTTCATTTTACAGGCTCAGAGAGTGACTTGAGTGCGATTACTCAGAAAGGAAGCAGCAAAGGTGGACTTGTAATCTCCCTACTCTCACTCCGAGTCCAGTGGTTTCAGCTGTTCTTTGTTTTCCCTGCTGCACCATGCTGCTCTCTCCTCGTTCTGTTTTGTGAGCGCAAAGCTTAGAGAACTGGAGAGAAAGCACTCTCCCTCCCTGTCTGTACTTTACATTATTGTCTGAGTTCCCCGGTCTTTGAATTCAAATCTCACCTCTGCCACTTACCAGCTTTGTGACCTTGGGGAGGGGGGGAGGCGGGGGAGATCTCAGTTTCCTCCTTTGTAAGTTGTTGGGATTTCACTAGAGGACCTCTGAAGTCTTTCTACTCTAGATCAAGGACTCTATACTGAGGCTCTTCAAGAATCTCTGAATGACAACTGTAGGCACAGCCACATTTACTCTGACTGAGGTCAATAGAGGGAAGCTAGGGGGCGCTATAGTGCACAGAGCACTGGGCCTAGAGTCAGGAAGACTTAATTTCACCAGTTCAAACCTGCCTCAGATACTTATTCTCTGTGTGACCCTGGGCAAGTCACTTCACCCTGTTTGCCTCAGTTTCCTCACCTGTAAAATAAGCTGGAGAAGGAAATGGCAAAGCACTCCAGTATCTCTGCCAAGAAAGGCCCAAATGGGGTCATGAAGAGTTAGACAAAACTGAACAATGATTCAACAAGGTCTTTAGAACACAGCCTAGCACCTCCATTGTTGCACTGTGGTGGCCTCAGAGAAGACTTACCTGCTACCCCAGGTAAGAGGAATCATTGGGCCCAACTCTGAGAAGATGTAGCTCAACACTGAGAGGAAAAGAATATAGAGTAAAGGCATTCCACACCTGTTGGGTTAACTAAGCCTTATCTAGCAGGGAAACATCCCCTTGTAGCAACCCTTATCAGGGTCTTAGGTTGACTGTTCCATCTCCCAGAGAATAGGAAGCTACTCAGCTTCTATGACTGTAATTATTAAAAACAGTAGTCTAATCTGTTTGGAAATTTCAAATAAACAAGTTGAATAAACTGATTCCTAGGGATCATAGGCTCACAGAAAAGTAGGGGGAATGTTAATGATTCTCTAGTCCAATTTCAGTCTTTTCATCTCTTTGTGACCCCATTTGGAGTTTTCTTGGCAGAGAAGCTGGAGTGGTTTGCCATTTTCTTCCTCAGCTCATTTTACAGATAAGGAAACTTAGGCAAACAGAGTTAAATGACTTGCCCAGGGTCACACAGCTCATAAGTGTCTGAGATTGTATTTGAACTCATGACAAGGAATCTTCCTTATTCCAGGCCCAGCTCTTTTTCCACTGAGCAATCAAGCTGACCTATATATGGGAAAACTGAGGCCTGAAAGGGGCGAATGATTTGCCCAGCGTCCCAGAGGAAGTAGACAGTAGCACTGGCTTTCAAACCCAGGTCCTCTCCCTCCAGCTCCAGTGTTTCCCTCTGCACCAGGGTTCCTTCTCAGTGTGCTGCATTTGCATTTGCGCTTGGCCCAGAAGGATTCTCCAGCTCTTACTAGTGGTTTAAAATAAAGTTTATTTTAGGATTCTCTCACCCTAAATGTTGGTGATGAGGAAGGCACACTTCATTGCATCATTCCATTGAGAGTCTTACAAAGCCTGTTCTTTCTCGTGCTGCACCGTCTCTCTCCTGGGCTTCCGCCTAGTATTTTCCCAGGAGTCTGGGAGGCAATACTCCCTCAGACTGTCTTTGAAATAGCAGACCTGGATCTCTCTCCCCTGATGTTCCACAGCTTCTGAAACAAACAACAGAGACAGCATTTGTGAGAATCCAGGCCTGGTGGGAATAGCTCAACAGGGATGGACGCTGTCCCAGACTCTCTTTCTGACATGCACCCAAGTGTGCTCTGGTAACATCAAACGGCCCAGAGACTCAGTCTGGGAACAAGGGGGGGGTCTCATCAGCGTCGAAAGTGGCCCACTTCCTCTGGGGCTGAAAAGACTCAGTTGAGTCACACATCTGAGCAGCCCTTAGGGCCAGTACAGGAAAAAAAAAGGGGGGGAAGAAAGTTTAGCTTGAATGTTTAAGTGAAAGGACATTTGAACTGTCCCTCTGAGGTTCCACCATGATCTCAGCAGTTCCTACTGCACCCAAGGGAAGCAGAAAATTGAAGACACATGATCCCAATGAATAAAGGGAACAGAAGACAGAAGGAGGAGGCGGAAGATGCCTGATTAGTGCCAAGCCACACACAAAAACCAGTTTTTGAGCCGAGGCAGAGGAGGTGGGATCCTAGAGCTTCTCACAAGCATTCCCAGGCTCATCCATCTGGAGTAGCCAGTCAGTCAGTCAGTCGACAATTGACTACCACACAAGCCAAAGCTTTATTTCACCTCTTAGCTTCCTGTCTTCAGAAATGGGGGGGGGGGAGCTTCATGGGTCTGCAGCTGGCATTCCTGGCTGCCTGGGAGGGCTCCAGGTCTGTAGTAATTGCTGGACACAGAGACAGATGATGACATCCCAGGGCACCTCCGCTCCAGAAGGTTCCTCCTGCTCTCCAAAGTCCCTGGTCCACCAGTGGCAGTAGGCTTGGCTCAGCAAATACCCCACCTGGCAGTGGAGCAGGGGATAGCTGGGATGAGATCCAAGCAGGTGATGGATGTACTTGAGGACAGAGGAGCTTGCACACTGCCAACCTGCAATGCAAAGAGGGCTTGGCCAAGGGCAGCTCCAGGTCTGGGGCGAGGTCCCCATCAGCTGGGAAGGAGGCCATCCCCAGGAGAGAGGGTAGGAGCCGGACTGTGTAGGGTGGAGTGGAACAGAATGGAATGTGGTTCTGAGTTTTCTAAGGAGCAGAGAAGAATGTAAGCACCGTGAGGGCACGGATTACTTCACCTTTGTTTTTGTAACCCTAGGTTTGGCACCCAAAGTCCTTTAATAGATGCTTAATGACTTGCTTTGTGATGGATTCATTCAGTTAACAGTGGCCTTGGAGTCAGGGAGACCTGAGTTCAATTCTTGACTCAGATATTTTTAACTGTGTGACCCTGGGCAATTCACTTAACTATTAACTGCCTGCCTCAGTTTCCTATATTTAGGAAGGGGTTAATAATTGCACCAGCTTCCGGAGTTGTTGTGGGGATAAAATGGGATACTGTTCACAAAGTGCTCTGCAAACCTTACAACACTGGCTAACTGCTAATGCCACAAAAGATGGTTTCTGACATCTCTTTCCACTCTAAAAATTCCTCAACTCCTTGATTGTGTGATTCTAAAGGCAACTAAAGATTCCATTGGGTTTTTGACCAACATGTCACATTACTGACTCCTCCAATTTTTCAGTCCCTCGAAGACCACAGATGTCTTTCCCCATAAGATATCTTCTAGTTCTAACTAGCCCTCAATTCTGGTCTTTGAAAGTAATAACCAGAAATAAGATTTTTATCACAATAGATCCTAGACTCGGGCTCTGGAAGGTCATTCTTTAGAGTCCTAAGTCTAATGGAGCTGCAGCTTTTGATGAAACTGAACTATAAAGGATTCAAAACTGTGGTGGTTGAATAGAAAGTTGGTAAATTGGATCAAATATTGTTGTGCAAATTTAATTATCTTTTCCTGAGCTTAAAAAAACAGGGAATTGTAATTGGTGGGCAAAGGACTTTCCAGTAAATCACCAAGTTCCTACTGGTTTTCTGGGCTAACTCTCTTTCTGGACTAGCTGGCCAAAGGATGCCTTCCATCAGGCTGGGGATAGGGGGATACTCCACTCCCTGGGGAAGGCAGAGACCCAGGGACATCAGCATGAGGCCAAGGCTGGGAATGCTGCAGCATGGAGAGGGAGAGAGCAGGGGAGGGTTGGAAATGGGAGGAACTCTTCTCAGCCGTGGGAGGGAGATAACATGGGATAATGACAAGAGCTCAGGAAATATGGTCAGAGAACCTCTTGGCTCTGCCACTCACTACCCAGGCAAGTTATTCATCATTCCAGGCCTTGGGTTTCCAAACTATAGAATGAAGGGGCTGGATCACATGGCATCTGAGGTCACTTAAAACTCTAGACCTATGATTCCATAACAGCTTCCAATTTTTACTGATGATCCTATCTAGTTAGTTGATAAGGTCTGGGTTGTTTTTTCTTGTAAACTATCAAAGCACTAAACATGGAGTCAGCACCCTCTAAATTCAGCCCCCTGGGGCCAGCATCTGGTTATATCATACTAGGTATTTCTCTGTGTTGCTGCAGACTCATTATCACCGGCTTCTGCTATTTTCGACTCACGACAATCTAATAGCTCACCAGTGACTACTAAGAAATGTGGGCAAGCCCATTAAAAAGAAAGGGCAGAAAAAACAACTATCCATTAGCAGCCACTCCCTCTCTCCCCAACTTGACAGTCTTTTAGATTTTGGTTCTAATTATAAATATGCTAGAAACACAGGAACCACTTACTGGTCTTCTGGGGCAAGACAACTGGGGGGAGCTGAAGGGTCAGAGTGATGCTCCTGAGCCACTCCGGGTACTCTGGCATGCCCCCCTTGGGTTGAAGGCATCTTTGGTTAGTTAGCTGGAAAAACTCCGGGGCCAGCCCCGCTGGGCCACGGAGCTGTTGGGCGGACATGACCCCTGCAAGGAATTGAATCACACTGTTGTACAATTCCAAGATCACCGCTGGTTCCTGGGAGGGCAAGCCAGCTAGCTGCCTGTCCTTCTGGTCCCTGGAAAGCCGCTCTCCAGATTCACAGTTGATGCCCTTCTCCACGAAATGAGTGAAGGTTTCACAGCAGAGCTCAGCAGCTAGAGGTGACTAGCAGACCAGCCATCTCACTGCCTTCTGTACCTAGAGAGGCAAGCACCCAGCAAGGGTAGAAAAATCCAGTTAGCTTTGAGACAGGCATAGAAGGAGGCTCAGAAGCCCCTTTGTCCAGTCTGTACCTGAGCAAGAATCACCCTCCGTCACTCAACATCAGTCAACGAGCCTTTGTCAAGGAGGACCCACTGCCTCTGAAGGCCATCCATTTTACTGCAGAATAGCTGTCATTTCAGCAAGTTTTCTTCCTGACATGCAGGCAGCTAGGTGGGGCAGTGTCCAGAACATTGGGTCTGGAGTCAGGAAGACCTGAGTTCAAATTTGGCCTCAGACACTAACTAGCTGTGTGACCCTAGGCAAGTCACTTAACCTCTGTTTACTTTAGTTTCCTCATCTGTAAAATGGGGATAATATTATAGCACCTACTCTTCAGGGTTGTTGTGAGGATCAAATGAAATCATCATTACAAGGCACTTAGCACAGTGCTGGCACAAAGGGCATGTCATATAAATGTTGTTGATAATGATGTAATTAAACCAACATTCACATTCTGCAACCATCCTCCATAACTCCTAGTTCTACAATCTGAGACTGTGCAGAATTTAATCCCTGTTCCACATAACAGTCTTTCAAACACTGGAAAACTATCATGTCTTCCCTGTCATTCCAGATCCTCTCTTGCTTGCAAGTGAGGCTTCCACCTCCATAGACTGGCTCATCCCAAGTCACTTGTGTTGGGGTTATGAGATAAAAAAAAAAAGATGAAAAGGGGCCCCAGGCCCCTCATGACTTGCAGGTGTCTCTGAGACAAAGGTTTCATCATCAGGTATTCTTCTTTTCTTTGTTTGTTTTTTAGTTCCCGTTCATAGGAGGGTCTCACAACCCAAGTGGCCATGGAACATAGACTCAGGTCTTCTAACTTTACCTGGTTGGACCCTTCTAAGTCTTGAATGTAGCATGGGATCCTGAGGATGGTGAAGTAGGAAATGAGATGGCTGGTAATAGAGTCTCTCAGCCTGAGACCTTCAAGAGAAACAGATGCCAGGAAGTGTTAGTGCCCATTCGGCTCCACTCAGATGCCCATTCCGAGCCTCCTTTCAGGTTTACCAAAGTGTATGATGGCAACACCTCAAGGATTCATGATGGCATTGCTGGGGGATCTCCTTCCACCTAAGACTGATGACCTCAACCAGCCCACTCCTTCATAAATAATCTACAGTTCTAGAGAGCAGCCTGAGGCTTGGAGGAGGTCAGTGCCCAGAGCTCCCATAGTGGGCGAGTGGCAGAGGCAAGACTGCAGTTCAAAGCTCCCTGGCTCCCAGACTAGTGCTATCTATCTATCCCCTATACCAGACTATGCTGCCTCCCTCTAAACCTCATTTCTCTTTTGTTTTCTTTTCAGCTGAATCTCAGACATCATTGGTGTAGGGAAATCAAAGTGTGGCTATTACCTCCACCTGTGCACATTGACAAGTCAGCTATAACTTATTGTCTTAGAGAGAGGCCTGGAGACACTGAAAGGGTAAGCCAATTAACCAGGATCATGGAGCCAGTATGTGTCAGAGGAGGAAATTGAACCAAAGTGTTCCTTTTTCCAAACCCAGAACTGTCCATTGTACCACAGTCCCTCTCTAGCCATTACATCTGGCTTCCATTAAAGGGAGGGAAGGGAAGGAATGAAAAAGAAGGGAAAAGCAGAATGGGGAGGGAGAAAATGGCAAGGAAGGGAAGGGCAAAGGTGGGGAAGGGCAAGGAAAGAATAAAGGAAATGGCAGGGCAAGCTTATGTTTCATCTACCTAGCCACATGGGTCACATTCAGCACCAGCTTATAGGAATTTACCCAAGGTTACTCAAGTGACACACCTGCCTTGGCTTCTTCCTCTCCAAGGGTCTCACTGTCAGCAGGGACAAGGATCACCAGGGGCACCAATGGCTGGGATGGCTTTGCCTTCAGCAGGTGGGACAATTGCAGGCGGGCCAAATGCCAGTAACTGTTTTGGCAAACTCTTCTTCTCCTTGTTGGTAAGAGGAAGATGAGGCCATTGAGGGCGAAGAGACTGTCCTGGGTCTGAGCCTTCTGAAGCTGTTCCTTGGTACAGACTCCATGCAAAGCCTGGGCAGGAGCAATGAATGGGAGGGAAGTTTAGGTCTATTATAAGGGTTGCGAGACTGCCTCAGGACATCAACAAGCCACAGTGGGGTTGGTGTGGGCAACCCTTTTACCAGTGGAAAACACGATCCCTCACTCACCCAATTAATAATCAAACACTTACCAGGTGCTTACTATGAGCCTGTCTGCCTACAGATAACCTGGTGGTAAGTTCCAAACCGAGCTAGGCAGGTTCTCAGAAGAGACATGCACAGGCCATCACTGGGTCCCCATACGAAGCTTCTCCAGCTAGGTAGAGTATATCAGAGCCTGCACCCACTGGCAGCAACACAGAGAGCCCAGGATCACTGCCACACCATTGCGTTGGCCAGGTCACACAGTAGACATCCAGTCCAGCCCATCACTGGTCTTGTCCATTACCCTAAGCTTAAAGGCTCCAAGTGATATAGGAGGGTATCTGCCCATGCTGGGAAGGGAGGACCAGGTGATAAGACGTCACAAAGGAGGATATTGGGAAGCTGTTACTGGTACACTAAAGTACATAATCTTCGTGACAAATAGTTTACATGTATGCATGTACATGTGCACATACATGTATATAGAAACACACATGTATACATTGCATGCATGCATGTGCATATATATTAACATTTATAGAAACTATTTACCAAAAAGAATGCCAGCATACACACACACACACACACACACACACACCACACACGTATACTTGAATTGGCTTTATAATGTTAAGTCCTAATGACAATTTAAAAAATCATAGCCATTTTAGGGACTTCAAAGAACTCTCTCTCTGTCTTTATATGTCTCTGGGTCTCTTTCTGTGTCTTTCTCTGTGTGTCTCTCTGTCTCTTTGTCTCTGTCTCTCTTTGTTTCTGTCTCTCTCTGCCTCCCAGTTTTATGAAACTTGATCTCTTGGGGCCCCTTTATTCTCTGGGCCCCACCACTGGACGGCACTAACAAAATCAAAGACTGCTTTGGCATTTTCCCCAAGATCTTTTGGTCTCCTTCCATTAATGTGAGAGCCAGTGTCTACGGAGTTGGCCTCGAGGTCAGGAAGATTAACATTGAAGTCCTGTTTCTGATGTGTGTCAAGTCTGTACCACTCAGTGCCTGAGGCAGATCTCTAAAATGGCAGAGAACGTGCCTACCTGCATTGGCAGAGGGAGTTTCCTCACCTGGGAGTTATCTACAGAAATTAAATCAGAGCTCCACTGCCTATGTCCTATCCTTCTCCACTATTATCAGGCCATGAAGAGGATCCTGGCTTCAAGAAGGTCTTGCTAGTGGAGCATAAGCCCCGGCATGTCCCACAACAAGCTTGACAGGCTTTGTGCCCAGGCCCTGTGAGAGACAGCACATTGTCTGAGGACCAGGCTACCTCAGTTTGGAAGCAATAGCTCCCCAGTTGGCCATGGAACAACGACCTTTTCTGGCCAACAACTCATTTTAGTGGTAGCATGATTTACATGGAAGGATATAAAAATCAATGCCAAATTTTTTGGTCTCCTGATCCTTTCCCTTCATTAATGCTCCTTCTCTTGAGCCATCTTAAGATACCAGAGAAGAATATGTAGCTGTAAGAGCAGTAGAAAAAGAGCTCAGGGACTGATGAAACTGGCCAAGTCAAAAAATGGGTGAAGGTCATAGTCACTGGCCAATATCCTTGAGAGTCTCAGGCACACAGAACGTTGAAACTTAAAGAGGCTTTAGAGATGAAAAGGTCTGAAGCACTTACTTTTAAATTGGGTAGACTGAGGAACAAACAGGGATGACAGGCTGGTTGATTTAGAATTGGAAGGTACTTTAAGAAACCATCTCAGATAACCCCCTCAGTTTGCACATGATGAAACTAAGGCTGTCTGGTTTTCCCAAAGTCATTCAGGAGCAGATGGCAGGGCTGGCCTTTTAACCCAGGGCCTGAGACTTTAGACACAGCCCTTCCAAAGTCATGTGCTAACTTGGAGGCAGTGTGTTGCAAGGGAATGAGCACTGGACACAGAGTCAGATGACCTAGTTTAAATTACTCCAACCCTTCCTTCCTGGGTAAACTGAGGCAGGTCACTTTGGGTCTCAGTTTCCTCTCAAATAAAGAGATTGGACTAGTGAACCCTGAAGGTCCTTCCCAGTTCCGAGTAGAATTGCTATGTGTAAAGTCCAAGTCTTCTGGCTCTAGCCTTTGTGACCTTCCCCTCATTCCACACTGTTTCCTGGATCATCTGTTCCCTGGGTTGTGTTTTCACTGCCCTTTGGCCCCCAGAAAGAGGGTGGGGGTAACTTACCTACCTTGACGCAGATGTTAATATCCACAGCCAGACTCCATTTTTGTCTTTGGGATTTCAGGGTGCATAAGGTCTCCACTCTGTCATTAGGCCAGCTTGTTCCGTTCTGTGGTGGGGCTTTGGCTCCCATGAATTTGGTTCTTAACCAATCCATTAACACTCCATGGAAAAAAAAAATACCAGGAGGCATTGGTTTATTGGCAAAGATCTTTGGTCAACTTTTAGAATTCTGTCCTTAGAATCACAAAGGTAAGTTCCTAGAAATATTGGACTGGAAACTTTAGATATGGAAAGTTGGAGAGGTGAAATCAAGACTTGAAACCTTTCTTTCATCAGTGTGATATAGGAGAAAGAGCACCGAATTTGGAGTTAGAGGGCTGAATGCAAATCTTTATTGAGATTTGCCTCTGGTATGGCCATAATTAATTCACTTAACTTCCCTGGTCATCAGTTTACCCAACTGTAAAAAGAGAAGTTTAGATTTGATGGCCTGTAAGATCCCTTCCAAAAGTCTATGAACCTCCCTTGGCCTCAGTTTATATATTTGTAAAATGTAAGTGTTGAATTAGTCTCTGGTCTCTTGAAGCCCTTACAATTCTATGAGTCTATGGAAAAGGCTTTGGGTACAATGTAAACCCAAACAGGAAGCACAGTGCTATGTTAATTGAAGCACTGACCACATTTGTAAAATGCAAGTAACAACCTCTGGTTGAATACCCGCCAAGACCGTCCTTATAGCAGCCCTGGGCTCAGGCCAAGCATTGTTATGTTCATTTTACAGGTGAAACAACTGAGGGCTATTTCAGTAAAGCAAAGTAATTTGTCCAAGTCATACTACTAGGAGGTGTCAGAGGCAGGATTAGAACCTGAGCCTTTCAGTCAACAAGCATTGATTAAGGGCCTACTACTGCAGGTCCAGAGGGCTATACTGGGCACTGAGGATACAAATACATCAAACAGGGCCTGCCCTCAAGGAGCTTCCATTCTATAACTTGTGTTTCCAAGTCTGGCATGGTTTCTATTGTACCCCACTTCCTCTAACAATGCACATACATGAAGTTAGGGTAGACCAGACCCTTGTCCCCAGGGCTTCAACTGGGGGTTCCCTATATGGGGAACTGCAAACAGTACTGAAGCCATCACAACGCAGACCATTTACACTCCAGGGCACAGATCAATCCTGAATGGCCCCAAGAGCTGAGATCAAGTCCAACTCACCTCATTGGGCTGTAGGCAAAACAGGTATCATAGCCTGGCAAGATCAGTAGCACCTTCCAGAAGATTTGCTGCCTGGGCACTAGGTGGCATTCAACCACCAAGGAGTATAAATCCAAGGGGGCCCAAGCAGCCATGCTGGCAAAAGACAAAACATAAGACGTAAGGGGGAAGGTGACACCCTGGGAAATCCCTATCTTGAATTCCACTTGAGTGGTCCCAACTTCTCAAACAACTTTCAAACAAACAAAAAACAACATTTCCCACTCTAGAAAAATTTCCCAGAGTTGATAGGAAGTTAATGCTAAATTTATTATGTATTTTAAAAGAAAAGCATACGGGACATGATAGAGATCTACCATGTCGTGTACAATCTTCCTTTTCTGCCATATTATGTATATGCAAATAACCACTTTCTATAGTATTTAGGTACAGGTTTCTTTTTTAAGAAAAGGTTTTTAAGAAGAAGAATATTCACCGCATCATGGATTTAGAGCTGGCAGGGACCTAAGAGATCATTGCTTCCAACTCTCTCGTTTTACAGATGAGGGAAATGAGGCATAGGGAATTAAATTACTTTCCAGGGTCACCCAGCCAGTAAGTATCTGGAGCTGGATTTGAACCTGCCTCGGAGTTCAGCACTCTCCCCTCAATGCCACCTCATGTATCATTAGACAAATGACTATTCACCATGTTGACTCCTGGAGTTCCCATGGCAGATTTTTCTTCCTCGACCTTGACAATCTGAAATACAGATGCAGCACTGAATTACAGTATCAATCATGCAATGCCTTCCCCTCCCCCCATGCTCCTTCTTGCCTCCAGGTTTTTGTTAAAGATGCAAAGTACTGGAACTTAGCAACATAGGATCAGATTTAGGGCTGGAAGTGAGCTATAAGGTCTTTGAGTCAGGCCCACAGAGGTTAGGTGACTTGTCCAAGGTCACACAGATAGCAAGTGGAAGAGAGAAGGTTTAATCCCAGGCCTTGGGAATCCATTCCCACTGTATTATTCTGCCTCCTGTTAATTGCTTGGTAGGACCCTGCAAGCAAAGCTCATAGGATCATAGACATCGATTCACTAATCATCTGGTAACTCACCTCATCCATCGATGGCTTGCTCCTACTTGGGCACCTTCATTGTTCTGACCATCCTCTGGACCTCCCACAACTGAAGGGGGTGACTCCTCTGTTGCATTGGCCAGCTCACTGCAAGAAAGGAGGACAGAGCCAGTCACTGAATAAATAACCCTCAGCATGATGTCATGGCATCAAGATCTCCAGTTGTGACTTTTTCACAACCCAGGAAAATTAAAAACAACAAAAAAAACAAAACAAAAAAACCCACTAAAATGCCTCTTGGATTGGCTCAACACCAACTCCCCTACCCAATCCCACTCTGTGGATGCTAGGTGGCATAGTGGGCAGAGCTCTGGACCTGGAGTCAAGAAAACCTGAATTTAATTCCTACTTGAGACATGCTGTAGATATCTGACCCTGAATAAATCATTTAATCTAGCCAACCTTAGCTTCTTTCATCTGTAAAATGAGGTTAATAATCACCCCTATCTCACAGGGTTTCAGTGCTATATATACACATCTACATAGTGCTACATGTATAGACGTGGCTATTATATATCATAAAAGAAAGGGCAGGAGTTGAAGGAAGTGAAAGAAGGTTGAGTGGAGGCTACCAGTGCTCCCAAGTTCTCACTACTCTCTGCTGCAAATGGAGAGTATATCATAAGGGACATTTGTGTGAACAGGGGAGAGTTAAGAATGTTCACTGCCAAAGACGAGAATCTTCTCCTTTTCTTTTTTAACAACTTAAAGCTGAAGACATTTGCCTGCTGGGAACTGGCCATTGCTGTGCATATGATGTTTGCTTTGGGACACCCTGCTCTCAGCTAAAACAGCAAAAATAGCCTCACAGTCTGTACTTCTCAGAGGGAAATCTAGACGTTAAACAACTTTAATTCGTATCACTAGCAGCTACTGTCACTGGGGATTCTGTGTCTGTTTTTACCATAAATGTGAGGCTGAAGGGTCTTCCTCCTTGTTCTCCCTTCCCTGGGCAGCAAGCTCCCCTTCCCTCCAGCTGTCATCCTCTTGCTGGTCTCCTGTGCTTCTGATCAACAGCTCCTGAGGATGGATGATGAATCTTTCCTGCCCACCTTCTCCTTTCTGGGCTTCCCCAGTTAATGCATTCTCTTCAGCTTTCTGCACCGCTCCATCCTCTTCTGTTTTTCTTCTTTGTCTCTCACCGATGTCTGCTGGCCAGAATCCACCTCCAGAGCCTTCTTGTCAGCAGTCTCCTTCCCAGTCCTGTGCTGACACCCTTTCTCTGTTGTCTTGTTCTAGTCTTTGGGCAGTTCCGTCTTCTCTTGCCCGATATTTCTGCTCTTCCTCAGAGCTTTCCTGACTTTCCTGTCTTTCCAGTTGCCCCTGGACTTCAGTTCCCCAGAATATTTCTTCTTGACCAGCACTGAATTCCAATTTCTCCCCGTTGTCAATTTTTTGACAATCTTCTTCTAATTCTCTATGCATTTCTTCTTTTCTTTCTTTCCCTCTCTCATTTCCTATTTCTTCTTCTTTTCTATATTTTATATTCAATGAACTTTCCCCATGTTTCTCTATGGTGACTTCCCATTCTAAACCACTTTCTTTTCCTTTCATCTTTCCTCTGTCTCCCCCTAGGTGTTTTAGGCTTTCTTCATCCTCTTTTACCCAGTCTTCTCCTTCTAATTCTCCTCTGTGTAATTTTGCCCAATGTTTCCCCTTTGGGTCTTCTTTTGCATTCGTCCTTTCACTCCCTTTTTCCCATGGTCTTTCCCAATCAGATTCTGCTGCATCTTTTGTGTCACTCATTCCATTATCCACATTCAGGGCTCCTCCACCTTCTTCTTCCGGACTTTTTCCAATGTCTTCTTTCTGATTTTTGACATTTTCTCTTGTCTTGCATCTTCCACATTCTATTTCTTGTTCCTCTCCCTTGGGTTGTTCTTCCTGTCTTCCTTCAGAGTGCTTGTGTTCAATTTGTCCTTTAACGTCTCCATACTCTGCTTCCCATTTTTGACTATTCTGTCCTCTCTTTCCTTTCCCTTGATCTCTTAAGTCCTGTTCCTGACCATCCAGCTCTTGGACATTTCCACATATGTCTTCCATGGTTGCTTTCCATTGTCTCTCTGAGACTTTCTGATCTCTTTCTTTTAGCTCCAAAGTGGTTTGTCCGTCTTGAGCTTGACTTTCCTCTTCTCTTGGACCTTCTCTGGATTCTCTTCCCCATCCTTTGCCACTCAACTCTTCATCTCTATTTCTTTGTGTTCCATGTTCCTTCTCCCAGTCTTCCTCACTTGGTTCATGTGCATGATCCCTTCTCTGGTCTTTGTTACGTCTTACTCCCCACACTTCTTTGTCTAATCCTTCTTGATCTCCAGTTCCCCACATCTTTCCATATTTTCTTTTCCCTTCTTCTCTATACCTTCCTTTGTCTTTCTCTTGTTTTTGCTTTTGCTTATTTCCCCCCTGATCCACTACAGCATTCCCCCTGCACTCTGTTCTCTGAGACATTCCCATGTTTACCTCCTGGAGAATTTCCCCACATTCTTTTCCCCTGATGGATGTCTTGACTCCATCACATTTCTCTTCCTCATGGTGCTCTCTTCTGACTTTTCTCTTCACTCTCTGTCCTTTCCATCTTCCTCTGCCTCTGTCTTCCAGCCCTTCTTGATTTTCTTTCTTCCAGATATCTAGATATTTTAATGGGATTCTTTTCAGTTCCAGGGGTTCTTTATTTGCTCACCCATCTTCTTTTTCTCCTTTTTCTTTTCCTGTCCATTCTCGTTCCTCTATTTTTCCACTGTTACTTCTGATGTGTTCATTTTCTCTTCCATATTTTCTTTCCCATTCATCTGCTATTACTTTTCCTTCTCTGCCTAGAGATTTCTTTTTGACCTTTTCTCCATCCAGATATTCATCTCTGTATGATTTTTCATTTAATTCTTGTCCATTTTTTCTTTCCTGTTCATTATAGTCTCTTTCTCTGGGTGACTCACCCCATTTTCTTCTTATTTTGCTGTCCGGGTCTTTCTGATATTCTCCTTCCCATAATTTTCCACTGAGATCACTACTCCATTTGTCATTGTATTTTAGTTCGAAGCTATCATCCACCAGTTCTCCATCTTCAGTTCCCCATTCTTTTCCAGAGGTCCTTCCCCACACTCTTCTTTTCTGTCTTTTTGTTTCTTTTTTCCCTGGTTCATGGCTCCTTTCACACCTTGCTTTCCTGTTTTTCCTTTCTAATTTCTGCTTGTCTCCATCCAGTCTATTTGAGTATTCCCTTCCTAAAGCTGCATCTTTTGATCGTTGAACATCATCTTGTCCTCTCTGATCATATTGCTCCTGACCTTCTCTGGAGAGACTTTGTCTCTCTGATTTCACCCTTCCTTCATTCAAACATCTTCGCTTTTCTCTCCCGCAAATGTTCAGGTGCTTATAGTTTTCTCTTTCCATATTTATTATTTCTTTCTTTTCACATTCATTTTCCCCTTTTCCTCCTCCATCTTTTCTATTCCAATACTGCTCTGCATCATCTTCTCTGTCTTCTCCTGTTAAGTGTCTTCCTTCCTTCCTTTCTTTAAAGTTTAGTTTCCAGGCTTTTCTTTCTCTCTTTTCTCCACCTTTTTCTACTCCACATTGCCCCCCTCCTCTCTTATCTTTTCTTTCTTGTCTTTCTCTATATTCTCTTTCCCAGTTTTCATTTTTCTTCACTTCTCCATGTTTCTTTGTCATATATTGAGTGTTCTGGCCTTCTTTTATGTGATTATGTCCTCTTTCATTCCCTTCTTTCCTGGTTTTTCTGCCTTCATGCCCTCTTTCCCGATTGGCTTCCTTTTCTCCATAACTTTCTTTATAATATTTGTGCTCTCTATCCCTGCCACTTTTTCTTTTCTGGCCTTGTCTTTCTAGTTTTTCTTTCTCCTCTTCTATGTCCTTTTGCTTTCTTTTTCCTTTTTCCAATTCTCTGTAATTCTACCACCATTTTTCTACCTCCTCTTTAACTGTCTTTTTTCTTTCCCAAATATTGTCTCCAGATCCTCCTTCTTGCAATTTTCCTTGCTCTCTTTGAGATCGTCTCTCACAACTGTTTTCTTTTTCCTGTTCTTGATTTAGTTGCCAATGTTCTTGGGGGTTTTCTTTTCTTTCTTGATGTCTTCCAGTTTTCCTTCCCTGATTTTGTGCTATAATTTTTCTCTTGTCCACTACTTCCAATTCTTCCTCACAGCCTCGTCCTCTCTTTCTTCTTCCCTTCATCTCCCTAGTATGTCTTTTCAGGCATGTTCTGCCTTCTGGCACCTTATCTGGTCCTTCCCATATTTTATCATATTTGTGTTCTCTTTTCTGAGTTCTTCCTTCTTTTTCTTTTCCCTGTTCTCGTTTCCTATTTTCTTGGACATGACCACTCCCATATCTCGTTCTTGCACCTTGTTTATCACATTCATCTCTGTCTTCCTTTCCTTTATCTTTTCTTACTTCTCCATTTTGTCCTTCCCATCTCTCACTATATTCTCCTTCCCATTCTTGCATTTCAAGCCATCCTTCATCATCCTCTTCCTTCCTACTTTCATCTTCCCCTTTCCAACCAAGTTCCTTTGGGCTTCTGTTTTCTATTTTCCATTCTTCTTCATTTTGTAGAATGTTTTCCTTTATCTTTTCATTTTGATCCTGTGACCAACATTTGAGAGAAATGAGTGAGAATAAGAGCTTAACATTAGTTTAAGTAAACACACTCATCATGAAAAAGGCTTCATTTCAATTCAATCCCATACCATGGTCTTAGGAATAAACAATTATGAAGTAGAGACTTATTTCATTGTGTAGTTATCATTTATGCACAAAGAAATGCACAAAACATTATGACAAAGAAAAAAAGCATTGAACTTGGAGTGAGATTGAGATCAAATATAAACTCCTCTGATTGGCTTTACAATCCCTTTATAACCTGGCCCCATCCTATATTATGATCTTCATTAAACACTACTCTTCTCATACACTATGGTCTAACCCAACTGGCCTTTAGTCTTTTCCTCATATATCTTCTATCTCTGTGTTTTTGCAGTGGCTGTCCCCCATACTTGGAACAAAGTATGCTCTGACCTGCATTCAGACTCCATAGTTCTTTCTCCGGATGTGGAGAACATTTTTTCATCATAAATCCTTTGGAATTGTCTTGGATTATTGTACTGCTGAGAAGAGCTAGGTCATTCTCAGTTGATCATCATGCTGTTACTGTGTACGGTGTTCTCCTGGTTCTGCTCATTTCACTTTGCATTAGTTTGTGTAAGTCTTTCCAGGTTTTTCTGAAGTCAGCCTGCTCATCATTTCTTATAGAGCAGTAGTATTTCATTACAATCATATACCATAACTTGATCAACCATTACTCAATTAATGGATATCCCCTCAATTTGTAATTTTTTGCCACTACAAAAAGAGCTTCTATAAATATTTTTTGTACAAATACGTCCTTTCCTTCTCACCTTTTTAAATCTCTTTGTGATACAGACCTAGTTAGGGGACTGTATCAATGAGTATGCATAATTTTATAGCCCTTTGGGCATAGTTCCAAATTGCTCTCCAGGATGATTGAATCAGTTCGCAACTCCAACAGTGCATTGGTATCCCAATTATCCCACATCCCCTCCAATATTTATCATTTTCCTTTTCTGTCATATCAGCCAATCTTATAGGTATGAGATGGTACCTCAGAGTTGTTTTAATTTGCATTTCAATGAGCTATATTTTGTGGTGGCAAGGAATTGGAAATCAAGGGAATGCCCATCAATTGGGGAATGCCTGAACAAACTGTAGTACATGATTGTGATGGAACGCTATTGTTCTATAAGAAATGTCAAGCAGAAGGGATTTAGAAAAACCTGAGAAGATCTATGTAAACTGGTACAAAGTAAAGTGAGCAGAACCAAGAAAATATTTTATATAAAAGCAGAAGGGATTTAGAAAAACCTGAGAAGATCTATGTAAACTGGTACAAAGTAAAGTGAGCAGAACCAAGAAAATATTTTATATAATAACAACAATATTGTAAGGATGATCAACTGGGAAAGATAGCTACTCTGATCAAGATAATAATCCAAGACAATTCCAAAGGACCTATGATGAAGGATGCTATCTCCAGAAAGAACTGATGAATTCTGAATGCAGAGTGAAGCGCACTTTTTAAAAAAAAGGTTTATTTTTGTTTTATCTTGTTTGTGTTTTCTTTCACAATATAGCTAATACAGAAATAAGTTTTGCATGACTCTACATCTGTAGTTGATATCAAATTACTTACTTTCTCAGAGAGGGAAAAGGAACATTAGGGAGGGAGGGAGTTTAGAATGCAATTTTTTTTAAAATGAGTGTTAAATATTATTTTTATGTGATAGAAAAATATTGAATTAAATAAATAATTTTTTTAAATAGTGCATGAAACTCAATTAGCAAAACTAATAAATTTTAAACCACTGAAAAAAACTTAACTGAGGAGATCTTCCTGAGTTCTGAAGCCTTCCTTGCTAAAAAAAAAAAATGGGGCTCCTTCTACTTTGGGTTATCAAGGCACTGAAGGGATGACTTACCAAGTAGTCATATTTATTTTTCCAACTCTGATTTGAAATGAGGATAGAGAGATCAGGTTAAGCCTAATTTTGCCCTCCCCCTCTGACCCCATTAAACTCCTCTCATCTCAGATCACATTCTCAAATAAAGGTGTTAAACAAAAAAAAAAGTCTGGAAAAATGCAGAGAAACTTGGGTTACATTCCAATCTCAGGTTTTTTTTTTTTAGCCATGAGATGTTAAGCAAGTTATCTTATCTCTGTTTACCTCAGTTTCCTGACCTGTAAAGAGGAAAATAATAATTGTATACACTTCCAGGGCTGTCATGAGGATCAAATGATATAGTGATTATACAGTGCTTACCACATCAACTGGCATATGGTAAGCACTAGAAAAATGGTGACTAGTGTTATTATTGGACAGTTAGGTGACACACTGATAGAGGACCAGACCTGGAATCAAGAAGACTCATCTTCCTCAGTTCAAATCTGTCCTCAGACACTTACTCGCTGTGTGGCCCTAGGCAAGTCACTAAACTCTGTTTGCCTCAGTTCCTCATCTGTAAAATGAACTGGAGAAGAAAATGGCAAACCGCTGTAGTACCCTTGCCAAGAAAACCCCAGATGGAGTCATGGAGAGTGGGACGTGAAATAAAATTACTAAAATTATTGATATTATTATTATTATTATTTCTTTAATTGAAAGTAATTATATACCAGGTTTTCGATGTGATTAGTATAAAATGCCAAATGTAATAAAATTAATGATTTCTTATAAGATAATTTGGAAATGCATTCAGCTGAAGTAATGTCATCTGACTGGTAATAAATTTTGTTTCATGTTTTAAATACATGATATTGTGTATGTTATCATGTTTCTAATTTTCTTATATCATGAAATGCTTTGGGAAATCATTGTATCAGAAATGCTGTTAGAAAATTGACTTCCCTTTAAATTTAGCATACGTTGGCATTCAATGATTTTATCCAGCTTGGAACATCAAACCTTTGTTTCTTCAGTCATTTCATCTTTCACCCACCACACTGATATAATGACAAACTGGCCATGGGAATACATAAGTGTGAATTGAGTTGGAAATTGAGGGGAGGGATAGAAAAGTATTCTTTCTCCCATGCAGAGAATGTGAGGTCCTCCTCATAGAACACCATGGTACCATATATGGCTTCAGAATGGGATGTGATAAGAAAAGGGAGGTCAGAGAAAACAAGAGAAGGGCAGGGGAGCCATAGAAACCTCCGTCTCCTATGGAGTGCACCTTCCATTTTTGTCTGTTCATGTGTAAGTTGTCTCTTCATATGCATTAAGCAGAGGACAACCTCTACCTCCATCTTCCATCACGTAGCTCCCAAGGTAATACATTGGGAGATGGAAGTAAACCTAGAGGCCACCAGAGCTAAGTGCCTCATTTTACAAAGGGTGAAGTTGAGACCCAGAGAGGCAGCCCAGTGCCATGGAAAGAACAATGGATTTAGAGTCAGAGGACCTGGGCTCAAATCCCAGTTCTGCTCATTAAGGCTTAACCTCTTTCTATTTCCTCCTTTGTAAAGTGAGGCGGCATCGTTTAAAAAAAAAAAGTTGGACCAGGTTCCTTTTCAACTCTGAATCTATGAATCTGTAAAGGAAACATCTCATCCAAGGCCACAAGGACAATAAAAGCAGAGGGGCTCAGGCGCTGTCTGGTTCCAGATCTGACATGGACACCTCCCCAAATTACAAGTGTCCAGCTGAGAAGAGGAATCGAGAAAGTGGAGCTGAAGGAACTCTCTCCGCAATGCTGAGGAACAGCGTTCCCTTCTAATGACAGCCTAAGTCTTTCAAAATGGGGCTATTTTGAAATGGAGAGATGCCCTGAATACAAGAGGGCAAATGGACCTCCCTTCCTTCTTTACGGAGATGGTGAACTGTGGGTGTGGGCCGTTGGTTTGGTATATGGGTGAGCTATCTTGCTTAAAGACTTTCCTTCCGTCCTCTCCCTTTTTAATTCTTTGTTCCAGAGGACATCCCTCAGAGGAAGGAGAGGGAGAGAGGAGGTTATATTTGGAAGTGAAAATCATCTCAAACCAAAGGTCTTGTTTCTTAAGTTTTGTCTTTATGAGGAAGAGGTGGGGGAGGGAGGGAGAGAGAGAGAAAGAGAAGCTAAAAAATTCCATCACCTTGAAGCTTTTCTGTGAAGTGCTTAAAAGGTAAGCTCAGGAATCATAGGAGGATGCCATTAATGAGGCACAGAAATCTGGAAACTTTATTAGTGGAGGGTTTAGGCCAAGGAAGGATCATTTGCTTCTATTCCCTCTGATTGAAAAATAGAGTATCAGAGGCTTTGAAATAAGCAGGAGCCATTTGTCTATCCAGATGCTGGAAAATGAGAAGTGAGCCTGCTGATCCTTGGAGAAGCTGGATGAGAAGTCAAGAGGGAGAAAGGGCCAAGTCATAAAGAACCCAATTTAGTCTTTTTAGACTCATTTCAGGAGGTTGATGCCAGCTCTGAGGTAAGCCATATTTTATTTTGAAAATTATCTTTACACTTAATGGCCATGTGGAATGGATTGGGGAGTGGAATGTGACAGATTTGAAAACTGTGAATTGTGCAGATAAATGTGTCAGGTTTTATTGTTATACCTGTCGAACAAATTCCCCCTCACTGAAGGTCTTTAAGCAAAGGTTGGATACTTGTCAAGGAATAGTGTAGAGGAGATTCTGGTCCTCATACTGACCATGCCTCTAAACCAACATTGAAGCTAGCTAAGCTATATGGTCTAGCAGAACTGGCCATCTCCCTATTCTTTATGTATCTCCCTCCTCTGTGCTTTTGCACTGGTGCTCCCAATGCTTGTAATGCCCTCCCTCCTCATCTACAACTTTCAGAAACCCTTTTATGAGAGACCTTTCCAGATCCCCACCCCAAGGCTGTAAGTATTCTCCCCACCCCAACCATCATTTTGTACCTCTCTTTGTATATACCCAGATATTTATATATTATCTCCCCTAGCTAGACTATAAGTGCTCCATGGCCAGTTTCTGTTTCATTTTGCTTATGCATCTGCAGTGCCTTCCCCCCAAGAACAAAGTACTTGCATTTTACAAACACATTTTACAAATTTACAAACACACACACATACATGTAAGAATGCATGCATGCCTATAAGTGTATATGTGCCCCCATCTTCACCAAACCATATGTGGAGAGAGATTGCCAATAGGCCATAGCCATTACAAACCTCTCCCTTTTAAATTTTTATTGTATGATGGTCTAGTTCAGAGGTCTGCAATCTCTTTGTCACTGGGCACCAGCAGGAGGACCAAAAGTCAATGAGAGGCCCTGATAGGCCAAGGGAATATGAAGGAAAGGGGGAAAGAAGAAAAAGAAGATCAAGAGGTAAAGACAGGGCAGCTAGGTGGTACAGTGGACACAGCTCCAGCCTTGGAGTCAGGAGGACCTGAGTTCAAATCTGGCCTCAGACACTTGACACTTAGCTAGCCATGTGACCCTGGGCAAGTCATTTAGCCCCGATTGCCTCACCAAAAAGCAAAAAAAAAAAAAGAGAGAGAGAGAAAGAGAAATAAATACACACAGAGAGAGACACAGATGCAGACACAGAGAGATAGAGAAGCAGAAGAGAGAAAAAGGAGGAAAACCAAAAGGAAGATGTAGCAGGTGATGAGGAGCAGAGTATCACCAGTGCCCAGCCGAGGTGCCAGACAGGGCTTGAGTATCATGGGTTGTTGAAGCCTCCCTAAGCCAACAGAACTGTCATGTAGCTGGCCCATGCTGCTGAGGATGGGACCACAATGAGTCATGTATAAATATGGCCAGTGAAGAACTGCAATTATGTGAAATGCCACTTCTAAAATGGCCCCCTGATCTTGGTGTGAGCCAGGTGTGTCCCTAAGCTAAGCTTAAGATCAAGTGAATTCCATACAATACAATTCCATCAAGGCTCTGGCCTTCATTGGCTCTGCCAATGCTCCTTCAGCAAGCAGCAAGAATAGAAAAAAAAAACCTTTGCCCATTTTTAATCATCCATCTTAGTGCAAAAGTTTCCTTACCAGCCTTGGGAAAACATGCTGCCGCTTTATGATGGGAAGCTCCAGGTCCATGAAAGGAAGGAAGGAAAAGGAGGCTGCTGATACAGACTCCTGGGGATCGAGGAACCTCTTTTCTGTTCTTTGCCTGGATGGTGAAACTAAAAATAGAAGAAAAATTGTTGCCAAATGGGTTTACCCTTCTGGCAAGGGTGGGAAAAAGTCACAGGCCAGGCTGGGCAAGAACGGGAAACGTCTCCCTGAATCTTGGAGTTGAGAGGCTCCTACTTATCGAACTGGGAGGGGCCATTCAAGCCACTCTCCTCATTTTACAGAGGGGAAAACAGGCCTAAGAAGATGAAGTGACTGGGTCAAAGTCACTCAGGGAATGTTAAAGTCAGAATTTGAACCCAGGTCCTCAGACTCCAGAGTCAGTGCTCATCTCACTGGACGCGTCATCTAGATTGACCCATTCCTGCAAGATACTCCTCACTGCAGTATCATTGACAGTTGCTCATTCGATTCAATAAATATGAATGTTTTTCTACTTCATTACTATGAGCATGAGAAAAGGCTGCAGAAATGGTCCAATCCATTTTGGGAGGGTCATCCCAAACATAACCTAGATTTGTTCCACTTGGCTTTGGACGACAGAGCCAAGAGCAGGGAGGGGAAGTTTCAGGGAGGCAGATTTTATCCCTATTAGGATAACCTGCCTAACAAAGACTGCTGGCCCAAAATGGAAGAGGTAGTCCACCATGTCCACCACTCATGATGTAGTCTCTCCCCTTTGCTGGAGAGCTTCATCTAGGTGACCATTTGTTTGGTAGGAGGATTCTTGCTCAGCTCTGAGTGATGTGATAACAAAAATGGATATGAACAAAAAACAAAAATTATGCAAAACAAACAAAAAAAAAGAATGTGGTGACTAAAAGCTGAGAAAGTGTTGAGGCCATTACCAAGAGTGAGCTTCCCAAGATGTTGATTCATGCCATTATCTGCCATGTCCACGTGGGTGCTTTTCCAGCAACTAGCAATGACCATCTCAGCTCGGTCTCCAATGTACTCCCCTCCAGGGCTGAAGCTGTTCTCAGGGATGTGCTGAGGTGCAGCAGGTAGCATCTCCCCATTCACCACCTCTCCTACTGATGTGGTCAGTTTCTCCAAGATGAAAATAGATCTCTTGGGCCTGAAGGGTTGTTTTGGTTCCATGAGTGCTTGCCGGTTCAGTTCAACATAGCTAAAGACAGATGTAAGGAAAGTGGTTGTAATTGGCATTCAGGGTCAGGATGGCACCTTAAGTTAAGCTTAAGATCACGTGAATTCAATACAATACAATTCCATCAAGTAAAATGTCAGTTCCCTGAGGGCAGATGATGTGTATTGTTGAAGTTTATTTTGTCTTGGACCTTCCTCACCTCTCTCCAGCTCTTAGTCCACTTCTTAGCACATCGTAGGGTCTTTGAAAATGCAGCTGGATAGTGCAATGGACAGAGCCCTGGGCTTAGAGTCAGAAAGATTCTTTTTCCTGAGTTCAAATCTGGCCTCAGACACTTCCTAGCTGTATGACCCTGGACAAATCACTTAAACTTGTTGGTCTCAGTTTCCATATAAATAAAGTGAGCTGGAGAAGGAAATAGCAAACCGCTCCAGTATCTTTGTTAAGAAAACCCCAAATGTGGAGTCAGACATGACTGATAAATGACTGAACAACATAAGATTCTTAATAAATACTTGTTGAATGAAATTAATGTTTTTTGAATTCCTAACATTTCCTTTACCATTGTTATGTTTCAAAAATTTGGTTTCACCCAAATCACAGAGTCCACCAGTCAAAATATCCGAAGTATAAAAACTAAGTGGATTTAAAAAAAAAAACCCATTGTCTAAACTATGACCTTTGGCTTTGGGGTAGAGGAAAGAGGGACAGCTTATTTAATTAATCCGCTAGGGTACATTATTTGTCTTTTGTTTTCAAAGAAGACCAATGACATCACCACAGATTGACTGTAAGCTGGGTTCAAAATGAAGAGAAAGGAATCAGCTGGATCCTGTTAAGAAATTCCACAGTGTTTGTAATTAGCCCAAACTGCTCAGTGCTGCAAAGACCCTCCCTCCTGCTTTAGTGCAATATCCCCTGGGTATGCTTATGTGACTCATGAAACATGATGACTACAGGAGAATCACAGTCATGGGGAACCCAAAGGCCAGTGAAAGAACACTTGGTGGGTTTAAGTAGCTTGTAGCACATTCCTGATAGAGACTACCTGTGTGACCTCAGGCCTGTTGCAACTTCCCTGGACCTCAGTTTCCTCCTTTGTTAAGTGAAGTAGATATTTCTGAGTTCTTTTCTCCTAGATCTATGATCCTAAGCCATTTCATCACCCCAGGCCTAAATTTCTGTTCTGTCAAATAAGGGAAGCCAAACTAAATGGGCTTAAAAGAGTCAGGAGAGCTGGGTTCAAGTCCCATGTCTGAATCTCTCCATGCAATTTTATATCTCTGGGGCTCTATAAATGAGGGGGTGAGACAATGCTCTCTAAGTTCTCACTTTTGTGAGTCTGTCAAGTGTTATATGTGACCTCATGAGACACGGAGGGTGTGCATAACTAGAAATGTCAGTTGTTCACACGATAACAATGAATAATAACAGATTCAATGCCTGAGTGGGATATTGCTGTTCCAGAGACAGAGGATGCCTTCCAAGGCAGGAGTTGGGCCCTCTGATTATTTACATAAAGCTTTGGATAAAAGTCACTCAGGATGAAAAGGGATTGTAACTTGTACTGAAGGAAGGAGTACCCAGACTGAAGTGATCATGATTCCCAATCTAGGAGTCATCCTAGACCTCACTCTCACTGCCCATATCCAATATGGTGCCATGGTCTGTCAATTTCACCTCTGTAGCATCTCTGATCAATTTCACCTCTCCAGCATCTCTTGTCAGTTTCACTTCTACAGCATCTCTTGCTGCTTTCACCTCTACAGCATCTTTGACTAATTGTACCTCTCCAAGCATCTCATGAATTTCACCTCTCCACCATCTCTTGTCAGTTTCACCTCTGCAGTGTCTCTGATCAATTTCACCTCTCACCATCTTCCCCTTCTCTCCTCTGACATTGCCCCAACTCTGGTACAGACCCTGATCACACAATGCCTGGACTACGGCAATGCTTGCTGTAGGGTCTGTGGCCTTGAGTCTCTCCACACTCCAGTCCGTCCTCTACTCAGCCACTAACCCGGTTTTTCTAAAATTCAGGTCCAACCATGTCACACCCCTGCTCAACAAACTCCAGTGGCCTCCAGGATCAAATACAACATGTTCTGTTTGGCCTTCAAAATCCTTCGTAACCCACCCCCTCCCACCTTTTCAGTCTTTTTACACCTCATCCCCAACACATATCCAGTGACTTTGGCCTTCTGGCTGCTCCATGAATCAGACCCTCCATCTCTCAGCTCCGCCCCTTTTCTCTGGCTGTCCTCTCAGCCTCCTTCTCCCTCCTCTGCTCTGGATGACTGACCTCCCCGGCTTCCTTTAAATATGAACTAAAATCTCATCTTTTCCAGGAAGCCTGTATCAGATTTTAGTGCCTTCCCTCTGTTAATTATTTCCTGTTTGTCCTGTGTATAGTTCGCCCATATTTCTTTACTTCTGGTCTCCTCCATTAGATTGTAAGCTCCTTGAGGGCAGGGACTAACTTTTCCCTCTTTTGTATCACCAGAGCTCATCCTAGTAACTAGTACATAGTATATTAACAAATGTTTAACTACCTGAAAATGACTTGTCTAAGGTCACTTTGCTAATAAGTGTCAGGTCTGAGATGTGCATGCAGGTTTTCTGACTTTTAAATCCAGTGTGTTTCAATTCAACTTAAGGAGAGGCAGTGTGGCCCAGTCAATAGAATCTGGCCTTGGAGTCAGGAGATCAGAGGTGTGAGTTCTGCCTGGGACACCAGCTGTATTAGGAGAGCTTCTCACTGAGCCATACAACTAAGACTAGAGGAAACAGAGGAGGCACTTGTCTGTCCTGGGTGAATCCCATAGTAGGGATTCCCAACGCCAATGAAGTCCTGTGTCTGAACCTGAAAAAAGTGTCAGGTGCTGCAGAAGATGTTAGAGATACAACAACTAGGAAGGCATTCCTAGCCCTGAGGAGCACCCATAAGGAAATACAGAATATGAAATAGAAACTAGGGATGAGATGGAGGACATTAATAACTGGAGAATCAAACAACACGAACCAAGCCTCAAAAGGTCCTAGGGCTTCCAAGAGTGGGAGATGACAGTCCCCCAACGTCCTATCCCTAGACTTTATAGTGGATCCGGCTGACACTTTCTGGGATGCTCCCAGGCCAACCAAGGACTCTTGTGCCCTAAAGAGCAGTTTGCTAAGTGACACCTTTATAATCTAAACAAGCCCTGGAATATTCCCACAGTGCCCAATGGAATTCCCCAACAGAATTCCACATGTGTGCATGAGATATGGTGGCTGAAGTGGGGCATGAAAACGAGCCAACAAGAGAAGGCATCACTCTGGGGGATGCTGTCCTAGGCACCTGCCAAAGGGGTGAGAATTAAGCTCAGCCTCAGATGGGAAAGCAGGGTCCCCTTGGAAGCCTGTCATGTTGAGCTTGTCCCAAGGTCCAAGAAGAGTCTCTAGCTCTGACTGTGACAACTGTGTGACCATGGCAGAGTCCCACATCCTTGAGGAGCCTCAGTTTCTTTAACTACCCATGGTAATGCCTAAAGAACCCACAGGTAAGGATTAAATGCGTTAATTTATATTTATCCGGTTTTGACTAGTAGTTAGGCACCAAGCAGCTAGGTGGCACCACAGTGGATAGGGGGCCAGGTAGAGTCAAGATGACTTATCTTCTGGAGTTCAAGTCTGGCCTCAGATACTTACTAGCTGTGTGACTGTGGGAAAGTCACTTAACCTTGTTTGCGTCAGTTTCCTCATATGTAAAATGAGCTGAAGAAGGAAATGGCGAATGGTGACCATGTCATCCTACACAAGTCATAGAGCCCTATGTCTAGATCTGTAAGAGACTATAAAGGTCACCTAGCCCAACTCCTTCACCGTACAGGAAAGGAAGTGAAAGATTAAGGTTAACGTTAAAGAAGTTAAGGCCCAGAGAGGTTTAGTGATTTTTGTCTAAAGTCACACAGATAGAAAGTGGCCAAGATGCGACTTTAACTCAGATCTCATGATACCTAGTTCCCTCTTCCTTCTGATATCCCAGGCTGCCTCCCTCTGTGAACCACAATGAGATCTGCACTTCTGCCTCAAAAGGAAACTCAATGAGATAATATGTGAGAATCTTAAAGAAGGCATAGATGTTAGCTCCTGGGGATTAGGGACTGGGCCTAGGATTTCACTGACAGAAGGCACTCCCAAAGGAGGGAATGCCCTTTGCCAGGCTGGTGCCTCCCCAGCAGCCTACAGTCCCCAAAAGGCGGTTTGGAACATGCAGAGTTTGAGCCCCACAGTCATGATGGTGCAGATAGCAACCTGGGTAAGAAGTCTCCTTTCCCCCATTTCAGCTCTCTATCAACTAAGCTACCATGCCTCTTATTAGGTGCTCAACAAATGCAGGTGAAATGAATTAAATTGAAAATACTGGATTTGGAGTTAAAAGACCTAGTCTCCAAGCCTAGTTCTGATGCTTATTAGCTGTATGATGCTAGGGAAATCATTTCCTTCCATTGGAACTCTGTAAAATGATGGCATTGGGCTAGATGACCTTAAAGGTTCCCACCATCTCTACATGTACGATCTTCCTGTTTATCATGTCATTATCACTACTGGTTTGTTTGTTTTATTGCACCTGGGATTTCATAGATCATAAAATTATGTCTTTGGAGCTGGAAGGGACCTAGAGATCATTGAGGGTAACACACACACACACACACACACACACTTATTTGACACACAGATAGACAGATAGACAGATAGATAGATAGAGACAGAAAGAGAGAGAGAGAGAGAGAGACAGAGAGGAGAAATAGAGGACAGAGAGAGGACAGAGAGAGAGGAGAGAGAGGAGAGAGACAGAGAGAGAGAGGAGACAGAGAGAGAGAGGAGACAGAGAGAGAGAGAGAGAGAGAGAGAGAGAGAGAGAGAGAGAGAGAGAGAGAGAGAGAGAGAGAGAGAGGAGAGAGAGAGAAGAGAGAGATGGGGGGGAGTTGCTTGGAGCACAAAGACCTTGACTTACCCAGTCACCCAATCATGTGTCAGAGGCAGGATTTGAATCTATATCTTCCTTACTGAGGGCAGCTCTCTGCCCACTATGGCACACTGCCTCTCCTTACTTCACTTTGCTTGTATTACTTATAAAATGAGGTTTCATTGCCTTATTCACGGGGTTCTTCTGCAAACCTTAGAGCCTTACTAGCATTGGTGATTTCTTTTTATTACTTCAAAGATATCAATGTGTAGGGGTGGGGGCTACCTCTCCCAAAGCAGATCCCAATCCCTGAGAAATCTGACAATGTTCTTCCAGTCAAAGACCCCACTCTGTGAGGTCAATGTAGAAGAGGGAGGAGCACCTCAGAATTTGGCCAGACTGGCCGAGGGTCAACTGACCTTGATTCTACTTTGTATTTTTTAAAATTTGCTTTTTGGGAGGGCAGGTAGGTGGCATAGTGGATAGAGCTCCAGCCTTGAAGTCAGGAGGACCTGAGTTCAAATTTGATCTCAGACACTTGACACTAGTTGTGTGACCCTGGACAAGTCACTTAACCCTGACTTCCTCACCAAAAAAAGCAAAAAAGAAATAGCTTTTCTGTGTCTATGTCACTTTCCTAAGAGAGTACAATCTCCTGGAGGGCAGTTGCCTTTCAGGTTTTCTGTTTGGATCTTCATCACTTACCACAGTGCTTGGCGAATAGTAGGTATTTAATAAATGATTGACAAACTCATAAATATTAATATTAATGAAAATAATAACAGAAAAGCAGACTTGGCCCCACCAAGATTGTCAGCTCCTCCAAGATTGGCTGCTCCAAGCTCCTCCATTGTCTCTCATACTTCTCTTTATTAACCAAATCATTGCCAGCTTGTGCCCTTGGGCTGAATTGGGCAAGGCTGGGGGAGCCCTTCCACCAGCTCCCTGACATGGAAGGAGGCTGGAAAGGCCTCTTGCACTGACAAGGTCACACCTACCCCTCCGAGACGTGCAGGCCATTATGGTGCATGAAGCTAACAGCCTCCCTGGAGTCATTGAAAAGCAGCCATCCCACCACACGGTCCATGGGAAAGCCTGTGGTCTTCTGGGAGCTCACAGTATGGGTGGCCGTCATGGCCCTCAGGGCGTTACCTCGAGCCTGAAGTGAGAGGGAGAAAAGTCCAAGCTCTGTGAACACACTTCCATGGAAAGGGGATGGAGAGTTCTTGTCTGATACGTGTCCTGTGCTTCCCAGGACATCTCTTCTATGTTGAGTTATCTGTACACAGATGGCTGAAGGATCTGGAATTTGGAGAACTCCCTCTTTCCGGGCAAAATACTATGAGGCCAGAGACGTTAGTGGCTGAAGCACAGAGACATTAGTGGACTTGCTCAGGGCCACACAGCTAGGGAGTCTCAAGCTGGAGTTCAAACTCAGCTCTTCTAACTCAGCCCAGGATTCTGTTTACTTTGTCACGCTGTCTCCGGATTACAAATGTCCATCAGAGGCAGTGTGGTAAAGGGGACCTGAGTTCAAATCTGCCTCTGACACTAACTGGCTATAGGACCCTAGGCAAGTCCCTTCCCTTCTGGAAGCCTCAGTTTCCTGAAGTATAAAAGAGAGCTTGGAATTGATAACCTCAAAGCCACTTCCCAGCTCTCAGTCTATGATTCACCTCTGTGCCAAGGAATTCCTGATAAGGAAACTCACCCTACCAGTTCAGAGGTTAAAGGACTTGCCCAGGGTCACAAGCCAATATATCCAGTGCCACCCAAATCAGAGAAATTGAGAATTGGCAGCTAACTAGATGGTGATCTGGTTCAGTCTCCACCAAAAAGGAGTCCCCATTATAACATATATATTAAGGGGAGGAATCCTCATTATAACATACCCATCAAGGGGAGGAGTCCGCACTATAACAAATCCATTAAGGGGGGAGGGGCAATGGTGTGTAGGAGAAGGCCAGGAGATGAGCAGTGGTGCCATGGGAGTCTGTGGATTAGAGATTGAGAATCACTTCACTAGACCCCATCGAATACTCTCCTTTTCTTCTTGGAGAATCCCCTAGAATGGGATAGTTCTTGGGGAGTTTCATGATGAAAGTTGAGTAGAACATGCGCTAATACAATGCACTTGATAGAACATAAACTCGCTGAGGGCAGGGACTGCTTTGCTTCTGTCTCTAGTGCTTTGCATGCAGTAGGCTCATGGTGATCCGGTCGACACTTGATGCCATTGGGAGCATCTCCAGGATGCCTCTAACCACCCATCCTCTCCTCTCCCACACTGGGAGCATCCTCATTTAGGTCCTCATCTCCCCTTGCCCAGACTTCCTAACTGGCCTTCCTGCAGCTCCAGCCAGATGGAGTGTGCCCACCTCACCATGCCCGCCCTCTCAATCGCTCAGTCACACTCTTCTCAAAATTCTTGAGTGACTCCTCATCACCTCCCAAATAAATACAGTTTGGACCAGGCTTTCAAAGCCCTCCATGATCTGACTTTGACCTCCCTTACTAGTCTTTTCTCATAGAATTCTCCATCACATTCTCTGCATTCTGGCACTTTTCATCCTCTCCATCCTCCATGCTCATCTTTCCTTCTCCGGGTCCTTTCCCATAGAAAGCCCTTTGACTAGAACAGACACATTCCGTCTCCACCTGTTGAGGTCTCTCTGCCTTCAAGGCTCAGCTAAGGGGTCGCCCCCTATGTGTAGCCTCCCTCGATGCCTCTTCCCCAACTCTGACTGAAAGGGAGGCTCTTTCTTATGATTCCTCATTGCCCCCTTGTACTTTAATAGGCAGAGCAGCAGACGTGGAAACAGGACATCCGAGTCCCGAGTTCCAGTCCTGGCTCTGGCACTTCCTACCTGGGTAGCCATGGGCAAGTCACCTAACTTCTCACCACCTCAGTTTTTTCATCTGCAAAATGGAAATTACGATAGTACCTGCCTTGACTGGACCTTCTGGTTTTTTAGTTTTTTCACAATTCGTTGTCTCCCTCAGATGCTGATTCTTTGTCCATGACTTTCCCATCCCTGGAGAGCCACAGCCTCTCCTGGCATTCAGTATTACAGTTTCTCAGGCATGTTTTGGCTCTTATTGGTGGAACAGTGGAAGAGGGAAAGAAAGAGATTCTATGGTTTCATCCATGTGGGAAATCCTCACTGTGGAAATTCTCTCCACTGGTGCAGATGGACAATACATCTCCAAACCACAGTCTTAGAGAGTTGCCTAGAACCCTGAGTTTAAGTGATTTGCCCAGGGACACACAGTCCAAGACATGATTTGAAGCCTGGTCTTCCTGACTCCAAGATTTATCTTCTATCTATGATGCCATGTTGGGTTTCTCCTAATCAAATGATGTAGAAGCATTTATTAAACACCTAGCATATACCAGATATTGTGCTAGGTGCCTGGGAGTTAGACAAAAATGAAACAGCCCCTATCCTACAGATGAGGAAACTGAGGCTCAGCTCTGCCTCCTATCTACTTGGCCACGTTGAGTCCTGACTACTTGTCCAATCGTCAAGTATGTATTAAGCACTTTTGTGGGCTTAGTTGTGCTGGGTGCAAGGGGGAAAAAAAGATAGAAATGAATTCCTACATACGAGGAGACTGAGAGCAGGTTGCCTCCCTTGCTTTGGCCCTTACCTGGCTGAAGTAGCCGTGTAACAAACAGGCATTCAGGTAGGAAGCTTCTCGGACCAGCTTGAAGAATCTCACATAGTTGTTGCTGTCTAAGGCTGTGAAGGCTTGAAGGGCGAACTTGACCTCTGGGGCATTGCGGACTTGGGGCTGGAGCTGCCGCACTTGTCTGCCAACATGAAGGAGACAGTGGTTACTCGCTGCCCTCGATTGGCTACCTCGGCTGAGCAGTGGCGTGGCCCTCTGATGACAGTGCTGGACTTGGGGTCGAGACGACCTGCGTTTGCCTCCTGTCTCTTCCACTTACTGGCTGTATCACCCTAGATACATCACTTGCCCTTGCTGGGTGTGGGCCTCAGTTTCTTCCCCTGTAAAACAAAAGCTGAGGGTCCCTCTTAGCCCATAGTCTAGCTATACAATGGTTGGCTTTTTTAGAACCATTGATCCCTAGTTCTAGAGCTAGACAGGACCTTAGAGATCATTTAATCCACTCCCCTCATTTTACAGATGAGGAAACTGAGGCATGGGGGAGGCTGTCTTATCCAAGTTACCCAGATAGTGAATGGTAAAGTTGGGAGTCAAATTCTCATCCAGTGATGGCAGAGTCACTGATCTTTTTGCTACACCAAGCAACTTAAGAAATCATCATTAATAGGAAAGGGAATCAGTTATTTTGAGGACCGTTATTTTGTTGTTATTATTCTTGGTAAAAAAAAAAAAAAGAACTGTGACTTTGGGGATGTAGAGAACTCCTGGTGTGGAATATTTCTCCACCAATGCAGAACGATAGCTGTCTATGACCAAGAATGACCAGTGATAGGCTGAGTTCCCTGGGAACTTGAATTCCTTTCTCCCTGATTAAAAGTCCAGCCCCCTGGCAACTATACTCCATGGCCTTTAAATTTTCTTAAATTGGCTTTAGAATGCTTAATTACTAACATTTCCAAACTGCTTTAAGGTTCAAACAGTGTTTTCCTCACACCAATCTTGCCACGTAACATCATAATCTCCATTTTACATGTGAAGAAACTGAGGCTGAGAGGAGTAAAGAATGTTAAGAATGTTACCCTGTTCACAAAGCTGCTAAGTGTCTTCCATGGGATTTGAACTTGGGTCCTCCTGACTTTGCACCTATCACTCTATTCGCTATATTATACAATCTCCTTAGATGACAACCATAATATCTAATTAGAATTGGGTCACTTGGAGCCTTCCCTGGGTTTATTCTCTAACTCTTCTGTTAAGTTAAAAATTATCTTTCACATTAAATATATATCTATATCTATCTATCTATCCATCTATCTATCTATCTATCTATCTATCTATCTATCTATCTATCTATCTATCTATCTATCTATATCTACATCTATATCTATGTCTGTATCTATATCTATATCTATATGGATGTAAGAACTTGGGATGAATGCACAGTGTACATCTCTGGGACTTCCTGGCCTTGGTAGTAACAACAAGGATAATTAAACCTAAATATTTATCATCTCATGAGGGAGGTAGCCTAAATCTTGTTAGCCCCATTTTGCTGATGAGAAAACAGAGGCTGGATTAAACTGCCTGCCTGAATATGGGCCCAGTGCTGCCACTTACACCATATGTGATGCCTTGGCCAAGTCATCTCCCCCTTCTGGGGACTTCAATGTCTTCCTCTACAAAGTGAGGGGGCTGCCTCTCTAAAGGTAATTGAGCATACAAAGTAATTTTGCAGTGCTACAGTCAGAGTGAAGGCAACCTCCCATAGCTGACAGGAGGCTGGCCTCAGGATCACCAAGACCTGCCCCTGATGCAGCCTGTTCTTGCAGCCCTGGCCTAGTCACCCAATTGGTCCTTGCCTCAGGCAACAAGCTGAGTTGCCCCAAAGTTACGAATCTGCCCTAACGGAAGGGCCATTCCATGCTGAGAGTTCCTCCAGCCATGACATCACAGACCTAGCCTGAAAATCCAAACTGAAACAAAAGTGTGGACAAGACGATTTGCTTCCCTCCTGGTATGAGGCAGAATGGAAGTAGCCCTCTCCAGCTCTGACACTGTCCCTCTGAGCCTCGGTTTCATCGTCTGTGAAATGTACTCCCTGCCTCGAGGGCTGATTAGGAGGCAAATGCTTTCTCTTGCCTTAAAGCTCAACTGAAATGGGAATAATCATTACCTGTGGAGCAAGTATAAGGAATGGCACCTCAACCCCAACTGGCATTCCGACTTGTCCCCCAGAATTCTTAGAAAGCCAATGGCAAGAGAGAACTGGCACGACTCCCACAAGGGGGGACCCATTGGAAGATGGACTAAAGCACTGGGCTGCCCACTGAGCATCTCTGCTTGGAGTTGGGTGAGTACTTCATGACACTGCGGCGTCACCTGAGCACGTCCCCTTGGTCGAGGGCAAGCAAGATGGCAGACGCTTGGAACTCGGCTTCCCTCCTGCTTGACTTGCCCTCGCTGGCCAGATCCAAGTACATCTCCTTCAGAGCAAAAAGGCATTTGGTGATTTGGGCCTTGTTGGTGGGAGCATCAAAGGAGGAGATGGGCTCCTCGCACAGGTGGTGGGCACAGTGAATGTGGAAACGAGCACATTTCTCCATCAGGGACACTGTCTGCGGGTCATGGAGGTGTTGCTGGAGAATGTCCTAGAGAGACAGAAAAGCATTTAGGAATTTTTTTTTTAAAAAAAGCTGCTTCTCATTCCTCATAAACAAACTCCTTACAGTGAATTCCTTGAGGAAGCGGTTTGATTCCTTTCATGAAATCTCAGAGGAGGAAAGGTCCACAGTTACTATCTAGGCTAATCCATTCCCCCAAAACAATCTTTTTCTACGCTCACCGGGAGGTAACCAGCCAACCTTTGCTTTGGGGGATCTCCAGCCCACTCAGGGACACCTCTCATCATTGGAAAGTTGGTTTTGCTTTGGTTTTTCCTCAACATCAAACCTAAACGTTGTTGCTGGTTTTGCCCTCTAGGACTGAGAAGAACAAGGCTAATCTTTCCTCTATAAGATAGCTCCTCAAATACTCAAGCCCAGCACCCCCAGTTCTGTCCCCCAGGCTTCAGAAGTATCTCGGCTTCTTCTTCCTGGTAGCCATGCCCTGTTCCCTCTCCAGATTATCATGCAAGGCTGAGGGCCAGCATAGAAGAAAGCACAGGGGGGTGTGGGATCACCCTTTGCTCCCAGGTCATTCCCACTACCAGAGGCAGAGCATACCTTCCTTATCCCACGGGTCCTGCTCCACACAAAGCTGTACCAGTCCTGGTAATTCCTCTCTTCTTGGTCCAGGATATGGGTGACAAGATAACCCATGGTCATATTCAGTACAGCCAAGGGCCTGAGGTCATGGGGCAGAAGTTCCTCCAGGCCAGCAGAGGACCTGCTGCATTCCTTAATTGCTGCTGGGTGGTCTACCTGAGGAAAAGAACACCAGGTGTGAGCTCAGGTCCCAGGGTGGGGGTGTGGGGGATCATGACTGGCCAGTCGAGGCTATGGGGTAGTCACAGAATCGTTCCATTTGAGAGCTGGGAGCTCAACAGCTCCCAATGGAGTCTTAAAAATACCCCCAGAACTGATCAATAAAGTACTTCCTATGGTCCAGGAAGACATGAAAAAGCCATCGCTGACCTCAAAGAGCTTATATTCTAATGCAACTCCAATGGAAAAAAGTCCTCCAAAATGTCCATCCCCCTGCCCAGGGAGACTATGTCATTGTTTGGACAGGTCTGTAGTCTCCCCCACAGTGATCTTCCTGTTTATGCCCTCCCCTCTATCCTCCAGGGAGAGTGTGTATGTGTGTGTGGTGAATATGTTGAGATGCACATGTGTCTGCATTTACAAATGTGTCTACATGCTTATACGTGCACATACATACATATGGCCTAGCCTTTTAGAACCCAAAGTCATGCCCAGGCAATAATGAGGCATCAGGGAAACACATCAGGGAGCAGAACTTTAACGTGACCAATATGTCCTATGAGTGATTAAGTAAAGAATAAGTCTTCAGGGAAGCAAAAATTGTCACACACATACAAGAGTTTCAGAGAGGAATTTATCATTTGGTTGAAATTTACTCCCATATTCACAAGCACAAGAATTGCCAGTTATATTCACTTTGCCCATAAGCTTTGTAGACCTTAGACTACCTCCCATCATCATCATCCTCAGTCATCTCCTCCATCAGATAAACACCATTAGTACTTGTAGCAGCTGAAAGAAACCCACAAGATAAAAGAGCAGAGTCATCTCCCCCCATGGAAGCAATGGTACCTTGTCAGTTCCTGGGAGCATCTCAGAAGGGCTGAGCTGGCTCTGGATCTCCCTTGGGTAGCGTTCCTTCTCAGGACATATGTCCGGACATGTGCCTGTAAGAGCTTCGGCTTTTTCCAGGGCCACTATCCTTTTTTGATCTGGGAAGCCAACCAGGAGAGGGACTTGGTTACCAAGAACAAGAAGGCAGTGTGTTGGAAGGGAAAAATCAGTGTGCCTGAAGTGAGAGGACTTAAGTTCCCATCTTGGCTAGTCACCTTGAAAAACATAAAACATTGAACCTTTCTGAGCCTCAGTTTCATTTTCTGTGAACAAATGAAAAGATAAAGTGCAGGTTTACTCTAAGGAATTTTTGCATTCTCATCCCAGAAAGCATCACAAAAAAGAAAGGAAACAAGTCTCCCCTGACCTACTCTTGGCGAATCCATGTTGGCACCATCACTGTTTCCCCTTCTTAGGGCTGGCCAACCAACCCTCTGTTGGTATTGGATTGAATATAGAACTTGACATTAAACTCAACTTGCAGCCACTGCTCTGAATTCTGCCTTCACTGACCAAGCTGAACACATCTAGTGTCTCTTTCATGTAAGAGCTGTTCAGGTAGTTGAAAGTTACTGTCCCCTGCCTGCCCTATTCTTATCTTCTCTCTGTGAAACATTCCCCAGATTAGAGTTCCAACTGATTCAAACACGGCATGATCTTAGGGCCATTTTCCATCTGGACTTCCTCCTGTGGGATGGACTCCAATTTGTCAATGTCTTCTCTAAAATATGCTGCCCAGAACTTTACCCCAAAATTTAGGAACAGATGTGGTCCTTGCATATATGTGGTCACACATCCGGTCACTGCCTCTCTCCCTAGATGGCTGGGAATTCTGTCTAGTTAGTGTATATCACGGCAAAATGGGAAGTAGGATCCAGGAACCCATGGTGTTGGTCTTGGTTTGGCCAGCAGTCCCCTATGTGATGAGGCCATGTCACTTAACCCAGGCTCAGAGCCTGGCTTTGCCACTTGTTATTTGTGTGACCCTGGAGAAATCATTTCACTTCTCTGAACCACACAATTCCTCATCTACGAACTCTGGGAACTGTGAGGTGCATTTGAAGCGTTTCCTCGCTCTATGATATCATTATTTTACAAACAAATGTCGGCTGAATGCTGAGGGTGAGAAGGTGCCATCAGGAATCATCAAGAGATCACCAAAAAATACACAATGAAAACCAGTCAGAAATATACTAGCCCACCTCCAGCCCTTTGGCCAATCACAGCAAAGGGTAAATTGGTTTCATTGAATTTGAAGTTGGAAGGAATCTTAGAGATTGTTTTTCAGTCTAACCTTTCATTCACGAAAAGTTGAACCCAAAACAATTAGTGACTTGTCCAAGGTCACATAGGCATGGATGAGAGTAAATCTCTCATGGCTTCTGGGCCAGAGCTCTCTCTATTATATTAGTTACTTACGGGTTCATAAAGGAAGCAGGGAAGGTATATCAGTCTCCCTGTCTGTAAAATGAGGATAATAACTTTTACCTCCCAGAACCGCTGAGAGGATCAGTCAATCAGTCACAAGCATTTATGAAGTTTCTACTCTGTTTCCAGCCTGTGCTGGGCACTGGGGGAGCAAAGGAGGGTAAACAACCATCCCTGTTCTCAAGGAGCTCTCTGTTGGATGAGAGAGACAACATGCAAATGCACATGCACAAAGACAACATGGACAGGATGAGCTGGAGATAAGCAAGCCAGGGAAGACATTCAGTATGAGGATTGAGAAGGGCTTGGGTGGGTGGGGGATTTTAGGTGGGGCTTGAAGGAAGCTGGTGAAGCCAGGAGACAGAGATGAAGAGGGAGAGCATTCCAGGCAGAGGGCACAGCCTGAGAAAACACCCCGAGTCTGGAGATGGAGTGTTCCGTGAGAAACAGCGGGGAGGTCTGTGACAGTGGATCAAAGATCATATGGGGCAAGGTGTAAGAAGCTAGAAAGGGGAGCAGACCCCAGATTGTACACTGGACCCTGCAGGTGATGGGGCGCCACTGGAGTTTACCAAACAGACCTGGAGGATCAGCTGGAAGAGTGGGGAGAAGTTTGAGGCAGTCAGAGCCAGCAGCGGGCGACTGCAGGGGGCGGGAGGGATGAGGGCTTGAACCAGGACAGTGGTGCTAGCAAAAGAGGGGAGGGGAGCTATTGGAGTGACATTAGAAGGTAAAGTCACTGAGCTTGGCAGTGGATTCTATATAGGGGGTGAGAAGGAGTGAGGCAGCCAGGATGACACCTAGGTTACAAGCCTGAGGGACTGGGAGGAGGGGGGTGGCCTCAAGAGTAAGAGGGAGCATTTGGGGGACGGACAACGAGCTGTTTTGGACTTGGCGAGTTTAAAATGTCAACAGGACATTTAATTTGAGATGTCTAATGGGCCACTGGAGCCATGAGAATGTCCAATGTCAGTGGAAAGGTTAGAGCTGGATAATGAGATCTGATAATCACCCACAAAGAGATGATAATTCAGTCATGAGAGCCAATGAGCTCATCAAGTATAGTAGTACAGAGGGAGGAGAAGAAGGTCCAGCCCATGAGCAAGCAGGCGTGACCAGGATGAAGATTAGCTGAGATTATGGAGCATGAAGTTTTAGTGGCTCCAGTCGGCAGCTCTCTGATTTTCACCAGCTTCATTCAGCAGCACATGGGTAGAGGTAAAGACAGTGGATGGTGGGAGCTATATAAGGCTGAGGCTTGGCAGGGCATGATCAGCAATAGGATAAGAGAGTAAGGGACCCAAGAGAAGAGGACAGTGAGGGATTGGACTGGGTCTTCAAGGAGTCAAGATGGAGAAGTGAGGGGGGAAAGAAAGGGGAGTAGGGAGATGGCCTGGGAAAGAACCGAAGAGTCAAGGGACTGGAGGTCATGGTGAAGATGAAGAACAGGGGTTGGGGTTACAGGTTGGGGAAAGACAGAATGCTAATGGATTGAGATCAAATAAGGCTGTTTCAGACCACAGAAGTGGTATATTTGTGGGTGATGGGAAGATCAAGGTTTGGCCATGGAGTGTGGCTGAGGTAGGGTGGAGGAGTGGTCATGGCAGAGTAAGATGGACCACGGATCAAATGAGCTAACACAGGTAAAGTGCTCTACAGACCTCGGAGCTCTAGAGAAATGCTTACTGTCATTCTTAGGTTCTCTCTCCCTTCTTCTACCACTCCTAGTGAGCTTTCTGGTAAGATAGAAAAGTCCTCGTTTTCTAGTTATCAGGACAGTAATAGGCACCATTTTGACTGCCACATGGAACCAGTCAATGTCCTCACTAATAACGCTGTCAAATGTTCCTTGAGATTTCTTTTTGCAACATCCTGGAGGCTTCCGATGGCCAAAAGACAGACAGGAGATTCTGTTTTGATGATGTTGGGTTTTATTTCTTTAGTCCACTGCCCCAAATCTATCTCTTGGCTGAAGCTTGAAATTGTGGTATTTGGGGTTTGTGGGAGGGGCAGAATTCTTTAATTAAGTAAACTGAAAATTAAGGAGTTCACAATGGGGTGGGGTGGATCTGGAACCTGAAAGGAAGTGGGCTGGGATATTGACTAGTTGGTTGACCTTGGGCAAGCCAATGAAATTCCCTTTGGGATGATATTATCTAGCTACAATCCCCTGCACCCCCCAGGGTCCTTGTCACAGTCTACCCTCTAATCATTATCTTACACTTTGCTCCTCTATTCAGCCCTTCCTCAGCAAAGTCATTTCATCTCTTGACTTCTTGCATTTTCACTGGTTCTCAGCTGAAATTCTCTCCCCCTTCATCTCCATCCCCTGGCCTCCCTGGCTTTAATCCCAGCTGAAAGCCCACCTTCTACAAGGAGACTTTCCTGATCCCCCCATTTTCCCTCTGAGTACCCCCAGTTTATCCTGTCTGTATCTTATTTGTACGTAGCTGATTGCATTAGACTGTGAGGTCCTCGCGAGCACAGATTTTCAATTGCCTTTGTGTGTGCATCCCACACTGTTCCAGACACACACAAAGACAATCAGACCTCTGCTCTTGCATTATGCATGAATGCGTCACTCCTACCTTCATAAACTCTGGCATTGCCTTATCTGACACAGGCGTTCAATCAGTCCTGGTTGACTTGATGCTCAGATGGGACAATGTGGCCTAAGTGCTTTGTACACTTTAAAGGGCCCTCGAGGTATAAGATATTATTATCAGTGTTATTATTGTTGTTGAGGCTTTCAACAAAACTCATAGCCCCAAATTCTGCCACATGACAATGTCAGAGGATTCCCAACTTCAGATGGGAAAGGCCTCTAGAAGAGGTCACCCAGCCCTGCTCAGAAAGCCCATTACTTTCTTGGGGCCAGGATGGAGCAGATGAGCTGGGTACCACCAGGGAGCTGGGAGCTACCACAGAGTCAGGGGCCACCACTGAGTCTGAAGGCCACCAGGAAGCTGGGGGCCACCAGGGAGCCAGGGGGGCCAGAGAGGAGCCAAGGGCCACCAGGGAACTAAGGGCTGGAGAGGAGCCAGGGGCCACCGGGGAGCCAGAGGTTACCGCACAGTCGGGGGGCCGCCACTGAGCCTGAAGGCCACCAGGAAGCTGGGGGCCACCAGGAAGCCAGGGGGCCACCAGGGAGCTGGGGGCTGGAGGGAGCCAGGGGTGGTCACCAGGGAGCCAGGGGCCATCAGGGAGCCAGAGGCCTGCAAGATCCTGACTGCCTCCCTCTGCTTTGGGGAAAGGCCAGATGGGCAGCTCACCTTCTTGAAGGAGCCTGTCCCCTCTGCTCAAGGATGCCATATTTTTCTTCTGAGCTGCTGAAGGAAGAGCTGCAGAGAGAAGGGACCATGAGGTTCATGGCTGCCTCTGCCCTGCAGGCTGGGGATGCCAGAAGCCTGAGAGCCTGGGTCATGTCAGCTTCTGTGCCTCCAGGGACTTAACCTGCAACTCCCCTCAGAGGACCTCTCCCACCCTCATTGTGAACCTGTTCATAGCAGTTAATGGCGGTGAAACATTACATACGGGATCATACTTGATCCTTACAAAATTCCCTTACTGCAGAGCATCTCTGTGGCTTCGAAGACCATACGTCTCTTTTGCTGACCACCCCTGCCTGCCATCTCTCCATCAGAATGGAAGCTCCTGGAGGGCAGGGATGGCCGTGTTAGTCTTGAGGCACTGACGGTGTGAATACTGCATGCATGAGGACATGGAGGCTCAGCGTAGCCCCCTTACAAGTAGCTGGCTAACGTCCTCAGATACACAATCAGTAAATGCCGGAGGTGACACGAGAGCCTCTTGCCTCCAGGTGCCCCTAGAATGCACCATGTTCAGGAAGGGATGTCCAAGAAGCTCTCCCAACACTGCTCACTGGTCTCGCAGCCTGAGGCCAGTCACTTCCTTTCTTGAGGGATGTTTCCTCTTGCCTAAAATGTGAAGGATCAGGCCAATACAGGGGTTCTTAACCTGCAGTCTGGGAACTTGTTTTTAAAAATATTTTGCTAACCCTATTTCAATATGATCAGTTTCCTCTGTGACCCAATGGCATTTTATTCACTTAAAAACATGATTCCTAGAAACCCTGGTGGGAGTGGGGTGGGAGGTTGGGCTCATTGTCTTCCCCAGAATGCTACTGAAGAGCTCTGGGTCACACAAGATCTGGAAGCCAGCCCCGGATGAGGTGACTCAAGTTCTCAATCTGATGACCATAGGTGGAACAGAGTGGGACAGTAAAAGTGCTCTTTGGTGTCAGGAAGACCTAGGTTCCAATCTAGCTCAGACACTTAGTAGGGGTGAGTCAGGGCAAGTCCCTTAACATCTCCAAGCCTCAGTTTCTCCATAAATAAAATAGGGATGACATCTCTCAGGACTGTTGTGAAGATCCAACCGGACTAAATGTGCAGTGTTTTTCAAAGATTAAAGGACTATGGAAATGTGAGTTATTATCTTTATCTCATCTTTTCAATGAGCAATGAAATAATAATTACAATATCATCTGAAAACAATCACAGGAAACCACTTGCTTTCTCACAGTGCCAAGGCCAGCTCTGGCTGGAACAGAATTCCCCATAGCAGCATCCCCATCCCTCCACCACCAGCCTGTGCTTGCTCATAATAACTGACTTAAACCGTACATATTATTATTTCCACAGAAGCCACAAAACGGTTTAATCACAAATAGGAACTACACCCGGATCCTTGATCAGTGAAGCAGCTTAAGTTCATCCCTCGCTGAGATACAGCCCTCTGGTGGCAACACAAAGCAGAGGAATGGGAGGAAGGGGTGGAAAGAGAGGAGTGAAAAAGAAAAAGGAGGACCTAAGAAAGGGAGGAAAAGTCAGCAAGTCACAGAAGAGGAAGGGCCAGTGAGAGCCACTGGGGGGCAGTGGAAAGATATAGAGTCAGACATCACAGATGTCAGAGGCCATCTGGTCCAGCCATTTTACAGATTAAGAAACTGAGTCACAGGGAGATTAAGATTAAGTGATTTTGCCAAAGGGCATTCAGGAAGTGAGAGATGTAAAATTTGAACCCAAGCCCCTAATCCTAAATTTAACGCTCTTCCTACAGAACCATGACTCCTCTCAGAGTACCTGGGTTCAAACCCTACTTCTGGCATTTCCCACCTGTGTGACCTTTGGCAATGGCTCTAACGGCTCTGGACTTTTTGCTTCCTCGTCTAGCTCTCTAATTCTGATTCTAAATAAGATTAATTGTAGGACCAGGGAAAGGACCAGGTCTGGGAAGGGGCTGAACCTCCGTGGGGACCTAGGACCTCTCACACATACCATGCCCTTGGAAGAAACTGCCCCTCCCCCTCCCAATGTAAGGGGAGCCATTAGGGATAGTGGTGCAAGCATCTCGCCATCTTTTTATGAAGAGTCTCCCTTAGAAAGTACTCTGCCCTCCCTCCCATTCTCCTAGTGGCTCCTGCAATGTCTCCAAGAATCCCTCTTGGGCTGTGGAATTCCTCCCACCGCAATGAAAAAAGAAGAATCTCCCAGTATTTATGCCTTGAATGGCCCCAGGCCTGAATAATGCCCATTGCTTGCTGATATATCACTGCCCTTTCCTTTCTAGGATTCTCTTACCTCCTCTGAGATATTTGGGGAGTAGAAGAAAGCAGCTGATCCACGGGAAGGAATGCTGTCAGGGTGCTCCTCCACATGCCGGCACTGAGCAGGCCCTGCCTGCCCAGCATGGGGGACAAAGTCCCAGACTGAGGCTATTTCAGCATAAGTAATGACGAATGTGACAAGTGATGGAAATCACCTAGAGTGAAGTCACCAGAATCAACAACTCCTGAGATTATCTAGAGGCAGCAACACTAACCACTTCAGATAACAGGAGGAAAGTGGCCACTATCCAGTGACATTTATCACTGGCATATGCCAAAGGGTGTGTCTGCTTCCCATTAAAAGGCTCTCCTTCGCTGCCACCAGTTCCTAGGGAAGCCCCTACAGCCTGGGTATCCTTCAATTCCAGGCTACTTGTCCAAATGGAGGAGCTGCTACAGGAGCGTAGCAGGGAACCTGCAGCTCCGAGGCCAAGCCACCAGGCATCTCCCTGGTCCTCCTGATCCAGAACTCTGGCATTCAAAGGAAAACACAGGAACTCTGGGCCCCTGGAGCATTCCAATTGAGCTGAACCACGGTGGGGGGGGGGGAGGAGGAAAGTCTAAGACAAAGAAGGCCATATGGATGATGGGCTGGGGGGAGGGGGGAGAAAGAGCCTGGAAAAACAGGTAAGATTGTCTTCTGGCTTAAAGTCGGCACCTTTTCTACAACGTGATGCTCGAAGAGGCGTACAAGTATTGGGATACAGACCTGGTGAAATCATCTACTTTCCAACACATTGTCAACCCCCAGGTGCCACCTGTTCCTTGACAGCCAACGTGTCCTGAGGTGACCTCAGGAGCCCATGGCTTTTAAGGGCTGTGGACACTTATAGCAGTTGGTACGGTCCAAATCTGGCTCCAGAACACTGCAGGATGGCAGCAGGACCATGGAGGAGGCCGTGGGAGAGCTTTCTTCCATGGTTAAGGATACATGTTAGGATAAAAGCGGTCACTCTCTTTACTCTAAGAGATGGCCTTTCCAGTAGGATTAGTAATGATAATTTAACATGGGAATGTAAGTTGGGCCCAAGGATCTAGGACTCTTCACCATGGGGCCCCTCCACCCTGGACCCAGGCAGTCACAGACTGGATCCAGTCCTGGGGGAACCTAATCACCTCAAAGAAGGGTCAGGCTTCTTTCCTCACATGTTTTGGCCCTTTATACCCCATCCCTCGAGTCTGGGGTAAAATGAAAATTTAAGCATGGGCTCATGAATAGGGTCAGTCAGCCAGTTGAAAAATGCTCGCTTATTAACCACTTACTATGTGCTCATTGCTGAGGAAACAAAGAAAGGCAAAAACATGGCCCCTTTGGCATAATTCTGAGGGGGGAGGGGAAAGAAGAAAGGTTCTATTTCCATCAGTGACTATGATATAAAAACCAGCAAGGATCAGTCAAACTTTTTTCTAACAAACTGCTTCTCCCTCCTTCCCAGCACTGTCCTCAACGCATAGAGCACATGCAGAATAAAGCCCGTTTAACAAAGGGCTGCGAGAGACCTTGGACACCATCTCCTCTGGAGGTCTATAAATGAGAAGTCGCTTGCCCGAGGTGACATAGTTAATTACGCAGTAGCAGAGCTGATATCCCAACTCAGCCATCCATCATGCCCATTCACCCTGAGGACCACCGGACCTTTCAGAGTATTAACTCAGATCTGGAAGAGATCCAAGATGCCATCAAATCCAACTACCTGATTTTATGTATAAGTAAACTGAGGCCAAGAGAGGGTAAGTGACTTGTCCACTGTTACACAGCTACTAAGTGTCTGAGATAGGATTTAAACACAGGTTTTCTGGACTCCAAGTCTGTTTTCCTACTGACTGTACCCCCCAGTCACCTCTTTCCATCCCAAAAGGAGAGGGAGCCAGAGCCTCCTATGTGTGATATTGTTGTTACTGTTCAATCATTCAATTGTGACCAACTCTTCATGACCCCATATGAGGTTTCCTTGGAAAAGACACTGGAGTGGTTTGCCATTTCCTTCTCCAGTGGAGGAAGGCAATAGGTTAAGTGACTTGCCCAGGGTCATGCAGCTAATGAGCGTCTGAGGTCAGATATGAACTCGTGTCTTCCTGACTCCTGGCCCATCACCCTATCCACTGAGCCATCTAACTGCCCCTATATGTGTTGTCTCCCTCCATTGGAGTGTGAGCTCCCTGAAGGCAGGCTACCCTTCTCTTTGTGCCTGTAGGAGCTGGCATATTGTGTTTTTCCATTTTCATCATTGCCTCTATTCTATGAGGAAAACAAAAGCGTAGCTCAAATGACATGCAAAATACATGGAAAGCATATGCCAAGTACCAAGGAAAGGAGGAAAGACTGCTTCAGGACCACAGCCCTTGAGAACAGCACCTAGGCCTGAGATCTGCTCACAACTGGCCCAACTGACCCCTGGCCAAAGAACCACAGCTTTGGACCTTCTGTGCCTGGTAGATGTCTGTGGCTTAGGACTGGCCAGGGACCAGGCCAATGCTTCAAGCCATCCAGATCCAGGCCTCTCTCTTCCTTTTTCTGCCCAGGGAGGACACAGTGACGTTCTTCTGATTTCCACCAGGGGGCAGGGCAGGATAAGGGAAAATGCCAGCTTCCAGGAACCAGCCAGGAATCCACACCAGGGAGAGTGAAGCAGTCCATGAGAGTTTGGGCTGGGTTTGTGCTATCAGAAAATAAGGTAGAAAGCAGAAAGCCAAGCTTCCAGGGGAGAACTTCAGGGTCTTCCAAGAGCCCAAGTTAATAGTGCTGTGAAAACCAGTAGAGCCAAGAGGGGGTCAGAGGCATCATGGGGAAGCCAGTGTGAAGCCCCAGGATTTCATGGAGGGCTTTGAAGCCAGAGTTTGCATTGTATGCAAGAGGTGATGGGGAGTCACAGAAGCTTCTTGAGATGTGGAATGACATGGTCAGAACTGCACTTCAAAATATCAGTCTGGCAGCTGAGAAGAAAATGGACTGGAGAAGGGAGAAACCATGTCAGGGAAGCCACTGGGAGGCTCTTGGAGAAGTCCAGGTGAGAGGTGCTGAAGGAAGGCATTTCTTAGGGTGACTGACGGGCAGAAGCAACATAGAGCAATAGATAATGCATAAGAGGTGCTTTGTAAACCTGAAAAAGTAAAACATCACTGCCAGCTATTACCGCTGATTGTCCAGTGGGTACTGCCAGATTTGGAATCAGGAGATGGCTGGGCTTTAAATCCACTTCTGACACCTACTTGTTTTGTACCTGGAACCAATCACTTCACCTCTTAGCCTCAGTTTCCTCCATTTAAAATGGAAGTAGTAACTTATCGTAACCATGAATCAGGATTTTTGTGGGGCTCAAATAAGATAACATAAATAAAATATCATGAGATGTTTTATGCAAATGTTCTATGTTAATGCCAATTATTATATATCAAAGTGTCAGAAGACCACAGACTACCAGGAGCTGACTTAGACCTGTAGCATAGGGAAAGAAATAAGGTCAGGGTGATTTAGGGATAAGTGAAGAGAACAGAAGCCATTAAAAACTGTCCTCTCATCATCTTCAAGGGCCTCCTCCTTCTTCCCACTCCTACTGCCTTCAGCTAAAATCCCCAAAGACATCCCTAACCAACACCATTAGAGTAAAAAAAAAATCACTTTAACAAAAAGGTTGATTTGGCCTCTTGTCTCAATTAGTGTCCAAGTTAGGACACTTCCAAGAAGGACCTTCTTACTGCTCCTCAACAGGAGGATTCTGTACCTCACTCTTTGCTCCAGATAAACTGGCCCATTTGCTGTTCTCAGTACATGACCTTCCACATCCTGTCCCCAAACCTTGGTACATGCTGTCCCCTGTGGCTGGAATGCTTGACTTCCTTACCTCTGGCTTACACAGCCCCCAGCTTGCTCCTTGACCTCCATCGGCAGGCCACTCTACTCTGCTCCCACTTCTCTTATTGCTACAACTGCTGCTGCCTTTGCTGCCCATCTAGCCATGGAGGATGGCCATAAGTCCAACCAGCCCAGCCAGCAAAAGCTGCAGGCACTGAAGGACAGTACCAATGGCTGCCTTCAGCTCTATCCCGGCCACCATGGCAGCAGAGATCATGGCAAGGCTCTGCTTCCTCACACCCTCAGGGACCTCAGCAATGAGCACTTTGTACACTCCCTTCCTCTGTGCCGTCTGGGTCAAGGTGGTTGCAGTTGAAGATTAGCTCTATTTTAGATAGCCACTCAATCCCAAGATAAACCTCTATGGGTCAGGAGACTGGGGCAATTTAAGGGATCGTGTAGACTGGCAAATACTTGAATAAAGCCAGCTACATGTCCATTGCATGCTGGGTGATAGGGAGCCATGCAAAGGCTCTGTGTGGGAGGCCGTAGCTTTTGCATGGGTACCCTGGTTGCCATCCTTGGAATCAACCAGCTGAGCCACAGTGACCCTGCTCCCTTATAGTATCAAGTAGAATATTACAGAAACATTTTGAATCCTTTAGGTAGAATGCAACCATGGTAGATGGACACAGTGTGAAGGAACTCTGAAAGTCCAGGCCAAGCATCAGCTAGTGGTTGTCATTGTAAAGATGTTCGAAGGCAGAAGAAGCACAGATGCAGAAGATAAGGAATCCTGGCACGAGAAACTCCTTCCCCAAATCATGGGAAGAACAAATCATCAAGGGTACTTCCAGCCAGATCCCAAGAAGAAGATTCTAGCAGCCATCCCCAAAGAGGATGTCCCTGTGATTAACATCACCAGCTTCCAGATAATATCTGCCATAAGTTACAAACCTGGAGACAAGCCAGTCATCTACAAAGCCCAGGTCCTGGCACTGGCTAAATTGGGGCACACCAGTGACCATGTGATTACTCAGAATGGAGTCACCAAGAATCTCACCTTTTCAGAACTCTCCAGGAAGCAGCACTAGAGTTGCTTCATTGAAGGTTCCTAGGCAGAACAGAACATGATGAGCTCCACCATGGGGTGCACCATACAGGACGAGGCCAGGACTTTCCACAGCCCATTTGCTAGCTTCTATAAATGGTCCTTTGACCAGATCCATTTGGCATCAATCTCTGGGAGCAATACCAACCTCTGTAGCTCACACTGTGAAGTGTTCATTGGTGAAGATGGCCCTCAGATGGCCCTCAAAGATCTCTCTTCATTCTGGGACATTCTCAATGGAATAGTCTTTTACCCAAATGAAGTAGTGGAGTTAGCTACCAACATGAAGGGCATCTGTTTCATAAGGACTAGCCACCCAGAGAATAGAGTCATTTATAATAACACTAAAAGTTTCCAGGTTGGCAGGGCTAAGGTGGTCCTACAGAGCAAGGTTGACACTATGACTGTGATTGGTGCTGGAATGACCCTCCATGACCCCTGGCCCAGGCCTAAGATGCCTGCCAACCATGCCAGACCAAAGCAAGTGTAGGAAGGAGAGAGGAACATCCCTTTAACTTTAAATACCTTTACTACTGCACAGAGGGTTGATTAAATTTAGAAGGAAATTTATTTTTTATAGGGTGCCACATCCTATCATTTCCTTCCAAATTCAGCCTACGTGTGGCCTCCTTTAGGAAGCCTGTTGGGCCCCTCCCCTTGCTCCAATTGCTACTGCCTTTCTCCAGTGGCTTATTGTGTCTATCCTAATTTTCTCTACATAGGTTCTCTTCCCTCACATTCCCCTCCTAGCCTGTAAGCTCCCTGGAAGCAGACACTCTTCCCTTTTTGTCTCTGACTTCCCAATGCCTGGCAAACAGTCAGCACTTAATAAATGCTTACTAACTGAATGATATGACTCAAAGAAAAGTTATTCATAAACATGTACCAAAGATTAGAATCGCAGAACTAGCACTGATTTTAAAGTTTTTATTTAATAACAATCACATATATTGGGTCTTTTTTGAAAATTGATCCCCTCAGTTGCTTCCTTTTGATGTGAAGGTGACCCTGGGTTCTCAGAGGCCATGACTGGCAAAGCCTAAGCTCTGGAATATCCCCTCAGCAGGGGAGGTTTGGAGGATGAGCCTGGTAGTGGCTACTCTGTGGTCTAAGGACCAGCTGAGGTTGACCCAGAGAAGGAAATTTTAACTAGAACATCTCTCAAGGAGCCTGCCCAAATCTCAGAGTAGAATGCAAGGTCCCTAAGGACAGGGGCTATTTCACTAGCACCCCAGAATAATGCTTGGCACCGAGTGGTATTTACTAAGTCCTTACTGAGTGATAAAGACAGAGAGAGCATTGATTACGTGCTTTTTCTGTGCCAGGCACTCCGTCTGCATAATGATAAGCATCTCACAGGTAAGGTACCCACAAGGGAGCTAAGTGGCTAAGGGGCTGGTGAGAAGGTGAAGAAGAAGTCCAGAAGGGGAGTCAGTGACATGAGCCTGTTTGGGACTCCTCCTGAAATAGTGGGCCTGGCCAAAGGATCACAGACCAAGAGACCAGGGCAGAGATGGCCAGTGAGGAGGTGAAGAAGTGGTCTAGAGAGTGGGTGAGTCGGGATTGAAGAGAACTCAGGTGGGGCCTTTCCTGGAGAACATCTGGGTGAGGGCATCATCGTCCTGGGGGACTGATTTGTGGGCTGTGTGGAGGAATAACCCTACAGATAGTCTAAGAGCTTTGAAGTCAAATAAGCGAAACAGAGGACTGTGATTTTGCTGACTTCTAAAAGCAAGCAAACAACACTTATTAAGCACTTACTGTGTTCTAGGCACTATGCTTAGCACTGGGGACAATGTTCAGTCATGTCAGTCATGTCTGACTTTTCATGGCTTCAATGGGGATTTCCTTGGCAAAGATATTAGAGAGTTTGGCCATTTCCTTCTCTAGCTCACTTTATTACAGATGAAGAAACTGAGGCACACAGGGTGAAGTGACTTGCCCAGGGTCAGAGAGCTAAGGCCTGAGGCCCGATTTGAATGCAGGAAGATGAGTCTCCCTGACTTCAGGTAGGCACTCTTATCTGCTCATGCATTGGTATCCAAAGAGGCAAAAACAGAAAACAAAGCAATCTTCCTCCCTGCCCTCAAGGAACTTACATGCTTACAGCCTAATGGGAGAGACGTGTAAAGAATATCACATACAACATAAATTCGGAGTAGATGAATGGTGTCCTTAGAGGAGATGGCATGAGAAGCCTTGGGGCCAAGTGTAGGCTAAAAACAGGAGAAGGTGCTTCCTATTCTATCACTAACTTACTGTGTGCCTTTGGCCAAGTCACCTAACTTTTCTGGGCATTGCTCTATGTGGGGGTTGAATCAAACAACCTCTACATTTCCTTCTAGCTCTAGAAACCTCTGGCTCTACCAGGACCAGGTGGGGTTTCTGCACCTCTTCAGAACTGTTTTGCCACACATCATGAAACATGCAGTGACTTCCAGGGGACAAAAAGACATCCTTGGTTTTATATTCATCACAAACAAATCCTGAATGCCTGGGCTGAATCTGAACCCTTGGAACTGGGAAGGTGACTTGAATCAGTGAGGCTGACTGTGTATTAAATTATAGAGCACTTAATTTGCTAACTCTCTGCAAGAGAAATGCCAGGTATGAGGGCCCGAATTATCGTTTGGCAATGTCATGTTTCTACTCACTTTGAAAATTCTCACCAAAGTGACATCAGAGAATCACAGACCTAGAATTGTATGCCTTTGTTATATATTATATACCTAGAATTCCATACCTTTGATGCTGCATGGAAGCTTGGGTGTTGTCTCATCCATCTTCTGCACTTTCTAGGTAAAAAAAAAACCAGATAAATAGAAATATAGATAGACAAATATATGTATATATACGTATATATATACATATATATTTTTTTATATGTGGGGAGAGAGAGAGACAGACAAACAGACAGACAGACAGACAGATTTTTCCTTTAGGGATATTTACTTCAAAAACATACCAAAAAACAAGTATAAACAATTCTTCCCAATAGCTGGGGAAGGTGGGTGCAGACTTACCACCACTTCTTTGCAAAGACAATCCCTGACCCCAAGGAGCTCACCTTCTGATGTGGGTAGATCATGTGTAAATAACCAAGTACATACAAGGTCCTCCTGATAGAAATGGTCTGTGAGGGAAAGCACTAGCAGCGGGGACTGGGGGCGGGGCACTCCGGAGGAAAGGCTTCCTGCAGCAGGTGGGAGCTGGAAGGCTCTGTGCCATGAACAGAATGACTAGGTGAGTGTTGCTGGATCGTAGACTGCAGGGGGGCAGCTGAAAGCAGGCAGAGCTGCTCGATTATTATTCTGCTTCTGACTGACGGTGTGGGCCACGCGTACACTTGCCGACGGTACCTGCATTCTACCACCTACAGAAAACCAGGTTGTCCTTTCATTCCTCAGTTCAGTTAAGCGGTAGAGTGCAGTCTACATTTTGGCCACAAGAGGGCACCAATCAACGGCTTCATCGGAGATCAGCTAGTGTGGATGCTAGGGCTTTTCCAAATGGCTGCAGTTACACCCACTGCTCAGCAGTGGGTGCTCACGGGTAAGTTTTTTACCGATCAAAATAAATACAGCCTAATTTAGAGGAAACACAGTGATTGGTGGAATCAGGAAAGGTCACTCGCAGGAGATGGCACTTGAGCTGAAGTTCAGAGGGAGTTCGGTGAGAAAGGAAAGCATCGCAGCATGGAGAGGCTGGCTGAGGGAGATGGGACGCGTTGACCATGACTAACCTCAGGCAGGATGGAAAGAAGGGTCCTGGGAAGAGGAGAGGGGGGATCTGTGTGGCCAGAGACCAGAGCTCTCCCTGCATGCCAAAGAAAGGAGCTGCCGCTTTGTTCTGGGGCTCCGAGGGAGTGCTTGAACCTTCTGGAGGAGGTGACTGAGGCAGCCTGGGGCCCTTCGGCTGCATTGTTTCTCTTTCCTTTTCGTCTTCACACCCACGCGCCCTGTGTTGGTCCGTGTCATTGTAGGCTTTTGTCTTCTCCAGAGTCCAGTGTCTTCCTCCTCATGGTGCCCTTGAAAGGCCCATCCCAGGAAGCAGCTCTCCACACGTGCGGCATTAAAGAAAGAGCGCTTCTTGGCTGGCACTGTCCTCTAGGTGCTTTTACCATGTAGGCTAGAGTAGGGCAGAGAGAGATTCTGAAAGGGGACATTTCCAAGGGGGGCAGGAGGTTCTCTGTTGAATTTGTAGGACAGGAGGGACAAAAGTCACCCAAGGTGGGGAAGCATGGACGGGTTGCAATCTGCACTATTGGATGGAATAGCCAAGCGGATGAGATCAAAGAACCGTTGGAGTCTTTGCATAGTTCAATGTCTTTTGTTATCATTTTGTTTAGACTGCCACAGCCCCCTTTGGTAAGCTTAGAGAAGAGAGACTCCCTTTCAACTTTCTGGACTTCTGCCAATTTTCTTGTCTACTTTAACAAAGCAGAAAAAATTTCCAAACTGCTTCTTAAAAACAAGTTGCAATGGGTACAGCATATCACGTTGGGACAGACTGGATAGCGAGCCAGACCTCAGCTCCAGAAAGACCCTGCGTTCAAGACCTACCTTGGACACCTACTGGATGCGGCACCCTACAGAAGTCACTTCACTTCATAGGGCTCTAAGAAACTCTCTAAGATCACATACGAATAAATTTCTAAGGCAAATGTAAGTTGAAGAAAAGATGTCAACTAACATTTATAGAAGGAGTTTCCTCATTCTGAACTTATCTCACTTAATGAATTCATAGGTTCAGTCCCTATCCCTATCTATTTTCCAAGGTTTAATTTCATGGCAAACAATGGAGACATTTACCAAGTTCTTTGAATAAATTAGGGATAAATGCCAGAACTCTGTTGAGTAACTATATAGGAAAATTTGAGGCACATGTTGGGAGATAGTGTGTATTTCAATTATTCTGGCTGTCACTTGGCAGTGTGGACTCATATTGGGCTTGAGGTCCACTAAGGCCCCTAGCTCTTCTTCAGTGGATCAGTTGTCTAGGCGCATCTCCCCAATCCTGTACTTGCGCAGTCGATTTTTGGTGCCCAAATAATCAGAGGAGAGAAAACAGAACGCTCCAGGAAATCCCATTAAATAATCTTACCTCACTCCTAAGGCAAAAAGAAATCATTCAGTCAAAGTTTACTGCAAGTGATAGAGAGAGAGGGAGGGAGAGAGAGAGAGAGAAGGGGAGGGGGAGAGAGAGAGAGAGAGAGAGAGAGAGAGAGAGAGAGAGAGAGAGAGAGAGAGAGAGAGAGAGAGAGAGAGAGAGAAAACCGAGAAAGGAAATGTGGTCCAGTGGGAAAGGTGCAGGGTTGAAGTCAGGAGGCCTGGGTTCAAATCTGATTTTGACACTCACCTTGGGTGAGTCATTTAACTTTTCTAGGGCTTATTTTTCATAAGTAAAAATGAAAGCTTCTGAGGCCCCTTCTGGATCTGCTTAGGTGGGGCATTTTGTCTGTTTGTTTTGTTTTTCTTTTCGGCCTCTTGCCTATGTGAGAGAAGTAGCTGATGAATCCTGAAGAAAAGTGAAATCAAGTTAACAATCCTGCAGGTTCTGCTGTGTCCCCAAACTCAGGACTGCTGAATACCTGCTTCATTACCTGTCTGGGCAAAGTCCAGCTCCCAGGAATGCTCATACCTACCTGGGCAAACATTTTCAGTATAGGAGGCGGATTAGGAGGGTGGACAATAATACTAGAGTTTGTACATGGAGAAAAGAAAGGATGGGGTCTAGAGTCCAAAGATCTGGGTTCAAATCCTGACTTTGCTAATTAAGTGACTTTGGACAAGTCACCTGGACCCTCTAGGCCTCAGTTTCCCATTCCTGATTTTGTTTTCAAAAAGACCTCTTTCCATTCAAAATCACTTAGGATGAAAACAGTGATGATGATGACGATGATGCTATGATGAAGATGTGAAGATTACCTAACATGATGGGGTCCACAGTAAGACATAGCATAAGCCTCGCTGGAAAAGAGAATCAGGAAGAAAAAAACAAGAGAGAGATCTTGTCTTAGTGCCAGCATCCCCAAGTAGCGAACATAACCTAGAACTAGTCACCGAAACTTTCAGGGCCTCAGGGGCTTTGTCTAAAATGGGGAAAACCAAACCTCGTTCCTGGAATGCTTTGGGCAGGACCCAATCATCGGTGGAGTGTGATCTGTCAAGGTCGTTTTGAGTGCCTAGATGTGTGATTCGGGCATGACTGAAACTATTCTCTTGTTTCAGGCAGAGCTCTCAAATTCCTGCTAGTGGTAGTAAAACAAAAAGGAAAGGCAGTGTGGTGTAGTGAATAGAGAGTCAGCTTCTACGTAGGGAAGACGTGGGTTCAAGTGCTCTGACTGTGTGATCCTGGGCAGGTCACTCTACTCCTCAGTGACTAGGCAATCCACAGCAGAACTTGCAGAGAAGGTGCCAGCTTGAATGGATGAGGTTTCTCACCTGGGTAGTTCCCATGCCATTAAAACCACAGATCTAATCTTTATCTTCTAAGATGTCCAGCAGGGATTCCTCCCTCACAGCAGGCAGATGTGTGCTGTAAAGACCAAGGAGCCGGCCAGCACACAGACCAACTCCTGGCCCACTGAGGAAAGACGTCACATCACTCTACAGATCACAAAATTCCCCAGTGGGGGGACTATGACAAAAGCTCACTCCATGAGACTGAAAGATCCTGGGTGGAACCCCAGCTTTGTCACTCATTGTCTAAATTTGGGCAAACCACTTACTCTCTCAGGGCCTCGCATTGCCTTTCTGGAAAATGGAAATCATAATAGCAATAGCTCAGAGGATTGTTTTCAGGATCCATTGAGGTAAGGTACATAAAGCATTTTACAAAGCTTAAGATATTACATAAATATTAGCTTATTATTTCATAAATGCTAGATTCCCACCTTTTCTGGACCTCAGTTTCCTCATCTGTAAAAGGCAACAGGTTGGAATACATGACCTTTAAAGTCCTTTCCAGCTTTAAGTTCTATGCTCCCATGATTTAAGTCATAGGGTAAAGACTAGAATTGGCAGAAACAGGTTAATTGGCCAACAATTACACCTGGCTGTTTGCCAGGAGCTGGCAGAAGTCATCCCCGAAGCCCTGGAGAGAGATCCCTTGGGCAGCTGTTGCCTCTACCCTAAAGGTTCTTTGGCCTCCAATATTGATTTTCCATCAAGGAGCTTAGAGGGCCCCTTCATCTCCCTTTCCTTAAATAGTCTGATTTAACAACTAAGGGAGATGGTAGATGTCAGCCGGTTGCCTTCCTCCATTGTCATCTGAGACCAAGGTCCCAGCAGCAGATGACTCGGTTTTCTATGCTTGGGCCTTATTTTTTTCAAAGGGACTTGAAAGTCTCTGATTAGAGACTCTCCTCATTTATCAATTCAGTGTCAAGAACCCCACCCTCCACCCCAAATTCTCTCTAACAGGAGGCCTTCTGCCTGAACACTTCCTTCCCATCGAGACAAGTGGCCAGATTGCATATGACCAAATGAAACACGATGTTTTTTCAAATAAGTTTTTATTGACATCTTTTAGTTTCACCAACATAGAGATTTCCTCTCGCCTCCTTCCCTCTTCCCTTCCCCAGAGAGCCACGGGTTATAACAAGCAGGCAACAAACATTGCTTATTACATGCCAAATACCACAGAGGGTTCTTTTTTTCTCCTTCAGGAATGAAGATGCAGGGGCAGCTAGGCGGCACAGTGGATAGAGCACCAGCCCTCAAGTCAGGAGGACCTGAGTTCAAATCCGGCCTCAGACCAAGCACTTGACACTTAGTAGCTGCATGACCCTGGGCAAGTCACTTAACTCCAATTGCCTAAAAGCAAAAAAAAAAAAAAGGAATGAAGATGCAGGGGCAGCTAGATGGCACAGTGGATAGAGCACTGGATTCAGGAGAACCTGAGTTCAAATCCTGCCTCAGACACATAACGCTTACTAGCTGTGTGACCCTGGGCAAGTCACTTAACCCTATTGCCTAGCCAAAGGGGAAAAAAAAAAGAAACAAAGAATGAAGATGCAACCTTCATTGTGGTTGTTGCTGCTGTCGTGTCAACCATTGTATCCATTTGGGGGAGAAGGTCTTGAGTTTAGATGCCCAAAGACTGAAACTTGTTCCTTACAACTCCTCAGGGAACTATGCCTCCACATTTGTCCCCTGCCTTTTGGGAAATGAGCTCTACACCTTAGAATTCTACTGGGATTTCCCTAGATTTCTTTCAATATATTTCTCATCTAGAGAGCTGGCAGCTGAGAAGGCCTTCAAAGACTCCTAGCCAGAAGCAACAGTCTTCACCTCGCTCCCCCTTCCTGCAGTAGATCTAAGACCCTACTGGGATAACAAGCCTAGACTTGCCTCGAAGGGGAAGAAGGCCCAGTGCCCCAGGCCTTCACCTTCCAACTGTTCCTGGCTCTCAGAGCTTGCTTGCTGTCTGGTTTTCTTACTGTTCTAATTGCTAGCTTGATCTGTGCCAGGGCCTTGTGGCCTAAGCTGTGGGTCTTTAGATCAGAAAACCTGGAGGCCAGAAAACCCTAGACTTACTTTTCCAAAATGGTTAGAAATGCTGCTTGGTGGAGTGTTTTCTCGTGAATCTGAGGTCCTTTTGAGCTCTACATCCTGTGATCCTGTGATCCTATGTTCTGGTTTGTTTGTGGATAATGGAGAAAGGCTAAAGGGGCAGGTTGGATTCAGGGGTGTGCTCAGCACCCTCATATCTTCCAACTGATCAGTATATGGTGAATCCAGTGCACGCCACACCAAGGCAGTCAGAAATCTAGGATTGGCAGGTCCCTCAGGGGTCCTGGAGTCCAAGCGTCTCACTTCACTGACATGAATTGGTCCAGGTTGTTTCAGTGACTTGTCCAAAGTCACATGGTCAGAGGAAGTACTGGGGCCAGAATGTAGGGCTTTGAGTATGACTTGAGGGGCCTCTGGAACGTGGGAATATTAATTAATACACACATATTAAACACTAGAAATACAAAGGCAAAAATGAGAGATCTGTCATCAAGGAGCTTACATTCTATTGAGATGGGGTAAATGTTCACAGATAAGTAAATAAAAATAATTGTGGGAGGGGATAATGAGGTCTAGAGGTTTAGGGGTAATGGAACCCCAAAATCATGACACATGGGTCCTGTCCGAAAGGATTCGACCCAAGCTTTCCTTCAGCCAAAGATAAGGTTTATTAAAGATCTGCCATGTTAGCTAGACTTTCAAGGAATCTGAGTATCTGTGAGCTATTGGCTAGATTGTAAAAATCTGAGCAGTGGCTAGATTATAAGAATCCGAGCAAATTAATGGAGATGAGATGGACCTTAAATACAGAAAGACTATAGGAGAGATCTAGGAGTGGCCAAGTATGAGGTAATAGAACTCCAGGGGTGGCCAAGGGAGAATGGAGCCTAGATAGGATTAAGGGTGAGAAGGGGGGGGCATAGGGAGGTCTAGGCTAGGTTAAGGGTAAGAGATCCGGCATAGCCACAATGAAAGGCCAGTTGATGGGATTATAGCCTCAGAGGACACCAGAGATTTGGCCATGTGGGAAAGTCCAGGGTTTTTCCTTTTTGGGGTCTAGATCCCATCCTCATCAGGGACACCAACAACTTGGGGGGCAGGGGAATAGAATGAAGAAAGGCCTTCTATAGCAACTGGCATTTGAGCTGAGTCTTGAAGGGAGTTAGAAGCTCCCAGTAGTGACAAGGAAGGAGGGCACCCAAGGTAGGGGGACACACTATGCAAAGGCTTGGAAGGAGGGGAATGGAAATGCATGTACTAGAAAAGTCTAGGTAAGCAAGTGAGTGAATTTGGCTGGGAGGTAGGCAGCGGTATGTCTGAGCCAGCTCAGACAGAGAGAGCCTCAAGTTTTCAGTGTGAGCATTGACACCTCAGAAATCAACCAATGCTATAAAGGACGGCTTGATTTATTGTCTGATTGATTGTTTAGACCAGGCCTGCACAATCTGTGCCCTGCGGCCACCAAAGGATCTTCAGAAGCCTGAGAAAAAGGGAGCGGAAAGAGGCCTCTACATTTCTCATGGGCCATCCCAAATCCTTTGGCAGGCTGCAGGTTGTACAGGCCTGGTCTAGACTTAATGAAGTAATGGAGAAAATGTTCATTATGCACATTCCACTTGAAAGCATGTCCTGCATTTTTAAAGGGCTGGTGGTTAAACATTTACCAGCACGACCCTGGATGCTAGAACAAGGTGAATGATATGCATGATGCATGAATGGGCCTGGAATGACTGGCTGGAACCAGATTGGGAATGACCTCAGTTACTTAACTGAGGTGGTCTGCATTTCAGCGTCAAAGTAACAGTGATCTCCTGTGGCTTCTAGAGCAAGGGAGTGACATCAGCAGCCCTATGCTTTAAGGATATCGGTGAGGCAGCTGGGTGGAGGATCAATCCGAGCTGATAGGGTAGGCTACAAGGACATCGCTTGAGAGGCTCCTGAAGTGATAGCCTGGTTGTGTTTACAAGTAGAAGGAGGATTTGTGAGAGATTTGAAGGGAAGTGAAAAAGAAAGGTCTGGGAATTACCAACCCCAAGTTTTCTTTAATAATCAGGAAACACTTATTAAGTGCCTACTGTATGCTGGGCACTGTGCTAAGCACTGAGGATACAAAAAAGAGGCAAAAGACGGCCATTGCCCTCAAGGAGCTTACACTCTAAGTAGAAGGTATGCATCAATAAAAACACCTCTCAAATAACAATGACCTTGAAGAGGAAATCAAAAGCAGGTGGGCATGATTAGCATACTTATCTTCCCCACCAAGGCGTTGTTGGACTATGCTTTCTTGAACCTACAGAAAGTGAGCTTGAATTTCAAGAGTTTGGCTCAATTGCAAAAATAGATTAAAAAAAAAAAAGGTCCTCCTGTGCAAGAGTTCCCTGAATGTTAAATATCAGTGAATAATAGTAGATTCGTCCCCAAACCATCTTTATCTGAACTCCTTATGAAGGAGTTGGGCACTGGGCTAAGTGCCGGGGATACAAAGAGGCAAAAACAGCCCCAACAGCAGGCGCTGCCCTCAAGGAGCTCACAGTCTAATAGAAGAGATAAGATGTGAACTGTCTAAACACGGAATAACAATGATGATAATAGTAATGATAGCTAGGTATGTAGTTAATTAAAACTTTCAAATCATTTAAGCAGAGCTGACTTCTCTAGACAAGTCATATCGTTGCTTTTGGTCCCTTTGCTAGGCTTTATTGGATTTATTGTAACCTAGACTGGGATTTTATACACCCCCAGGCCCCTCTATCTTCCTAGAATCTCGGTCACAGGCTGAAGTTGTCCGGGGCTGGCATAGTTTTCTAACCTCAGCTCTGACCTTTTTTTCAGATGGTTGGTAACCAGCCTTCCCTTCGGGTTTCACAAAGCTCCCTCTATCTCTTTGAACCTGGGTTTCTGGAATGCTGGGTGCTCACCAGGAATGCCTCATGCCTTTGGAATGCAGTTCTCTTGACAATAGGCCAGATTCCTCAATTTCTGAAAAACTCACCATCGGGGGAGTTCAAAGCCTTTCTCTGGAATCCCCTCCACCCTTACTGGATCTTCTCAGCTCTCAGCTATTAGTAAACTATAAAAAGCTAAGCCCCCTGCCCTCTCCTCCTGCTTTATTCCTGACAACCTCATTTTTCAGCTACTGGGTGGGCAAAGGGGGAGACAGTTCAGATCAGTAAAGTGTGTATAGAAGAGATTTCTCTCTGCTCTTGATTTTGAAACACCTCTTGATTGAAGAAATCTAACTTTCATTTATCCCAGGCAACTTGCATCAAGGACAAACCCCACCATTGGGGATTGAATAAACAAATCCCAAACCCAGGAAGCAGATGGTGGACTGGTCTCTCTATTTATTTAGAGTGTGACCTGGGAGATGATTGTTTTTAACTTAGTTTCTGGAAATGGGGAAAACCCTCAAAGGGATTTTAATACTAGAGCAAAAGGGGAAGGGGGGGAATCTGTTTTCCTGTCCCTGGTGGTTTCAAGAAGATTTACTCTCCTGTTTGTGAAGTTGGTCTCGCCCGTCTGCTGGGCTCGCTCTCCCTCTCTCACCACGTCCCACCCCCACCCAACAAGTTCCTGCTGGCTGACCTTGAACTGAAGTCATCATTCTAAATTTGTCAGAGCTAGCTTCCTAAACAACAGGCTGAAGTCAGAACCTGGAGCTCCAGCCTGAGCTTGTCCCGTCAGATCAAACAAAGAAAAGAGGTATAGCAGGGACCCGGAAGTGTTTTCCTTTTTTAATTTTTTTTAAGGAAAAAAGGGGAAAGAGGGAGTGGATTTTGTTGATAATGATATCTAAGAAGTGCCTTAGAGATCCACTGGGAAAGCTGATTTTAGATAAAGAAAACACTGGGTTGCCAAAATAGTGTGTAGCCCTTAAAACCATGCCAGTTGGAATACCCTGAGAAAGTCTGCTTGTCAGTGCTGAGGATTGTTCTGGATGAAAGTCATAGATTTATATCTGGGAAAAACATGAAACAGCAGAACCTCATAATATTGAAGATTTAGAGTTGTACCTTAGAGGCCACCTGGAAACAGCTGGTGGCACACTAGCTAGAGTTCTATACCCGAAGTCAGGAAGACCTGAGTTTCAATCCAGCCTCAGACACTTACTGACTGTGTGACCCTGAACAAGTCATTTAACCTTTTTATGCCTCAGTTTCCTCATCTGTAAAATGGGGATGATAATAGCGCAGACCTCTCAAGGTTGTTGTTTGGATCAAATGATATATGTGTAAAGCACTTTGCAATCCGATAAGTGCTACATAAAAGCCTGAATCTGCCTTTCTACAACCTCTACCCAACACTCCTATTTCTGCCCTACAGGGCTAAGCAGAACAAGTCTTATCTCCTGTCCACATAAACATCCTTAAATAGCCCTTTAGTAACCCTGTGAGGCAGGGACTACAGATATTATCATCCCCATTTAACAACTGAAGCAACTGAGACTATGTGATGATTACATAGCTACCAAGTGTCTGAAGCAGGATTTGAACCCTGTTCACATGCCCTTTCAAAAGATATTTACTTTTCAAATTAGTTTCATTTTTCTCTCTGTGTGCCCAGGACCTAGGGACATGATAAATGCTTGTTGATTGATTAGAGACAAATAGAAACCTACTCAATTTTATGTGAACTTCCTCATTGAATTATTGAAGTCAAAACCTGGAAGGGTAGCATTGGGAAGAGGTGTGTTCTGGGTGTGATGGGCAGCATGGGACCACTGAACCCAGTGAGGGCTTTCTCCAAGTCAATACAGGGTATCAATACCAGCAGGGTATCTTCATCCTATTCAGTTCTATACCTTGCACATTGGTCGTTGGGTGCTGCTGTCCAAGGTACCCATTATTGATAAACTAATCATTGTTGTGCAGTCATTTCAGTCATGTCTGACTCTTCATGATCCCATTGGAATTTTTTTGGCAAAAACAATGGAGTAATTTGCCATTTCCTTCTCCAGCTCATTTGACAGATGAGGAACTGAGGCAAACAGGGTTAAATGTTTGTCCAAGGTTACAAAGCTACTAAGTTAGAACTCATGAAGATAAGTCTTCCTGACTCCAGGCTCAGCACTCTATCTACTGAGCCATCTAGCTGTCCTGAAAAGCTGATTAGGCTTCATTGCATAGATTGGCAATAGATACTATTCATCCACTTATGTTTCCTAAGTGTCTAGTTTTACCTTGCTGAGAATTTCAAGGAAGTAATAATATTCCAAGGATAATATTAAACTCATATGATCCAAATGTCTTAGCATTTAAATTTATAAAGGAGAATTTCACTGAATTACAAAGAAGATATAGACATTAATGTAATAAAAGCAGAACCCCTCTATGTCTCTTTCTGTTTTGGAGAAATCTAACAGAAAGAAACAAAACAAAACAAAACAAAAGAAAATATAGAACTGAACAAATTACTGGAGAAACTAGAGCTATAAGAGTCATGGCATCTTCTAAAAGGAAATGTTAAAGAATATCTGCATTTGTTAGCACCACATGGAATTTTTATAAAAATTGGCTCATGTATTATTAGGACATAGAGATAACTCAAATAAATGTAAAAAGGCAGAAATAGCTGCAGAAAAAGGCTTTTGACAAGTACAATAATCATTTCTGTCAAAACTCTATACAATATATGTATAAGAAGACCTTTTAAATATCATAAAAACATCTAAAACCTAAAGCACATATCATATTCGTTGGAGATGCACTGGATGTTTTCTCAATAGATATGGGAGTGAAGCAAGAAGGTTTTCTCTCCCTTATGTTATTTCATATAGTCCTCAAAATGCTAGCAATAACAATAATACAAAAGGAAGAAATTAAAGGTATAAAGAAAGGTGAAGAGATAAAAGTAACTCTGTTTGCTGCCGGTTTACTTCAAAAGTTCTACAGAATCAGCAAAGATCGTGATTGAAACAATAACTCCAGAAAAGTTGCAGGTTACAAAATGAGACCATGAAAATCAATCCTTTTTCTACATAAAAATAACAAAATCTAAGAGATGGCAATATAAAGAGAAGTTCCAACAAATATACAAAATATATAAAACACATAGGGACCATTCAAAGCACCAAAATAATCGTATAAATTCAATTCCAAAGTGCTCTTTAAATAAATACCAGCTTAAATAGCTGAAGGACTACTCCATGATTGCAGCTGGGCCATGTCAGTATAATAAAAATGGCAGTAATACCAAAGTGAAATTGTAGCTTTAATGGTTACCAATCAAATTATCAAAAGGATACTTTATAGAAGCCAATAAAATAATAAGAAAATTCATTTGGGGAAAAATATTTCAGAATATCAACAGAAATAATGAAAAAAGTAGGTATGAAGATGGAAATGCTTCAAAGTATATCGTAAAGCAGCCCACCAAGACTACATGGTACAGGATAAAAACTAAATAGATCAATGGAATAGATTAGACCAGGAAGAATCAGAAATAATGGAACTCAACGACCCAGTGTCCAATAAACTAGAGAATATGAATTACTTAGGAAAAACACTTTATTTTAGAAAAGCCACCAGGAAAACTGAAAATGTCTGGCAAGTTTGGGGCTTCAACCAGTATCTTATACCATATTTCTCAATAAATTCAAAATGGATACATGACTTTAATATCAAAGATCTTACCAAAAAAATTAAAAGGGCAGATCTTATATCTTTCACAACTATGGGTTGGAGATCTATTCTTAACCAAACAAAGGATAGAGGCAATTCTCCAAGTTAAACAGATAACTTTGCTTACCTCGAACTGAAAAGCTCCTGGCCAGACAAAATCAATGCACCTAGGATAACAAGCAAAGTGATCAAATGAGGGAATATTTGTATGAAATTTCTCTGTAAGGGTTTTGTGTCTAAGCTATACAAACAACATCTAACTATCTACACAAATATATCCATGCACACGTGCATATATATGTGTGTGTATATATATGCAAACACACTTTGATGTATAAAAGCCCAAAAGCCATTCCTCAATAGAGAATTGGTCAAAAGATATGAACAAACATTTCTTAAAAAAAAAGAATTGTGAACTATTAACAATCACATGAAAAAAAAATATACCAAATCATTAATAATAAGAGAAAGAGAAATCAAAATAGCTGTCAAATATTGCCTCACATCTTGCAAATTGGCAAAAAAACCAAAAGATGAGAATAGTCAATGTTGGAGGGATTGTGGGGAGGTAGGAACATAGATGCATTGTTAATGAATCTGTGAATCAGTACAACCAATTTGGAAAGCAATTTAGAATTATGCAAATAAAGTGACTAACATGGCTGTGCCTTTTGGCAAGGAGATTATACCCCAAGGAAATAATTGATAAGAAGGAGCTCCCCATCTACACCAAAACATTTGTAGCAGCACTTTTTGTGATAGTAAAAAAAATAATAATAAAAAAATAAAAGGCAGATGCCCATTGATTGGGGAATGGCTAAACAAATTGTGGTACACAAATGTAATGCAATGCTACTGTGTTATAAGAAACAAATCTAAAAAAAAAAAAGAAAAAATGTGATGAATGCAGAAAAGCATGGAAAGATTGACATGATCTGATGCAGAATGAAGTAAGCAGAACCAAGAAAATGGCATATACAGTGAGTACAATAATGGAAATGGAAAGACTCCCCCCCCCCAAATAAAAAGTAAATGTTGCAACATTATGAAAAGCAAGCCTGGCCACCAAGAAAAAGATATGGGAAGAGCTCCCCCTTCCCCCACATTGTCTCTTGCAGAGATGGTAGAGCCCAGAGATGTGGGAGGTTGCATGCATTTTCAGAGTTTTTTTTTCAATCTGATTTGTTATATGGGATGGCTCTCTGGCAATGAGAGGGGAAAAGGAACTAGGGAAATTCCTGGTGATGCAAAAAATAAAGATTACAATGATATTTGATTTTAAAAATTATTTAGAAGGTGATTGTTACAAAATGACAAACAACAAACATGGTCTTAAAGAAATGAGAAGACCCCCCCCACCCCCAGTCCAGTGCTTTGCAGAGGTAGAAGGTCCATGCGGGTATGGGACATTGCATTTATTTTCAGATTTATTTGAATGTATTGATTGGATTTTGCTGATTTTTTTTTTTGCTCTTTTTCTTTTTTTTTTCTCTTTAAAAAATATTTGTTGTAAGGAATGGCTCTCAAAGTGAGGGGAGGAATACTTGAAAAATTCTGGTGATGTAAAAACAAAATATATCATTAAAATCTATTTTAAAATTTCTTATCTTAAAAATTAAATCAGAGAAAAAGCACCATAACCCCACGGATAGAATGCTGAACTAAGTGTTAGAAGACCCGCACTCAAACCTTGCCTTTGCCACTCACTGTGTGACCCTGGACAAATCACTTCACTGCCCTGGATCTCAGTTTCCTTCTCTGTAAAATGAGGGGGTTGGGTGATGTCTGATGTCCCTGCCAGCTCTAAATCAAGGATTTAATGATTTTGTGATTCTGTAAGTGATGTCACATTCTCTCATGAATGTCCTCAAGGGCACCTGCTTTACATACACCCTCTTCCCTGGCAGTGGTCCTATTTAAAGGATGGTGGACAAAGGCCTTAAAAAGTTGAACAATTTGCCTAATGCAAGTAATGATCAATAGAAATCATTTTGTGGCCCAAGAATAGTGGTAGCTATGAGCTCTGCATCCAGCCTTGACATGGGACAGAAGGAATGACCTTTGTACCCGGGCTTGTTAACAAATTCTTCGTACCTGGTTGTGGTGTGCAATTTCGTCAGATTGGACAGTTCCTGAGGAAGAAACCGCCCTCCATCAATGAAGACAGGCAATTCATCTGTAACTTGACATTATAGCATCATAGATTTAGAGCTGAAAATGGACCCTCAGGACTGTCTGAAGCCATTTTACAAATGAGGAAACTGAGGCCCAGGGAGGTCAAGTGACTTCCCCAGTGTCCAACAGCTAATGTGATTCTATGATTCTAGTCTTCGAGGATTCTTCCATAGCCTCCCCTCACCACACCCCACCCTTATCCAATGAAGAAAAAGATATTAGAAATGTAAGCAGGCCCTGTATCACTTTTTTTTTTGAGTTCTGCCCCTTGGTTTTCATTGGGGCCCATCTGGATTTGTTTCATTGGTGAGCCAATAGGCCAATGTTGACTTCCTTCGGTGCAACTTAATTCAGTTCAATCCGTACAGCACTCATTAAGCTCCTACAGTATGCCAGACACCACTGTACTAAGCAGTAGAGGTACAAAATGAAAGACTGCCTGCCCTCAAGGGCTTCCCCTCTTTTGAGAGAAAGGGTCACGGACCCAGAGAAACAAATACAAAACACGGGAAAGTCACTTTTGGGAGAGGGAGGACATCAACAACCGGCTGAGGCAGGAAGGGCCCAGTCTAGAACCCACTTGGATGGAGTCTTGAAAGGAGATGGACTTGGAAGGACAGAGGCAAAAATACAAAACAGGGGTGGTGTTGCAAGGCCATGTGAGTGGGAGATGGCACGCCATGCGCAGAGAACAGAAAGCAGACCTTTTCTTTGACGTAACTGCCTTCCCCAGATTTTCCTGTCCAAAACCTCTCCTGTTTTGGCATGCTATGGTTTGACCCAACTGTTCCTCATGGATGATCTTTCATTCCCCACCTCCATACCTTTGCCCAGTCTGCCCCCCTTCCTGGAGTTCCCTTCCTTCCTCACCTCTCCCTTTTAGGATCCCTAGTTCCCTTCAGAGTTCAGCTTAACTCCCTCCCCCTTCTTGAGTTTTTGCCTGTTTCCCACTCCAACCCCCAATAACCTTGAATTTATTTTGTGTATGTACATGGCTCCCCATAGAATGTAAGCACCTTGAGGGCAGGGAGAGTTTAATCTTTACCTGCGTATCCCCCTAGCATATTCCTTGGCGCACGCTAGACACTTGGATGTGTTTTCATTGATTGATAGTAACCAAATGAGGAGACTTAAGATTCCTTCTCTAAAGTTGGTTCCTGCACACAAGTTTGTGCACATTTTGTCTTGACTTGTCCATCTAAGCTATTAGGACAGTAGAAAATAAGCTTTTTGAGGGCAGGGATTATTCTAGGTTTGTCTTTCCATTCCCAGACTGGATACCTGGAACAGAGCAAGGGATTCATCAGTGCTTGTAGCCTGCCTGAGCTTGAGTTCTGAGGTTCATCCCTGTTTGTACTCACAGGTTTCCTGTCCTGGTCTTCCTGGGAAAGCTGCCATCTGCCCCTTGCTGACCTTTGCTCAAAATGCCAAAATACACAGTGTCTATTGGTTCCGCAAACCAGACCCAAGTAACCTGATTCCGGCCTCTTCAGCAGGCCATGATTTACTGCTAGGAAGAGAGATTTTTAACATGTTCAGTAGCTCTGGCATCTCAAGCTGATGCAGTGAATGTAGCCTATCCCAATACCTCCTAGTGCAAGACCATTGGGAAGGAAATTATTAGTTTGTTAATTCAGAAAAAAAGATTTGAGCTGGTTTGAAATGGGCTATTGGAGGGTTCTATCTACTACCCCAATTCTCTCAAGCAAAGGGATCTACGACGGTGGAAGCCTCTGTAATTCAACTGGTAAAGCAAACAGGTGCCTAGAAGTGCCTACTGTGTGCTGGGCACTTTATCCAAATTCACAAATGACACAGTCCCTGCCCCACAGAGCTCACATTCCAAATGGGGAATCCTCTGCCAGGAAGGTGTAGCTACCACTTGCGCCAATTTGTCCCAAGAGACGCCCATTGACCCCTGCCTCCCAGTTTGTCAGTTCCCTTGAGACGAGAGGCAGGATACTGCAGCGGGAAGAATGTTGGGTTCAGACTCAGATGGCCGGGTTCAAGCCCTGTCTCTGAAGCTTTAACCTGTGGGACCCCCAAGAAGGCATTTCATCAAGTCTCTGAACCTCAATTTCCTCCTCTGTAAAATGAGGGGATAAGATGAGATGATTCTATGGCTCCTCCCAACTTTAGGGTGGGATCCTATCCATTTATGGGCAATTCACTTCAATCTTCAGGACCTTCCACTATAAAATAAGGTGATTATATCCGTGATTGTGTGCACCTCCCAGTTCTAAATCTCTGATCCCATGTGACTGATTATTTTTGTTTCCTTTGCTGTAGAGGGAGGGTTTGGGACTCAATGGTCTCTCAGGTCACTCCTCTCACTCTACATCTATCATCCAATTTGACCACAGGCATTACTCTTTGGCAGCCATGTGGCACATGCAGAGCCTGGAGTCAGGAGGACCTGAATTCAAATCTGGCCTCAGACACTAGCTATGTCTGAGTCACTTAAGCAAGTCACTCCACCTTGCTTGCCTCAATTTCCTCATCTGTAAAATGAGCTGGAGAGGGGGCAGCTAAGTGGCACAGTGGATAGAGCACTGGTCCTGAAGTCAGGAGGACCTGAGTTCAAATCTGGCCTCAGACCAAACACTTGACACTTACTAGCTGTATGACCCTGGGCAAGTCACTTAACCCCAATTGCCTAAAAAAAAAAATGAGCTGGAGAAGGAAATGGCAAACCACTCCAATATCTTCGCCAAGAAAAACCCAAATGGGGTCACAAAGAGTCAGATATGACTGAAAAATGACTGAAAAACAACCATTTCTCTTTACCTCTTTGAGAACTCAATTTCCTCACCTGAGAAATGGGGATGCAGTTCCATTCATTAAGCTTTTATTCTAAACCTACTTGTAATACCTGGCTCTTCAAATGAGCTCAAATGAGGTCATGTATTTAAAAGAACCTGCACATTCTCAAGCGTCCTAGAAGTGGCTGTTCTCATTATTATGCTACAGTCCTAAGGTAAAGCCGTCTGACCCCAAGGATAATGGATATTGAAGGAACTCAGACAATTTTCCTTCCTTCCCTCCCCCTGCCTCAGGAGACACTAATGCAAAGATGCCAAAGGGGGTGGGAAACCATGACTTATCTTTTGAAACCAATAATAAAAGTCAATAAGAACAAAATATGCCTTCCTTTTGTAAAGCCTGCTCCAAATTAAAATACTGGCCGGATATTAAAACGTAAGAAACAGCTCCCTCTGATAGGAAGACACCTCCAAAGGGGACATTGACATCTTTGATCAAAAGAACCAAATTAATATTAGGGTTGTGTGGATCATCCTTGGAAGATACTAATCTCCAGAGAGCGAGGGAGTGGGGCTGGACTCACAGAAATCACAAACTGAGAGGGAAAGATGAATTGGGATGCAGGCATGGGCTATGAGGTGTGACTCAAAGATAAGCTTCCTGTAAGAAAAGCAAAAAAATGTTAAAGGGACAGAAAAACACCTGCTGTCATAGCTGGTAGGAAAGTAGCAAGGAGGGCATCCATGTAGCATCACCCACCTTAGAAAAGTAGAATTTTAGCAACTTAATTCTGGTCATTCTGATGGAACAGTTGGGCCTGATAGGGAAACAGGGCAGTTGTGATTGATGACAGTCGGGGACCTGGATGAAGGGCTGCTCTATGGTGTGAATTAGGGAGAGGGGATGTCATTTTTCAAATTCTCTACTTCCTCTTAAAGGCACTGAGCTAATTTGTCATTCCCGTATTCTCTGGGGAACAAGGCTACAGTCTGATTGATGAACATATATAAACATTCATGCCAGCGTCTGACAGCTCCAATAGGAATGGGGAAAAAACCCCACAGTAACATCACTAAAGCTTTTATATCCTCGAATGCGATGCAGAAAATTGAGGGCATGTCTGACATTTTGCTGAAAAGTGCTGTTGACTAGAAAGTGACTCAGCAGTCAGGGAGTTTGTGTTTGTGTTTTTTAAGCCTGTGAAATTTACAGAATCATTACTAAAGCTGACTTTAAGTGGGCCATATTGTAATATCATGGTGGACGGCCAGCTGAACCAAATATTCTGGTGAATATGAAATCCATTTTTCTCCTTTAAAGGTAAGAAGGGCAATATCCTAGGGCCTCGTGAATTCAAACAGTCCCAGCTCAGCCGCTGCTCACGTTACCTAGCCAGAATGAAATGCAGTATTTCCCTGGAAACCGTGGACAAGATGACAAAACCCCTCCAACCCCAGGCAGCATTTGCTGCTGCTCTCTTGTGCTGTTATCCTTAGTTACTGAGGAAACACGCGGCCCCTGTTCTGGCCCAGCGTGGCAGGGGTGGGGAGGAGTGAAGGGGAATGGACGATGCTGGGAGACCCATCTGGAAAGAGGAGAGGGTGGGAGATGATGTGCCTCAAGTCTGAGTCTTGCTTCTCCTTGCTCTGAGACCTCAGACTAGTGAACACATCTGGCTTCTTTGATCTTATCGGTGGAACACAAGTGTGGGTTACAATCCTGCTAACCCTCAGCTAATCAATCAGAAAGCATTTTCTGAGCCTCGCAGAGATGAGATGCCTGGCCCGAGGTTGCACGGCTGTTGTCTTCATGCCTCCAAATGCCTTAAGCCACCCAGTGGGTCATGCTGCCTCTCCATGACTATTTCATAGATGCAGAAAGTCCAGCTCAGGAAGGACTCCCCTGAGCGAGGCCCTATTACGGCTGAAGGGCTGAATCCCAATTCAAAGCCAGGCCTTCTGATCTCAAGCCCAGGACTCCTTCTGGCATCCCAAAGGTTACTCCCTAGGTTTTTTCTCCTGTTACTGAGACAAACTCTTAGTTACTCTACCTCACTTTTGTTTTTAATTGGGGATACTGGAGAGGCAAACTTTAGACTGACAGGTCAAACCTATTAAGGTAAAACTTAGGAAGGATAAATGCCAAGTTTTACATCAGGTCCCAAAACACCAGGAAAGAACGGCGAGCCTCCGAATCGAGAGCGTCCCCCCTACAAGAATACCTGAGCGTTTCAGCGATTTGCTAAGTGAGTCACCGTGTGAGGCGGCAGCCTGGACGACCAAGTAGCACTAAGAGAAGCCGAATTGTCGTTTGGCTGCATGGCTTGTCCTTTGTTCTTGAAGAGGACCGCGATGAGAACAAGGAAGGTCACAGTACTGCTGTGCTGTTCTTCTTCCAGGTCAGGTAGCGCCTACAATATAGAGTTTGGGAATGGGCATCACAGGAAAGGGAAGATGCTGTCCAAAACACAAATGCGTCTAAAGGAGGACAGCCGGAAAGGAGCAAGACTGTCAAGTCCATGCCATTGGGAACCACTTGAAGGAACGGGGGATTTTTAGGCTGAAATGAGCAGGCTTGAGGGTGGGGCAGAGACAGAGCTGCCCTCTAGTATCTCAAGGATTGTGGTGTGGAGAGATGCCTACAGAGGGTAGAACTGGGAGCCATGCCGGAGAAGTTACAGAGAAGTAAACTTGGGTTTGGCGTCAGGGAAAAGCCCCAACAATGAGATCCATCCATACTTGGAATGAGCTGACTGTGGAAGTGAGCTCCTCATCACTGCAGGTTTTCAAGATGAGGTTGGGATGTTGTAGTGGACGTATTTCTGTTCAGGGGTGGGCCAGACAAATGCCTATAAACGCGGAAATACTATGGACACATTATAGCTCTCTCCAGACTGATGTTTTCTCATCTGTAAAATGGGGGTGCTGCGGTGGGGGATCTGTACGGTTCCTTCCGGTTCAAAGTCCTATGAGCCTCTGACCCACCCATTGGTGGTACATTTAGAGAGAGCAAAACACAAAGAAAACCGAAACTTTCAAGGCAGAGGATCATCCAGCAAGGCCCTCTAAAGAAAAGAAGCCATTTTTTATAATAACAAGAAAATACGTCCAAGATGTGGGCATTCACTTAGCAAGACATTCAAGAGACATTCAAGCTGATTTTGATAGAAACCAAGAAATGACAAGGCCATCAGAGGAAGGGCATCTCAGTTCATAATTTTGTTTGGTTTTGTTTTTAAATTCCATAGCTCTGATTTATTTTGCATTGGGTATTCCCCCAGGAAGAAACTGTCTCTATCAAGTTCATGCCATCTCAACAAACAAGTCTTGAGACTCACCTGGGGAGTTGAGAGGTGAAGTGACTGGCACAGGTCACACACAGCTAGGATGGGTCGGAGGTAAGACTTGAATCCAGGTCTTTACTCCTAGGTCAACCCCTTACCCATGACCCCATGTTACTTCCTCCATGGTTAGATTGAGAAATTATAGTAAAAATATCAATACTTCTCAAGCTATTTTAAAGAGTTAATTCAATATCAAAATACTGATAAATTATATTGTAGAATTGGATTCCCATGCCTCCACTTATATGGAAAAAATAGTCAAGAATAATTGTGACTGAGAAAACCAGGGCACGAGGACGAGTGAGGCGAGCTGGCAGAATGCGCCATACAGCACGGATTGCAAAGACAGCCTAGTGCCAGAAAATAAAATCAAATAAAGGCATCTATTAATGGAACACAAACAAGAACCCAGAAACAGAATCTAATACTCCCTGAAAGGTCTATGAGAAACCCACACCAGGAACACTGGAGAGGGGAGATCGCTATTCAATAAAAAATCCTGGGAAAATTGGATAGTCGAATGGCAAAAAATGGGTACAGATCTCTGCCTCATACCATGTACTGCAATAAACTTCTACACAGCCCATGTGATCAAAATGAAAAAAAAAAAGGAAAGAAAAAATGGAAGAAAAAGGACCAATATTTATCTCAGCTATAGAGAGACCTGTTTGTCAATAAAGCAAATGGAAGAGACAATTGGAAACCATCGATGGGTTTGAAGACAAAAGGACTCTGTAGAGCTCAGAGTAGTTTCCCTGCGTGGGGGGGAGTGCCTGAGACCAGCTTCAGATCTCCACCCTGCCGCTCAGAGCCTGTGTTCCAGGTGAAGGCTGTGCAGCACAGTGGAAATGACTTGGAGACCGAGGCAGTGGCTAAAATCCCCCCTTACCCATTCTATCTGGTGTGACCATAAAGCTGGGATTTACTTTGTTCTGCTTGGGGAGGGAGAAGAAAACTAAGAGCTATGGCAGTGGTGGTGGGAGGGGGTTTGTGGAGAGGTGGGCAAAGGGCCAGCTAGGTGGCCAGCGCATACAGCAGCTGGGCCTGGAGTCAGGAAGATTCAACTTCCTGAGTTCAAACCCCACCTTAGACACTTACTAGCTGTGTGATCCCAGGTGAGCCACTTCACCCGGTTTGCCTCAGTTTCCTCACCTGTAAAATGAACTGGAGAAGGAAACGGCAAACCATTTAGGTATCTTTGCCAAGAAAATCCCAAATGGGGCCACGAAGAGTTGGACACAACTGAAATGACTGAACAACAATAACCACCGCAAGGGGAAGGGGAGTTGTAGAAAGGCGGACTTAGGCTTTGTGTCCTGATAAACTGCCTGACAATGAGAGCCAGCCCAACATGGAATGGGCTGCCTGAGAAAGTAGAGGGCCCCATCCCACCCCACCCCCCACTTGAGGTCTTCAGGTGGGCATCAGAGGATGGCCACTTATTGGAGACGTGGTAACTGGGCTTCTTGGTCATCTGTGGATCAAACCAGATGCTTGTGAGGTTCTGTCCTGCTCTGAGGCTCTGTGATTCTGTGATACGTCATCCCAAATACGACTGGTCACCACAAGGCATTGCTAGGAGTTACAGCTGCCTGGGAAATAGCCCAGGCTGTCCTGCAGACCTTTTTTGCCAGTCAGATGAGGCACATTGCCTCATGAGTCAGAGCATCTGGGATAAAATTCTACCCCTGATGCTCACAGTGCAATCTTGGGCAAATCATTGAACCTACCTGGTCTCAGTTTCCTCATCTGTAAAATGGCAGGGTTGGACTGGAGGACTTCTGAGGTCCCTGGCAGAGTGAGATCTATGATCCTATAATCCTTCCTCTTCACTCTGCCTCATCCTACCCTTTGCATCCTCAAAGGCAGACAACTGAGTGACCAGAGATACCCTGAAGTCTTCTCAGCATCTCCCTAAGCAGCATCACCAGATTACAGAGTTACTACTCAAAGGGACATCAGTCCAACTCATAGATGAGAACCCTAATTAAGCACCTCGGCCAAGGTCACACCAACCTTGGCAGTCCTTGGCAGGACTCCAACCCAAGTGCCCTGACTCCTAATCCAGTGCTCTTTTCCCTGACCACAGATGCTGCATAACTGACCTTGGATCACTCTCAGTGGACTCCACTTGTCCTCAAGAGGAGGAAAAGTAAAAAGTGATGCCTTCCTCTCCAGCCAGGATCAGAGCTGAGCAGGGGCTCAGGACAGAAGCTACTGAAATCCTGACTGAGGAGCAAGCAGTGCTGGGCTGGCCTTCCTGTAGAAACAGCCTGAGATCCGGAGAGCAAGATCCCAGTGGGGAGCTGGAGGATGGAATGCCGGAGGAGGCAGGACAGCTTCCTTGTTCATGGGAAATCACATCCAGCTGGTACCCCCATCAGTTGGGTCAGCCTCTCCTGTGGGCAGCGCCCAATTCCATCTAGTTACACCCTCTTCATCTCCTCCACCTCTGTGGGCCCAGGCCCAGTGACCCCTGACATGGAGGAAGGTGTTCTGGACTGCAAACCAAAGTGTCAACCCACAAAACTGAGACCATCCCCCTGATCTTAGACTTCAAGCTGGACGGACTTCCAGGTCCTCTGAAACGGGAGTAAAGTAAAGGGAGGCCCAGAGAGGCAAGGGAGTATCTGAGAAAGGGCTCAAACCCAGGTCTTCCTGATCCCAAGCCCAGCACACTATCCACCCTACCACACTTCCGTCTTGCAGATATATTAATGTCTCTGAGATTCGGTTTTCTCATTTGTTAATGGGGATAATACTATATTGGTCCAGGTAAAGGTTGCCTCTAAAGATAAACTACTTCCCCCTAAACTGTACACAATGCCTGGCAGAGGTTGGGTATTTAATGAGTATCTGTTGATTAAAATAAGATCTCTTTGAAAGAAAAAAAGAAAACAGATAAAAGTGGGCACTGCGGGGAAAAAAAAAAAACATGCATTGCAGGCTGTCCTCAGGTCCAGGTTGGGAAGAGCACACCCAGCCCCTCTCTAGGCCACTAGGGTAAAACTCAGACAGGGATTGCCTAGAAAGAGGTTTGTCAAGGAAGAGTTCTATTTTAAAAGGTGGGTTGGTGTTCACTAGAGGCAGCCTAGTGTAGTGGTGAAAGGACAAGAAATGAATTCTGGAAAATCAGGGCTCAGACCCTCCCTCAGCTGTGTGGGAAGAATACTTGATCCTGAGTGAACCTCAGCTTGCTCATCTATAAGATGGGTATACAGCAGCTATTTCACAGGATTATTGTGAGGAATAAACTAGACAGATACTTTGTAACTTCATGTGCTTAATGTGTTATTGTTGAGGCAGTGTGAGGCGTGGACAGCAAGCTAACTTCCTCTCAGAAAACCAGGCTCGAGCAGTGCCTCTGAAAAATACTCAGTGACCCTGGGCAATCACATGCCCAGATAACTCTTTAAGATCAGAAGTCATGGTGCCTTGGAATCAGGAGGACTTGAATTCAAATCCGGCCAGACACTTAACACTTACTAGCTGTGTGACCCTAGGCAAGTCACTTAACCCGATTGCCTCACCAAAAAAAAAAAAAAGATCAGGAGTCATAGAGACAGTATCAATTACATCAGTAAAGGGAAATTGCTCCCTGGGAGAGCCCTATTCCAAACCAATCTCCACAGTTCTCAGTTCTGAGTTGTGCTCTCCTTTGATTCTAACTATGTCGCCTTGTCTTGAAAACCAAATAATGGAGCTGCTTGGTGGCAGATAGGATTAAGAGGTGACTAGGAAGTGGGATCCCATCCCTTGATTCTATCCTAAGGATGGCCAGCGAGCTTTGCACCTCAGACTCAGGCACCATGTGATTGGTGATGCTCGGTCACCAGGGACCCTCCACAGAGCTGGAAAGTTTACAGAGCATCCCGCCCCCACAATAACACTGTGCTTAGATGGGAAAAGTATTATGTCCATTTTTAAAATTAAGAAATTGAGGAACCAGAGAGTTTTGGGCCATAATCACACAGCCAATAAGTTTTGAGGGTTGGGATTCCAATCTAAGTCTCCTGACTCCAAATCCAGAGGTGTTTTCACTATACCAGACTATGCCCACAAGCAGGGGCATCCCTCCTTCTCTGGCTCAGTTTCTGTCTCATTTCATAATCTTCCCTCCCCCTCCCTACCTCTCTCTGTCCCTGGTACAGGGAAAGGAATTGGAAGGTTTGGTTTAAAAAACAACCAAATTCCCATAAGCTGAGATCACGAGAGTGAAGTTATCTTATGATCCAATAATGCACTGGCATGCCATTGACAAAAGAAGAGATTCTTGACATAGTGATGTCAAATTTTGGTGAAAATATTTACCCTGCAAAATGGAGGACAGAGTAAATGGAAAAACACCTATTCAGGGCCTTTTGTTTGGACCAGACACTGCACATAAATACAAGTGCAATAGTCCCTGCCCTCAAGAAACCTACATTATAATTGGAGAGGGCAGCAGAATCCCAGAGGCCTGATAATGTGCCATATGCTCCCCATCCTCCTGGCAGAGTAATTGGCCTCAGGATATTGAATGAGACGTGTATTTTTGGATGGGGCCAATGTGGGGTTCTCTTTTATTTGATTGTGGGTCTTTGTTATGTAGACAGTCCTGCACATAATAGAGGGGGCCCATTTGTGTAGAGAGGGCTGTTGGTGTGTGGTTCGAAGGGAGGCAGAGGCACCATCCCTAGCCTCTTCTCCCCCTACCCTTCTCCAAGCAAGACTTCCATTCCTGCAAAGACAGAAAGTGGAAGCTGTGGCCAGAGGCCACCATTCTGCTTTCCTCAGAGAAAGGATGTCCCGTGCTAGAATGCCATATAACAGTTCCCTTAAATATTCTTAATCTAGGGGATATGATCAAATTCAAGCTAACTTCTATTCACTTGGTCATTGTTAGAAGGAAGCAGGCCCCCACATTTTACATCTAAGGCTTGGCTCCTTTCCAACCAAATACTGGTTCCACAATGAATATATATAGCAAATAGCAAAGAAACTCACTTAACCAAATCACAGCAAAACAGAAATAAAAGAAAGCATACATAGGAAAATACATAGTAGTTAATCCAGAGTGAAGAGCTCTCCCATTGGGAGCAACCACTGACGAGAGTCAGAGAACTCACCCAAAAGAAAACTCTCCAAAGTTTCTAGTGTAACCAGCTGGGAACAGGAACATGGTGGAGACTGCCAGCTCTTCTCACATCTTGCAAGGGTCTCTTCCTTCCACAGTCTAAAATGGATTGGCCTCTTCCATCTTTCCTTTGGAAGCTGGATGCCAGAAGTGCCCAAAGTGACTCAATCATTGAGTCCTGCAGAGGACTTGGGAAAGCTGAAGGTCTCCCACTCTCACCAACTCTGCCTTTTGTGCAGGGCACTCAACTCCACCAATGAGGAGAGAGTTTCATACCAATGGGCTTTACAAGGGTTAAAATTATACATTTTTGTTAATTAAGCTAATCCCTGCCCTAAAGAAGCTAGCATTTGAATAGAGAAGATATTTTAATCTTTCTAACAAATAGTTATTTTTAAAAATTTTTAAATTTATTTATTTACTTTTAGTTTTCAACATTCACTTGCACAAGATTTTGAGTTCCAAATTTTCTCCCCATCTCATCCCTCTCCCATCCCAAGATGGCATGCATTTTGAATACCCCTAATCTGCCCTCCCTTCTATCTCTCCCTTCCCTTCTCTTATCCCCTTCCCCTTCAATTTTCCTGTAGGGCAGGATAGATTTCTATACCCCATTTCATGTGTATCTTATTTCCCAATTGTATGTGAAAACAATTTTTTTTAAACTTTTGTTTTTAAAATTTGGGGCTTCAAATTTTCTCCCTTCTTCCCTTCCCATCTACCCTCATTGAGAAGGCAAGCAACTTGATACAGGTTATACATACATGTGTAGTCATGAAAAACACTTCCATAGTACTCATATTGTGAAAAACTAAGCATATTTCCCTTCATTCTATCACACCCCCCATTTATTCTATTCTCTTTTGACCCTGTCCCTCCTTAGAATTGTTTGCTTCTGATTACCCCCTCCCCCAATCTGCCCTCCCCTCTCTCATCCCCCTGCTCTCTTATCCCCCCCCCCCATTTTCTGTAGGGTAAGATAGATTTCCATACCCAATTGAGTGTGTATGTTATTCTCTCCTTAAGTCAAATCTGATGAGAGTTAAGATTCACTCATTCCTTCTCACCTTCCTTCATTTCCCTTCCACTGTAAAAGCCTTTTCATGTCTGTTTTATGTAAGATAATTTACCACATTTTACTTCTCCCTCTCTCCTTCTCCCAGTATAATCCTCTCTCACTCCTTAATTTTATTCTCCATATATCACCCCTTCATCTTCAACTCACCCTGTGCCCTCTATTTATCTATCTATCTATCTATATCTATCTATCTATCTATCTATCTATCTATCTATCTATCTATCTATATAATTTTTCCCCTCCAACTACTCTAATACTGACAAAGGACTCATGAGTTACAAATATCATTTTTCCATGCAGAATGTAAACAGTTCAACCTTAATAAGTCTCTTATTATTTCTCTTTCCTGTTTACCTCTTCATATTTCTCTTGAGTCTTGTATCTGAAAGTCAAAATTTCTATTCAGCTCTGGTCTTTTCATCAAGAATGTTTGAAAGCCCTCTATTTCACTGAATGACCATTTTTTCCCCCTGAAGGATTTTGCTCAGTTTTGCTGGGTAGGTGATTCTTGGTCGTAATCCTATCTACTTTGCCCTCCAGAATATTATATTCCAAGCACTGCGGTCCCTTAATGTAGAAGCTGCTAAATCTTGTGTTATCCTGACTGAGTTTCCACAATACTTGAATTGATTCTTTCTGGCTGCCTGCAATATTTTCTCCTTGACCTGGGAACTCTGGAATTTGGCTACAATATTCCTAGCAGTTTTCCTTTGGGGATCTCTTTCAGGAGGTGATCAGTGGAGTCTTTCAATTTCCATTTTGTCCTCTGGTTCTAAAATATCAGGGCAGTTTTCCTTGATAATTTCTTGAAAGATGATGTCTAGGCTCTTTTTTTAATCATGGCTTTCAGATAGTCCAATAATTTTTAAATTCTCTCTCCTGGATCTATTTTCCAGGTCAGTTGTTTTTCCAATGAGATATTTCACATTGTTTTCTATTTTTTCATTCTTTTGAATCTGTTTTACAATGTCTTAATTCGTCATAAAGTCACTAGCTTCCAATTGCTCCATTCTAATTTTTAAGGAAGTATTTTCCTCATGAAGCTGTTGGGCTTCCTTTTCCATTTGGCCAATTTTGCTTTTTAAGGTGTTCTTCTCCTCATTGGCTTTTTGGACCTCTTTTGCCATTTGGGTTAGGCTATTTTTTAAGGTGTTATTTTCTTCAGTATTTTTGGGGGTCTCCTTTAGCAAGTTGTTGACTTGTTTTTCATGATTTTCTTGCATCACTCTAAGTTTTTCTTCTACCTCTCTTACTTGCTTCTCAAAATCCTTTTGGAGCTCTTCCATGGCCTGAGACCAATTCATATTTTTCTTGGAGGCTTTGGATGTGGGAGCTTTGAATGTGTTGTCTTCTTCTGGTTGTATGTTTTGATCTTCTTTGTTACCAAAGAAAGATTCTGTGGTCTGACTCTTTTTGTGCTGCTTGCTCATGATCCCAGCCAATTACTTGAGTTATAAACTCTTTGTTAAGGTAGGAGTCTGCTTCCAGTGTGGAGAATGTCTGCTTCCAATGTGGAGAAAGCTTCGGGGGTTTTGTGCAGCTGTTTTCAGACATACTTCTAGGGACCTGAAATTTTTCAGTTCTTCCGAGGTGCTATGATCAAAGTGAGGTGTTTACTCCTTTCCTGGCCTGTGCTCTTGTCTATGAGTGACCACAAGCACTCTTTTCTGTCTTGGAACTATGAGAAGGATTCTCTCTTCACAGCTACTACAAGCTCCACCATGCCAGTGCTCCTTCTTGCCCCAGGACTGTGACCTAGAACTGTTACCCAGATCCAAGTACGGGCAAAGCAAGAGAATCCTGCACTAGCAGAGAGATACCTGCAATCCCCCTCTGATCAGCCACTCAATTCCCCCTCAATCTGTGGGCTGGAAACTCGGGAGGCAGCCGCTGCCTGAGGGCCGCTTGGAGAATGGGGCTGGGATCCTGCACATCTCTATCACCATGGACACAGACTTTTCCTATTGACCTTCTAAGTTGTCTTTGGCATTCATGGGTTGAGAGGTCTGGAATCCACCACAGCTGCCCATGATTCAGTCCTCTGAGGCCTGATCCAGGTTCACTGAAGCCTGCTTTGCCTGTGCACCCATGCCAAGCTGCACTCCTCTCCCAGCCCAGCGCGATATTCCTTTCCAATCAACCATCCAGGGTGTCTTGGGCTGGAAATTTGTTTCACTCTATCTTTTTGTGGTTTCTGCTGCTTTAGAATTTGTTTACAGTCATTTTTTTTACAGGTATTTGGAGCGGTTTGGGAGAGAGCTCAAGTAAGTCACTGCTTTTACTCTGTCATCTTGGCTCCGCCCCTCTAACAAAGAGTTAAAAAGTGGCCTGTGGGCCTGGTTTTGAAATGTCTGGGAAGAGTGGGCAGTGACCTGGGTTGGGTGCAAACAAAGGCTTACCTTTGGTGGTCCCATGGTCAGAGCTCAACTTCTGATGGGAGAGCAGGAAGAAGACTGGAGTGAAGAGAATATGGGTTAGCAATGGCTGGGAAGTGCTTTCAAAAGCTTGAAACTCCATGGTCCACGTCAGGTATTGTTACTAGAAGGACCCGTAAAGGGGCAGAACATCTGTTGGCATTTGTGTAGTGACCTCCTTTCTGAGAAGATCAAAGAGAACCACAGGAATGATCTCTTTAGCCTTGTCAACACTCCAGAGGCACCATTATGGCCACTTTACAGATGAGGAAACAGGGGAGGTAGGTTGTCCGCTTCCCAGTATTACTGTGTGTATGGCGGCATGCTTCAAAGACCAAAGAGCATCAGGCTATGTGAGAAATATCCACAATTCAGCAGAGATGACAAGCACTCCCTGAAGAACTTCCTGCCCTTAGCCCGAGCGAATATTGATCCTTCCGTGGCCAAGTCAGAAATCTGATTTGTGTTTTAATATGTTGCCATGTGACCCATGATAAGAAGGGCTGCAGCTCCCATAGATAACACTGTGGTTCAAAGGAGAAAATATGCGCCAAGTGTTTTGTGAGTCCTAAAACATCCTCATCATCATTATCATGATTGCCACTGGAATCATTTTTATTGTCACTATTTGAACAGGAAGACTAATAATCTTAGAACTTAAGACAACTTACCTTTTATGCTGCTGCCAGAAAGCTCCTTTTGAGCAAGAAATCAATGCCGGAATGACTTCTAGGCTGAATGAGACTCCAACTGCCTGCTGCAGGACCACGTATAGGGACTGAGGAAGCTAGTGAAGGACCGACGAGGCTCAAAGAAACACTTCTTGAGAATGGCCTTTCTCAGGGGAAGGCACAATCTTGGTTATTTGTTTAAAGTTTTTCTCATAGCTATTAGAAACTCTTGATGAAAATACAATTTAATATGGCTAAATATCAAGGCTTGTGCTTGAATTCAAAAAATCAATCTCCTAAGTACACGATGAGGGCGTCGGAGCGAGGAAGCTACTTGTCGAGGGGAAAAAAGAGGGAATTAAAGTGAGCTACAAGCTTATTAGCAGTCAAGTCTTATATGGCAACAAAGAAGTAGAGGGGGAATGTAGGCTTAATTAAAGGACATGTTGTCCAGGACCAAGAGGGGGTAGTCCCTCTGTCTTCTGCCCTGAACAGAAAACACCTGGAGCATTGTGTTAGTCTCTGAGCGCTCCACTTGGGGGGAACTTGATAAACTAGAGAGCACCCAGATTATGTAAGGCAACAGGCAGTGAACTGTCTTGAGTTCATGCCATAATATTGGAGGATTGGTTGAAGGAAATGGGGAAGGTTTTCCTGAAGAAAGGAAGATCTGTTCTTGATAATGTCAGCTTTCTACCATCATCGCTGCTGCCCACCCCAGCTACAACTAGTATGGGGAGCATGGGGCTGTGCCCCGCAGTGGCAAACATCTCTCCCTTGGACTTTCCCCATCACGAGCAGTGGGTTCCAGACCCTTCCCCCAGCATTCCCTAGAGGGCTAAAGGTACCACTGAAACACAAGTGAAATCTTATAAAACATATATAGAATCCCCTTTCCCCCAGGGATTCCAAACTTCACTAAAACTGTGGGAAGCCATAAATGCTAGTTACAGTCCTGATGACAACCACGATTACCGATAAGGCTTACCAACCTGAAGGTTGAAGACTCTCGGGCGCCAAGGAATGACAGAATTCTCATGTGAACCAAGCATCGTCATTTGTATCTTCTTTAGCTCCAACAAAACAGGAAATGCCTGGTGACTCAGTAGAATCCACAAATAAGCAGCCTGGCATGGAGGCTGGAGAGCTGGATGAAAGTAGGGAAGCCCTGGCTTCAAATTCTGGTTCTGGTGCATATTATGTGGGTGAACATGGAGAAGTGATAATTTCTCCATGCCACAGTTTCTTCATCCGTAAATGGGATAACAATCCCTATAGCATTGACCTTAGAAGGTTGTTTTGAAGACCAACGTGAGAACATCTGTAAAATACTTAGCAAACTGAGGCAGGCCCTTCTAAGTGGGAGAGTCCTGATCAGGGACAGCACATCTGTTTGTAAGAAGCAGCTATGTCTGAAGAAGGCTGGGGACAGATTGGCTGCTGGGGGATTTTTTTTTTTAAATCATAGCAATTCTACAAGACTGTTCACTCTGACAGGTGTGTCTAGACTCCCAGGACCTCTGCATATCTTACGTATGACCAGGTCCATTTTCTTCAATCTCTTACGTTTTTGACAATCTTCCCAAAGTCACCCAGCAAAGATGAACAGAGCTGAGCCAAAAAACTGGCTCTTTGGATGCTTGGGCCAGTAGACATGGCAGGATTCCCCAAACCAGAGGCAGCCTGGCTTCATGAGTGTGAATCTCTTAAATCTAGAGCAGGAGAGCCCAGAGGCCAGCCAGTATATCTCCCTCATGTTTGTTTCCCAGATGAGGGAAGATTAAATGACTGGCTGCCGGTCACATAGCTAGTAAGTATTGGGGGTGGAATTTGAACCCAAGTCTTCCTTGGGTGTAGACTGTGTTCAAGGAAGACTTGCACCTCTGGCGTGAGAGCTGCTGAGCCCTTTGGTATCTACCTGATCTACATAACTCTCACCTGTGGCTCCAAGAAGCTGTAGCATACACAGCGACCACATCCTGGTAAACAGTTTTGGCAGACAGGCTAAACCAGGTTGAGGGTAACAGAGGGATCTCAAACCCACTGGTGAGTTAGGGAGTGTCTACCTCAAGCATGTGAAGACTCTCCTGGTGGAATGGGTGGATGAAAACAGAGAACAGAGATAACATAGCCCTTCCAGGCTATTCTGGAGCCTTAAGGGGAGATGTAACTAGCCTTGCTCTGGGTAAGAGGGCCAGAGTATGCTCGCTACGTATTTTTAAAGTTTCATTCACAGACTTCAGGTCCAGACCTGACTCAGGTTCAAATGTATTTTGTTGTTTTGCCATTTCCAGTGGCATCTGATTCTTTGTGACCCCATTTGAGGTTTTCTTGGCAAAGATACTGAAGTGGTTTGCCATTTCCTTCTCCAGCTCATTTGACAGATAAGGAAACTGAGGCGAACAGGGTTAAGTGACCTTCTCAGGGTCACATAACTAGTAAATGTCTGAGGTCAGATTTCAACTCAAGAACACGAGTCTTCCTGACTCCAGGCCAAGTGCTTTGTGCACCATGGCGCCCCTTTGCTCTATGCACTATGGCGCCCCCTAGCTGCCCTCTCTCCATCACTCTTCCTCCTCCTCTAACCCCAATTAATGTCTTCTTGGCTAGTTGTCCTGTTCTCCAACTCACAGTTGTTGACCTCTCCGTTCTGAGCCCTCAGCATCTGGGCTAACAACTTAGGACATAACTGGACCCTGGAGCGACTGCTAATTTAAACATACAGATTGGCCTAGTGGGTTTATCTCATATTCCTTGCATATTTGCAGTCAGCTCTCAGTGGCCCCCTACTTCAAGTAGCCAATAGAATTAGAAGCAGTGCACAGACGCTACAGAGGCAGATTCAGGCTTGACATAAGGAGGGAAGATTGTAACAATTAGCTCTCCAGAATAGGAACAAGCAGTTGGTGAAGTCTTCAATCGATCAAGTATTCATTAAGTAATTAGAATGGGCCAGGCGCTGTGCTAAGACCCGGGCGTAGCGCAAGACAAAAACAGCCTCTGCCCTCAAGAAGCTTATGTTCTAAAAGGGAGGACAACGTGCAGATGAGCAGGCACACTTAGAGTACATACAGAGCATGTGGGAGGAGATCTGGAAGAGGAAGGAGATCCGGGATGGTCACTCGGGGGATGTCCCGGCGGCCAGTTGTACTTAAGGGTCAAATCACTTTTCATCTTTCCATCTCAGTTTCCTCATCCGTAAAAGAAGGGTTTAGAATTGATCTTCTCCAAGTTCCCTTCCAAGTATGATCCACCCCCTCTTTCCGTTCTTCTCCAACTCTTCTTTCTTTCCCCTCCCCCAGGATTCTTGCACTGCAACATATAGAATCAAAGGGTGCTGGAGGACATCTAGTGAATCCACCATCCCTGACAAAAGGATGTTGGGTTGAGTGCCTGCAGACTTGCAGGAGCATCCAGTCTCACCAGCACTGGAAACAGGATTTCCCCCCTGCAACATTCCTGACACATGCCTGGCTAGACTCTCTAGGTAAGCAGAGAATCTCAGCACCGGAGGAGACTCTGAGGCCATGCTTTCAGCTTCCCTAGTACTGTTCAGGGCCCAAAGTCATGCAGTAGGAGAGGGTGAACTTACCCTCACTGGAGGGCTTGAAGCAAAGGTTGGGTGGCCACTCACTGGGAACATGGAGATTCTTTGAACTTCATGGCCTCTGAGGCCCCTGGAGCTCAGAGCCTGTGAATCAGTCATCTGTCGTGACCTGGATTTGGTGATCTACTGGGATTCATGTGATTTAAAAGTGATAGGGTTACTCTTCCATCTGCCTCCTCTGATTGTGTTTCTCATTTATCTCCTGGTGCGGGGAGGTGAAATTAGATCCTAGCCAGGGAAGCTTTGTTTAAGTTTAGCTGAGATGAGTGTGGTTGGAACGTGGCCTCTGAGCACTACGCCACTCCATGTCTCTGGCCCTCTATGGCTTCGGAAACATTTTGCCCTCAACCCCCATGTGGGGTGGGCAAAGCAAGTGTGGGGATCCCCCTTTCCCAGAGAGGAGGGAGCCAGCAGACAGAAAGAATGGACCAAGTACGCGGGTCCCAAGCAGAAGGTGCCATGTTCAGCTTGCCTTATCACTGAGGGACGCCATTCTGGGGCCCAGAGAGGAGCCACACTCTCTTGAGTGTTCCTCCAGCAGACAGGATCCAGATGGCCAGGTGAGGAACATCGGCACCGAGGATTGGAAACGTAGGGCGTCCGGGCTGGGGCTGGGGACCTTTGTGAACCATGTAAACAGAATAAAAAAAAAATTTGATTTGGAAAGAGAAGACCTGGGTTGGAATTCTACCTGCACTGCTTGCTACCCATGTGACCTCGGATAAATCCCTTAGCCTCCCTGGCCCTCAGTTTCCTCATCAATGAAGGGGTTGGACCAACCCTTTGAAGTCCCTTTGAATCATCAAACTATAAAAAATGTAATTCCTTTACCTTATTGAAATATTTATGAATTTTTACATTCTCTGTTCTCCTGGCAATGTAACTTAGAAGCCAGATTTTTGTGGTCTATAGCATTTGAAGATGGGATTAAAAGAGAAACAGAAAATGACACCTTGAGGCAGCAAAAGCAGCAGCAGCAGAAAGGAGCCTACAAGACTCGGCTAAGGGAGCCAGGCTGGCTCAGCTAATCCATTAAAAGCATCTACTTTGGAGATAGCACTATCAATGGAGGGAGGCAGCTTTTCTGAAATTTATAGTTGCCAGAAGACTTGCCCAGGGGCACTTAGCCAATATGTATCAGACACAGGACTGGAACCAACATTTTCATGGTTCTGAGGCTAGTTTTCTAACCGCTATTACATGTCGCCTCTCAAGTTCAAAATGCAAATAAGAAAAGAGCATTATATGTGTGAGAGATGCTCTCTCAGAAGTGAAGCCTCCTCAGGGGATCAATAGTTCTTGTTAATATTTCTTGATTGTTGCTTTCAAAACCCTCCCCTGCTCAGACCCTGGTTTTTTTTAAAAGCTTTAGCAGAAAGAATACCCTGCCCCCAACCTGAACTGCTTGCCATTTGAAAAGCGTCCTGCCTTTTCTTGTCTCTGGGATAAGAGGAAAAGGGGTTAGGGAGGGGCCAAGATACTAGGGGACCTGGAGAGGCATGGGTTAACCACCCCCCACACATACACACACTCACTCCCCAAAAGCCAGTCAGAATTGTCACAGTCAAAGAAGGTATGGAGCACACCTGAGGCAGTTGAGGTTAATTTTATCTGCCAGTGGATTGATCTGGGACCCAGCTGTGTATACTCTGGTCAAGAAAAGTTGAAAAGTGATTTTTTTTTAGGACGTTAGTGGACTGCTTTTAACCTTAGGGCCAGCAACTTTTATTGGCTTTTCTCTTCCTGAAGTGTTTTATAGAATGACTCTGCTGTTACCTGGAGCTTTCGGAATGTTACTTGTAAAAGAACTACTCAGATCCCCTGGGCTCTGCACTAGCTGCTAACTGGGATAACACGGATAGAGTGACAAAGGTAGGAAAATCATAGATTAACTGGCCTCGCAACCCAATCATTTTATTGCTAGGAATACATGCTACAAGCCACACCATGCCTGGATGTGTTGTGCCCCCCATTAGAATGCAAGCTCAGGGTCACCTGGCCAACAAGATGGAGGGATGGTCATTGCCTCATAACCTCTCAAACCTCTCCACAACAGGAATTATGCACAAGAGATAAAGCTGCTTCCAGGACCAAAAATCTTAATAAAGTAAAAATCAAATAAGCAGAGAAGGCTAATCCCTAAATCGCAGTGTGTTCACTCAGCACCCCATCTCCTGCTTCCCACAATGACTGGGTAGGGCCACCCAATCCAATCCATAGGCTTGCAGCAAAACTCAGCTCAACCCCACCCCACCTTGCCGCAGTGGTGGAAAACCAAGAGGCAGAGAAACTTGCTCTGCTGAGACAGCAGCGTATTGGTGTACTGTGCTGAAACAGGATTTATCCAGAGAATGAAGGAACAGAAGAAAAGAGGGCAGGACATGTGTGTGGTATGCCTGAGGGAAAGAGCCCCGCCTCCAGCTGGAGTAGATTCTGTTCTAGAAGTCACTTGGGACAGAGACTTGTGCCAGTGGAATATGATTTGCTGAGCAACAGGAGGAAGCTGAAACAACTTTGAAGTCCAGCCCCCAGTAAAACAGCCAAAGTAGAAGGAGTCAGAAAGTGAGCAATAAGGGAAGAGAGAAGGGGAGACAGCCTACAGATTAGGTTAAAGTGTGTAGATGTCTATATACAAGGAGAAAGGAAAATAAATCAGTGCCTGACGAGGCAAAGGATCTTGTAGATTCTCAAGAGATCATGGAACCATGGTAGGCTGTTCTCAGATGGTGTAAAAGAGAAATAAGAACTGCGAAAGCAGAACGGATGACCTACGCAGAAGACGTAATTGGCAGAATAGAAAAACTTGAATCCACAGTGCCGAGTCTCGCCAAAGAAACAAAAGAGAGGATAGCTGACGGGCAATGCACATCCACGGAAGTGAAGGACGATCTGGAAGAAGACCAGCAAAAAGCAATAAGATGACAAGAAAGTTTGCTTTCCATAAAAGCAAAACCTATTGATCTCAAAGGCAGGGTGTATCGAGACACCCCAAGGGTTCTAGGTCTCTCAGAAGAATACAAGTCAACAAACCTGAATGGAGGAACTAATCCAAAAAAATCTGCCAAGAACTTCTGAACACAAAAAATAAAGTATCGTCCAAAGAGTCAGCAGATCCTCTCCAGGGGAAGCAAACAAGCAAACAAACAAAAAACAATCTGTGCTGCATACCCCAAGACATGAATGACATCCAGGTCATTAGATTTAACAGTACCATTGTCAAACAACAAGTTTTACAAGTGACCAGGAGGAAGACATTCAAGTATAAAGACAGGAGAGTCAAATAACACAAGGCTACTCTATCCTCACAAGCAACAACAGGAAAGAATATCAAACGTGTTCTGAAGGGTAAAGGACCTCAAGATGCAACAAAATGGGACATACCCTGCAAACCGGAGTTTCATGATTAATGAAAAAGATAGATATTCAATCAAAAATGTGTGTTTGAAGGCTTGCTAGAAGGAACACCAGCTTGAGACAGCCTATTTGCTTTTCAAACACTTCAGATAACAGAAATGTAAGAATAGAAAAAAATACAGCAGCCAAGGACAGCAACAACAGAATAACAAGACAAAGGAAATGGAGAGATTTGTTTCTTTAAAAAAAAAAAGTATGAAGGGAACCAAGGATAAAAGCAAAAGGTAAATAGAAATGATGGTGACTGTGCCAAAAGAGTCCTGAAACACGTGGACTGAACCTCACAACACCCCACCTCCAGGAGTATCAGTGTTGCAGTAGGACTAATTGAAAGAATGAGAGAGTGAATAAAAGTGAGAGGGGAGGAACAGACCAGACCTAGATAACGAAGTCAAGATGATAACCCAAGTCAACGTTGAACAATAACAAAGGATAAACTGTAAGCCAGTTTAAGAAAGGAAAATAAGTCTTGTTGTCTATCTGGAGAAGAGAGCCGGTGGGGATAGAGTTATCTTGGAGCAGATTAAGCTGAAATAACTGAAGACGCAAAGAACAGTCTTTATAAAGGGAAGAGAAAAAGAAAGACTCATTGGAAAAACAATATTAAAAAGAAATGGGGGGTGGTAGTAGTGATAGAAGTAGAAACTTAAATCTTATCACTTCAAATGTGAATAGAATAAATAATCTAATAATTTCTTTTTAAAGAGTGACAGATTGTATAGGAAAACAAAACGCTCACAATCTGTTACTTAAAAGAAACACATGTAAAAAACAAAGATATAATAAAAATGAAAGAGTGAGGAAAAAAACAATAATGCATCAGGTGAATCCAAAAAAGTAAGAGTTGCAATCATGCAAAACCAAACATTTCCAAACTACTAAGAGATTGATTAAAAAAAAAAAAACCCTCATATTATACTGAAAAGAACTGAATGGGATGTCCCAGTGAAGACTTCTCAGTGTAATTAAGGTAATGAGTTCAGAAGGTAGTGTGAGAAATGAACTCTCAGAAGTGAAGGCTCCTCAAAGGGTCAAATAATTCTTGATTATGACTTTCGAAATCCTCCCCCACTCAGGGCCTGTTTTTAAGCACTTAACAGAAAGAATAAGCCCTGCCTCACCCCCAACCTGAGCCGTTTGCCCTTGGCCTCTTTCCTTATCTTTGAATTTCGAGCCTGGAATGTAAGCCCCACCTTCAAGTTTAGAATGTAAGCCCACCCCCAGTTCAGGGGGTAAGGGATAGTGGTGGGTGGAGACTTGTTTACGTAGTGGGTGGAGACTTTGCACTGGCAGAGAATTGCTTTTATAAGGCGGCTTCTGTTACTCGGCTCTCTCTGTCTCTCTCCACGTGTTTCAGAGGAGCAGACAGCCATCTCGGGAGATTGTAATAAAGGTAACCTTTGCTTTCCACCTTGAGAAGTCTCTGAAATTAATTTGGGTTGGGGTCGCTGTCCCACACAGAACTATACACAAAAAACTAATATGACACATCTTCTAAATGACTTGGCATCTAAATTCATAAAGGAAAAATTAAATGAACTATAAAAAACATAGATAGCAAAACAATAATGGCAGGAGGTTTCAATATCTGTCTCTCAGTTTTGGATAAGTCTTAAAAAAATACAAAGGAAAAATAGAGAACTGAACAAATTCCTGGGGAAATGACATTGCTGAAGAATATATTTATTTCTCAGCACCACATGGAACTTTTACAAAAAGTGACCATATATTAAGGCATGGAGATATTGCAAACAAATATAAAAAGACAGAAGTAGTAAACACATCCTCTAAATATCGTAAGTCATTAAAAAGTGTAATCAGTTCAGGAAGCATAAACAAAAGACAGACTCAAATGGAGACTTAACAATGAAATCTGAAATAATGAGTGCATCAAAGAGAAAGGCATATGATTCTGTGGAAGAAAATCATGCTGAAACAACAAAGCACAAGTTTTGGGATGCAGTTAAAGAAGTCCGCAGGGAGAAAAGTATAACCCTACAAACATAAATTAACAAAATAAAAAAAGAGAGAGAGAGGCTTAAGGAACTGAATACGCAAATAAACAAACTTCAGATAACCACAAGAGATGTTAAAATTAGATAATGATAAACTATAACCCAAAAACTATAGATGCGATTAATAAAAACAAAAACTGTTAGACAATTCAATCTAATCCCAATTTTCTTTAAAAAGAAGAGGGCAGAAAATGAAATAAAAAAATTAAAAAGAATGAATAGAACCTACTGTGCATAGTTTTATTCTAATAATAATGAGAAGAGAAAAGAAATAGAAGGATACTTTCAAAAATATAAAATATCCAAACCAAGAGAAAATCAAACAGATTGTAAATAACTCAATCTGAGAAATGGAAATAGAACTTGCTTTAAAGGGGGAAGGGAACAAAAGCAACTCCTGGTCCTGATGGTTTGTGGGAGAATTCTGTCATAGCTTTAGAGAACAATTAGTGCCCACACTGCAGGAATTATTTTCAAAAATGGGAAAAGAAAGCCCTCTGCCAGAATCCTTCCTTTTTTTTTTTTTCTTGAGGGGAATAAACTTGTTCTAATACCTAAAGCAGGAAACATTGAAATAGGGAAGCACAGACTAATAACATCAGTGAATATTGAATCAAAAAAAAATTTGTGAAAATTCTATCAAAGAAACTAAGTAATTCATTCAAGAAATCACTCATTACGACCAAGTCAGGTTTACACCAGGGCTGCAGAGACGGCGCAACCTCAGGAAGACAGTTACACTAAAAGCAAGAACTCCAGAGCCACAAAACTACCTCAGAGTTGCAGAAGGAGCTTTTGAGGAAGTAAACTGCCATTTATGCCCCAAGCCCTACAAAGTATAGGAATAGAAAGACCTCTTTAAAAAAATCATTAAAGTATCTATCTGAAACCAAAAGCAATCATCTTATGCAATGGGGCTACACTAGACGCTTTCTCAATAAATACAGGAGTAAAGCAAGGATGCCCACTTCCCCTGCTATTATTTTATAGAAGCCTTGAAATGCTAGCAATAACAACAAGAAAAGAGAAAGAAATTAAAAATACAAAGATAGGCAAAGATTACATAGAACTATCCCTGCTTGTTGATGACATGATAGTTTACTTAGAAAATCCTAGGATATCAGTGAAGATAGTGACTGAGACGATTAACAATTTCAGGATAGTTGTCGGTTATGAAATAAACCCACAAAATTAATTGTATCTCTTACAGGCAGTGAGGTGGCACAATGGATAGAGTGCTAGACCTGGAATCAGGAAGACCCGAATTCAAATCTAGCCTCAGGCACTTACTAGCTATGTGATGCTAAGCAAGTCAGGCAACTATCTACTTTAGTTTCCTCATTTTCCAAATGGAGATAATGATAGCACCTACCTCCCAGGATTGTTGTGAAGACAAATGAGATAATACTCATAAAAGATTTTTAAAATTTTTAAGTATTATATAAATGCTATCTATTATTATCATTGCTTTTATAACAAAAAACAAAAGGCAATACTAGAAACAGAAATTTGTTCTGAATAAACACCAAATACAGAAATTATGTGAGGAGCAATCTACCAAAACACACAAAGATTCTAATTAAGACAGTTAATACCTTCAGTGAAGAAGGTAAGCTCCATAAGGGTGGGACTATTTGCTTTGCACTGAGTAAGTTTACAGATTAATAAATGCTTTTCCATTCATTCAAAGCATTTTTTGAAAGAACAAATTGGGACAGCTAGGTGGCGCAGCGGATAGAGCTCCAGCCCTGGAGTCAGGAGGACCTGAGTTCAAATCTGGCCTCAGACACTTGACACTTATTAGCTGTGTGAGCCTGGGCAAGTCATTTAACCTCAAATGCCTCCCCAAAAACCCCACTGCCCCCCCCAAAAAAAAAAAGTCCAAATAAAGAACAAAGAAAGGGTTGTCTGTGGAAAGTAGCTGGAGTTAATTGTATTTGTGCATCTGTGCTTGTAGGAGCACACGCACGCATGAGCACACACATTTATATAAACGTGCTTGTACACACACACACATACCCCCGACCCACTGTTACTAGTTTAATAAAATGTGGCACATTCATAGAACATAAGACTAACTCTAACACAGAAAACATGGTGAGGCCTTCATGAAATAATGCCAAGGCTAATCAAATCAGGAGAACCGTAACTCTCATTTCTATGGCACTTGAAGGTTTGCAAAGCCCTTGGCACATGTTATCTTACTTAATCCTCACAGCAACCCTGAGTAGTGCGGGCCCTTGTCAGACCCATTTTACAGATGAGCAATCTGAGGGAGACAGAGGCCCCACAATTAGTTTATGTATGTATGTATGTATGTATGTATGTATGTATGTATGTATGTATGTATCTATCTAGTATTTACATATTTTTATTATATATTATATTTGCTTCTTTATTATTATATTACTTATTCAAAATAGTCATTCAAAAAAGCAGCTAGTATAATCAAGTTGGCAAATTATCCAACTGGCATTCCACCCAGATCTCAACTAACCAATGTAATTTATAGATTCCCATTAGAAATAAATTTGAAAGAATTCTTTGAATTCCCTGTTTCGGTTTTATTTGGGGAGAGCAAAGATTACTTGTTTTTCTCAGGCTGACAAAGTGAACTCAGAACTGAACATAATATTCTGGATGCAGTAAGAGTAGAGTAGAGTATGTAGTTTAGCTATTGCCTCTCTTATCCAAAGCCATATGCATCCATTCATTCAGATACTCCAGTGAACTTTTTTGTTAGTTCTGTTGTGCTGGAGGACCATTAAAGCCTCCAGATCTTATATATAATAACTGTTTCCTGACTGTGCCTCGCTGTCTCCATCCCCCTATTGGCAGTTGACATTTTGGACCCAAGAGTAGGAATTTGCATTTATCTGTATTAAATTTAAGTTGATTAGATTCAGATTATTAAGACCATTCCAGATCTTCACTTTTTCATTCAATACGTTGGCTGTTCCTCCTAGCTTTCTGTCATGTGCATATTTTAAATGTATATTGTCCCTGCCTTCATCCAAACTGCTGATTAACATGTTAAAGAGTACAGATCCAAGAATCATTGGATCTCCTTGGTACTGCCCTCCCAGCTGATATTGATCCATTAACCAGAACTCTGGATCTGGTCATTGAACTACTTGTGATTCTAGTGAATTATACCATCATTCAGTCAATATTTCTCCACAAACCAGTGCTGACTTTGGAGAGAACATTCATTGAGGTGGTCATTGAAATCATTTGCCTGGGGTGCTCAGGGAGGATGAGCACCTCAGGTGTGAGGGCTGCTCATGCACCTTTGGTGTCTACCTGGTACATCCAGTTTTCACCCCTGGCTTTAAGAATCTGAGCATGAACAGCGGCCCACACCCCAGTAAAACCATCTCATTGATGGGCTAAATAAGGTTGAAGGCAACTGACAGGCCTCAAACCCATGAGTTAGGGGGACGGCTACCACCAGCAGGTGAAGACTTCTCCCAGCAGAATGGGCCAATGAGAACAATTTGTTCCGACAGCCAAGAAGGCAGCTGCGGCAGGCTCCGTGGGGCGCTGAGCGCTTGGTCAGCATCAAAGGCACCAAGGTCATCTGATGCATCCCTGGCCATGCCAGTAGTCCTGACTTTTGTCCTGCCACTGGATGCTGATGACTCTGGAAGAGAGAGTGAGGCTGAGGACTTCATGGGACTCTGCCTCCCTTAAATCCGATTCATGAGCAAGTCATCACCCTGTGATGTCATCGGTCCTCTTTGAAAGGAAGGATGAACAACAATTACTTATTATATTTACTTATTTATATTCACCACATTTATTTACAACCACATAAGAGGAAAACGTAAATGGAGAACAAATAGACAAAAGCTCATGGGGCCTTTGAATGACTAAAAGGATTACGATGTTTTATAATTTAAAATTCTCTTGTCTAAGTGTAAGTCATAACTAAGAATGTTTAATTAGTTGTACTGATGTTCAAATGAAAATATTTAGTAAAAACATCTAATTAAAAAAAAATAAGCATCATTGGAAAATCATAGAAGAGCAGAGCTAGAACGAACTTCAGAGACAGTCAAACCCCCTTATTTCTCCAATTGAGGAAACTGAGGCCTAGAGCAGCTGTATAGCTTTCTCATGATCACACAGCCAGTTACTGTCAGAACAATTCTAACCCAGCACTGCTGACCTGGAGGAGGCTTCTTTCCGCTCCCTGGAACCAGGCAGGTCAAGAAGAAACAGAAGGCCTCCAGGAAAACTAGATGCTAACAGAGGGAGGCCACTGAATAACGGATATCACTGGAACCCCAAAGATGTGCCCATCTGTCTGCACCGAGGCAGGCACTGGGCTCACTTTTCGTGAGCACCAAGTGCCCATAACTGCACAAAGAGAGGCCTGCTGATAGCTCTGGTTACAGAAGTAGCCTCTGTTGCCAGGCAACCAGCTCCAGCTCATTTCTCATTCCCAGCTGGGGAGCAGAACCGGTCCCAGGGCCTTGGTGGGTAGCAGACTTCGGAAAAGGGATTGCCTGAAGCTTTAATTAAGGTTCAGCAGGAGGTAGCCAAAAATGGGGCAAAAAACTTGGGCAGGAAGCAGAGAAGAATGAAGTTGTTAATTAAATATTTTATCACATGGCCACAAGAAAATGGACGTGCCGTGTCTGGGAGCCTGAGAGGCAAAAGAACTGAGTTCAGATCTGGCCTCCAAGAAGCCTGTGACCATGGCTGAGTCACAACCTCTGAGCTTTGGGAAACTCCCTAAGAACATCTACTGAGTGTGAGTGGGGTTGCAGCCTGTTTAGCAGAGGATGGTCCACACTGAACCACAGATCCCTTTCAATTAACAAAAAGATCTTTAACTCCTGGTCTGTGCTCTACAGAGCGCTGCGTTGGGCGTTGAAGGTACAAAGACAAAGAATCAGGTCTTGTCCCCCAAAAATGTTCGCTAGCTAGAGAAGTCCAAGACTAACCTAAGGGTAGACAAAGGCATTGAAGGAAGGACTGACGGCTCTATGTGGAGGGGAGTGGGGCAGGATCAGGAGACCTGTGTAGGGGGTGCCACCCAAGCTTAGCCTGTAAGGGAATCAGGGGGTTCTAAGAGGGGAAGGGGAGGTGGAAAAGCATCTGAGGGCCCTGAGGGCAGCCTGGGCAAAGGTAGAAGGAGGAGATGGAAGATAGGTGCATTTGGCTCAAACAGGGCACATAAAGAAAAATGATATGAAATAAGATGAGCTGGGTAGATAGCAGGCGGGTTGTAGAGGGCTTTATATTAACTGAAGAAGTGGATTCTAGGCCAGAGTCAGCAGGTAGCCATTGACATTTTTAGAGTAGGGAGGGTAACATGCTTATTATACCTCTGCTTTAGGAATGTCAATTTGGCAGCTGAGTGGAGGATGGGCTGGGAGGAGCAAGACAAAGAGAGAGAGGGAGAGACAGAGAGAGAGAGAGAAGAGAGAAAGGGGGAGAGAAAGAGAAGAGAGGGGGGAGAGAGAGAGAGAGAGAGAGAGAGAGAGAGAGAGAGAGAGAGCGAGCAGCACAACATAGAGGTTGTGATCTTGAGTGGGAGGATGGTGGGCCCCTCCAGGAAAAGGGGGGGAGTTTGCAGGACCAGTGAAATTGGGTTAGAACTGAACCTGTGAGCATAGTAGGAGAGCACTCCCAAACTGACTTTCCCAGCTCAAGAAGTGCCATGGCTCCCTAGGGCCTCCTAGGTCAAATCCAGACTCCATGTTTGCCTTTAAGGCTTTCACCATCTGAGGCCCAGGCCCCATGGCAGGCCTGCCGCCCACCAGGCTCCTTCAAGCCCTCCAGATTCTAGACCAATTGTCCTGCTTCTTTTTCCATGCACATACTTTAGCTGCTTCATCCTTGCCTGTCCCCAGCATATCTGCTGGAGTGTGCCGGACAATGCCAGCCATTCCAAAATCTGGACAGCTCTTATGAGACCAGGGCAGTTCTGCATTTAATTTTTGTGGGAAAGACTTCCCTGGTGACTTCTGCTACAGAGTACTGGGAAAAGTCTGCGTGGCAATTTGTAAACATATCTGGGAATTACCATCCTTCCACATTTCCCAATACATGGGGATACTTGAACCATCCCAAAACCACTTTAACAAGCCCAAACCACTTCAGAAAGTTCTAATAGGTTACTGTCTGCCTTGATGTTTACAGATGGGGCTTTGTCCAGCCCACAAGAAGATAAGGAAGTCTCCCTTCTCAGAGGGAAAGCATGGTCCAGAATTCCTCGAGCACAGGAAGGAGGGAGCTCACCCTACAGGGAGAAGGGACCCAGTCTCTCATCTCCTGAAGCCTTCCTATTCCCTGAAACACAACAATATTGAAATTGGGCCAATGAATAACCTTAAAATGGCCTCTAAGTGTTCAAGTGGAAAGAAGAGTCAATCAATACGACAAACATCTTTGATGTCTTATTTTAACAAACTGCCACAGCCACCCCATCCTTCAGCAACCAGCCCCCTGATCAGTCAGAAGCCATCAGCATCAAGGAAAGACCTTCTACCAGCAAGGATGATGACTCGCCGAAGGTTCAGATGATGTCAGCGTTTTTAACAATAAGGAATTTTTAATTAGGGTACATCTATTTTTAGACATAATATTATTGCATACTTAATATACTGCAATAAAAGCATAATTTTATATGCATGGGGATATTTGCTTTATTGCAGTGGTCTGGATCCGAATGTGCAACATCTCCAAGGTATGCCTATATTCACATTCCCAGTGCCCAACATGGTTCCTGGCACACAGTAGGCATTTAATGAATGCTTGCTGACTCGAGCATTCTGGGGCTATCTCTAAGGGACTGGGAGGTATCTTTTCTAGTGTCATAGGGCAATGTTACCACTGGTGTGCTTCCCACCATGACTGTCCTTTTGGGTCAGACTCAATTCACTACTAGAAAGGACCATTTATGAAGGCATCATGGCTAGTACAAAATATCTTCCCCCCCCCCACCAAAAAAAGAGTTCGTGACATCTTCTGTAATCAGTATATTGCAAGTCCAGGAAAACGCAGGCTCAGGCTTACGGAATACTTATGGCCAGAGGGGCTAAACTCACAGCCCCCAGGTGCTGAAGCTTCTTTTTCTTCCCTCTAAGAGGTGCCCAAGAAGTCCCATTAGGCACTGTGGGACTTCAGGGATCTGGGTCCACTCTGTCCTTAGCTCTCAACACTGTCACCGCTGGCTGCTGTTCTAAGGGACAATCTAGGACACCAATCAAAAAACCCCAAATCCTATGGAACCTATGAAGTTAAAAATGTCTTTCTGTCTAAGGATGGAAGGGGATGGGGATAGGAGACTCAGGCCAAAGCCAATTCCCTCCCCCAATCCCCATGGAACTTGTATCCGCCCCTTCTTAGGAAGTTTGGCAGGAACACCCTTCTTGGATGCTGCTTGATGTAATCTAGATGTTCACCAGATGCTCAAATACCTGGGATTCTGGAAACCAGAATATGTGTAGAGTGAGACCAAGTATCCTCCACTGATCCAAATGCTCTTCCTACCAGTCTTTATCTAAAGACATTTCAAACTCAGTCTTAAGTATTGATGAATAGGTGACTGAGAAGGTTCTTACCTTGTCAAGGTGTCAGGGCATCTTATCACTTACTCTAAGTGGGATTGCCTAACTTGATTTGTTCAATTAGCCTCACCCTTGAAATTTTATGGGGCAAACATGTATATGAAGAAAACACAAGGAAATGAGAGGCACCGTAGTGTTGGTGTGAGTGGAAGGAGAGAGCAGGAAAAGCCTCATGTAGAGAGGGTTTCTTAGTAGGACCACTGAAAGAAGCTGGGGATGCTAAGGGATGGGGCAAAGGAGTGGACTGCAGGCATGGGGGATGGCCTCTAAATACATGGAGATGGGGGACGGATCATCGGAGAGTGAGAGAGGGAATGATACGCCTGGAAACCAAGGCTGAGGCCAAGCTACCAAGGAATGTAAATGCCAGAAGAGTCAATGAGTGATCTTTGAAGCCGTTTTACAGGACGGCTTGATGAAGAATTGTGCCAGCTGATAACTGAAGAGGCTTTCTGCAAAAGAATTATTGTCCATCTCCCACCTCCACTCCTTTACACAGCTCATCTCCTAAGCCTGGAATGCCATTCCTCTGAACCTCCCTCTCCTGACATCCCTAGGTCTCTTAAAGGGACAGCTCATGGGCCAATCTCCTCCATGAGGACTTTGTTGACTCCCTTTCCTCCTACCCTACCAGGGCCAGGGCCTTGGCTAGGCATTGGGGCTGCAAAGACAAAAACGAAAGAGGCCCTGCAAGCAAGGCTTGGATGCCCACTTGTCAGGGATGCTGCAGAGATGCCTGGTCAGCTGAGAGTCAGACTAAATGACCTCTAAGGTTCCTTGAAGCCAACTCAATTACATCCACCCAACAGCAATGCCCCCCAGGGGTATTCCTTGGTGGAACATTCACGAATCCGCCAGTAGGTAGACACTGGCAAGGTCCAGATGGAAAAGGGGGTGAGCCAATTCAAAGGCAGAGAATGAAGAAATCGCACCTCAGTGGACCCAAAAAGGAAGACAGGCATACAAGAGTTTCTGGTAGAATGTTTGGCCTCCCCTTCCCCACTCTGCTGGCTAAATGGCAGGATTTGTGCATCTCAGTGGAGAAGCAAAGCATTAAAAAGACCGAGGAGCTGCCAGCTCTCTGAAGAGCCTGACAATACAACTCATCTCAAAAGGCACATCCTTATCTGCAAACAGCTTGCACAGTAGGTATTATGTAAATATCCCCCAGAATTGAAGTCTGACTTTTCCATTTTATTAGGAAGACAGATGAGATTTTCTTTTAAACTGGGACAAAATAAATTGGAGTTTAAAAGGAAAACGAGGGTAATCCATTCTCAGGATTAGGAATTGGAGAGAGAAAAGCCCCCAACAACTGGTAAACAACTGCAATGGCTCCATGATGTCCTCATTCTCTGGATTCCAAATCTGCAACCCAGGGCTGTGCCCCTTATCCTCACTGCACCCCACCCCTAGCCCAGGTGACAAGAAGGCCAGGGAAATGGGTCTATGCAGTCTCTTGGCTGTACTCATCTGAGGATCACAGCTCTGGATCTGGGTGGGCCCTTAAGAGGCCATGTAGTTCAACCCCTTCATTTTACAGAAGAAGAAACTGAGGCCCAGAGAGGCCATAGACCACAGCTTTGGAGCTGGACACTTAAACTGACCAGTCTTGAAGACAGCAAGGGAGTTTCAGAGGGTCTTTGGAAGTCAGAGAGCAAAGATGTGTCCCCATCTCCAATGCAGGGGCTAGGGAAGGGAGTGGGAAAGAGGTTGAATTTTGCAGCAGGAAAGAATGTGGATTTATGGTCAAGAGTGGGGCACGAAACCCAGCTCTGCCACTGGGTGACTTTGAGCAAATCACTTCATTTTGTTGGGTCTCAGTTTCCTCAAGCATAAAATGAGAAGAGAGACTAAATAGCCTCTAACCAACTCTTGATCTGAGATTTTAGCACTTTTTCCGTTGGTTGGGGTCTCTTGCTTTAGTATCACTTTCATTTTCCAACGTAGCCTCCCCTCCCCTGCTGCTCAACAAGCCATTCCTTACAACAGAGAATAAGAAAAGGAGAAAACAGTTCACCGCAAGTAATGAACACCTCATCAAGTCTTACAGCAAATGCAGGGTTCCCTGTCCGTGGTGCCCCACCTCTGTAAAGGAGGTCGGATGTGCAGTCTCATGGCTCTTCTGGGCCAAGCTTGGTTATTAGGACATGCAGTGTTTGGAGTTTCCCCCTTTCACTTACATTGGTGCAGTGACTTTGGTACAGTCATTGTGTGTCATCATTTCTTCCTGGTTCCATTGACTTTATTCTGCCTCGGTTCCTAACATTCCCGTGCTTCTGTCTCTTCACTGTATTTACCATTTCATATAGTGTAACATCATCCCATTCCATTGCTGTATCACCGTTTGTTTAGCTCTTCCCCCAATCTGGGGATTTGATGACTCTACAAGACTCAAAGCCAACCGGAGCCTCACGGAGGGTGGAGAAGGCGCGATCTTTGGAAGATCACATGGATGGCTGGTCCAGAGCCGTAGCTTCTAAAAGTCCCAAGAACTGTACCTGGAACTAACCTGGAGAAGCAGATCCCAGAAGAGCAGGATCTCACGACAGACCAAGCATAGAGAAGTGCATCGCCACATGGGCCACTAAGTGATGGGCTTTGTCTTGTTCCCCATAACTTTCAGAGAGTTGCAGCGCATTGCAATGACTGATGGACTTGGAGTCAGGAGAGACCTGGGTTCAAATTCTGCTATGTCTTAACTGGGTGATCTTCTGTAAAATGGAGGTAATAACTATTAGCACTGTCAACCTCAATGGGTTATAAACCTTAAAGTGCTCAGCCAGTGTGAGTGCCGGTGATCAGCTGTGTTAGGGAATAGAGATGCCACTCCAATGGCATGGCAGGGTCTGGGTAGCAAATCCCTACAGATAATCACAAGAGGATGAAAAGATGAGAAGGTAAATTACAGAATTCTCCAAAACTAATGGTAGTATGAGGTAGGAAGAGTTAGTTGGGCATATGGTCTCTCTGTTCCTGCTTGGGAGAAGTAATCTAGGCTCCAGTCCTCTCACCCAAGGAGATGTGGTCTGGCAAGGCTGCCATAGTGCACAGAGTGCTGGGCCTGGAGTCAAGAAGGCCTGAGTTCAAATCTGGCCTCAGAAACTTATTGGCTATATGACCCTGGGCAAGTCACCTAACCTTGTTTGCCTCAGTTTCCTCATATGTAAAATGAGCTGGAAAGGGAAATGGCAAACCACTGCAGTATCTTTGCCAAGAAAACTCCAAATAGGGTCATGAAGAGTCAGACAAATGAACACCAATGGTCAAAGGAAAATGAGGGGATGCCCTGTCAAGTGAGGGTCCTCACCCGTCCTCTATCATCCCTAACATTCTTCCAAGCCCAGTTCAGAGGCCTCCTCTATATAGCTGCTCCCTCTTAAAATGACTTGGGGGCTAACCTCACAGGGGCCAATAGTTCATCTCTTTGAATTCTGTCTCCACCTGGAGCTGTCCAGGAAAACTGCTTAAAGAAGGCTGCATTGTGGCTCATTTTAAGCTTCCCCAAATGTAGCTGACTGGGTCCCCATGTCCCACACAAGCCTTCGATACACAACATGGGCACCGTAGACAAGGCTTCAGACTCAAAGGGCTCCTAAGAAGCCATAAACCAATACAGAAACATAAAGCTTTCAAACAAACAGCCAAGGAGACCATTAGACCCAGACCCTTCCTGGAAGGTAAAGATGCCTTGAGCGACTGCTGGATAAATACTTCCTTTCAGCTTGAGGCCCTGTGGTCCAAACACTTCACAGCAATGCTGGGTTTACAAGGTCATATACCAGCTCTTGCCTCACTCCTCCCATGGTTTGGTGGGGATCATGTATAGCATCAAAAATCTGGAGATGGAAACTACGTTGGGGACCTCTAGCCCAATCCCCTCATTCGACAGAGGAGGAAACCGAGCCTTTGGACAAATGATAACTTGCCCAAGTTCACCCAGGTAGGATCACAGACAGCCCTGGAGCTGGAAAGGACCTCAGCGGCCAAATAATTCAATCCCATCATTTCAAAGAAGGGGACATCAAGGCTCAGAGAAGAAGCCACTTGCCCAAGACCACACAGGCAATGACTGGCACAGCGAGGACTCATGCCCCCCCATCACCCGCTCCAAATCCAGCCCCCTTTCCACTCCACTCCACTGCCTCATTTCCAGAGTCCACTGGTGCTGCACAAAGGATGCGTGATGCTGTTGAATCAAACTCAAGGGGAGCTGGAGAAATGGCTTCTTGGAGTGGCCTTTCCCCCTCCCTCTCCCCAGCCCTGACAGCACCTCCCCCTCCCTACATTCACACACGAAGCCACAACTGATTCGTTCAAATTTTATTTAGATTTTGGTTTGGTGCAGAAAAAACCAACACTCAACAGGTTATAACATTCAAGGAAAAAGCTTCTGCGACTTGGTGACTTCTGGTTGTACTCCAAGGTGAGCTGCATAGGAAACTACTCAAAGCCCCTGAGGAGAAGACGGAGTTCAAGGCATAAATGGCCGTTTATTTCTCTTTGGGGAGAAGACTCGAGATGAAGCCCAGGATCCCCCGGGAAGGGTCAGGGGTGGGAGGGAGGCTCTTCTGGGGCTGCTCAGGGAGAATCAGAGACATCTCTCTCTTTCTGATTGGGGAAGCCAATTCCATTGCTAGGAAACATCTGCTTGCCCTATGGCAGTGGAAAACCACTCCTGGCACTAATGTGGGGCAGACTTTGCTCAACTGGGACACCAGCTGCTCTGGATTCCCACTGGGGCCCAGCAGAAAGACAAATCAACAACATCAGGGCAGACGTTAAGTGGGTGGGTGGGTGATCAGAGAGCAAAGCTTTCTGCGTCCTTTGTCATGAGGGGGATCGCTCTCCTTGAACCTGAAATGGGCTCCTCAGTGCCCACCGGGTGAATTGTAGGCCATCCTCTCCCTTCCCAGACCCAGCTAGACACCAGTCACCGGAACACAGAGACCAGCCACCAACCTGCACACACACTCATACCAGTTTGCTTCACAACTCACAAAGGGATTCTTTTGTTGTGGTTTTGAACCTGTTTCAACCAAATTTTCCCTACATGGAAAACATATATATATATATATATATATATATATATATATATATACATATATATATATATATATATATATATATGTTTCTCACTCAAAATTACATCTCATTGTGCTAAAATACTCTTCACACCCACTTCTTCCAAGGACCCACAGGGAGAACAGAGAAGAGAACCGATGGGATTCCCAAGGGAGCAAAGTTATGTGTCGATAATTTGGCAAACGGAGCTCCCAAATCACCCAAGGAATTACTGTCCAATGGTCCTGCTGACTTGGCTGCCTGCAGTACACTGATATCAGTGGGGAGGAAGAGGTCGCCAGACGCTGCATCTGGAAACAAGCCAGAGTCTGGAGGGATGTTTTTCCCCCAGTCACATCCACTGATTATGTGACAAGTTTTTTATGGGCTGGTTTGCCTGTCTAGTCTAGGGGAGAAAGATTCCAGGGGCTTCTCACTGCTGCGTAATCCAAGACTGTAAACCACAAAGAGGGCTGTCTTTTGAGTTGCCAGCTACACGAAATCCAGGACAGGAGTTCCAAGTCAGGTTAGACAACCTCTCCACTGAGTAAGGGGTGGTCCTTTCCTCCCCCAGCTGCATCTTGATGGCTAGTAACAGCACCTCTTCTAGAACTACGCACGATCATAAGGTCAGTGCAACTACAGCTCACATTTACACTGGTTGATTTGCACTGCAAGAAATCCCAAAACGAACAAAACTCCAATGATACAAAACCCCAAAGACCAGGGCCTGGGGCTCTCTCAAATGAGTGTAAACCAGTCTTTTGGGTTTCAGATTCCATTTTCAGATGCCATTACTTCCCTCTCTCAGCACCTTAGAAGCTGGAATCCACTCCATCAGCCTAATCATACTGGATTAACAGTCCTGTCAGCCTCACAGAGCTGAAATGCAAAACTGGATAGGGGAGTCAAAAGGAGAGAGTGGCCTGCTGTACTCTTTTTAAATATATATATATTCACAGGATCAAAGGAAAACAATGTATACCATAATTTAAAAAAAGAAGTCTTTACACAACTGAAAAAAGCCTATATCTTCCCCACTTCATCAGTGTTTTTATTTTTTTTCTTTTGTCTGTTAAAAAATTAGATATTCTGTATGTTTTCTCCAAATATCTATAAAAACATGATTTTTCATTTTATACTTTACAAGTAGAAAGTCTGTTTGATTGGCAACACTATACAATAGAAAATCTCTTCAGGACATTCCTGGGTTGGAAGAATAGCAAGGAAGGGGGAGGAGTGGGATGGTAAAGAGAAGAATTGGGAGATGCCTAGTCCTTGGCCATGGTACCGGTCTGGAGCAGAGCATTTTGGGCTGTAATGACTGGCCTGCTCTTCATCTTCAGTTCCACCCTGGGCTGAAGGCCATTCATCCTAATGAGAAAGCAGCAGGAGGGATTGGAAAGCCCTCGTGTCAGATGGCAAAGTCTTCATGGTCCATGGGGCTGAAGGCAGCTGCCCTCAGGATATCCAGGGAGTTCACTAGGATCAGGGTCCCCGTGAGATGTTTCCAACGCTTAGTAATGGGGTTCTTCATCTTATCCAAGCCCAGATGAAGTTCTTGGATAACATCCCGGTAGCTGTCTCCAATCTGATTGCTCCATGTCAATAAGAAGTCATACGCAGGCTTCCACATGGCCTAGAATGTTAGCCAAGACAAAGGGTGAGAGGGACAAGGTTAGGAGGCACGAGAACTATTGTTTCATCTCTATCTTTAGCAAAGACAAGTTTACGAATGGTTCCCCTTTCAAAGACGAACTAGTTGAGAAGTGAGTGACAGACAGAAGCAGAAGGAACCTTCTGAGTAGAGCTCTGACTAAAATCACCTGAAACAGTCACTGCCCATCATCACTCATGGAAGAATAAAGTTTCAACAACCAAAGTGAGGGGATTTGCCCATAGCCACTTGAAGGCTAGTGTGGGTCCTGAACCCAGGTCCTCTGTTTCAAGTGCTCTTTTATCTACACCAAGATTTCTTTATTCCTGGGCTGACCGCCTTTAAAATTTAGGGGCAAGTCCACATACATGAAAATCAGATGCATCTAGGAAAAGAGACCTTCTCACCGCTGCAGTCCAACATGAGGGATTTCTATTGGGAATCTATAAGCCATCACTTATTTCAATGGTATATTTCTAAAGTGAGGCTCAAGTATGGGACTTAAATCTATCTTACAAATGTAAAGTCACACATAGGCCTAGAAGAATTAGTGGCTAAGTGGAAAGAGCCATGTGTGAGCCCAAAGATAAATCCATCCCCTATTAGCGACAGTTGAGCTCAAGAGAAAACCATGCTTGGGGCAGCTAGGTGGCACAGTAGATAAAGCACCGACCCTGAAGTCAGGAGGACTTGAGTTCAAATCTGGCCTCAGACCAAACACTTGACACTTATTAGCTGTGTGACCCTGGGCAAGTCACTTAACCCCAATTGCCAAAAAAAAAAAAAAAAGAAGAAGAAGAAGAAGAGAAAAGCCATGTTCCTCCACTGGGGCAGCTTGAACATAGGAATTCTTCCTACCCAGAGCCCTACACAGCAGTCATCCACAGAAGCATTTCCCGCCCATGCCACCCGACGCTTCTGCGCCTGTGTCAACGACAGAGCCCCTCCTCACCTCACTATCGACCACCCCATTCCTGTCCCGGTGTGGAGACTCATAAGCATCCATCTGCTGCTTAGATACTCTGGCAAGCTTCTCGGCCAGCTCCCTCCATCGCTGGGCCACCTCAACGGCCGTGGTCAGGAGCACAAAGTCCTGGATGAGCCTGACCACAAGGCCCTGACAGTCCATCTTCAACAAGGCCTAGAGAGGCAAGAATATAATGATGAGGCCAAGCACACCACACACAGCCATCAGACTTCAGATCAAACACAGGCACAGGGTTTTGGATGCCCAAGGCAGTCACGCTGAGCTAGGCTGCACCATGGTCAGAGCACAGGCCTTGAGAATCAGGAAGACGCAGCTCAAATCTGGCATCAGACACTTTCCAGCCATGTCACCCTGGGCAAGTCACTAACCTCTCTCAGCCTCAATTTCCTCATCTGCACAATGAAGCTAATAAGAGTACTCACCCCCAAGATTGTTATGAGGATCACATGAGACAATGTTTGTTAAGTGCTTTGCAAACCTTGTTGCACTACCTAACTGTGAAGATATTAATTCTTGTCAAGATTACTGCATGGCAGACCCCGGCCAGGAACCCAAGCAGTAGAGCACCCAGTCCTGGCTTTTTCAAGCTACCTCTTGCAGTCACATTTAGAAAGTTAGAATGATAGGCTGGAATTTGGAAGTGTCCTTTTCAGAGGACACTAGGGATCAAAGACACTTTATCAAGGTGTGGCTGTTGTAAATCTTTTGGAAAAACAATACCCACTTCTGAGCTACGTTAGATTTCCAAGTAAAAGAGCACTTATTTGCATGTTTCTCCATTGATTCTGAAGTTGGAGGGGACATGTAAGGATGAAAGCTTTCTAATGGGCTCATCACTTGTAACCAAAACCCAAAGGTTTCAAGAAATTCGCGTTGTGTTGGTAACTGGCAACTGCCCACGCCATCTGGCGTGGGTCCAGGAGCTGTGTGCTAAGCCCTGGGAGCAGAGGTAACTGAGGCCAGGCTGTCTCTTCAATGGAGTCTGAGATGAACGGACTGCTCAGTGCCTGAATGAAGCCATTCCTCACTGGGCAAATCTGGCTTGGCCTCCATCACACACCATCTGCAGGTGGGCAGCCCTGGGCCCCCACATCAGCAGAGCACTTGAAAGCAAAGTGCTTGATGGGTTTTTTCCCCCCTTTACAATCCAAGGCCTTGGGGACATTCTTCCTATAAGCTCTTCATTTAATTTTCTTTCAAAATGTCTGTATAGGTATATAGATATACAGGTACACAGGTATATAAGTATATGAGTATACAGGTACATAGGTATACAGGTATATGGATGTGTGTGCAACATCCGCTGAATCTTCCTCTAAAACCTCATTCCTTTGATTATTTTACACCCCCATCCCCTCCAAGTCTTAAGCAATAACTCAAATCACACTGAGTGTGCCCTTCACTGGATTCCTTATTGGCGATAGGATCAAATTCAAACACCCCAGCTTGGCCTTGAAGTTCTGATGTTTCCCTGAAGGCCAACAACCATCTCCTCCTCCCCCCTTCTCTGAACACCAGCTCTACATTCCAGGTTTCGATTGCATCAAGGGCCATGCACGGCCTGGAACACAGCCCCTCCCCATCCCCACCTTCCAGATTCTTTCCACCTTCATCCCACGACCACCTCTTCCTCTGATCATCTGCTGACCTTTCTCAGCGCAGCAGAGTAGGGAAGGGGGTGGGGAACCATTAACTGGATGGAAGTCTGCTTCATCAGGCACCCCCAAATCTTCTACACTGAAAACGCTGCTAAATCACAGGCCTCAGCTGTCAAGCAGCTAACTGCCCTGCCTTGGACTTTGGGAAGTCAAAAACAGTGTAAGAAAAGACCCGCAAAATAAAGCCGTTTCTTCCTTGGGCCTCGATATTCCAGTTCAATATTTGCCCACCCACCTCTCGTGTGTTGTTCACTCGAGTTGGAAGGGTTTGGGAAGCAGAATTCCAGAGGGCCCAGGATGAAGTGAGCTACCCACCTCCAAACAGGGAAGGGATGGGGTCAGGGCAACTGGAGAAATCGGCGTTGCTTGATTCTGCCTATTCGTTACAAGCGTTTCTGTCTTTCTTTTTTTGTTTTGTTTTCCAGTGGTGGTTGGTGAGGAGGGATAAGTGGGAGGGAGAAACAATAGGCTTCTGTTAATGGAAAAAAAAATTCTAATAAATAGTTTCTTTTTAATTCTGTGAATTTGATAAGGGGTCATCCAGCTTCCACTCAGACAGCTCCAAACAGAGGGAGACCAAGAGCACAGATGAGTAAGAGAGGTGGGATCCTTGGTCTCCACCTCCGAACCCTGCCCTCCATGGAGCCTCTTCTGACACCAGGGGTAAACTGTGACCAATCTCCCAACAATGGGGATGAGAATGGGCCACCCCTACCTCCACTCCCCACCACCACCAGGACCACACCACGGATCTTGCATAATTCTCTGAAAAAACACTAAAAACAAGTAATGGGCACCTGTCCAAACACTCCAAGACAAACATAGAGGCAGGTGGGTTCCTGGGCGGGTGTTGTTTTGAGGATCAGAGGGGATCAGCTACAAACATAAGGCATTACCATGGATACACAAAATGACCCTCCCCCAAGGATCAGCCCCTTTGTTAGACAAAGTCAGCGTCCTCGCCAGCCTGCTCAGGGAACCTCCCAAGCTACCTCTTTCATCTGGCACTGATCTATTATGCTACCTGGATGAAGAGAAACTGCACTGTGTGGCCTTGCCCGTCCCAGTCACGACTCATTGAAAGCTAAGATTGAACTATTCGAGATCCAGACACACCACCATGATTCCTTCCAGCGAAGAGACGAGGAAGAACATTGCAGGCCACAGGACAGAGACGGTGGCCTAATGCAGAGTGAGACCCATGTTGGTGCACAGGGCAAACATGGCACTTTGTATGACTTGCCTATAACTCTATGACACACCATGCTTCTTTCCTTTCTTAATCCCTGCCCTCCCTCCCCCCCTTCTTTTTTTGTGCATTCTCCCTTTCTTTTTTCTCCAGTGAGTGGGAGAAGGTGGGTAGGAGAAAAAATAAATGTCTGATAACTGAAAAAAAAAATTTAACCAAACAAATTAAAAAAAAGCCCACCAGTACACCAGAAATCAGTCAAGGCTGCAATTCAATTTTTAGGGCCCACACATCCTGGCAAAGAGGGCTCTCAATCTGCCATAACGAACAAATAATCAATCTGCTTGGTAAGTCACTAGCCAAGCTCAGTCTCCTTAATCTCATCTCCATCTTTCAGGCTGAGTGAAATCTAATTGTTGGTGTGAAATTGTGCGAGCTCTTGTAACAAAGGTTCGCAAAACATTACACTTTCATTTCTGCCCTGAGTGGGGCTGGCGCTAACAGGCCGTCATCTTCAGCTCAAGATGTGGGGCCAAAAGTCCGTCAATACTTTATTTAGTCACATCACCCCTCCCCCATTTCCCATCTGAAATAGGAGAAAGGAAGTCCTGGGAATTGCTAGATGACACCCCACCCAAAAAAAATATTTGGGATTTTCATTCCCATTTGTAGAAAAGAGTGACTCACTGGTATTTTCACACTAATTAGCAGCAATAAAACCTTTACTCAGTACCTCATGCTGGTTTAAAACTGGTTCAGGGGTGGGGCTGGTGGTGACAAAGAAGCCCCTAGTGAAGCTAGGGGGAAAACAGAGACCAGGTAGCATAATAGATCTGTGCCAGATGGAAGAGGTAGGGGGAAGATAGAGGCTTTCTGAAAGAGGCAGCATTGGAACTGTGCTCAGAAAGATGGCTAGGAAGTCAAATGACAGAAAGGAAGTAAGAATATTTCTGTCCCAAGGTAAGCCAAGAGAGAGCAGAGAGAAATGATGACAGGGAGGATTTTCCCCTGTATTATACTGTACATATTATTTTTTCTGTTACAGAGAGATGTTATTCCAGTTTGGTTATAAAAGATAATATGTAATCTGAAATAAGGCTGTAAAGGGAAGGTAGTAACTCGATTAACCCTGAATACCAAGGGAAAAAGAGTGCATATTTGGATGTTTTAGGCAACTGTGCTCCGATAAAGATTTTTAAGGAATGCCATTTCCAGATTTTGGTAAGGAAGATCAGCATAACAACAATGTGCAGGAATGGAGGGTGGGCAGGGGGAGGGAGGACGGGCTCCTGATCCAATCCAGGTGGGTACCAATGAGGACTTCAGTGAGGGTAGCAAGATCAGGGGATAAGATGGAAGCATTTTGGAGGAGCCCTTGTGAACTCAGGAGCCCTGAAAGCTTGGGGAAGTTGAGGCTACTGGTTAGAGCTGGAAGACCAGAACCTTTCTGCCTCCCTTTATGGTCCAGCCCACTTCTTACAGGCATGGGGGTTCAGGAAGGGTTAAGGAGCATACCAAAAGGAGGCCAGACAGTGAAGTGGAAGGAGCACTTGATGTTCAGAGAAGATAAAAGGGACAAATTTCAACGACATAAAATCCAAAAGCTTTCTCTGCACGAGCAAAATCAGGCCGGTCTGGATGCTGGGCACGGAACATCGTGTCCTTTTTGCTTAACTGCCTTTGCTCTGCTTCTAAATTCTTCATTAGAAGGGGTGGAGAGAAAAGGGATATGTCAGGAATTATAGTAATGGAAAAACAGGTGGTGTGAATAAAATACAGATTTGAACCAATTCAGTGTAAGTAAAATCAGGAGACACTGAACTGAGAATTTGGAGTATGTTTCCATGATAAACATCGAATAAAGGCAATGGAAAAAAATATAAGAAAGAAGCATTGCCCGACAGATCAATGATCAAGGACTATGGAGAGCGAGTTCTCAAAAGAAGAAAGGCAAGTCATCAGCAAGCAGAATAAAAAGTGTTCCAAATCACTGACGATCAAAGAGACGCACCCACCAAACGAGCTTCCTACTCATCAAAAGCTGCTGAGAGCTCAGCTGGGGAAAGAGTCACAGCCCTCCATGGTACAACTTCATGCGAGCCAAACTCTACAGCGCCCTCTCTACAGCAAGGCAGTGCTTTTGTTCCTCCCTATCTCCCCAGAAAAGCTATTCTGCATCTTTTCTTCCTTCCTTGATCCCCCACAACTCACCCATCTACCTGACCCAGTCAAAGCCCTTGTCTCCTATTTCATGGAGAAAACCGAGGCCATACAACATGAGCTCCCCCTTTCTCCTGTCTCTCTATCTCACAATCCCCGGACATCAGCTGCCACTCTTTCCCTCTTCTTAGTCTCTGACACGGAAAGCCAATCTTTTTTCACTTAATTTCATCTTCTCCAGCAGATACAACTTCACTGCTCTTTAAGCCTCTCCCTGGCTATTAGCTTTTTCCCTGATAACAAACTAAACCTAGCTCCTAAACCTTTAACAAACAAAGCAAATCTATCAGACCCCACCACCCACTTGAGCTTTTTTCTTTGTCAACTAAACTCCTTGAAAGGGCAGTCTACACATGTGTCCTCCCTTTACTCTCACTCATTCCTAAATCCTTTACAGTTTGGCTTCAAACTCCACTCAACTGAAACTATTCTCTCCAAATGTACGAACTATATCTCACTTGCTTTATCTGAGGGAGGATCTTTTCTCAGTCCTTATCTTTCTGGACCTATCAGCTCCATCTGATACTGGTGAACACTCATTAAGCATTTATTAAGTACCTACAGTATGCTAAGCCCTGAGGATACAAAGGGAAAAGCTGGTCCTGAGGATAAAAATCATTCCCTAATTGATATATGGTCAAAGGAAAGGAACAGGCAGTTTTTAAACAAATGTGGGGTGTGTGTGTGTGTGTGTGTGTGTAGTCATATAAAAATGCTCTAAATCATTCTTGATTAGAGAAATGCAAATTAAAACAAGTCTGAGGTAAACCACTTCACATCTATCAGATTGGCTAATACAACAGAAGAGGAAAATGACAAATATTGGAGATGTGGGACACTAATGCACTGTTGGTGGAGTTGTAAACCGATCCAACCATTTTGAAGAGCAATTTGTAAGCATGCCCAAAGGGCTATAACACTGTACATACCTTTTGACCCAGCAAAACAACTACTAGGTCTGTATTCCAAAGGGAATTTTTTAAAAAGGAAAAGGATCCATATATACAAAAATATAACCGTTCTTTCTGTGGTGACTAAGAACTAGAAATTGATGAGATGCCCATCAGGGAAGGGCTGAACAAACTGTGGTATATGAATGTAATGGAGTACTACTGTGCTGTAAGAAGTGATGAGCAGGATGAGTTCAGAAAAACCTGGAAAGTCTTACATGAGAAGTGAGTCGGAGAACGTTATACACAGCAACAGCAACACTGTGCGACGATCAACTCTGAATCACTTAAATATTCTCAGCAACACAATGATCCAAGAAAATTCCGAAGAACTTATAGCAAAAAACGCTCTCCACCTCCAGAGAAAGAACTGATGGAGTCTGAATGCAGACTGAAGCATGGTTTTTTACTTAATTTTTCTTGTTCTGTTTTTATTTTTTTAGGGGGTTTCTGTGTTTTCATTCCTAACATGGCTAATACGGAAATATATTTTGTCTGACTGCGCATATGTACCTACATTAAATTGCTCGCCATCTTGGGAAGTGGGGGGAAGGAGAGAATTTGGATCTCAAAATTAAAAAAAAAAAAAGGAATGTTCAAAATGGTTTTTACAGGTAACTGGGGGAGAAAAAGAAAAAAAAAGAATTAAAAAGCCAGTTCCTGCCCTCAAGCTGTCCTCCTGCCTGGACACTCAGGTTTTCCAATTCCAAATTCCCCTTTCTTTGCAATGTGTGGTGGTAACAGCTTGGTCTCAATGACTGCAAATACCAAACCTTGTGAAGGGGTCTCATGTATTCAGATTTGCACCATTCCAAGTAATAATTATGTAAAATGAAGTTATTCATTTTAGCCCAATGGAAATGTACAATATGAATTTGAATGACCACACCCCCCAACTCATTCTTTACACTCATCAGGACCTAGCCATATAGAGACTTCTTCCTCCTGAATCTTCCCCAGAATCTCATGGGTTCCCCATGTGCACATGCCTGTGGGGTGTGTGTGTGTGTGTGTGTGTGTGCGCGCGTGCCTGTGTGTGTGTGTGTGTGTGTCTGTCTGTTCATGTATCTGTCTTCCTAGACAGACAGACATACACAGACCCAGGGGACTCAATGGGCTGCGAGCTTATGATACCTCAGCCAAGAAAGCGAATGTCACCTTGGGCTGCATAAGAGGCCAGGGAGCTGCAAAGTCATACTTAACCCATTCAGTCCTCAGGAGAATTATAGTCCACTCTGAGCACAGCTTTGGGGGGAGAATGGAGCTAGTGGGCCAGACACTAAGCTTGTAATTTTGGTGGTATAGAGAACTTCCAGTGAGAAATAACCCTCTCCCGGCGCCAACTGGCCACTCTTCTAGAGTCTTGAGGTTAAGTGATTGTGCCAAGGTCACACAGTCAATATGTGTCAGAGGACAGGCCTGAACCTAGCTCTTCTTGACACAGAAGCCTCATTCTACCCCCTAGGCCACACTGCCTCTGACTTGGGAGCACTGTTTAATGGTACATCTTGTTTTGATATCACCTGCATTTCTTCTCTGGCAAAGAATAACAAATCAAAAATAAAAACACTCGAGCAAAACGAGCCAACCCATTCCAAAGGTCTAGGTTCTCTCCACAGGCTTTTGCAGACCCAGAGAAGGAGGACAGGGAGAGGAGCCCCCGCTCAGGGGCCACGCCTACTCGCAGCAAGGCAAAGGGCTGGGCTTGGATTCCACTTCTGACACTTGGGATGTGACCCTGGAAAAGGCACGCAGCTTCTCTGGGCCTCAGTACACCCTCAGTAAAGGAGGTTTGACCGGATGCCCTCTGAGGTCCAGGCTCTAGCTCTCTGATGCCAAGAACCACAATCTCACCTTCTCCTTAATGATCTCTGCTAGCTTTCACAAGGATGTAAGCAGGAATTGTGACTCAGGATGCCTTATTACCTATTGGATTGGACCCATTACCCATGATCCACAGGGGCCTCTGGAGGGTTTCTAGAGGGCATCCCTCCCTATCTCCACACAAGGAAACACGCCCCATCCTAGACAGCATCCTTGGACTTGAAGAAGCTGCACTGACAAGTGAGGAGGGACCCTGCCCAAGGCCTTCTTGGAAGGAGAAAATGTGTTCTGTCTATCCTGAGTCTGTTAATTAACATGGTCCAGAGCCCCGTGGCTTTCCAGAGAGCTCTGACACCCAATCCATTCAGCAGCTCATGGAAGCTGATATACCCAGGTTCTGTTATCTTTGGAGACAGGTCCCCTAAATCAGAGCTCCCCAGCAGCATGCCAGTTGGACCCCGTGTCTACTGCGAGGCCGATGACAGCAGTGCTGGAATGTGAAGTCCGTTGATGGAGTGCTCTGGTAACAGACCGCCAGGCTGGCATCTCGGGGCAGGCCAATTCCTCCCAAACCAGGGAGGCACCATCTCACACAAGGAGAAGTCTCTGCTCTGCCCACATGATCAAGTCACAGTATTACACCGTCTCGCTCTAAAAGGAGCTCTAGGCATCATCAAACGCCTTCCCTTTTGGAGAGGAGGAAACAGGCTACTTTTCCAAGGATACGCAGAGAAGTAAGCAGCAGAAAGGACAGCTCTAATCCCAGTCCTCAGGCCACTTACCATGAGCACAAACGAGCAAGATTGGTCACGTTCCCCATGACGTACACACCAGCTCCTTAGAGGCTGGGGTGACTCAATTTTTATCTTTGGAGCACAGGAACGGGCAGTAAGTCAATAAACAATTATGAAGCACCTACTGTGTGCCAGGCACTGTGCTAAATGCCAAGGATACAAAAAGGCAAAAGACAGACCCCCTGTCCTCAAGGAGCTCACACTCTAATGACACAGCAAGTATTTCAAAAATGTTTGTTGATTGACTGAGGACAGTAACAGAAACACTTCAATATTTTTTAAATCCTAGAAAAAAGTGTTAGAACTCTGGTGTACCTGACCTCCGAGATCATCTCTAAACCAACCCTGCTCACCTGTCAGATGAGGAAACTCCAGGGAAGAAGAATCAGCCGTCTAAGAGGACAGATCAAGTCAGCAGGAGAGCCAGGCCTAGCACCCAGGTCTCCCCACCCCTTGCCCCCACTACCTATCCCCTTCCCACTCTCTGCTGCCATCACAGGCTTTGTACACGTTTGTGGCGTCTCTTCCATTATAGAGGAACAGACTTTTGACCCCCACGAGCAGCATTTACAGGTGGTTAACTAGCAGCTGGACCAAGGGTTGCTTTTCTTTTCTTTTTTTTTTTTGGGGGGGGCAGGGGGCATATTTCGACCTAACGTTTTCCTCCTACCTCAAAGAAGCACACTCCATGAAACCACAGAATCTCAGCATCGGAAGGGAGCTCAGCACGGACAGCTTGTCCAGCCCACATGTGAACCAAAGCCCGTAGGCCCTCGACAATATGTTCAACAAGTCAACGATGATCCTCTTCTTGAAGGGAGGGAATTTTTAGTGAGTCCAGCCTTAGACTGCCGTGTTCTTAGATCCCGACTGGCATGCACCAGGACAGTAACGTCTCCCCTTCCTTTCCATGGTCTTCATTATTAAAACATAAACAACACATCACAGCAGATAATTGGCCATGGCAGCATTTGAGGAGGGATACAAGACAAAGCCTCCCAGCCAGACTGGGCTCCGTCCTCATTGCCTTTGAAGGGCATGCTGTTCTGGACTCATAGGCAGAAATCGGGAACCATTCTAAGATGGCTAAAAATCAACAACCATTGAAAACTGGCTTCATCAACACCAGCTGCTACCTTGTGCCCACTCTGCTTTCATCACTGACATTTCCATATTAATAAGCATGCTAAGTAAGAGCTGTCAGAATGCCCACAGAAGCCCTGCGATGGATCGAATAAAACCCCTGGAAGTCTCCACGAAATGGGCATTACTACCATAACTGGCTGTGCTTTCCTAGGACCCGTCTGAAAGAAGATGATTTGTCATGGGCGTGGAGGGCACTGGCTAAATCTCAAATGTTTCCTGATGCCTTCCAAGTAAGCCCAAAGGAATATGATGGGCCAAGTACTTACCATCATTAGCTCCTTCTGAAAAGATTTTCTGTCTTTATTCTCAGTGTTGTTACAGTCTTCCTTCAGCTTTTCGAGGACGGAGGCCACCCGCTCAGGCTCACTGTCCAGTTCTGCTCGGCAGAAGAACGTGAGTGGTAGATTCACGTAGCCCAAGGCATCTGCGAATGACCGCCAACTACTAATGTTCTCCATGAGCAGGGTCCTCACAGAGGCATAGATGTAAGTCAGAAACTTGCAGGGCCTCAGAATTTGTTCCAGAAGCACACTGGTACTGAGGTCAGGCCCAGAAAAAAAGCACGGCCTAATTTTCCCAACAATTAACACATTCTTGGTGTGCACAAGTCCAATCTTACCCTGGTAATACCCAATGTACCATTCCTTTGTCCACAGCTGGCCTTTCAATTTGATCTTCTCCTCACTAAGCAGGGCTATGACATCTCCTTTCTTGTATTCCAGCAAATAATGATTTTTATTCTGTCTCACGACCGTCTTAAGCAACTTTCCAAACTTGAGGCTGGCCACCGGGCGCTCCTGAAAAGTTGGGTACTTGGTGGTCACAGCCAGAGGAGACAGGATGATCTTCCCAATCTCGTTCTTCTTGAGGAATCTCCTTGGTCCAGAAGGTTTGATGGCGCTCTTCGGGGGGGGCTGAGGGGTCTGGACGCAGAACTGGGTGAGAATGGCCTCCTGGTCATCCTTCACCTGGATCCTCAGGGTAAAGTCCGAGAGGTCGTTGGGGTCGTGGGACGTGATGGGAAAGATGAGGCGGCTCACCTTGCCCAATTTCATCTGGAAGCCCCTGACGACTTTGGCTTGCTCGCTGGCTCTGACCTCGTAATTGGTCATATTGGAGAACATGCACAGCCTGAGGTCCTGCGGCCTGGACAAAACAAACTGGTGCTTCCCCCACAGCTGCAGGGCCACCGGAGAGGCACCGTGGACCTGCCGCGTGACCTCACTGACCAGCAGGGTCTTGGGCGCACACTCGTGCCCGAAGATCGTGACCACTGTCTTGAAGGAAGGGTGGATGTGTTTGGGGCCATACACCCCCACTGTGATTCTCTTATTGATGAAGTCCCAGACGGTGGAAGGGTAGAGAATGTCGTGTCCCTGGGCCACGACGGCCACGTACATGCACGGCTCCAGGTTCTCCAGGTGCACCTGGATCGTGTCTCCGTAGCTGTACGTCAGAGGCACGGGGGCGTACGGCCCTTCCTTCGTGTCGCTGCGCAGACACCGCAAGGCCACAGTGCTCTTACTGACCACGTCCTGCCTCACCTCAGCCGAAACCTTCATCTCCAGGATGATGAACGACCTCACCTCCATGTTGCTCAGTTTCACCTCCAAGACCGGGCTGATGGTACTAGACTTGTCACTGTTGAGCTCCAGGGGTGGGTCTAACAGGGCTTTCATGGAGATCTGCTGCATCTCCCCAGGAGCCACGTGGCCCTCAGGAATGTGGATGGTGATATCAGTGTCTGGGAGCTGGACGGCTCCTCCTGACGTGTCCAGCTTGCACACGATGTTCGTCTCCACGGGTTGCGTCTGACCCCAGCCGGGATTTTGGCCGAGCAGATCTAAATCGTGACAGGAGCGGGCCAGCTTCCTGTGGTTCAGCCAGGCAGTTCTAAAGTCCTCCCGGCTCTGAAACTGTTCCGGGGTTGGGGATTTTAACCCGTTGAAAAAATTGGACGATGAAGGGGCTTCGGACTTGGCTTGGAGGACAGACAGCTCCGACAAACTGTATGAACGTTTGCTTCTGAAAAAGGGGTTCTCCCGCTTGCCGGGCTGCTCGGTGGATGGCAGCTCGTCAAAAATATTGCTGATGCTACTGGTCATTGCAGAACCAGTGGTGGTAAAAGATGGCGGCACCTCCGTGTCAAAGATCAGCAAATCCACTGTTGTTTTGGGAGCCACCTCCTCCAAGCTGGGCACGATGGGCACGTTTCCATTCAGAAACGGGTTTGTTTGCACCCCGTTCCAGAAAGGGTTATTGTTGTGGGCTTTGCTCAAACCTTTCTTCTCCTCCGTCCACCCCCCTCCCAGCAGCTCCAGCTCCTTGGCCATCTCATCAGGGCCGTCCATAAGGTTGTCGATCACGCCGCTGTCGCTCAGCGTGGAGTTGCGGTAGCTGACGGGCTGCACGTAGGAGGAGGGAATGTAGCCCATCTCGGTGGTGTTGTGCGCATACCACCACTCTCCACCGGACGTGTCCAAGACATACAAGCGGTCCCCTTTGGAGAACTTCAGAGTGGTGAAGTTGGTGGGGCAGTAGTCCTTAATTGCTATCACTTCTTTTGCGTTTCCAAAAGGCGTGGGATTGTCAACAAGCAAGGCACTGGGAGAAGGCACTGGAAAAAAGGGAAACAGAGTCAGTGAGCCGTCCACTCTGGGGACTCTGATGCTTCTCACAAATGGGAAACAGGGTCTGGGAGGGAAAAGCCACAGAGAAGCATCCATAAGCAGAGGGACCTGAATGCGGAGCAGAGGGAAGAGCGTGCCACATTTGGAGTCACAGTCCACGGGTTCAAATCCTACCTCTGGCACTACTAACTCGAGGGTCACTGGGGGAACCATTCTATCTCCCTAGATCCTTCTTGTCTAAAATACAGGAGATGGGCTGGATGTCTTTTAGTTCTAGAGCTACCATCCCATGAACTACCACAAGAAGTATCCAACCTAAAGATGGATTTCAAAGACAAAGACTAGACAAGGGAGGCAGGAGAGAAAGAGTGTGGCCTCAAATCTCGCCTCTGGAACGTGTGGGAGCGACGAGTCACTACCTCCCTGATTCTCCGTCTCCTTCTGTAAAGCAGGGATACTAGTACCTACAGCAGCCACTTTGGCGGGTTGTTGTGTTAACGGATACCAAGAAAATCCCACCAAAATAGGAAGGTGGAATTGTTTATTCTTTTTACTTGTCCCCTCAGTGCCCAGCAAAGTGACTGGCCCTTGAGGAATGCTGGTGACTAACACAGTAGATCCCAAATGGACTAAAGAAATATTATTATTTAGAAAAAGAGAGAGAAGGGTGGAGAGGATGACTGCCCACGGCTTCCCGACAGGAAGGTCTCTGCTTTCGCTCATCCAATGCCATCTGGAGCATCAGCCACCAGCAGAGGGGGAGCTGGGAGGGCCCTTTGAGATCCCTCAGAGATCCAGAGCAACAAGGGGGCCCAGAAGCCATCGAGTCCGAGCCCTCAGCTTCCTCAAGACAAGTAAACAGCCAGAAGCGAAGCGACCTGACCTAAGGTTACTCGCACAGGTAAGCATGGCGGGATTGGAAATCCAGGACCTTGGACTCCAGGACTCATTTCTGATTAATTCGATTTAATACGGATTTACTGAGTAAGGATTCTGGCACTGGCCACGTGCTAGGAGAGAGGACATCTGAACCCCATAAGCATCTTCCCCCAAGAAAAGTCTCAGCAGCGGAGGAGCAGCGACTCACAGCCTGACCCAGGAAGCAACATCTTCAAAAGTCAGGGCATGAGGAGAGGCTCGGGGGTGCCTTCTGTTCACCCCCGCCTGTAGGTAGAAATCCGATGGGAGGCTGGAAAGAAGGCTGGATTTGGAGGCTGAGAAGTCAGGTTCCAACCTCAGGGTGGCCATTCATTACTTACTCAACCTTAACAACTCACTCCGACTTGGCTGGACTCTAAAATGAAGGGATTAACCTAGATTAGGGGGTCTCCAAGACTCCTTTGGGGTCTAAATCTACGAGTCTAGAACCTGGGGTGTGAGAACTTTAAAAAAATGATCACTGTATTCCAACACTTCCTCTGTAATCTGATTTTATTTTAGGCATTTCAAAACCTTGTTCTGAGAAGGGTCCGGGCTCCACAGGCTTCAGACCACCAAAGGCTGTGGACACACAAGGGAAGAACTCTCGCCCTAGGAAATTGCCTTCTTTCTTTGTCTTTCCTTTGGACGCCTAAACATTAAAATGACATAAAGTCAGACAGACCGACTTTTAAATGGGGCGAGTCTTTTTCCTGACTGTGACGTGACCTCAGAGTTCATGAAATTTCTGAGGTATACAGGCCCTCGTGGCCGTGCAGAGCAAAGTGGGCAGGAAGCCTCCCTGTCACACACAGTGACGAGTGGTTATGGAACTTCCCCAGCACAGGGAGCTCCTTACCTGCACGTGCCTTTGATGGCCCCATTCTTATCAAGATTGTACCCACCTAGGGAAAATTCTAGCCCCCAGCCTGGGCTAGGCCCTCTTGGTGCTAAGAACCCAGTCAAGCCCTCCGTCTGAGAGGCTAGCCATCACCTCCCCTAGGCTTTTCTGGTCTCTCTTTAAATATTCCCATTAAACCATCCTTCCAGTGATCTTGATAAGACACAATGTCAAGGCCCAGCTCTACCCATGGCCACACCCTGCAGTTCTTAAATATCTTTTAATGTTACCTTCATAAGCTAGCAAAAGCATATTGAACCCCTGTCCCCCCTGCTCCCCACCCCCCAAGGTCATCTAGTCCACTTACAAAGTCCTGTTTTGCCTTTTTGAGCCAATGAGCTTTGAGTTCACAAAATGGGCTGCACTCCCTCCCCCCAATTCCTGTGGTCAGCACTAACAGTAACCATTGTTATAAAAATAAAAGTATCGAAGAGGGTAGGTGTTATAGTAAAGCTGCACTTCGATCTTCTGGGTCCTCTGCTCGTGCATGAGAAAGGACATGATGAGCTAAGAGTGAAGGCTCCTGCCGGAGGACAGACACAGTGCGTATCTGTGCAAGGGCCTGTATGTATATTAGCTATATTTCAAGTTGGAAGAGACCTTAGATGTAGTGTCCCCCCACCTCCATTTTTCAGATGAAGAAAATGAGGTGCAGATATGGCTAAGAGGCATTTAATTTTACTTTTTAGCGACTTGATGGGGCAGCTAGGTGGCACAGTGGATAGAGGGCTGGGCCTGGAGTCAGGAAGACTCAACTTCCTAAATTCAAATCTGGCCTCAGACACACCCTAGCTGTGTGACCCTGGGAAAGTCCCTTCACCTCGCTCGCCTCACTTTCCTCATCTGTAAAATGAGCTGGAGAAGGAAATGGCAAACCGCTCCAGTCGCTTTGCCAAGAAAACCCCAAATGGGGTCATGAAGAGTCAGACATGACTGAAAAAGATCAACAACAAAAAGTGATTGGATTTTTTCCCCTTCCCACATTTTCTCCCTTCATTTCCTGAAAGTACTAAAAATAATCTACTATCTCAAGCCCACGTGTTCCTTCTTTGGACCCTAGATCACAAACTGGAAGGGGCCTTCAAGGCCACCTTGTCCAATCTTCTCATTCTACAAAAGAGGGTACTGAGGCCCGGAAAACAAGTGGCTTGCCTAAAGCACCTCGGCCGAGCTTAGATTTGAAGTCAGGGGCTCTGACCACCAGGCCAGCCCTCTCTCCACCGTTTCAGGTTGCCTCTACATAAAGGGAGGCAATCCATGACGCAGATCTAGGCAGAGGCAAAACCAGATGTCTAACAAGACTTTGGTGCTGGACTAGAAGTCAGGAAGCAATTCCCTCTGCAGACCCCTGCTAGCAAGAGTGATCTTGGGTCAGGCCTGTAACTGTCGGGTTTCAATTTTTCTAGGGCCAAAAGGGGACTCATACCAACGCCCTCCTTATATGAGTGGGAAGGATTTCATGTACAAACATTGAAGTTCCATGCATGACAAGGGGAGCTGGCCATTTCACAGGATTCTCTGAAGTCTGCCAGTAACAGGCATTCAGCATCAAGCTGGAAGAGACCCTCAGGCCTTCTAACAAACTCCCTCATTATACGGAGGAGGAAACTGAGGCTCAGGAAAAGTCTGGTGATCAGCGGCCACTCTAATGGAGAATATGATCTGGCCAGGCTGGTGTGGGCACGGTGCTTCAGGCCTGAAATGCCAGGGACCCAGGAACAGGGCAGGATGCTGGGTTTCTCCAGCTCGGAATGCTGCTCAGCAGTGCGTGTCTGTGCTGAGTCTGGAACCTGTCTGCTGAGCCCTGTGGGGGGGGGGGCGCACGCGCGGGGAGGGTGGCACACCAGGCTGCCCAGGGAGGGGCCAACTGGTTCAGGAGATAGAGCCGCCACAGCTCCCTGCCAATCACGTGCCCACGGGTGGCTTCTGCACTTCAGTCTGGGAGATACAGGGAGACTCGGTGCTTTTTAAAATAACAAATATGATCTGATCACGTTCCTTTTCTGGCCAAAGAAACAAATGGCAAAATGCAGAGAGTCATAAATAGATGAGAGGGAAAGAACAGTTACAGTAAAATTAACCAAAAACGCACTTGACACTTCTGGGGAGTCTTGGCACCTTGGACTCTTCCTCAGTGGGTGGCCCAGAAGACGGATCTTGGGGTCTGGAAGACCTGAGATCGAATCCTGCCTCACACATGATCTGCTCAACCTGGGACAATTCTCAACCTCTGTAAAATAAGGAGTTCAGACAAGGGCCTCTAAGGTCCCTTCCAGCTTTGGATGAAGGGTCCTACATCCTTATCTGGAGGCAGGGTAGTACAATGGAGAGCGCTGAACCTAGCATCTTCCCCCACCACAAAGAGAAACTGGAATGGGATCGGCGTGGAAGCCGGGCAATTCCACATCCTTTTGTTAGAGATTCAAGTCACCCCATGGCTCCCCACGCTGTGCCTCCCACAGGTTTCCTCGCCAGGTCTTGTTTCTTGAGAACCATTTAAACGATGGTTGGCTATCTCCCAACCCATCCTTCCCCTCCACTGGAAGAGGCTCTTTAGACTTCTCCAAGCCAGATCCTTTGGCTCACAGTTCCCTCACCTTGAGCCCGTACTTGACCAGGTAGGTAGCCAACAAACAACGCCGCTATGTGCCAGGAACTGTGCTAAGCCCTAAGGATATGAACAAAAGTGAAAACAGTCTCCTTGCTCTCAAATAGCTCACAGTCTAACGGATGAGATAACACGCAAATAACTATGTACATACAAGGTAACGACGGAAGGAAGGCCCTATGTCCAATCAACAGTCTTCTCCACATTCTTTTTTTCTGTCCTGGGGAACCCTACGGGGCCCAGTTTCCCAGGAGCTCACCTTTGATATCATTAAAGCTCGTCTCTGAGAAGCCCTCACTTAGGTCGATCAGCGTCCCCTCGGACTTGCAGCGTGGGAGCCCATTGGAGTTGGCCGCACGGATCCGCTGAGCTGCCATCTTTAAATCCTTTCCTCAGTGGGGGCTAGTGCTTCATGTTTCCTCCCCAGGCTCTGGCAGCGGTTGCTATGATGTCCGTCCTGGGCAATCCTGGCCTTCCCAGAGCTGTGCTTTTACAGTGGGCTTCTGTCAGAAAAGAGAAACAAGAGCACCGTCAGGGTGGATCCCTTTGGCATGGCCCTTGTGTCACACATGGATACAATGCTCATTTAAACAAGAAAAAAAATACTCCCTTCCCCACTTGGAAGTCGCTCCGTGGTGGACAAGCCCCTCATTTTTCTGGGAAAGGCAATATGCATGGCCAAGAGCCAAGAGCCCATGCCAACTTTCTGTTCTTTGATTTGGCCACTGTGTGCCATCATAGCCAACCCAAGCACAATTTGCTTTTGCTTGGTATTCATGCCCTCTCTTCCTGGTGGGGCCCCAGCACAGCCCACAATGTCTTTCCTGGGCCACCTGGCCTGCACATTCATCTCAGTCAAGGAACAAGATAAAACACTATTTGTTCTGAATATACAGCTGATTTTGTGGGTCGGGGGAGATGAGTGTGTACCCAACAATACAATCATTGTTATTTCATGAATGGTGAATACTGCCTCCCACCCCCAGCCACAGCCCGTGGTAGCTGTCCTGACTCACAGAGCCTCACTCCCAGCTCTCTGCAGCAGCTAAGTGGGCACCACACGGTGATCACCCGGCTCCCAACAATAAGCAGCTAGGTTAGGTGTAGACACAGGGCCACACTCTGGGGAGACAAAGACACAAAAGATTTGACTCCCTTTATGAGAGGTCTCCACGCAGGGCCCTGGCCTAGACGCTGGTGACACGGATACAAAGAAATGACCCCCACCAAGAAAGAGGGGAGACACCAAGACTGTACACTGATGTCCAGGAGTAAATACAAAGCAACTGGGGGTGGCTGGCATCAGCAAAGCGTCCCATAAAAGGTGGCACCTGGAAACTGGCCTTTGAAGGAGTCGGGATTTCCAGAGATGAAAGAACATTTCAGGCACGATGGGGGAGGCACCTTGGAAAAGACATCATCAAGGAAAACCAATTCCTGCACTGGCCTTCTAGAAAAACAGATATGTTGCATTTTCTTGGACTTATGTTTTTCACAGAAGAGCACAAAGCAACTGTCCTGTTCCCCAAGAGTGGGGGGGCACCCACTGATGGGGGACAGTACAGTTCCCCGAAGCACATGGGCTGGAAAAAGGCAGGTCTGGAGCCTGCTCTAAAGGAACTCATTTCATGCTGCATAAACTTTCACATGCTCTGGGCGTCTCCCACAAACACAGGCATTGCCACCAGACCACCAAAGGCCAGGGCGGTTCTGCAGGGCTTCCCACGTCTGCTCCCAACCCGTTCCACATTGATCACCTGAGCCAGTGTTCAATATTGGCTGGAAGCAGGGTCAACCATAACATAATGTACTTGTTTGGTTTTTTTTTTTTCTCACTTGAGACAGTCACACAAGGACTGGCTCAAATCTTTGGGAGGAAGCAGCAAATCTCCGTGTGTGAACATTTGCACAAGGCTATGTGGTCCTTATGACCACAACATACTCCTTCCTCACCCCCACCCCAAAGACTCCCTGGCTGTCTCCAAAAGCACAGCTAAGGCACCGCCTTCAACACAATGCCTGTACTGATGTCCCCCTCTCCCTCCCCCCTCACACACCTAACAGTGCCCCACCCCTTCTGAAATCACTTGGCTTCCAGATGACACAGCCAAAACGAGGAAGACCCTTTAGATGAGGACAACATAAAGAGAAACAACTCTGAAAGCAAGAAGTCCAGTGAACACGGTGGTCAACCCCATTTCAAAGGGAGCAATGGTAAAACATGCTACCAACCTCCTGACAGAGGGATGATGGACCCAAGATGCAAAACGAGGCGAGCATTTTTGAATATGGCCAATAGGAGACTCTGCTTGGCTTGACCGTATGTTTTTGTTTTTCTGTCTGTTCCTGGAGAGTGTTGGGGTGGGTGAGACAGAAGACGAACGATGAGGTTCCTCCCACCCCACCAATGAAGAGATAGGAAGGAAAGTTGGATGAAATCACAGATAAACAGGACAGTTTTGAAAGGTAGAGATTTGCCATTTCACATACAATTCCCTCTTTCGGTCATAAAATGTAGATAAGAATGCAACTGATTTGATTTTGCTAAGTTGGGCATAAAAAAGACAAAATCAATATTTGACTTACCTGTGTGACCTTGGGTCACTGCCATTGAAGGGGTGGACTCAATGGCCAACCTGGTCACTAGCCCTAGCGCTATAATGATATTTACCTAGCACCACTCTCCCTCAGTTAAAGCCAAACTCTCCAGAGCAGAGACTGTTTTGTTTTTGCCAATGCTTTTTAATGAAATTAAATTCAGCCTTTCCTTTCTCATACAAAAATACCATTTAATTAAAAAAAAGGTATCTAGTTTTGTGATCTCTTTGATGACAAGACCTCCACCGGAAAGACTTTTCCCCTTCCCAATCTAATAGGCAACGAAGGGTCTACAAGTTAGGGGTCTTAAGAGATTGCTTGGCATTCTGGAAGGTCATTAAGAATGCTTTCAAAACTGCCAACTCAAGATATAGTCAAAGAGCACTCAGTGAATTTAAGAAATCCACAGATGAGTCCTTTGTGAGGGCAAGCAAAAGAATTTGTAGAAGTTATGGCTGGTGAGGCAGAAAAACATCACCCACAAATGGAATCCATGTTTTCAAAAAGGAGAAGAAGGTGAATCCCACGAACCACAGGTCAGTGAACATGATCTTTGGATCAATTTCCCTGCTCTCTGGTCCCATCAGATCGCGCTTTGCCAAAGCCCAGCCTTGGATTACTCCCACCAGACACCACCACTGGGCTTGTCCATCTGCTGTGGAAAGAAAAGGCAGCTTTCTAACAGTGTGAAGGACTAGATCCCTCAGGAATGGCAATGATGCCCATGTTTGTGGGCACATGTATATACATGCCTCTGCACATAAAAGTTCATGGATAATTTCCTAATAAAACTGCCCCAAAGTGGAACAAGCTGCTCCCAAAGCCAGTGATGAGAAATCGAATGGTCCCTGCTCAACCGTCTCACCCTCGACTGTAGAATGTGTCAGTGAGAACAGCTGCTTCACCTCCCTGCCCTGTGACTCACTACTTGGGTGGCCTCGGCCTTGGGCCCAATGGCCCTTCCAGCTCCAGGGGCTCTGACCCTGTCACCCTCTACCCTATATACCCTTACCCACATCCCGCCTCAACAGAGATGTCCTTGGGTCTCACCCCACAGCCGGCACAAGGCACCCACGGCGGAAAGGACAGACCTAACTCAGAGAAATGCAGCCGTCCCTCACACCACGACCAGATGGCCAAGGAGCAGGCGCAGCTGACCCCCTGAATGAGTGGTGGCTGCTTCTGGCAGGAATGGGAGGGCTCCTTTTATTCAAAGCAAACCAGCCACTCATGGCCTTCTTCCCACAGGACCAGGACGAAGGCTACAAGCTAGGGAGCTTCCTGTGTGATGTTGCAGAGCACAGACTGAGATGTCCACCCCCAGCCCCAGCAGCACCATTTGGAAATGGGACAGCTTTCACATGATTAACCGGGAGCCCATTTCCATCCCCCTTCTCCCAAACATCACATCAAAAAACAAAAACAAAAACAACCCTTTAAGGCAGCTATGATTCAGTAGAATTCCTAGGAGAAAATCATAAAGGCAGAAGAAGGAGAGAGAAATGATCAGATCAGAACCAATAGGGATTGGGTTTTCTAGAGGGACCTCCCAATTAAACAATGAACTGATTTTCTAAACGCTCCAAGACTAACTGAAAAATAGAACCCTGCAACACTGCCCTAGCTGGCTCACTGACTGCACCGCTTACAATACAGCATATTTATTCTTTTCATAAACTGTGAGGCTCTCTGCCTCTGAGCAGCCCCCTAAATAATCATAATGATAAGAACAGCTCATCTCTATCTGCTTTTAAGGCTTAGGATGTGCTTTCTAGGAAAGAGCACTGACTCCTGAGGCAAAAGGTCCAGGGTTCAAATCCCATTTCAGAACCTTACTTCCTACATGATCTTAGTTTAATGACTTCATCTCCCTGGGCCTTGGGCAGCCAGGCACACATTTAGGAATAAAGTGTTGGGCCTAGAGTCAGGAAGACCCGAATTCAAATTCAACCTGAGATACTCACTAGCTGTGTGACCCTGCACAAGTCATTTCACACTCTGCCTCAATTTCCTCATCTGTAAAATGGGGATAATAACAACACCTACATCCCAGGGTTGGTGTTGTGGGGAATCAAATGAGATGATAATTGTAAAGCACTTGGCCCAGTGCTTGGCACACAGTAAGCCCTATATAAATGTTGGCTATTATTATTATTGTTATTGCTATTAGAGCCAAAGTCCATCTAACATGGAAAATATTGCCAGCCAAACACGATCCCCTTCCTTGCTAGCAGTATTGTGGCAAGTTGGGGTGCCTTGGACCTCACGAATGGAAGTGCCCGGGGCCCCCATCTTCACCATGGCTTCTCACCCTAAGAGGTTTCCTGGGGGCTCACTCTTGTGAACCTCTTGCTCTTTGGAGATTATCTCCATCAGACCAGTCAGTGATCAATGTTTTTGTGGAATTGCTCTCAAACCCCAACAGCCTAGATGGTCCTTTTGGGTGGCTGTGGCCAAAAACTCATCCCCAGGCAGCCAGCCCAACAATGAGACTCCCTACAAAGTAAGCTCAACCAATCCTCCAATGACGTCCATGAGATCTGTCCCGGGGCCACATCTGAACGACGCCCAGCCTTGCAGGAAGAGCCGGACCTTCCACTCAACTGCAGAGCCTCAGAGAGCGCAAAGGGTTATCTCTGCACCTCATGAGAAATGTAAGACCGGTGTCCGTGGAGCGGACACAAGTGTGTTTGGGCACACACACACAGACATGAGCGTGAGTGCATCCACACGGGCACACCCACACTGGGTTCAAGGACGCTTACTTCATGCCATTTTTTCCAAAGTACAAACACGAGGTACAGTAAGGCCAATGTCCACCCCATGGCAAACCTGCCCATCTGTTTCTTAAGAGCAGCCCATCTACACTTAAGATAAAATAGACAGTTCTGATTGCATAAAATTTAAAAGGTTTTTTGGGGGCAGCTAGATGGTGCAGTGGATAGAGCAGCGGTCCTGGAATCACGAAGACCTGAGTTCAAACATGGCCTCAGACACAGGATACTCACTAACTGTGTGACCCTTGGGCAAGTCACTTAACCCCACTTGCCTCAGAAAAAAAAAATCTGCATAAACAAAACCAATGCATCTAAAATGGGAAGGGAGGAAGCTTCCTGGGGAAAAACAAGATTTTCATAGAAATTTCTCTAAAGATCATAAGGAAGAAATCTAAGCTATTTACAATCATATGAAAAAAATATTCTCCAAATCATTAATAATTAGAGAAAGACAAATTAAAACAACCCTGAGGTTACACTTCCAACTCATTGGATCTGTAAAGTAAATAAGAGAGGAAAACGACAAAGGTGAGGTGGGTTGTGGAAAACAGGTGCATTAACGCAATGTTGTAGGAGGGATGTCCGTTCTGGCCCAACCGTTCTGGAGAGACACTGGGAACTACGTCCCCAAAGTGACTACACCGGCCCTTTGGCCCGGCTCTAACAACATGAGGCCCTGAATCCAAAGATACTCACCCAAGTGAGAAGAAAAAGGATCCATAAGTTGAAAAAAAGATTTACTGTGGCTTTCTTTAGTGGCAAAGAATTGGAAACCGATGGAGTGGCACCCATCAGCTGTGGGCTGGTTGGACAAATCATGACAAAGTCATAGAATCAAGTGTTTGTTTTATAAGCAATGGCAAAGGCGACCATCTCAGAGAAACCTGGGAAGACGCACATGAACTGATGCAGAGTGTAGCGGGCCCAACCAGGAGAGCAACTTCTAGGAGAGCAATGACATTGTATGGACAGACAACTTAGTGCAATGACCAGCCAGGGGACCCCAGGCCACCACAGTTCCTCCAACAGAGGCCCGATGACCGCCGATAAAGGAGGCTAGAGAAAAGATTTTCCCCCACGTCCACGTTTTTCCGTGTCTCCAAAACCTGCAATGTACTTCATGCCCTCCTTATCTCTGCCTCTTAAAATCCTGCGCTCAGATGTGCACCTCCTCCTTGAATGCCTGCCTGATCTCCCCACTCTGCCAGCCGTCCACACAGTGAAAAGAATGTTGGGCCTGGAGTCAGGAAAACCTGAGGCCGGATCCAGCTTCAGATAGTACTAGCTAAAGGACCCTGTGCAAGTCATTTACACTGTGCCTGCCTCAGTTTCTTCAACTTCAAAATGAGAATAAAAAGACCTGCCTCCAAGAGTTGCTGTGAGCATCGAATGAGGTAATTGTTAGGTGCTTAACACAGTGCCTGGCACACCAAAGGTGCTTCATAAATGCTTGAGTTCTTCTCCCTATTACTTTGTATTTCTTTTCTACAGACTTTAATGTGTATTTTTTTTTTTGGTTTCCCCTTATCTTTGAAAACCTCTTTGAAAGGAAGAACTGCCTTTTCCACCCTTTTTTGGCCCCCGCATGAATACAGTGCCTGGCACATAGGTGGCATTCAATAAACGCTTACTGAATGACTCATTAATTGATACTAGACAGACCCTGGGGCCCCCTCTAAGTGATATTCTCTGGTTTCATCCTTTCTTAGAGTGCACGGTTGTCTTTTTTTTTTCCTTCCTGAACATGACGCATTGCCCAGCCCTGCCACAGCAAATCAGGAAATCATTTTCCCTGACATTTTTTTATTGGGCCCAATGAGGTTTAATCACAAAGCATCCAAGGCAGTCCTGGCTGCAGACTAGGAATTTCTGCAATTATCAGGAGAGAGAGTTCTGTTTCTAAAGGAGTGATAGCCCCACCCTCTTCCCCACAATTTTACAATAGTAAATAACTGAATCGGATGGCTTTGTACACTGAGTCACAGTGAATTGAGGAATGCTAAGCTGCTGTGGAGTTGTTTGTAAGAGGATCAGTCAGCCCTTAAAAACACAAAGCCAGTACTTAGCGGTTGCCAACAGCTGGATAGACAAGTCACAAAACTGGATAACCCCAAAGCCTTGGCCACTTAGCACCCAAAATAAGGGCGAAATAACATTTCTAAAGAGCTGGTCTTTCAAAGGGCCCAAACAGCTATTTCTTCTCTGAACATCCCTGTCTTCAAACATCCCTTGTTCCTTCGACTGGAGGGACAGAATACATTACCTTTCTAGACATGTTTTGTCCTTGGGTCAGCACTATTCACCCACTCAACAAATGCCAATGTTTTCAATGAGATTGGTATAAATCAGCCCGTTTCTTACACAGCCAGGCCGGCTGAATGTAGAGAACACGGCCAGGGGGCAGGGAATGGGCTTGCCTTTTTCCTAAGATGGAACCCAAATGGGCTTTCTTTTCACAATGAAGACTGCAGAGTAAGCTTTCCAATGCCATCAGCTGTCAATGCGAGAAAGGCCCTTTCCAAGGCTGGGGAAAATGTGTGGGTACGCCAAGAAGCACAATGAGAAAGATGGCGTCAAATCCTTTAAGCCCACCTGGGATCCCCAGAAGGACAGATGGGGAAGGGGCCGCTGACCAGTAAATGCAGCTTCCAGACTCTGCCTGAAGGCCCCCAGAGAAGGGGAAACCACCTCCTCTCCAAACGGGGTCAGTTGGATCTGACGGAAAAGAATGAACGACAAACAGTAGAGGAAGTGAGGTAACAGAGCTTGCTGGTGCTGGTAAAAAAACAAAAAAAACCCAAAAATACAACCGAGACAGCATCTTCAGGCTTTGACATCGAACCTAAAGGGCCGGTGTTAACCCAGGGCTCTGGCATGAGTGATGGGCTGAATGCCCAGGTCACTTTCATCGCCTTCTGAGGGCAGAGATAGGCTGAGATCTCCCAACATCCGACCTCTAGAAGTGTGGTCTTACTATCTTTTCTTAGAGGTCACTCAGTTCAAACATTTGACCCAAATTCAGCCTCACTGGCAATGACAGATGAGCGATTTAATACATAGGCCTGGCCTTTAAAGTGAAGTGAGTTATTCACTCCTAAATCATATTTGTCAGAAAAATGGAGGCAGAGAATGTGAAACTCAAGATAAAAAAAAAAAGAATGTTAAAAATTGTTTTTACATGTAATGGAGGGGAAAAAATGTAAAGAAAAAGAACAGTGAACTTGGCCAAATAAGCATGGCCTTAGTCATAAAAAAGTCTTGGACCTTCCGTGGCAGAGAGGAAACAAGGCCACTCTATCATAGGCACTGCCTGTAGGAGCACTCCTCTCCCCTCTACTTCAGCTCAGATTTAGAGATGAAAAATCTGAGAGGGAGTTTGGCAGGGGGATGGAATGCTGGGCTTCTAGACTCAGGAAGACTTGAATCCCGCTTCAATCATCTCCTTGCTGTATGACTGCTGGGCAAGACCCTTACACTCGCTAACCCTCAGTTTTCTCATGTTTGAAAAACAAGGGAATTGGACTCCCCGACCTCCAGGATTCCTCCTAGCGCCATGATCTATGACCTCAGGGGCTACTTCGTCCAGGGCGATGCCAGGGAGAACACTGAGTTTGAGTCAGGGAACCTGGGCCAACACCTGGGCTCTGCTACATGATACCTGCTTGACCCTGGGCAACTCACTTCAGCTCTGTGGGCACAGGAATCTAAGCAGTCTTCCTGCCGCTCCTGCAAAGGGCAGGTCAATCAGACGTCCTACGGATCCAGTCACCATCGAGGCAACTGCCCTGGCCCTCACCCCCCACGAATGCGCTGCCTGCCCTGACTAGGAAGGAAGATCTTTTGAGGACGGGGGACCAGCTCACTCTGAGATTTGAATCTCCAGGGCTCAGCACCATGTCAGGCACAGAGCAAGCCAGAAATAAATTTCTTTTTGCTCATTGCTTCATTGCTAGTGCCAAGCACCAAGGGGATATCTAATAGGGCTTGTGAACTGACTGACTCCTGATCCCTTTGTGAGCTCACAATCCCAGAGTATCTCACATCTAGGAAGGACCTCAGAGGCCAAGGAGCCCAGCCTCGCGGCCGAATGAGAACTTCTCTCTGTGGTGCCCCTGAGTGGCGGTCATTCAACCTTGGCTCGGGCTGTGGGACGATGTCGGGACACATTTTCTATGAGAGTCTCCTCGAGGTCTGATTCCAAATACTAACTGATTAGGCCAATGCTCTAGAAAATATTTTGGGGCAGCTGGGTGGTGCAGTGCATAGAGCACTGGCTCCAGAGTCAGAATGACCTGAGTTCAAATCTGGCCTCAGACACTTACGAGTCGTGTGACCCTGGGCCAGTTACTTAACCTCCTTACCTCCAAACACATAAGGAGACAGACAGATAACTATATTTCAATAAAATTGGCTTCTGTTGTCATCCTATACATTTGAGTTTATACATTTAAAAATATGATTCTGACAAAGGGGCCACAGGCTTCACCAGACTGACCCCAAAAGGGTTAAGAACGCTTGACCTAAGGGCAGGGAAGATGTGGACTTGTTTCGAGCTGATAAAAGGCTTTTCTGGAGAAGGGAGGAGGTTTGATATAGGTGGCATTTCTATCATGGTAGATCAGCAGCTTCTTCCCGTCTTCCAGTAACTGACAGGTCTGGGAGCTGCCTTGGGGACCTTCAGGTGTTGAGGGACCAGTCCTACACGCATGCAAATATGGGACAAAGGAAGTAATAGAAACTCAACCCTCCCAGGCTTTGAAAGCAGTGCTCCCAGAATCCACTTCAGTCACAAATGGCACTTCTGTGTGATTGTCAAGGCCAGCCATGGATGTGGACTGCTGCTTTCTTCTGCATCTTCCTTGTTTTTCCCTGAGTCCAAAGCCAAGTGGCCTGCTCGGGGAGGGCAGACTCCCAGCATCTTCTCAGCTCCCAGTGCAGCGGCTGACCTGGCCCCCTGGAGAGCTGGCCTTTTATGTCAAGAGCAGGGTCCTGGCACCCTCTTCTAGGAGGAGGGGCAGGGGGCTGCCACACTAGGAGAGGAGGCACCTCCTCATTCGCTTCCGTCACAGGTGCCAGCCTGGAAGGGGGCAGAACACAGGATCACAGCTTGAAAACTAAGAGGGAGCTCAGAAGTCATTTAGACCAAGCCAGACTCCTTTCATTTACAGAGAGAATGGAGGTCCTGGGAGGGAAAGGGACTTAGCCAAGGTCACAGAATCAGTAAGTGTCAGAGCCAGAATGCGCACTCAGATCTCTAAGCCAAAGTCCAGGGGTGGGGAACCTATAGCCTCCAGGCCACATGTAGCCTTCTAGGCTTGGGTGCGGCCTTTTGACTGACTCCAAGTTTTACAGAACAATCCTTTAAGAGGATTTATGCTGTGAAGTTTGAAGTCAGTCAAAGGACCACACTTGAGGACCTAGAGGGCCACATGTGGCCTGGAGGCTGCAGGATCCCCCACCCCTGTGTCTAGCCTTTTGAGTGATCTATAATTAGTGTGGCAAGTGATTCCTCTCTGGGCCTTGATGTCCTGATGCGTAAATCAAAGAGAGGGATGAGAGGAATTGGAACTAGATGATCTGAGATCTCTATTTCTGGCCCTGGGATTTTAGCATGTCTCTAAAACCCTCCTCCTTAAATCCAATAGGGCCCTAAATAATTAAGGTTTAGTATAACAGGTATTTCCAAAAAGGCATATCCCTCCAGGAGAAATTCAGGGCTTTAGAGCAGATACAGCCAAGATGGGCACTGAGTCCACCCTGGGAACAAGTAGGCTACAATGGGCTAAGCGTGCATTAAGACGCTACCTCTGCTTCTATCACTTGTCCTAGTTCTCAGGGTGAATGGGCCCTCACCTTGTTAGGAAATTGTTAGCACGTGGCCTGAGAAGGGCTGAGCTGAGCCCAGAGAAGGGCTGAGGAGACGCGCCCCTCCCCCTCTTGTACTGGGGGTGTGTGGGAGTTAGGGGTGTGGAATATTGTGGTTATTATCCAACATACTGATGTGTTAGATTTCCTTTTCCCCCTACCCCTTCCATTTCTAAATCTTCCCATTCTGAGTAGACATGGGGAAAGGAGTATTCAATCACGGAAATATAAAAACCAAAAATATCCACAGATTTTCTTAAAACCAAACTATGAAAACAGCCAAAATGTGTTGATTAAATAATTGGGGAAAAGATGCTTAGAGCCACAGCAGCAGAGTTTGAATCCTGCTTCTCCACTTACGCCCTGTGTGGCCTTGGACAACTCACTCCTCATCTCTGGGGCCGCTATTTCCTCGTCTGTAACATTTGCAGGTGGAGCAGACCTCCAAAGTACCCTTCGTTCCTTTACCATCCTGTCCTAATGGGGTAATGGTCCCTGCTTGGGGGACTTGAGGACATTCTAGCACTCAGGATGTATTAATAGGAATACACAGACCTCAACGGGGAGCCAAATTTGTAAAACCCGCTGCCAGGGCAGCACCTATTGACCTATCCAGCCACTAGGCTGATGGGCTCGTAACAGCAACATGCTCCACAGAGCTGAGGCATAAATAGAAGCAGTAAAGAAGCTTCTGTAAGAAAGGCTTAGCAGCTCAAAATGAGACGATGAAAGCCCCCACATCTCAGAGTCAGAAGGCACTCTGAAGGTATCCAGTGCGAATTGTGCTCAAAAAGAATTCCTTCCATAACAGGTCCTTCACCTTTGGCATTCTGGCTGCCCTTCGGTGGCAGTCTGGCAAAGCCTTAAGAATACCTCTTTTCAGGATCATGTTTTGAAATGCATAAAATAAAATACAAAGTACAAAGAAATGAATATTGAAATAATGATCAAAATATTTAACACCCAGCCACAAGTTCATGGAAGCCAGATGAAGAAGCCTGCATGGAATCTGACTCATATTTGAACGAGAATTTCATCTAACATTCCTTGGGCTTCACCTTCTTCTATAGAATGAAGAATGTAGACAAGATCACCTCTAATTAGGAGCTCTTTTTGTTTGTTTGTTTTTGGTTTTTTAGGCAATTGGGGTTAAGTGACTTGCCCAGGGTCACATAGCTAGTAAGTGTCAAGTGTGTGGTCTGAGGCTGGATTTGAACTCAGGTCCTCCTGGCTTCAGGGCCAGTGCTCTATCCACTGCGCCACCTACCTGCCCCTCAGGAAGTCTTTTTTACCTCTGAATCTAAAATCTGCCATGAACTATATCCATAGACTTTCTGAAGAACACAACGATTCGGTGAACTCAGAAGCCCTGTAGTCCTACAGAGTGCCAACAACCCACTGTTCTCTTTGCCCCCAGCAGGGGTGGGCCACAGACCCATTTATTTAACATGTTATTAAGTATCTATGACCAAAACGCTGCTTTGCTTTAAAGGTTTAGGGACAAAATATTTCTAGGTTCCTTCACTAACATCCTCCTTGGAGACATCATCATGGCCTGGGGTCTTGAAGCATCCCCCACCAGGAGGACGATCAAAGCTCCAGTGGGTCCCACCAGGTGGGAAGCTGAGGTCCGGTCTCAAGAACAGTCTAGCCAAGGTCAGAAGGGCTCCCCAGTATCTAGTGAGGAATCTCTTGGCCACAGTAAGGTATGAAACTGCCTTTAGGAAGTTGGGTTGGGAGGAATCCCCAACCATGGTAAAAATTAGAACTTCAGGTTCACATATCTGAGTAAGATTGAGAATAAAAGGGGAGAAGGAAACTTGCTGAGATGGTTGCATTGTGGAGCCTCTCTGTGTTTCTTTTCCTGGCTTTCTAAAGCCGTTGGGCGCTACAGGCTTTCAACAAGCTAGGGGACCTCCCCCATCTATCGTGGTAGATATAGCTCCAGGGCTCCAGCCAGTAACCAGTCCTGTCGGTCAAAGCAGTTGTGGTGACCTCAGACTTACTTTGAAGGCTATGGCACATGAGGACACACTTCCCAATGTACACAGGGGGCACGCCAAAGCTCAACTCCTTTCACGTCTATAAAGGCAGTCTCAGAAGCCTCTTTTAAATGACGGGTAAAGGGGCCATCCTTCTCCTTCCCCATTTAAGCCCGCAAAGTCATACTCCATTTATCTCAATTCCTTCCCTCCTCTTCTCCCCACCACAAACACATCCAAATGGTTACCAAACTTACCTCTACAAAATCTCACCTCCATTCCCTTCTCTCCTCACTTCTACCCAGTCTAGCTTCCTCTAATGGGTCTGCCTGCCTCCAACCTCTCCCTTCCCCAAACTCTGCTCCACACAGATGCCAAAGTGACTTTCCCAAAGCATGGTCTCACCCTGTCACCACCCTACTCAAACTCCAGGGGCTCCTTTACTGAGCCTAGGATCACATGCATTTCATTTTCGTCTCATTCTTCTTTTATTCCATTTTTAAAGAATTGTTTTATAATATGCATATCAGTACAGTGCCACACACACACATGCACACAATTTGTAAATAAGTACATACAGAGTTTCCAAAACCTTTGGGACACTATACACATCACAGGGGCATGCTTAAGTCTTTTACTGCTAGGAATATGCTGTTGTTGGATTCTTGTTGGATTATCTGCAGGGGTTTACTTTACAATCAAAATGAAATTGTGTTTAAGAAGTTTTCTGAACCGCTGGTCTTTATTTCCTTGTTGGGCTGGTGAAATCTACTGAAAGAACTACCCCCCTGGGAGCCTTCTCCTACGTCAGCACCAGGGCCAGTTGCCTGGAGCCTCAGTGATTCCCCACTCTTAATCACCAGCTTATAATCAATTAATCACTGAGCATTTATTTTATTACTTGCCAACTAAGTGCTTGGCACTGTGGTTGATATTGGGGACACAAGTATAATAAATGGGCAAGTTCTCACCCGGGACCTCAGAACTACAGAAGCTTTTTTTCTTTTTTAAATCTGAGGACTATTCTCACCCCGTAAGTTGAGCCCTTGACAGAACCCCGAGAAATCTTTTTGATATACCTATCTTATCCACACTCATCTCCATTAGAAGCTAAGTTTTCTCAGACTAGGGAGCACTTCATTCTTGGTATTTTTATCCCCAACATCTAGCACACTGCCCGCACATAGTAGGAACTTAATAAATATTTGTTGATTGACATTCTGGAGTCATTCCGGAGCCAGCCATGAGATAGAACACTAGCTCTGCAGTTAGAAGACCTGGGTTCAAATCCAGCTTCTGACACCTACTGTGTGTGTGATCTTAGGTAAGTCCATTAGTCTCCTTAGGCCTCAGTTTCCACATACGTCAATGAGGGAGGTTGGGCTAGCTGACCTCTGAGGCCCCTTCCAGTCCTACTAGGATCTCATGGTCCAACAAAGCTGATCTGAGTCAATGCAAAGGCAAGAAACTCACTCATTATCATCTAGGTGGTATCTGTGCCTGATTTTCAACCCACCTCTGTCCTACTGTGGAGCCACTCTCTCCCTTGCATGTTAAAATTATCTGTGTTTGTGTCTTATTCCCCTACTAAAGGGTAAGTTTCATGAGGGTAGAGATTGTGTGCTAGCTAAACTCAGCATTTCCCACCATCATCACCTTGCCTAGTGCAGTACCTTTGAGGAAAGTGGAAGGGGGGAAAGCAAAGATGGGCTTTCAGTTCTACCTTTGTTTAAGGGACAATCTCAAGACCCACCACCTTCATGATATCTTCAGAGCTGGAGGACCTGGGTTCAAAATCTTGGCTCTCCAGTCACTAGCTTTATAGCCTTTCTAAGCTTCAGTTTCCTCATATGTAAAAGTTTTCCCAACTACCCTCGTCTGCTGTAAACTCTAGTAGACTTCACCTTGAATTTCCATTCAACTCATCATGTCCGTTTCTCAACTAGATCAACATTTTAAAAAGCAGTTTTAATTCTTAAACCCTTTGTTTCCCCATTACCTGGTACATGGGATTGCAAAATTCTAGCTCTAAAGCTAGAAGAAGAAAACTTAATAAAGGTCACCGAATTCAATACCCTCATTTTATAGAGAAGAAAACAGTTCCAGAAGAGGTGACATGACTTGTATAAGGCCACAGAGCCAAGCCAAAGAGCAGGGATCATGGCTCTGATTCCCAATTCACTGAACTACCTGAAGCCAAACCAAAGATGATTGTTAAAGATACCTTCCAGGAACCCGAGAGAATCTTAGAAATGCAGAGATCAAAATTCATAGTCCAGGAAGATGGGTACACCAGTATGGACACTTCCTCTCCAACATGGCATCTTCACAAACCATCTCTCATGCATGGCCTTAGAGCATTGCCTTGGGTTGGGTTTTGCTTAGGGTCACAAAGCTAGTAAGTATAAGACACAGGTCTTAAACCCAGGTCTTCCTGACTCCAAGCCCAGCACTCGACTCTCTAGGCAACACTGCCTCATATGTAAAACCAACTGAGAGCCTTCAACAGAGGAAAATCATAATCAAGAGGACTGAAGGGTGCTTGTCCAACATTCCCAGAGGAGAGTTAGACCTATGGATATGGCAAGAACTGGGGGTTGCTCACACAAATCCTGCTGTGAAATAGCTTTCTCCAATTTTCTTTTTGTTTTTAAACCTGACCAGTTTTGTTAACTTAAGTTCCACAAGCCAGACCTTATTGTGATGCAAGAGGGGAGTGTGGCCGCCATCTCTCTCTCTCTCTTTCTTTCTTTCTCCCTCCCTCACCAACCTCTAAGGAGGCTCTGTGGAAGCCGCCTCTCTGTGTAATCTGCCCAGGGCAGGCTTGCCAGCCAACAAGGCAGCTTCCAAGGTGCCCCTGGGGCCCCCACCTGCCCTTGAGTGAATTCTACAAGATGGCTATGTCATGGTTCAGGCTAGCCTCGAAGTGACCGCTTATCTGAAGGCTCCTCTGTCTCTGACTCCCCAAAGCTCCACAAATAAGACACCCCATTTCTTGGCTCCTGGAACTTTCTCAGGCATCTCCCCAGCCTGAAACCTCCACTCCACCTACTGACCTCCCTCATTTCCTTTAAGTTTCAACTAAAATCCCATCTTTTACTGGAAGCCTGCCCTAACCCCTCTTAATTCATGTGCCTTCCCTCTGATAATTATTTCCTATTTATCCTACATTCATCTTGCCTCGTATAGATTTGCTGGCATGTTGACTCCCCCACTAGACTGTCAGCTTGCTGAGGACAGGCACCATCTTCTGCCTCTTTTTATATTCCCAGCACTTAGCACAGTGCCTGGCACATCATAAGTGCTTAATAAATATTACCGATTGATTGACCTCTCGGGGCCCCTAAAACCCCCAGATCTTTTTTCCCCTGGACTAAGTGCTATCCAGCCACACCTCCCTCCATCTCATACTTGCTGGTCGAATTTCTGAACCCAAGTACCAGACTTTATGCTTATCTCACATACATTTCATCAACTTCCCAATTTGTCAAGGTCCTCCTTCTAAGGAATCCAGAACCGATTGAGATGCTGTGGATGTGGTCTACCCAGAGCATGACTCCTAACTCAGCCAGCCACAAAGGAGACTTAAGAACAAGAAGCAACAATCCTACCCTTAAACACAAAAGCCCCTTACCTCAGCCCACAGCAGTTACAAGGCCAGTGTCCCCCTTACGAGAGCCAGACAACTTGGCCAGTGGCCTCCAGGATCTAGTCCCTGGTTGAATGACCTCCCCTTGGCCCCAGCAGATTTCATAACAGCAGAGCAGCAAAGCTGAAAGATGTTTATGGATGGATTGGATTTTTAAATTACTTGCATACCTACTTAAAGTTTTGGTCAATACATCCTTTCCCACAAGGTACAACTGAAAACCAAAAAAACAAAAAGAATAAACTTGGTCAAGGAAAACAAATTCCCTGGACCCTCAGGAAGGTAAAGCTAGGACAGCAAAGTTAATGGGGCCTCTGGGTATCAGGGACTTTCCTTTTCATCAAAACCTCAATCATCTGACTGGCTCCTCCTAACTCAGGAAGGTCAGCTGATGACTCCTGGACACTGAGCTTCTTCTGTGTGCCTGGAGGAGCTGTGGGGCACTCAGATGTTTGTTTTGGCTTCTCCGAAGACAGCCGGCTGGCGCTTCCGCCTTCCTGGATCCCAAGGGCACCCATGAAAAGAGAGCTTTGTTCAGGTGGGCTGAAAAGGTCAAAGCAGAGCCAGACCAGAGCAGCTAGACATCCATGCGTGGGCTGCTCATAAAAAGCTCCTAGAAGCAGCAGCAGCCAGAGCACTGCGGGTGGAGTCAGGAAAGCCTGGGTTCAAATCCCACCTCAGACACTCGCTAGCTAAGTAACCCTAGGTCAGCTTTCTCACCTAGAACTTGGTGATCTCTAAAGATGCTCCTATTTCTAGAACCATGAGGCTAAGAGCCCATGAATCCATTAATAAAAAAAAAAAGGCTGGTATCTAACTCCACTTATGTCTTAGCTAGAGCCTTTAGAAGCACCAGAGCCCCCTGTCTGTTAGAGGCACACAGGTGGGCTAGAGTCAGCTCGAAACTTCTCAGGGTGAGCATTAACATGTTAGAAACTGGCCAAAGCTGCATTCAGGGTTTGGCTTATTGTCTAGACTTAAAGTGATGGAGAAAAGGACGACTTCATAATGAAGCTAAAGACTACAAGTGGCTGGTATATACATTTTTCCCCAGTATGCCCCTGGGTATACTGCTTTATTGCATGCGTGTGTGTATTACATAAACATAATATTATTTTACAAATAACAAACACACACACATAGGAATGACACGAGAGCCCCCTTCTTCTAGGAGCCCTCATTTTACAGATCATACTAGGATCGTAGTTCTAGGGCCAAAAGGGAACTCAGAAGCCAGTATGTCCTATCCTTTCATTTACAGATGAGGAGTCTGAGGTCCAAAGAGGTTAAGAGAGAGATAGGTTCAAGTCTAGGGCTGGAAGGGACCTCCGGTCAATCAATAAACATTTATTAAGCTCCTACTGTATGCTAGGAATGCTGATGAGTGCTGAGAGACAATCTAGTCCAGGGAGGGTCCTACCTGAGGTCACAGTAGGAGGGACTGGGGCAGGATCTAATCTCAGTGCTCAGATTCCAACTTCCATACTCTACCCTCTCAGACAATTGCCTCAGTTTGATAATGTGACTGCATAGTGTCTATAATGTACTAAGTTGATATGAGTCAGGGGGCTGGGTGGCTCTAAGGATACAGCATCTGAGCTGAGTTCTGAAGCCACAGATGGGAAGAAGGCAAGTTTAGCTAGAACAGATTGTGTGTTGGGCTATCCCACGACCCACACCAACAAAGGCTGGCTGGATGCAGAACACAAAGGCTTTCATATGCCAAGCGCAGGAGCTGGAGGGAATAGGGAGTCAGTGACAGTTCTTAAGCCGGAGAGGGACATGATCTGATCTGTAATCAGGAAAATTACTGTGAAAGCTGCAGGGAGCACAGAGTAGAGAGGGAAGAACCTAGACACAGGGAATCCAGTTGGGTCTCTCTTACAATAGTCTAGGGACCAAGCCAGGTCAAACATTGCCCTCTCGTGTGATTTCAGGTAAATCATTTTTGCCTCCCCAAGTCTCTTTCCTCCTCTGTAAAACTCGAGTTCAAAGCCATGCCTCTAAAGCCACTTCCATCTCTACAGCCTTAAAGCAGAAGTTTCTGGCTTAGGAGTCCATGAGCATACTTTAAAAACATTCCAGTAATGATATGTCAACATAATCAGTTTCCTTTGTAGTTCCTACACCTTTTGTCTTCTGCATTTAAGAACATCACCCTGAGAAGAGGTCCCCAGGCTTCACCAGAATGAGCATGTCAGAGGGCTCTGTGCTACACCCAGAAGTTAAGAACCTGCCTCAAAGGATCTTGCACCTCTCTCTGGACCTTAGCTCTCATCTGGTCCAATTCCATCATTTCATAAAAGGGTTTCAGAGAGAAGTCACTTACCCAAGGTCATATAGGCAGTAAGTGGAAGAGCCAGGATTTGAACCCAGATCCTTTCTCTCCAGACCCAGCTTCCCCACCCTAGAACTGAGTCACACAAGGAAGACTGAGTAGAGAAAGTCCACCTGGCTGCAGCCCCTCCCAGGAGAAGCTCACCACCTCTAATCTCACCACCAAGCTGCCCTGATTGACTCCCCCTTCCCCATTCAGAGGGCAGAGAATCAAACTCCTCCCAATGCCCTCCTTTATAGAGGGCAGAAAGTATCCTTTCAGATCACAGCAGCTGCTGCCCTGCCTCGGTTCAACTGCATAGAAGATGCCCCTGCCGGGCACCCCAGTTCCTTCCCACGTCTCCTTTTCCTGCCTCCTTGTTAAGCTGGGAGTGTCACTCTTTTTATTAATTGTATTTCCAGTACTGTGTCTAACACATTATAGGCACTTAATAAATGTTTACTGGATTGGACTGAAGAAAAGTCCAGCAACAGTGGCCTAGGAGATGGAGACACCCATCTGAACTTAGGAAGAGCAGAGTACACATCTCTCTCCTGAATACTAGGCAGTTACTCAACCTTGCAACCTCAATGTAGACTTTGTTTTCCTCATCAGTAAAATGGGCATAACAAGGCCAGCAGAGCTGACTTCCTAGGGTGTTAGGACATCCAACTGACATAAGGTCTGAAAGCATTTTGCAAAGCTAGAAATGCAACAGATAAAAGAGCCCCAGGGTAAACAGAGGCAGCCAGCTTGCAGATGCTAATGTAAGTGAGTGATTATCTTCCAGGGGCTTGGTACCTCCAGCTAAGATGAGCTCACAGGCCGCCCAGCCAGGAGAAAGGCTTTGTTCTGGGGGAGGGGAAGGAGACAAAAATGACCTCATGGCAGCTTCGCTCCCACAGCTGGAGCCTAAAAGGAATTCTTTGGGTTGTACAGAGCTGAAGATTCAGAGAGGAGGGGCCCCAAGTTCGGATCGCATTTCAATTACTTAGCTGTGTGACCTTGGGCAAGTCACTTCTCCATCTATGTACTAAGGGGTTGGACTTTATCGTGCCTTCCAGCTCCACCATTCTAAAACCCCAAAGAAATTCGTCAATAAGTGGGATTCAAATAAATGAAAATTTCCTGCATTGGGAATACCTCAGACTAGAGTATGAGACAGGGGAAGGGAATAAGCATCTATGCAGCACCTACTGTGTGCCGGGTACGTTTGATAGTAACCAACCAAGGAAAAGTGAAAGCAAAACAAACGTGAGAGCTGTCCAGAGCCCACACTGGGGGGATCCTTCAGTGAAGGGAGGGTTCTGAGCATTAGCGCTAAGGGAGGGAGCTCAGGAGAAGAGGTCTGGGCGGCCAGAGGGAGAAGCCTGCCTTCCCGGAGGAAGCAGGAGCGAAAGCTGGGTCCCAAGGGGGTAGGATTCGTCTACATGACAACGACCAAGGTACGGTCAGGAGCCTTCTGGAGACCGGCCACTGAGCTGTCCTGTTCTAGCAGAGGATTAGGCAAAGAAGGAGCTAGAGCAGGGGGCAGGAATCTGGAACTTCAGGTCACAGACCTGACACATCTAGCAAACAAGGGCTGACCAGGCACAGCTCCAAGCGCAGCATTCCTGCCCTCAAGGGGCTTCCGTCCTTCTGCGGGGGGGGGGGGGGCAGGCAAAGGCTGGTCTAGGAAGGCCTAGGTTTAAATCTGGCCTCTACTCAACAGCCGGGTGGCACCATACAGCACAGAGCGCAGGGCCTGGGGTCAGGACAACCAGTGTTCAAATCTGGCCTCGGACACTTCCTAGCTGTGTGATCCTGGGCATCTCACTTCACCCTGTTTGCCTCAGTTTCCTTGTCTGTAAAATGAGCTGGGAGAGGAAATGGCAAACCCTTCCAGTCTGTTTGACAAGAAAACCCCAAACAGGGTCATGAAGAGTCAGACGTGACTGAAACAACTGAAGAAACAACCAAGACAGGGACATGAAAAGAGGTACAAGGCAGGCTCTGCCACGGGGCGGCTTACCGTCTAATGGCAGGGAGTCCGACAGCCTCCTTTAGGAGGTGCACCTGGATTCCAGGCGGTGAAGAGGGACAGCCGAGCGTCTCTCCAAGCGTGGGAGGCACAGGCCAGGCAAACGTGCACAGGCAGGAATTAAGACCAAGGAGAGGGCAGTGAGGTGGATGGCGCCTGCAAAGGCGAGCGGGGGCCAAATTAAAAGAAGCGGAACTCCCCCCAGCTTAGAGTTGGATCTTATTTTACAGAAGGGGAAACTAAGTCCCAGAGAAGCAACTCTTATCTTGTAGGTAAAAGAGCCACAAACGCTTGACTGAGTGCAGGAGTGACATAATTCAGATGGCATTTCAGGAAGACCACTCTACAGGACAGGAGGGTGAGACAGCCAGCGGCAGCCATGACAACCCTCCCGACAAGATGGCCCCAGAGAGAAAGCTGCGGAGGCGATGCAGGGAGGAGACAGCCAGGAGGGAGGGTGGAAGGAGGACCCCGGGTGGGTCAGATTCCCACTACTCTCCCACTGTGTTCTGGGATTGGTAACTGACCGCTGGGAATACTCTGTAAAATTCTTGGAGTCACAGTTTAGGTCACTCAGGTGGTAAAGTCTAGAGGACCGAGTGCCATCCACCTACCTGAGGAGGAGAGCCCAAAGGAAGGGAGGAGATCTACTCTGAAGAAAAGGCTGGGGGGGAGGGGCATAAGACAGGCTTCCCAGTGTCTGAGGGGACATGAGGGTGGCATCAGATGGCCTTTGCACTCACTTCCATCTCGACATTCATGATCTCTTAAGGCAGGGGTTCCACAAGCTTGTTTCCAAAATATTCTGAAAAGTGAATCCTGCTTGGCCCCAGAGGGCTGAACCAAGAGCACCGGGTGTGGGCTGCAAAGGGAAACTGAGGCAGAAAAAGACTTCCGTACAAGGGGAGCTGTCCCAGTATTCAGTGGGGCTGATCCCTCCTCTGGGAGCCTTTAAGCAGAAGCTGGACCACCCCCTGTGGGGCGTGCGGTAGAGGGCGTTCTTGTTCAGGCACAGGTCTGGCCACAAAGCTGCTGAGGTGCCTTGTGGTTTGAAGGTACCATGAGTGTTGTAATTCACATTTGTCGCCCTCGAGAAGTCATGGAAGAAATGAGGAAGGAAGCCCAGCACTGGATTTACAGGCCAGAATCCAACCTGGTCTGACACTGAAATAAACACCTACTGTGTCCTAGCTGAAAAGAGCTGGCAGACAAACAGAGAGGTTCACCTGGGCCAGTGGTCAACTTTGTATTGTGGTAAGGGGGGGGGATAAGGAGGGTGCCTTCAAGTCCAGCTTGTGGCTTCAAGATCCCTGAAGCCTCTGTATCCCCAAGGGGCCCCTCAGCACCTCGGTGGGGCCCCAGTAGCTCCCGGGCTTGGCTCACCTCTAGAAGCCACAGCCAGCAGGCTCAGGCTGAGTAAAAGGACTTCTCTAGCAGATTATTAGGTGGGCTTTTAAATGTAAGACAAGGCTGTACCTGAGTCTGAAAACCAACCACCCATTGGGGTGGCGAACCTTTTTGTTAAGGAGCCAGCTGAGTGGGTGAGAATGGCCAGAGGCCATCTATCCCAAGCCAGGATGGAGCAAGAATCCCTTCAGCACCCAGCAAGCCTGGCCCCAGGAAAAGAGGTAGAAAGGGCATCATTCCACAGCTTTGCAGAGGGGGTGGGGCACTACAGTTAAGGTCAGACTTGTAAAATATCTCAGTTAGTTTTGCTGGACTGCTTCTCCCCTTTTTAAGTCTTTGTTGTAAGTGATGGCTGTCTAGGAGATAGACAGAAGGACATGTTGAGAAACAGCAAAAGAAAAGAAAAAAGAGCAATAATATTTATTTTTGAAAAAAAAAAAGATTCAGTGCAGCTAGATGGCACCGGGATAGAGCACCAGCCCTGGAGTCAGGAGGACCTGAGTTCAACTCTGGCCTCAAACACTTCCTAGCTGTGTGACTCTGGGCAAGTCACTTAACCCCAATTTCTTTTTAACCAAAAAAAAAAAAGATTCCCACAACCCCCCCACAGGTGAACATCACACCTGTGAGACTTCCAATGTGAAGGTGTCCCCTACCTCTCAAGGAAGCCTACTCCACTGTGGGGCAGCTCTCATCATTCTACGAAATAACACGGACAACCCAGATTGAAGCATACACTGTTGTTCAGCCACGTCTGACTCTTCATGACCCCACCTGGGGTTTTCTTGGCAAAGATAGGTTTACAGAAGAGGAAACTGAGGCAAACAGGGTGAAGTGACTTGCCCAGGGTCACACAGCTAGGAAGTGTTTGAGGCCAGAGTTGAACTCAGGAAGAGGAGTCTTCCTGACTCACACTTTATTTTTCGTGTGTGTGTGTGTGTGTGTGTGTGTGTGTGTGTGTGTGTGTGTTTTCTTTTGCAACAGGGTTAATATGGAAATGTTTTGCATGACTGCACGTGCATAATCAATATCATCTTGCTTGCCTTCTCAAGGGATAGGGGAGTGGCAGAAAAGGGGAAGAGAATTTGGAACTCAAATTTTTTTAAAAAAATGTTGTTTTAAATGTTTTCTGATTGAATGTAAAAAAATAGAAATAGTGCCTGGTGTCTTGAGTTCTTATAGCCTGGGCCATGGAATGATTCCAGTCGGTCCTGCTTTGGAAACTGTCACGGGAAAGTTGGAGAATACCAAGATTCTCATGACGTCCAGGAGGAAGCCGCAGCTGTCTGGGGGAGGGGTGTCAGCCCTCTGGGTCTTGTGATTAGCCAGGGATGGGGAACATTTCCAAACACCACCAGCACTAGACTTCTGTCTCTAAAGTAGGGCTCTGCTGACCCAGGGAGGCGTGGGGACAGGCCCAGGGTTCCAGGGCTCACGCCTTTTCTCCTGTCACTTTGGAAGGGCATAATCCAAGACACTTGACACTCATTTAAATAAAACTGCTTTTTTTTTTTTAGGGATTTTTTTTCTCTTTAAAACCAGGCATTATTTGGGGTGTGTGAGATGATGTCTGTGGTCAGCCTGGGGCAAACTCAAAGCCAAGGAGAACCTTTAGTTAAAAAATTATGATCGGTCTAAATCACAGTTATACGGAATGAGACACAGCTGAAGCCTGGGAAGTCATGCCCAGGGCAGAAATCTAAACCAAGCAGGACAGAAGGGAGAAACAGGAGTGGCTTTGGGGTCAGGAACCCAGTTCAAATCTTGACCCTTCCATGATCCATGTGACCTTGAACCAGTCATTAACTTTTCCCGGCCTTGTTTCTCCTCCAAAATTACTAGCTGCAACCAGATGACCTCACAGGTCCCTTCTAGATTTAGGTCTGCACTCAAGGCCTCTTTGAGAAAGGGACCAAATCACAGACACCAAGAAACAGAAGAGATTGGATCAGAGGCCTGTGCAAACAACAGTGATGAAAAGATGGTGGGTTCACCACCTGCGGACGCTTGTAAAGGGGCCGAAGAAAGATGAGGGAGTTATCCTGTCTCTACAAAACCCCTCCCCTAAAGGAACTCTGACAACCACCATCCTCTGCCGGGGCCCCACTGGCTCCAAGAATTACCAAGTAGGATGTTTGAGAAAGGAGTCCACGGCCCTCGGAGGCCAACATTTCACCAGTGCCCATTCACTGGGCAGGAGAAAAATTCTCCTCTTCCTCCTTCCTGCCAGGCTTTCTGCCAGGCACAGCCCCATTTGGAAATGTATTCAGTCCACAGCAACCATTAAAAACAGCAAGCCTTCAAAAGAGCTGACGCTCATGTAGCAAAATGCTTGTGGAGCCTCACAGCCAGCGCCTGGGAAGCCGGGGCTATTATTACCATGCCCAGCTCACACACTAATTACTGTTTGGATCACGGAGGCGGAAGGGCCCTCGCCGGCCACGCAGGCCCACTGCCTCATTTCACAGAGCAGGAATCTGAGGCGGCCGGAGCAAGGTCACAGAAATAACGCGAGGAGTCCAGCTCCTCTGATTCCAGGTCGGTGCCCTCCTCTGCACCATTTACAGATGAGGAAACCAAGGCACAGAGCGGGCCAGGGACTAACCCAAGATCACAGAGGCCGACGATGCCAGGTCCAGTTCTTTCCACTGTTTGCCCCCATGTTCTCTCTGCAGCGTCGAGGACTTCCTACAAGCTGGGTGGTGGGTGTGCCCTGGCTCAGCCTTTCTAACCATGAAGGGTCCCTGTGCTGACTGGAGCCCCCACTTTCTCATCTGTAAATGCTGGCGGTGCCTACTCCTCACACAGGGCTGTTGTGAGGTTCAAAGGGGGTTACATGAGGGGCTCCACGAGCCTTAGTACAGAGCTCTAAGAATGGCAGGCCTGGGCTACTGGCAAACGTCTCTCTGTCCCTGTGCACAGACCGCCTTTGCTATCGTTTCCTGGCTCCCCACAGCCAATGCCACCCCTTCCCCATCTCCAGTCTGCTCTGTGCGTGTCTTGCTTATACGGCTGTCTCACTCTTGTCTTTAGATTGGGAGCTCCTTGAAGGCAGCAATGGATTTTTGCCTTCCCTTTTATCCTCATCGCTTGTTACAGTGTCTGGCACAAAGGAAGCAGTTTAAAAAATGCTTGTTGGGGGCAGCTAGGTGGCACAGTGGATAGAGCACCAGTTCTGGAGTCAGGACTTGAATTCAAATCCAGCCTCAGTCACTTGACTCTTAATAGCTGTGTGACCCTGGGCAAGTCACTTAACCCCATATTGCCTAGCCAAAACAACAATGCTTGTTGACTATAAAATGAGGAGGCTGGAGGAGATCAGATGTTACTGAGAATGGTCTCTTCTGAAGTAAAATCCTCTGATAATTACTGAAGATTTTTCATGGTTCAGTCCATTCTCCTTGGTTGTCTCGCACCCATGGAAACAGGAGGAAGCCTGGTACATACATTCTTTCTGGGAAATCATGGATATTCCTGGTCCGAATCCCTCTAGTTTGTACACATCTATGTATGGGAATGCTTTTCCTCCCTAGTGGGTGGCAGGTGGACTTCTTGAGGGAGAGACTTTCACTGGGGAGGTAGGGTGGCTGTTCTGCTTTTTCATCAAAAGGGAATAAAAAGTAACCCGGTGTAGGGCTGGCACCATGGAGGAGTCCACATGCTGAACTGGGAGCTCAGTTCTGACTCTGCCTGAGCCAGCCTGTGGTTCCTTGCGCCAGCTGTGCCTCACGCCTGGCGTGCTTTCCCTCTTGGCCCTTGCCTACTTCCCTGTCAATCCTGACTCCCCACACCCCACCTTACCAGCATCCGAGACTTTGCCTTTTTGGCTACATCTAAGCTTCCATCCACGATTTCCCATGTTAGAAGGTAAAACTAGTCTGTGTCCCCAGGGCTGAGCCTGGGTCTGGCTTCACTGTAACAAGTCCTCGGAGAGGGAATGAATCAAAGTGGCTTCAGACGTGAATGGCCAGCTGGTCACCAGTGGCTGCAAACACGGACCAAGCATGGGAAACAGACTTCCAGGCTTCCGTGGAGGCTGGGAATCACTCTTTTGTCCTAACCATTTTCACTTAAATCCAATGAAATGCCAGAAGCCTCCTTAGATGAGGGTTCATGAATGACCATGTGACCTCTTCATCAATATTCAATATAAAGAAATATGCTGATAATGAGTTAGATTTTCCCTGCAAGTTCAATCTCTTTCTCTGCCTTTTCCTAACAACTTCTGCCTGCCAAGCCAGAAAAGGCTTTCCTTCTCATATCCACAGTTCAGCTCTTCCCCTCCCACCTCCACGCCTTTGCACAGGCTGTGTCTCCTGGGCCTGAAACGCACATTCTCCTCACTTCCGCCTGCCAGAATCCTTAGTTCCCTTGGAGACTCCTTGGAGGTGCCACTTCCTAAAACAGACCAAGGATCAGAGATCTAGAGCTCCAAGGGCCTTCACAGGCCTCTGGTGCAACCCTCTCATTCCTTCACCTGCCTTAGATGCTCATTTTCTCTAGCCCATCCATCTCTGAAGAATTATCGTATGTGCATTTGATACTGATTTGTGTTTACGCTGTTATCCCCAATAGAAGGTAAGCTCCTTGAAGGCAAGAACTCGGGTTTTCTCACAGTAATCTCAGGCCCTGGAACACAGAAGACCCTTCATGACTGCCTCATTTACTGAGTAAGTGACATGAAAAGCCCTGCTCCTACCCCACAGCTCCAATACCTGATGATCCCCCCTCAAAAATGAAATGAAAAAGCACAGGAAAATCCAAAAGTTCTACCTACTACTCCATGACTTGTGAATAGCCTTTCCTTAAGAAGGGCCACGCCTAAGCATCCCAAACATCCTCCTGGATCAAGAAGCTCCCGGAGGGCACAGGGTGGCAAGTCTTCCTAGTGCCTGAGGTGGGAGGGGAAGACAAGAGCTCTCCACCAGCAGCAGCGGTGGCGGCAGCTTACACAACGTTCATCTGAATGTGCATGTCTTCTCTGACATTCACAAGGAATGACAGTCATCCATCCTCTGTCTGATTTCCTAAGAAAGGGACCCCAACACCTTGAAGGAGCCCACTCCACTCTGGGCGGTCTCGAATGGTTAGTAAGGTTTTCCAGGCATCAAGCCTATACTGAGGCTGCTGGGTGGCTCAGAGATAGAGAATGGGGCCTGGAGTCAGGGAGACTGGAGAAGATGTGAGTTCAAATCCGGCCTTAGGCATTTATTAGCTGTGTGACCCTGGGCAAGTCTCTTTACCTCTGCTTGTCTCAGTTTCTTCAACTGTCAAAGGATTATGATAACAGCACCTGCATCACAGGGGTGTCACGAGGATCCAATGAGATGATACTCATAAAAGCACATCGCACCAGTCCCTGGCACGGAGTGGGCACTGAAGAAACACCTATTCCTTTCTCCTCCTCTGCCCCTAAATTGGCCCCACTGCAACTTCTCCCCACTTTCCTGATCTTGATCTCAAGGTTGGTATTTAAGAAATATTCCAACGGGCAGCTAGTCAGCACAGCGGATAGAGCACCAACCCTGAATTCAGAAAGACCCGAGTTTGAATGTGCCTTCAGACATTTGGCACTTACTGGCTGTGTGACCCTGGGGAAGTCACTTCATTGCCTCACAAAAAGAAAGTGAGAAAGAGAAATAGTCCACATGATTGAACAGGCACTTTCAAATTTAAAATCTAGCCATCTTCTCCTTTTTGTTTCCTTCCAGCTGGCCAAAAGATGACTCAGGTGGTGTGGTCCAGTGGAGAGGGCTGGATTTGGACTCAAAAGCCAAAGGGTCAAATCCCAGCTGTCACTGCCTGCCTGATGTGACCTTGGGTAAGTCATTTCATTTCCCTGTGCCCCAGTTTGCTCATATTTAAATCATGAGAGTTGACCCAGATGGTCTCAAAGATTCTTTTCAACTCTAACCCTATGACACCATGGCTCTATTTTAGAACCTTTGCTCCATAAATTGGTGAAGGCACAAGCCTGCTTCCTCTCTTGAGATTTGTTCCACAAAGTTAAAAACAGTTAAATACAGGTTATTAGGATTCTTACTGGAATGGGAAACCATTCACTCCTAGAAAATTCTCCTCTTTCCCTTCTCCATTCTGGGAAGTGTGCATTGTCTTCTTCAACATGTCCATTCAGCCCTTCCTGGGAGCTTCGTCAACTGCTCTCTAGGCCTTCAGCGGCCTCAGAGACAGCGATGAGACGGACGGAGGCCTGGCGGTGGCTGCCATGGAGCTGAACTCTTTATTTGCCACAGAATCCCCCAGCATGGGGGGAGAACATGAATTCCCCAGAGTATGAGAAGTCTGTGGCAGGTACAAGGAATATCTATAAATAGTTCTATTAAAATCCTCTCTTTCTTCTTACCTGCATAGAATGGTGTAGTGGCTAGAGAGCCTAAGAGCCCCAAAGGCCTGGGTTTGAGTCCTACCGCTGCCACATACTGGAGGTGGGACCCTGAGCAAATCCCTTTCCTCTCTCTCGTAAAGAAGGCGCTGACCTGGACTGGCGAAAGCAGTTTCCTTACTTGAAAGTTCACTCCCCTGATGAAATCAGGGGTCTGATCCTTATCTTCTTCTCACATGTAAATGCGGATGGCAAATCTAGGCTTTCTTTTCACACTGAATATGGGGTCCAGGAAAGCTTCCTGAATGAAAGCCAATGGGTGCAGGGACCACAAAGGACTGAGTCGTCAGGTGCTGCAGCGTCTATGCTCCAGGTCTGTTTGTTTGTGAATAAACACGCATTCATCAATGAAATGGAGCATGGCAAGGTCATTCCAACTGCTGAACTAATGAACTGGAAGCCAAGAAAGTGTCTATATGTTAGGGGCAACTGACCAAATCCTAGTATAGGAATGTGGTGGAACACAACTGTAGTGTAAGAAATGATGAGGGGGATGGATTCAGGGAAACCTGGGAAGACTTGTTTGAACTGAAGCAGGGAGAAGCAAGTAGAACCAGGAAACCATTTCTAGAGTAACAACATGAAGACTATGGTAAGCTACAAAGAAGCTGATCTGGGTTTGATTTCAGCAAAGACTTCTGAACCAGCATAAATGTCCAAAGAGGAAATGGGCTGCTTGGGGAGGCATATCATTAGTCATGTTCAGACAAACGCTAGACGACTAAATTCTCAGGTTCTCTATAGAAGGGATTCTTGTCCAGATGTGGATTACGCTGGACGGATTGCTCCCAAGACCTACCACAATGCTGAGAGTCTTCAGCCTGGGTTTTAAGGAGGCTTTGTCGTGGCCTACCATCTGCTAAGACAAGGAACTTCAGGGCTTTGGCATCAGCTCCCTCACCGGGGCAGCAAAGAGCTTGGCAATGCCTTCCTGTATGCCCCCTTCCAGCTCAGGCCTGGGAAATGTTCTTCATGTCTCTAGTGGCCTGCACCTAATACAAGCTGAACAGTCTCGACTTTCTGCCTCTTTCTAAATATAGCTCCTTTCTCATTAGAAAAGTTAGGGTCTAAAAAACTTACAGAAAAAAATAGATCACGCCTAACCCATCTAACACCACCATGCCTCACCCAATGTGCAAGCAGATGTGTTTTAGCAGTTGTTTTTGTATGTTAAATTAAAACCTGAAGGTGTGGTTCTCTCCTAAAAAAGCTATACTAGGACAGCTGAGGAAAAAAAAATTGACCCAAAAAGAGGAGGCAGAATAATAATAATAATAATAATAATAATAATAATAATAACAACAACAATAATCAGAGCTAGCATTTACATATCACGTTAAGGTTTACGAAGTGCATTACAGACATGCTCAACTAATCCTCCCAACAACCCTGTGAGTAGGTGGTATTATTATGCCTATTTTATAAATGAGGAAACCAAGGCCTGGAGAGAGGTTAAATGACTGCCCAGAGTCACACAGCTAAAGTATCTGCTGCAGGAATTCCTGACTCCAAGTCACTCTATCTGCTCGATAACCGGAACTTTCTTCCATGAACATGGCCTAGACAAACCAACAAAGTCAATGGGGCAATATTATCCCAAATATGTTAATGTCAGATTTAATGGCTGTGTGACCTAGAACAAGTCACTTAATCTCTCTGCCTCAGTTTCTTGAGGCTGATGGCCTCAAGATCTTTTCCAACTCTCCAGTTACTATCCTATCATATATAGTAATCACCAAACAACCAATGAGTTATTTCACAGAATGACAAAATTAGAATAAAACATCTAAGGAAAAGCAAAGGCTACAGAACACGAATGGGAATTATAACTATTATTTAAAAAATAGAATAATAATAAAACAGGAAGCAGGTCCTTACAAGGCTAAACCTTCTCCCCAAGCTTCTCAAGTGATTCTTCAATGGCCAGTGTAAGCTCCAAGCATCCAAGATGGAAGGCTCTCCAGCTTAACATCTTTCCTAAAGTCACATCAGAAACCATTACTAATATACAAAGTATCTGGTAATGGATTAAAACAGCAAAAATCAGCCTTAATACAACATACAAATATTAGCAAATATTATTAGATCACTACAACAGAACAGAAAACCCACTGGTCCAACCAACAAAATCTCAAAATATTAGGAAGAATATTTGTCCAACATTTCGACAGATCTCCACAGCTTCACTGAAATGGCTTCTCCTTCCAATGGTACAGAACGCAAACATTTCATCTTTCCCAGTGACTCTTACACTCCTAGGGGATTCCACCCAACACGTCCTCTAAATCTCTGGACACTTCATGGAATAGCGGTAGAGTATGGGCTGCTATTAGTCAAGCCTTGATCCTCAAACATGATTGGCCACATGTCTCTTACATTTTGTACATCCATCTATCTCGTTTACACCACTTCCTGCATACACACACCTCGATATCAGTGGTACACTGTATCCTATTTTTTACATGCACATGTCACTCTGCTGCCCTTTGGGTGACATGATACCTAATCTATATTTCAGTAAATTTTACCGGTAAAATTGGAAGGCAATTAAGTATGGCTAAAAAGAACGTAATTAGAATTCATACCAGATGCAACAATAAATTCCAAAGAGGTCAATTAGCTAAATATAATGAAGATAATAAGAGCTCAAGTTTTCCAAAGCATGGCTCCCAAGGTGGACGCAATTCTGGCTCCATTTGATCACACAGCTTTATGGCTTCTTCCATATGCTGGGAACTTTTATGAATCAATGTGGGCTCAGTGTCTGGTCTCTCTGCACTTCCCTTAGGTTTAGTAGAACAAGTGAAGGCAGGTGAGGATGCCTAGGTGATGCCAGGGTGAGGAGAGAGGGGGGATGGATAGGAAGACAGGCTGTGGAAATAGACTGAACAAAGCTTGACAAGCTGGTGGTGAAGACATCGAAGAACTGAGGATTGCTATGGGGTTTGAAGGAAAGTATTTCCTTGGATAGAAAGGTAGGAAAAAGAAAAGTTCCGTTTTGGATATACTGAGTTCTATATGCACAGGGAACATCCACTTGGGGATGTCTAACAGTGCCAGAAGCCTGGGGCTCAGGAGACCAAGGCTGGTCATAATATTGTAGGCATGATAAGCATAATTGAATCCATGGGAGGTAAGAAGATCCCCAAAAGAAAGTGGAGTCGGGGTGAAGGAGATGAACTCAGTCCTTCCTGACTCCAAATCCAGAGTTGTGGCCACTACCCCAGCCTACTGCTGTCTCCCATTTATAGGTGAGGCACTGAGGCTCAGAGAAGGCGGCTTGTCCATGGCCACACACCAGGAGGTAAGAAGAGACAGATTTTGAACCTGGAGCCCTCCCTCTTGGCCCCTTTTCCAATACCTGGTACTACTCCTCTTGGTATTTCCAGCAGCAGTTCTCAGCGCCCTGCTGGACATAATAGGATGGACACCTTCTGTCTCTAGCTTGCTGAGATCTTTGCTACTAACTTCTGGACTTCCTCACAGAGTTGTTACAGTTACTCCACTTGCTGCTACATTTCTGACGCATCTAAAGTTTTGGAGGTCCAAGATTTAGTTAACCTTGGTCCTTTGGAAACAAATCATCTTGCCTTCAGTGCCTTCCCATCAACCAAGTGGGTCAATTCCCATGGCCAGGAAGAAATGAACAAAGTGAAATTTACCAGACCGTGCATGCATTTGGGGGAAGCAGTCACATGACCACTAGAGCTGGACTGGGAAGCACCTGGGTAGATCATCCCCAGGCCTGACATCGTCCAGATGTGGCTGGCTATTGTTGCACCGTGTAATTCTTACGTCTCAGCCACTTAAGGATACACTGCTCAGGCTCAGGTTCAGGAACGCTGCAGATTCTTATTCAACTCAAGCAGGCTGGCCACGCTCTCCCCAGCAGTTGTGGCGGAGAGGCTAAAGGCCTGCGGGGCCCCGGAACCAATGTGCTGAGTCCAGAGGGAGGGGCATCCTCTTGGAAAGCAGAGCTATACTTAAGCTCCCTCTAGTCATCCTCCAAGCTGCTAGTTTTCTCCCCCGAGGGACAGGGCACAATTATGAAACAAATACACCATCTGGCCAGGCTTGGGGGTGGGGAAGGGGCAGGGTGACATTATGCTCTGCCCATTAATAAAAGTCTTGCCTTGAACTCCCTCACAGGTCTTGACCTTGAATCCCTTTTACCAAATCCATCTCCCAATTTAGTTTAATCCGGCTCCCAACATTTATCAAAAGTGCTTTAGGGGGCAGCTAGGTGGCACAGTGGATAGAGCACTGGCCCTGGATTCAGGAGGACCTGCGTTCAAATCTGGCCTCAGACACATAACACTTACTAGCTGTGTGACCCTGGGCAAGTCACTTAACCCCATTGCCTAGCAAAAACAAAAAACAAACAAAACAAAACAAAAGTGCTTTAGGATGGATGTAACATGGCTCTGTATTAGCCCCTAAGGGTATAACACATACCCCCAAAGAACAAAAAAACAGTTCCTTGCCCAGTCACAGCAGACACTGGGAGTGGGAGGAGTTAGTATATGAAACAGGCAAATAACTAAGTTCGTGATGACCTGAGAAGAAAGAATTAACACCTGGGCAATCAGGAAAGGGTTCCCATCAGAGACGTCCCTTGAACCAGGTCCTGAAGGGAGGCGATGGATTCTAAGACATGCTGATAAGAGGGGAATGCGTGCCAGGCATGGTGCACTGTCCACACAACCTGCATAAAGACAGAGGTAAGAGATGAAATTGGAGGGGCAGGGGAACGGAGTTTGGGGATAGGAGGTAGGATAGTTTAGCTAGACTGAAGTATACAAAAGGGAATAATGTCAAGCATGGTAAAGTCGTCTGGAGTCTGGCTAGACAGCACTCTCAAAGTCAAGCCAAGGCATTCCTATTTCATCCATGAGGGAAGCGGGACCCACTGAAGACTCTGGAGAAGGGGGATGAGAGACTCAGACCTGATTTCACCTCACACTGTTAAAGTAGGTCTTTGGAACCTATTCAACTTTTGAAAATATTTTTATGTCTAAAATAGTTTTTTCTCAAATATTTTCCTGAAATGTTCTAAAATATAGCTTGAAAATATGAAGTTAAGCTTTAAGCATCATTATTAGTCAATTACTGGAATGAATTCCAGAGGTCAGCTTCAATCTCATCCTTGGAAAGATAAACCAGAAAACAAGAAAAGGCCACCATTTTCCAGTAAAGTGACTGGCCCAGGATCATAAACTAGCAAGGATCTGAGACAGGATTTGAAGCCAGGCTGTCCTGAGTCCAGGTAGCTATCCATTCCACCACCCAGCTGCCACCTACGTAAAAATCCCATTTCTGCTCCTCTACTTGAGTTTTCTTGCTCAGTAATGTAAGAATGCGCAGGCCCAGGACCTCTAGTCCCCCGGGCCCCACAGGAAGACAAGCACACATTTCCTATAGGGCTATCTTTTCTGTGCTTGTTTCAACACTTCCTGTTGTCATTACTACAATTAATGCAAAGCTATTGGAAAGAATGAAGGAATTGGCCCAATAATGCCGAGTCGGAACAGAATAAAGGCAGAGCCAGGAGGGCTACCCGCCTATAGGAGCCCCGCCGACATCAAATGGCCCACACCAGACCCTGCTCTCACTGTCACTACCCTGTGGTCTCACTGACCCTGCCTAACATTCAGGTTGGCTTCAGCGGGAGTTGACTGCTAAGGAAAACACCCAACCACCAAAAGGAAATGTACAGTAACAGAAACAGGCCAGGTGTGTGACACAGAGCTGGGAGATAAAGCTAGAAGAGGAATTCCGAGCCACAAGGCCCTGCTCACCTGTGGGTACAGAGCAGAAAACCCTGCAAACAAGCAGAAGGTTTGAGATACAGCGGCAGAGGGGCCAGGCTGCACAGAGAATGAACAGACCCCAGAGCTGTGACCCAAATACAGCAAAGCATGATGGGTCAGCTTTTTACCCAAGAGGAACCCTCTCCCCATTCCATCTGACTGATGAGTAAACCGATCTCCAGCTGGATTAAGTGGACTGGAATCATAGATTTAAGGGGCCTGGAAGGGACCTTAGAGGTAACATGTCGCTGACTGGAGATCCAGATCAGGAGAGGAACTGAGAGAAGGGCTTGACAAAAACTCTGTGGAGCTACACAAGGGAGCATGCAGACTTTCTGGACGTCTCCGACTCCACGGGTGGTGAGGCTGGTAAAGCCATGGACTTCATGAAGAATCACGTTTTCAAATGCAACAAACCAAATCGAAAAGACTACCAAGGAAGCAACACACTGCTATTCAGCTGTCAGTTGGTTTTTGTTGTGAACAAGCTCACAGAACCCGGGTTAAGAACTTCTCCTTTGAAGCTACGTTCAGAAGCTGCTCCTTAGTAGCTTTAAACCTTGGGCAAGCGGCCCCTCCCTGAACCTCCCTTTCCCTTAGCTGTACAAGGAAGGAGTAGGCTGGCCTCAGGGGTATCCAAGTGCCCGTTCTAGAGTCCACACTGGAATCTCAGACTGGTAGAAACCTTAAAGACATGGTTTCTGCTACCACTAGCTGGGGCAACGTGGGGCAAGTGTCTCCCTCTCTGGGCTCCAGTTCCCTCGGCTGTAGCAGCCATAAGGCATTGAACTGGATGTTAAGTGACCTCCTTTTCCAGCTCTGAACTCCATGATGCTACTCACTGGTGCTTTCCTATATCCACACACATTTTGATCCATGTTTTTCCACAAATTCGGCCAAAGACAAGAGGGAAGAGTACCTTCAGTTTCCAAAAATACAGAAGAAACTTCGGTCAAACTATGTCAATAGACCCCTAAGTCAGACAATACAAACTTTATGGCCAGTCTGTGGGGTTTGGGTAGGGTCAGAGGCTTTTGTTTTGGGGGAAAGGAGGATAAAGCAACATACTTCCTGAAGCAAAATTCTAGCCTTACAGGATCAGACGTTGCCAAAGGAGACCCTTTTAAAGTCCCTTTTCTCTTGAAATCCACACCCTCTTCAAAAATTCAGGGCATGTGGTCCCCACTGGCACAAGAGTTCTCTACCATACCAGCTGCTGAGGTTCCCTCAGGTGCCCATCAGATGAGGAGACAGAGAGAGTCCATGTGGGGGAATCCTGGAATTAGCTAGGATGACCTCTGGAACCAGCTTAACCCTTACTGTATCGGGCTAAATACAGACCACACAGCGCTCTCTTCCCCCACCAAATCTGGCTAGGCCAGCAGAGGATGGTGGTGACAATGACAACGATGAAAATGGTGATAATCATTTAAAAAACAAAATATCTTCACAATGGAGGGAGCTCTCTGGGTGAAAACCCTTCTACTAACGAAAATGTTGTTCAGTTGTTTCAGTCATGTCCAACTCTTGGTGACCCCATTTGGGGTTTTCTTGGCCAAGATACTGGAGTGGTTGGCCATTTCCTTCTCCACCTCATTTTATAAATGAGGAAACTGAGGCCAACAAGGTTAAGTAACTGGCCCAGGGTCACACAACTAGTAAGTGTCTGAAGCAGGATTTGAACTCAGGTCTTCCTGATTCCAGGCCTGGCACTCTACCCACTGCACCACCTAGCTGCCCGACAAATGAAGATACCCTACAACTCACAGTTGACATTAATATGGCACTTCAAGACCTTCAAAGCTCTTTATACATAGTCTGTTTTATGACCCCACAGCAGCCCCATTTAACAGATATGAGAAGTGGGGTTCCAGTTGTACGCCTTGGCCTTGGTCACACAGCTAATAAAAATGAAAGGGGGAGGGAGACTTGACCTCAGGTTTTCCTGATTCCCAAGTCCACCTTTCCATCAGGCCACTCTTGACTCTTCTTCTAATCATGCCATTAGTACCAACAAATGGAAGTGAAGATGGTGAAGAGAAGGGTAAAGAACGTGACCAAAAAGCCAGGAAATTGAAAAAGTTTTTATCTGGACTTAAAAAATGTTAAATCTTCTAGTAAATTAAATACAATACAAATTTAGTAAATAAATCTGACGATGATTTTCCTCCAAAGGACAGTGTTACGTAGTAGATGAGGACCAGAGGTAGGCATCAGAAAGTCTGGGGTTCAATTCTTCTTTCACACACACTAGCAGTGGGACCCGAGATGAACTCTAAGACTGTATGGACAGCATGCCCTAGACTGATGGAACAACAATCCAGACTGCAAAGCTGTGTAGACTGACTGATTTCCACCTGGATGCCCCACCAGCATATCACTCACATAACACATCCAAAGCTCAGCTCCCTATCATCTCTCCCAAAGCCTCCTCCTCCGCCGGCCTTCCCAGCTGCTCTTCCCATGCCACCGCTGGGTATGTAACTCAAAGCCTTCTTTGATTTCCCCCTCTCCCCTCTCATCCAGTGATTTGTCAAATCCCCTCTTAGTCACCTTTCAAAGGTCTCTGTCATCCCTTGACTGACTGGTATTTTCTGCCCCAGAAAACAAAAACAGATAATTATACTTTCCTTATTCCCCCTAAGATACTCCTTCTTTTGCCTAATAAACTCAAACCATCTCCCTAAGCACTGGGGAGATAGAATGATACAGCTAAGTCTGACTTTTTGGTAGGGAGGGTGCCAATGGAGGGTCTAGGACCAGTATGTACCTTCTATAGGAAGCAGCCTCTGAGCCGTGCCCAAGAAGGGCAGATGAGGAGTGAGGGTCCCGGGGCCAGTGAAGGTGGATGGCAGAGGGACAGCAGAGCAAGTGAGCAGCGATTCTCTAACCTGTAGTCTCAGGACCCCTTTATGTGCGTAAAAATTGAGATTCCTCTCCCAAGAGCTTTTGTTGATTAGAAGTCAAAATGCCTTAATATTATTATGAATAATTAAATGTCTTGGTATTGAAATAATAGTTTTGACCTTATCAGCCCCCTGAGAGAGTGTCAAGGACTCCTTGAGGCTCCCAGAACACTTGAGAACCACCGGACTAGAGCAAGTGAGGGAGATCCATGGGCGATTTGCTTAGAAAGACAGGTTGGGACCCAATCTGATTTGCCAATAGTGTGCTTTCTAGATGCTGCGGAGCAAGACTGCCATCCTCCTCCTCCTCCTCTTTCTCCCAGCCAGTGGTGACCTGGTGCTAATTAGTATGGATTGTCTGCTCCCAGGGACTGGTGCCCATTTCCTTTTCTGGAGCTAGAAGGGCCTTTGACGGCGTCGAGGATAACTCTCATTTTATGCATGGGGAAACTGAGGCTGAGCAGAGTTAAGTAACTCAACAACAGCGAGGTCTATGTGGCCCCTGCCCTCAGGAGGGATGGCTGCTGGTGAGAGGATGTTTTCACATGATGGTGAGAATGCGTACTTTATGGCTTCCAAAGCTCCTTGTCTCACTGGAAGCTGCCCAAGCCCCCCCCGGGATGTGGCAGACAGTGCTATGTTCCTCATGTCCTCGGAGTCCCAGGCTCAGACCGAAGTGAAGCAGCTTCTTCCTGCTCACACAACTGCTCAGCCTTGGAGGTTTTACTTTAGCTGGGGATGTACACACGTGTAAACTCATCGAGAGATAGCATGTGATGCCAGGGGGTGTGCAGTTCAGTGCCCGACAGTGTGCTGATGGCCTTGAGGAGGACAGAGCTCACTGGAGCCCAACCCTTCAGGTTTCAGGAGATGAGCCTTGAAGGACAGATAAGTAAGCTTCAGTTCAGCTCTGTGCAGGACGCTCTAGGAGACAGGGAAGAAGGAATTCACTCCCACCAGAAGTGAAACCGCAGTGTTTGGGGTACATAAGCAGGGGACTCTTTGTACCGTAATCAAGCCAGAGTAAGGTACCAGAACCAAGAGAAAAATACCTGATCTTAAAAAAGGTAGGGGGAGGGGAATAGTCTCTGTAAATGCTTTATAAAACCTCATACTGGCAGTCACTGTTGTGCGGTAAGGCTGGGACTTCTTGGCCTGAAGGTTTGTCTGAAAGAGGCTGTATTAAATGTTATACTTGGGGGGTGCTAGGTGGTGCAGTGGATAGAGCACTGGCCCGGAAGTCAGGAGGACCTGAGTTCAAATCCAGCCTCAGACCAAACACTTGACACTAGGTGTGTGATCCTGGCCAAGTCACTTAACCCCAATTGCCTAAAAAAAAATAAAAAAGTTACACCTACTAACATCCAATGTATATGGTAGTGTGTGTGTGTGTGTGTGTGTGTGTGTGTGTGTGTGTGTGTGTGTGTGTATACATATAGACAAGATAAAGTGAGATCCTCCCTCTTGGGAGGTTAGAGGAACAATTGGATAGGTCCTAGCTGGGGATTCCTTTCTGCCCTGGCTTAGGCAGCATGGCCAAGACCTGAAGTCCAGGTCCCTTCTAACTCTGAGGTTGTATGGTTCTTAAACTATCCTTTCCCTCCTGGAATTCAGTGTACTGGCGCTTAGACCATGCATACAGTTAGCAGAACATCCATTAGCTAAATATAAACCAAATTGCAATGAGGCTACATCTTACTGGGGTTAGAGCACTAGTATTGCAATCAGAAGACCTGAGATGGTAGCCAGCTTTCACCATTTAATGTTCAACCATGAGCAAATCTTTTGGTCTGTCTGAACCTCTATTTCCCCATTCATAAAGTGGAGATGACCATCCCGGTAACGCCTCCCTCACCAGGGTCTTGTGACAATCAAAAGAAATCACAAATACAATAAAAGCTGGAGCTGCCATTGTGGAGAAGGGACGGGAGAGGTCTGTAATGACCAGGGGGAATCATAATTATTCATGGTCTCTGAGCTAGACTTTAAACCACTGGGATATCAGGAGGGGACCAAGAAATGACTCGTTTCACTTTGCCTTCCCACTCCAGCCCAAAGATCACAATAATTTAATGGCTTCACTGAAGAGTGAGGGAAAAGGTAAAGAGGTAAGAAATTTCTTCCAGAATAGGTCACGAATAAGGAAGGTGGCTGCAGCACGGCATCCTCAGAACTGCCAGGTTGTTCAGCCTCTCTGGGTCACAGTTTCCTTTTCTGTAAAAAGAGAGGGTTGGACTAGATCGCCCCAGAAGCCCTTCGTAGGCCTCCACGCATGCTCCTATGAGCTATCTAGAACAAGACAAAGCCAGACAACCTTGTCTCTGAACCCCATTATGTCACAGCAGGTGTCGGGGGATAGAGTGGGAGGAGGGAGAAGACATACCTGCTTAGGAAGAAGAGATGAGTGTCCTGGGCCATGTTCCCTCCATCCAATCCCAGTCCAAAGGGATAAGGCCTCTAATCCCCCCCTCCTCCCTGCCCCCGACAGGGGGTGGAGAAGGGGATGGGGGTGAGGAGAGAACTGGCTGGCAGAGATTCCTCTCTTCCAGATACCATCACACTTCCAGTGATGAGAACTGATACAAATCTCATCTCCAAACCCAAGAGGGAAAGGGCCCTGGGGAGCTAATGTTTGCTCTGGCAGAGCCGTTCTCAGCTTGAGGCCCGGGTGACAAAACAGGAAAAGACGTATACATGAGTGGATCACAGACTAGCAGGGCTCCTGGAGAAAGAGGAGAGCTTTGGGGAAGCAGTCGGGCGTCTCTCAAGGAGCCATTTGTGAGGACACAAGGCCAGATACCTATCCGGCAGATAGCAAGGCTGTCTCTGCTGGACAGGTCCTCAAACACTGTGGCAGGACGCCTCACTCGGGAAGCCTTCCCCAGCAATCTAGGGGCTGAAGTCCCGCTCTGCAGAGACCTGAAGGTTGGGAATAAAAGTCAATGGAATCTCCAAGCTTCATCTTTTTGTCCCACAAGGAAGGGAGAGACAGGGCCAGCTGAAGGGCAGCACCTCCTCTCTCTCTCAGAAATCACTTGCCTGCACCAGGTTTTATCACAATCAAGGTCTGGAATGGACCCCAGAAGCCAGCTAGTCTGAGGCTCTCATCTTACAGGGGAGGAAACTGAAGCCAGAGAGAGGAAGGGATGTGCCCAGCATCACACAGGCACGGCAGGGCAGAGCTGGGATTCAATCCAAGCTGCCTTTGGACTCCAAATGCAGGACTCTCTCTCTCTCCTCTCACTCTCTCTCTCTCTCTCTCTCTCTCCCTCTCTCTCTCTCTCTCTCTCTCTCTCTCACACACACACACACACACACACTCTCACACTCTCTCACATACTTTCTCACACACACTCACACCCTCCCACACACACACACACACACATACTCTCACATACACACTCTCTCTCTCTTCCTCTCTCACCTACCCACACCCACTCACCCCCCCACACACACACACAGACACAAATCCAGTCTCTAGAGTTAGTTGCCTGGTGTCCGAAAGGTATCGATTGCCACAGTCCCTTCAACCACAAGCAAGAATTAATTGGCTTGTCTACTGCTCCTAGGAGTCTCAAGTTCCCGGGCATCTTCATAGATAAAGCAAATCAAATCTTGTCCTGTAGAAAGCCTGGGCATTTTTTTTCTGCTGTGGTTTGTCATCTAGGTATTGTCTACTCTCTGTTAGAATTCTAGAGAATGATGATCTGATGTAAATCTTCCATTTTACAGATGAGGAAACTGAGGCCAGGAACAATAAATATGTTGTCCTCATGGTCTCATGTTCATATTCAACCAAGCAAGTCCAAGAAGTTAACAGGAGGCTGTGATGGTCATTATCAGAAGCCCCAGACATCATGGCATGGAGAGGGAAGGTGCTATTTGGAGGCAGAAGCCCCGAGTTTTAATCCAAGCCCCTACTTGGGTGACTCTGGGTAGACTTCAGTTTTTTCCTGTACAAGGGGACCAGCCAGTGACAGCCTCTGAGGTCCCTTCCAGCCCTGGATCTATGATCTTTAGACCTCTGTGACCACGGATCCAAGCGGTCAACGTGTGCACTTCAAGATCACCATCTTGGGTCTGGCCCAACCCTCTGCTACTACAGAGAGGAGAGGTAACCTTCGCCAAGTACCATCTAGGCCATAGGGCAGCTCGGTGGTGCAGTGGATAAAGCCCCAGACTTCATTCAGAAGACCTGAGTTCAAATCTGCCTCAGATATTTATTAGCCATATGATTCTGGGCAAGTCATATAACCTGTCTGCCTCAGTTTCCTCATCCGCAAAATGGGAATAACAAAGGACCTACTTTACAAAGTTGTAGTGAGAAGCGAATGCGATCGTATTTGTAAAGTACTCAGCACACTGCCCAGCACATAGTAGATGCCTAATAATGCCGTTTAAAAAAAAATGGCAGAACTACACCAGCACATTCAGTCTCGTCCTGTGTCTACTGTGCTAAGATTTGAGGCATTCTGCACAATGCCTCCAGAATTCTCCAGTTGTCTCCTTTCCTATTTCACATGGAAAGATCAGCGCCAACAAGAGATTCCAGGCTGTCCTCACCTCGTCATCTATTTCTCTCTTTAAGTCTCAGCTCCTTCAAGTGGCCTTCCTTGATTTCCCCCAACTGAAAGTGATCTCTCCCTCTGCAGATTTTCCAAGAGCTCTCTGGCTCCTCCGTAAAATGACAGGGTCCAGCTGAAGCCCCTTCCCGCTCTAAGTCACCTAGGATCTCAGGAAGTCCTCTAGCTGAAGCTGGATGGCTGTCCACTAAGGTGTGCAGCCAGAAGTGCCATTGATCTGCAAGGCATCCCAGTCACAGCAGGCCCCATAGAAGGCTTCAGAGTATTCCGGCCAGGTACCGGGAAGGTTCTCTATTCTCTGGGATCATTGTTCAGCCTGAGTGCAACCTAACAGGGAAATGCAAGCACACAAATAGTGGAAGAAGAGGCAGAGGCAAGGCCTTGCCGTAGGATGACGCTAGTGCTGGGGCAGCAGGAGCTGTAGCTATTTCTGGCCTGCCTGGTTGAACAGGTTCAAGCAGGAAAACCATTAGCCCAGCTGGGAAACTGGCCAAACCCCAAAGGTATATGTACGACTTGGGAGTGAAAGAAAATGGGTGAAGACCAAAGCTGCTTCTCTCCTTAGGGATCCCATGTGCATGCACTGCAGTCAGATGCTGGGGTGTGTGTGTGTGTACAGAAATACAGGCATGTCTCATTTATCCAAGAGTGGTGGGGATGAGGTGCCTTCAGTGAGTTAATTGTCCTGGAAATTCAGACTTAGAGGCGGTTAGACAGAGCGGGAAAAGTCAAGAAGATCATACTTTATACACCATCTGGCCCAAACACCCACATTTTAAAGGTCGAGTAAGTGAGGGCCAGGGGGTGGGAGTTTGCCCAAGGGCCCCCAAGTCTTTTAGGTTATAAAGTCACTTGCTGACATCTCTTTTGATATAATCCATCAGGCAATAGGGTGGCACAGTAGATAGGTTTTCCTGATTCCAGAACCACCTCTCTGAGTTCAAATCTAGCCTCAGACATTTATTAGCTGTGTGACCCTGGGCAAGTCACTTAACCCGTATGCCTCAGTTTCCTTAACTGTGTTGCTGTTTAGTCAACCAGTCATGTCTGACACTTTGGGACACCACTTGGGGTTTTCCTGGCAAAGATAATGGAGTGGTTTGTCATTTTCTTCTCCAGCTCATTTTACAGATGAGGAAACTGAGTTAAACAGGGTGAAAGGACTCGCCTGGGGTCACACAGGCAGTTAAGGTGGATTTGAACCCAGGTTCTCCTGACTCAGGCCCAGCGCTCTATCCACTTTGCCACCTTTCTGCCCATTCCTTAATTATAAAACGCGGACAATAGCAGCACATACATCACGGGGTAACTGCGATCTAATGAGATATTTGTAAAATAGCACTTAGCACAGCGTCTGGCACGTAACCTTCTCCACCTCTTCCTTCCCCACCCCCTCTGCTCTCCCTTTCCCTTCCATGAGGTAAATAACGCAGGTATCGGTAAACCTATCTTATGAGAAAGTTGAAGCTTGGATGGGTGAAGGGACTTGCCCACGGTCACAGCTACTAAGTGTCAGAGACAGGATTCAAACGTACTCTGTCCTAAGTTCAAGTACAACACCGTCCATTATCCCACACTGCCTCCTCCTATGGATTTAATATGCTGTATCACTACAGACAATCAGAAATCTTTGCTTATCCATTATTGTTCTGGGTTGCCATAGTGATGCCCTCAGGGCCTCCTGGGGTGGGCATGTTGATCTTCCCCTACGCAGTTTGTGCTCCATCAGTCTCTTTCCTCCATGTGGGGTTGGGGGGGTGAGGGAGGGGTTGGTGGAAGTTGGAATTCCCCAGTAAATCTCCTGCAGGCTGCCTCCTGGCCCCTGCTGCTTCTAATCTGCTGCAGCCTTCTTCAAATGCCTTAGAACACCAGGATTGTTGAGCTCCTCCCCAAATTTTATATGTGAGCCTAAGTACCATTCAGTGCCTCACTGGGGTCTGCAAGTGAGCCTGGGTTTCCAAAGGTGCTGTAAGCCAAGGGCAAACTCTGTCAGATCCTAACAAGCTTGGTGGGCTTTGAGCAGGGGCCCAGCATTGGCCAACGTCTGCTGGGCTACAGAAGACTGTTTGTTAGTAACAGGACCTCTCGAGTCATCTACTCAGCTGTAGAGGGACTGGGTTCTAGGATGGGTCAGGATGAAGAGCTACATCAACCTACTGGATCCCTGGATCAATTCAAATCTATACAGAATAAAGGCATATATATATGCATGTGCACACACACAGACACACTTTTCTGATTTCACACCAGCAGAATCAAATGAATTAGCAGAATTCATTTTTCCTTATTTCTGGACCTCAAGTCATCTTGCACAGGGGCTAACCTAGGCTCATGGGGGTGGTAGTATAGGAATGCCCCAAATGCTTTTCCACCATTACGGTTTGTTTGGAACAAGGGTGTAGGTTCCCAAGAGGAATACTTGGAAGGAGATATAATGCTCACCTTTGAGAAAAAAGTCACAAAAGTGAAGACGACTGAAAAAAGGAAAAAGGAAGATTAGTGTTGTATTAAAGTTTATATATTTTTTCCTCTTAAACACTGAGTCAAATAGTTAATAGCTTTGCATGATTTACTAAGTATGTTGGCTATGTTTACAATTAAAGAACCTCTAAGTGGGTATAAAGGAGAGGAAGAAAGGGAGGGGGAAGAGATTTCCCAAAGACCTACTACACTTTTAGTATTCCTCATCATTTACAATAGCCCAAGTTATTAAATATTTGGGTAATGGATAAGAACTTTCACTCACAAACATTCTTATGGCTATAGGTCACAAAATGTAGCTTAGTGCCCACCCCCAGCCCCCAAAAATAGATTTGGAATTTGATGCAACTCGGGTTCAAATGCAGGCTCTGCTACCTGTGGCCTGCGTCACCTTGAATAAGTCACTTCCCTACCTGGGTCTTAGTTTCTTCATCTAAAAAAATGGCAGAAGGAGGTTTGGACAAGGTTCCATGGAGCTAGAAGTATGGGGCCCCAGAAATCTACAGCTGATAGAAGTTTTGCCTTTGACACAGAGTTGACCATTCTGCTAGATTCAATACGTAGGTCCCAAACATTAAACTTTTAAATAAATGGATTTCCACTTTTTCCTGCTCCATCACTGACAATCTAAGTTTAAAGGTATTTAAGGACTTTATGGAGACCCTGCACATCAATGGGATGGATGCCATATTTGAGGGTAGTAATAAGCCCATGGGAACTAGGCAGAATAAAACCCAGGGTAGGCACATACCCTACCGAGTCCACAAATGACCAAGGGAAGCCACTAGTTAACACAAGATCTTCCCTTCCTCCCCTGCTCTCCTATCTTGGAGTACAGAAAGGGAGGCGAAGAACCCAATTCAGGAAAATGCAGATGCCATTCTGTCATCGCGTCCTCCCTGAACTACGGCCATAGCTTCCCACATGGCCTCAAGACTCTTCCCACTCTAGTCTTCCACTCAGCCACCAAAGTGATTTCCTCAGTTCCAGGCCCACATTACCTCCTACCCAAACTTCAATGGTTCGTCCCCCTCCTAGCTCCAAGGTCAAACATCAGCACCTCTGTTTGATATTTAATGACTGTAACCACCTGGCCCCCTCTTACCTTTATTGCCTTCCAGGAACAAAGCAGTTTCCTCATCCGCAAAAGGGAAGGTTTGGACCCCATGACCTCTAAGATCTGCCTCTTCCAGTTCTAAATCTCCTTAGGTTCCACAACTCCAGATCTGTTTCGCCACTACCACACCACACTGATTCCCAGAGGCTAGACTTGAACCCAGGTCCCCCAGGCCCACATGTACTGCTCCTGCCAGTATACCTCCCTGTCTCCATGTGCCCCACCTGTGACAAGCATCAGTTGAGCTCACCAGAAGCCCAAAGTGGTTCACTTCTGCCCACATGGTTTAAGTAACAGTCTATAAAAACACAAATACAGGGCATCTGGTCTTGATCTGCTATCGCAAGTCATAAATTAGCATCCTTCGTGTGAATCATCACAGGTTTTTCACCAGCTTCTCTGATGCAGCTGTAGCAGGTGGACCAGAAATGGAATTCAACCTGACAGGTTGGGGGGGAAGTTGAGCTCGTTCAGGTCAACAGAGAGCTTTGAAGTCATTCCATAATGGTGGAATTACTTCCAATTTGCTCCCATGTGCCCTGACCACGTACCGGCCAAACAAACCAGCCATGCCCCTGCTGCTGCCCAGGTGCGGCATGGGGGCAAAGGGCACAGCAACACTACTTCATCTTGTTTGGTTTGGACGCTTCCCTGGAATCACCCACTTGGACATCGAAGAATCCTGGTGGGGGCTGGGGGGGAGGTGGCAAAAACAAAATGAAAAACCAACTCACTGTGATCGAGGCCAGTAAGAAGCACGAAGCATAAATCTCAGCCAAGTACAACAGACAGAGCTCTGACACTGACCGCAGGATTCTTAGGCACTAAATCTGGGGATGAGGCCGCCAGGTGGTGGAGTGGAGAGAGCGTCCAACCTGGAGTCAGGAAGACTCCTCTCCCTGGGTTCAAATCTGGTCTCAGACACTTACTAGCTGTGTGACCCTGGGCCAGTCACTTCACCCTGTTTGCCTCAGTCTCCTCATCTGTAAAATGAGCTGGAGAAGGAAATGGCAAACCACTGCAGTATCTTTGCCAAGAAAACCCCAAATGGGGTCACGGAGAGTCAGATATGACTGAGTAACAACAATAACAAAGCCTGAGGATCCACTTCTCCCCTGTCCCCCCCCCCCACACCGTGTGCCTGGTCAGGGGTTCTTTTAGCTCTCGCAGGCTTGGTTCATTAAGTGCCTGCTGTACACCAGGCACTGGGCTAGGCTCTCGGGGGCTAAGAATATGAAAATGAAACTGTCTCTGCCCTAAAGCAGCTTAGATTCTGCTGCGGAGGAAACAAGGAATTCAATCTGACCCACATTTACTACGTGCCTATGGCATGCCGGGCACTGTGCTAAGTGCTAAGGATAAGAAGATAAAATCCAGATTTTCCTGTCCTCAAGGGGCTTACATTCTACTGGGGTGAAAAAGAAGAAAATAATCAACGAAACTGCACTCATATCCACTGTATGTCAGACACTGTGAGTGCTGGGGATAGAGACCAACCCTCTCCCCATCCCCACCCCCACCCCAGAACAGTTCTTCCTCAGACAGAGCTTGGACTGAATCTCCCCATGTTTCCTTGGGGTGAAGAGATTAGCTCAGAGGAATCATGAAGACTTCTACCATGACTGGAGAAACAGTCCCAGCCTCACCTGGGAGGAAGCACCTGAGTGAGCAGAAGAAGGCAGGCTGAGGCCTTTGTCTTTCCTTAAAATCATAGCTGCCAAGAGCCAAGATGTGATGAGAGCTGGGCCTCATCTGAGCCCTGTGCCTCACTCTGCACACATCTGCTTCAGGCAGGGGCTCTTTGGGTTCTACCTCGGTGTCCCCAGTGCTCAGCACGGAGCAGGAGATGAATGGGTGCCTGGTGATCACTTCCACTTTAATGAGCTCTATGGAGTTCAGAATGCCACTTTTGAAAATAACAATTTTGAAATAATGCAAAATTCCCCTAAAACAAATTCCCTGGCAGATAGAGTTGTGTTCCCACCTATTCTGTCTTTGCCCAGCCCAGAGCAACCCCATAGCCAAGAACCCACCTTCTGTTCTTTCGTTACATTCTCTAAAAGGTCAAACAGAGTAGAATGAAGCCTTTCTGCTGAATGCATGATTCGTGGCCAAGGACTAGTGGGTTCCATAATTGTGGGTGCTTGAACAATGGCCACAGAACTCCATAGCTTTCAGGAAGTCATCCTTCTAAACTCAATTAAAGTAAGACAGAGTCTCCTGAAGTGACATCTTAGAACTTGGTTCAATTTCCCATGGCTACCAGTTGTACTTTTTGGGGCCAAGCAGAAATGATCTTTTTACTTGACAGTCCTTCACACGCGTGAGCACAGATCCATGGCCTTTCTCTTCCCTCCCTGGACCAAGTATTGTCTAGGCTAAATGTGCTCAGTCCTTTCCACCAACACTTGTGGACGCTGTTCCCCCACACCCTTTTTCTGACTGACTCAAAGGCTTTTACCAATTCTGGTTGCTTTCCCTTAGCTCAACCCCTGTTAAGCCTTCAGACCCTAACTCTGTCTATCCTCCAAGGCCTCAATTCAGCTCCTCTTATCAAACCCTACCCCTCCTCCTTCACCACCCAGCCCTACATGAAAGTCTTCATCAACGTGCCCATTACCTTTCAGCCAACAAGCCCTGGAAATAGAGTAAGGAATCTTATCTTTCCAGCAAGATTGTGCGCTTCCACAGGACAAAACCTCTTCCTCATTCTTCTCTCTGTGTGACACAGAAGACGCAGGGGGTCCCTGGAGCAAACTCTGAAAACATTTCTTCAATGATTGAGGGTTCTTTAAAATCCTTTCTGTTCAAAGACCTAAGGTCTCAGCAAAACAATCCTCTTCCTTTGAATTCTTCTTATGCTTCAAGGATCATTCATCCTTTTCACTGGACCCTAGATCCAGAGGTCAAAGGGACCTTGAAGTCATTCTTGCCTAAACAGCCCTCCCCGCCACCACACAATCAGACTATCCCACCACACCAGAGTAGGAGCGCTCTGGACGACATGCTGTGGCTGACCTTGGAGTCCTCCACCAAAGAGAATCTGGGATCTAATAACCCTGGCATCTTTGCTATTCCCTACAACACAAGGCTGTGGGAGATCTTACTGTCTGTCCGCCATACCTAGAATGCTTTTCCTCCTCATCTCCTGGCTTCCCTGGCTTCTTCCAAGTCTCAGCCAAAATCATACCTTCTACAAGAAACCTTTCTCAGTCTCCTTCCACGCCAGCCTTCTTTGTGATTATCTCCAAATGATCTTGTGTATATCTTGGTACATTCTTATTTGAATGCTGTCTTTCCCACTGGACTGTGAGGTCCTTCAGAACAGCCACTCACTTGGGCTTTTATTTTTATCCCAGTGCCTACACATAGCGGGCACTTAATAAATGTTAGTGCTTTCAAAAACTAGTTTTCCACATGCTCATCTAGAGACAGCTGGCTATGGTGTAAAGAATTGTGGATTTGGAGGCAAAGGCCCAGAGAGAAAACCCGCACTCACCACCCCCAGCTGGCAAGTGAGGTGGTTTGAGACAACCTCAAGTCCCAGAACAGCAAAGACCAGGAAGAGGACAACAGTAACAAAGACGTCCTGCTCAGCCCTCACAGTCCCTTTGAACATTTGGGACGGAGATGTCACTAGATTTGTGCATCTTACATTTTCTTTGGGCTGTCGCAGTTCTGCTTTGCTCTTAAGAACACAGTGCTTTCTTTGATGTGGGCACGTCTTCAATGATCCCATGCATTCTCCTTAAAGATGCAACCACAGAATGGCAAAGCATCTTGGGCTGCAAGGGACATCAGAGGCTGTCTCCTTTAATCCATTCCTGAACTAGAATTCTGCTCCGACGAACGCTGCGTGTGGTGGCAGAGGGTTGGGCATGTGGTATTCCTTTTTGGGATACCTCCAATTATTAGGAATTTTTCTGGACTGCTTCTTTGTCATTTCTATCCATCTCTCCTGGGCAGCTAGTAGCACAGTGGACTCAGGAAGACAGGAGTTCAAATCTAGCCTCAGACACTTCCTAGATCTGTGACCCTGAAAAAGTCATTGGACCCTGTTTGCCTCAGTTTCTTCATGTGTAAAATGATCTGGGGAAGGAGATGGCAAACCACTCCAGTATCTCTACCAAGAAAACCCCAAATGGAGTCACCAGGAGTTGGACACAACAATGCATCTCTCCTAGCTCAGCATTCAGGGGACAAGAGTAAACCATAAACTTCTTGAAGGCAGGGACTTTTGTGAATTCTCCTCAGAACCTATACTAGAACATAGCACCTTCCACAAGTTGGCTGAATTCAGTTATTCCCATCTCCATGGTGCTTATAAAACAAAGAAAAAGCAAATTCAACTCACAACCAACAGCAATTTCTAAGGGAGTTAACAAGAGCACAGGCACAGATGTCCCAGCTGGTGAACACAGATCAATGCACCCCCGACAGACTAACCCCTCCAACTGTGAAATACCCCACATGGGAATCAAACATGGCTGCCGGGAGCCGTCCTTTGGGATTTCCTCGGCTCTGGCTCAAGCCTTTAATTCGCATCCTATCTTTACCCTAGCAATGGAAGCTCAAGTTAAGATTTAGCAAACAGAAATAAACACAAGTGTCACGAGACATTTCAAACACTGGACTCCATGAAAATACGGCAAACAACCGAAACGTTCCATTCAGTCCCTGGAGCCGAACGGAGCTGACGGTATCGTTTACAGCAGGAAAAGGTTTTCTGTTCAATCCCTTGCACTGGAACCTTGTTGTCACAAGAGTTCATTGTCTTGGATCCTGTCCAGTGGAGCTTAATTACTAAAGTATCAATAAAAAAGACTTCATTTTCAAGTGGTTTCACCTAAAAGATAATCTTACAACGAGGTGCCAAGAACAGCATTCTACGGAGGCTGGCGTCTCATTAATTTCCTCTGTTTCCATCTGGTAACTACAACCACTCCCAAATGTTTATACCGTGTTTGTTCATGGGAGAAAAATTTGGCAAAACCATCACCATCTGTGAATTCTAACATGCAGGAAACCTTGAAACCTCAAATCTGGAAACAAACCGAGGAGTCCCCACCTTATTCTGATTCAAGACTCCTTTCTAAGAAGGAATTCAACTCAGGTCAATTCTCACATATGAAAACTCACCAGAGTTGCCCAACGGTACATAGTTGGTGTGATTTTTCATTTTTCTGCATTTGGCCGGCTAGATCTGTCAATTTCATTAATGCAACAATTGCCCCTTCTCCCCAGGAAGTCCCTTCTACCAATGACACCGACATTGCAACCAAACTCCCAGTCAGTGGTCTATGTTTTTAATAGAATATGACAGTTATATACAGTACTTGGCTCACAGTGATTGCTCTGTGAATGCTTGTACTGTGGGATCATGATCAGCTATCATGGCAGAATCAGAGAAGAATGCTAGAAGAGACACCCCCATCGATAAACTAAATCCACCTCCCATCTTAGTGAAACTTGAGGTGCAGAGAACTTAGCCAAAGTCACAGAGGAGGTAAACAGCCAAGATGTGAGGGATGTAATCCAGGTCCTTTGACCTGAAATCCAGAGCTGTTATGTCACACCATCTTCAGGCAACCCTGATTACAAAATGTTTCCTATGGAACCCAAATCTTTCACACTGTAACTTCCATCCTCTGGCTCTGATATGACCGACCACAGCAAAACCAAAAAAAGTCTTGCCCCACTGCTCATCTTCTAAGTTACAGCCCTTCAAATGGGGAAAAACAGCCAGCACGTCCTTCTTTTGGTTTTCATCCAGATTCATCTGACATGACTCTATCAACCATTTTCCATGAAAGATGGTCTCCAGATACCTACCCACACTTCTCTGAATACACTGGAAGGGGTTAATGTCCTTATATCTCTAACAGCCAGAATTAAACACAGCTCTCCCAACGTCTTCTCACCAAATCCATCTACCCTGGGACTACTGATTTGTGAAGTAGGGACACTCAAATGCCATTAGATCATTACAAGATTCTGGGAAATATTTTAGTCTCCATAATCAAACCCCTGGCACAAAGCAAGCCTATGGTCATGGCAAGATCTGGGAGCTTTACTTGAAATGCTGGCTAGCCAGATTTTCCACATCCTCTATTCGTGAAATTGATTTAAAAAAAACCTGTAAGCCTAGCACTTTGCTTATCATCCCTGTTAAAATGCCTCTATTATGCTTGTCAGTTGGCAAATGCCTAACAAATTGAGGTACATGAATGCGACAGAATATTACTGGGCTGTGAGAAAGGATTAATTATTAAGAGACAAGGGGACTGATGCCGAGCAAAGTGAGCAGAGCCAAGAGAACAATTTATATAATCGCAACATTACAAAGAAAAACAAGTCTGGAACGCTCAAGAATTGTGACGGAGGCAATGACCAGCTGCAATTTCGGAGAGCTAATGAGGAAGCTTGTCAGAGAGGCAGCAGGCTCATGGGAAGACTGGACAAAGCCAACCAGGCTTATCTTGCTTGACTATGTAGATCTGTTACAAGGACTTCCCTTCCTCTCCTTTTTTTGTTTGTTTTCTCCTAATGACAGAAAGGCTCACAGAGATAGGGAAGAAAAAAAGAAAGAAAATAAGGTCATCAAGATACCTTTTAAAAGGCAGAGAAGGGAAAAACAGCACAAAACAGTTAGCGCTGAAGACTACAGTTGAACCTAATTAACTCTACCTATGAGTGTACTAAATACACACGCACACACACACACACACACACACACACACTCAAAGAGTAAAGAAAAGCATTAGAAGACTTTTATGAACTGATCCATAGTGAAGGAAGAACCAGGAAGACAACATGCACAGCGACTACACCATAAATGAAGGGACAGCAATATCCAAACCAAGTCCTGTCTGATTATACTGAACAAACTTGCCCCTGACAACAATGCTGAGCAAGACTTGGCCTTGGGGCCCTCCAGTAGGGAGTGCAGAACCCCATCTTATACAATACAAGAAAGGTCCAATGAATAACAATCAGCATTTGTATGATTAAACACTGTACAGTATAGACATGGAAAATATATATAAAATTACAAATTATAAAATTAAATTAAAATTATATTTAAATCAGTAACTACCAGGCACCTAATCTGGTTGAGCAGCACCACAGGCCCTAGAAAGAGACCTAGAAGGACTTAATGCCTATTTAGAGCAAGGCACAGGGTTCTACATTTTGATCTGGAAGGAACCTTAGAGGCCACTGAGTGCAACCCCCTCATTTTACAGGTAAGGAAACTGAGTCTCAAGACAGCTTGAGAGTGCTGACTGTGGTCATACAGCTAATAAGTACTTGAGGCTGGATTTTAACTCAAATCTTACTGACCCCAAATTCAGTGCTCTCCACAAAGCAACAATGCCTCTCAATAGTTTTTATGGAACAGTTATTTCACAGGATTAGAAACAGAGGCCCAGAGAGGTCGGGTAGGTAATAAGTGGCAGGGCTGGGGTCTGATGAATCACTTTTTTCTGCTCACACGAGGCCATCGGTAATAGGGGTAGGGTCGTGTGCATATCTGTAAGACGTCCAGGGTCTGGGGGATAAGGTAACACTCCTTTCTTTCTGATCTGCTTTGTCAAGAGATTTAAAGTTGGAGACATGTTACAGACCTTGGAGAAGGTTTGAGGAGGAAGCATGAAAAAACCTGAGGCTGCTTCCATTCTGGAAAGACACTGATAAGCTGCAGAGCAGCCAGGGTGGTGAAGGGCCGCAAGAGCACACCTCTCCCCAGCTCAAGAATGCTCCGTGGTTCCCTGTGTCCTGGAGGATAAAATACCGGCCCCTCAACTTGGCATTACAGTCTGCCACCCTCAGCGTCTCATCACACAGCGCCTGTTATCCAGCAGGTTCTCGATAAATGCTCCATCTCACTCGGCCCCGGCTTTCTGTTCTACCACCATTCACATCATCTATGCTAGGGACAAACTGGTCTCTCTTCTCCCTATTCCTCTGTATTCAGGGGTCCATCTCCTACCTCCCAGGCTCTGCCTGGACTGGTCCCCTCCTGGGGGTGCCCTCCCTTTTCAACTCTACCTCCTGAAGTCCTGAGCTTCCTTCAAGCCCTTCCCCCCCCGCCCCGTACTCTCTCACCCTCCTCAAATTTCCTTCCTGTCCTTTGTACAAGTTGTATCCTCTTTGCCCCACCCCTACCCCCAGTGGAGTGTAAAGTCTTTGAAAGAACGGGTTGTTATTTTTATCTTGGCATCATTTCCAGGCCCTTGCACAGAAGGAGGCAAATAATTAATATCTGTTGGAGTGAACTCAATCAAAGGTCTTTAGAGATCTCTATTCCATCCCTCCCCTGGGAGCAGAATCGCCTCCTCTGCCCGGCCTAGGGGTGTTAGCTTTCTCACCAACCCCACTGGTCTGACCTTAGTGGTCTTCCTCCTCCTGTGCTGAATAACGATAATAGTAGCATTGGCATAACACTTTAACATTGACAAAGTGCTTCCCATGTGATCTCATTTGATCCTCACAAAAACCCAGGAGGTGGGTGCTATTATTACTCCCACTTTACAGATGAGAAAACCAAGGCTGAGTTAAGTGACTTGCCCAAAGTCACACAGCTAGTAAGTGTCTGATACAGCTGGAACAGAAACTCCTTGAGGGCAGGAATAGCTTCCACATCTGGCTTTCCATCCCCAGCACCTGGCTGGTGCCAGGCACACAGCAGGTAGTTAACTGTATGATGAACTGACACCAGGTTCACCCTTTGTACCTCCACCTTCTGTAGGACTGAGAGCTCACTCATGTAACACGACTAACGGCTTGGGATCAAGGCGGTGCAGTGGATAGAGCACTGGCCCTGGATTCAGGAGGACCTGAGTTCAAATCCGGCCTCAGACACATAACACTTACTAGCTGTGTGACCTTGGGCAACTCACTTAAACCCATTGCCTATCTAAAAAAAGAAAAAAAAACAAACTGTGCTGTCATCCAATAGGAAGAGAAGACAGGCTTCTTTTCTACAGGTCTGACCCCACAGCTTCTGTTCCTCCAGCCCCATGGTCTTACCGCCTGACCTTCTCAACCCTACCCAAAATGAGTAAACAGGAAAAGATCCTCGTGAAGGGGTGCTTGGGCTGGGACCCCAACTCCGAGACCCTGATTCTCCCTAGCCACTATCCCAGGCAGTTTCTCCCCAGCCCACAGACGCTCTGCCTTGCAGTTACTCATGAGTCGGCCTCAACAACACACTTCTCTCTCTCCCTGGTGCGCTCACAAACGGCACCTGTAGGAGTTATCAGTTGAACTGGGTTTGTCCTGGCTCATGAAGATATTCGTACCCACTGGACTATCTATACCAACTCCCTACCTTGTTATCTGCATTCTGAACTCATTACGTGTATCCTAGTCTGCAGACAAATGTACACTCCCTACACCTATCCTGTCAAACAAGACACTGATTGGTGGCAGACGGGACAACCCTCAGCCGGTCCTGAAGCAGACCCAAAAACCATACCTCCATATGGGCTTTTCTCCTGGTGAACTCTGGGCACAATGTCTGCCCCACAGATACAAAAAGTGCATGTTCCTTTAAGAAGCGACCACTTCTTAACCACTCCCCAATCCAGTCCTGAATCACCTAGTTAGCATGTTTGGCACATGTTTTACTATAGTTTATCCTATATAAACTTTAAGGTTGCAGGTTCCTTAAGAGCCCCTTGCCACTGAAAAATGTAACAATAAATCTTTACCAACTTGACTTAAAGAATGCTTGAGTCTGTGAATTCATTCCAGAGGACCCTGTCCTGTACTTCAGTCCTTGGAGGGTCTCTGAACCTCTCAGACTGCAATGCTTCGATTTCCTTTACCACAATCCCCATATTTCACAGATAAGGAAACTGAGGCCTTGAGAGGGGAGATAACTTCTTCAAGGGAAGAAGTGGCAGAACCCAGCTGGACCTTGGCTCCAGGGGCATCCCCTAGGAAACCAACGAGAAGCTTCAGGCTCCAGCCCAGCCTCTACCACTTAATTAGAGCCTTGAGGCAAGTTGTTTACCCTGGGTTTCCCCTCCTTTCCTGTCCATGAGGGATAGTCCAAAGCGGGCAGTAACGATGATCAATAACTCATGTCTGTGTGCCAGGCTTTGCACTCTGCAAATGACTTTATCTACACAGCTCATCTGAGCCTCACAGAACCCCAATGACCTAGGATACTATAAGGCATATTGTCTAGATGAGGAAACTGAGGAATCTCTCTGTGTGGGGATAGTTATTTCCTTTCTCTGGGCTTCAGTTCCCCCCTCTGTAAAAATGAGGGGCTTGGACTAAATTATCTGAGTTTCATTCAAGCTCATGCTATGATTCTAGGAATTGTCAAAATTGGTGGGGTAGGGGTAGAGATTTGAAGCCAATAGCTCAACTATACCCAAACTGTTAGCCATCAAAACAATTATTAGATTGTAAGCTCCTTGAGGGTAGGAACTGCCTTGATTTTAATATCTATTTGTATCCCATTGCTTAGCATACAATAGGCACTTAATAACTGTTTATTGATTGAAACACCCATCTACTTCTCGAATAGATTAAAATACTTTGAAAACCCAAACCTATACCAGCGCCCAAGTGAAAAGTCAGTTTCTACAGCCCAGTCTTAATGAAAGGCCTCTGGCTCTGCCAGGTTTAAATATTAAAGCCACAAGGTGGGGAGGGTGGGAAAGGTTTTCAGATCGGATCTGACGTCCCAAGTCTCTGGCTGTTCCAAGGTGGAGGAATGCCACACCTCTCTAACGCTCCTAACTTTTGCGTCTCTCTAATGCTCCTACCTTCTGGAGGGCCCAGGGTGGGATGCAGAACAGACCCAAATCTCGGGCTTGGACAAACTGACGCCCATTTTAGCCAAATGGGCAGCCGGCAGCCGAGCTCTGGCTCTCACTATCTTAAATTCCTTGAGCTTCACTCCTGTGGTTTATGACCTCAGCCAAATTACATTAGAGTTCTGTAATAAGGCAGCTGCTTGGAGAGTCTATATTTAACAGGCAGATTCCTGATGAAGCTTGGCAGAGCTTCCAGTAAAGTTCTCAGTGGCCCGAGGACTCGGCCTGACCCTGGCATCAGACCTTCTCCTCAGAGCCAGTATGAGGCGACCTGGAAGCTTCTAGTTGGTAAAATAAAGAATGGGACCACTGCCTGATCCCCCTAGTTGGCACAACTACCAGAGAGAACCCTAGAACAGAAAAACCAAGCAAACCACAAACCAACATGGCCTTTGTCTCTCCACACAGCCGCCTCAAGTAGGATCCTGGCGCTGGTCCAAGCAATGCAATTCAATGAGCATTTATTAAACGCCACCTATGTACCAGGCCCTGTGATGGACACGAAAGATACTGAGACAATGAAACAGTCCCTGCCCAAAAGAAGCTTTCCTTTTCCTGGGGGCAAACAAACAAGTAAGCCAATACAGTACACAAAGTGTGTCCCCAAAGTCTTGGTGTACCTTTAAGCTGTAATATTTTCAGAACTATAAATGTTACACACACACACACACACACACACACACACACACACACACACACAATTAAAGGTTAGAGATTTAAAAGAGTAAAATATTGATATAGTTCTTATTGCAGTTCAATATACCCACCGGCTCAAGAAATAAGTTACTCTATTTTTGAACTTTATAAAAACTTTCCTCGGCTTCTGCTCAGTGGCTAAAAGGACTGTATTTGTCACCTCCGCCTTAAAATCATACAGAGAATGACCTCTGGGTGCATCTTCCACTGTTCTGATGGGACTCCACAAGGCAGAGGACCTCCTCTACTCACCCACTGATCTGAGAAAGGGTCATCAGAATCTGCCATTCATGCATTGTCAATTGAGAGGGCTCCCCAACTTCTTGAAATTAAAATGTGTTATTCAAAAATCAAAAAAAGCCTGAGTATAAAAGAAACTCAAATAAAGTTCCAAGTGATGCCTTTTTTAAGTTGGCAGCAGTGATCCTTCTGAAGCTATTGAAGCTTAAGGGAGGCCCAAGGCTTGGGGACACTGTAGCCCCACAGTAATTGGGGATGGGGAGGAGTCTACAAAATCAACCAAGCAGTCGTTACCAGCACCTAGTGTCAGGCCCTGGGGCCACAAAGAAGCAAAAGAAAGAAAAGGTCCCTGTGGGAGGGAGCCCTGGGGGGGAAAAGGGGTTCAGAGAGGTAGCAGGAGGAGCCAGGGCATTCCAGCCAGGATGGACCGGGATGTACAAAGGCAGAGTAAGGAGAGGCACCATCACAGAGCTCAGGGACCCCTGGCTGCAATAGGGAAAGCCTGAGAGAGACACCTGAGCAGAGTCAGGTTCTGCCAAAGCTCTGGATGGGAAACAATCTCCTGGTAGAATGGATGCGCCCCGAGGGCACGGACTCTGGTGGTACACAGTAGGCACACAGTAAACACTGGTTGCATTAAATGATCAGACTAAAAAGCTTTGAAAGGTCCCACTGACCTCTGATGACACAGAGGGGACCCTGAAATTTTCAGGGGAGTTTTAAGCTATTAGAGCCCAGAGCTGCATGAGCACCTTTAGGACACCATGCTTGGAGTTACAGAAATGCTGCTGCTTTGCCTCGGGAAGGGCAGCTTCCTCCCTGGGAGCTCCCTATGAAAAGGAAATCCCAAGTCCCAGGGACCCCCTTGTCTCCCTCTTCCCCACCCCCAAAGAAGAGAGCCCATAGGCAGAGATCTTAGGGTATAAACCACCGGCCCAAAGGAGAATAGCAAAGTCAGGCAAAGTTAGCAAGGGGTGGCCGCACTCCATCCTCAGCGCGGACCCGGCGAGCACTGCAAGGTTTGTCCTGGTCTAGGTTGCTCTGGGTACACAGGCTGGGCTGCAGAGTTTCCACATCAGTGCCTCTGAATGCCCATGGTCAGCAAGGGGCTTTACCCATAGTAGGCACTTGATAAACACTCACTAAATAGATTTGGGAGGAAAAGTGACCTTTAAAATCTACTTTTTAATAGTGCTTAGAATTGATGCTGGGAAAGAAGTCAGTGCACCCAGCTCCCTGGAGATGTGGAGCGTGGGTCTGTAACAATTTCTGGCTCCCAGACCCTCTTTGGCATCCATCTGGTGAAGCCTGGGAACCCCTTCCTAGAATCATGTTGTTGAATGCAGAATAAAATAAAATCTGTAGGAATGGAAGTGCAGTTGCCAAAACTTTATTTGAAGAGGAAGAAAAGAATGTTTGTGGACCCCAAGTTAGAAACATCTGAACTAGATACCAATGCAATCGTTTCAACTTGGGCCCAAAATTTGTGCCTTTGGAAGAGGTGCCCCCAGAGGGGGAGATTCACCAAGGTCAATGAAGACTACATGACGATGCCAGGTAAAAAGAAAAGGCCCTCCATGGTGTGCCACCAGTGCCAGGGCATCTCAGAAGAGATAAGTCTCCTCTAAATCATCAAAGTGGAGCTCATGAAACAGGTAGCATCTGACCTAAAGTCTAAGGCTGGGTGGGATTTCAACAGGCAAAAAGAGGCAGAGGGGAAAGAGAAGATGGTCCAGACATGAGCCAAGGCCCATGTACAGGCAAGAAGTGATAGGGTTTACCTGGGGAATTGCGAATCATCCTGCTTGGCTGGGGCAAAGAGAAGATGTAGGAGATTAGTGGAAGGTAAGGCTGGAAAGGTGCACTGGGGCAAGATTACAAAGGTCAGAGACACAAATGGAACTAGGAAAGTCAAGAGTAGATTTGGGAGAGGAAGATTTTGGCTTAGTGAAAATTGACAGCGAATCAGGATACTCTGGTACAAATGGTAGGGGAGAGAAATGCATCCAGAAGAATGCAGAAAGGTGAGGACTGAGGTCAGGGCTAGATACAGACTTGGGAGGGGAGTCATCTGCTTTGTGGAAGCAAAGGAAATGGGTAAGTTAGCTCATGGAAAGAGAAGCCAGAAGCAAAACCTTGGAGAACAACCATCTACCATTCTCAATACAGTGTTGGAGAAATGGATGTGAATAAAACCAAGAAGGGGCAGTCAGAAAAGGAAAACTAGTATAATACAATATCATGGACATCAAAGGAAGGTGGACGAGTTGGTGCAGTCTAACGCTACAGAGAGAGAGATAAAGGAGAACGACAGCTGAGGCCGGGGCCAAACATGAGGAGAACTGAGACGCAGGACACCTCCCAGACACGTTCTTTGTCAAGTGACAAGAACAGAGGCCAGCTCATCCTCCCAAAGAGGTCAAAGATTTGGAAAGCAAATAGATGCTCACTGACTAGGTTCCAATTTGTAAGTTGTTCCCTTCATACCTTTTTAAACTTAATTATGAACCTAACAATCCACAAACACTGTATTTCTGCCCCTTTCTACCTCTGAACCTTTGTCCAGGCTGGTCTGTTGTACCTGGAAGCCTCCCTCCAGGCTCTTAAGACATGGCTCGTCCCACCGCTATCACCATCGAGGAACACTGGAACACACAAGTGTGGCAAGGTTAATAGCAATGGAGCATGGCCTTTGCCTCTGCTGGGCTTAAATATGAAAACCAAGAAAAGTGATGTGACGTGGGTGAATAATGGACAGAGACTCATCTGGAGCCCTCAGTCAACTGTCCGGCCCTCCTAGGTGCCTTCCGAGCTCTTCTCAGGGGCCACCTTCCAGGGCCTTTTCCCATCCCTCCGATTGTTACTGCTTTCCCTCTTCCTCTTGCTTTGTAGGTCTTACTTATTTCCTCACCTCTACACTCATCATACCACCTTAGAAGGATGTGAGAGTTTTGATAATACCCAGTCTTCTGTTTGTGCACCCCCAGGCCCTGACACACTGCATTACATATAGTAGGCACTTAGTGAATGGTGAATTGAAGGAGACAGGGCAGAAAAAATCTGTGTTCTCAGGAAACTTACATTCTATCTGCATTCCCAGATAATTGTGAGACAAGCCGAGTGGTGGGGGCAAAGGAGAGATACAGACAGGCAGAAGCTGTCCATGTCACCCATGTGGCTATGCCCTCTGATTTATAACTCTTCATTTGCCTTAGAAGATAATTGTGGGCAGAGAAATAGCTCTGGAAAAATTCCTCACCTGGTAACCAGAGCTGGTTTTCCCAACATAGCTGGGATAGTGCTAGACCAAAGACAGTCTGTCACCAGGGCAATGGCCAGCCAGAACTGCAGGAGCTTGCACTCAGCCAGCAGAGTCTCAGAGCCATCAGGGTCATCTCCACGCCCTACTAAGGCACAAGAGCTGGGCTTTGGGACAGCTGCCTTAACAGAAGGCTCGCCACTTCCCAGAAGCCTTCATCGGGGCTCAGTTGTGGAGCCAGAGTGGCTACTGTAAACTCTCCCACCCCCAATCTGGCTCTTGCTTTATTGTTTTCAAAACTTCTGAACACCCACAGTACAAGAATAATGTCTTTGTCTTGGAACAAAAGGCACAGCCACATCCACCTGTTGTCAACCCAGAAAAAAGCCTCCCGTGTCCTTTCTGGGCATCACAAGCACAATCCTCTTGGTGGGAACTGGAGAGAAAGGCCTCCAACGTAAACAAACAGGAAGGGATTTTGTTGGGAACCACAGGAGCCAGATCTCTGCCCACACCGCTCACCTTACTTCTTAGCATGTCTGAAGACAGGGTGGCAGTCAGACACTACGGACGAGGAACCCTGAGAAAACCAGCAGCCTGGCCAGACACCATCACCTCTCCTCCAGAAAAGGTCCCCTGGAGTGATGCGATCCAGTAACAATCCGTCAAGCCTAGGCACCACCGTGCTTCGGAGCGACCTCTGCTCCCTCCTGTTAGACATGTCTCACCCTCCCTGGTCTCCTGCCAACGGACCACTACGTCTGCAATTTTCAAATGGCTTGCCAGAGGTCAATAACTCAATTCTACCCCCTGTCTGGCTTCCAAACGGTGTCATCAGCTCCTCTTACCTGAAGGAGATGGGTCACTCCCCTCTGATGTCAGAGAAGAATGGGGCCGTCCCTGCCTTGGATCCAGAAACTACAAGAAAAAGGAAACAAGATCATGAAACATGCCCATCTAACTACCCACCTATAAAGTCTTTTCAGCTTTCAAAGACAACTTTTATCTCCTGTCTTTTTTTCTCTGTCTATTCTGTGATAATAAAGAACTAGAGACAAAATCGATGCTCATCTCTCAGAGATGGTAGAACAGACTGTTGTACTTGCTGGTGATGGAATTAGTACTAGGGGAGAGAGTCTTCTCCCCTGTGGCCCTGGGCAGCTGCCTCCCTCAGCAACTCCTAGAGCCTGAGATAAATAGGACCAGTCCTGAGAAGCATGGGAAGAATCACTGTAACTGATGCAAAGACTACGGAGCAGCACCAGGAATACAATGTAAAAGAAAGAGCAATAACCCAAAGCAACGTGGCTAAGAGATCCCTTCAGTTAGAGAGACGGGGGCAGGCCCTGAGGGCGAGATGCTCTGCAAGGCCACACTACGTTGTGAGGCATTTGGGGAGCAGAGAGACCAGGAAAGATTCCCCCTACCCTGCCTAGCTATCCCAAATTCCCTACTCTCCACCCCAGGTCAGGCATCTATAAAATCACTGCCCCATGAGGCACTGAGAAGACTGTATGAGCGGATACAGAGCAGAAGTAAGCAAAACCAGAGGGAAAATTGACAGTCACACGAAAATGCAGTATTTGTGACTGAATCCACACGGATCAACCTTGGTTTTCTTCTGGAGAGAGGAGTAGGGGACCATGGGTGATGAACTTGGAGACCAATCTGCCAGTGGCTTCCTTTTTCTTTACTTATTTTATTAAATCTCGTCAGATTGTAAATTCCTCGAGGGCAGCGGCTGTCTCTTGCCTTTTTTTGTGTATTTCCAGGACTCAGTGCTATGCCTAGCATAAAGTCGATGCTTAATACGCCTATTGAATTGAATTATTTGTTGAGGGCTTGGAGATCGAAAGGTGTACATTTATTGAGAGGTGATTATACAATAACGTAGGAACAAACCTGTATAACACCTGGAAAATCTAAAAAGAGACTGTCCCCCGGAGCCAACAGGAGCCCTGAGCTGAACTAGCCATTTATATAGACGGTTACTGGGGTTCTCTTCTGGTCCTCAGAACAACAGCGTGAGAGCAGGCGTTATTGTCCCCATTTTATAGAAAAGAAAACTGAGACTCAGAGAGGCGAAATGTCTCACAGCTACTTAGTGGCCAACCACGATTCAAACCACCCTGAAGACTGCAGGGCTCCAGCCTGGCATCTGAAGGTGCATCTGACTCCGGGCATTTCCGCTAAGACCCACAGATTTAGAAGGGACCCCCCCTTCCACACCAGGCCACACTGGGAGAAAGGAGCCTGGGACTCAGAGGTCTAAGGGGCAAGAATGGAGGAGGACCAGACCTTCAATCTGGGAAAGCCACCCTTTCCCAGCCCCGTACCCCTCCCCCACCCACTAATCCATAATCTAGCCTTTCTACAGGTCTCAGACCCCGGAACAGTCCAGGGGAAAATCACTGGGAATGGAATCAGGAAGTCTTGAGTTCAAATTGAGCTTCAGATACTTACTAGCTGTTAAGTGACCCTGGGCAAGTTACTTAGCCTGTTTGCCTCCTTTTCCTCACCTGTAAAATGGGGCTATAAACAGCACCTACTTCCCAAGTTTGTCATGATCATAAAATACTTATACAGCATTTTGCAAGCCTTAAAGTACTACAGAAATGCTAAAAGTTATTGTTATTGCTATTATTTCTCATGTGATCCTCACAACAGTGGCTATTCTTCCTCCACCTCCCACTCCCAATAAAAACTTCTGCCATCCCAGGGAGGACTGGACTGGCAAGTGTCATCCTTGTCCCAGTTACCTCCCTCTCCCCCACCTCATCCCCCAAACAAGATCCTTAACCTTTATACGTCCCCATGACTAATTCTCAAAGAAGGTACATTAACAACAACAACAAAAACCCAACCACATCCAATATCCAGGAATCTCCAGGGGAGGTGGTGCTGAGTGACCTGTTAGTGAAGTTTCACTTTCTGAAGACAAATCCTGAATGCTTGGCTGGGGAAAAAAAAAAAAAGACAGAGACAAAACCCAAGAAACCTGGAGCCCTGGGGTAGGTAGCCCAAGAACTCAGAGCCAAAGTTCCTGGTAGAGCAATGAGTGCCATGGGGCCCACAGCACTGCCCCTGGAGGAGGGCGAGTCCAAAATCTGACCGCAGCTCTGAAGGTTGCCTTGGAATCACACTGGAAAGCTGAAGACTTTTGGCTTGGCCTCCCCCCTGGGTCCAGAGTGGACAAGGGAAGCCTTATTCTCTGGGCTGGGTACAGTTTCCTGAGTTCCTAAGCCTGCTCGGGGGATGGTTATCAGATCCACTCACAGCTGCTTGCACAACAAAGGTGGCCAGCAGTCTGGCTCTCCGCAGAGTCCCCCCCAGGCTCAGGGGTTAAGGGGGTAGGGATGTTGCAGGGCTCCCTATTCCCTCCCAAACTTCTCCAGAATGTAGGTATTACAGAAGAAAACATGCTGTTTTTAATCAGAGGACCCTTGGGCAGAGTGAAAAGCTGAACCAAAAGTCAGAGGACCTGGGTTCAAATGCTGGCTGACACTAACTAGATATGTCACTGGGCAAGTCATTTCGATCTCTGGGCCTGCACTGTCTCCTCTACACAATGTTGGACTAGATCACCTCTAAAGAAGACCTAAATCTCTGATCTCAGGCATTTGCCCAGGGTCATAGCATTTGACAGTCTCAATGTGTTCTTTGTGGACAGTGTATAAAGTTGTGGGCTGGGCTGGCCTGGCTGGTCTGCTCAAACCTGGTTTGACATCAGCTTAGAAGGAGGCACCCTACAAAGCCCAGGGGAATCTGCGCTTGGGCGGCCCCGGGCCATTTGGCCAAAGGAAGAGTTGGCATGCTTATGAAATCTGCCCCTGACAGAGAGCGGCACAATCCAAGAACTTCACAGGCCCAGGCATTGGGATGGCCAAGAAGGAAGAATTCCAGACAGCAATGTAAAGGCTGACACTCGGCTCCAACAGAAGTCCACTTCACAAGTACAAGGACGGGTGGGCAGACTTCTGGAATAGGGGTCTGGGTGTATCGGTGGATGCCTGAGGTACCCAAAAGAGACTAGAATGCAATCTGGAGATTGGAGGCACAGCTTCCAGCCATGAGGACACGTGAGGGGCAGCACTGTGTGTGCTCGGGTCAGACGCCATCACAGGTTAAGGAGGGCCCCAAGCAAATATGAGTTCTCAGACTAAAGTGATCTTGTAGGATGGAGAGGTCCCTGCAAGATGATGATGGAGATGTCCAGGAGTACAGCCAGGAGACAGCAATGAAGAAAACAGGGCTGACTGGAGAAGGCCCGGTCTTTCTGTCAAAGAGGGTCTTAGGTACGTCCGGCATCCATTCTGGCAGAGGCCTGCCCAGCTCAGGATAAAGAGCACATTCTACGCCCATTTACACTGATGCCAGACCCTTCCCCCAGGTTTGGAATGTTCTTCCTCTTCACCTCCATGCCCTGGTGCCTCCACTGCCTCCTTCAAGACCCAGCTCAAAAAGTCTTTCCTGACCCCCTCCCTTAATGCCGATGCCTCCCCTCTGTTCATTACTTACTATTTGTCCTGGCTATAGCTTGTGTGTGTGTGTGTGTGTGTGTGTGTGTACACCTACACATGTATATATGTAATATAGGTATACATTTTGTATATATAGTTTTCACGTTTTCTTTTCTCCTTTTTACACTGCGAGTGTCTTGAGAGCAGGAGACCCCACCCCCCTGCTTCTTTATATCTTTAGCATTAAGCAAAGTGGCTTGTACACAGTAGGTGCTTAAAAATGCTTGCTGGCTTGCCTACGAAGCCTCAGAGGCTTCTGCCCACAGGTAGCACTAGCATGGCAGACGGAACCATAGGGGCCCTAGATGCCTCATCTAGTCCATCAATGGGGCTGGAACCTCCCATGTTGTAATTAGCTCATGCAAAGAAATGCCCAGGAACCATCAGGACGAGACACTAATCTCCTAATAGCCTGTTCACTTGAACAGTTTCAAGACGTGAGGGATCTTTGATTAGGGGCCCATGGGCACGATGACCAAATTCATCTGAACTTCTCTGGGATCCAACACTGTTCAGCACTGGAAAGAGCGCCAGGCCTGCGATCAGGAAGACTCATCTTCCTGAGTTCAAATCCAGACTCAGGGGTGTGACCCTGGGCAAGTCACTCTCAACCCCGTTTGCCTCAGTTCCCTCACCTGTAAAATGAGCTAGAGAAGGAAATGGCAAACCACTCCAGCGTCTCTGCCAAGAAAACCGCCGTAGAGTCACGGAGAGTTGGGCAGGACTGAAAAATGACTGCACAACAGCATGTGACCTGGGCCTGATGTAACATTCCAGGCTGTCACACATTCTACACATTCAGTCCCCTCTCCCCCATCCTTGCATCCAGCTGACACGTTTCCTCTCCGTTCCTTACACACAACGCTCCAGCTTCCCGCTTTGTGCCTTGGTGCTGCTGCCCCATGCCTGGAATGGCTCTCCTCCCCCCTCACCTCAACATGTCAGGTGTCTCAAGGAGTCAGTTCAAGGTCCGCACTCTGCAGGAGGCATCTCCCAGGCACAAAAAGGATCATAGATTTAGAGTGTGAGGGGTCTGGGGGCCATCTAACCCCCCGGGGATTCCCCATGTCTCGTGTGGCTCCCCTGACTATCCTTCTCTTTCATGAGTCTCCTCCCCACGGATCTCCTCGAACTGGGCTCTGCCCCTTTGACTTCTGTTTGTCTTCTTCATAGCATTAACACCCCCCACCAACTGTTCCTCAAGAAATGCAAATGCCTTGAAACCAGGGAGTGTCCAGCACTTAGCAGAAGGCCCAGCACAGGGTGGGCAGTTTCCTGAGGAAGGCTTTTCCAAAAACTGTGAGATGAGGATGGCCTTAGGGGATGCACGGATGGAGTGCAGAATATGAAGACTGATATGAAGACTGGGGAAAAAAGCGGGGGCGGAATCCAATTCTCTTACCACTGAGATGATCTCAGTGCGATTTATCTAGCAGGGAAAAGGAAGCAAATCAACGGCTTCGTGACAAATTCCACAGTCAAACAGTAACAATGAGAACAACAATCACAATAAATGCTAAATTAATAATAATAATAACAGCAACATTTATATGGTGCTTTCAGATTGGCAAAGTATTTTACAACAATCTCAACTCTCTTCAGGGATGGCCTCACCACCTCATCTCACACCCTTTGTACGCTTTCTCCAGTTCCAGACTGGCTGCCCAAGGCAGGGAGAAGAGATGAAAGGAGGCCTCTGCTCCACCCTTGAATCACCTTCCGATTCCTGCCAGTCCGACGCAGCCACGTGGAGAAGCACCCAGGGTAGAAACAGAGAGTGACCCCAGAGGCTGAGCCCACCAGCACCAGCAACATGGCATCGATGGATGGGCTTTCCCTCCAATGTAGCTTAAGAAAGAGCCTCGGCAGGTGCCGAGCCCTGGAGAATCTCAGCAACGTCAAGCCATCTCCCCGGCACCAGAGATACTCCAAGCTGGGCGGCTACAGTCACCAGCGATGGAGGCGATCAGACGCAGCTGTATTTACTGCAATGGATTCTAAGGATGAGCCCAACACACACACACACACACACACGCCCCTTAGGGATATGGGCAGTGCATAGGGCACCAAGGCTGGAGTGTAGATCAGACGGTGCGCAGAAGAAACTTCTATATTTAGAAAAATATTGTTGATGTGGTTGTAAAGTGCTTTCCAAACTTTAAATGGTTACATAAATGCTAGCTATTATTATTACAAATATTAATAACAATGTTCACTGACGTTTGACTCTTCATGACTCCATTTGGGGTTTTCCTGGCAGAGATACTAGATCAGTTTGCCATTTCTTTCTCCAGTTTAAACTGAGGCAAACAGGGTGAAGTGACTTGCCCAGGATCACACAGCTAGTAAGTGTCTGAGGCCAGACTTGAATTCAGGATGATGAGCATTTCTGACTCGAGGCCCTCGCTCTGCCCACTGCACCACTTGGACAAATGTCTACCCGAGGCAGCACAAAAGAGCTTTTGCTTTGGAATCAGAGGACTTGGGTTCAGATCCCAACTCTGCTCCTTTCAATCTGGATGCCTTAAACAAGTTCCTTTACTTTCCTCAGCCTCAGCTGCCTTGTCTGTAAAGCAAGGGGGTCGAACTAGTTGAGCTGTGCACATAAGATCCTTCTCTGGGGCTCAGTGTTTTCAAATGTAAGCCGAGGGGGATCTGCCTTGAGGGGGATATGAAGGCCATATTCAAGTATTTCCAAGGCTACCATGAGCAAAAGGGAGTACGCAGATTTCCTGTGCTTGGCCCAGAGGGCAGAAGGAGGAAGCAATGGTGAAAGATGCAGAGGAGAGGTGGATGTAGGCTTGCCCTCCGGAAAAAATGTCCTAACAATGAGTGCTGCTCAAAAATGGCACGAGCTGCCGAGAGAGGGGAAGGTCACCTCCTCAACCTTGGCTTCCTGAGGTCTTCGAGTAGAGGGTGGACGGTCACTCAAAGGCTAGGTTGTGGAGGAGCTTCCTGGTCAGGGTTATCGGGGTCCTTCCAGCTCAGACACTGTGTGGTTCTGCAATGACATGGACTTTAAGGTTCCTTGGAGCCCCAACACTCTACAATTCTCTACAAAATCTAGTCTTTGGGATGCTGATCTTAACACGCCACTGTGCTAAGAGGAAGACACCTTCTGAGAAGTTCTTTTTTCTAGGGACTGCCATGGATTTCTGTCAGTTCACTCCCTCTCCCTCCATTCCACTGGAAGAGTCAGGCTACCTGGGTCCCTAAAAATCCATAATCATGACTCTCTACGGCTTCAAGGGACAAGCCTAAACAGAAACATGGGCTGTGGACAAATGACTGTTGGTCAGCCAGCACCACGGTGCCCAGGTCCACTGTCAATGATACCCTTCCTTCCCACTTCCTCTGCACTGGGTTACAAATCACCCCCTTGATGACAGCTGCTGATACGTTTGTTTATTTTTGCCTTCTTACTGAGTAACCATCAGTTAGACATGAAAAGTCTCTTGACCTTTTTGTACACTTGACCAGTTTGTATACTCCTGGTGGCTGGCGTTTTGCTTCCCAGTGTATGAGAGGTCAAAGTTATGCAAAATAGAGCAAGGCAGCATCCCTTCCCTTGAACATCCTCCCTCTGTTGCTGAGAGACTGGCAAGTTAGACAAAAATACTTCTGACCTCTGAAAAATCAAGTCGAAGAAAACCAGTCGCGTCAATCAGCCCTTTTGCTGATGCCCCTGGCTTGGTTAGAACTGGAACACAGGGAAATGGATAATGAAGCACACTCAGGACTATTCTGTAGTCACGACACCCTGTAACACTGACCCATGTGGAATGTGTCACTTAACAAAATCTTTGGGAAATATGACAGAGAGGTGGCTCTAACTCAGCTTGAAAGGAGGGAATTTTAAAAGCGTTCTAACCCTTCCCACTTGTCACTGGTTTCTTTATTCTTCCCCATGTAGTCAATATGCTACCCACCCCTCCAGGGCTCCCAAGGCACCGGACAGGCTGATGCCATGGCCCACATGGCCCTCTCTTCTCGGGGTCTTTACTGTTAGAGCAGCTCTTGTCTTTCCCTGTTCCTTTCCCCAAAGATCAAGACCTCTTGAACTTGAAATCTAGCCTCTGTCTGCATGGTGGTCACACAGCTACTGAAAACCCAGAAAAGACTGGATGGCAAAACCTTGGTACCATCAAATGGTTCCAGATCAAAACTCGACATAGTTTATTAATGTAACCAACACTGAAGAAGATACATCTGTTCTGTTGCTGTACCCAAAAAACCAACAGGCTTTTCCATCTGCCCTGTTCGTATACTGTCTCTCCCTAGTAGGCTGTGAGCTCTTAAAGAACAGCAACTGGTTGGATTTTCTACTTCTATCCATATGGCCAGGGCTTAGCACAGTGCTGGAGCATAAGTGCTGAATAAAGGTCTATTCCCACATGTTCCCCACCTGGGACTCATTCATTTGTTCAAGAGGACTTCCGGGATTCCCCAGTTGTTCAGACCTGTCCTAATATAACTTTTCATTCGACTTGCTTCTCTCTCTTCTTTTATTTGTAAATGAGTTCCAACCAGCTGACAGAAATTAAGCTCCCAGAGAGTAGGAACCATTTTACTGCTGTCTTTGTATCTGCAATGGATGACACACAGTAGGTGCTGAATAAATGCTTATGTAACCAAACTGCCTTATGTATCGTGAGCACAGAATATGAAGACTGTCCATGTACGTCTCAGTTTCCTCCTTTTTCACGTAAGGAGGTGGGGGCCAAATAAATTCTAAAGCCTAGTGTTCCAGTATCTACTTGACCCTTCTTGGCCTTGCCTTTAAGCGAGCAGCCAGCTAGCTGGAGAAGGATGTGTAGCAGTGGAGAGAAGACCCAGTGCCAGGCGACACAAAGGAGGAGGGCTTACTTCCCAAGGAATCCACTTTTCCCCCAAACTCCCAGGGACTGCATCTTTTCTTCACAATTACAGAATGTGTGTTCTCTCAGGGTTTGACATGACTTGGACCAGGGCAGTGCCCTCAAGTTGACAAAGCCTGGGTGCCCGCACATCTAAAACTGGGGTGTGGACTGGGCGGAACCTTACATAAACACAAACCAACTAGAATTGAATGGCAGGAAATGGAGCGGCCTGGTTCTAATATTGGGTTTCTCCAGAAACATAGCTCAAACTTAATGAGGTCAGTTTAGGGCCTCCAGGGAACTTTTGTTTTTGGGCTGACTGACTGATACACAACAACACAGAAATTCACCAACAAACATGGACCTGGAGGAACCGTAGATTGAGATTAAAAAGGGACCAATGTAGCTTTAAACTTCAGCTTAGCACAGGGTCTGGCACACAGTAGGTGCTCATTAAGTGTTTACTGATTGACTACTTTCAATAAATGCATATTGATTGACTGGGGCTCAGGGGGTGCTCAGGGAAGACGAGCGCCTCTGATGTGGGTGCTGCCGAGCCCTTGCAGGGCGCTCACCCCGCTTTGGTGTCCACCTGACTCACCCAATTCTCCCCTGTGGCTCCAAGAAGCCGCGGTGCATGCGCTATGCTCTGGTAGAACCACCTCAGCAGATGGGCTCAAACCCGTCAGCGAGTTAGGGGGATGTCTACTCCAAGCAGGTGAAGACTTTCCGTGGTGGAATGGGTGGATGAAAACAATTTGTTCCAACTGCCTCAAGGGACAAACAACATTCACTGAATGACACTGACAGAAGTAAAGCAAAGCTTCCCAACAAGGAAAATTGTTCCCAAGTGGCACTAGCTGGCCACCGGCCCCTCCTTGAAGGTCATTTGTTGGGGATGATATAGAGGGGATTCTAACTCAACTATGGGTCGGACTGGATGTCTCCTGTCGCTCCCAACTTGGAGACTGTGGGATTCTTCATTATAGAGAATTGTGGTAGAGACTAGGAGGGTCCCAAAGTTGAGTTAAGATAGCTTCTCTGTAAATGGGACCCAAGCAGGGATATATAAGGAAATAGAGGGGATTTTTAAACAAAATAAATCAATTAGAATTTCTTTTTAAAAATTCCTGCCCTCATGGAGCTTACATTCTATAAGGGGAGATTGTGAACTGAACAGAGAAGAGTACACTATGTTAGGCAAGTCACAGGGAGCCAATGAAGATTCGGGGGAGCTCTACATAGAAAGATTATTTTGATAAAATATGAGAGAGAGATTGGAGGAAAGAAGAGATTTGAGTTGAGGCCACTTTCAGTTCTAGATCTTAAGAAGGTCATGGTGTATACAGGCTATAACAATGGGTCAATCTAAAACGACAGAAGTGGAAACCAAGGCAGGGAGGAGATGTTTCCGGCATGGAATTAACAGGAACCAAGAAACTGATGTGATATATACTACAGGGTGAGGGAAAGGGAAGCAGGAAATAATAATGTGGGTCAGTGTTATCAACTTAGAACTCAATGTGAAATCTGACCACTAGCCAGTAACGAATAAGAAATCTCCTTCGCCTAGAACCGTTCTTGTCCTTCTTTTTGTCCCCAGCTCTCAGCACAGTCCCTGAAACACAACAGACACTTAATAAGTTTGTGCTGTTGACTTGAAGATGGGATCAACCCTTCTGGGACCTCAAATCCTATCATCAGTATTATTGTTTATTATTAAGATTAATCCCTTCTGGAGGAAACCCATCCTACATGGGATGATCATGACTATAGCAGCTAGAGGCCAGTGAACTGTAAGAGAGTAACAGTACATAGCAGATTTCAGACAGACAGACCTTCAGAAACCTCTCAGCCCCAAGGCCAAGCTCAGCCTGCCAGGCCGGGCCCCCTACCAACTCCTCACGGCCTGGCCAAGCAGCATCAGCCCTCGACTCAAGGCACCAGCCCTGGAGTCCGAGGCTCTGTGTTCGAGTGCTGCCCATCTCCACCACATCCATCATTTGCTCCTTAGAGTCTCAGTCTCATTGCGGGGGGGGAATTCCTTGCATTAGCAGATTCATGCCCATGAAATCACAAACAGGTACAAACCTTCTCTACAACTATCGGGGCTCAGAATTCATTGGTTAAGTGATCGGTCTAGGGTCACACAGCCAGCTTGTGTCAAAGATGAAACTTGAACTGCATAACTGAGTCTTCATAATCCTGAGGCCTTTTCTCTATCCACTAGGCCATACGGTCTTTAGGGGATGAGACTTATTCTGGCTCAAATAAAGGCATCGCTATCACCTCTGCCTGCTTTAAAGCTCTTTGGACATTGGCAGGATTGGCCATCCCTGGGGGTGGGGATCCTGGCCTCTACCCCACACACCTACCCTCATACAAACCCTTATGACCGTCATGGCCTTCCACAGAAGCCAGCTAGAAACAGCCTTTCCCAAGCGGCCTTCCCCCTGTTCACTTCAGAGGCAAAGACCAGGGACACGAAGCCTCCTCTCCAACAACGCTTAACAAAACCAGCAGAGATGGGTGCTTGGGGCCCCAAGAAGAAATGGGATCTGGAAAGCTGCCCAGATTTCAGCTTCCCTTCATCCTACAGGCCTCCTCTTCCTCCTCTGCTCCCCTTCCCTCCCTGGTAGGGAGCTCTGTCTCTGCTTAGTGAGAATTAAAAGCACAGACAATTGACATGAACCAGGAACAGCCTCAAAGCACCTTTGGTTTGGCAGAAGCCAGAGCAGGGACTCTTGGAATCCCGCAGAGGAGACCCAAAGGTGCCCATGGCAACAATCACTCAGCTTCATCCCATTTCAGTTCAGAAGATTTCTTGGACTCCTACTCTGTGCATGGCTCTGTTAGGGGTGTCAAAGGTAACCTGGCAGCCTCTTCCACAACTGCAAGCCAGGTAAAATGAGCATTCGCTTGGGTGACAGCGTCACAGTGGGGACACCCCCTGCAGCAGCTCCCTGCCAGGGCTACAATGTGCTCGCTTAGGTGGGCTGGTTTTCAAATTTTTGAGGGCTGTGTAAATGGGGGGCCCCACCACGATGACGATGAATAAGACATGGCATCATATGTTAGCGAATTTATAATCCCGCCTAGAACTGGCCCTCCAAAGTACCCCGGTCACTGGACATCGTGCTGCCTGGACGCTGCCATTGGGAAATAGGGCTTTACCAGAAGAGCTTTCACCTTATTCTGCCCAGAACACCAGCCATTTAGAGGGTAGTTCAGTGGACAGAGCGCCAGGCCTACAGTCAGGAAGACCTGAATTCAAATCTGGCCTCAGACACTTATAAGCTACATGACGCTGGGCAAGTCACATAACCTGCCTGGCCCAGAACCGCAGGTGGGGCTGGACCAAGGCCAAGCACCACTGGTTTCCCATCATGTCCTTATTCAATACTAAAGCCTTTCACTTAGTCTAGTGATCACTTTTTTTTTTTCCTGATCCCATATCACACTGTTGGCCCACAGGGAGAATGCAGTCTTTTAGGACCCCCAGATCTTTTTTGGAGCCATTGCTGAGCATCACTAAATGACCCTCCCAACAACTGCATGTAACCATGAGATTCCAAAAGCATTTACTCCCTATCTCTGATATGCAGCATTATTTCTGTTTGGGGACTTCTGTATGAAATAGAATTTAAGTGGTCACAGCCCTCAAGGATTATCTCTGTAGACAGACACAGGAGAACACCGCCCGCCTGCCCCCCTCCCTCGCCTACCTCACAGACCCTGGGACTTGTTCATCCTACAGCTCACAGCTCCTTAGGCCCCTCTGCCTCTGGAGTCCCCTCAGGCCCCTCTGACCGGGGGGAGGGTGGGGGAGTTGTGCCCAGGCTCCTCCCCCAGGCCCCATTTCCAGGGGGAGCTCATAGCCAGTCATCTCTTGCTTCCTCGGACTTTCCCATCATGCCCTTTCCTTGGCTACCATCCTTCCTCCCTCTCTATACCCCCTTTTCAGGTTCCTTTTGGGTGCTTTCTTTCCCCATTTGACTATAAGCTCCTTGAAGGCAAGGACTCTGTCTTTCATATTCACAGCCTAGCACTCAGCATGTCACTTGACAAACAGTAGATGCTTAATGTTTGCTGACTGACTTTACTTACAGTCTTCCTAGCATCACAGGAACAAACTTCCATGGACAGTCTGAGAATCCTACTGGACAAGGGCCAGGATGACAACGGCAAGATCCGCTTGGAAGCAAATGGGGCCCTGTTTCTATGGGAGGGAATTCACATTCTAATGAAGTAACGAGAGAGACAGAGACAGAGACAGAAAAAGACAGAGACGAGAGACAGAGATGAGAGACGAGAGACAAAGAGAGAGAGAAAGGAGGGGAGGGGAGGGGAAGGGAGGGGAGGGGAAGGGAGGAGAGCGGAGGGGAGGGGAGGAGAGGAGAGGAGATAGGGGAGAGAGGAAGAGAGGGAGATAAGGGGAGAGGGAGAGAGAGAGACAGACAGACAGAGACGGAGAAGATAGACACTCAGAGGAGAACTTCATTAAGCCTGATTTTAGCTTTCACATAAATTTGAAGGGGTTGGGAGCTGGCTAGAAAATTTATGCCCCCTGCAATGGCATTCCAGCTCTGCAGAGCTAGACACTGCCCACTAACCGACCAAAGATGCAAGAAGAGAAAAATGTGCTGTATTTTTGGAGTCCTTGTATCTAAGGAATTTGTTGGGGGCTTTCAGGACTCCCCGGGCGAAGCTGGGTGGGGCGGTTCAGAGGCTTGTTTTTTTAATGAGATATCTTTCCTCTCACCTCTGCTGACATGGAAGTGATAGAGATAAATCATGCACCTCAGGCTGGGTGATGCCCATGTGGGCACCAAACAAACCAGAATGCTGAGAAGCATAGCATTTTGCAACCATGACTAGAACAGAACAGCTGGGCCATGGCTGAGCTTAGAAAAGGCCCACTGATCTATCTCTCCTGATGTTCAGGGACTTAGCAATGGATCTCAGTATTTGCCAAGTTCTTCAGAAGAGGGGCATTAAATACATTTAAACACACAGAGGAACTAGGTTCAAATCACAGCTGTGCAACCCTGGGCAAGAACACTGCTCCTCTTGGCCTCAGTTTGCCTAACTATAAAATGGAGGTGGGGTTGGTAGGTGGTAGAATGTGATGACCTCTAAGGTTTGTTCCAACTCTCCAGATATGATCTTATGAGTATGACTTTTCCCTCTAATTTGGAAGGAAGGAATCAGGAAGGAAGGAAGGAAGAAAAGGAGGGAGGGAGGGAAGGAAGGAAGAAAACAAGGAAGGGAAGGAGAGAGGAAACCCAATGTCACCTAATAGGGAGCACCAACATACATTCACTAAGACTGGAAAACGGCAACACACGATATTGTCACAGCAACTACCCACCTGATATTTGCCCGGCTTGCCCAAACGTGAGAGGGAGAGGTAGTCCAGGTGGTTAAATCTGCAGATCGGAGCATCTTCCTCCATCCCTCAGAATCACACAAGGTCAGGAGCACAGGGGGCCTTGGAGCCCATCGAGTTAGCCCAATCAGGTGAAACAGAAATGCCCTCTATGAAATCCCCACCAAGTGGTCATCTAATAATGGCTTAAAAACCTTCGGGGGCATGGGGGGGAATGACCTTCAGCAGAGGAAAACTCACTACCCCCTGAGGTTAGCATTCTACTCTTGGGGAGTTCTCAGAATAACAACAATAACTTTGATTGGTGTAATAATTATAGCTAACATTTATACAGTGGTTTAAGGTTGTTTGCAAAGTACTTCAGACATATTATCTCATTTAATCCTCACAACAAATATGGGAGGTAGGTAGGTACTATCTCCATTTTACAGATGAGAAAACCGAAGATGACAGTGGTAAAGTGACTTGCCCAGGGTGACACAGCCAGCAAGTGTCTGAGTGCAGATTTTGAGCTTGAGTCTTGCTGACACCATCACCCGAGTTCCCGTGACTCCGCCTTCATTATAATCCTTCTTCCTGAGCCTCGTCAGCCGAAGCCCAGCGCTGGCATCTAAAACTGGAACTGGCTAAGCAATTACTGTGCCGTTGTGCGGCTACATCCGCCAAACACCCCTGCCAGGTCAACCCAGTCCTAGTCTCAGTCCGCAATGAAAAAATGAATGTAAATGCTCCCCCTCTCCCCAGCTAGACCATCAGCTCCTTCAGAAGAGGGACACAGGGATGGGCCTCAATAACTATATGTTAGTGGACAGCTTACAAAGAAGGAATCTGAACTCTCTTAATCTCAAAAAGAAGAGCTTAACGAGCCAAACAGCTAAATAAGAATGTTCTTTAATCCGCTGCCCTCTGGGCGTGGAGCGTGATAGGTACCCTCAGATGCAGCCCATCGTTGGTAACTGCGTCAGCCCGTTCTTTGCTCACAGCAGAGTGGATGGGCTAGGAGCTGATGTGAAGCGAGGGGCAGGTAAAAGCCAAGGACAGCAATGAAAATCCGACACTTCTGATACTACCAGCAGCCCCCTTTGTTTGTGCGTTGCCTGCCTGAGAACGAGGCTCAGTCCCAGCTCTCATCCCACGAGGCAGCTCAGATAACTAAGCGGCAGGTCCACTTCCCAGCCGGAGCCTCCTAGGGAGCCTACCTTCTTCCCACTCTGAGGGCAAGGTATGAATGCAGCCATTGTGCTCCTGCGCTCCGAAGCTCTCCCCTTCCGGGCTGGCAGAAAGGTCCCCAGTGTTTGCTTTGAGAAACTAGCCCAGCAACCTCCTACAGCGTCCAAATAGGCAGTCCAAGAAACAACAGGCCACTGAGTTCCAAGAAATTACCAGGAACCAGAGCCATCCATGACAGGCCAATATAACTCATAACCGGCCCAGCTTCCAAGGACAGAGTTCACCCATATTAAAGCTGCAAATCAACTCTGTGTGGGCACCAGGGAAATCACTCAGCCTCTTGCTGGGACTGTGAAGTGGTTGAATCATTCTGGGAATCAGTGCGTTCCTGGGACAACAAAATGCAGCAGGCCATCCACTGCAGGGGTGGTCCCATCACGGGACAAGCGCCTCAAAGACAGAAAGAAAGGCTCAGCACGAACCAAAATCCTCAGCTCAACTCTTTGTCGCTGCAGCAAAAAACTAGGGAGAAAGGGAGGTGCCAATGACTGGGGAATGGTGAGTTCAGGAAAGCATGAGAAGATCTGGATAAACTGAGGCAAAACGAAACATGCAAAACTGAGATCATAAACAAAATAACTACAACGTCAGTGAAAACATCCAGATGAGAAACCAAATGCTCATCAATAACTGAGTAGCTCTTCCTTGGGACCAACGAGAAAATGCACTGCCCTGCCCCGCCTTCTTGCAAGGTTAGGCACGAGGGGGCATGACGCCATGCTGGTTTACCTTAATGAACTGTCCCTTTTCCTTCCTAGTACTTTGTTACCAGGGATATACAATAGGGCTAGTCTATAACTGGACATGGCGGTTAGGTTAAAAACAAAGAAAAGAAAGGGAAAGAAAAACCAGTGGCAGGAAGAACAGTTAATGGAATCTCCCACCTTCTTTCAGACAAAGGTGAGGCCTTTGTGGGCTAAACGCTGCACACATCGTCAGATCTCTTCATCTTGCCCTTTTTTAAGTAATTTTTTTTGGTTACCAGGGAGGATTCAATGCCTAGAAGTGACTGAAATAACTAACACACAGCATCGAGTGGTCAAACTAACCAAATGCCCCCCGGACAGCCTTTGCCTGGGGAAGCCACCCCACCCCACTTCCACTTCAGCTTTTCCTTAGCTCAGGCCTACGTCAGCCTGTGACACCTTCACCCACAGCCCCTGCTTCTGCCCTCCTACCTCCCACTGAGCAGACTGTGACCCCCACAAAGTTCTTGAAAACCTTCCCATCCTCGTTTTCCTTGTCTATAAAATGTGAGTAAGTCCCTAGAGACCCTCGGATGGTTCTCATGAGACTCGAGTGAGAGCCTGTGCAAAGCATTAACTTAACATTGGCCTTTAGAATGATGGCCACCAGCCAGAACGAGCCACCCGCTCCCAGCCAAGAGTGGCTCTGATCAAAGGGGAGCACAATTCTGGGTCCTGGGGCCCTGAAAGACAGAGGACGTGTGTGTGCGTGGGGGGGGGGGTGCGCCTTCATTTGAAATGACACAAGTCACAAGACTGTTCACACTCTCTGAGCCACTGATGCTGGTCCTAGGCACACATGCCACGGAGGTCAGACCAAAAAAGGAATTTCTGGCCAGCAAAGAACCAGAACCAAGGGGAGGCCAAATGACTGGGGAAATGGCCAACCTGTGGCACAGGAATGAGGACACCGAGGAGCCAGGCCGGACAAATCAGGAGCTCCGAGAATCAGGGGGAGAACTGAGGAAGCACACAGATGTGAGAGCAGGAAAACAGAAACAAGCACTAGAACTACACAGCAAAAGAAAACAACTATGTTTTACCTTTCTTTGTGCCCCCATCGATCGGCACAGAGCCTGGCACCCAGTAGGTGCCCATAAGTGTTTGTTAACTGACTTTTGACAACAAAAATCAGCTTCGGAGAAGACATGAAGAAATGCATCTCCATCCGTTGGTAAGAGACGTGGGGAGCTACAGATGCAAAGTGTTTCATTCATATCAGACACAGTCGCAGTATGGTTTTTCTCTGTTAAAGGATGGCTCATTGCGGGGGAAATGGTCTTTAAAAATTGGGGGTGAAGGGAATGTTGAAATGAGATGCTGCTGGAACATGAAAGGACAAAGAATGGTTGCTAAGACTGACCACAGCAGCTCAGCAAAGCCCCAAGAACCGCTAGACTTTCTGGCCCTTGGCTGAGGGTGCTGAGGACAGCTGCCGCGTCCTGGGCATTCCTGAGCCAACAGCTGACTGGGGTTTGGTTCATTTGAGCACCATCTACTGCTCTGGTAACACTCAGATGAAGAATGAGGTGGGTGTTGTCAAAGCCTCAAAGTCTATAAATGGGATGGACACAAGGAGCCTGTCCTTTGAGGAGGACGGGACACTCTGGCTGTCCAGGGACAGAGCTCAAGGAATAGAGCCGGCATCAAACTGGCTGATGCATCTCTGACCTCATCCAGGTGGACATTCCACCCACTGAAGCAGATCACGATCCATCCCCTTGCCCACTCCAGGCCCCCTTCATATCTGGGGTTTTCCCTGAAGTTTGACCAAAAGGAATCTACCTGCACATCCCCTGTCCTGGATTTCTCCAGAATACTGAGTTTTGACACTTCCAAACCTGCCAAGTACTTTGCACATCATCAAAGTGTCATAACAATCATGAGTTCCAGGTGCCCTGGTCCCCATTTCACAGATGAGGAAAATAAAGTTGGGAGGGCTGAAGTCTTTTCTCCACAGTGACATATACCTTCATCAGCCCAAGTAGGGTTTGACCACAGGCATTCCTGACTCGGTGCCCGGCACCCTAGGACACAATTCCTTTCAAACCAGGACACCGGCAACTGAAATTGATCCCTACCCAGGTCCCTTTGTTTTTTGCAGAGAATCCCAAGAAGTTCGGTTTAAATCTCCAAGACACACCAATCACTTTACTAAACCTCTCAACCAGGAGGGATCAGATTAAATATTTAGAAGACAATAGCAAGCTTAAGCTTTTAAAAGAGAGCTTCTGGGCAATAACACCCCTTAGCTTCCAAGCAGTATTTCTTTAAAGCAAACAAATAATTCATGAGCTTCAGAGTTGCAAGGAAGGGACCTTCCAGGCCATCTGGAAATAAGAAAATCCCAACGGACTTGGTGGCTTGTCCAAGGCGACACACCCACTAAGTGGAGAAGACAGGATTAGAACCCATGTCTCCTAACTCTGGAGGCAAGACCCATTCCACTCCACCTTGTGGCCTCCCACGGGTGGTCTCCTTCACAGGGAGTTTTTGCACATCCTGGCCACACAGCACTTGCTGACTTGATTTTCTTAAGCAAACTCCAACCATTTACTACTTTAGCAAAGGGAATGATATTCAGAGTGGGAAGGAGTAAAGCACAGCCATTAACAGGAATGGAAACCCCTAATAAGGAAGGAAAGGGGGAGGGAACCTTCCGAGGAAGATCCCAGTCAACTATACACCCAGGCTAATAAATAAATGGAGAAATGTAATGGAGGTTCAGCTGCTGGTGGGAATCTCTGAAAATCTGGGGGATGTAAAGAGTATGACTTGTAGGCCTGGGAACTAAGAACCCAGCTGTAATTCTAAGAAAGAAAAAGATAGTAAGTGCTTCAAACTGTAGGTCTGGGATAAGCTTAATGTCAACTCCCTGTGAATTTCACTGATGAGGAAACTGAGGCTCAAAGAGGTCATAGGATTCTAGACTCAGAACTGAAAGGGGCGTCAGAGGCTTCTGCTGCAACCCTCTCAGTTTGCAGAGAGGGAAACTGAGGCCAGAGAGAAAAAACGATTTGCCCATGGTCTTATAGATAGGATATGGTATGGCAAAGTGTGAACCTATTCCCTTCTGATGCCAGCTCTAGCTGTCTTTCTACCATACCACAGAGATCTCAACCAAGGATTTTCAGCCACCTTGCTTCTAGAATGGTGTTGCAAAGTTCTGACTGGATATTTATGAAGTTGGCGTTCTGCTGTTCTTATTATCCTATTATTAAACGCACACCTCCGTAGAACAGCCAAATATACAAAGTTTTTTCCTCCCCACAGCCCTTTGATTTGGACAATGGAAAAGTTATTCTACCCCACCCCCCATTTAACAGATCAGAAAACTGAGGCTCAGAAGGGTAAAGCCGTTTGCCCAGGGTCACACAGCATCCCAACCCCCTCTGATTTGAAAGCCAATTCCTCTGGCTCAGGAATCATTGATATTGAAACAAGACCACACTTTCCACTTGGCTTTCTTCACTTAGAAAGAATAAACAACTAGTTTCCCCAACATCTTCAATGACACAATGTTAAAGCAAAGAACAAAAAAACCTGTTCAGCCACAATCTCTCTCTCTCCCTGCCTTCCCTCAAATGCGGCTTCTCAGGTTACACATCCCCTGCCCATCTTCCTGGACCATGTGGGAACCATTTCTATGGCCAATGGCCAATTCCTTCCCTCCCCTCCCAAGCTGTCCTTGGGCCTTGGTCTCTGGCACAATTCTTCAGTGACATAACCAAGTCACAGAATCACAAGTTCCTAGGAAGAGACCTCGGGGGCATCCAGTCCAGCCCACTTGGGCAGGAATCTACCTCACCAAGAGCTCAGCCAGGGCACTGGGACCTGGGCTGGAAGAGAATGAACGGCTCCATCCTGGCGCTGCCTGGTCCACCCACCACTGCCGGTTCTCCCTCCCAGGGCCCAGAAGGGCAGAAGAAATGGCTCTTCCACAGGACAACCACCAAACACTTGGGCTGCTTGTAAGCAGGTTCCCCACTAACTCTTCTCTTCTAAATCGGGTCAAATGTCCTCCATCCTTTCAGACTATCCTCATTCCATGATTGCCAAACCATGTCTAGAGTCTAATCCCTTCTTCACTGCCACCCCCCCACCCCAGTTCAGGTCCCTGGTATTTCCAGCAGGAATGACCACAAGAGTTCTTCCTTCTAACTGGTCTCTCCCCACCTCAACCATCCTCCACTCAGCTCCAAATGGATTTTTCTGAAGCTGCTCTTCGTATAACTTCCTGGGTTCCCCTCTACCTCCAGAATCGAACACCAGTTCTTGGTGATATCTGCTAGATGGCACAGTGGTTAGAGCGCTGGCCTCCACTTTTCTGAGGCATTTATCATATTTAGAAAGTTCTAATAAAATTCAGAAATAGTCCCTATAAAAAAATCTTCAAAAACTTCAGAAAAGAGCATTATGGCTTTGGTAACAAGCACTCAGCACATTTCCTCTGTGTCTTCCTCCTTTAATAGTGTTGGTTTAATCTTCCCCCTCCCCAGAAAAATCATCTTCCTCCAGTTGTTCTGCTCACAGGAGGAGATACCAAGTTAAAGGTCTCCTTGGCTCTTTCACTACTAATTCCTTCAATAGTTAGGAATGGAGGGTCTTAGGTTAATGCACATATTGATGTCTCCTACAGCTTTGCCTCAGCTATGTCTTCTCTCTTCTATTAGAGATAAGTAATCTAACCAAAACCAGGAAATCTCTCCATTTCTCCCTCTGTGACCTGAAGGCCATCAAACATCTAATCCTAAACAGCAGAAATGGGGGACAGGGGGAGAGAGAGGTCATGGTGGAGGGAGAGTGAGAGTGATGAGGATCATGGCTCAGGATGGTGCAGAAATGGCCCAGAAATGAGCACCACTTGTTTATCAGGGGAGTGGAAGAGATGATCAGGAAAGAGGAAAAAGACGGAGAAAGGTGGTGGGGATGGGGGAACAGGGAGTTTACTTGGAATTTTGTGGGAGTCAGTAACACTCACTTTTGGGAACTGAGTCAGGACAAGATAGCCAAAGGAATTTACAGTGGGTGAATCAGCTGGACTTGGGAGGACTTTCTTCAGCAACAATGAGAAAACCCCAATACAAAAGTGAAGAAACCAGATGGTAAAGGCTTCTTTGGATTAATTATTAGCAGATTAGAACAACAAAAGGTCAAGGGAAAAGGAAGGGATTCAAGGGAAGTGGCAAGTGAATCATGGAGAAGTGGGGGGAGGAGGTGGAAGGAAAATTCAGCTAAAAATGAGTAAGTGAAACAAGTAATAATTTCAGTAAAATAGCAGGATAAAAACGAAACCATCAAAGTCATCAGCCCTTCTAAATATTAACCTTCTAAATAGCCCTTCTAAAAGCAAAACCCAGCAGGAAGAGATGGAGATAAGAAATTCCTTATATATAATGGTGTAGCTACTAATATCTACATGGCAACTATGAGAATACAACCAAACACTCTACAGAAATAAAGGCAGAACTAAATAATAAGATGGATATTTACTGCTCATGGTTAGGCTGTGTCAACACAGTAAAAAATGAGAATACCTAAATTAGTATATAGATTCAGGGTCATATCAACCTATCAAAGGGTTAATTTAGAAAACTAGAATAAAATTAATCAGGAAGAACAAAAGAATCTTAAGTGGAATAATGGGGGGGGGAAGTGGGAATGCAGAGGGCGTACTCATTAACCTGCATGTCCCATCTGATCCAGTGACTAAACTACTAGGCTTATACCCAACAGAGATCAAAGGTGGAGGAAAAGGATACACAAAAATATTTACAAAAGTACTTTGTTGCTGCAAAGCATTGGAAACCACACGGATTCCCATCAACCGGGGGAAGAAAAAAAAAGAGCTGAGCAAGTGATGGCTCAGGAGCCTAAATGATGAAAGGATTTAGGAAAATCTAGAGTAGAAACACTCTAATTCTCCTTGAGGGCAGGAAGCGACATTCTAACTGGGGAAGCAAGAAGTATACATAAACATAGGCAAAACATGTACGAAAGGAATACAAGGTAGTTTGAGGAGAGAGGAAGTTGGGTGGGAAGGGAAGGGAATCGTGAATGACTTCATGCAGAATATGGTGCTTAACCCAGTCTTGAAACAAACCAGCGATCCCAAGAGACAGAGGTCATGAGGAATGGCAAACACAAAGACAGAGAGAGAGAGGGGGAGAGAGAGAGAGAGAGAGAGAGAGAGAGAGAGAGAGAGAGAGAGAGAGAGAGAGAGAGTGTGTGTGTGTGTGTGTGTGTGTGTAACAGCCAATGGGGCAGTGAGGCTGCATCACATTTCCAGGAGATAACATGTAAGAAGACTGGATGGCGGGAAGGAGCCAGGTTGTAAAGGGCTTTAAACGTCAAATGAGAGTTTTATATTTGATTCTGGAGGTAAACAGGGATCCCCTGGAGTTTACTGAGTAGGGGAGTGGCGCAGTCAGATCTGTGCTTTCAGAAAATCCCTTTGGCAGCTGCTGGATGACAGGCTGAAGTCAGGAGGCACTTGTGGCAGGGAGACCAATTATGAGGCTGGTGCTCAAGTTGTGGCAAGTGGAGATGAAGGCCTGTCCCAGGACGCAACTGAGTGAATGAAGGGAATGTATTCATGAGATGCTGTGAAAATAAAAATGGCAATGGATGGGCTACGTGGGGTGCGTGAAAGCAGTCGAGAATGATACCAAGGTTGTGAGCCTGGGTGACTGGGAAGAGTGGTGCTCAATAAATGTTGATTAATTGATTTGTTCATGTCAAGTTGGAGATGCCAAGACATCCCATCTGAAATGACCAATAGACAAAGAGACCTATAGCTAGAAATTCAGGATTGAAGCCCAAGAGAGATGCTGGGTATGGATGTGTGGATCTGGGGATTATCTTCAAAGAGATGATGATCAAATCCATGGAACTGGAGAGGTCCCCAAACGTGAGAGGGAGAAGAGAGAGAAGTAGGCCCAGAACAGAGCCCTGAAGGACATCCGATGCTACTGCGTGTGACATGGAGGAAGATTCAGCAAAGGATGCTGATTAGGAGTGATCAAAGAGGTAGAAGAACCAGGAAAAGGAAAGAGAATAGTGTCCAATAAGCTCTGTAAAGAAAGAAGATTGATCTCTCTCTCTCTGTCCTGTCTGTCTCTCCCCTCTGCCACCCACTAATTCACTTAATATTTGTTGAATCAAATAAAGGAACCATCCCTACAGTGATGTCAATGGGATGGATGTACAGACATGATCCTTACCCCACCAGGAAGTTAGGGATCACTTCTCTGCCCCCAAGCTCTTTAAGACAGCCAGAAGATGTCTGAAAGCCAAGAAGTCTCCTATGCCTGACACATCTCTACATGCAGGATCTGACAGAAGAGCTTGGCAAAGCCTGGAGAAATGGTTTCTTTGTGAAGCCCCAGCTCTGCCAGGGCGAGAGAAGGAGACACATTGGTTCCGCGTGGTACCTCCCCCTCCCCCACCCCCCAAGTGCATTACTAATCTGGTTCTCCTTTGACTAAATGATTCCCAGCCAGGATGCAATCAAGGGGGGAGGGGGACGGGGGAGAAAGGAAATGCCATGTGTCTGAGACAACTTTTGGCAGGAGCAGCCCGGCTTCAGTTTTTCCTCTTAGGTTAGATTTGCTGGTTTTGAAACACACTCACGCATAACCAAGATCCTCTTAGTGTGATGGGAGGTGTTGTGTCATTGTCTTCACGCACTTCTCGGTGTGAAGGGATACGATCTGGTTTATTCGGGTCTTTCCCTGGCCCAGTATGCATAAAGGGCCGCCCACTTCCCCTGCAGTGCCCTTCCAGAGTCAGTGCTAGCAATGTTTACCCTGAAGAAGAGCAGACTGAGGAAGGACAAGAGAACCGGACTGGGGAGCCAGCTGAGTACAGGGCAAAGAGGATTAACCCTGGAGTCACCAGACTTGGGTTCAAATCTCACCTCTGACACTACAGGTAAATCCAACTCTTTCAGTGAGGAATCCTGAGGGGGAGCAGAGAAGGTCAGAGCTGGAACCTGGCCCCATCTCCTTACTTGGCAGGTGGGCAGCGTGAGGCTCAAGAAAGAAGGTGATTTGTCCAAGGTCACACAGCTGCTGCACCTCCCACCTCAATGGAACTAAATCTTCCCTTTCAAAGATGGGCAGTCTTGGGGTGGGACGGAACAGGGGAGGGAGAAGAGGTCACCAGTAGGACCAAGGATTTCGGACAACACTGGGCAGACCGGACTCGTTGGCACAGAGACGAGAAGTGTATGAATAGAAAGGCACAAGCACAGATAGGGACTGGACTACCATGGGCCTTGAATGCCAAGCGAAAGAATTTAGACTTCAGTCCACAGACAGGAGTCAATGAGGGCTTTTCAGCAAGGCAAGCCTACCCCCAAAGCAGGGATTTCATTTTAATAGAAGAGGGTCACCAGGTCCAAGACCAAATACCAAGGTTAGTGTCAGAGGCAGGATTAGCACCCAGGGTATCTGACTGTGGAGGCCTAGGGGCCTGTTCTGGTCCCAGCCTGCCTTCCAGTGATGGGAGCAGTATGGAGGGGGATGGACCTGGCAGCCATTTGGAACCTGGATGAGAGAGAGGCAAAGGAGGGAGACTGAATCATTAGAAGGTTACTGCACTGCCTTCACATGCATAATCAATGTCATGCTGCTTGCCTCCAAGGGGTGGGGGGAGAGCTGGGAAGCAGGAAGAGAATTTGGAGCTCAAAATTTTAAAAAATGAATGTTAAAATTTTTTACATGCAATTGGGAAATACTTAACGAAATAAAATATATTTAGAAAGATTACTGCATGCTGAATCCTGATCAATAATGGTGCATGCTACCACCCACCTCCTGACAGAGCAGGAATGGACTCGAGATGCCAAATGGGACACGGATTTTTGGCGGCGGCCAATGTGGGAATTTTTGTTGCTTCGCTTTGTATATTTGCTGCAAACATTTTACTTCTTATTGTCTCCCCCGCCCCCCCCAGTGGGTAAGATTGGAGGAAGAGAAAGGAAATGTTAATCAGAAAATTTTTTTTAATGACACCAAATGTTTTTAAATTAAAAAAAGGATTACAGAGAGCTCTACCAAGACTCCCCAAATTTTAGAGCAAAGGGAATGTCTGTATTATGAGGAGCTCAGGGAATGATTAGAGAGACAAATATATACTGCACTGGATCAAAGCTAGGCCACATTTCCCCTGCCAAATGTGTCCTGGAGAAGAGCAAACAAACTCAGGTGGTCACTGTTTTAAGATTGCAAATGGCTTTTGTTCCATGATTCAGGAAGAGAGAGAGAGAAAATCACAAATCATGAGGTGAAAGGGCCCTCTCAGCAGTCTGACTCGCCGCCCCCCCCATTCTCCAGATAAGAAAACTGAAGGTCCTTGCTAAGGTCACCTGGACCTTAGCAACTATAAGAGCCCAGGGGTTGTGGCTCCCAGGTCAGGGCTCTGCCCACTGAACCACAGGGCCTCTCATTTAAAACTTGGATGCAGCTGATGATTAGGGTTTTTGATCAAGACTTAAGATAATCTTCCTAAGACTCTAAGTTTAGTCATTTTATTAAACCCCTCAAGGGCAGGAATGGTTTCAATTTTGTCCCTGCATATCCATTATCTAGCAGTGTCTGGCACAGAGCAGGCCCTAAAAGGATATGAAAGCCCGACAAAGGTTTCAGAGAAGAGCTCCAGCAGCCATGCACTTATTAAGCACCTACTGTGTGCTGGGCATCCTGCTAGGGGCTGAGGTTCCCAGGTAATGCAGCTACCTATCACTCTCACAGCAGGGGCAGGACACAGCCAGGTCAAAGGATGATGGACGATTTCAGATGCAATAAATTCCGTTTTCATTTATTTTTCTTTGTTGGAAGGGAATGAGTATTAAATGGGGAGAAGGAATTGAAAGAACTAATGTAAAAAAAAGCATCACGAAAACTTTAAAAATGCTTTGTCTTGGCAGAGATGGAAGAATGAGTGTGTGTAATACTGACTCATTTTGTTAGCCGCTTTTTCCTCCTCTTTTTTATTCCTTCTTACGAGGGACGGCTTGCTGGGCGAGGGAGGGATACATCTGAAAATGAAGACAACGTACGAGCAAAAACTCCAGTTAGTACCAGTTGGAGTTCTAACATAAAACATGGTCATTTTATCCAGCCCCATGGAATGATATAGTGTAAATTAGAATAATGCAACCACTTCACCCCATTCATTATTCATACTGAGAACTAGTTGTATTTCAATATAATTGGTTTCCTTTCTAATCCTGTGTATTTTACTTCACAGATTTTAAAACCTGCTTCTGAGAAGGGGGGCACAGGCGTGACCAGAGAGTGCCAAAGTGGTCAGACACAAAAAAAGGCAAAGAACACAGGGGTGGTCGAGGGTGTCTACCTCATTGTCCAGACATTCTCAGTTGAGCCTCCATACCTCCCTAAGGGGCTAACATCCCTTCTATCTTAGAAATAACAGAACTGAGGTCAGAGATGCCTTTATCACAAGCATAATGTCACTCTTATCATCTTCCTCCTCCTCATCTCCTCACCATCATCATCACCATCACCACCACCACCACCAAGCAAGGTTCAGCAGCCCCAACTATCCCTACAAGGTTCAGATGGAGACCAAGGCCACGAGGAGACTGCCAACGTTTCTCCTGGCCTGTCCCACAAACAGCTGAATAGCCAAGACCTTGGCACATTTGAGAGGCAAACAGCCAGATGGCACAGATAACAGCCTAATTTAAGATAATCTGGGGCTAGAATCCACTGAGAAAAGGGAATGCCGCCAATTGGTGGATGACTGTCCAACCTGAATGTCTGCTAGCCAAGCTGGACCTCTCCCCTAATTCCCTAATTTGTGGGCAGAGGAAGCAGCTCTATTTGTTAGAGCCCAAGGCCCATCAGAGCCCTTAAGAGACAGCCTTGGCAAGCTTTGCCAGGATTTGGTTTATGAAAGGCTTCCCACCCCCGCAGCTGCAGGTCTGTTTTTACCAAAAATTCTTTACATTTCCAAATGCAGATGTCTCACTCCAGGCAAGGGAGCCTTGGAGATTTCCTCCTTCTTAATTTTAGGGAAGGATGCGTTCCCAAAGAAGGTTTCCTTCGAGAATGGAAAGGAGCTAGCATTCAAAAACTCTCAGACGTAAACATTCCTAAATCCTCTCAGATAGAATGAGCCTGGGCGCTTTTCACTTTTAAGGAGAAAATTCATGAATCGCTTACACTGTTGCCTGGCTAGAATTTCCAACCACTGCCAGGAAGTCTGGCCCAGGGTGAACCTTTCCTTCTCTCTCCTCCAAAAGTCCAGCCAGAAGAATCACATTTAGACGATGCTCAAACATTTACATTCCTCAGGAAAACAATCCTATGAGTATAATTAGCTCCATTTTACAGATGAGGAAACTGAGGCTTTCAGAGGCTATGGATAAGACTTAGCCAAGATCAGGAAGAGAGGGATTTGAACACAGGTCTCTCCAGACTCCCCAGTCTCTCCACTCCACCCACTGCCTGCTACAATCTAACAAAGGCATGTGGTACATTTATTCAAGCAACAAACATTTATGAAGTGCTACTCTGTGCATGCACTTAGCTAAGAGCTGAGAACAAAAGAAAGAGCAAAAACAGTCTTGGCACCTCATGAATGAATGAAAAAGTACCAGCAAAGCCCTCGAGGCCACCTAAATCAAAAAGCAGAAACATAAAGACAACAACAACGGCAATAACCATAAGCTAGCATTTACGTAACCCTTTAAGGTTGGCCAAGCCTTTACAAGCATTGCTATTTTATCCTCACAACAACCGTTGGAAGCAGGTGCTAGTATTATCCCCCATTTTATAGTTGAGAAAATTGAGGCAAGCAGAGCTTAAGTGGTTTGCCCAGTCACCCAGCTAGTGTCAGAGGCAGGATTCGAACTCAGGTCTTCCCAACTACACTTTATCTATTGTACCACTTGGTTGCCTCACCATAAATGCTCTTGCACAACAATCACAATCGCAAATACAGTACAGGCAAAGCCTGCATTGTAAAAAAATCCCCTAAGAAACAAAAAGAAGAAATCATTTTCGGCAGGGTTTTAGAGAATTCAGTTCTGCCTTTTGGCTCTGATAATTAATTTAGAAAATGTAAAAGTCTGTTGAAAAACAATCACTCAGGGTGGGGGAAGGGAGGGGGGAGACTGGCTGGTGTGGGGGAGAGCTCTTCTAGGGGGAAGTGCAGTTTTAGCTGGCCACAAGCAGGCTTACAAGCCCCTAAGATGTACGTGTGACATCAAGCCCTCCTAAGCGTACACGCGAGGACATAAGTTGGCCTCTCCCCTCCTGCCAGCCTCACCAATCTCATCTGCCACTCAGCAGCTCTGACAAGGTCATTTTTTTCCCTCCTGGGCTCCCCACTTTCAGAGGAATGTTGATAAGTGAGAAGCGGCCCCAGGGCGGTGGAATCAAGCTCAAATTGGCCTGACAAAGTACAGTGAATTTCAAGAAATAATACCTCCTGAAAGGTTCTACAAACCATTCATAAAGATGAATGATTGAAAAAATCATGGATATTTAATCGAAAGAGAAAAAGATTAAGTGAAGCTATAATAGCTGTTTATAAGAATTGGAAGAAAAGATACTTTTGTTCCACTGGAAACCAGAGACAGTTTTCAACCCAACCATGGGAATACAGTTACCAAAGCTAAGTACGAAAGGAATGTGAGCCTTAGAGGTGGCAAAGCACCTCACAAAGGAATGAGAAGGCATTTCCTAAGTGCCCACCAAGTGGCCAGCACTGTATGGAAAGTAAAAGCAGAGACTTGCCCCTAAAAAGGTTACATCCTAATGACAGAGACTACGTTGTTCCCCCAAGGGGCATGGAAGCACTTTGGTCCAAAAAGGTTACTGGGATGTTGGGTGGGGCCTAAGGTTAGTAGATTGATGCCACCTACCCAGGAACAACCACAGAGTTAATATGATGGGAGTTCATGGCTGTACAACTATGGGGGGAGGGGAGGGTGTGTGGAATGAGGGATATCTGTGCTGCGGCAAGACGGGGAGCGAGGAGATGCCTGGGTAAGTAAAGGATGGCAGCGGAGACTTTCATGGAATGGTGGTCTGGGATGGTCACGGTCACCAGTCAGGACAGTGGAACTCCACAAGGTGGTTGTAGAGAAGGCGAAGGGAAAAAATAGGCAAAGCCTAGCATGACCCAGTGCCCGTCCTTGGTGTCAAAAGGATATTTCATAGGATTCACCCTGAATACAGATGGATCCCACGGCCTGATACCTTGAGATCAATACAAGTGGGAAAGGAAGCCCTCCACAGTCAAGTCTGAAACAGTAGCCATTCCAGAGAGGGGAGCTGTCCAAGTAAGAGTCAGTCTGGTGTCACTGCCCAAGGAACCGGGGAGGAGAACGAGGGCAGGTAACTGAGGATGACTGGGGGAAAATAAGCACAGAGTGCTCTCAGGATCAGCACAAAGACTTATGGTGAACGAAAGGAACACTAGGGCCTGCTTTCTGTTAAACCACGAATATCCAAAAAGGTCGGGATTTCTGAATGGGAATGCTTTCTGAGGCAGAGAGCTCACCATTGTGGGGCATAATCAAGCGTAAATGACAGGACCCCTGCTCAAGACAAAGGATTCCCCCTTGGGTACGGATGGGGTCGGTTAGCTGACATCAAATTCTAGGGGTCTTTAGTGCCTTCCCATGAAATATAAACCCTCATTTCTATATAGCACTTTCTTCATTACCCTATAAATGACTATCTCCACTTTGTTACTTGTTAAGTCATTTCAGTCATGTCTGACCCTTCGTGACCCCATATGGGGTTTTCTTGGCAAAGATACTAGAGTGGTTTGCCATTTCCTTCTCATTTTACAGATGAGGAAACTGAGGGTTAAGTGATTTGCCCAGGGTCACAAAGCTAGTAAGTGTCTGAGGCCAGATTTGAACTCAGGAAGATGAGCCTTCCTGCCTCCAGGCCTGGTGCTCTATGCGCTGCAGCACCACCTAGCAGCCCTTTCTCTTCATTTTACAGCTAAGGAAACAGAGGCTTAGAGAGGATAAGGGACTTGCCCAAGGTTGAACAACTAGAATGTTGGAGAATCAAAACTCGAATCCAGGGCTTCTAACCCCCAATCCAGTGTTCCTTCCACTGGAGCTGGCTTGCCCCTCCTTTGGGATACTTCTTTACTAGCTGCTGATTAATATGTAAAAGGCAAAAGTCTTTAGTGGCCCTTCAAAAATCCAGAATCAATATGCTTCTTTGCTCCAGGGAAAGCTCTTCCATCTAAGGATGCAGCAAAATTCTTTGGAATTTATCAACCAGCAAGGCACATTTTTAATAGAATTGTTGTATTAGGAGCCACAGGTAACATTACATGGAGGTTTTGCCCTCAAGAAATTCTCAGTCTGTGGAGTTAGAATCCTAGCAACTTTTGGTGCATGAAATGGATTTGGAGGGTAGAAGCTACGGAGGAAAAGAAATTGAGCTGAATACATCTGAATGCATTAGTGGGCTATCCAATATCTTATCCCACCAATAGGACCAGCCCCAGGCAAAACTGTGATCCAGTTCTTTACTCACTGTCCTCCTCACTCCAGTGGAGCCCCAGTCCCTCTCCCTCAAGTGACGGGCTCTCTCCTGCTGCCCCAGCCCTTCGAGGGCAAGAGAGGGGCCTCATAAACCACCTCCCCCAGCCAAAGCTCTGGTGGCTCGAATCATTAACACTCCAAAAGGTACACCCATGTTTAGTAAGAGACCCTAAGGAATGGATAATGATTAATCCAGAAGAAATAATTCAGTCCATCTTCATGTACCAGAGCAGCGAGGCAAAGTCTCCTTCATGACAAGAACCCAGCAAACCAAGATTTCTGTTCCATTCCTGCTGACTAAGAGGATAACGTCGACATTTTACCCTCGTGTCGGGGGCAGAGATAAGACTATGCATGGGCCAATGCTTTTTGTTCTTGTGTTATCTGGAAACTACCTGATGGCTGCCAACGCCAACACAGAATTTACCAGATCTGAGACCTAATGGGCAAATCCCCAGTAGTCACGCCCATTCCCTCCAGAAGAGTGCACACAGGATGCCAATGACAGACTCTTGGGCTCAGAAGGACCTCAGTAACCATCTAACCCAAATCGTATCGGAGCAAGAAGCAGCCACCCCACCTCTGATCAAATAACCTCCAGTGATGAGGAATCCTTCCCCATCCAAGCAGCCCATTCCACCTTGATTGTGAGGAAGCGTAGCATTGTCTGGGGGTGGTTTCATTCACTGCACCTATATCGCCAGTGCCTGGTACATGGACGTTTAGTAAATGCACATGTAGCATGACCACAGGCTGGCCAGGAGGCCTCCTGGGGATGCTGACATCAGATTCCCATTTAAGAACCTCTTCTCCGGAAGAAATTCCATTTCCCTTTTGGACATTTCTCCTCTTTGGAAAGTGTTTCCTTCCATCCGGCCTAAAACCCACAAAGGAGCAGGACTCAAGATAACAGTTTGAGCATCAATCTCCTGCCTTGTTAAAAGGGGTGATCTCTGGTGCTCACCTCGCAGGACTGTGAGAATCAAACCAGAAAACAGCAGAACTTCTCAGGCCTCGAAGCCCAGACTCATCAGCTCCTTTTCTGAAGGCTCTAGGGGAGCAGCTCTTAATGCACTAAGGTGCCCAGAAAGACATAATTGTATCCAGAGTTGTCCAAGAACTCAGTCTCTGAGAGTAGTTAACAAAACCAAGAGACCTCACCCATTGCTAGGAACCACCATAATAGCCCAAGTCTTGCAAAGGCTTGGATTTAGCTTGAGGGACCCTATGGAAACCCTCAGGCATGTTCCTAGAATGGTAAGCTGGCACTGGAGAAGTCTTTTCTCTCCCAACAGAAATAGTCTTGGCTACCAGCGAACCCCACTCCCATCTCCCAGAAAAAGATGCCATACACCCACCATGAGAGTTGGTTCTTGGAAACCCAGGGGGATTTATGGTCTACACAGGCCTGCCCCCCCCACAGCCTGCCAAAGTAGGCCGAGGGTGGGATGGTGTGCAGGCCTGTTTCACATCCTCTTCCTTTTCCACTGCCTGCCCAAAATCCTTTCCCAAGTGGCTCGAGGCCGTAAACGGCCCACAATGGTGTGCAGGCCTGGTCTACACTCATGTTCCCAGTTGGCAGCTACAGTTTTTTTGAGGACTCTAGACCTGTGTCTACACCAGTGAAGGTGTGGAAATTCCCACGAAGTAACTGTTCTGCAACTTACAGTCTCAGTGAATCACCCGGGACATTGAAAGGTTAAGTAACTGGCCCAGAGCCACACAGCCTGCAGGTGTCAGAGACAGGACTGGAACCCAGATCTGTCTTGACTGAAGCCAGCTCTTTACCCATTGTGCCACGGCCGCCTCTTATGGCTGTTCCATGTTTGAAGAAAATCTATGAGAGCCAGGGGACATCAGTTGTGGGAAAGAATCGGCCCCAAGTACAAGCTAATCCAATAAAAATTTATTAGATGCCAACTGGGTACCAGGTGCCAGTGCACAAACAAAAAACCGAAACTGTACACATATAAATATCGATACACAGATACACGTACATATACACATATGTATGTATGTGTAAAAATTCCTGCCTTCAGGGACTATGGTGAGTACAATGGGAAAAGATTTGGAGACAGGATCTGGGTGTGAATCCTGCTCTGTCCCTTATTAACTGGGTGACCTTGGGGGAGATTTTCTCAGGCTTGTTCCGCCCCCCCCCCCCAGTCAAATGAGGGCATTGGATTACGAAGCCCCTAAGGCCTTTTCTAACTTGAATCGACTATCCTTGGCTATCTGGACCTAGATTGGAGCCGACACTGCAGAGACTTCTTAGGACTCATTTTCCGGCCTGTGTCGGTCCCCGGCTCATCTTGCTGTGTTTCTCAGGGAGGACGATTACAGGGCTATGATGGATGGCTCTGCAGCTCCCAGCTCCATGAAACCTCCCTGGAATTAAGTTACCTCCATTCACAATGGGCCGCTAACTTTGGGATGCCGCCTATTAGATCACCATGAAAATCTCGGAAAAAATAGGCGTGCTGTCAAATACGAACTCCATACTTAAGAAAGAGCAAAACAAAATGTAAACAAAGGGCTAAATGTGCCTCCAACATCAAAGATTATTTCTCAAAGACTGAAGTGTTGATTTAAAATATATGCCTAGAAATCACGTCAGAACAGCCAAGAAAACTCCATGGCTGACTTGGAGGAAGGAGCCCCCCAAGCCTTCCTCTGCCTTCCTCAAAGCCCTGGCCTGGGAGGACCCAGCACTCCAGTCCTCCAACCTTGGTCCTTTCATTTGTGAAGAAGTGACCCAAAGGCCTCCCTTCCCTTAGAAGGACCCTTCAGATTCCCTTAGGGCTTCCATGAAAATGGAAAGGGGGCCTGGCCCAATATTTTCACTGATACCCAACTCAGGTACAGTCTCAAAGAGCTGCCTAGGGCCCTGAAGAGTTAAATTATTTGCCCAGGGTCACACAGCCAGAAGGATGATCAAAGTGTCAGCAAAAGCATCCTTCTACTAGGTTATCCCCCACTTCAGGCAACTCCAAGGACTCTCCGTCACCTCCAAGATTAAAGAGCAATTCCTCTTTTCGGCTTTCATAACTCGGTCCCTTCCTCCCTTTTCAGTCTACTTATACTTTACTATCCCTTCCCCACAGAGAAGAAACAAAATTCCCCAGTTACCCGGCCTTTTGGCCATTCTGTGCACAAGTGATGCCATCTCCAGACTGCAGACATTTTCACTTGCCATCCCCCCTACCTGAGACTCCTTCCCTCTTCCTCTCCCTCTCTGGGCTTCTCTCACCTCAATCTCGACTAAAACGCCACTTTCTGCCAAAGAGCTGTTTCCTGTCCCCTTTAATGCGAGTTCCCTCAGAGGCTAACCCAGTTTATCCTGTATAGATCTGGCTTCTACCGAGCTGTTTGCATGTTGCTTCTTCTACTAAAATGGGAGCTCCTTGAGGGCAAGGATTCTTAGCATTTCTTTGGGGCACTAAGCTCCGTCCCTAGAACACAGCAGGTGCTTTACTGCTTGTGGCTGACTTGCATTACCTTGACAGGAGAGGGGCTTGAACCCCGGCTTTCCAGGCTGGCTTTCTAGCCTCTCTGGCAAGAAGACTCTCAGGAAGTGGTGCAGAGGAAGTTATGCCTCCCATTCGAATATTTGGAGAGACCCCATCAGAGGGTCACAACTGGCAGGACTCTGGATCTCAAAGTCTCTGACTCCTTCATTTTAGCAGGTAGCAAGTTAATTGTTCAAGGTCACCCAGAGAAGGGGCAGAAGCCAGATTTAAGCCCAGCCCGCCCACCTTCATACCCCTCCCTTGGGGCTCCCCCCAACTGTACCCGGGAAACTGCAGCAGTCTGGACCTGAACCCAAGGCTTTCCTTCATTTCTCGAATGGGAATTTCCTAGAATTAGAATAATAGAAATCAAGCTTTCCCCAAATGAGCCTAAGGCTTGACAATGACCTTAAGTTATTGAATTGCTTTCCCTGCTGGGGTCTAAGCTTCCTTCTCCACAAAAATAAAGGATTGGAAGTGACAATCTTAATGAAAGGCTCTTTCCAATTCAAAATCCTATTATCCTAAGAATTCAAAAATGATCAAAGAAAAATGGGTTTCAGAGAATCACTATCATAGAACGCCAGAGTTGGAAGAAAGGGACCTCCTAAGCATCTATCTGGTGACAGGGAGCTCACTCCCTCTAGAGGCAGCCCATCCCACTTCTAAATAGTTTTCATTTGAGGGAAGGTTTTCTTCCCAAATCTAAATCCGCCCCAGTTGTTCCCAGATAGCAGAATAAGCCCACTCTTTCCACATGACTGATCTTCAGAAATTGGTAGGTAACCACGATCTCCCAGTTTTCTCCTCTCTACGATATTTTTGGGGAGGGGACAACTTAGACCTAGGCTCAGTATAATGCTCCCAGTAAGAAAAGGCCTCATCCCCACCCTCCAATCTATTGGTAACTGCTTCATTGTTATTGTGGTGTTCTACAAGAGGACCCATGAGGTCAGGAGGACAGAAAACCTGACTTGCAAATGAATTTCTACTTAGCAAGTGCATAGACTGCCCGGATTACTGAGAAGCAGAGACTCCCCTTCCCATCCTGCCCATCCCTCCACCCACCCCAAGTCCTCCAGCCGGTGTATGTCAGAGGTAGGACCTGAACCCTTGAGCCCAGGTCTTCCGATGGCTCCCTACGTGCTTCACCATGACGCTTACTTCTCCAGACTAAGCAGCCCCTATTTCTCCAAACAATCCCCACACGCCTGAATTAGAGATGTTTTACCATCTCCTCTCCCCAGTGTCATTCACTAGGATCTTTTCTTCTGCAGCAGAATCTGAGCCTCCGTTTATTGATGGCACCCTTCTTCCATCACAAAGCCTAGTTGAATGACACTGATTTCACCCAGTTCATATAGAAACCCAGGACCACAGATAGGTAGAATGGGGGCAGGGGCAGATGGAGGCTCAGGAGCCATCCTCAACCCTCTCATCCTCCACAGGTGAAGAAAGCCCAGAGTTGGGGGTCCTCACCCCAACTCCTGCAGAGGGAGGTGAAAAACAGAGCTTGGATGAAAACCCAGGAATCTCCCCATTATATCAGATCCTGATAAAGCTAAAAACCCTCCAGAGGTGCCACAAACCCTTTCATATATGAGAAAACTTGGGCCCAGCCAGGTGAAGAAATGTGCCCAGGGTCACACAGCTGAAACACATCTGAGGCAGGATTTGAACACAGAGACTCCTTACTGCCAGCAGACAGGGTCTGGAGGCGATACACGAAAGGTGCTTGGCAAACCTTGACGGTACAGGTGCTCACTGAAGGAGCTATTCAAAAGGCCCATTCAGGAGGTTCAGGGCCAGAACCCAAACCTTAGCTGTGGCAACTGTTTGCTTACAGAATACCAGTGACTTTCTCTCCTCTTGCTCTGCAGACAGAAAGCTTGGAGAGGGACACAGAGTCAAGCAGGCAGGGCTCTCTGCATGGGTGGTCCAAGGTGCCTCTAATCCAGCCCTCCCCCTGCAGCTGGCTGGCGCAGGCCCCAAGCTGTCCATGCCCAAGAGCACAAGCTCTGGGCCCAGCTCTGACACAGGCTGTTGGGACGCCCTGGGTGCAGGACTGCAGAGATGACTCATTTCCCTTCTCCTAGTTTGGTTTCATCCTTCCTCTATGAAGACAGATAACACTTATGCCACCTACCCCTCTCAGGGTAGCATGGAGGACAAAGCCCTTTACACACACTGGGAGGGGCAACGCTTCCCCTCTGGAAGGCCCCCACACCTCCCACCAGCCGGCCTTTGCATGGGCTCTCTCTCTCATTCCTGGAACAACACAGCCTCTCCTCACTCCCTTGAAGGCCCTCAGTTGCCCGTTCAGCTAAGCCCCAGAGCTGCTGCCCTGTTCTTCCCCCTTGAAATCACTCTGCAGATAACTTTGTACTTGTCCATCTGTGAGCAGTGTCCTGATCTGCAGGCAACATAAGCTCTTAGACACAGGAGATATCTGACTTGTATTCTTCTATCACCAGCAGCGCCTCATCCATTTGCTGGGTGGCACCAAACCAGTTATTGCATTGCTCTAGGGAAGGCCTGGCCTTAGATAAAACATGCTCATTTCCCAGATCAGGATTTTCCCCATTCAACAGGAGAATATGGGTGTCACTTCTACAAGAAAATCAGCTCAGTGTCAGCTCTACTGTTTATCTAGTCCCATATATTCCTCAGCCCCAGTCTCTGATGGGGCACCGAGCAGGATAAATGGTACTTCACAATGCTTCCCTGCTCATCATTTTAGAAAACCATCCTCATCTAGGACTTAGGGCTCTTGATTATCCAAGTCAACCCAAGGAGAAGGAATTTTATCCCAAAGGATACAGATATGGACATTTGTTAGCTGACTCATGCCTGGAATACAGCAGTGAATGTCCCAATCACATAGGGACTAGATGAAAGGGCTGTAAGACAGGGGAGTAGCACAGCATCCCCAGATACATCCTAGGATGGAAATCCATAAACTGCTCCATAAACTGGAGCAGTAAAGCATGGCGGAGAATGTTTAGGTGATCATCAGTGGTAAGGGAAAAGCCCAAAGGTACCACTGTTGTGGGGTCTTATCTGGTCAGAAGGAAGAAAGGGCAGGGCTGTGAGATGGCAAAAAGGACTCTAGATTTGGTGTCAGAAAATCACAATTCCAGCACTGCCAGTTCCTACCTCTGTGACCTCAGTGTCCCCCTGTGTAAAATAAGGTCATTGGCAGCTGAGTCGTACAATGGATAGAGCGTAAGATTTGGGAGTCAGGGAACCATGAGTTAAAATCTTGCCTCAGACATTCTCTAGGTATGTCAAAGTCACTTGATCTCTTGCAGACTCAATTTCCCCATCTGTAAAATGAGGATAATAATAGCACCTACCTCAAAGGTGGTTGTGAGAATCGAATGATATATAATACAGGACTTTGAAAAAATTAAAATAGTCTAGAAAACATGAGCTAAATTCTAGGGTCCTCTCCAGCTCCAAATTTGTGATCCTGGGAGGCCAAACAGAAGTGTAACACTGGTATCCACCAAGTATTAGCGGATCTAGAAGGTAGCTTCCGAACCCTGATAAAGCATTTGTTTAAATGTCTTACGTAGAAGTGGGAGGAGGTGGGCAAGAATCCCACAAGAGGCTAAGATATGGAATCGTCAAATCTGTATTGGGGAGAGACAAGGATCAATGAGGCCACAGGACCATCTGAGGACAGAACATCCTGAAAGCATCTCCCTCTGTCAGATCTGCCAAAGGGAAGCTTTTCTGCTTTGCTGTTATGTAGTCCTTCAGTTCTGTCTGACTCTTCCTGACTCCATAAGGGGTTTTCTTGGCAGAGATACTGGAGTGGTTTGCTGTTTCCTTCTCCACCTCATTTGACATATGAGGAAACTGAGGCAAACAGTATAAAATGACTTGCCCAGGGTCACACAGCTAGTAAATGTGTGAGGCTCGATTTGAATTCCTGAAGGTGAGTCTTCCTGACTTGAGGTTAGGAACTTGATCCACTAGGCCACCTAACTGATGTCTTTTCTCCTTGGTCTCCCTATATTCTCATGATGAAAAGGAACCAAAAACAAAAAAAGCCCAAGTAACCAGATTCAACAGTCATTTTGCAAACCTTTATGGGGCACCTGTTTGGTTTTGTCCAATGGACTGGCTGCTAGGGGCAGAATAACTGACACCCAGGGACACAATTCCTGTTCTCATCTTTTTTCTTTTTTTTCTCCATTTAACTGGGTTGCATTTGATCTAGAACATAACTGGATATTCTTCACTGCAGGTTTTAGCAAAAAGCCCCAGGGCCACTGTTCACTTCACTCTTCTTTCATGCTCCCTCCTCACTGTTAAGATCTAATCCCATAAGCACTTCTCAAGTGCTGACTACTTGCCCTGCACTGGGCTAAGCACTAGTGATACAAAGACCAAAAAAAACCCTTTAATGCTCACCAGCCCCTGGCCGCAGGGAGCTTCCATTCCATAAAGCCACCCAGCACAAGAAGGGAGCTGAGATATTATCAACTTCTCCATCTTGTAGAAACAGAAACTGAGGCCTCAGGCATTCAAGTGACTCATCCAGAGTTACCCAGATACTAAGTTGCTGACTTTGGGTTTATGGCTATGTACTTTACCAGGGGTTTTGTGAGCGTATCAGAGGACGGAGAGGCGATGTAGTATGGTGAATAGGGCACAGGATTTAAGTGTGAGGAAAGCCTGGGTTCCAGTCGGACCTCTGACATACCGCCCATACAACCACAAGCCAGTCGGCCATTTGGACCCAGTGAACAAAGTTCTGCAGTTAAGGGTGTGGTGAGTTGGGCTGTATATACCTACAAAAGCACAGATCGCATCAATTCTCCCATTCTCTCTGTAGATATCCTCTGGAGATTATTCAGTTAAAACTCTAAGAGAATATAAGTAACTCTGAAATTTGGCCTGGCAGCCAGATTGCCAAAAGACAAAAATATAGTTGTATCTTCCGCATGGAGAAAGGGTTAGGGGCGTGGCTCCCCCATCATCTGGAAAATCTATATAAAATTTTTTGGCCCTCCCTTCCTACCTGAGAAGTCTGATTTTTTTTTCTTTTTCTTTTATGGGGTGCTTACAGTACCTTATTGTAAAATTTGGGTTAGGTATTTGGTCATAAGCTATATGTAGGTCAATGCTAAATAAAAATGTCATATGAAAAAGAAGTTTTAAAAGTACGAAATACTACAGTAATTTCTTGTGCTGACCTACGATATCGAGAGGGAGATGGGGAAAGTAGCAATGTAGAAGGGGTAACTGTAGTATTCTGGAAGGAGGTGCCAGCGGGAGAAGTTAGTAGAACTGTGAATTGGTCCAACTGTTCTACAAAGCAATTTGCAATTATTTTATTATGATAATAATGATGATAATAACAATAGCTAACTTTGCTATGTAGCGTTTTAAGATCTGCAGCATGCTTTACAAATATTACTTCATTTGATTTTCGCAACAACTCTGGAAAATAGCTGCAATTATCATCCCCATTTTACAGATGAGGAAACTGTGTTCAGCAGCTTGCCCAGAGGCAAACAGATTTCGCCTCTAGGCCCAGGCTCCAGGCACTGCGGCATCTCCTCCCCAGGAGTTAAAAGGCAGCTTGGTTTACATACAGGATAAAGAAATTCAGGAGCCTCCCTTGGACACAGATGCAGTCGGATCACTGAGCAAGTCGGTTAACTCCCACGGCCTCCAAGGCACTCCCTAAAAAGGCTGGGGATCCTCCACACTGAAGGGATTTTCAATACCAGAAGTTCCCCACACTAATGAAATCAGTGCGCCTGGCCTGGAATCAGGAAGACTCATCTTCTTGAGTTCAAATTAGGCCTCAGACACTTATCCTTGGAAGACCAAGGAGAAAAGACGTCAGTTAGGTGGCCTAGTAGATAAAGTTCCTAGCCTCAAGTTAACCCTGTTTGCCTCAGTTTCCTCATCTGTCAAATGAGCTAGAGAAGGAAATGGCAAACCACTCTAGTATCCTTGCCAATAAAACCCCAAATCGGGTCACAAAGTGTCGGAAATGACTGAACAACACAAATTAGAACTATCACTGTGCACATAGACATGATAAATCTGTATTTCCATTAAAAAATATTTTTAAAAAAATCTAGACAGACAAAAAAAGCTAGAAACATCATTACAGTGTACTTGCTCTTTGTTAATGAGTATGCAGCCACCAAGAAGTCAAAGACTGAAGGAAAACCACCATATCAATAAAAATTATTTATAGCAGTGACTCTTTTTGTAAAAGCAAAGACCTGAAGCCCACTCACTGCCCATCCACAGGGGGATGGCCTGAACATGAGATGTGTGAGTGAATATTGCTGCACTACAAGAAATGACCAAAGGGATAATTTAGGAGAAACTTGGGAAGACTTGTATACACTGACTGGAGAGAAGTAGGTAGAATCTGGGAATGATTTGCATAAGAACCCCCTTCCCAAGGTAAAGGGAAGACTTTCTTCACTACTTGTAGGACCTGAGAACTCTGCTCAGTGTCCAGTCACGCCTTCTGGGAGCTGATGGAGAAAACACGCCACCCCTTTTGGCACAGAGGTGGCATTTTCCGAGGTGCCCCTAGATAGGCTTGACTTTGCTTGACTGTCCTTACAGTACAAAATGGAGAGTTTATTGGAGTGGGAGAATCCTGAGAAGATGATAACGGGGAGGGGGGAAGAAGAACATAAAACAAAACATTCTAAAACAAAATAGTTCCTGGACCACAAAGAGGCCACAAAAAATAAGACCTTAGAAGGATAAATGCAAAACACACTATTTCACTGAGTCATACTAGTGCGTACATGTCTACTTAGTAAGGCTGAATTAGAGAAGATCTGATCAAAACAGTGAGTTGTGTTAGACTCTAGCACCCATTGCACAGATATGGGCTAAGCTGAGCTAGGAAACATGCTCAGAGCCTCACTTATAATTCTATTAATTTTTAATAATGCAAAAGGGGATCTTGTTTTCCAAGCCAACCTCGATATGATCTCAGCATCTCAGAGCAGGAAGTCACCTACACTAATGTGTACCGGTGGAAGATATCACTCCATCCCATCCCTTACCAATGTGATTGCAGCCTCTATTTGCCTAAGGCACACCACAAAGGGTGTCCCCCATGAAAAGCCCATTTCACCGTGGGATCTCTCTGCTAAGATGCTTTCCCCAATATCACGTCTCAATTGGCCATGGATCAGAATCCAGGACAAAGACCCTGTATACACAGAGAGGCTAGAAGCAGCTTCTGCTGAAATCCACAGGCACCCCGGGCCTGAAGGGCCAGCCCACACCTCCCGCACAGTCTGGGTAGACCGACGCCCCAGCCATTAGGGCAGCATCCCCATTCTCTCCATGAAGAGAGCCGTTACCGGAATTCTTTGGCGCCACAGCCTACATAGATGCAACCCCTAATGAGTGGTAGCAGAGACACAGGGAAGCTTCTAATAAGGAAGTCACTTGGGGCCTCAGGGAATTGGGTTCATTGTTCTCACAAACCTTTTAGATCCTTTTTAATATGGCCAAGTAACTATTCAGTAAAGAGGGTAGATACTAAGGCTGTTCCTGACCCTCTATGGCTTCTCTGACCTAGAACAGGGAAGAAGAGAAACACACAGTAGATTCCATTCTCCAACATGCAACTGGTGGAGTCAAAGAATGGAAGTGTTTGGAATGGAAAGAGGCCTTTATGGCTGAACCCATTGAGTGGTTGGTCAGCCTCCAACGAGGAGCCAATGACCACCTCCAGAGTTAGCCCATTTTACTCCTGGACAGCTCTGATTCTTGGGAAGCATTTCCAGATGTCTAGACTAAATTTTGTGGGCAGCTAATGGCACAGCGGTTAGAGCGCCTGGCCTCCAGTCAGGAAGCCCTGAGTTCAAATCTTGCCTCAGACATTTACTAGCTGTGTGACCCTGAGCAAGTCACTTCACCCTATTTGCCTCCGTTTTCTCATCTGTCAGATGAGCTGGAGAACGAAATGGCAAACCACTCTAGCATCTCTGCCGACAAAACCCCTAGTGAGGCCACCAAAATCGGCCACAACTGACTGACCAGTCACAAAGGAGTCTCTCTCCAGGAAACAACCGCACATCCAGAAAGCAGAGAGATTAGGGCATTTACACACAATAGCAGCTTCTGTCTGCTCTGACACAAGCTGGACTAAAGGACCTTGGGGCCTTAAACAGTTATTCATCTACTCAGTGAGGCAGCTCCCACTTCCAAAGGTCATCTGGGCCTGGTGGGCAGTGCAGAAGTGACAGACAGGGAGCAGACTCCCCCATGAACAGGGACCGTGTCTTCTTTTGTGGAAGCTGATTCTTTAAAAAATGAATTTTCCCCCCATAGGAAATCTGAGAGTTTAACTTTTATGAGAGCAAGTTTTCAAATCCTGGACCCTAGTTTTGAATTCTGGTTTGCCACTTACTGCCTGTGTGACCCTAGACCAATCTCTCTGGGCCTCAGTTTCCCCAACTGTAAAATGAAGGGGTTGATTCCCTTCCAGATCCACAGGACTTATTAAGCACCTACTATGTGCCAGGCACTGTGCTAAGCAGTTTATTGATTGATTGACTGAGAAATGTAGTGACAAAGAATGAAACCTCCCCCTATTCTCCAGGAGTGGGCTGGCATTCTCCAGCCCTTTTAAAGGGCCAGTCAACGTTTTTAAAAAGGATTTTCCGGAGGCTGGAGTAAACAATAGCCCTGTATGCACTGTCACAGACCAGCCACTGGCTTTGACTCCCCGCAGACAGAAGGAAGTCTGCCCCTTTATACAGCCTTCTCTCTCTCTCTCTCTCTCTCTCTCTCTCTCTTACATACACACACACACACACACACACACACACACACACACACACACACACACACACACAAAATCATAGGACTTAGGGACCCATGGCCACCTCAGGCTAGGGACAGCTTCCCTGACCGGGCCCCCAGCCCCCATCAGGCCTCACGAATCTATTGTTCATTTCGTAAACAAGTCAGCCATAAAGCAAACCCCTAGGAAGCCAAGCTTTATCAGTCTGGGAGCCAATCTGCAGCTGAGGACTAATTGTTCTCACATTCCTCCCATCAGGAGGCACAGGGGCCGGCAATCCAGGGCAGTTTCTGTGTTTATATATTGGGAGAGCTTCTCTGCCCCTCCCCCCACCTAATCCATATTTCTTCCTTTGCTGATAAACCAGAGATCTGGGCATCATCCTCTCCCCTTTCGGAAACCTCATTTTCTGAAAAACTTACTCCTTGCCCCCAAATAATGGACCTTTTAGCCTGCCCCTGCCCCAACCCCAGACCTCCAGTCGTGGTTCCTTCTGCAGAGCCAGCGCCAGGCCCTGGTTTTGTGTCTATCTATGCCAACCTCTGGTCCACAGTGTGCATTTAAGTAGTAGCTCCCCCTGGCTAATGTACCTCCAAATGCTTCCCCAACCATTCATTATTTTTTTATAGGAGCCTTAGGAAAAGCCTCCTGACCTCTTGGAGTGTAAAAGCAGGCCTAGCGCTCACTAGGAGGACAGCTAAGCTCCCTAAGGGCCAGGGGAATCTCAAGGAGGGGTGGTCCTCTCTCTAGCACACCCAGGCTGCCTTCCCTGGCAGGTAGCACTCCTTAACTAAGAGCTGGATTCAAAGATCGGTCAGCCAAGAGTGCTTCAGGCACCTACTAGTTTTGTGACCCTGAGGAAGTCACTTAAAAGCTCTGGGAGCCTTCGTTTTCATCTCCGTTTTCTCCTCTGCAATACCTTAGGCGCTCAGCACTTAAATACTTTAGAGCAGTCAGCTGCTATCAGTATTGTCCATGTTAGGGGCACAGCACAGCAATACGTACAAGCCTGCTTCCCAGTACTGGGTGGTCAGGATTAGCTGAGCCTTTCAGGAAAGCTCAAGGTTTATTTTAGTCATGATTGTAAGGCACTTGTGGAGGGAAGGACAGAGGAGAGAATGAGCCTTCCCTCACAACAAGCCTCCCCAAGTCTACCGTGGTCAGGTTCTCCTGGTACCACAAGGTTACAATGAAAGCAGGTTTGAAAGCAGACAGCCCACTGTTTTCACTAATAATTCTGAGCAAGTCACCTAGACCGCCACCTCTCTTCTTCAGACCATGTCATCCTGGCTGCAAAGGACTCCCAAAGAGGGCATGGCTCTCACCTTCTCACCTTCCCTGCTGGGATGGAGAAGCCAAATGGAAAAAGGGTAGGGAGCTTCCTCAGTGGGCGCGCACACGCACACGCACACACACACACACCCCCGCAGTCCACCTCCACAGACAGTTAGCCCTGCTCTAGCTAAAGCTGAAAACGATTGTGAAAATCCAAGGAAAGGTGAGCAAGCCACAAGAAGTAGCTAAAAGCATTAACTTTGCCAGGGCTACAGCTCCCTGCCTGTTCATTTTCGGTCCATGAGCAGACTGGCAAAGGCACTCCTGGCGCTCTCGTCTGCCCAGCTGCTGGTTCAGCCTTAAGAACAGAAAAGCGATCTACCCGAGGTGGTCAGTCTCCCACCTGAAAAGCCATCGCGGGGCACTACAGAAGCCTCGGAAAGAGTCCGAGTGAGGCCTGGGAAAGTTCCCAGAGAGCACCTCGGGGCCCCAAGCCCTCTCCTCTGGCCCCAGCCACAGACTCCAACAACGCAAACGCAAAGCAGGGCAGCCCTAAGGCAGGCAGGAGGTGGGAGGTCCTGCTCTAAGCAGGGAGACCGCCTCCTGCTCTTTTGGGGTGAAGGCTGAGTGCAGCGCCGCTCCAGGGGCACCCGGGGACCTCCATTACCCGCAATTACCCAAGCAGCCAAGGAGCAGTGCGCTGGGAGCGAAGCGGCAGAAAGCCAGGACGATGACAAGGAGCTTCCCTGCGTGCCAGTGTGCGTGGGTGCTGCTATCCCTGGATGCTTGGGTCACTGTCCCCTCCCACCCGAAGAGACCGGGCCAGAGAGTGTGAGTGTGTGAGTTAGTGTTAAGTGTTTGTGTTGTGTCTGAATGTTACTGTTCGAGTGTGTGTGTGTGTGTGTGTGTGTGTGTGTGTGTGTGTGTGTGTGTGTGGTCGCCGCCACTCAAGTTCCAGCCACCTTCACTGGGTGCCTGGGAAAATCCCCTATTCCAATCCGGTCCCATCTCCTCTTTCTTAGCGCTAACCTGAGCCCGTGGCCCTGGCTGGACGCCTTCTTTTGGGGTCCACGAGCCGCAGGCACTACACTATCCCCACCAACCTAGCACTCCGGCCGGCAAAGCTCCCCTCTCATCCCCAGCCCGTACTCATACGGCGCCCACCTGAGGGCAGGAGAACACCAAACCGAGTGGCCAGCAGCGCCTACACGAGCAAAAAGTAGGGGCGCGATGGTAGACGAGGCTCCGCTCCCAACGCTGGCAAACCGACCCCACGGCGACAGGCGCCTCGAGGAAACAGAGAGGGATCGGAGCAGCAGGAAAGTGTGGGGAACAGCGTGCGGGGGGGGGGTGCTCGCGGTCAGGGGCAGGCAGTGCTAGAAACGTCCAGGACACCCAAGGAGCCGGGTTCGGGCATCTGCAGGCTGCAGCCAGGAATCAGGGGCCCCTTGGGAGAAAGGTTAGTGTCCACATCCAGCGGCCCGGGAGAGCCCGCAGGAGCCCCCAAGGGAAAAGCGTGTCGGGTTCCCACAAGCCTGTGAGTGAGCCTACCTCGTTCCCATAGTGTCTGCTCTCCTGGGGCCGCCGCTGGGGCTGCTCGGGCCAAGGAGCCCTGACGAATCGCCGGGAACGCCACAGCAGCAGCAGCGGGCGAGGTGGCCGCTTAGCCGCCCGTGCCCAGCAGGATCCGGCCGGGCGACGAGGGTGTGAGGGGAGCTGCGACCGAGCGAGTCCCGTTCCGGGATAGGAGGTTGGCAGCCCGGGCTGGGGCGCTCGCACCGTGCGCGCGCGCTCCTGTCTGGGTCCGTCTCAGCTCCTCCGCCGGGCTGAACCCTGCTGGGCAGGGTTGGGGAGGAGCCAGGCGGGCGCGCGGGCGGGGAATAGAACCCCGATGGGGGCTGGGGGGCGGGGCGGCGGGATTCGAATCCGCCCACGTCACGAGGGCCCCGCCCTCTCCCCTGGGCCGGGGCTGAGAGGCAGGACCGGGGGGCCCGCCCACCTCCAGGCCTTTGCAATCGGCCGGGGAGTGGTGCGAACTCCCAGGCTCCACTGGAAATAATGTTTCCCTTCCCGAGGGGGATGAGCGGAAACCTTATTTCTCCTCTCTTGGCCAGGAGTCGAAACTGGCGCCCAAGCCCTTGTGGGGAAAGCGAGTTGATGAACCATCTTTTGCAAGAGGTCTTGGAAGTGGCCCGCGGTGGGAGGCTTCTGGGTGTCCGGGAGACAAAGCGGTAACTGGAGCGGGCGCCCACGGGCAAGTCGCTGCCTATCTCTGGCCTTCAGTTTCTCCGACGGCAGAATGATCTGGTTTCTAGAAAAGAACAGTGGCTCTGGAAGCGGCTGGGGGGACTGAGGGTCAAAACCTAGCTCCGCCCCTTACTCCTCTATGATCTGGACAAGACTGTCCAGGCTTGCTTTCTTAGTCTCTAAGATGAGTGACACTGAGTGCCCGTCAAGGCCTCTTCGAGTTCTAAATTCAAGATATTATGTAAGGTCTTCCCTGGCTCTAGAGCCAATCAAACGTCTTCTGATTGGCCCCAGGGCCCAGAACTTGGAGCAATTGGAAGCTGCCGAGGCCCGGTTATGTTTTAGGTTCAGAGAGGAAACATTCTGCTCAGGGAGGTCCGAAGGCTTCCAGCAAAGGCTGAAGGACCCCTTGTGGTGTATATTGTAGTGGGGATTCTGTCCTGGTCTCGGTTAGACCACATGGCTGCTCAGCATCTTTGCAACCCTAAAATCCCGTGAAGCTGTAATGCATGTGGCCTTCGTAACAGCCTTGGCTTCATCCCACAAAGATTTTCCATTCTTCTCTCCCACGAATGCCTGTAACAAATACCAAACAGATTTTGTGAAGAGTTTGTGCAACCAACAGGCAGAAGAATGCGAATAATTCATTCTGAAAATCCCGAATGTATAAATATGGAGGCGCTATTACTACAAGGGGACTACAGGGGATGAGGGGGTGGGCTAGGGGCCACCTGTGACTTCTGATGAGGCAACATGCACGTTGTGCCAGGACCAAGCTAAGGATGCAAGGACAAAAAAGACAGCAGCCCCCAGTCTGGAGGAGTTTACAGTCAAGCTGCCAGTGCACTTCCTCTCTCTCTGGACCTCAGTTTATACCTGTCGAAGAAGGAGAGTGCATTAAATGATTCCAGGGGTGTCTTTGTGCTGAGACATTCTGGGTCTCTGGCCTCCTGTATCCTGGTGGAGCTAGGAGGTCAGTGACTAAAATTTTGGGACATTCTCTTAATATTTCTCCAGCCTTCCCTCAGTCATTTGGTCCAAATAATAAAATAAGCCTGCAGACAATTCTAGCCCATTCCTTCTTCATTCTAGTCCAGTCATGGAATTTGAGAGCTGGAGAGAGCTAGCTTGAGGATAGGGCATTCTTCCCCACTGTCCTCACTTGAGAGATGAGGTCAGCAAGAAGAAAAAATCTGCCCATAACCACAGGAAGAATAAAGAGCCAATAGTCTAGAATTCAGGTCTGGACTCCTAATTTCTGGCCAGGTTCTCTTTCCACTACCCAAAATCAAAATCCAACAAAAAATCGATGCCACAGAAATGCCAGGGAGGGGAGTTGGTGAGCTTCGACTCCCTGATTCATGTTCCCAGAGAAGTCTCCAGTTATAAAATGCTGTAGAAATCATTGTAATATACTATAATAGCATGATAGTTATCTATAAAATATATTACACAGAGAAAACCCAAATGAAATGAGATTATAAGGAAAGCTCACATGGCCTCCTTGGAGCAGGACTGTATTCAAGGGCATTTGTTGCTAGCTATAAAATAATACCCACAAAAAAAAAAGCATTCCTCTGGAGAAGTGGAATCAATAACCAGCCAAATACTTATTTCAGAAGCAGTTATAAAAACGATAAGCAAAGAACTCTTAGTGAAAGGAGACATAAAAAGAACCCTGGCAGGCAGGTGGGCATGGAGAGGCAGGTGGGCATGGAGAGGCAGGTGGGGTCTCTCCCCATGCAATCCATACTCATGGAGAAGGAATTAACTATTGGCCTGAGGGGAGATTTCCAATATAATAAGCCTGATTTTTCCATCTTCTGACAAGTCTGGTCATTTTTTCAGCCCTGGAGGCCCACCTGGCTTTTTGTAATTGATTGCTAGGTTTTTTCATTGGGAAATAAAAGCAGGAACAAGAAGAGAGAGCTGGGCTTTGTTCTGGCCCTTATATTCTCCCCTGGCCTAAGACCACAGGGTCTCATTTCATTCATTGCACAAACCTGTTTTCCAGTAGGTGGGAAAGTCATCAAGAAAATCTGATTCTCGGCCCTCCAAGGACTTCCAGTCTAATAGCTGGAGGTGAGGCAGGTAGCCAAATCAGTATAATCCTAAAGACACTGGAAAATACTCTAAGGGGCTTTCTGCCTCAGAGAACAGGAATCAGATCAACATTATTTCTATCATCCCCACTCTAGTTCTCAATAACTTCCTCTCTCTGCCCATCATGGCCCTTTGGGTCAGCCAGTCAGACAACAAATATTTCCTAAGTGTCTGCTGTCAGCCTGACACTGTGTGAAGCCTTACTGTGTGTGAAGACCCACAGACAGGCCAAAATAGCCCCTGCCCTCGGGAAGGAAGGCAACATTTAAATAAATAGGCACATACAAGACATGCAAGAAGTAAATGCACATTTGCCTTTTTTGAATTGCTACCCCCAGCACTTCAGCACAGGGCTTGGCACAAAGCAAGGAATTAATACATGTTTTTCATTCATTTATTTATTCATTGAGTCCAGCAAGGTGCAGACCAAGTGCCCTGGGGGTTCAGGAGGGAAAAGGACTCTCCTGGTTGGGGACATCAAGTGGAGCTCCTGAGAGGGAATGAACGATCAAATGAACAAGCACTTATTAAGTGTTTACTACCAGCCAGGTATCGTGCTGGGTACTGAGGATGCCAACTGTGAGACAGCTTTTGTCCTCCAAGAGCTTACTTTCTACTGGGAGAGCATGCAGTATACCAAGATAGGTAAATATATAGAAATGTTATTTGTAAGCTCCTTGGGAATAAGGCTTCTTTATTTGGTCTTTGGATGCCCAGCACATAACCCATAGTAGGGCCTTTATAAATACACATGGAGGGGCAGCTAGGTGGTACAGAGGATAGAACACCGGCCCTCGAGTCAGGACCTAAGTTCAAATCTAGCCTCAGATACATAACATTCACTAGCTGTGTGACTCTGGGCAAGACCCAATTGCCTCACAAAATAAATAAATAAATTAACAAACAAACACATAAACAAACAAACAAACAAATAAATGCACATTGAATGAATTAAATGAAGGGATGTGGTGGGTGAGGAGCACCGACAATTGGGAGAACAGGGAGGGTCAGGAAAAGCCTCATAGAAGAGGCTCCTAGAGTGGAGCGTGGAAGGCAGCCCAGCAGTCCAGTAAGCAGAAGTAAGCCTGGAAGGCGTTCTGGGTGGAGCCAAGCCCAGAGATGGAATAGCCAGTCTGGACAACAGCAAGATGGCCTCTTTGGCTGGTCCATAGGATGTGTGTGGAGGGACTATGTGGGGAAGCAAGGCTAATTAGGTCACAGGATCATGGGGTTTAGGGTGGGGAGGGACCTAAGGCCATCTAGTCCAACCCCATCTTACAGATGAGAATCTCAGTCCAAGGGAGGTGAAGAAATTTGTCCCAAATCACATAGGGTTACAACACACGGTCAGCAATGTCTGGGGGAGGCAAGATTGCAACCCCTGGGGTCTGTCACCAGCTCCAGCATTCTTCCCATTTCAGTAAGCTACATACCTCTTGAATAGGTAGGGGCCAGAACATGAAAGGCTTTAAACATCCCAAAGAGCAGGTTGCATTTATCCTAGAGGTAATAGAGAGCTCCAGACTCTTTCTGAGCAGGGGAATGGCACAGTCAGACCCTGCTTTGGGAACCATCTGTCTGCCATATGGAGTCTTGAAGTGAAGGGAAGCTGAGTGGTGAGTGCTCAGGAATGTCAGTCATTACTTTGTTTTTGTTTTTTTGGTTTTGGGTTGGTTTGTGTGTGTGTGTGTGTGTGTGTGTGTGTGAGGCAATTGGGGTTAAGTGACTTGTCCAGGGTCACATAGCTAGTACGTGTCAAGTGTTTGGTCTGAGGTCGGATTTGAACTCAGGTCCTCCTGACTTCAGGACCGGTTTTCTATCCACTGTGCCACCTAGCTGCCCCATGGTAGCTCTACTTTGGAAAGGCCCTTGGGTATAAGGGGAGAAGGCAGGCCTGCCAATGAGCCGAATTCCTTCACCTCCCCCAGACTGAGATTCTCATCTGTAAGAAGGAGCTGGACTACATAGCCTGAGGTCCTTCCCACCCTAAACCCCGTGATCTATGACCTAATTATCCTTGCTTCCCCACATACTCCCTCCACACACAGCCTATGGACCTGCCAAAGAGGATGTCTTGCTGTTCTGCAGACAGGCTATTCCATCTCTGGGTTTGGCCCCACCCACAGGGAAGGAATCTGGCCTCCAGCCCCGCCCCTGCTGATCTCCCATGCTGAAATGGGCTTCCTCTCCTTATCTTCAGCTTTCGGAATCCATTGGGCCCTGCAAGGCTTAACTCACCATGCCCCTCCAGAGGCTTTCCCTGATTACCCAAGTTGTTAGTGATTCTGTACCCTGAGATGACTTTGCAGCCACTTGGGGTCTATTTTGAACTTTACAATCTGCGATTGTTCGAGGGCCAGAGCTGTTTGGATTGTAAATGAATGGGGAAAACGGAAGAGAGTGGGGAGTCTTCCTTTTGGAGTTTGTTTGGGGGGGTGGGACAAAGGGGGACGGAATGAAGCAAATATTGGAAATGTATCTGCCATGCAGAGGAGATGGTGCAGCTGTCTTGTTAGCACTGGATAGGAATCTCCTCCTCCCCAATATAATTAAGCGTCCTTCCTTCCATGCCTATCTTGGCCCAGTTCTGGCCACTCACTGAACACTACCTTCTTTTGCCTTACCCTTCTAGGTAGGAGGAATGAGGGGGCTTCCAGGCCGGAAGAAAGAGACTTCTATTTTTCTTGGTAAATCTCACTCTCTCTCTCTATGTATATATAATGTATATATATATGTGTGTATATATATATATATATATATATATATATATATATGTATATAGGTAGATGTAGATATATATTATCTATCTATCTATGCTTCTTAAGCAAGGAAGGCACTATGGTGGATTCTGTGGTGAAAGGGTGGGGTACAAAAGTGTAAAGAAAAGAGAGCCACCAAAGAAGGCATAGGAGAAGGCATAGTTCCCCTCTTCTTTTCGGGGGTAGCAGTGGGTATAAAGTACTATATACAGTGTCTGACTTCCATCTTTTATTTAGCTTCGCTTATCTGGGTTTCTTTCCCCACTTCAAAAAACAATCCTTTCTTCCTAGAATGGTTTTAGGGACCATGGAGGTATGCACTGAGAAATATAAGTGATAAAAATATCAATAAAATTGTTTTTTTTTATTTGTTTGTTTGTTTTAAACAGAGAGGCCACAATATGCTAGGAGGTGGGGTGTGGGGAGGAGATAGAATGGGAGTGTAGTCTTTTCTTCCCTCAAACTATACTTGGAGAAACAACTTTATCCAGAACAGACCTGGCTCTGTCCAGTGACAAGGGGGCCCTTTGCCCCCCAAAGAAGTCGTTTAATTCAGAACAGACACTGGTTGGTCCTGCTTTTTAGTTGGGTGCCATAGCAGGGAATCCCTTTTTAAAGAACGCCACTTCAACTTGGCAGATAAAACATGGTCACTCTTTAACGAGACAAATAATTCATTATTAGAATGAAGCAGTCCTCTGCGGTCTGCTTAAAAATTAATGGGACTAACAGACTTTTTGCCATTTTCTAGGGCTGCCTAATGTATACAGTTGGATGCTGCCTACATCTTCCTTCCCTCTGAAAATAGTTAGGACCCAGCTGCTGGTTTTCCCTACTAGTCCTAATGGGACAGGCGGGCATTTTATATCGAAGTCTTCCAGATGGAAGCTGATAAAGAAGTTGAACAAAGCCCTGCCCTCCTTAATCAATTCAAAGTGTAGGCTTCCACCCACCTACCCTGCTTCTAAAATGTTAATAGCCCGACCTGGAAGCCCTGGGTTCTATTTACAGCCAGCAAAGTAAATCTCTAACACACTTTCCCTTCCTCAAATCCTCCTCCTCCATATGTATTAAAATGCTGTAAATGAAAGAAAAGATGGGAAAATGAGTCTGCTCATTCACCATTTGCCCCCCCTAGGCAGAGGAACGTGGGGACCTGGTTTTTCCTTTAGTAGCTTTAGATCTGCCCCCGACATTGTCCAGACCGAGAGGCCTCCTGCTTTTCCTTCACCTCCTGTCCCCCACCCCACCAATTCCTTTCTCCCTCTCCCCAAAGGAGATAGTACTAGAAGCTAGAGGTTTGGGGGGAGGAGGACCTGAGGCCATCCCCACCCCCCAAAAGTTCTGGTTATGATAGAAGCAGTAAATATGACCTGGAGAGGACTCCCTTTGAAGTCTGCAGGATAAGTGGCTGGAGCAGACACCCACACAGTGAGCTCACTTGTCATGTGTCTTCTTTTGGAGTTCAATGACTTTCCACAGTATGTCCTGCAAACTCCACTTGACGAAAACAGTGAACACTTAAGGGCCTAATCTGGATTAAAATGGTTTGAACGCTTTTGCCTTGCGTCTGCTTAAGCCCAGATACTCCCATACATCTGGTTTACACCACAGACAGGCCCTGAACTATTTGAGCCAAGTATCACAACAGTCTTGGGTACCCCATGGCCCAAAAGAGGCATTTTCTAGGCCTGAAGGTTGCCTTAGAACACCACCTGGAATGGCAAAACATTCTGGGAAGGAAGAATGTGTGCCCAGACAAATGACACTGGGGTGTAGGAACACCACTAATCTCCGTCACCCCAACACTCATAGCCATTTTCTCACTGGAAAATCAGAGGGTCTTAGAAGTAATTTGAATCTAACCACCTCACTTTATTGATGAAGAAACTAAAGCCCAGAGATGTGGTGAAGTGACTGACCCGAAATCATATAGCTGCACTAGAGGTGGTAGTAGTAGTAGTAGTAGTAGTGATGATGGTGTTAATTAACATTTATGTAGCATTTACTATGTAGCAGACACTGTGCTAAGTGCTTTACAATTATTAATCTCCTTTGATAGTTAAGTGTCTGAGACAGGATTTGAACTCAGGGCTTCCAGATACCATGCCCAGTATTCTATCCACTATGCCACTTAGCATCAAGGGAAAACTAGAAAAAGGAAAGGAATCTGAATTGTGAGGCAAAGAAGGGCGGATGCACCCGTGTGTGTGTGTGTGTGTGTGTGTGTGTGTGTGTGTGTGTGTGTGTGAAAATGATGCCTCGTCTTAGAATGTAGATGACTCTGGGCTCTTGAGGGATATGCCAGTGGGATATAAACTCTGACACATTCTATCATCAATTCATAAGCATTTATTAAGCAATTATTATATGCCAGGACTGCTAGTTTAACACCTGTTTCCCTAAGCCCTGCTGTAGAAACTACAGATCTTGTTACTGTATGTTTAAGAGACAAATGGGATGTTGAGAAAAGGGCTGTTCCCTGGTTAATCTAATCCCAGCAAGAGATTGAGTCTGCTTTCTCGGCACCAGACTAGCTAAAGTCTGAAGAGGTTCTTCATCAGTAGACTGGGTATTTTGTGATGAATTCTTTGATTATGGCAACTCAGAAAACAAAGCAAAATGCAAAACAGCTCCAGTCCCATGCAGACCTCTTCTGCTCTTTCAGGTGCCAGAGGTTGCTGGTATAGTGGAAAGTACAATGGCCCTGTAGTCAAAGGATGCAGTTCAAATCTTGCTCAATCTCTTGCTACAACATCTTGGGCTTGTCTCAACCTCTCTGAACCTCAGTTTCCTATTCTGTAAAATGAATGGATTGGACTAGATGGGTTCTGAAGTCTCTTCTAACGCTAGTCCTATGACCCTATGATTTTGTGCTTGTAGCTCACCCGAGATTTCTGGGTCTTAATTTCTTCATCTGTAAAATTAGATTGTAAGCTTCTTGAGGGCAAAGACTGTCTTCTGCCTCTTTTTATATCCCCAGCACTTAGCACAGTGTGTGGCATACAGTAGGTGCTTAATATTTATCAATTAAAAGGAGAGAGTTGTAGTAGATGACATCTGATGTTCTGCTCCATGTCTACGTCCCTAACAACCCCACATTCTTTGGACCATCTGTAAATATTAATTCTGCTGTCAGTCATCTAAGAGTGAGATCCTCAGCCAATGACCAATGAATAGATATGTTACTGGAGGAACTGAGTTCAAGAAACCTCCATCTTAATAATCTAATTGTGAACAATAAAAAAAAAGTTAATACCATTTAAAAAATATATATATGTATGTGCCTCAATCAATAAACACTTATTAAACACCTACTATATGCCAGGCCTTATTCTGGGGCTGTGTATGTATGCACGTGTATACACATGTATGTATATGTGTGTCTTTTTTATGGGGCAGCTAGGTGGCACAGTGGACAGGGTACTTGACTTGGAATCAGGAAGACCAATCTTTCTGAGTTCAAATCTGGCCACAGGCAATTACGAGCTGTGTGACCCTGGGCAAATCACTATCCCCTGTCTGCCTCAGTTTCTTCATCTGTCAAATGAGCTGGAGAAGGGAACAGCCAACCACTCCAGTCTCTTGGCCCAGAAAACCCCAATGGGATCACAAAGTGTTGGGCAGGACTGAAGCGACTGAACGGCAAAGATAGATCTACGCCTGGCTAGCTGAGGACTTCCAAGGGGAGCACCGTCCTGATTTACTCATTCCTCATGAGTTGGCCACCTGAGGCCTTAGACACTCTCCCTATCCCCCCACCCCACCCCATGGCCTTTGAGAATGGCTTATCATTTAACCAGTTCAGATTTGCTCCTTTTAGGGCATCTCTGTGAATTTCTCTTGAGGAATTTTCTAACGTCTTGTCCGTCTTCTAGTTTCAAACAGTATGAATGTTTTCCAGGTATGTGATTTGGGGGTCCAATTCTATTAATTTACCGTGTTTTACTGATGCCTTTTATTTTAACATCACTACTATCTCTGCAAATGGGATGACTGCCCAGAGCTTTCTGGGGGGCCTCGGTGTGCTTTTCCAGCCAGGCAGAAAGTTACTTGGAAGGCTGAAGCAGGTGAGGCTAGACCTGGGTCAGCTATTCTGATGACTGTAGATTCCTTCTGCCCTCCCCCCAAATGCCAACACAGCTTCCTGGCCACAGCTGTGCTGAGCTCTGTCTAGGGCAGTGTCAAAACTGAGCCCAACCTTCTCCTGGGGCCAGTCAGTCTGCCTCGCATCATCAGGGAATGTCCCTGGGGAGGGGTTGAGGAACCTTCTCCTCCTGGGCTGGTCCGTGGCAGCTCCACAGGCTTCAGGGCTTTAAGAGACCCTGAGAGAGGAGGCATCGAACTCCCCTCATTGAGTAGAGGTCACACCACCTCGGAGAGGAGAGAAGGAAGTGAGTGCCAGAGCCCTGGACTGTCAGGCACAGGGCTGTGCAGAGGCTAGCTGTCTAACATTAGACTGGCCGTCATTTTCCTCATGACAAGGAAACAGGAGTGAGTCCTGCAGATCCCATTTGTGGCATCATCTCTTGAGGGACAGGGCCCAAATCGCCAACTGTTGGGCCCTAGCAAATGAGTGTTACTGATAGTCCTGGGCACAGACACAGTTACCGAGGGTGGGGGAGGGGATCAGTATTTCTGCGTAAACATTCCAGTTTACAAAATCCTCCCAGGACCTTGTCTCATTTACTTCTCCTAACCCCAGAAGGCAAGTCCTGCAAAATGTGTTATTCCTCTTTTACCTGAAGCTTGAGGGGTTCAGAAAGTAACCCAGGGTCAATTCAGTGGTGGAAGCAGGACCTGAACCCAGCTCTTCAGATGTAAAACTCTGGTATACCACTGCCTCTGGCCTGATTTGGGGAAAGGCCCCTTGTCTTTGGGCAGCAAGGTGATAAAGTAGATAGAAGGCCTGGCCTAGGGTGAGGAAGACCTGAGTTCAAAGCCAGCCTCAGACACTTGCTAGCTGGATGACCCTGGACAAGTCACTTCACTCTGCTTGCCTCAGTTTCCTCATCTATAAAATGAGCTGGAGAAGGAAATGGTAAGCCCCTCTAGTATCTGCCAAGAACACCCCAAATGGTCACAAAAAGTCAGATACGACTTAAAAGCCACTGCACAACAGTCCTCATCTTTCCTTGTTTTTGCCTCCCCCCTCCAATTGTTTCCATTCCTTTCTATCTTCAAGAGAAGGGTCCCTTCCTCATCCAAAAGAGGAACTCCCTCCTTGCTGTTTGTTCCGCGAAGGCCACTGTGGCTTAGCCACGGAACCCAGAACCACAGATCCACAGAGGTGGGCAGGACCCAGCCCCAATCTAGTCCAACCTGTATCTGAAGAAGCACCCCCGGGTCCTCTCACCAAGCGGCCTCTGTCTTTACTTGAGGCGCCCCCCTCCCTCACACTTTCAGACAGTTCTTGGTCGGGAAGGTGGTTTGTTTTGTTTTGTTCTGACTCCGAGCCTCAACCTACCTGTCTGCAAGCTTCCTCCCATTGCACCCCGACGGGTTTTATCTCAGCATACGCCCAACGCTGGGAGCCGATGCCAGATTTATCACCTGTTTGATGTGTGGATCTGGGCCCTCTGGTTCACCTTTCTAAGACTCAGCATCTTCATACATAAAACTGCTGGAACCCATGAATTCCAGGGTCCCTGTATAACCTTACTCCCCCAGTGATCCAATCTCCCTCCCTGCCTCCACCCCCAGCACTGTCAGGGTCTCTCTGGCTTCCCCATTCTAAAGCAAAAAAAGAAACTTAAGCCAAACAGCCCTTCACCTGACCCTGGGGCCCTCACTCACTAGCTAGTGTCCAAGTTTGCTCTTTCCTTTCCCTGTCAGACTTTTCACATATGTACGTACCTACTGTTTCCATTTCTTTAAAGGGAAAAAATGGACATCTGTTATTTTTCCATTACCTTTTCAGAATATATACACACACATACATACACACAATTGTTGTCGTTCAGTAGTGTTTGCCCCTGGAGTGATTTGCCATTTCTCTCTTCAGTGGATTAAAGCAAACAGAGGCTAAGTGATTTACCCAGGGTCATACAGCTAGTGTCCAAGGCCAGATCTGAGCTCAGGTCTTCCTGATTCCAGGTCCAGCACTCTAGCTACTGAGCCACGTAACTGTCTCACAGACATTCAATACAGCTACACGTATGTATGTATGCATACATACGTGTATAAATATGTATACATACATTTTGTTTATATATACCTATACATCCACATGGGTATATATGTGTGTGCATTATATATACACATATATGGGTATAGAGACAGAGACAGAGACAGCTTACTATGTTCCTTCCCAGTGAGAAATTCTTTATAAACTCCTTCCCTTCAAAAGGGAGAAATAGCGGTCCATTAAAAGCCACCAGCTGAGTCTGACAGTGCTCTCACTATCCCCCCCTTGAGCTTCTGCTTCCTCCTCTGGCTACCCCATTTCCCCTTAACTCCTGGCTCTCTGGCTTCTGAGCAAACAAGCCTCCTTTGTTCGCCCATAATGTCTGTGTCTTCTAGGTCCTCATTCTCTGGGACCTTTACAACCTCTCACAGTGTCCACCACTTCCCTGCCCCCCCCCCCCAAGATCCTTGGTCCTTTGAATTGTATGGCATTGTTCTCTCCTGCTTGGTCCCCCTTTCCAAAGGCGCCTTCTCTAGCTCCTCTTTCTCCTCCCTTCCCTTAACAGTGGCCGAGCTCTTTGCAGCCTCGTTATGAGTCGAGAGTGCTCTATCTGGCTCAGAGGGCCAGGGCCCAAATCCTGACCCTGACCTTGGAGCAGTCACTTGGACTCTCTTGGACTCAGTTTCCCTCTCTGTGTTCTTGAACTAATTGACCTCTCATGTCCCTTCTTTCTAAAGTGATGATCCTACAATCTCTCCGGAGCTCAGTTTCTCAATCTGTAAAGTGGTGGAGCTAGGCCAGATGGTCCCTAAAGGTCACTTCTGGCTCCAGACCTGTCCCTACCCTGCAGTGACCTTGTGTTTTTAAGGCATCTCAGTGGTGTCATCATCCTTTCTGGCATCTTCTATCTCTCCTCTGTAAGTGTGACCCAGCCCTAAGACGTGTGACCAAAAATTAATGAGATAGACTTTCTTGGGCAGCTTCTGGGACTGTTAGCTCCCCCTTCTATACCTTGTATGTTTTATACCTTGTTTCTCTCTAACCTTGGCAGCTTTCCCAATCATCATTTCCAATAGGTTCTGAGGCATTTCTACCTGGACTGTAGCCATGACCTCAAATTCAATTTCTAAAGCTGAGCTCATCATCTTCCTTTCTTCCTCCTGCCTTGCAAAAATAAAAACCAACCTTCCTCCTCCCTCTAAAAAAAAAACCAATTCTGCTCTGCCTCCTAACTTCTCAGAAAGGCAATGTGGTTAAGTGGATAGGACATAGGATGTGACATCAGGGAGATATGGGTTCAAATCCTGTCTTAGGTACTTACCATTGATTTGATCCTGGACAAATCAGTTTAACCTCTCTGTGCCTCAGTTTCCTCATCTGTAAAAATGAAGGGGTTGGCCTCAATGGTCTCTAAGGTCCCTCGGAGTTCCAAATCTATGCTCACAGTCTCTCTTTCCCATTTCTCCATTTCTCCTGATTATCCTCATTCCAAACATCTGAGTCACCTTCCTTTTTCTTCCTATTGACTCACCTTTGGAACCTCTCTCCTGGACTGTTGAGATGAGCTTCTGGCTCTTCTGCCATCTGTCTCTTCTCCCACCTGAGCCTGAACACTCCCAGTCTTTTCATTTCCTTAAGCCCAGTTCTGATCCGGGCACTCCTGGATCACCAGCTGCCTGTAGGTTCAACCACAATCTCCTTCAAAGAGCTCCTTATCCTGTCCCTTGTTCTCTAGTGTTATCACCTCTCAATTCCTTAAGTGTGGTCCTCTAAAAAAGCCTGGGAGTGATGTGGGGGAAGGGGGAGAAGTGATGTGGGGGGAGGGGGAGAAGTAATGGGGGGGGACCAGACCCAGAATATTGGCAGCTGTCTTGAATTTTGTTTCATTGATTCAAAATTAATTCCTTCTACATGTACTGCTTTGAAAAATTATTTATTCAGTTATTTAACATTCATTTTAAAAAATTTTGAATTTCAAATTCTCTCCCTTCCCACCCATTGAGAAGGCAATCTGTATGACACACATTGTACATATGAAGTCATACAAAAATTTCCATGTTAGCCACCTACATGTATTTCTTAAGTGATGTAAAGCACAATGTCAAATAGGGAAGGCACAATAGAAAGCTAAGGTTCCTGCCTTCATAAAGCTTATATTCTACTGAGAGGGTATGACAGGAGCCCAGGGGAAATCGAGGCAAAGGTCTCTGGGATCGCTGGAGGAAAGAGGGAGTATTTTCAGCTAGAAGGAATCAAAGAAGCCTTCATGGAGGAAGTAGCAGCTGAGGAAAACCTTCCAGGGAGAGAAGGATTTCCTTACTTGTTAATACGTCATCTTCCCCCAAGGGAATGGAACCTTTTGTTCAATTACATTCTAGTCCAAGTCTTTGCAACAGTGGTGGGACCTGCTGAAGCTCATAGTCTGCTTGCTGGTCTTTGAGAACTAGAGGACCTCTGAGCCAGGATGAGATATCAGAGGAGGATCATGGGATGTCAGCACCACAGAGTTGGTCCTGACCTTAGAGGGCATCCCCGCATTTTGTATATGAGCAGGTCAATGTCCAGAGAGGGAAGTGGCTTTCCCCAAGGTTACATAGGTAAGCAATCAATAAACATTTATTAGGCACCTACTATGCGACAGGCAGAGACAGGATTTGAACTCATGTTCTCCAAATCCAGCATGCTTCCCACTAATGGACAGTAATTTTGAAATCCTCATTAATCCATTAACCCTAGCTCAGTCTCTTTCTTGGCTGGTGTTTTTAAGCACTCCCACCAGGGGCCAAATCATCTGTCTCCTTTCTGTCTTTACCTCTTTCTTGTTACTTTCTGCCTAACGTGGAATAGACACTCAATAAATGCTATGGCCTGGCTCAAGTCAATCCCCCCTTCCACATGGTTTTGTTTTAACCGATGGTTATGAGGTGATGAGGTGATGGATGGTGGGTGGGCGGAGGGGCATGCTTCTCGATGACTTCCAGGAGGGGAGAAGGGCCAGTGGCAGCTGTAACCCAGAGCGGCCGCTCGTTGGCCAAGGACAGCTCTTGATCTGGGCGGCAGCTGCCTTGGCATCTAGCCATCCTGAGTTGGACAACATCATTGGGAAGGGAAAAAGCAAGGTCAGGGCGGGAGCCCAGACAGCCACAACTTGAGGCCAGCTTCCGGAGATGTCCACAGCATTGTCAATGGGCAGAGCAGGGTGTTTGGAGCTGAAGATATCAGGTCCCAAGTTTGGTTCTGCCACTCACCACCTGCCTGCATGACGAGCATGGCCCTCTCTGGGCCTCAGTTTCTCCTTCTCTCTCTCTCTCTCTTTTTTTTTTAGGCAATTGGGGTTAAGTGACTTGCCCAGGGTCGCACATCTAGTGTCAAGTGTTTGGTCCGAGGCCAGATTTGAACTCGGGTCCTCCTGACTTTAGGGCTGCTGTTCTATCCACCGCGCCACCTAGCTGCCCCTCAGTTTCTCCTTCTCAAAGAGAGGGAGCTGAACTGGATGATTTCCACTGTCGCTTGAAATCTATTATCCTGAGAGGTTTGCCTTCTCAGTCTCTAAAGCTGTCCTGAGAAGGGACAAACTTCCTACCAGGGTTTTCTGTGAATTTCCTTACGTGTCAAATCCAGGCATGTGAAACTGAAGGATAGTCTCATTTGCATATCGTTTGCATGCAGTCTCCCTGTAATGGCAGACTAGGTGGTCCATTCTCAAGCAGCTTTCGAATCCAGAATTTGCCGTCACTTTGAAACCCCCTTTTCTCAGTTTCCCCTGTACTGCCAATGTCTTCTATTCATCCTTTGTATTCACATACGCCTTTCCTATTCCTCATCTCATTATCTCAAGAAGCTCCTAATGATCAAATGAGGCTGAGCCCAGGAAGCAGGTTGGAAACACTAAATGCCAATTCCCATTATCTGAAATAACAAGATGCCCATTTTACAGATGAGAAACTAGTGGTTAAGACACGAGGTCAGAAATCTGAGGGTCACCTGAGGTCATAGGAACTGTGTTCATGCCCTACAGCAGAAACTCACAGCTTGGGCAATCCCCTGGGCTTCCGTTTCCCATTATGTACAATAAGGGGGTTAAATTCAAGTTACTTGGCCCAGATGAACCACATCTGGGAGTCCTGAGACAACTGGCAACTGGGATGTTGCGTGGACAATGGCAGAGGTCCCGCAAGATCAGAGAAGATCAGAGGTTGGCCTGATTTTCCAAAAAGGGAAGAGAACGTAGTCTGGAAACTATAGATTAGTGAGCTTGACTTCAATTTCTGGAAGAGTTCTAGACCAAGTTATTAAAGGAGATGGTTGACTAGCATCAGAAAGGGAGACTGTGATTAGAGGGAGCCAGCCTGGCTTTATCGGGAATACGCTGTGCCAGGCTTCCCTCATTGCCTTTTTTGACAGTGTTACTAAGTAAGGAGTAGAAGAGGGGAGTATCGTGGAGAGAGCTGAGCTTGCTTTTGGCAGAGCCTTGGTCAAGGGCTTTGCATGCTCTTCTGCTGGAGAAGATGGGGAGATATGGGTTAGACAATAACCCCAGCAGCCATCGTTGGACCTGCTTGGCCAGCTAGAGTAGTTGCTAATGGGTTAGTAGCCGTGTGTATGGACCGCCCTCAGGATCTGGACTCATTCCTGTTTAACGTGTTTATTAGTGACTTAGAAATAACACACTTATCCCATTGGCAAAGGTCACTCATAGTCAGCTGACATTCTGGCTGAGAAAAGGAACTGGCCAGGCTGGAACACTGTGCTGGGTCTACCAAGATGAAATCCAGTCGAGGGAAATGTGAAGTCTTTCACTGGGGTACAAAAAGTCAATTTCACTAGGACAAGATGGAGGAGGAATGGGTAGAGAGCAGGTATTCTGCAAAGGATCTGGAAGGGGGTCAGTGCACTGCAAGTTCCATGAGTCCTCAGTGAGATAAGACAGCCAGAAAAGTGAATGGGATCCTCTGGAGAATCCAGGCTTTCAGATATAGGGCAGTCAGTCATCGCACTCTGCACTGCCCTGGTCAGACTTCTTCTTGAGGACTGTGTTTGGTTCTGGGCACCACAGATGAAAACACTGATAAGCAGGCAGGTATCCTGAGAGAGGCAGCCAGAATGGTGACAATCTGAGGTCATCTAAAGGTCAGTTGAAAGAACTGGGGGTGTTTGGCCCAAGGAAGAGAGGATTCTGGGGAACACAAGTGTCTTCAAATATTTGAAGGGCTGTCCTATAGAAAAAGGACCGGAGCTGCTCTTTGGCCCCAGAGGACAGGAGCGACTGGGGGGATGTTGCAGGCAGGCCAGTTTAGGCTGGATGTCAACAAGGAGAGCTGTCCCCAAGTGGAGAGGGCCACCTTAGGAGGAAGGGGCAGCTTCCTTCTCCCTAGAGGTCTTCACACCAAGGCTGGATGCCCACTTACTTGGTCAGAGGCCTGCAGAGGGCCTCTTGGGCAGGTCCAGGCTGGGCTCAGTGGCTGCAGCTCTGGAGTTTCCCCAGCATTCACCTGCTTAGGGCAGTTTACAGAATGGCCCCCTTATAGCCACTCTATGAGGTAAGGATCTTCTCATCTTATCTCCACTCTGTGGAAGAGGAAAGAGTGGTCCAGAGAGGAGGATGGGAACTTACGTAGCTCAGATCCTGATTAGAATCCTGTGTCTTTTTCTAATGCCAAGTATGGGGCCCAAGGCTAGCCTCTACATCAGGTAGAAAATGGATATGGTGGCTTCGTTCTCCTCCCTTATAAAACAGATTGAGGGATAATGACTGAGTCTTTAGGTCCTGGCCCCACTAGGACATAATGAGGGTGGGTCCCTGGATGGGTCAGAAGGTAGGCTACCCCCTTGGACTCTTTACTGTCTTCTCTGGTCCCAGCAATATGACTTTTTAAATTATTCTGTTATGCAAATGCTTCATTATTCCATAAATTAAAAATTAAATAAACAAAAATTAAAAAAAAAAATTAAGTGCCTGCGCATGCGCGCGCACACACACACACACACACACACACACACACACACATGATTTTCCAGCATGGGCTATTTCTTTCTTTCTAGAACTTCAATCTGTCCTTGTTCTGAAATGTCAATGATAAGCTTAATTTTACAGAGGGGAAGAATCCTCATATCTGAGTTATTCAGGCCTACAGAAGGAATCTAGAGTGATTCCTAGGTCTCTGATTAAGGAAGTCTGCCACCAGAGCTAGGACCATTCCACAAGAACCCAGAACAACTTTCTCTGGCATGCCAAAGAAGTGAGTCATTGGGTGGAGAAAGATGGAGCATCATTGCATCTACATCAGAAAGGTAATTTCTGAGTAAATATTCCCCAGGCTTCAGGAGCTATCAGGGAATCGCCTCCAGCTGCCTGCATGCCCTCGGTTGGGCAGCTTTGATCCTCCGCCTCCCGGGAGCCAGTTCTTTGCCTTCCTTGGGCAGAGGTTGGACCTCCTTGGCAGGCTTGGAAATGAGCAGAACCCTCCTCTGAGTCATATGCTTCAGTGTGAAAGTGAAAGGCAGAGGATGGATGACATGGGAAATCAATTATATTGAACCTCAGTAACTGCAATATTGAACAAAAGCCAAAATTAAATCTGCGACCCCAAGTTAAGAGCACTGGTGTCTGTTTCGTCGTTTCCTGCATGTGTGTGGCTGAGTCTCCAGCCTCCAGGCGTGTGCCTGAACACCCCCTCTCCTTAGCTCTCTTTGCTTTTTGGAGATCCTAGCTCCCTTCAAAGCTCGCTTCAGTGATCTGGGCTCCCAGCCCTTCCTGATTCCTGAAGCAGCCGGGTAGAGCAGTGGGTAGAGCACATAACCAGCAATTGGGAAGGCCTGAGTTTGAATTCTACCTCAGACATTTACAAGCTGTGGAACCCTTAACCTCTCTCAGCCTCAGTTTCCACATCTGTCAGATGGGGATAATACCCCATGGTAGTTGTGAGTAGCAAATGAATAACAGGTAAAGTGTTTTCTGAATCTTGACGTGATCTATAAATGCCAGGATGATCATTAGTCCCTCAAGTTAGCTTTCCCCCCCAACTAGAACCCAAATTTTGTATTCATTTGTCTACATATGTGTTATTTCCCCCCAGCAGAATGTAAGGTCCCTGGAGCCAAGGATGATTTTGTTTTTGCCTTTGTGTGATGCTAAACTGATAGAGACAATGGCTGGTGTTGCTGAGGGACTTTACCTAAGCTGCCTCGTTTGAGCTCCGGCCAAGCCCAGTGCCTGGCGCACAGGGACACTCAGTGCTCGTCTAATTGGATTGGATTGAATCGGAGCGAGTTCGTCGTTCGGCAGCAGGGAAGACTCCCCCTGGCTGGTGCCAGCTCATCTTAGAGATGTTTATGTAGCTATTTTCTTTATCAAAATATTTATTAGTGGATGGTGTCTTATCAGCAAACATCCTCTCTAAATATTTACTCCTCAAGAGTACCCTGGCAAAGGGAAGCTATCCCTGGTCCAGAGGGGAAAGTGAAGGCATTGATGACCTCATGATCTCCCCCCCCCCGACCCTAACCCCCTCCTGTCTTCCCTGTCACTGTAGAGGGCACCACCAGCCCCAAGTCCTCCCAACCCAGGAGTCATCCTCACTATCTCTCACCCCCATATCCAATGTGGCACCAAGGTCTGTGGATTTCACCTCTGTCATCTGACCCTGCCCCCCTCCCAGGTGCAGACCCTCATCACCTCACTCCTGGACTATGGTGATAGATGCTGGTGGGGGGGGTGGGGGGGAGGTCTGCCTGCCTCAGTCTCTCCCCTCCAGTCCATCCTCCATTCAGCCACTGAAGTGTCCTAAAATGAAGGTACCTCCAGTGACTCCCTGTCACCTCCAGGAGCAAATACAAAATGCTCTGTTTGGCCTTCAAAGCTCTTCCTAACCTGGCCCCCTCCTCCCTTTTCACACATAGTCTTCCACCCAGTGATCCCGGGCCTCCTGGCTGACCCTCCATTTCTGGGCTCTGGGCATCTTCTCTGGTCTTTGTCCCCCAGGCCTGGAACGCTCTTCTTCCTCAGCTTTGACTCCTCGCCTCCCTGGCTTCCTTAAGTCCCAACTAAAACACCACCTCCTCCAGTAAGCCCTCTAATTGCAGTGTCTTCCCTCTGTTCATTATTTACTATTTATCTTGTAGGTAGCTTGCTTTGTACGCGTTGGTTGGCCTGTCTTCTCCCCGTTAGATTGTAAGCCCTTCGAGGGCAAGGCATTTCTTTTGGCTCTTTTTGCGTCCCCGGTGATTAGCCCAGGCCTGGCATTTAAGAGACGTTTATTAATTTATAATGACCTCAGAATGTGAGAAGTGGGCTCAGATCCCAGGTCCCCCTGACTCCCAGCCCAGCACTCTGCCTGCTGTAACAGAACTGCCCCTTTTCAGTTACTAAGCCTTTATTAAACACCTACTGTGTGTTGGACACTGTGCTAAGCTGGATGGCCTTGTGGGCCCTTTCCACTTCTGAGATTCTGATTTAGTGTGATCGGAGAGAAAGGGAGGAGTTCAAGAGACGTGGAGACCACATTGAAAAGATTTAACAACTGATAGGCTATAGGGAGCGAGGGAGGATTTCAAGGTTGTGAACCGGCATGAATGAGTGATGATAATAGCTACATTTATATAGTGCTTTATGGTTTTCAAACACTTTTATGATATCACCTCCCTTGGGGCAGCTAGGTGGTACAGTGGACAGAGTGGCTGGGCCTGGAGTCAGGAATACCTGCGTTCACAGTCAGCCTCAGTTACTAGCTGTGTGACCCTGGGCAAGTCACTTAACCTTGTTGAGGAAACCTCAGTTTCCTCATCTGTCAAATGAGCTGGAAAAGCAAATGGCAAACCACCCCAGTATCTTTGCCAAGAAAACTTCAGACGGGGTCATGTGCTTCTTACAAAGAGTTGGCCATGCCATGGAAAGATAGACTAAAAAATAATTGGAAACTAAATAATCTAATCCTAAAAAATGATTGGGTCAAACAACAAATCAGAGAAACAATCAATAATTTCATTCAAGAGAATGACAATAATGAGACAACATCCCAAAACCTATGGGATGCAGCGAAAGCAGTTCTTAGGGGAAGTTTTCTATCTCTAAATGCTTACATAAATAAAATAGAAAAAGAGGAGATTAATGAATTGGGCATACAACTAAAAAAATTAGAAAAAGAACAAATTAAAAATCCTCAACTAAACACCAAATTAGAAATATTGAAAACCAAAGGAAAAATTAATAAAATTGAAATTAAGAAAACTGTTGAACTAATAAATAAAACTAAGAGCTGGTTTTATGAAAAAATCAATAAAATAGATAAGCCTTTGGTTAATTTAATCAAAAAAAAGAAAGAAAAACCAAATTACTAGTATCAAGAATGAAAAGGGCGAAGCTACCACCAAGGAAGAGGAAATTAAAACAATAATTAGGAATTATTTTGCCCAACTATATGCCAACAAATTTGACAATCTTAGTGAAATGGATACATATTTACAAAAATATAAATTGCCCAGATTAACCGAAGAGGAAGTAAAATACTTAAATAACCCCATCTCAGAAAAAGAAATTGAACAAGCCATTGATGAACTCCCTAGGAAAAAATCTCCAGGGCCAGATGGATTTACATGCGAATTCTATCAAACATTTAAAGAACAATTAATTCCAATACTATATAGACTATTTGGGAAAATAGGTGAAGAAGGAGTCTTACCAAATTCTTTTTATGATACAAATATGGTGTTGATACCTAAACCAGGAAGAGTCAAAATAGAGAAAGAAAATTATAGACCAATTTCTCTAATGAATATAGATGCAAAAATTTTAAACAAAATACTAGCAAATAGATTGCAGCAACTTATCACAAGAATAAATACACATGGGTAGGATTTATACCAGGAATGCAGGGTTGGTTCAATATTAGGAAAACTATCAGCATCATTGAGCATATCAACAACAAAACCAACAGAAACCACATGATCATCTCAATAGATGCAGAAAAAGCTTTTGATAAAATACAACACCCATTCCTATTAAAAACACTAGAAAGCATAGGTATAAATGGAGTCTTCCTTAAAATAATAAATAGCATATATCTAAAACCTTCAGCAAGCATTATATGTAATGGGGACAGGCTAGAAGCATTTCCAATAAGATCGGGGTGAAACAAGGATGTCCATTATCACCACTGTTATTCAATATTGTACTGGAAACTTAGCTTTAGCAATAAGAGAAGAAAAAGAAATTGAAGGCATTAGAATAGGCAAAGAAGAAACAAAGCTATCACTCTTTGCAGATGACATGATGATATACTTAGAGAATCCTAGAGAATCAAGTAAAAAACTACTTGAAATAATAAACAACTTTAGCAAAGTTGCAGGCTATAAAATAAACCCACATAAATCATCAGCATTTCTATATATTACCAACAAAGCCCAACAGCAAGAGATAGAAAGAGAAATCCCATTTAAACTTACTGTAGACATTATAAAATATTTAGGAGTCTACCTCCTGAAACAAACCCAGGAACTCTATGAACACAATTACAAAACACTTTTCACACAAATAAAATCAGATCTAAATAATTGGAAAAACATCAGTTGCTCATGGGTAGGCCGAGCTAATATAATAAAAATGACAATCCTACCTAAGCTAATTTACTTATTCAGTGCCATACCAATCAAACTACCAAAAAATTATTTTATAGAGTTAGAAAAAATAATAACAAGATTCATTTGGAAAAACAAAAGGTCCAGAATATCAAAGGAACTAATGAAAAGAAATGCAGGGGAAGGTGGCCTAGCAATTCCAGATCTTAAATTGTATTATAAAGCAGCAATCATCAAAACTGCTTGGTACTGGCTAAGAAATAGGGAGGTGGATCAGTGGAATAGGTTAAATATGCAAGACACAGTAGTCAATGACTATAGTAATCTATTATTTGATAAACCCAAAGACCCCAGCCTCTGGGATAAGAACCCACTCTTTGAAAAAAACTGCTGGGAAAACTGGAAAAGAGTATGGCAGAAACTAGGCATAGACCCAAATCTCACACCATATACCAAAATAAAGTCAAAATGGGTTCAGGACTTAGATATAAAGGCTGATACCATAAGTAAACTGGGAGAACAAGGAATAGTTTACCTATCAGATCTATGGAGAACAGAAGAATTCATGACCAAACAGGAGATAGAGAACATTATGAAAAGCAAAATGGATAATTTTGATTACATTAAATTGAAAAGTTTTTGCAAACAAAGCCAATGCAATTAAGATTAGAAGGAAGGTAGAAAATTGGGAAAGAATTTTTACAACCAGTCTCTCTGATAAAGGCCTCATTTCTAAAATATATAGAGAATTAAGACAAATTTATAAGAACACAAGCCATTCCCCAATTGATAAATGGTCAAAGGATATGAACAGACAGTTCTGAGGTGAAGAAATTAAAGCCATCTATAGTCATATGAAAAAATGCTCTAAATCATTATTGATTAGAGAAATGCAAATCAAAACAACTCTGAGGTACCACATCACACCTATCAGATTGGCCAACATGACAAAACAGGAAAATGATAAAGGTTGGATTGGAAGGCATTGTTGTGGAGTTGTGAAATGATCCAACCATTTTGGAGAACAATTTGGAACTAGGCCCAAAGGGCTACAAAAATGTGCATACCCTTTGATCCAGCAATAGCACTTCTAGGGCTATATCCCAAAGAGATCAAACAAATGGGAAAAGGACCCACATGTACAAAAATATTCATAGCAGCTCTTTTTGTGGTGGCAAAGAATTGGAAATTGAGAGGATGCCCATCAATTGGGGAATGGCTGAGCAAGTTGTGGTATATGAATGTAATGGAATACTATTGTGCTATAAGAAATGATGAACAGGCTGACTTCAGAAAAACCTGGAAAGACTTATATGGTCTGATGCTGAGTGAAGTGAGCAGAACCAAGAGGACTTTGTATACAATAACAGCCACGTTATGCAATGACTAAATTGTTAAACTGAACCCTTCTCAGCATTACAAGGATCTAAGACATCTCCAGAGGCCTCGGATGGAAAATGCTGTCCACATCCAAAGAAAGAACTATGGAAGTCGAATCACTCTCACTTATTTTTACCTTCTGTTGAGTTTTGTTTCATCTTTCTGATGGTTCCTCATATTGGTTTTAATTTTTGCTTACAACTTCACTAATGTGAAAATATGTTTAATGGGTATGTAAATGTAAAGCCTATGTCAGATTGTGCGCCGTCTTGGGGAGGGTGGGGGGGGAAGAAAAAGGGAGAAAAAAATTTTCAACTGAAAGGCATATGGAAAAAAAACATTTAAAAAAAAAAAGAAATGAAATTTAAAAAAAATAAAAGAGTTGGCCATGACTGAAAAATGGCTGAACAACAGCAAAGCAATTGAACTCAGCATCTGGTGGTGGTGAGCACAGGAGGAATGAGAAGGCTCCTTACACAGACCCTCTGAAGTGGATGCTGTTCTTACCCCCATCCCCCATCGATGACGACAGAAGGAGACGAGCTGGAAGAAGGGATCGCTTTGGAGGAGAGGCTGAATAATTTGGCTCCAGACAGATTGAGTTTGAGACTGGTGGAGGGGAGCTTGGGTAGAGATGTTTTTCCAACAAGCAGGTGGTGATGCAGAAAGAGAGCCCAGGAGGGTGATGGGCTAGGGACCTAGATATGGGGGCCATCTGGAGAGGAATCAGAAGCAAGCTTCTTGACTGATTTAGGGCACATTCTGTGTGGTTTTGATATTTGGAAAAACTGTTCCCAAGCGTAGTCATGTAGGATCAAATAGAAGAAGGCTCTGTGTGTGTGTGTATGTGTGTGTGTGTGTGTGTCCCCACTCCCAAAGACTGAAGTGAAACCTGGGAATGAAAGGTGTACAATCCCCTCTCCCTGAGAATGTCTGCATTTTCTCTGTGGGATGCTGGCTTTCCCCCATCCTTTGACTGACCCATTTCCCTGTTCTCCCCCTCCTCTTCCCAGCTGTCTCTCTCCCCTCTACCCCCCTTCTTCTCTGCGCTCCCATCTCCTCCTGTTCTCTGCTGTCTGTTCCCAGTGGCCGCCTCCTCCCTGCTTTCGACCACCCCCGATGCCCCAGCCTTCTCCTTGGCTCCTGCAGCCACCACTGGGCCTCTCTTCACGTGTGGACGGATCTCCTTGGAGGATCGGGTCTTATGATTTATTTAGATAGTTAGCATGCAAAATATGGACCATAAGCCCTGCTTTCTGAGCGGATGTGGCCGCCCTTAAAAGGCTTGGGATTGTTTCCTTAGCCACTATGGATCCCTTGTTGTCTTAAAAAGTCTCCGACTCCTCTGCAGGCAGCATCGGGAGAGGCTGCTGATGGGTTTTCTGTTTGCTTGGTTTGGGTAATGGCAGCCCTTCTGCAAATGGACAGGAAGGGGTTTGTCATGGGACAAGTACAAACAGAGCATTTTAAAAGTGCAGTTATCCCGTGTGTTCAAAGCCACCATAGCTGCTGCTGGGGAGGAGAAGAAAGCAACATCTGCTTTGTGCTTTCCGAAGTACAGCTAGGAGGCGTCACAGGGCACAGGACCTGGCATCAGGAAGATCTGAGTTCAAAGCCAGCCTCAGACACTTGAAGCTGCATCACTCTGGGTGAGTCACTTAGCCTGCCTCAGTTTCCTCACATGTAAAATGAAGATGATAATCCCTTTCCCAGGATGTTGTGAGATGATATCATCAGGGCACTTTGCCCAGTGCTTGGCACGTGATAGGCACTCTATGAATGTTTATTCCCTTCCCTCCTTCCTTCCCACTTCCATCTCACTGGAAGTCCAAGGGAGAGATTTCAGGGTCCCAAGGAGCTGCTCAACAGAGGAAGAAGCTCTGACCATTTCTGCTTTAGGTGTCCAAGAAAATGTCATTGGTTCCTTCAAAATTCCATGATGCAGGGGGCAGCTAGGTGATGCAGTAAATAGAGCTCTAGACTTGGAGTCAAGAGGACCTGAGTTCAAATCCGGCCTCAGACACTTGACACTTACTAGCTGAGTGACCCTGGGCAAGTCACTTAACCCTGATTGCCTCACCAAAAAGCAAAAAAACCACAAAATTCCCACAAGGACAAGGCAGTGCTGGTAACCCCTGGAGCCCAGAAGGCATTGCAACCCATTAGTCAAGGTAGAGTCACAGTCTCCACCCTTGTGGACCCTTGGCACCCCTCACTGACTGCTTAAGTGCCCCAGAAGTTCTACCTTCTCTTGATCCCAATAGCATTTGCCAACCTGGTGAGGAGTTGAGACTGGTGCCTAGTTCAGACCAGTTTGGCATTCTGGCTATGGTTCCAAGATCAAATTAGGATATCATCCAGATAGATGATAACTCCATGTTCTAATAAGTCCCAGAAAATAGATTTTATGAACCATGGAAAAACTTCAGGGCAGGGTAAAACCTGCAGGGCGTGACTCAGTGTTCTCATAGAGCAAGGTCATCTTGCACTCATGGCCTTCTTGGAGACAGAGAAGGCTGTAAGACCTCCGGAGGAGGGGCTGGCTCAGGGTCACTGCTGGACTAAATTGATTCAATAGTCTAGAAACTTGGGGCAGATTATACCGATCAATCATAGATCGACATTGATTTAGAGCTAGAAGAGATGGTCTAACCCTTAAGCCCCTTGTTTCTCAGATGTTAAGTGACTTGTTCAAGGTCTCAGAGCCAGCAAACAGTAGAGATGAGATGGGAACCCAGCTCCTCTTCCTCCACTGTCTGCACTCGTACCACTGCACCTGACTGTCTCTCTTAAAATGGACAATGTTTGGAACATGCTTTGTGAGTCTTTTTACAAATTATTTATTTATTTTAGCTTTCAATATTCACTTCCATAAAATTTTGAGTTCTAAATTTACCCTCCTCCATACCCTTACCCCTCCCCAAGACAGCATGCAATCTAATATAGGCTATACATGTGCAATCATATTAAACATTTCCACATTAGTCATGTGAAAGAAGAATCAGGACAAAAGGGAAGAACCACAAGAAAGAAAAAAAATGAAAAAGAGCAAACAGTGTGCTTGCATCTGCAGTCAGACTCCAGAGTTCTTCCTCTGGATGTGGACAGCGTTCTCCATCCTAAGTCTTTTGGAATTGTCTTAGATCCTTGTATTGCTGAGAAGAGCCGAGTCTGACAACATTGGTCATCACACAGTGTTGCTGTTACTGCATACAATGTTCTCCTAGTTCTCCTTACTTCATGCTGTATCAATTCATGTAAGTCCAGATTTATCTGAAGTCTGTCTGCTCATCGTTTCTTATAGCACAATAGTATTTCATTACATTCATACACCACAGCTTGCTCAGCCATTCCCCAGTGGATGGGCATTCCCCTCAATTTTCAATTCTTGGATACCACAAAAAGAGCTGCTATAAATATTTTTGTACATGTGAGTCCTTTTCCCATTTGTATGATCTCTTTGGGATACAGACCTAGAAGTGCTACTGCTGGGTCAAAGGGTATGCACGTTTTTATAGCCCTTTGGGCATAGTTCCAAATTGCTCTCCAGAATGGTTGGATCAGTTCACAACTCCACCCACAATGCATTAGTGTTCCAATTTTCCCACATCTTCTCCAGCATTTATCATTTTCCTGTTTTGTCATGTTAGCCAATCTGATAGGTATAATGCTTTAATTTGCATTTCTCTAATCAATAATGATTTAGAGCATTTTTTCATATGACTATAGATAGCTTTAATTTCTTTACCTGAAAACTGCCTGTTCATATCCTTCGCCCGTTTATCAATTGGGAAATGACTTGTATTCTTATAAATTTGCCTCAGTTCTCTCTATATTTTAGAGGTGAGGACTTTATCAGAGACACTGACTGTAAATTCCCGTCCCCCACCCCGCCCCAGCTTTCTGCTTCCCTTCCAATCCTGGGTCATGCTTTGTGAGTCTTAAAGAGCTAGACAGCGTAGGTCTTAGTGCCAGCCCCAAACGGACATGCCACTGGCTGCCTCACTGGCAGGAACGGCCCCTAATTTCCCATGTCTTTTCCCTCATATGAGACCAGGGGTTCTTGTGGTTTGGATGATAGCTAAGTCCTTTGCTGATATTCTCAGAGCATGAGAACCTCGGGTCTAGTTGGAAGTTTTCAGCTGCAGGTCTCCAGGATGGGGAAACAGGGCTTGGTTTTATGGCACAATAATATAGAGAGTATAAGATCCTGGGCATGAATTGGACCTCACAGGCCATGAAATCCAATTCCTTCATTTTACATATGAAGAAACTGAGGGCTGGGCCAGTGAAAGGACTTACCCAAGGTCATATTGGCAGTAAGCATAAGAGACAGTATTTGAACCCGTGTCCTCTGCCCACTGTACCGCATTGCCTGGGTAAAGGCTTTCTTGCATTTTGCTCACTCGGACTGGAGGCTTTGAGATCCTGCAGATGGCCATCCCTGCCAGCGGTGAGATAACCTGGGCCACTTTGACCCGGTGGTCATCTTATACCTTCTGTGGACGGGCCTCCAGGAGCAACCTCACTGAGGAAGGTCTGTGATCCAGTCAAGTGAATTATTCTGGAGCCTTGACTCAGCTGCTGAGACATGGCAGGGATATTACTGGGGCATTTCTGCTGGCCAGCCCTGGAGAGACTCCTTCCCCAGTGAGGTCTAGCTCAGGAATCATAGAAGCACCATATTTTGACCCACTGGGTCTGCCAGCTCTGCTGTGGCTGCTTCCCGAACGTCCTGGTCCCAGAGCAGTGGGTAAGACAACATGAATGCCTTTCCTCCCTGGCCCTTGGGCCTGAGTGGAGCAGGCATCAGAAAGTGGGACAGGAATTTGTCCGGCAGCCCAGGAGTCCTGGGGGGGCAGAAGCACCAGACCAGCCAATCTTGTTAAACGGGTCATGGGGCATCATGAAAAAAGGACCCTCTTTGCTAGCTGTGAGACCCTGGACAAATCAGTGAAATTCTCAGAGCTTTCATTTCCTTGACTGTAAATGAGGGTAACATCGCCCCTACTAGGGACCTCATGGGATGGTCCTGAAATAAAGATAATGTCTATGAAGGTCTTTGCCAACATCAGTCATCATCATCATCATCATCATCATCATCATCATCATCATCACTGCCATTTTGTATCCTGTCCCCCTCAGCCTGATGAGTTATAGCTGCTAAGGCCAGCAATCTGACATACAAAGTTCCTTTCAATGTCAGAGGAAGAAAGGGTCTTTTTTGTCTGGCAGGATCAGGAGAAGTGTAATTGAGGAGGTGATATTTGAGAAGAGTCCTGAAAGATGAAGAGGGATCAGAGAAGAGGTCATTCCAAGGGTAGGAAATGGTGTTAGCGGGCAGTTAGGTGGCTCAGTGGGTAAAGCACCAGTCCTGGAATCAGGAGGGCCTGAAATCAAATGTGACCTCAGACACATAATATTCACTAGCTGTGTGATTCTGGGCAAGTCACTTAACCCCTGTTACCTCATAAAAAAAAAATGGTGTTAGGAAAGACTTGGAAGTGGGAAAATATGAGACCGAATCCTAATTCTAGTGCTTTAATAAACTTAAAAGGTCATCTACTGCAGTCTTCTCATTTTTCAGATAAAGAAACTGAGGCCCAAAGAGTTAAGTGAGGGAAGTACTTTACTGACCCAACTGTAAGAGGAAGGATTTGAACCTTCAGCCTCCAAATCCAGACAGAAGCAGGCTTGCAAGGTGTGTGGAGGGGAATAGGACAAGAAGAGGCTACAAAGGTGGTAGTGCAGCAGATAAAGAGCCAGACCTGGAGTCAGAAAGACCCAAGTTCAAATCTAGCCTCATATACTTACTAGCTGTGTGACCCTAGGTGAGTCATTTAACTTCTTCCTGTCTTAGTTTCTTCAACTGTAAAATAGAGATTATAATAGCACCTACCTCACAGGGTTGTGCTAAGCCTCCAATGAGAGAATATCTGTAATGTGCCTGGCACCTAGTGGGCACTAGATCCATATTTATTCCCTTCTGTCTTCCCCTTTCCCCTTGGAAAGGTAGGATGGCAGGAGAAAAAGACCTTGAAGGCCAAGATGAGGAATTTTGGCTTTATTAGGTTAGCAGATAGTCAGTCAACAAATCGCAGCAAGGTTTTCAGTAGGAAGGCAAACTCAGATCCTTGATCACTCAATAAAAAAGGCATTGAGGTGCAAAGTCTGGATTTGCAGCCCCATCCATGTCTCAGTGGAAAGTTTTATTAATGTGACAGTTTATTCAACCACTTAAATGGCCAAGCCTAGATGTCTTGGCCCACATTGTAGCTCTAAAGAATGTTGGAACAAGCCAGGAATAGCCAGGGATACGAGCATCATGGTAGCTGGACACATTGAATGGCATTGGTCACCTTGTTTTAATGTCAGCATCTTAGATTTCTGCCCACACAGTTTCTTTGAGACGTGTGCTCAATAGGAAAAGACCCTGCTGCTCTTTGAGGGTGGGTATCTTTTGGAGGGGGAAGAGTGCAGGCTTGGGAGGTCAGGAGACCCCAGTCCCAGCCTTGGTTCTGCTCTTACTAACTGGGTGGCCTTGGGAAGTCACCTCCCTCACCTGTGTGCTTCAGCATCCTCACCTGTAAAAAGAGGGGATTTTGAACCAGTTACCTAGAGCATCCCTGGGCGTTGACATGGGGGAGGAGAAGGTGGAATGGAAACAAAAGCATGCATGCCCATGTCCTGGCAGACAATGGGTTAATCCAGGTTCCAGGAGGGGGTGTGTTTGTGTCAGAGGGGATGGCAGAGGCTGGCCTTCTCCCCATGGGCCTTCAAGGAACAGAGTGAGAGCCCCCTAACGATGAAGAGCGCTCTGGGCAAATGAGAAGTTACAGGATCACTGGGCAGGCAGGGGAAATGTGAGCAGACTTGATTAATCCTGGAACTCAGATACAGCTATCTGCTCGGTAATTAACATTTTCAAATTGGTTTGCTGGTTGGAACGTGGGACCTAGATAGAGAAAGCTGGCCAGCGAGCCCTGACCTGCCAAGGAGCATCTTTGGGAGGAGAGGAAAGCACCTTGTTCGGCACTCATCACGTGAAGGTGAGGCTGCTCTACGGTGGAGGTCCACACTGCCCACCGGAAGTTAATCCTGATCTCTCTGAGTGCCTTAATGAGAACATCTGGGATTTGTGAAGCATTTGAAGGCTTGCAAAGTGCTTTAAATATGCATTATGTCAGTGGGGCTTTTCAGCAACCCCAAGAGACAGGGCCTGGGGTAATTACACTTTCAGTCTTACAGATGAGGAAATTGAGGCTTAGAGAAATTAATCTGCGCAGAGTCACACAGCTTTGAGTGTCTTAGGTGCGATCCAAGCCTACTGGTTCTGTACAGCAAAAAGGGGCTGCCTTGGGAGTCACGGGGTCTGGTTTCAAATCCTCCCTTGACCTGTGGGAGCTTCAGCAAAGGACTTTCCTGAGCCTAATTCCTCATTTGTCAAATGAACAGGTGTGTAGACGGCTCCTAATGTCCCTCTCAGTTCTAAATGTATGTTCCTATGATCCCATGACTCCAGGAATAGCATTGCATTTACTGTCTTCCCTTCTTTCTTTCTTCCCTCTCTCTCTTCTTTCCCTTTCCTCATTCTTTTCTTTTTTTCCTTCCTTCCTTCTTTCCTCCCTCCTTTTCCTTCCATTCTCCTTCCTTCCTTCCTCTGTCCCTAAATTTTTCACATCCATCATTCGTTATGGCACAGAAATATACCATTATATTCATAGATCATGGATTGTTTAGCTTTTATTCTGGGCAGCTAAGTGGTACAGTAGATAGAGCACAGGGCCTGGAGTCAGGAAGACCCATCTCCCTGAGTTCAAATCCAGCCTCAGACACTTACTAGCTGTGTGACCCTGAACAAGTCACTTCACACTATTTGCCTCAGTTTCCTTATCTGTCAAATGAGCTGGAGAAGGAAATGGCAAAGCACTCCAGTGTCTTTGCCAAGAAAAGCCCAGATGGGGCCATGAAGAGTCAGATGTGACTGAAATGGCTGAACAGCATCAAAGGTAGTGAGCACCAACTTTGTTTCCAGCGTTTTCCTGCTAAAGCAGGAGCCCAGGACTTTTATGTTGAATGTGGGTAATGATGGGCTAGCCCTTGAGCTGATCCTTCTGTGCTAGAAAGTAGCCACCACTGTGGCCCCCCCAGAAGCCATATAAAAGGCTGCTGTCAAAACAGAGACCTTATTGATAAAACAACAGTTGTGTCTCATTCAGGGAGGAATTGCTCTGGGGAGGCGGTGGCGCCCTGCTGCTGGGTGGCCACCACATTCTCTGGGGCCGTGTAGACTCCCCGGGGACCTGTTTTCTGTCCCAGGCTCCTTATCTCCTCCTTCCCAACCTGGCATTTTTCCATGTTGGGGACAGGACAGTGTTCATGTTGTGTAAGCACTGGAGAATGGCTTGAACCAGCTCTGCACACTGGGCAGCCGTCCAGGAGGAGATGAGGACATCAGTGAAGTAAATTGCCATCCCCTGGTCCAGCGGGTCTTGGGAGAAGAAAGCTGAGTCTTGAAAACTGCAGAGGCCTGACACTGCCTGGCTGGAGCAGCCTAGCGTCCATGGAGGCCATGCCAGGTCGCTGGAGTCTCCCAGCATTTCCAATCAGGGCTTCCTACGTGTGTGGCCCTGTTTACCTCCCCTTTGCGTCCATACCAGACACCCAGGCCCCCTAGATACCTGTCTGGAGGAAGATTGCTGCCCCTTTGAACTCACCCATCAGACCAGGTACAAAGGATAAAGGGAAGCACTGGGAATCAGGAAGACCCGGATTCAAATCTCATCTTTGACACTTTACAGCAGTGTGAACCTGGGTGAATCACTAACTTTTCTGGGACTCAGTTTCCTCAACCGTAAAAAGTGCAGTTTGGAATTGATGGCCTCAAAGGTCCCTTCCATCTTTAAATCTATGCTCCTACAATACCAGGAATTCCCTCAATGGATTGTTCTATCTCTAATATCTGGGACTTGTCTCACTTTGTCTCTTCCTTACGCTGCACGTCTATGTTTTTGTCACTGGTGTTTACAACCTAGGATTTCATTGGTGCAAAGAAATTCCCACCAACAGGTAGATCGACATGTTTCATAACTTGTAGCTGCAGAAAGGCAGAAGTTGTTGTCAACCTTAGGGACGTCTCCCTGTGGACTCCACAAAGCTGCCAGCCTCTCCCTGCGCTCATTCAGATAAAAAGGCCAAGGTCTCCCACTGCGCCCTCGGCCATCACCCACTGTCCTGGCCTACGTCCTGCCACTGGACTCTGATGACTCAGGAGGAGAGAGCGAGGTTGATGGCTTTGCACAGCCCTGCCTCACTTCAACTCACACTCAAGTCAAGAAGTCACCTTGTGATGTCATTGGTCCTCTTCCAGAATGAAGGACAAACAACAGTGATCCTTCTATCTATTCCTCTCTCTCCTTTTCTCTCCGCGTGGCACAGAAACCCTTTGGAGGTTGGTTTTGTCTTGTGCACTCCGCATTTAGCACACAGCAGCTTCACAATAAGCTTAGTGATTACTGACTGAGCCTCAGAGAGTTTAAGATGGCTTGTCTGTGGTCACACATCTAGTAAGTGTCAGAGGGAGGATTTGAACTCAGGTCTTCCTGACTTTGGTCCCCTCTTCCACCTGCTCCACCACATTCAATGTCTTCCGTCATCTAGCTATTTGTTATCAGACATACCCGGCAAACGCGGGCCGGGAAGCTTCCCATTCTTCTGAAGTAATTTACTATTGATCAAGCGATACAAGAATGACCCCTGAGCACTGAAAAATAAACACAGAATCATCAGAAGCAGGAAACTGTTGCTGACGGTTAGGAAGGAAATCTGAGGTCAAAGGAGGGCTGGAAGTGCAACAGAGCTCTATGAGAAATGCCAAACTTCCCTCTGAGGGATCGTTCCTGACTGGGTCGAAGTGGAAGCTTGAGTAGTGTCAGAGGAAAGAGGATAGCAGATGAGTTTCGTTTTTGCATTCAGTGAAACTACTTCCTCATTGCAATCCCAAGCCTGTCTTGCCCTACCTTCAGCTCTCCAGAGGTTGTTGTTCTTCTATGTCCTTGTTTTCAAAGAAAACATCTCCCATGGAAACAAGGCAGAGAAGTCGCATCAGCTCTAGGGTTCGGGGGCTCGGTGGCTATAGAGCCAACTCAAGGTTCCTGCCAATAACCGGATTCCACAAAACCTGGCCTTTCAACAGAATATAGTGAGTGTCCCATGATGAATAGTCTAGCAAAGCTGACTTTTTTATAATTGGAGCAGGAGGAAATAGAATCGCCTTCTTGACCCAGGAAACAAGAGCAGAACAGGAGAGAAATGAAGTTTCTTCTTGGAAATACAGATTATAACCTAGATCAACTCTCTATGTGATCCTGCTTCAAGCCCAACAATTTCATGTCCACTGTGGTTGGACTTCTGACCACGACACTTTCTAGGCACATTTTCCAGGAGTCAATCACAGAAACAGAGTAGGAGGCTGGTGAATTCCTATAAGCAGGTCAAGGTTTCTTCAATGGTAACAAAGTTCCAAAGGAGAAGCAATTAGAAACGGGTAGACCTGGGCTAAAGCTGCTCCTTCATTCAGTGTTTTTCGGCTCTTAGGATGTCTTAGAACATGACTAAGAATGAGCAAGGTGGTCCCAGTAAAACACTATCCTGTGCCCCATCCCCTCCTTTTTATTGAATTACAGTATTTCAGAGCAGCTTGTGAAATCCACAGAAACCCTTTGCCAGGTTGGACTGATAATCTCACTCCTCCTACACTAGCGAACACCTGGAAAGGAATGGAACAATTCTGTCAGCTATATATATAACAGCTAGCAAAGTGTGGTTGGAACATTGCCCACCCTTTCTAAGTTTTGTCTATGTGTTAAGCATTGGGTAGGCAGTTTCTGCCAGTGATGAATGGCTGTAATCCCTACCTCACAGGCTTGGTGAGAGGCTCCAAGGAGGCAATGGTTATCAAGCACTTTTTAAAACTGAAAGAACTTTAAGTCAATACTCAGCTATTGCAGTGGGTCTGGGAGCTCATCAATATGGGGCATTCTTTCCAACTGTGCAGATAATTGGAGGCCAATCATGCTGGACCATCCTTTACGACTCTTGCCTTTGTCACTGGGAAACAGAGAAAAGAGCATTGACCTCTGACATTTATTACATGTGGACCTTGGGCAAATCATTTCATCTCCCTGAATCTCTGTTTCCTGTTCTGAAAAATGAACAGGTTGACTAGATACTTTCGGAGGTCCCTTCTGGTTCTAAGGCTACAGTCTTATGATATTTCATATGATGTTGGCTTAACCTGTTTGCCTTAATCCACCGGAGAAGGAAATGGCAAACTACTCCAGTATCTTTGCCAGAAAAACTCCCTATGGACAGTGTTAGTATGCAATGGTCCATGGGCTCAAGAAGAGTTGGACACGACTGAACAACGATGCTGACAAATCACTTTGTGTATTTGGGTCTCAGTCTCCTCATCTGTAAAATAAAGTGGGTGGACTAAGACGTTCCCTGAGGTCTTTTCTAGTTCTGAGTCTGTGCCCCTCTAATCCTCCTAGAAATTCAGCAAGGGTGCCCAGCCACTATCCTGGGCTCTTTCCTCGATTTCTCTCAACATTATAGTCTCAACTGAATCCCACACAATGCCCACCAGCCAGCCTTCACTGGCACCACGGGATCTGCTGATCTTTCTTTCTCAGGTACATCTTTGATGATGCCCTTTGCTTTGGTTCTTTTTCCTAATTCTTATTCGCTGTGTCAGGCAGCCTGGTAATGGCCATCATTCGCCCTTCTCTGGCCCTCTGGGTGCTTCTCCTGTTTAATTGTTCAGAGACTGCAGAATTCTATAACTCACAGAAATGCAACTGTTGTCATGTTAGAAATTGAAATAGAATTGTACACTACATCTTCCTTTTAATGTACTGATCCCATAAAAGAAAATCAGACTATGCTTTCATGGCTCAAAGCGATTTAGAAATTGCCTCAGTCATAGGGTCTTAGAATTTAAACTTGGGAGAAAATACATAAGTTGTCAAGCCCATGTCTTTCTTTTGACAGATGGGAAAACTGGAGAGAGGAAGGTAGATTGTCCAAGATCCCACAGCAAGGGTCAGAGCTAAGGTTCAAATCAAGGTCTGCTCAATCCAAATCTTGACCTCCTTCCCTTACAGGGACCAGCAGTTTGGCTCCCGGTGAGTAAAAGATATAGAAAGATAATGCAGCGGCAAAGTGGAGGTTCTGGTCAGCATCAAGTGGGGTGGCTGCCCTGAGGGATACTCAAATCTCCTTGAAAGATGCCTTCTTTTTGTGTCCTCTGTTTCTCAACAGCAAAGCAAGTCTTGGGGAGACTTCTCTGGAGCTGATGACTGAATTCTGATGCTTTGTTTCAGAGTTAGTGGGTGTGGGCTTGGTTGAGGTAGCTGAGATCACCTAACCCTGCCCTTTTGCTGGTGAGGAAGGCAGGCACCTAGGTCAAGGTCAGCAGAATCCGCATTCTACTGGCTTCCAACGAAGGACTGTTTCTACCGCCCTGTGATCTCCCCTCCAGGGGGCTGCCCGTTCCCTGAATACAATCTTTGTGTGTGTGCATTTCCTATTTGTTCCTGTTTATCCAGATCATGGGCTCTCTGTGGACAGACAGGAAGCCGCTAGATACAGAAGGAGCCGTTGTTTCAGTCATCTGTTTGTGTGGAAGGATTTCAACCAGCCAGCTTGATCAAAGGAGGTCCCAAATCTGTGGAGAGAAAAAGGTGACGAGACCCAGTGATCGATAGCTATAGAAGCCCATACCTGATCTACTGAAACAAGCAAAAGAAGAGATTGAGCTGTTTTCAGTTGTGTCTGACTCTCCATGACCCCATTTGAGGTTTTCTTGCCAAAGATACTGGAGTTTGCCATTTCCCTGTCCGACTTAGTTGACAGATAAGGAGACTGAGGCAAACAGGGTTGAGTGACTGGCCCACGATCACACAAGTAGTGTCTGAGGCTGGATCAGAACTCAGGAAGATGTGTCTTCCTAACTTTTAATGTCCTAACTCCAGGCCTGGCACTCTATCCACTGTGCCATGTAGTGATTAAACAAGCTACCCACGTACCAAAATCATGGGAAATGGGAGTGGGGCTGAGGAGGAAAGATCCTGACTCTATCGTCAGCTCTTAAAGATGTTTAACCAACATTCACCACGATGAAGAAGGAAACAGACCAAAAACCCTCCTAGCTATTGTGATTATCATTATTGTTATTCTGGCCAAGCAGAGAGGCACAGCTGGCCAGGGAAACCCTGGTTTGGAGAATGGGTTCTTTTAAAAAAAATCACAAAACAGAAGGATACGAAAAGAGGAGCTGCATCACTTCACAAAATAGTTGAGGAGAGAATGAGTTTGCAGAAAGCTTGGGGTGGGTTCCAGCTAAGGAACGTCTAGAGGATACTGGCTGGCACAGTGGATAGAGCACCAGGCTTGGAGTCAGGAAAACCTGAGTTTAAATCCTGCCTCAGACACTCAGTGGCTGTGTGACCCTGGGCAAGGAACTTAACTCTGTTTGCCTCAGTTTCCTCATCTGTAAAGTGAGCTGGAGAAAAATGGTGAACCAGTAAGTATCTCTGCCAAGAAAACCCCAAAAGGGGTCACAAAGCGTTGGATGTGACTGAAATGGCTGAACAACATCGACTAGAGTCCATAGATTCAGCTGGGAGAAGAGAAGCAGACACGCTTAGAAGGGAATAGAGCTGCCTGGCTCTCCAGGGGAGTTTTCTTTCCACAGATCTCTTCCAACCTCTCTTGATACTAAAATTGCTTGTAAATTTGCCTTCTACTGCCTTGGTCCCTGACGTCATACACAAGAAATCAATTGGCAATAGCATTTAATGAACGAAAAAAAAAAAAAGGAAACATCTAGTAAGTGCATACTATATGCAAAGCACTGTCCTGGAGATAGAGAAAGAAAAACAGGGCAGTCCCTGCTCTCCAGAAGCTCATATTCTTAAAGGGGAGACAACACACATAGGAGGTAAGCCAGATGGAAAGGACTCATGGTCCTTAGAGTACAGCAGCAAAGCAGATGGTGATATTCCTTCTTTAATGTAATTTCCATTTATAAAACCATTTCAGTTTATGATGTTGAATCATTTGACAGTGCCAAGGACTTGGATGACCAGACCTTTCTTTTCTGGGTTTTCAGTAGCTGAAACTACTAAAATGATGATGTCAGGAAGAATGCCTCTACTTGACTAAATATATCCAGAAGAAATTCATGTCGGAGACAACAAATTTAAAATGCACTCAGGAATAGATTTTCTTTTTTAAAAATATAATATTTTAAAATAATATTTTATTCCCCACCAATTACATGTAAAAACTATTTTTTTTACATTTGTTGTTTTTAAGTTTTGAGTTCCAAATTCTATCTTTCCCTTCCTCCCTTCCCCCTTCCCAGAGACAGTAAGCAATCTGATATAGGTCATACATGCACAATCATGTAAAACATTTCCATATTAGTCCTTTTGTGTAAGAAGACTCAAAAAAGAAAAAAAGAAAGAAAGAAAGAAAGAAAGAAAGAAAGAAAGAAAGAAAGAAAGAAAGAAAGAAAGAAAGAAAGAAAGAGAAAAATAGTATGCTTCAGTTTGTATTCAGACAACATCAGTTCTTTCTCCAGAGGCAGATAATATTTTTCATCATGAGTCCTTTGGGATTGCCTTGGACCATTGTATTGCTGAAAATAGCTACGTCATTCACAACTCCTCATACGATATTGCTGTTATTATGCACAATATTCTCCTGGTTCTGCTCACTTCACTTTGCATTAGTTCATACAAGTCTTTTCAGGTTTTTCTGAAATCCTCCGGCTTGTCATTGCTTACAGCACAATAGTATTCCATTACAATTATAGTCCACAACTTGTTTGGCCATTCCCCAGTTGATGGGCATCCCTTCAATTTCCAATTCTGTCTGAAAACTGGCTGTCCATATCCTTTGGCTATTTATAAACTGAGGAATGCTTTGTATTCTTCTACATTTGACTCAGTTCTCCATTTGGGAAATGAGACCCATATCAGAGACGTGTGCTATGATCCCAGGTTTCTGCTTTCCTTCTAGTTTTGCTTGCATTGGTTCGTTTGTGCAAAACATCTTTAATTTTACACAAACAGAATTATCCATTTTACATTTGGTAATGTTCTCTATATTTTGTTTGGTCCTAAATTCTTCTCTTGTGCATAGATCTGACAGGTAAAATGATTCCATGTTCTCCTGATTTGCTTATGGTATCATCTTTCATGTGTAAATCATGCACCCATTTGACCTTATCTTGGTATAAGATGAGAGATATTGGTCTATACCTAGCTTCTGCAATACTGTTTTCCAGTTTTCCCAGAAGTTTTTTTTTATTAAATAATGAGTTTTTGTCCCAAAAGATTGGATCTTTGGGTTTACCAAATATTAGGTTACTATGTTAATTTATTATTGGTCTTCATGTAACTAATGTATTCCACTGATCCACCACTCTATTTCTTAGTACCAGATTATTTTGATAATTACCACTTTATAATGCAGTTTTAGATCTAGTATGGCTAGGTCACCCCTCCCCATATTTTTAAAATTGATTTTCTTGATATTCTTGACCTTTTGTTCTTCCAGATAAATTGTATTATTATTTTTCTAGCTCTATAAGAAATTTTTGATAGTTTAATTGGTATGGTACTGAATAAATAGGTTAATTTCAGTAGAATTATCATTTTTGTTATATAGCTCAGCCTATACATGAGCAATTAATATTTTTCTAATTGTTTAGATCTGACTTTATTTGTGTGAAAAGTGTTTTGCAATTGTGTCCATATATTTCCTGGGTTTGTCTTGGTAAACTCTCAAGTATTTTATATTGTCTACAGTTATTTTAATGGAATTAAATATTTTCAATAATATATTTTAATAATAATAAAGGTATGTATAAAATAAATAAAAATAATGGAATTAAATGGTTATTTTAAATGGAATTTCTCTTTTGATTTCTTGCTGCTGGACTTTGTTAATAATATATGGAAATGCTGATGATTTATGTGGGTTTATTTTGTATCTTGCCACTTTGCTAAATTGTTAATTGTTTGAAGTAGCTTTTTTCAGTTGATTCTTTAGGAATTTAGGAATCTCTGTACCATCATATTTGCAAAGAGTGATAGTTTTGTTTCCTCATTGCACGTTCTAATTCCTTCAATTTCTTTTTCTTTTTTTGTTGCAGTAGCTAACATTTCCAGTACACTATTGAATAAGAGTGTTGACAGACACGGATATGGAGAGTCCCTGGAGGGAGGAAACAGCTGTGAGGATGGTGACACCTGGTGAATGAGAATTGGCTGCAAAAAAGAGCAGACCCTCAGCCTAGGGTTAGGCTTATGCTGTGGGTTAAAGGACTTCCAGGCCTGGGTAATCCCACCAGCAGAGATGCATTCAAGCAGAACTGCATGAGGACTCTATAAAGACAAGAAAGGGCTTGGGTGAGCCACAATATCAGTTGAAAGTTGCCCTTACCCAAAGGGTAACTTACACGGAAGTCTAGTAGCAGTGGCCAGCATTTCTACAGTGCTTTAAGGCTGGCTAAGGACTTTATATATGTATATATGTATATATGTATATATATAGATATAACATCGTGTCCCTCCTACAATTGTACTTTCGGCTTGAGCCACCTCTTTCCAAGGATGAATGCACATTTGTGGACGATCGTGCCTCAGGCTTGTTAAGGAAATGTTTTGAAATGACTGTCCTCATTGGGGCAGATAGACGGTGCAGTAAATAGAACGCTAGCGCTGGAGTCAGGGTGACCTGAGTTCCGATGTGACCTCAGACACTTTCTGCTGTGTGACTCTGGGCTGGTCACTTCACCTTATTTGCCTCCATTTCCTCATCTGTAAAATGAGCTGGAAAAGGAAATGGCGAACCACTCCAGTATGTCTTCCAAGAACACCCCAAATGGGATCCTGCAGAGTTGGACACAACTGAAATGACTCAACAAAATCATCCTCATCATGCCATTTGATAAGAGCTACCTGTGTCTACTGACTGTTTGTTAGGCCAGGCCAGGCCAGGCAAGCATTGATTAAGCACTTACTAAGTGCCGAGCACTATGCTAAGCACCGGGGATATAAATGCAAGGTGAAAGAGAGACAATGCCCTGCCTTCAAGGGGCTTTCATTCGAATGGGGGAAGAAAGCATACCAAGGGGACCTGAAACGGGGAGGGGAGATCAAGGCTTCTTTGAGGGGGCATGGTTTGGAAGTCCATAATGTCAAGGCCAGGGCCAGCAGAAGAATAGATCTGGTTGGCTAGGGCCCCTTCACAAAACTCGGCTCCAGGAGGAACTCATTAAGAGAAGAGGAGTCTCACCTAGCAGACAGATATTCCTGGTTAAAAGGCCACGGGGGTGATCGGCTGATCCAGCGTGAGGGGGCTTCAGGGCCAGCAGGAAGTTCCAAGATGGGCAAGTAAGAGAGTCACTTCCAATGGAATATAGTGCTTCTTATTGAAACTGCCAATTGGTGATGCCTATGATGATGAGTAGAGACAACAGATCAGGCTGGGAAGAAGTGGGAGCTCGGCTGCCGTGCATTCCTGTCCCAGGAGTGAAAGGCAGATCCTACAGGAGAGTGGAGAAAGGGCATCTTTTATTCAGGGCTCGCTGGAGAAATGCTACAAACACCATTTGCTTCACCTTCCTGACCCACAGTCAGCAAATTGCTGGGAAGAACTGAGCAAAAGTTATTGCAGGAATGCCTTCCAATCCATTCAAGGTTTTCTGGAACTCTTAGGGAATGAGGAGGAATTTGAGGGAAAATCTTAGACAGGAAGTATTGATGTAATGCCCAGATGGCCAGGTGATGCCAATCAGGCATGGAAATGCCTATTTACAGAAGTGTTCTTTTTACTGTATCTTTGGAGCCTGGAGCCTTCCCTAAAAGACATCCAAACTGTACAAAATTGTCTCTAAAATCTCATTCTTCAGGGCAGAATCCTCATAATGAGACAATATTTGGGAGCACTTAGCACAGTGCTTGGCATGTAGGGGGTGCTTAATAAATGTTTTTCCCCTATTTTTCTCTGTGTAGTCAGTATCTGACAACAAAGTCACCAAACAGAGACTGAAGACCTCTCCAACTGGGAGACTTCCTTCCTTTTCTGTTCAGTGCTTTCTTCAATACTGTACACATTGGCACACGCTTTCAGAAGGTGAAGAAGGTAGGGGACAATGTGATCAGTGTGCCACAGATCTCATTCAATGAGAAAAGCCCCCAAAGCAGGGCTAAAAGGAAGCACACTGGTGTGGGCTAGGAATGCAGACTCATGGGGTTGCCCCCGTGGAGCCCAAGGTCATAGGTACTCTCTAGAGACAACTTGGAAGGGAGTGTGAGTGCAAGTTTGGGGGAGTAGCCCAGAGGCAGGCGGTGTGAAAGCTCAGCTCAGGTTCTAGTTCCTGTGTGAGGCTTTTCTTGATTCCCAGAAATGTTAGTGCCACCCCCTCCCTCCCTCTCCCCCTGCAAAGTACCTTATTGACTACAGTAGCCTCTCCCGTTACTTTAATTTAAGGGGCCATTTACTCTTGGACAGTTATAGCAATTACGTTCTCTGTGAGCGAAGCTATTGAGCGCGGTATATAACATGTCCATATATATATATCTAATATAATACATATCAACACACATATCTATATGTGCTTCCCTTCAAAGAGTGTCAGTGCTCCTCAACGGGAGAAATGGCTGTACCTTTAGGAAATGAGCTGTCCATCCCTGGAATTCTGCAAGAGGAAGCTGGATCATTCACAGGCCAGGGTGCCCACATAGGTATGGACTAGACATCCTCTTCAAACTCATAGAATCTGTGACAGTGTTGATGTGAAATTCTCTCTCAAAAGCGAAGGGAACGAGGAGGTTGGAAGCAAGGTAGGAAAGTAGGGAAATGAAATAGCTTCTTTGCTCACTGAGGCATATACTGTTTTATTTTCAAGTCAGAAACCTTAATGGTTTCAATTTGGTTAAATCTAGGATGGGGAATTAGTTGTTTAGTAACAGGAAGAACATGGTTGCTTGAAATCATCGCTGGTGACAAGGGATGTACTACTTACTCTCTCGCTGACCTTGGCCAAGTTCCTTCTACTTTCTTGTTCTCCATTTCTTCCCCTCTAAAAGGCAGGGGTTGGCCTCGATGTCCCCCGACAGTGCTTCTAGCTCTAACATGCTAAGATGGCAGGGCACCATAAAGAGTTTACCTGCTGGTCTATTGTATGACTCCCAAGATTCCACTATGAGGCTAGTGTCAGGCATCCTGCCCTGTGATGTTATTTCCTTTACATACCAGATTGGAAAGTCCTTGCTAAACAGGAAGGTACTTAGTGAAGCTAATGGCTAATAAAAATGACTAATTATTTCAGGCACATTCACTGTTTGTCCTGGAGTTCTAATTGAGTGTGTTATGACCAGTCTGAACCATTCACTTTGGTGAGCCAAGTTCTGAAGTCTGAAAAGACTGCTCTCTTTCTGGAGACAGGCTGCCTCTGCTCCAGACAGGCCTCTCTTCTCTGGCCTGGTACCAATGTCCTTTTCTAGACACCATCAGGGCTGGAGGCTCCCTCCTCATCAGTTATCTTCCCAAGTCCAGAGCCATCAGAAGCTGCTACTTTCCTAGTTGACTGCTGCCTCCCTTCCTGTGATGTCACAGATAGGAAACCAATCAGAAATGCCCCCATGAGACCTTATGGACCACCTCTCCCTGGTGTCCTGGAGCATCCCTTGTTGTCCAGATACAGGGAGGATGGCAGATCTTACCCATCAAATTGGCAACATGCTTGGTATAATGAGGTGGCTACATCCCGACTGGAAAACCCTCATGGACTTCCTTCTGCTGCCAAGGTCTGATGGGCATCACGCCCAAAGTACTCTCCTGAAATGCTTCGTTGCATCTGTCCCCTACCTTTCTCCATTCTGCTTGGAGGCTTTGGGCTTGGTTCTAATAAAGAGTGGGGTTGGGTCGGTCAGGAGGCTACTCCCACTTGGGAAGCATTGGGTGCTTCTCTACTTCTTGTGATGGAGGATCCATCCAAGGAATTGGGGATAGTTAGTGTGGAAGAGGCTTGGGCAGCCAAGTAGGCTTGAGAGCTGCCACAGAGGCTTAGAAAGGCTGTCACATCAAAGAAGGATTGCCTTTGTGCTCTTTCATCTCAGAGGGCAGAGCCAGGAGCAAAGGAAGGAAGTTGTAAAGAGGAAAATTTAGGTCTGAGGGAAGGAAGAACATCCCACTCTTTTTTTTTTTTTGCCTTTTGGTGAAGCTGTTGGGGTTAAGTGACTTGCCCAGGGTAACACAGCTAGTAAAGTGTCGTGTGCCTGAGGTTAGTTTTGAACTCAGGTCCTCCTGACTCCATGGCTGGAGCTCCATCCACCATGCAGTTTAGCTGCCCCAACATCCTGCTCTTTGGAGTAGTCCCAGAGCACCACCAGGGGCTGCCTGGGAGGGCAGGTAGAGGTGAGGGAGTGCCCATCACTGGAAGTATTCAAGCAGGGTCCTAGAGAAGAACCTTTCGCTCACATGGTTCTCCAAGGGACCTTTGAATTCTAAAACCTGCTTCAGATTCAATTCCAGGCTGAAGAGTTGGTGTTTTTTTCTGAGAGGCAGCAGAGAGTCACTGAAGGTTTTTGAGCTAGGTGACATGGGTTTATAAACAAATATTGATATCTTTTATTTTACACAACTTGTATTTCCAGACATATTCTTTCTCCTGCCTGCCCCCCCCCTTTATTGTTGTTGAGTTGTGTTTGACTCTTTGTGACCCCATCTGGGGATTTCTTGGCACAGATACTGGAGTGGTCTGCCATGTCCTTCTCCAGCTCATTTTACAGATAAGGAAACTGAGGCAAACAGGGTGAAGTGACTTGCTCGGGGTCAAACAGCTAGTGAGTGTCTGAGGCCAGCGTTCAACTCATGAAGAGGAATCTTTCTGGTTCAAAATCCAGTGGTCTATCCACTGTGCCACCTAGCTGCCCCTGTAGAAAACAATTAAAAAAAGGTAAAAACAGTTCAGCAAAATGAACCAGCGCAACTGAATCCGATAGATAGTATAATCAATGTTCCACACCTATAGCTTCCCACTTCTGCAAGAAAGAGAGGGAGGGAGCCTCTCCTCCCTCTTCCCCCACTCCACCCCGGGGTTTTAAAAGCATGAATGATGGTCCCAAGAGACCCATTTGAAAGTCCTGGGATTGTAGAAGGCAGAGGCTGACAACTTGCTCGCTGTGTTCATTGGACAGTTTCTCAGAGCCCTGGAGAGAAGGAAACGTGCTTGATTTACCCATTCTCTAATCTAGGCAAATCCCCCAGACTTTCAGGAGGACCCACTCTATTTGTTGAGTAACACAAATCTATGTATTCCTGGCTTTGGAGATGTGTGTGTGTGTGTGGGGGTACTAGAGAACAATGGGTTAGAATTGGGGCAAAGGGAGACATCAGTCAGCTGCCTCCTTCCTCCTTCTAAATCTGTCTACATAGTGCCTGTGTGGCCTCTGGATTTGATCGGATTTAATAAGAGCCATGGACCCTTCAGGACTTTTGAGCAAACCTTTCTGCGTTTGCAGCCAGCACTCACTGCTTGCTGAGTTTCTTCAGGGCATAGGATGGAGGCACGCTGGGACTTTCTTGGACACTTGTCTGACTGTCAATCTTGATGTGTTCCTTGGGAGAAGGGAGAAGTCAGGTCATGTCTAGCTTCTGGTTTTCCAGAAGGACAGAAATGATCCTGACAAGGGGTTTGGCATCCAAAGTCTTTACAGGAGCATTTGCTGAGTTCTCACCCTGAATGACCCCACAGCAGCTTCCTTCACAGAGGTGAGGGCTTCCAGACCCGACATTGTCCTCTGGCTTTCTTAGGTGCTGTTTGAGGGAGTCAGCACCCCAGTCTATGAGAACAAAGCTTTAGGGAAAAACAAAGCTACATTGAATCCTGCATAATCACTGGGTAATTTGCAAATAATACCAGGAAACAGGAATGTAAATGTTTGCGCCTCAAAATAACCCAGCTGTGTGTGTGCTGGTGTGCATACTTGTATATGCAGGCCTAAATTCATGTGTACCGCCTTAGTTTTGCCAGGGTCTGTTTCCCTCCTGACAAATTTGCTGCATTTGGGATGCTGCTTTGTGACCTTACCCTGGCTTATCTGGAGCTCAGCTATGGAATCTTCATGCAATTTGGATGCAAATAGATGGATTTTATTAACAAAACATTTAAACCTAGTATAAGACCATGTTTATATATATACACAAGCCTGTTTGAAGGGAGAATAAAAGGGCCTCCTTTGAAAACACCCACTTGAATCCAGCCAAATGTGATTGTTCTAAAACAGACTGATTGATGGACCAAAGGTGGATTTAAGCTTTTTATTTCTCAAGTGAGCTTTTGGGTTACAGGTGTGGTCCAAAGAGCAGAGCACAGACCATAGAGCTCAGAGTTGGAAGGGACCTCAGACATCACCCAAGAAGATTAGGCTACAAGAATGGACTGAATTCAATGAAATTTAATAGAGAAAAATGTAAGGGATGTCACCAGATTAAAAAAAGAGTTCGCAGCAGAACTATAGGGTGGGCTTAGTCAACAAATTAACAGAGAATAAGATCAGAAGGGTTTGGTGAACTGCACGGTCAACACGTGTCATCACTGAGATATGACCACGAATCACCCTGATTGCCTATTGTTAACAGGCACTGCCCTCTGCATTGGTGATAAGAAAACATAAAAAGAGAGCATCCTAACCAGAGGAACTGATGTTTTATGGGGGGGATGCGGGGCATGCATATAACAAGTAAATGCAAAAATAAATTAATGGAGGGACCCCAGCATCTGGGGGTGGCATCAGGAAAAAGCTCATGCAGGAGGGAGCCTTTAGCTTGACTGCCATCTGTAAAATGAAGTGATTGGAGATGATCTCTAAGGTGCCACATGGCTCTAGGTGCTGTTAGGTGAAATCCACCATCTTGGAAAGAGTGAAGGTTGCAAGGAACAGCAGGGCTGGTTCTGGTGAATCCTTTATCTTGACACCACAGACAGTAGGATGTGTTTTCAAGTGTAATCTGTACTATCAACATTTTCTCCATCACCTTCCTGAGTCTAGACAATCAGCAGAACAATGAATCAAGCCCTGTTTTGTAGGACTTTCTGAATTCCAAAGTATAAATGCTCCTAATGAATAAACATTCCTTAGTGACTCTTCCCAGTCTGTTGAAGCTGGCTGAAATACGCTTCTGCCTGGCCCTGATAGAATCATCTCCCCTTGTCGACATAACACATGGATCAAGGCAAGCAAAACAGCCCAACATGGCGACCAACCCTGGGAACGTGGGTCTCATCCTAGACTTGCCCATAACCACTGCGCCCAGAGGTCAGATCCGTGCTTCATGCTCAGTCTTCTGAAGTGGACTGGTCACTTCTTAAGGTTGCTATGCAAACTGTCTCTGGCTTCTACTTCTTTCTCTCTGCATCAGTTCATACAAGTGTTATGTTGTTTCTTGAAGTTCTGCATAGCTTTCATTTTACCATTTCCAGAGTCTTACTCTAGGGTCGCCTCCACCTCAAAATGGGGCATGAGTGGGGGTAGTGAACTATGGGGGGGCATTTTGTATTTATTTAAAAATCTATGCACCCAATCCCCACCCTTCCTCCCTCCTCCTTCTGTCTTCCCCCACAACTGCAGGGTGTTTGGAAATCTGGTTTGGTTGTGATGATTTCTGAAACAATTAGTGATTAGCGATTAGCTTTCCATCTCTGGTATAAATTGTTTCCCAGAGACATGAAAACTGAACTCTTCTCTGCAAAGGTACATTGAACAGCCCCTAATTAGTTCACACATTCTTGCAAATGATCTGGAAGAATCTCTCCAACTCGGCACATCTTTTGTAAAACCTAATGAGTTGTCGGCAGTGATTTATGGTGGCCCTCTTTAACGGGGTGGGAGCTTTGGAGTTGACTGCTGGGCATTTTCCACTTTGCAGAACCCATTTTCCTTCCTCACCCTTCTAATTGGGCACCAGCTTAGATGAGCCCTCTTTGCCCTTCCAGCTGTAAATCCTTGCACCCTCGAACCTCTGACTGAGGAGAAGCCAGCTTTATTCTCATTTCCTCATCTCTCTAACTCAGGGGTTTTTAAACTTGGGATCTGTGGGCCATGAAGGGTGTTTGGGGTGATGTCAGGAGGTCCATGAACTAGGATGGAGAAAAAAACAACCCAATTTCTTTCTTTCTTTCTTTCCTTTTTTTTTCTTACTAAAAACGAATGGAAATTTAGCATTTCCTCCAATGATTTAAAAACATGATTCTGAGCTGAGGCCCAGTCTTTACCAGACTGCCAAAGGTGATCATGACACAGGTGGAGAACCCCTGCCCAGACAAAGAGGGGTGCTGCACACCCTGTTTTCTTAGCCTGAGTCAGAGAAGACCAAATGAATGCAACAAGGCAGGGAAAGGTTTTGAACTCTTCTAAGCTCGGGCGGAAGGTGGTCTTGGGAGAGTTGCCAGGCACACTTTGAGCTTCAGTGACTTGGCCAGGTTCATACAACCCAACTCTTCTTGTCTTTGAGGTCAGCTCTCCTTCCATTAGGCAACACTGCCTCTTGTGCTGTGGTTTCTGTGGGATGTAAGCTGCAAGACTCTGAGGACATGGTCTGAATGCTCACAAGGAATGCTCTAGCTTGGCTCTGACTTGGAGTGAAGACTATTCCAGCTCCTCTTTTTTTTTTCATAGAAATGGCAAATTTTTCCTACTGTTGGTATGTGAATAACTGTCTTCTAGGGACTAGATTGAAGTAACTCATTTTATCAACCATCGTCTGGGCCCAGGCCCCTGTCAGAGAAGGGCAGGCATTTTCTCTGGCCTTGCTTTGTCAGCTGATCTGGACAGCTCGCTTTCATCCCGATAGAATGAAGATACTTTCTATTTGGCTGCAGACCTCAGAAATGATCCATCCATCCATAGATCCATCCATCCATTCATCCTGCTCTGCTTTATTAACTTGATCTGAAAGACGAAATCTCTGGATGTAGCTTAGGGGTACTTGGATGACCATTTAAAATGACTAAGCGTTCATTGCCCAAAATGCCAAGAGGGTGAGTGGAGTCTGGCCTAGGTCTGAGTCTAATTACAAGCATCTCCCAAATGTCCGCACCAGTCTTCCACCTTTAGCTCGTCTGTAGCTCACCCTTCTGCCTCTGCAGGCTCAGAGAGAGCAAAGTAAAGCACGTAGAAATGCATGGCGAAGGAAGGGACTGTTCTGCTGCCTCTTCCCTCTCCCTCCAACAGCTGACACAATGTTCTGAGGTTGTTTGATGACCCATCACGTTGACCTGTGGTGCCCTCTGCCCTTTGGGTGGGCAGAAAGGGCCCTGGCTTTGGAATCACAGGAAGGACCTGGGTTTGCCAGGGATCTTGGGAAGCAGCCTGTGCCTCAGTTTCCTTATGGGTAAAGTGACAGCATCAGACTAGATGGCCTCTGAGCTCCCTTCTAGCCCCCGGCCTGTGGGCTTTATAGCAGGCCGTAGGTCTGTTCCTCTGCTGATTTTATATGGTAAGTAACACAAGGAACAACACGAGGTAGAAGGTAATGGGGGAAAAAAAAGAAAAGAAAAGAAAGAAAAAAGAAATTAAAAAGGAAAAAAAAGAAAGTGATAGGGAAAATGAATAAGAGGAAAATTTGTGGAAGTCTTTTGGCTGGTGGAAGGGCCTAGAGATAATAATAATAATGATAACAATAATCATGAAAGTTCATGTTTATATTGTGCTTTACATATATTTTCTCATTTGATTTTCACAACAACTCTGTAAGGTAGGTTCTATTATTATCCTCATTTTACAGATGACAGAGGTTAAGGATCATGCAGCTTGTGAGTGTCTGAGGCAGGATTTGAATTCAGGTCCTCTTGACTCCAGGGCCAGGAGATCTGTCCACTGCACCACCCAGCTGCTGCTGCAGCTGGTTAGCGGGAGGGTCTTAAATGCTGGGCTGCAGAGGCACTTGGGGTCCACTACAGGCTTCTGAGCAGAAGAAGTGCCTTGGTTACATTATTTTGGGAGCTCGGTGATGGATGAGGTAGAGCTGGCACAAAGAGTCCAGCCAAGAGGCCACTGTCCTGGTCTGGGGCTGAGTCATGGGGGAACCAAGGACCTGGGAGGTGGAGCATTCCTGTGGTCACACAGGGTTCTGACCCAAGGGCATCCCCAATGTCTCCTGACTCCTGCACCAATGGTCTTACCAACGCATTCTTTCCAATCTTGTTTAACCTACTTAGAACATTTCAAAAATCCCACAAATGTAAAGCAGCGATTTAAGGACTGATTCAAACAATTCGCCTCCTCTTCCCAAAGTCCAGCAATGGGCAACACTTCGCAAAAAGGATGTTGAGTTTCTTATGGAGCTTGGAGGACCACATCCTTGTGGGTAGCGTGCACTGGACCTCACGGTCACTTGAGAAGAGGCCAGACCCTCCCCACTGATCCAGTCGTCTTCACACAGCTGCCAAAGTGATTTTCTTAAAACAGGGGCCTGACTCTACTCATGGCCTCAAAGATCAACTATGAATGTCCACATGTAGCATGTAGGGCCTTTCCCAAGAAAACCTCTTCAGTCCATCAGTAGCTAGTGCCTCCCCTCTCCCCAGATGTCTTTGTGTTGATTGGCATACATGTTTATTTACACATGTGACCATGGGAGGCAGTATGGTGTGCTCAAGAGAGTTGGAAGACCTAGGATCAAATCTAAACTCTGAACCAGTGCCTCTGATAAAGACCTAAATGTAGACCTAAAATCATTTCTAAAATGTATAGAGAACTGAGTCAAATTTATAAGAATACAAGTCATTCCCCAATTGATAAATGGTCAAAGGATATGAACAGGCAGTTTGCACATGAAGAAATTAAAGCCATCTATAGTCATATGAAACAATGCTCTAAATCACTATTGATTAGAGAAATGCAAATCAAAACAACTCTGAGGTACCACATCACACCTGCTAACATGACAAAAAAGGAAAATGAAAAATGTTGGAGAAGATGTGGGAAAATTGGAACACTAATGCATTGTTGGTAGAGTTGTGAACTGATCCAACCATTCTGGAGAGCAATTTGGAACTATGCCCAAAGGGCTACAAAAATGTGCATACCCTTTGACCCAACAATAGCATTTCTAGGGCTGTATCCCAGAGAGATCAAACAAATGGGAAAAGGACCCCCATGTACAAAAATATTTATAGTAGCTCTTTCTGTGGTGGTAAAGAATTAGAAATTGAGGGGATGTCCATCAATTGGGGAGTGGCTGAGCAAGTTGTGGTATATGAATGTAATGGAATACTATTGTACTATAAGAAATGATGAGCAGGCAGACTTCAGAAAAACCTGGAATGACTTGTATGGACTGATGTTGAGTGAAGTGAGCAGAACCAGGAGAATGTTGTACGCAGTAACAGCCATGTTGTGCCATGAATAACGTTGATAGACTTAGCCCTTCTCAGCAGTGCAAGGATCTAAGACATGTCCAAAAGACTCATGGTAGACAATGCTATCCATATCCAGAGAAAGAACTATGGAGTCTGAATGCAGACCGAGACATATTATTTGTTCTCTCTCTCTCTCTCTCTCTCTCTCTCTCTCTCTCTCTCTCTCTCTCTCTCTCTCTCTCTCTCTCTCTTTCTCTCTCTCTCTTTTTGTTTCTTCTTTCTCATGCTTTCTCCCATTGGTTCTAGTTCTTCCTGACAACATGACTGATGTGAAAATAGGTTTAATATGAAAACCAAATCTAAATTCTGACACACACTGGCCATGTGACCCTGTGTCAGCCTGGCCCTCCTAAGAGAATGGAACCACTTTGGGGGCAGGGGCAGTTTCACAGACTTTCTTTGTATTCCCAGAGCCTAGTCCTGTTCTGGGTACACACTAGGCACTTAATAAATGCTTGTGGCATAAATGAATGAATTGAGAAGGGAGTAAATAAGCTTGGCCATGCTTTCCAGCTCTGACATTCTAGGGTCCTGTCCTTGGCCATAGAAGCTTTTTGTAGGAGGGTGGTAAAAATCAGGGCAGCAGATGTGTCTCCCTTAGTCCTATCATCTTGAGAGGATCCTGGCTGGGTTGGGGCGCTATGCTCCAGGGCTTTCTCTCAGAGGTGAAATGCCTGCTGAACAACAGTGACTGGATTGCTTATCGATCTCAGGGAGTCAATGATCTCCAGGAGAGGCTGCAGCCTCTTTATCTCTGAGGATGATGATATAATTTTCCTGTTCACATTGGGAGCTCAAGGGTTTGGGGTTTGGGAGGGCTCTTGGTTGGAAAGCTTTCACTTTAACATGCCCAGATAAGCAGCATTTAAACCCAGGTGAGGAATCGCTGTCTACCCTCCAGGTACAACACGCCATGTTTACCTGGGGGGCTCTGCCTCTGGATACCCCCATTCCTCCTAGATAAAGGGATGGAATTCAATTAGCCAGCCCTTGAGGTACCTTCTGGCTCAAAATCTGTGCTCCAGTACAACCCTTTTCTTTTACAAAAAAAGGAAACTGAGGCACAAAGACTTGTCCATTAGAAATCAGCTACTTAAGAAAAAAATATAACTTCTTGGCAACTGTGTCCATTAAGTCACATAGCTGCCTCTTTAGCCTCAGTTGTCTCATCTTTCCAATGGGTAGATTGAATTAGGTGACTTCTAAGATCCTTCCAGAATTCTGTCTTTGTCAGGGGAGACCTTACAGGTAGGCTGGGACAGCCATCCTTGGAGGCCTCTCTGGTCTGCTCAGCCACGTCTGAAATTCAATCACTAGACATTAATTTCTGTGGCTTAGAGGAGGGGGTTGGGGAAGCAGGGGCTAGGAGACCAACCTAACTGGCTTTGACAGTTTGTCCAGGGATTGCCTCTGGTCTTTGGCCTTGTAGTTCAGATACAACATGGTTGGTGGTGGGGAGCTCTGCGTGTCTTCTGCATGCCCTGCCTCCTTTGCCCAGGGGAGCCAGTGGGCCAAGGTGGCTGTTGCCCAAGCAGGCTGGGAGGGGTTAGGTGATCTGTCCAGGGTCACACAGCTTGGAAGTCATTAAAGCAGGATTGAAACTCAGCGCTTCCTTCCTCACGGTCTAGTTCTGGAGCCACTGCATAGGTGTTCTAGAGCTCACAGAAATGGGAAAAGGAAATCTCTACCTCACGTGGTTGTTGTTGTATAGGCTCTGCGCATCTTAAAACACTGGAAATGCAAGCTAAACATTACCCATTAGAACTTCAAAATGACCCTTGGCATGAGGTATTGCAGTTATTAGCCCTGTCTTAGAGAGGGGTAAACTGAGGCTCTGAGCTGTTGACCCACCCATTCATGAAAGAGCGTGAACTAGAAAAGAGCTCAGCGTGTCTGCATAGAGTCCAATCCTCTCTTCTTACAAGTGAAGAAATAGAGGCTGAGAGAGGGCGGTGACTCACTCAGTGCTGGTGGTGCTTAATAAATGCTCGTCGGAGGGTTTGGAAGGTAGGCTCCCTGACTCGCAGTGCCCGGGGTTCTATCCACTGACACCACAGCCTTCTCCCAGGGAATTAAGGCATTTTCTCTGCTTTGTAACTCCCCAGTCCTTTCCTGATATGTACGCGCATTTCTTTGACATTAACGATTTTTACTTTGTCCAGCTTTGCCTAAGTAAAGGTAGGGCTTTGATTCGCCGTCCTTCAATGATGCTCCCTTCCAGCTCTCCAAACAACCCAGCCTTAGTCCTGCTGCCTGCCTCTTTTCACATCCGACTTGGTAGGACCCAGTCCCAGCAGCCTTTTGACTTTCTTTTCAGCTGAATCAGCTCATGCCTTTTACTAAGGTGATTTCCCCACCCTGCTCATTGTTTTTTTAGCAATCTTTTCTATTTTCATTTCAGTTGATCTTGGGATGTATTCTTTGTCACAGGCAGGATTTCAACGGTTCATTCCTTGACCTTTGTTCCAACCAGGGGGAAGACAGAGAAGATGTGAGTGTACATGTCCCTGTTGCCAATAAGGCTGAGGCTATGTGTTCCACAGGCAGGAATGAGCTATGCTGGGTCTGCTGGGTTGCCAGGACAGTTTGGCCCCTAGAATCGCAGAAAGGGCTTTGCTGCAGCTCAGCTTTGCTCTGGCCTGTATGTGTCAGTCAGTCAGTCAACAAGCATTTGTGAAAAGCTCCTACTATGTGGCAGGCACTTATTAAGTTTGGGGGATACAAAGAAAGGCAAAAGCCTGTTCCTGCTCCCATGGAGTTCCCATTATAATGGGGGATACAGCATGCAACCAAACATTGCATTTGAGACATACATTCCCAGATCTTTATGTTACTCCACACAGGAAGAAAGCTAACAGATGGGGAGTGAGGTGCATGACGAGATGCAGAGGACAATGCCCAGGAACTGAGAGGCAAGAATCCCCCGACACTGCCCTGGTCAGGCTCCACCTGGAGCAACGCGGTCAGCTCAGGGCACCCCAGTTTAGGAATCCTATTTCTAACCTGGAGACCATTCAGAGAAGGGCGGTCATGCCATATGAGGACTCGTTGAAAGAACTGTGTTTCCAGCCCAGATAAGGGACTTGGGGAGGGACGAATGCTCTCTTTGGGTATCATAAGGGATATTCATTGTTACAGGGAAAAGAGCTAAGACCTGTTCTGCTTGGTCCCTCAGGGAAGTACTAAGAGGAAGGGTGGGAAATGCAGAGAGGAAGTCTCCCCTCCCCCAAGCCTGGCAAAGATGTTGGCGGCACACTCATACATTGCTAGTGGAACTGTGAGGCAGTCCCACTATTCTGGAAGGGAATTTGGAACTACAACCCCAAAACACTAAACCGGGGATTAGCCTTTGATATAAACCACCAGGCACACATCCCAAGAGGCAAGGATGGAGGGAAAAGACCTGTATGCATAAAAAAATCCCTGGCAGTGCTTTCTGTTCCCACCCAGAATGGAGGACAAAGAGGGTAGTCATCAGCTGGGGAAGGTTTGAACAAACTCCTTCTAGGAAGACGTCGGTGGACTGATACAGAGAAACATGAGCGGAACAGGGAGTCCAACTTCCACAACGGCCACTATTATGTAACGACTTGGAAAGGCTTCAAAGCCCCAACCCACACAGGGGCCAGTCAAGATGCCAGGGGGCTGCTGGTAGAATGGGCTTCTTCTCTGCTGGCAGACAGGGGGTGGGCTAAAGGTGCAGAACGGGACAGAGGTTTGTATTGCTTCATTATGTTGGGTCATTACAAGGCAGGGCTTCAGGTGGAGTGGGGGGTGGAATGGGCAGTGGTAACAAAATGAGAATGGAAGAAAAGACCACCGATAAAACACTTTTAACAATTCATACAAGAGAGTAGTAGTAGCTGAGAAAAGCAGGCGAGCAGGGCAGTTCTGTTACTGCTATTGCAGTTAATGTTCAGTCATTCTTCATCATGTCCAACTCTTCTGGACCCATTTGGAGTTTTCTTGGCAAAGACACCAGAGTGGTTGGCCACTTCCTCCTCCAGCTCATTTAGCAGATGAGGAAATTGAGGCAAACAGGGTGAAGGGACTTGCCGAGGGTCACACAGCTGGTGTCTGAGGGTGCATTGGAACTCAAGTCTATTGCTCTGTGCACTGAGCCCCCGGGCTGCCCTAATGGCTGCTATACACTACTTTTAACACTAGGGCAAACCGGCTCAAAGTTTCACGTTCAAGCCCCTTTTCTCTTCTGTGTCTTTTGAAATGTTCGTGTTTGTTAATAAGGATTGCATTTAAAATAAAACAAACCGCAGTGAGGTACAGTGAGGCCCAGTATAAAAGACAAAGAGAAGCTGAGCACTCTCCGAGTCTCCCCGAAGGGAATGCATGCTTGTCTTCCTTCAGAGAATGTAGACTCCTGCAAAGCAGGGACTGCTGTTACTGCTGTTATTCTGTGTCTGGGTGCTGGCCCGAGCACACAGTAGGTGCCTAATCATTGCTCATTGATGGGGAGGTAGGGGTGTCTCTCACTGAGGTCGTGGAGCACAGTGCTTGGCACGGAATGCACACTTAGTTAATGGCTCTCCTTGACTGGCTGAGTGATGTGGTTGTGATGGAGATCCTTCCTCAGTGGTGGCTGAGGTTTCTTCCGGCTCTGGGTTCTGGAATCCTGTTACTTCACCTCTTTTGGATCACCAAACATTACTCGGCATGGGCAGTGCACAGAACGCAGTGCCGGATGCGGGGACACTGAAGGCATAAGTGACTTGCCCACATCCCTGCCCAGCTGCCAGTGGCTCGAACCCAGGTCTCCCGCTCCGTTGGAGCTGGGCTAGCGGGAGAAGACGCTGGATGGCGGTGATAAAACCAGGCACCTGATGGCAGTTTTTGCACCCAGTGCTTTCTCAGAGGTTGAGCTCCTTGCCTCCCATACCTCCGTACTCCAGGCCATTCCCTACATAGCAGAGAGGATCCTATCACCCCTTAACCCCATAAACCCCAGGGACTAAATAGAAAACCCTCCTTGGCTAATGAAGCCCCCACAATCTGGCCCCACCTCAGCCTTCCAAGACGACTTACCCTTTGACTCCCTCCATCTTCTTTCCGAGCCAGGGGCATTGGTCTCTGCTATTCCCAGAACAAGATGCTCTGTCTCCACCTTTGGGCATTTTCACCAGCTGTCCCCCACACCTGGAACGCAGCTCTGTCTTCTGGCCTGATTCCTTGGTTTCCATCAAGACTCATCTCAAGTCCCACCATCTGTAAGAAGCCCTCCCTGGCCCCTGCCCTTTCTAGACCCTTCCCTCTGAGATTGCAGCCCATCTACACTGTAGATAGCTCATGTGTACATGGTTGTCTGCATGCTTTCTCCTCCATGACAGTATGAGGACAAGGACCATACTCTGTGTCATTTCTCTGTGTCTTCAGCACTTAGCCCAGTGCCTTGCACATGGGAAATGCTGCATAGATACTTCTTGGCCTGGCTCGGCTCCACCAGCCACCCTAATTGCCCCGGCCAGTTGGCCCTGGTTTCCTCGCAGAAGCAGGAAGTGAGGGGCCAGCACATGGGGCCCAGCCACTAGAAGCACTGGGGGTATCTTTCCTGCGGTTTCTCCTTCTGCTGCTTCACCAGATGTATCTAAGGATTCACAGGGGACATTTGGGTTATAGCATCCAGTGATATAAGGCCACATGAAAGTCAAGAAGAAAAGCCAGGTCCTTTCGAAATCCAGACCTCAATCACTGTTTAATCAGCCAGTGAGAGCTCTCTGATTGGGACTGGGGCCAGATCCTCGGCTGCGGCTGGATGGCTCACTGAGACAAGGGGAAGGCCTCTCTGCAAAGAGAGGGTGCCTGCCTGGGTGGCCCCCAGGTGCCTCCCAGGTGCTCTAAATCATGGTCCTAGGATGGGAGATGGGGGGCACCTGAACATTCCAGGAAGCTGGGCTGGGTGCACTGTGTCAGAGCCCAACAAACCCTGCTTTATATGTCTCTTTGAGGTCTGCAATCACATATTCTTCTTCCAGACTTCCAAATGCATTAATAATTTCACAGACATCATGTTTACGGAGCCCCAGTCTGTCACTTTCCTCACTTGACTCAATGATACTTATGTATTTCAAGAGGTGGGGGAGCCCCCAAGGGAAGAATTCTCTTCTCAATCAGCTTCTCATTGGGTCTGAGGGGGGAAGTCTCTGCCATGTTGGGGAGGTTACAGTGACTTCACGGAGGAATGGCATTTGGTTTTGGCTCAAAATATTGGTGGAAATTCACCAGATACAGCAGGAAAGGGAGAGCATCACATCTGGGAGCTGCCTATGGCCACAGCCTTGGGAGCAGAGACATGGGGCAGGGGAGTGGCCTTCTGGATCAAGATTGCCAAGTGTTAAGAGTCTTTCCCACAAGCCCCTGAAAGAATGTGGGAACTGGGTAGACTGGCCATTCAGTGCCCTTCCCTGTCTCTCTGTCTGCAGTGGGTGGGGCCAAAGGCAAGTCAGACTCAGAGGTGACAGCATGGGGAAAGCCATCTTGTTCTGGGGCCAGAAGGAGGTGATCCATTGGGAGCATGAAGAACATGGAAGAGACTGAAATGGCTCATCAGGAAAGGCAGGGTGGTACCAGACTGTAGAGGGCCCTGAATGCCAAGAATCTGAGTTTATCTCAGTAGGCAATGGGGAGCCACTACAGAATTTTGAGTAGAGGAGTAATATAACTACATATAAGGAAAGTAAATCTGGCATTGGGTGAAGGATGGATCAAGGGAAGGAAAAGGTGGGAAGGCCTATTAAAAGGCCACAGGAAGACTCCTCTTTCTGAGTTTCAAATCCAGCCTCTGACACATCCTAGCTGTGTGAATCTGGTCAAGTCCCTTAATCCTGTTGGCCTCAGTTTCCTCATCTGTAAAATGAGCTGGAGAAGGAAAGTGCAACCCACTCCAGCGTCTTTGCCAAGAAAACCCCCAACAGGGTCATGAAGAGTCAGACGTGACTGAAAACGACCGAACTAGAGCCCAAGATTCTCCTACCATAACATCCTCTGGGCTATTCCAGTCTCTTCTTTCCTGGGGGAGTCTGAGACAGGAGAAACCAAGGAGTTTTCAGAGACTTGCCTGCTTGAAGCCTGAGGAACTGAGCTGGAATTCTCCTAAAGGCCAAGAGAGAGTCTTTGTGGCTATTCCATGCCTTCCATATATTGGAAAGTATGCAGTCATTAAAATTGCATTGAAATTGATTTCTTTGTGGCTATGGACAGCCAAAGCACCAGTCCCTTGATCGACATCCCAGCTTAATATTTTGGCTAAAATTAAATTAAAAAAAATTTTTTAATCCTTTTCTTTTTCAGAATAAATTCCTTAAGTGAGAAGGCTTTTCCCAGTCTTCCTCTGCATCCTCTACCTATGGTCCTTCCCTGAGCTGATTTTCCATTTGCACTGCATGTATTGTATATGCATGTAGTTTTCTGTGTGTTGTCTGCCCTTTAGGATGATTGCTTCTTAAGGGCTGGGGCTCTTTTTGTCTTTCTTTGTATGTCAAAGTCTTAGCACAAGACCCAGCATGTGATACGTGCTTGTTGACTTTTTCCTTGATTGAAGTTTGTGGGTTGTTTTCTTGTTTTGGTTTTGTTTTGGTTTTGGGTTTTTTTTTTATTTTATTAATTTATTTTGATTTATCAACAATCACTTCCATGTGCTTTTATGTTTAAAATTTTTCTCCCCCTTCCTCCCCACCACCCTCCCAAAGTCCCAGGATCTGATATAGGCTCTACATACACATTCCTATTAAACATATTTTAACATTAGTGAAGTTGTAAATAAAAATTAAAACCGATAGGAGGAACCATCAGAAAGAGGAAACAAAACTCAACAGAAGAGAAAAAAAATTGCAATTCAACTTCCGTAGTTCTTTCTTTGGATGTGGATAGTGTTTTCCATCAGGAGGCCTCTGGAGACGTCTTAGATCCTTGTACTGCTGGGAAGGGTTAAGTTCATCAATATTAGTCATTGTACAATGTGGCTGTTATTATGCTCATTTCACTCAGTATCAGACCATACAAGTCTTCCCAGGTTTTTCTGAAGGGCTAAAATTAATTTTAACTTTACACACATTTATTAGCCACTTACTGTGGGCCAAGCCCTGTGCTCGGCTCTGAGAGTATGAAATGCAAAGCAGTCCCTGCTCTCAAGAATCTTATATTCTACTGAGATGATACAATATCAGTCAATGAGAATTTACTGAGCTCCTGCAATGAAGCACACAGTGCCAGGCTCTGGGGGCTCACCAGGAACGCAAAGATGAAAATCAAACAATTTCTGCCCTCTGGGACTTTGCATACTGCCTGTTAAATTCTGAAATACTCACTTTGTTTGCATTCTTTTTTTTTTTACTTGCTAGAAAATCTCTTTATGATTATGAAATTTGGGATATGACAGGTTTAATTAAATCTTCACAGCTTGGAAGAATTGGCCTGATTCCCTTTATCCATTTCACATGGGTGCATGGAATGTTTCTGTGAATACTTTCAGGCCTCAGTTTTCCAATGTTGGAGGAATCCACTAAGACAGAACTGACAGGGTGCCTGCCACAGGGCTGTCCCCCAGGCCTCCCTTCAAGGATTAGCTCATGAGCTCCATCCTTCAGGGGCCCTTTCCTGGTCCCCAGAGTTGTGAGCGGCCCCCTCCATCACTCTGGATTTATTTTGTCTCATTCCTGAATTTGCTTTTTTCTCTTGTTTGTATTTTATGTCAGTAAGAAGTACTCACTCTGGAGTCAAAGAACATGGGTTCAAATTCTGCCTTCGATGTTTATCGCCTGTGTGGCCCTTTGTGTCCCTGGCCTCAGTTTCCCCTTCTATAAAATGAAGGAATGGGACCAGGCAAACTTGGAGGTCCCTTCTGTCTCTGGGTCTCTGACACTTTGGTCAGTAGGATGTGATCTCCTTTAGGGAAAGAATTGTTTCATTATTGCCTTTGTAGAGTTGGGCTGGACAACCTTTAAGGTTCCTTCTGTCTCTATACCTAAGACCCTTTAGGGAGGGGGACTAGACTTTTTCTGCTTATCCCTAAAGAGATAAACTTGGAGACATGGAGGGAGTAGCAAAGAGGCAGGGTTAGACATTCACATTATCTGCACAGAGTTATGGCAATTCAAATGTTCAAGAGACATCGTTTATGGGTAATTTAGTCATTTTATTAATAAGGCCAGCACATTTGGCCTTCTCTCTTGACCAAAGACAATCATAGTAGTTACATGGCATGTATTTCATGGCTCAGGGCTTATGTGTTCTTTTGGGGGAGGAGTGAAGATCAGCTCTGATTGGTTAACAGAATGGGAGGTGGGCTATATTAAAATGAGGGGCTGAGCATGACAGCAAGTCACCCTTGGACTGAGAGTCTTATCCCAGACCACCCCCAGCTTTGGACAATCTAATCAAAAAATTTATCCCAACCCAAACCTGAGCAGAATGCAATGGGCTTCTCTCTACCTCAGATTAAATTCCTAAATTGGGTGGGGTCTGGCCAAGGTTGAGGAGAGTTAATTCAATCTCATTATCAGTGATGTCCTTCTAGAGACAGAATTTTTTACTTAGTAAAATCAGGACTTTAGAAGAAGGGAAGAACTCTGGATGTCCCCAATTCTTTGGTCATTAATAATCAGTTCTCTCAGAGTTATTCCAAAGCAGAGCAGGCAGCCTGGAGCGGGAGGGGTTCCTCCCCCTCTTTGAAGGTCTCTAAGCCAGCCTAGATGGTCCTTTGTCAGTTGTATTGTAGGGATTTGGTTTCCTATCTAGGTTGGACTTTCCTGCTCTGAGATTCTGGGATTCTGTTCTCTGTTACCACCCTCTCCCCATCCTTCCCTCCCTCCCCCACCAAAAGAAATGTCACTCACAACCTGTCAGGAAAAACCCAGAAAGCTTCCTCAGCAAACTGGAAAGGGAGGATAAATATTTACGGAGAAACCCTAGCCTCTGGGTCCATCTGTACACATCATTTGAAAGTCTAATTCCAAATATTATGTCTCCAGTGGGAGAGGTGATTGTGGAAGATGCTGGGGTCTTATCTTCTCTCCCCTCTCCTCCAGACAATGGAACAAAGGAGCTGTTACCAAAAGACTTTGGGGAGTTAGCTGCCTCTTCTTCCTTGGCTGTGTAAAACCAAAAACCAATGGCTATTTTCAGTCAAATCTTGAAAAATAACCATGTCTTTTGGCCTTAGGGCTTACTACTGTTGGCTTCTGAAGGTAGATTCTCAATCATTCGATGATACAGTGAATCTTTATCAAATGTCTACTAGGCCAGTTTCAGGGTCAAGAAGACCTGGGTCCATGGACTGGAATTGTGTGATCTTGGCCAATGGTTTTACTTCTCCGTGGCCTCAGGACACTCCCTGAGATTGTAAATGACAAAGATGGTTCTGACTCACCATGTTAGAGGAGTGTCCTTGTCCAGCGAGCTCCACTAAGCCCTGGGGATGTGAAGACAACACAAACAAGTACCTGCCTTCGAGGAGCTTACATTCTATGGGAGTAGGGCAGATAATGGAGAAGGAAATGACAAATCCCTCCAGTATCTTTGCCAAGAAAACCCCAAATGGGGCCACAAAGAGTCCGCCATAACTGAAAACGACTCAGCAGCTGCTACAAGAAGGTAGATGAGCTTGATAGGTAGTTGGGGAAAGGAGAGGGCAGGAAACAGGGCCACACAACGGTCCGGAAATTTGGAGGAGCGAGAAAGCACTCCTACCTGGGGTATCAGGGAACCTTCGCTGAGTAGGTGGCCCCCGAGTGGAGTCTTGAAGGAAAAGAATTCCGAGTGATAGAGATAAGGAAAGCGTGCTCTTTAGGCCTGGGGCACAGCTCGTGCACATGCATGGAGGTTGGAGACTACATGCTCATGCTAGGGAACAGCTGGTAGGCTGTGGGTTAAGGAACAGCCAGTTTGGCTGGAACTCAGTGTGAAGAGAAGTGATTGTGAGGTAAGTTTAGACTCCGGAGGGCTTAGTTTAAAGTTTATTCCAAAGGCCCTAGGGAGCTACTGAAGGCTTCCAAGGGAGATCAGAACCAGGCCTCAGGGAGGTTTTCTGGGCAGCTCTGTGGAGGATGGACATGAAAAAGCAGAGACTGGGAGCTGGGAGATGAATTATAATGCATAGATTCATAACATTTGGTAGTCTGAAATAAAAGCAAGCTTCAAAAAGAAATCTTTGCCCAAATTGGAGCTGACATGTGCTGAGTGTATCATTATATATAAATCAATTGCTTTGTCCACTCACTCTTTCCTCCCATCCTCAGTTGGGGGGGGTGTTGGGGTGGAATAAATTCTTGTCCTTAGATTTCCTACTAGCCGAAAGCTTCAGAAGTTTTTAACAGCTGATAGGGAAATGAAATAAAACTTCTCATGTTTCTTTATTTCTCCTCCTCCAGCCACAGTGCCCTCTTAGGTAACTCAAGTGTCCTTAAACAAGTCATTCCCCTTGCCTGTGCCTCAGTTTCCCCATCTGTAAAATGAGGAGTTAGACTCAATGACCTCTGATAACGGGCTGTAGATCTCAATTCCGCGAGCCTGGATCTTGTGGTCTTTCATCCCTCAGCTTTCCTTTGTAGAAAGAGCCCTGTGGGTTGGGAATCAGATACCTGAGGTCTAGATTGGACCCTGTTACTAAGCAGCTGTTTGATTTTGTGTAAGTCATTTTATATCACTCTGGGATTCAGTTTCTTTCTCTGTGAAATTAAAGAATTGTGTCAGATGAGGAGTTCCTAGCCTGGAAAGGGTCTGTGGACAGATTTTGGCAGTGAATAGTTTCTTTCGCTTGGATGAGGGGAAAATCCATTTATTTTCATTCACCTCTAACTGAAAACTAGCATTTCCTTCTATTACGAATGGAAGCAACCAGCAGGATTCTGAGCAGGAGGGTGGGGCAGGTCTTCAGTAGCTTCTTTGGTGCTTGCCCAAGGGGTCAAGGGCATAAACAAGGTGAGGAACCTCTGGTCTGGATAATCCCTGGGGATGCCTGGGCTCCAGGGGAAAGTGACCTTGAAGATAGGCTTGTCCTTGAATTCCCATCCCTTCTTCCCCCTCCCCCAATGACTTTGTAGGCATTTTTCATCTATTTTGCATTTACCTATCTGTGTAGCATCATTTCTCTCCCATAGAATGTAAGCTTCTTGAAGGAAGGGGCCATTTCATCTTTGTGCTGCTAGCACTCTGACATAACAGGCAGCTCATGAATGAATGAATGAATGATGAAGTAGGTTGGATGGCATGGAATGAATCATCTTGTCCCATACCATAATTTTACAGAGAAGGCCATGTTGGCTCGTTGCTTGATACTCACTCGCTCCTGGAACCTGGAGATCAGTTCTAGCTATGCTGAAGACTAGAGCTCCACTGAGGCCAGAGAGGCCGACTAAGTATCTGAAATCACAGGGAAGGGGGTCGGAATGGATCCAGGAATCACAGCCTTGTCATTGTGCAAATGCTCGCTACAGCTACTAGTCCCTTTCAGGATGCTGGCCTGCAAGGAGATTGTGCCAGGTCAAGAGGGGGCCCAAAGAAGGATGAAGACAGAGGAAGAGACCAAGGAAATGAGGAGAGGGGGCTGGCAGGTGAGCATTCTGACTGCCACCGAGTGATGCTGAGGGTTCGGATCATTCAGCAAGAGCCTTCCAGGAGGCAAGTGCTGGGTGAAGTTCTGGGTATTCAAAGAAGCAACACAAATGGTCCCTAGCCTCAAGAAACTTACATTCTAGGAGAAGAGGGAGACCACTGGATCTTCCATAGATTCCATCCACTGAGCATGGATCCCCAACAGGGATGCTGACTTTCTCCATGGCTCAGAATTTGGGGAATATCGCTTGGTACCTGAGAAAGGCAGGGTTAAGATTGGGGGATGATATCCTGTAATTAGAGGTGCAAGGGATCTCAGAGGCCATCATCTAAGTCCAATCCTCCTCATTTTGCATATGGGGAAACTGAGTCCTAGAGCAGTGAAGTGACTCAGGATCATCTTTCTAGAGATGGAGAGAACCTTAGATGCCATTTGGCCCAAGATCCTTATTTTTAGAGGTGAGGAAACTGAGTCAGAGACATTAAATGAATCACCTGAGTGCATGCAGGTTGTAAGCCTCAAGAGATAGATTTATAATCCAAGCCCTTTTTCTCCAGAGCCGATGTTCTTTCCCCTGTTATTGAGGGACAAAAAACCATATGACACTATGGTATACAGCTGGGTAAGGGTTTGGGACTGGTTTACTCAAAAGGTGGAAGCTGAAGTTATATAAAGCTTAGATGCATGATAATCATGGATTATTGAACTTTTCCTTGGCAAATTTTCCTAGCACACAGTAGGCACTTAACAAAAAGCTAGTCTGCCTGGCATGCATGATGTCCTTACTTCTGTCTCTCAGAATCCTTAGACTTGGTGCAAAGAGCTGTGAGATCTTTGACAAATCTCTACCCCTTTCTGGGCCTCAGTCTCCCCATCTGTAAAAGAAGGGTGCAGGACCAGATGGCTTCTAAGGTCCCTTCCAACTCTAAATCTGTATATCCAGTTGAATGCTGGTTCCCATTCCTGTTTCCCTGGCACCTCCTACAATGCCTGGTATAGAGTATCTCACTTGATTTACAAATCTACCTGATCTCATTAGATCCTGACAATGACCCTCATGAAATAGGAATCAATTCATTTCTCCATTTTGCAGATGGAGGCTCAGAGAGTTGAGGTCACTTGCCTACAGTCATAAAGTAGAGAAGTGTCAGAGGTGAGATTTGAACCCAGGGCTTCCTGAGATAAATGCCACATTAATGCCTCCCAAGATCCCCATGAAAAAAAGGCTGAGAAAATTCAGGATGGCTTCACTTCCCCAAATCTGTTAAACTCATAAGTTGTCAAAAATGAAACACGAGGCCCGCTGCTAATGCATTTATGTATGCTGCTTTTGCATATTTTATCTCTGTTTTAAGGTTGCATTATTTATCCAGGGGCTGAGCCCAAGAAGCTCCCTATGAATTGCTAGCTAGGATGGGTGGTGTGAGCTCTGCAGGTGGGGCCTGGGGTGCTTTTCTCAAGGCTTGATTTTCTTTTCATTCTGTCCTCCGGACCCAGGCTCTGGACAATCTGGTTCCCAGACTGGGGTTGTAAAAAGGTACGCTTTTGAAGATGATTCGCTGTGGGAAAGGGTCTGCTGGCTGTTCTTTGGATTGTACCAGCATCTGTGAAGGTGCCAAAGCTCTCATCCACGGGCAGAATTTCTCCTCCGTCCTCTTTCTCCTTCATCTATTCATAATTGAGCAGCACAGCGTGCTTAGCTCAGCGTTTGCTCTAAACCGCCCTTGACATGGGGACCTCTCTGGAGGGAGCTGCCTCCCTGCTCAGAAACCTTCCAATGACTCCCCATGTACGAGGGGCCAAAGTCCTTTCTGCTTGGTCTGTCATTCAAGGCCCTCCTTATTCTTATACCCTGCTGGCCTCATTTCCAATTCACCCTAAGGTCCAGTCGAGCAGGATTTAACAACCTTCAAACACACCAGAGTGGGAATATTTTGGGGGGGTCTGAGATCCTAGGATGCTAGAACTACAGCTAGAAGGGACCCCAAGGGCCACCGAGTCCAACCCCCCCCCCCATTTCTGGAAGAAGAAACTCTGAAATGACTTTTTTTTTTTGGCTAGGCAATGGGATTAAGTGACTTGCCCAGGGTCACACAGCTAGTAAGTGTTATGTGTGTGAGGCTGGATTTGAACTCAGGTCCTCCTGACTCCAGGGCTGGTGCTCTATCCACTGTGCTACCTAGCTGCCCCAAATGACTTTTCTAAGGATCAGGCGTGTGTGTGTGTGTGTGTGTGTGTGTGTGTGTGTGTGTGTGTGTGTGTGACACAGAGAGAGAGAGAGGACTTGACTTTGATTCCAGGCCCCTCCATGCACTGAGCTGTGCTGCTCTCTCCTTGTTATTCTAAGGGCCCAGTATTTGGGGGGGTGGGGAGGTGCCCAGATAAAGCTAGACCACCAGCCCTGTGTTATAGGAATGCTGTTCCATTCTCACTGGGATATCCATACTCAGCCACTGGCTTTTTTTGGGGGGAGGGGCAAGGATGCTGAGGAACTTCTCTGCTAAATTTAGTTGTCTATTAAATAACCTCATCCCAGTGCTTGTGACAGATCAGTCCTGTGCACTAACGCACACCGGGCCAGCCAGACGTGAGCAATCTGAAGGAAGCAGAGGGTGCTGCCACCAGTCAAGGCCATTCCTTTCCATACAAACAGCATTTTCCTCCTGAAATCAAGAATGGGCCCAGAAAATAGGCTGTTTGTCACGACGGCTATTACCTGGGTGCCACCAGCTGCCATGGCCACGGCCTTCAAAGGGAAATAAGCCTGTTTTATCATCGGCAAGAAAACGAGTCTGAAGGAATCCTATTCAGCACCTGTTTGACACCTGACAAGAGCCAGCCACTGTTGATTGGAAGCTGAGTCCCCCCCATAATGCTCTTAGCCCCAGCAGAAGAGCCCTTGTAGCCAGCCCTGGGCTGTCCTCCCCACATGTACCTGTTGGGTCCCAGGTCTCTTTCTCCTTCTCTACTCACATACTTCTCCCCTTAGCTCAAGTCATCTGCCTCATCCTAGGTCTCCCTTCCTGTAGTCCCTCCCCGGTCCATGTCATTCTCTCCATAGCCGGCAAAGTGAGATTCTTAGAGCACACCTGACCGACCACGTCAGCCATGTCAAGAAGCTCTATGGGCTGCCTACCGGGCCCAGGCCAAATACAGGCTCCTTCCCACCTTTGTGGCCTGTCACCAGCAGTCAATGAGCATTTATTGTGCACCTACTGTATACCAAGGACCAGGCTAATCCCTGGGAGTAAAAAGAAAGGCAAAAACAGTGCCTTCCCTCAAGAAGCTTACATTCTGTTGGATGAGATAGCATGTGAGTAACTAGTCACATAGAAGATCTTTAGAAAGCAGATTAAAGCTAATCTCAGAGGGAAGGCATGCGAAAAGCCTCCTGGAGGAGGTGCTGTTTCAGTTTCGTCCAGGTAAGAAGCCTTTGCTGATTTTCCTCCGTTGCTAGCCCATCCCCCAACACACACTTTCTCTTTCCTCTCTATTTGATTTTTTGTTCTATGAGTAGCCATGCCCTGGGATGTCCCAGCTCCCACTCGTGCAGGCAGGTCAGTCCCCAGAGCCCAGCTGCTGCTCAAAGGAGGCCTCGGGGGTGTCTTTCCGGTCCTGGCTCATATGCCCCCACTAGCGTGCTTTCCCCCCTGTGATTATACGCTGGTCAGGCAGACTTCATTAGCTTTTAGAAAGGGGTGTTTACTAGGGTGGTGTGGTAAGAAGCGTTGGCACAAAGTGTCCCCCGAGAGTCCGACACTGTCTCCCACTAATGCACTGAAAGCCGAACTATGTGAAATATTCGTGCTGCTCTCTTGAAGTAAGGTGAACTTTCTGTTGGGATCCTTGGGCCGTGCTAAAGCCACCTCTCCTGCATTTGCTCTTCATTCCCAATGAGACACGGGGTCTGCTGTTCTGGGAATCACCTGAGCCGTCAGCTCTCACCAGGACCTCTGCCGTTCAGTGGGAAAGAAGTGGGGAGACGCAGAACCGTCTTACTTAAGCACGTGGCTGCAATGGCTTCACCACTGGGCCCCCAGATGCCTGAAGGCCCACTTCCCTGCCGGCCTTGCTGGTTTGTGAAGTCCCACTAATACGGGCAGATCTCCCCAACCAATCTAAATATACTCTGTACAAGTTGTTCCATGTCATCCAATGGCTGTCAAGGATTGCTAAATGGTTGAAGGACTTTTCATATCTGAAGTACTTGCTTGAATGATTCACAGACTCCCCCCTCCCCCATCTCCAACTCACTGATCGACTCAGTGGAGGTGTTCTCATTTGATAAAGCTCCATGGGCTGAGTGGGATGAGATGATTGATTGATTGATTGACTGATTCACTTGATTACCTTCCACGTGTATACACACACGGCTTCCCCTCATAGAACACATGCTCCTGTAGGGCAGGGAGTGTTTCACCGTTTGTTTCTGTATGTCCTGGACATAGCACAATGTCCGGCACATAGTAGGTGCCTAATAAATGCTTGTTAATTAACCAACCTGAGGGCTAACAGGTGGGCGGCCTGAGGAGGTCAATGGTCACCCAGAGGAAGATGTTCAGCTCTTTGGATAGAATTTTTGTGGAGGAAATGTGAGAGGGAGGGGGAAGATGATCTCCCATTGTCAGTGAGACTGCAGAACTAGCACAGGGCTAAAAATCAGGAATTACTCACCAGCAGATTAGAATCCCTAGCTGGTTTGCCCTGTGCCCAGTGCATGCCTGGGCCTTTTCCTTTTGCCATCCACTGGTGTGTGCTCGGGGAATGCCAGCTCACTTTTGTATTAGCTCGAAGCATAGTCAGGAAGAGACGCTGAATTACAACACTCTCTCCACCCCCGCATCAATTTTTGAGAGTATTCCAGGACTGCGAATAAATGGTCTGGGGATTACCTACTATTTGCTTTTTCACAATTTCTCCACTAATCAGAGTAAATGAAAGTTGTTGCCAAAATAAAATGGAAATATATGCTAAAAATCTGTATAAAAGAAAGTACCGTGTAATGTAAAGAGCCCTGATTTTAAAGCTGGATTCGAACTCTAGGTCTGACATATACTCACTGTATGACACGGAGCAGGGAAGGGAGAGAAATCAGCATTTATATGGCTCCTACAATATGCCAGTCACTGCACTAATTGATTTTGTTGTTTTTAACACCACCACCAACAACAAATATTACCTCATTTGAACTTCACAACAATCCTAAGAGGTAGGTATAATAATAATAATAATTATTATTATTATTCCATTTTACAGTTGAGGAAACTGAAGTAAAGAGCGGTTAAGTAACTTAGGATCATACAACTAGTGTCTGAGGCTGGATTTGAACTCAGGACTTCCTAACTGCAGGTCCAGGCTCTCTCCATGGTGCTGATGTGGAACAGGTTGCTTTCTCTCTCTTCAGTCTCTTCACTATAAAATGTGGCTGATAACTGTACCTCCCTCTTCTTAGAGTGGCTGTAAAGCAAGCACCTTGTAAAACGGAAGTCATTATAGAAAGATGAGTTATTGATAACAATAACTAATAACAGCAATAATGGCTAGCAGTTATATAGACTTTTAAGGTTTACAAAGTGTTTTCTATGTTAATTCATTTGAAGCTCACAATGTCCCTGTGAGGTAACTGCTGTTATTATCTCCATTTTACAGATGAGAAAATTAAGACCTGTGTGACTGGCTCAGAGTCATACAGCTAGTAAGTGTCTGAGGTAGGATTTGAACTCAGATCTTGGCAGTTCCAAGTCCTATCAGCCACTGAGCCACCTAGTTGCCTATTTCATATTCCTCCCTTTGTGCTCTTCAGCCTTCAGTCAAACTTGCCAACTTGCTGTAACTTCTACATGAGATTCAATGAACTGTCTCCATCAATCAATACCAATCAACATTTATTAAATGCCTACTGTATGCCAGACACTAAGCTCCATACCTCTGCACAGACTTTTCCTCATTCTTGGAGCAGACCTTCTCTTGACCCCTAGCTCCAATCAAAGCTCAGCTTGCTGCCACCTACTACGTAAGGGCTTTTCTTAGCCCACCCCCCCATCCCCACCACATTGTTAATGTGTTCCCTCCCCTTTCTGCTCCCCCAGCTCCCACTGTACTGTGCATTTCCTTACCTGAGCACATTCTGTTTTTCTCTCTATAGAATGCTGGCTTCTCGAAGGTAGGTTCTGCTTCCTTTGGGTTTTTCTCTTTCCAGGTCCACACACAGTCATTCCTGTCACAGAGTCAGTGTTTCATAAATGCTTAAATTATGATTACTACTGATAATCAAAATGGATTCTCTTACATCTTGAATTCTGATGAAGTGTAAAATGAATGTACAGTATTTATTATTGCATTCATTTCAGTTCCACAAGCATTTAACTGCCAAGTTATCTTGACTTCATTTAATAATCGATTATGTCTTCAGTATCTGTTTGAGTGGATGTCATTTTCTGAGAATTAAAGCACTTGCATGGTTATTTCTGTTAGTGCAGCTTAGCCCATAGCCTAGGCATCTCTTTAGCCTGGAGAGTGTTAGCTCATACAAATGCAGAACATTAGAAGCAGATGGATTATTTTGTTCCAGCCTCTCATTTTTCAGGTAAATAAACTCATGATTGGGGAGGCCAAGACCCCCTGGTACTCTGTCCAAGGTCCCAGCACGCAACACTGGGAGAGCTGGGACCAGAATCTAGGTCTCCTACATGAAATCCAGTCTTCTTTTCCATACATTTCTTCTTTATTTATCTTTTAAGAATATTTTCATTTGTTGTAATTTGAATAATTTTTGTATCCTATGCATTTTAAATCATGGTCATTTTTTGATTCGCACTGACCTCCCCCCCCCACCCGACAAAGAACAGCCAGCCAGGAAAAGTGATGGATGCCCCAAGGTCTGACAGAACATTCCCAGCATTCTGCCTACTCCAGCCCCCATCTCTAGGCAGGGGAAGGAAAAGAGTTTGATCATCTGTTCTCTGGGATTGTTATTGTGCATTGTGATCAAACTGGGTTTGGCAGTGAAGTGAAGTGACCTCTAGGTCCAGAGGCAGGAAGACCTGAGTTCAAATCCAGCCTCACATACTCCAGATAGATATCCCTTGGACAAGTCACTTCACCTGTATCTGCCTCAGTTTCCTTAACTTTAAAATGGGAATAATAGCACCTACCTCCCAGGGTTGTTGTGAGGATCAAATGAGATAATACTGGTAAGACACTCAGTCTAGTGCCAGCGCATAGTAGGCACCATATATATATATATATATATATATATATATATATATATATATACTCGTTCTCTTCCCTTTTCCCCTTTTTAGTGTTTTTCTCCTTTGTTGTTCAGTTGTGCTCGAGTCTTTGTGATCCCATGAACCATGGCATGCCAATACGATACATGGAGTTTTCTTGTCAAAGATACTGGAGTAGTTTGCTATTTCTTTCTTCAATGGATTAAGGCAAATAGAGGTGAAGTGACTAATCCAGGGTTACACAACCACTAAGTGTCTGAGGCTGGATTTGAACTCAGGTCTTTCTGATACTAGGCCTAGTGCTCTATCTACTGAGCCACCATTTTACACCAGGGATTCTTAACCTAAGGTCACTGGGCAGATTTTGGGGAGTTATAAACTTAATTGGAGAAAAAAAAACCTTTGTTTCACTAATTTCTGTCTGAAATTGAGTTTCTTCTTCAATTATGATGTAGGCAACATTCATCAGAAACCCAAACGGTGAAGCCAAACAGTTTAAGAACCCCTGTTGTATACTCTTGGGAATCACTGTGTAAATGCTTTTCCTGTTTCTAATTTCCATCTCTGCATCAGTTCATACAAATCCTCCCTGTTTCTCTGAATTCCTTACAGTTGTCATTTCTTGTAGTATAAGTATAGTGTCATTTCTTATAGTGCTCAGAGAGCATGGGTTGTGCAGCCATCCCCTGATTAGTGGTCCCTCGATTTGTTTTCAGGTTGTTTTTTTTTCTTTCTTTCTTTCTTTCTTTCTTTCTTTCTTTCTTTCTTTCTTTCTTTCTTTCTTTCTTTCTTTCTTTCTTTCTTTCTTTCTTTCTTTCTTTCTTTCTTTCTTTCTTTCTTTCTTTCTTTCTGCAATTGGGGTTAAGTGACTTGCCCAGAGTCACACAGCTAGTAAGTGTCAAGTGTCTGGTCTGAGACCAGATTTGAATTCAAGTCCTCCTGACCTATTCCACCTTCCACCGCACCACCTTGATGCCCCTGTTTATTTTTTTCTACCACAAATGCTCCACTTTGAACATTCTGGTGTCATTTGGGTCTTTGTTTGCAACTTTAAACTCCTTGGGATATATGCCCATTCACTACAATGTTTGCTTCTATTCTCTCTTTTTCCTTTCTTGAGATGTCCTTCTACTTATTTTTCAACCTCTTTTCTCTTTCTTTTAAAAAAATCCTTCCTTCCTTCCTCTCTCCTTTCCTTCTTTCCAAAAATACATTTTATTGATCCTTTTCATTATATCACAGTAATTTCTTAGTGAAAACCCCTTCTGCTCCAGACTGTCCTGTCCAATGTCTATTAACTGAAATCGAAGTTATTCTCTCCCCCCGCCCCCATTAAAGTCATCACGGTCAGCTAGCCCCTAGGAATCAACAGTTGTCTATAGGGCCCAGAAATGACCTATAATGGTTTAAGGCAGATCAGCCTTTTGCGGCTCCCAGGGTCTGGGCTGGATTTTTTCCTTGCACGTCTGACTAGGGCCTTACAGTCATTCTCAGAAGCCTGGTTTGTTAATATTTGAAAGTCTGAGATCTTGGGAGGAATACTAATTACCTGCAGCCACATGTTTGGCACTTTCTTCAGGTGGTGCTACTCAGGTTGCACCCAAGGTAGTGTGGGGGTGGGGGGGTTGGCACTGCAGTCATGGGGAGATGTGACACTGGCAGTATTTCTCTCCTGCTTGGCATTGGGCATCCTGGGAGATTTCAGGGGTTCCAGGGTGCCTCCCATCCCTCTATCCTACAAGCATTTTAAATTTAGTCCCTCCCTGCTATCTCAGATAATTTTAACTCCTCATCCTGATCTTCTGGCCCTTCACAAGCGGGCTCCAACATCCCTCTCCAGGCATATTTCATATTTTGCCTTTGCAGGCGTATTATAGTCCAGTTGACACACCATCTATTCCTGGGCACTGTTCCATCTCCTAAGTCTGACAGTCCTCCTCCCCCTTTTCCTCCCCCTCTCTCCTCTCCTCTCCCTCTCCTCTTCCTCCTCTCCCCTTCTCCTTCCTCCTCCTCCTCCTCCACACCAGCAGCACTAAACAGTCAATGGAATTAGAAATACTTGTTCTTAAAGCCACCACCATCAAGACCCTCCAGAGTACTGACTCAGTGAGCATTCACATGAGAATTTCTGAAGAGGGCTTTCTCCCCTGTTTCTTCTCTTATCTATTTCAAATGAAATTGTGTTTATAAAGGGCTTGGCTAACCTCAAAGCGGTCCATGAATGCCTGGCCCTGGCTTGTGAAGTCAGAACCCCGCTGACATTCACGTAGTCCTGCCCTCTCACCTGGAGTATTCTAACAGCCTCCTAATGGACCTCCCTGCTCCTCCAGCCTTTCCCCTCTGCATTCAGCTCCAAAGTGATCTTCCTAAAGCTCAGATCTGAACATGCCCCTCCCCTACTTAGAAAGCTACGGGGGCTTCTATTGCCTCTAGGACACAACACAAGTTCTGCTTGACCTTTCCAGCCCTTCATAATCCAAGCCCAGCTGACCTCTTTGTTTTCAAATAAAAAATTCATAAGCACGTGTTTTCTCTCCCTCCCTTACCTTTCTAGCTTTCTTTTACATTAACTACCTTCATTCACTCTAACAAAGCCTTTTTTCATTTCCTCAAACTAGATACTCCCACCCCCATCCCCAGGCATTCGCACTGTCTGTCCCCCCTACTTAGAAAGCCCTCCCTCCTCACCTTTGCCTCTTAGAATTCCTAGCTTCCCTCAAAGCTCAGCTCAAAGGGCACCTCCCACAGGATACATTTCCTACCCCACTCCGAGCACTGGCGGCACCTCCCCCACCCCCACAAAACCATGGTTTATTTATTTTTTGCATATTTAGATCCTGCTTATTTTTCCATATATTGATACCTGCCTGTTGTTTCCCCTAACAGAACACGCCTTTGTATCTTCAGTGCCCTGCACAGTGGGGCCTTAATAAGTGCACGTTTGCTTCATCGATTGGTGGCACTCCATGGCTTTGAGAGTGACAGGGTTTCATTTCTGAATTTCGTGTGGGAGCCCAGGGGGCCAGGACTTGGCTGGCTTTGGGTGGTGGTGGCTTCAATAGAAGCATTGCTAATTCAATGATTCATATTCCCCTTAGCTGTGAATCTCCCCCAAGTGACAGTTGTCATGGACACCACACAAGAAACCAGGATTAGCCTCAGCTGGTGCTCATCTGCAATGCCCCTTCCCTGAGGATGGATGGGTGGGTACAGGGGCTTGGGAAGCCAGAAGGGATCAGTGGAGGCTGGGGACACAAGGCTCTGGAGCTGGAGTCCAAGTCCAGGGGTTCGACTCCCAACCCACATACCTGATCCATTCAAATAACAGGCATAGCTGACCTTTAGTAAGCACTTGACCAACATCAGTTGAACCTCACAATGACAACAACTCCAGGCAGTAGGTGTAGGCCATACAAGTTTTATTATTCTCATTTTCCAGATGAGAAAACTGAGGCCCAGAGAAGTCAAATGACTTGCTCAAAGTTAGACCGCTGGTAAATGTCGTAGGTGGGATGTGAAACCAGGTCACTCCTAATTCCAAGTCCAGTTCTCTTGTTATGTCAAACTGCCTTTACACTCAGAATGGATAGAATAACTAACACTATAGGATCATAGTTACGAAGCAGGAGGGAGCCACAGCCCCTTCATTTTACAGATGGGGAAACTAATACCTAAAGAGGGTCGGTGACTTGCAGAAGGTCAGTAGTAAGAAAGGTCCTTGGAGGAAGGGACCCCTGTAATTTTAGAGATTGGAAACTGAAGCCCAGAGAGTTTGAGTTGTCCCAAATCACACAGCTAGTAAGTTTCAGAGGAAGAATTTGAATCTAGGTCCTCTGAAAGGGAAGAGACCATAGAGATTATCTAGCATGACGCCTTCATTTTTTCTGTGTGCCCCCCCCTTGGCAACCCTAGATTACAATTATCCCACTTACGGCTGGATCAGAGATGGAAAGAGTGCATTAGCTGTAGGCTGCTTTGGGGGTGCTGGACTTGGCTCTAGGCAGCTGTGGAGAGTATTGCCAACTGTGCCATGAGCAGACAGGGGCCACTGCCCCTTCTGAGCCCAAGGCATGACCACATGGCAGGGCTTTAGGAAGATGGAGAGGTTCAGTAGGTCTATGATGGTTGTACCCAATGGTCAACCCATGTGCAAGAATCACAGAATTGGAGAGCTGGAAGTTACCTCAGGGGTTGGTTAGTCTGGTCCTACATGAAAGGAATTCCCCACAATAGAATATCCCCAGCAAGTGGTGGTCTAGCTGAGGGCCCCACCCCTGTTTCAAGGCCTCCAAGGAGGGGGAACTCACTACCTCTCTTGGCAGCCCAGTTCACTGTGTGACAGCTTTGATCATGGGGAGCTTTCTGAAAAATCAAGCCTAAATTGGTCTCTTTGTAACTTCTGCCCTCTTGTTCCAAGTAGAACAAGCCATGGATGGAGTGGGGAATGGAGGATTTTTTTTTTTAAGATATTACCAAAGAGCTGGGGATCCTAGCCATGGCTTAGGGGGAAGAGAGGAAGGCCCAAGATTGGGTCCCGGACATACCATGAATAACGGTGCCTGGGGAGTGGCTAAAACCTAGCAATGACAATAAGAGAAGAAAAAGAAATAGAAGGAATAAGAATAGGAAATGAGGTTAATAGAATTACCTCTTTTTGCGAATGATATGATGATATATTTGGAAAAATCCTAGAGACTCAACTAAAAAATTAATTGGAACAATTAATAATTTGGGCAAAGTGGCAGGTTAAGAAGTAAAGTCACAGAAATCATGAGCATTCCTATATACTATCAACAAAACCCTTCAAGAAGAGATAGTAAGGGATATCCATTTAAAATAACTCTAGACATTTTAAAATATCTGTGAATATATGATGATTTTACCTAAGCTAATTTATATGTTCAGTGCCATCTCAAATTACCAAAAAATATTTTACTGATAATAACATGGAACATATTACCTATCAGGCTTATGGATAGGTGGACAATTTATGAATAAACAAGAGATAGAGAGCAGAGTGAGGTGTAAAATGGATAATTTCAATTACATTAAAAATTTTTGTACAAATAAAATCAATGTAGCCAACATCATAAGAAAATCAGATAAAGAAATTAACAGATGTTTAGATAATTGAAGTTCTCTAAAATTGGTGCATTGTACTTCTGGACCAAGTGGATGGTTCGTTTTCTGAACCCCTCATCTAATTCATCCTAATAAATCTTAAAACCCAAGCTTGAAGGTCAGTTTTGTTGATATTTATTATAACTGGCTTTGGGTTTAAAGGGTTTGGGTTCATATCCTTGCCCTACTGCTTATATTTGTGACCTTGATCATATCTCTTAAATCTTTCTGGCCTCAGTTTCCTCATCTGTGAAACAAAAGGGTTAGATGACTTGATCTCTAAAATCCTTTCCAGTTCTAAATCCTATTATCCTTGACCACATAGTCTGCCTGCTTTCTTCTGAGAATCTTATTTTATTATTCTCAGGCAATAGGAACACGGTTCTACACAGGCACACTTCAGGAAACATCAACAAATAAAATTAAATCCTAAAATGAAAAAAAAAAGATATTGCACAAGAGATGAATTCCTGGAAAAGAAGTTGTGCAGGTCATGCAACGGTGCTAACCAAGGGACAGTCTGTGTGCTGCCCTGTTGCCCATGTCAAGAGGCCTGAGGGAAGGCTCCCAGTGGAAGAGGATGTGGATGAGAGTTATCCAGGGTGAGATGGCTTGTCTGCGTGGTGATCTGCATCAATGGAGAGATGGCCCGAGTGGATGGAATCCCAGATCCACTGATGAAAGTGCTTTCAGGGCCTCATGGAGTATAAGGACTAATACCTAACAAAAGGCATCTCCGCCAGCTTCCCTGCACACTCAGGTTTTTGTACAGAGGTCAGATGGGGCCATGCTCCCATAGGCAACTGCACCATTGGTGTTCTTTCTTTAGCTTTTGCTATTGCGTTTGTTCGGTTTCATGGGTATCACCATGAGCAAAGACTTACCAGGTCAGATGGCCTAAGAGAGGCTAGGGCTCCAAGATGGGCAGGGGGTGATAAGGACTCACTCATGTAAATGAGAAGCTCAGGGATTTAGAAAAAAAAAAAGAGAACTCCTCAAAGAGTATTCCTTGGCCAATGCTGTTGGCTGCTGCAGAAATGCAGCCAGCACCAAGCCTGCCTCTTGTCCCAGAGGTGGCACAGAACGATCTATGCTCAGGAACGGCCAAGGAATGCAGAGGTCTGCAATATTTGTTGAACATTGTGACCTGCTTGATGCTGAACCATAAACAAATTAACATTCATTGCAAGTCATGGTGTTCCAGGGGCTGAGTAGTTTTGCCCTCAGTGACTGGCTGAGGAGCCCAGAGGATGCTGGGACCGTATGTGAGTCAGGTGCTCAGTGTCCTTTGTGACTTTTACCAGTGTCTGCTTTTGGAGCTGACATGTCACCCTTGCAGCCATCCCAAGATTTCTGATGCTGCTGATGGCATCAGTTTGTTCTCCTTGGGTCAAGAGGGGAAACATGGGATCACTGAGTGGAAGGTCCAGGGAGATCGACCTGGGCTCAGCACGGGAGGAATTCTGCACCCTTTGAGCCTGCAACAGTGGAATGGTTGCTTGGGGCAATAGTGAGTTTCCCATCGTGGGAAACATGGTCCTGCAGAGTGTGGACGGCCATACACTAGAGAGGACGTGGAGGAGTTGATCCTACATTGAGTTGGCCTAAGGAAGGGTCAAGTTCTTTCCAAACTTGAAGATTTGTGTTGTCCAGCCATTGAGACACGTGCAACTCTTCATAACACTGTCCATGAGGTTTTCTTGGCAAAGATCCTGGAGTGGTTTGCCATTTCCTTCTCTAGTAGATTAAGGCAAACACAGAGGAAGTGACTTGCCCAGGGTCATAGTGTCTGAGGCCAGATTTGAATTCAGGTCTTCCTGACTCCAGGGCTAGTGTTTTATCCACTGTACCCCCTAGCTGCCTCCTGACGACTCACAGGGACATAGATTTAGAGCTGGAAGAGAATTTAGGGGTCAGCTAGACCATCAAGTGAGGCTCAGAAAGCTTAGTGACTCGGTCAAGGTCACTTAGGTGGTATAGAGTGGAAATGGCCCTTCCCTGCTCAACCACAACTCTGGCCAGTGCACTGCACTGCTCTCTGCTCCATGGTTCTAGGCTTCTCTTAAGGTAGACTCCATGAGTGCAGGGGAAGAAAGACAAGTGAAGTAAGAAATACTGAGCTTGCTTTCTCTGCCCTCTCTCTCTCTGTTTCTCTCAATCTCGCTCTCTCTCTCCCTCTTTCCTTCTTTTCTCTCTCTTTTAGTCTCTCCATCCCCCCTTTCCCTTCCCCTCCCCACTCCCCTCTGTCTCTCCCTCTCTCTCCTCTATCTATCCATCTCTCTTCTCTTCATTCTTTCTCTCTCTCCCTCCTTTCTTCCCTCTCTTTCCTTTCTCCTCTCTTTCTCTCAGTCTCTACTGTCCTATTTCTCTCCCATAGTCTCTGTGTCTCTCTCTCCCCTCTCTATCTCTGTCTCTCCTTCCCCCTTTCTCCCTCCTTTCTCTCTCCCTCTTTTCTTTTAATCATAATGCTTATTCATGAAATTCTGAGCTAAGTGACAGGAAGGTTATTAGCAGTGGGGCAGAGCAGCCACCTGAACTAATCAAAAACTCTCATAATGAAGTAGCTCATCCCTGGTGCAAGATCTCCAGCTGGGAGGGAGAGGTCAAGGCCAAGAAGAGTTTTGTTTGGTTTTGTTTTTAAAGGCAATGAAAAGAAGAGGGGGGAGGGGAGAGAAGGCCCAGGCAACTTCAATTTGAAGTTTTACAACAACTTTCCTTCATGGGGAGGGGAGCCGAGCACTGTCAGTGACACTTTCCTATAAATGTCCTGAAGGCACTGGGGGGCCTGGGAGATAGACCGGCCCTGGGCTCCCTGCAGTGAAACTTGCAGGGTTTGGGAGAAGAGATGCATCAGTGTTCGGGGGGGGGTGGGGTGGGGTGGGGATCTGTTGTGGGGCCAAAGGCAGGCAGAGAGGGAAGGACACCATCCTCATACAGGGCTGGAAGCTCCACAGCTCAGCCAGGTACTGGCTGACAGACCTGCCTGGTGGCTGTCATTTCTAAGGGGGGTTACCTTGCCCATTCCTGGACCAGCTGAGTGGCCTCATAATTGGGTGTGGGCTGTGTGAATAGAAGATCAATGAGATAAATGCAAAGGGAATGTGTGTATATATACGCACTGGGGGAGATGTTATAATAGCAACTGATATTTCTATAATGAAGATCTCAGCCTTGTCTGCAGCATTTTCCTTAGAAAGGGGGTCCAGGGAAAAGGATGAGTGACTCAATCTAGTCAACTTTGCTATTTTACAAGCTGAAATCATTGACAAAATCTAGTGTTTGAATGGCTTCCTCTAGCCTAGGACTCAAAACTTCAGATCTAGTGGAAACATCTGATCCCCTGGGGCTGAGGTTTAATTCTGGTTTGCTCAGGCAATGCGATTCTTATCTATCACCTTCCTTCCTGTCTCTCCACCTGAGACTCACAACGTCTGTGTTGTCGGAATCCACAGGATAAGCTCTTTCTGGGCACCAAACTCATTCCAACTCTGGTCCGACCCCAGCTGGACTACTGGGCTCAGTTCTGGCCGCCATATTGTAGGGAGGGCATTGATAACCTGGGGAACATCCACAAATGAGTAACCAGGGTGGTGAGCGCTTTGTTATTGTGCCATAGGAGAGAGGACCAGTTGAAGAATTGAGGGATATTTAGTTTGGGGAAGAAAAGATCGAGTAGGGGGAAGGTGATGACCATCTTCAAGTATTTGAAAGCCCATTATTTGGAAGAGGGACTAGAATTTTTCTACCTGGATCTGGAGGGTAGAACCAGTTACAAAAGGAAAGAAGTAGTCTTGGTACAGGGAAACACTTCCTAACAATCAAAACTATCCCAAAGTGGAAGAAGTTGTCTTGGGAAGTAATGAGTCTCCTGTCATTGGAGGTCTTCAGGTAAAGGCTGGATGACTGCGTCTTTGGGATGTTAAGGTGGGGATTCTTATTCAGATGTGTGTTGGGCTGAGGGGCCCCTGGAATCCTTTACAACTCTAAAATTCTGTGCTTCTGCATTCCCTTTCCCATAGTTGAACTTCTGGTCCATTCATTTGGCTCTAAACCCCTCCCAGTTTTGCTGTTGCCTCTCAGGACTTCACCACCATTTCTTATCTACCTCTTCACCCTGGAAGCTCCCTCCTTCCCTGGGATCTTCTCAGTCAGAAAGATCCCTTGGTCCCGGAAGCCCCTACCTTCATTGGTAGTTCCTCCTGGAGCTACCATCTTGAGAAAAGGTCCAGGCCAGACATTCTGCATTCGTGGGCCAGCTCTTCTTGGAACACCACCATGTCCAGCCTGGCCCACCTGCTTTGTGTGCTGTCCTCTGTCATTAGAATGTGACTCTTAGAGGGCAGCGACAATCTTTTTTATTATATTTATATACTGATTTTATTTTACTTATATTTTATAATGTTATACAATATTTCATTGGATTTGTGGGCTATGCATAGTAAGAACTTAATAAATACTTGCTCACTTGACATTTGGAGCAGATCACAAGACAGTTTTTAAAACTCGGTTCTTACTACATCACCTCCGAGGAATACGTCACTTCAGGGTATGAGGAGGCATGTGATTCCCTGCAAAATGGCCAGGTTCCCTTGACTGCCAAACAATGTGTATTTCTCATGATGTTTGAGTGTTAAATAGGGCCCAGAGCAACTGATGACTCCTCATTCCTGTTTTTCTACACTTTGACTTGAAGAAAGGTTTCTCTGGAAGATCTTCCGTCTCACAGTCCCCTCATCTCATTTCCAGGCTCCGAGTTGGTCCATAACTCTTTTTCCAAACTCTGACTATGTGCTTCATTATCCCCAGCTCTCTGGAGAGCACATTGCCAACCAGACAGCCCTAGATTTATGCTTCCCCAGCATTTTGTGCAAGTGACTCACTCTGAATTTTTAAATTATTAGCTGAGCTAGGCTCCAGTGAAAGACTCTCAGTCCAATTTCACCCCCTTTGGGCCACCTAACTAAGGCAGCTTTGGAGTCAGCTAAATCAGTCCGTCAGTAAACATTCATCAAACCCCTATTATGTGCCCTACTATGTGCCAGGCACTGTGCTAAGTGCTGGGGAGACAGGAAGAAGCAAAAGATGGTCCCTGACCTCAAGGAGCGCACAATCTAGTTGGGGGGGAAACTATATGCAAACAAATATACTCAAAGCAAGCCCTATACAAGATAAATAGGAGATAATGAACATTGGAGTCAAGAGGGGTTGGGGAAGGCTTCCTGCGGGAGGGACTTAAAGGAAGGTGGAGGTCAGTAGTCAGGGGAGGGGGAGAGTGCTCCAGGCATGGGAGACAGCCGGAGAGAATGCCCAGAGCCAAGAGAGGGAGAGTCTTGTGCATTACCAACCAGGAAGCCAATGTCATCGGATCAAAAAAGTAGTTGGCATAGCAGGTAGAGAGCTAGGCCTGGAGTCAGGAAGACCTGAGTTCAAATCTACCCTCAGACACGACTAGGCATGTGAATATGGGCACGTCACTTGACCTTTGTCTACCTCAATTTCCTCATCTGCAAAATGAGGATAATAACAGCATCCACCTCCCAGAGTTGTTGTGAGAATCAAATGAGATAATATGTGTAAAGTGCTTAGCACACAGTGAGTATTTAGTAAATGTGTATTCCCTTTCCCTCCTTTCCTAACAAAAACAGCAATGCAGTGCAGACAATATCGTGTCTTTCAGTTAATGGCTAGTTTGTGTCTTGCTGGGGATAGAGATGAAAGTGGATCAGTACCTAACCTGAAGAAACTGACATTTTCCTGGGGGGTGACAATGTGCACAGAAATGTTTCTATGTATGTGTGTGTGTGTGTGTGTGTGTGTGTTCATATATATATATATGCATATATATATCCATATGTCTGTATCTCTATCTAGCTATATGTATCTCTCTGTCTCTGTCTCTGTCTCTCCCTCAGTCCCTCTCTCCCTCTTCACTCTCTGTCTCTGTCTCTCTCCCTCCCTCTCTCCCTCTCTATCTAACAGCAAAAGGCATTTCTGGGTCCAGGAGGTGGGAGCCTTGATCTCCCCACTATGCTTAAGGGTTATCTCAGATCTTGACCTAAGCATGTATGGAATGGGAGGAGTCCTGGGGAATGGGGAAGCCTCGCCTCTGAAGAGAAGGGTTTAGGCACCTTCTTTCACATTCTTTGGTTCTTTATACCCCTACCTGAGTCCTGGGAAAAATTACTTAAAACAGGTTTTGTCTTGTGCCTGGGATCTGCCAAAACAGGAGTAGACAAGTATTTAGTGCATATTCTAGATCAGATATAGGACAACTATTTATTTCCTCTGCACAAAGGCAGAGCTAAACACAAGAAGCTCATAAGTGTGCATTGATGGAGACTTAAAACAAGATAAAGTGATTTATAGTGACTATTTTAGTTTCTCATTTTGACCCTGTTCTTGGCTTTATAGACTCCAAAATTGTGCCTCTACCACAGCGCTCTCATTCTGAAACTTGCCTCAGATCTCAGGCCTCCCTGCATGGAACATCCTGGGCCCTGAGACCTGCTCGTCCTACGATGTTCCTCCACCAGGAGGGAGCCTCCATTTTGTGAGGGGAACCAGGATGGCCTGTCTTCATTCCTCTTACTAACCTGTTCTTGGCTTTCTAGACTTTAAAATCACAGCCCTGTGCCTCGACTCCAAGATCCATTTTTTGTCTTTTTATGTATTACCTTCCCCCATGAGAATGTAAGCTATTGAGGGCAAGGGTAGCTTTCTTTTTGCTTGTATTTGTATCCCCACACTTAGAACAGTGCTTAGTATATAGTAAGTGCTTTATAAATACTCCCTTCCTTCCTTCCTTCCTTCCTTCCTTCCTTCCTTCCTTCCTTCCTTCCTCACTCCTTCCTTCCCTCCCCCTCCCTTCCTCCCTCCTTCCTCCCTCCTTCCTTCCTTCCTTCCTTCCTTCCTTCCTTCCTTCCTTCCTTCCTTCCTTCCTTCCTTCCTTCCTTCCTTCCTTCCTTCCTTCCTCACTCCTTCCTTCCCTCCCCCTCCCTTCCTCCCTCCTTCCTCCCTCCTTCCTTCTTTCTTTCCTTCCTTACTCCCTCCTTCCCTCCCTCTCCCTCCTTCCCTCCCTCCCTCCCTCCCTCCCTTCCTTCCTTCCTTCCCTCCTGATCACACAAAGCCCCCTGCCATGGTTAGACTTTTCCCATGCCTATCCATCACCCTTATCACTGAGTCCTCAGAGGGACTAAGAGGCCAGCCTGAAAACATAAGAAGCACAAAGCTATATTCCTTCACTCCTCATCAGAGCTGGGGACATTTATAAAGCAACCTCCTGGAGCATGGCAGAAATTGAGAAAAGAATCTGTGGTCAGCAGATTCTGCTGGGGGCCGGGGTGTGGAGCAGAGTGGTGATGAAGGGGATCTGGACTCGATATCTCTTCCCCCAGGGCTTCAGTAAGCAATGTAGGTTGACTCTAAGGTCAAAGCTAGCTGAGGGGTCCAGGCGGCAGCTAACAAGGTAGCCTGATCCCCAGGAATCTCATCTTGTGCAGAGGCCAGGAAGGATCAGAGGACAGAGCAGTCAGTCAACTTCCATGAATGGGGCCCTGGGGTCCCAGCCCGGTGACCCTGGGATGTGGGGATGCAGTGATGAACAATGACAATGGAATGGCAAGCCATGGAAACCAGTGGGTTGTCCCTAAAGATCCGTGGAGAACCCAAGGTGTGGCAGTCAGTGGTTCTTGTGGCCCTGAATCTGCTCAGTTACTTCCCGGCTTTTCTTCCCAGCACAGAAGGTGGGGCCTGGTTCTGTTCTCCAAAGCCCTTCCACAACCTTCTTATGCAGGGAATGGGAGTAAAGTGGAGCCGGTCACTCAGACGCTGCAGGCGGGGGTTTTAGGATGAGGCCTGGAGGCCCGCAGGCTGCAGCAGGAGCTGATGTGAGGGGGCCACAGCGTGAAATGGGCAGTGAAGGTTGGCCAGAGTCCCCTCTGTCCTCTGAGGGAAAATATAAATTTGCCTTGGCATTCAATGCTCTTCACAAGCTGGTGTCCAGTCCAGGCTTATTACACAGGATTTCCATCATCCACTCAACATCCCAGCATGCTGTTGTTCTGTATAAATGACATTCATTTCCCCCTCTTCAGGCTCTTGCCCAGACTTTTCCCCATGCACGCAGTGCTTCCCCACCTCACTTCCACATCCTAGAATCCCCCCTTACCCTCAAAGTTCAGCTCAAGGACTACTTCCTGAAGGACAAGGACTGTCTGGCCAGGGGACCAGCTGTGACCAGCTGGGCAGCCCACAGAACGCGTCCCCTGCTAGGTATATCAGAGACGGATGGTACAAAGGGACTGTGAACTGGGCCCAGAGCTGAATAGGAGATGGAGACTGAACTTGACTGTCTTAAGGAAATGGGAAAATCCATTTTAATGATCTAGAGCTTCTCTAAGAAGTAAAGGACTATTAAAAGTAACCATGGCGTCATGTAGCAGCGAGGCATGGCATGTAGCCTTTGGAGACTGGAAAATGAGCATTCTCACACAGGGTGATGAAGAGGACCCTGGAGGTGGGGGTAGTGTGTGCCTGTGTGTGTGCATGCATGTGCATGTGTCTGTGTGTTTATATATCTGTGTTTGTGCATGTATGTGAGTGTGTATGTATATATGTGTGTAAGGGTGTGTTTGTATGTGCATGTGTATGTGAGTATGTTTGTGTGTGCACATATGTGAGTGGGTCTGTGTGTGCACATATGTGAGTGTGTCTGTGTGTGCATATGTGAGTGTGTCTATGTTTATGGATGTGTGTGAGTATGTTTGTGCATCTATATGAGTGTGTATTTGTTCATACGTGTATGAGTGTATATATGTGTGAGTATGTGTGTGTATATATGTGAGTGTATCTGTGTATGTGGTGATCATTGAAATGGATTTTCCCATTTCCTTAAGACAGTCCAGCTCAGTCTTCTCCTATTCAGCTTTGGGCCCAGTTTGTGCGTGTGTGTGTGTGTGTGTGTGTGTGTGTGTGTGTGTGTGTGTGTGTCTGTGTGTGTAGGAGCTGTAAGCAGTCTGAAACATCTAACCACAGGGAACTTTTGAAGAAAGACAGGAACTTGGTGGGTCATCGGTGATCTGCAGGACAGGAAGAGGAGACAGGCTGGCCAGGTGGGGAGGGCGAGGCAGACCACCAGAGGGCTCTGCTGATGTGCTGGCTAGGTCAGGAGCACGGGGACAGGACTCCTGCACACGCAGTGGGTGCAAGGGGTCAGACATTATAGGAGGACAAGGACAAGGGGTCCACAGGACGGGTAAGTAAGCAGGGACGGGTTGTGTTCTGCATTGTTGGCAGAAAGCTCCAGGAGAGGGGTTTGTAATCTGGGGCCTGTGAACATGCTGTTCTTAACATTTTGATAACTGTATTTCAATATAACTGGTTTCCTTTGTGACCCTTTGTGTTTCATTACACACATTTAAAAGCATCATTGTGTGAAGGCATCTGTGAGTCGTGGGGGGACAGAGCAGGCCGTGGCGTTAGAGAACCCTGGTCTGGGCAAATTCTCCCCCGATGGTTCTATTTCATTGGGGAGAGTCCTCTTCCTGGAACTAGGGTTGGGTGACGGGGAGTTTGCTCCAGGGTGCCAAAATGTAGAGGAGGAGACTGAGGGAAGCACCTGAACTTAGCTTAGTGAGACCAATTCGGTCCCATAGGGAGGTCCCATGTGGCAGGCTTCCTTTCTCCCAGCAGCAGCAGCAGCAGCAGCACCCCAGATGAGATTGTCCGTGCCCCAGCCGTGCCCTGCTCTGCACCCTGGTGTTTGCCTGCCCATCAAGGAGCTCCCAAGGACCCAGAGTCTGGGCTTCCCAATACAAGACATTGTGTCTCCACTCCAAATGAATTTGTTCTAAAAAGTTGGTCTAAGCAGACACTTCATGGCCCCGGTCCATGGCTCTCCTGAGGCTAGCTATAGTATAAGCAGGGTATGCACAAGCAGCAAAAGGCTCTTGGTGCCTGTCCTGGGTTACTACATTGATCTCAGAGATCAAATGGTACAGGGGTGATCTACGGACCCTTCAGGCCTCGGTTGCCTGATCGAGTCTTGAGTGTTTGTGAAAACAGTCTCATCCCAAACTGTGGGGAGACAGGACCACCACAGGCCCTGTGACCTTGCTGCAGTGAGGCAGGGATGCCCCACGGGATGGTGGGCATGGCGTTTGTGGCCAGTGCCACACGACCTGAGGCTGCTGCTAAGATGCAGTGGGGTGAGGCTGGGTTTGGCCTGGGGCGATGGGGACAAAGGTTCCATCTGGAGGCTGAAGACTTGACCGAACCCTGGCTCTGCCACTGACTGACAACCTGGGTTACCTAGGGGGTGCCTCATTGTTCTGGGCCTCAGTTTCCTCATCTATAAAATGAGCTGGTCTGTAGAATAGAGGACTTCTCAGGCTGCTTCCTGTCTTGAAACCTCTGACTTAGGACCTGAGTTCGAAACCTTAGCTGTGAGAGCTGGGGGGATGTGCTTTCCCTCTCTGGTCCTCAATGTCTGTTGAAAAGGAGAGGCCTTAGATAATGCTGAAGGTTACATGCAGTTCTAATATTCTAGGGTCTGAAAAAGAACCCGCCTGGTTTTCCCTGTTTCCTAGTAGGCCGTCTCTGAACTTGGTTTGCAGAAGGCTCTTGTCTAAGGATGCCCCAGGACTGACCCCAATCCTCACCTTCTTCCCTACTTAAACCACCTGACCGGTCACAGAAGCCAGGGGACAGGAAGGAGAGCAAACTCCCAGGCACACAGATTGTCAGCCCTTGTCCACACATCTGGAGCAGCTGGCCTCAGCCCTCTGGTGAGAAGAGCAGCTTAGCATACCGACTCCAGGCTGAGACATGAAACAGAGCAAATTCTGGACCCTTCTCTGGGCCTCCGTGTCCTGCCTTGTAGGAGGTGGGGATGGGACAAGGGTAGTGATAAGTCACAGAGCAGCAAGCAGCCTGGCCTCAAGGAAGGAGAGCTGGCCTCCAGGAAGGAGAGCCGGCCTCCAGGTTAGGATGGGAGGGTTCAGATTCTGCCTCTGACTCATACCAGCCCAGTGACCTTGAGCGAGTCCCTTCAGCTTGGTGGTCCGGGCGATAAGGGCAGGGAAGGTGCTGAGCTGCATTGGTCAAGCTGGAGTGAGGAACAGTGGAAGTCACTGGATCACAGAAGACACGGAGGGGAGGGCAGTGCAGAAAGTCCGGGAAGGCAGAAAGGGACCAGGCTGCCCCTCTTATCCCAAGAACTTTGCACATTTGGTGTGTAACTGCTGGGTTTACTGGACAACGGGGATCTGGTCAGACCTGGATTTTAGGAAGATCATGTTGGCAGCTGAGTGGAGGCTGATTGGAGTGGAGGGAGAATCAAAGCAGCCAGACCCACAGCTACTATTGCTATAGTCCAGGCATGAGGCAATGAGAGCCTGCACCAGAGCGGGGGCTGCCAGTGGAAAGAAGGGGTGAATTCAAGGTAGAAATGACAAGATCACAACACATTGGATATGTGGGGTGAGAGCAAGTGAGGAGGGGAAGCTGGCAAGTCTGGAGGGCTGGGGGGTGGGAAAAGGGAAGCTGGGGAGAGTTTAGGGGGGAAATAATGAGCTCAGTTTTGGCAATGTTGAGTTTAAGATGTCTACAGGACACCCAGCTTGAGATGTCCAAAAGGCTGCTGGTGGTGTGGGCCTAGATGTCAAGAGAGAGGTCAGGGCTGGATATTTGGGAGTCGTCTGCACAGAGATGATGATTGAATCTGTGCAAGCTGATGACATCCGCAAGCAAAATGTTATAGATGGAGAAGAGAAAAAAGCCTTGGGAGATGCCCATGGTTATTGAGTGTGGCAGGGATGAAGATCTGGCAAAGGGCACCAAGGAGGAGGAGCCAGATAGGTAGAAGGAGAACCAGGAGAGAGCTGGAGAGAAGAAGGAGGGGGAGGGGGAGGAGGAAGAGAGGGGGAGGAGGAGCAAGGGGTGAGGAGGAGAGGGGGAAGAAAAGGAGGAGGAGGAGGAGGAGGAGGGATAATGGGGAGGGGGAAGGGGAGGAGGAGCAGGAGGAGAGGGGAGACAAAGAAGGAGGAGGGGGAGGAGGAAGATGGAGAAAGGGGAAAGAGGAGGAAGAGAGGGGGAGGTGGAGGAGGAGGAGGGAAAAGGGTGAGGGTGAGGAAGATGGAGGAGGAGGGGGAAGAGGAGAAGGAGGGGTAGGGAGACAAAAAGGATGGGGGGAAGGGGGGAGAAGAAGGAGGAAGAGGAAGAAAGGGGGAAGAGGGGGAGGGAGGAGGAGAAGGAAGGAGAGGATGGGGAAGGAGGAGGATGCAGTGGAAGAGGAGGAGGGTATTCTGCAGAGGGCTCATTTGAGGCAAGTCTTGAAGGAGGTCAGGGATTCGAATGAAGAACATTCAGCCTGGTCTAGGTGCCTAGAGTTGTCTGGGTGGTACAGTATAGAGAGTGCTAGACCTGGAATCAGAAAAACCTGAACTGAAATCCTACCTCACACACTAACTTGCTGTCCTGATGGACCCTGGACAAATCATTTAACTTCTTTCTCAGACTCAGGTTTTTCATCTGTGACATGTGAATGATAATGGCGTGTGCCTCCCAGGACATACACAGGTAAAGGATTTAGAAACCTTTAAGGTCTGTAGAAATGCTCTCTCTTATTGCCTGGGGCCATGAAGAGGTCAAATCTCCTGCCAAGGGTCACCTTGAAACTCATTCCCTGGTGTGTAATAGACTGAGGACTAGAACCCAGGTCTTATACGTTATCTCAAATGAGATACTGGACGTCTAAAGCCCTTTGTGCAGAGCCTGGCACACGTAGATGCCATAGAAATGCTGATTCCCTTCCCCTACATGTACATATATGTGTGTGCATTTGAAGATATTTGAACCACATAAGGGCCAATGAGAAAGCTACCTCCATTAGCATCCTTGTTTTCTAGATAAGTAAAACGAGGCTCCACGTGGTGATTGACTTGCCCACGGCCACAGAGCCAGGAAGTGTTGGAAATTGGATTTGAACCCAGGTCTTTCTGGCTTTTGGTCCTGTGTTTGCAAAACTATCCCTTCCTGGGGAAGCTCTAGCCCCGGGGGCATGGATGAGGTGTAAGGGGAGAGAAGGTCATTCAGTGGAAGAGCCGGAGCAGAGAGAGCGGGAGACTTTGGAGCGCCTGGTGTCCAAGGCAGTGTTAGCTACTGTGCCCTTTGGGATGCACAGGGCGTAGCTAGAGACGTAGCAGCTAGCTTTTGGAACTGCAGTATAAACTCTCTCACTCTCTCTGTATGTATGTATGTATATATATATATATATATATATATATACACATATATATACGTATATATATATACACATATACACATATGTATGCATATACACACATATAGTTTATACTTCAATAACGTATGCATTTTAGACAGAAGAAAGAGAGATAGATGACAGATGGATACATGGATAGACAGATAGATGGATGGATAGATGGATAGAACTCCTTGAGGAGAGACTGTTCTTGCTTTCTCTCTGTTTTCTCAGAGCTAAGAGCAATGCCTGGAACATAGTATTTAATAAATGCTGGTTGATTGAGTGTAATTGTACAGCTTCCTGTGTGGGGTGTGCATATTTGAACATACCGATAGATCCCCGTCTATGTACACATTCCTGTTTTTATATCTTCCTCTGTACCTTGCTGAAGTCACTGCGCCTGTTTCTCATTCAATCTGTAAAAGGCCTCCCCCTCCCTTCTCCACCTGCTCCTCCCTCCTCCTTCTCTTCCTGTCCTTCCTTTTCTCCTCCTCCCTCCTCCTCCCCCCTCCTCTGCTGAGGGACGTGGGGCCATAACTGACCTTTTGTTTCTCTCAGGTACTGCCACACAGAAAGCTTGGCTGGCTCTCTACTTGTACAAAGAGACATAATTTTGCTTGTGGGAGACAGGGAGAAGTTTAATGAGGATTAGCAAGCACATGGACCTGGGGAAACTTCTGGCTCAGTACAAAAATATAAATTCACCAGAAATGACTTCTCTAAATCGAGCACATACTTGTTCACAGTAAGCCGAAGGCCACAACATGCCGATTTTCCTACCGAGGAGACAAAGCCTGCTGACCTGGGCTCACCCAGTGAGGTTGCTTTTGTCACAAGGCCACAAGAATGCCCCCTCCAGGGGAGACACTGAGAGGAATAAAGGAGGGGGAGACATTTGCTCCTTTTCCACTGGGCAGCCCTGCAGAGGGCCAGTGCGCTTCCACACAGGGATGAAGAGAGAGCTCAGAGAAGAGAGGAGGAGTGTGAGGAAGATCAGACTGAGCAGCCTCGGTCTGGTCAGGACGTAAGCAATTTTCTTCATCCTTCCCTGCTGCTTAGCACCTAGGGGGGTGGAGGAAAACATTACACCTTCTGCCTTCCGAGGTCCCTGCCAGATCCGGGGCTCTGAGGAAGCACCCACCCTTTAAAGACACAAGGCAGTTCTTATCAGAGAAGGACCTGTTATCAGCAGACCATCACCCCCTCGACCAGTCACTGATGTTTTGTTCTCCAGATGGGAACAGGAGCAATATGACACATGCAATGGAGCACTGGGCTTGGAGATTTGAACTCCTGAATTGAAATCCTACTTTGACATGTGTGGTAGACAAGTCCCTTAGCCCCTCTGACACTCAGTTTCCTCATCTGTAAAATGAAGGGATTGGACAAGACAGCTTCTGAGGCCTCATGCAGCTCTAAATATATGATCCTATGGGTGGGGGAAGGTACGCTCACACCCCTTTCCCTAATACAAGTTTCTTGAAGGTAATGAGTTGATAATTAATACTTGAAGGTGTCAGTTGATAATTGAAGGTGACAGTTGAAGCTGAAGTTAATAGTTGAAGGAGTCAGTTGATAATTGCTGAGCAGAGCTGAGCAGGAAAGCTACTGATAAATTTTAAAGCATCATACTTTTTTCCCCATAAAAATTCTTAAATTTATTTAATATTAACTATTAGTTGTATGATTATCATAGCATCCCTTCACATCAACACACAATCAACAGAATCATCAAATGTTTTTCCCAATAAATAGGTCAGAGTTTGATTATTATAATGTGCACACAATTACTGTACAGAAGCCAGGTACATAGGATAGTGGGGCCAAAATGGAGGATTGGAGGGATGGTAAAGATGCCAAGTCGTATTTTAGACCATTTCAGGCAATTGGCAATACTGTTGAGACAAAATACTCAATGTGGCAGGAAGTGAAAGATTTTATATATACAGTTTATATATATATATATACATACAGTTTTATGAGCAAAGGAACAACTCACATTTTCTTTCATTTAAGAATATAAGGATGAGAGTTCACTGCACTTTAATCAAACACAAAACGCTAGTCCTTCTCAATTGAATCAACCAGTCTCCTCAGTCCCATTAATACAAATAGCAGGAGCCTCTTTGGTTAATGTGCAGAATCAATCAATCAAGTGTGGGAAATGATGTGGACAATTCCTGGACATCTCGATTGAATCCATTAATCAACCCAAGGGGTAATATAGACACACAGAGTGAGATGCTTAGATCCAAATGCTAACATGCAGTGATGTCATTGGGCGGCTATTGGGATTGGTTGAGGACAATGAGTCCTACCCTGTGGGGCCAACTCAGGATCCAATATTCTAATAGCAGGTCAGCAAACTGGTTGAGCAATTCCAGCCAAGCCCTTGAAAAGTAATTACTGACTTGGTGGGAGAGTCTCTGTCTCCTCCTCCCTTCATTTCCCCTTTGATCAGAGGAAGACCTTGGGAACTTTGAGAGGTCAGAAGATTTGGATTTCCCGTTGGGGATAAGATTGTTCCCGGAATGGTGGCTAACAGCAGCATTTGTACCCAGAACCAAGGACAATCTGGACAAACGAGGCAAATGTAGCTTTAGGACCTCACGAAAGCCCTGCCTTTTATACCAGTGAGCAGCTGGACCTTGAGGGAGCTTGAGGCCTCTAGAAAAGGGGGAAAGAACTTTCATCCAAACAAGAGCTTTGAGTTTCTCCTTTTCAACACATAGTCTCTACTGCAGAGCCTCCTTTCCCTTGGACTTGTGGGAGAATGTATTCCAGATGTTTTCTGGGTGGGGGATGTCATACTTTGGTCCGGTGAGACCTTCTCAGCAAATATATCTAACTCTAAGCCCTTGTAAAGCTAATGAATGATCATTGACATTGGGGAGACTTCAGCTGGTTGATCCAATTGGGACATTGGTGGAGGCTCATGAGGGAAGTTACTAGAAACTCAAAAACCCTTCAGGGTGACCTCTATAAACATGAGGGGAGACATTTAATTGACTGCTGGTGACCCAACCTACCAGTAGGAGGAGAGAAAGTTGTGAGAATGACCCCTAGGGGTCCTCCACTTGGGGTGGAGAGGGAGAAAACACTTAACTGAGCACCTATTATGTGCCAGGACCTAGGCTAAAGGCTTTACAAATATTATCTCATTTAGTACATGTTACCCTATGATGAGCTAGCTTACTATTGGAAACACAATATTTTGTGTTGTTTGCTGGGATTCCAGTTTAAGAAAGCCCGAGGTATTAGAGGCATCGACTGGAAGGCTTCAGACTTCTTTGGGGACAATAATCATTGACTAAAGTTGACTTGAACAGCGGACAAGGGCCGATGACCTCACGCTTCCTTTCCAGAGGCATGTTGAGGAAGGGGCTTTGGCGGGTTTTGAACATTTGACAGCTTGGCTAATTCTGTCACCTTGATGAGTTCATGACTCTACACTGAAAGTGAACATTCCTATGTGGTTCTACATTTTACAAAGTGCTTTAACAATTAAGCTCTTATTAGTGCAAATGAATCCCCAGAAGTGGTCTCACATTAATTAAATTCATATGGCATGTTTCCATCAGGCCAGAATCAGTTACTAGAGTTTATCTAATTGTAACTTTAAATAGTGTGAATTCAAATGCGTACAACTATTCGAGGGGATCTATTATTCACACTGACTCAGACCTTGTTGCACATAGGTTATATCATCTGTGCTTCATGACAACCCAGTGAAATGGGTGCTGTTATCCCCATCTTACAGATGAGAAAACCGAGGGTGAGTAAAGTTAATTGCCCAAAGTCATATAATAAGTGTCTGAGATAGAATTTGAACTCAGGTCTTCTTGTTTCCCAATTAGGCATCCTATTTCTTACACCACTTTGCTGCCTCAAAGACACAACCATATTGGGCTGAGTGCTTTCTAGTTCCACCACTGCCCGAGGGGAACACCATTTCTTTTCATATGAAAGTGATTAAATCCAGTGTTCTTTGGCTAGCTTTTGAGCCTCTTACATTCGTCAGGGAGTCTGCAGTGCTGGCATGAATGCTTCCCTAGCCATTCTGCACTCCGATCACGCCCAGCAACATCTTCATGGAAGGCTTGCTTCCAGATCTGTCTCTACTGACAAGCCAGCTTCTCTTGGAGTAGCTCTGCCAGTGATACTATGTTTGGTCTTGGGGGAGCTCTAGAATCAGGTGGAAGAGGACTTTTTTCCACCAAGGAAGGAAATTGTATTCTCTTTCCAAATAGCTGTGTTTTAAAATGTGTGTCCAATTCAACACAATCTAATATACATGTATTAGGCACCAACGATGTGCCAGGCATTGTGCTAAGCCTGGGGATGTAATAAATAAAAAGAAAGACAACCCTTACCCTTAATAAGCTCACAACCTAAAGGAAGAGACAGCACCATAGGACTACCTGGCATAGAAATATCTTGTTCCATGGAGTTTAAATCTGGGAGGGCAGCAGATGCAAAGCAGAGTGAGCGGAGAGTTTAGTCTGCCCTCTATGAAGAAAAGCATTGGGAGGAATTTGGTACTCTGCCCTCGAGCCCTCCAAACAGAGGGAAGATGAGGCTGAGGGAGGTAGTGTCAGTCAAGGCTTGAGGTAACAGCATGGCGGTGAGATTAGAGGTGACGAGCTTCTCCTGGGAGGGGAGTCTTGTTCCCTGGAGTTGAAACCAGGAAGGGCAGTGGAAGCAAAGTGGAGACATTCTTCCTGTCACAATGAAGACTAGACTGAATTCCTGGATTCAGACTTTGCTAATGGACATCCACACGTTTGTGGTACAGGCTGGTAATGGTGGATGGTACATTGGGGGGGGGAAACTTGGGGGTACTTGTCACATCCAGTCTTTGCAAAGCTGGGGCACAGAAGTGGCTGAGCTCAGAAGGTGGTGCCATGGCTCATTCTGCTTGTGCTCAGGCTGCGGCTGGAGTAAGAAGTCAGTCCCCCTGGGGCTGACACCTCTCTTCTCCTGCCCTGGTCTACGCTACCAAGTCCCCTGTGACAAAAGGGGACTGCAGGGGCATCCTCTACTCGAGGGAGCCATCCTGCATAACAGAGAGGTTCTTGAAAAGGGAGGGGGAAGGTGTTCAGTAAGACTAACCAGTATACGAGCTGAGTCTGACAGCTGGTGCCACAGTGGATGGAAAGTTGGAGCAGGAATCAGGAAGACCTGCATTAGAATCCTGCCTCAGACACTTTAGCTGTATGACCTTGGGAAAGTCACTTAACCTCTGTCAGCCTCAGTTTGCTTATTTGTTTACTGGGGATGAAACTTCACAGGGTTGTTGTGAGGAACAGATGAGATAATATTTGTCAAATGCTTTGTAAACCTTAAATCACCACACTAATGCTAGCTTTTGTTATTGTTATATACATTGTTCCATATCTATGGTCTCCTGCCTCCTTAAAGAAAAGGAGGTGCTAGGGCAGCTAGGCCGCCCAGTGGACACAGCCTTGACCCTGGAGCCAAGAGGCCCTGAGTTCAAATCCAGCCTCAGACACATAACACTTATTAGCTGTGTGACCCTGGCAAGTCCCTCCTCCTCTCAGGGCTCTAGGCTGGAGACTCTAGGTTGCGGAGAAGGTGTTGACTTGCCTTGGCAGAAGGTTTCCTCCTTTGGGAGTTCCTGATCCCAGTTCAATGACAGGTTCAGACCTTTTCCTTATACCATTTGAAAACAAATATAACAAGGTTTGCTTTGAAAGAAAACATTCCCGGCTCCAACGCTGGAGCAGCTCGAGCCTTGCGAAACCCGGCCAGCTGGAAGCTAGCTCATCTGCATGAGACTCTGCTCACGGTGGAGCTTGATTATGCAACCCTCCATCCCTTAATGAGAGCTTGAGGACAGATATACTGCTTCTGCAGCCGAGAAGACACACGGTTCTAGATTCTCTTCAGGGAGAGGTTCTGCCCCTCCCCTTTACAGAGGCTGAGCAGTGGGAAATAGCTCGTCCAAGGTTGTCAGGGGCAGAAGTAGGATTTCCCTCAGGGCCTTGGCTCTGTGATGCCAGAACACCTTGATTCCGGTCCCAGCCCAGCTACTTATTAGATATGTTACCTGGGGGAAATAATTCCATTTTCAATAGAATTAGCCTTATTTTTTTTAAAGTGTCTAATATAATTTAACCTATTAGATTAATTAATTAATCTATTCATCTAGTTTTCCCCTTTGAAAAGTGGGAATGATAGGATCCCGGACCCAGAGCTAGAAGGAACCTTTCTGGGCCAACCCCCCCCCCTTTTGTAGACTAGGAAACGGAGGTACAAAGGGACTGAGGCATCTGTGCCTAGACCCATAGCTCCCACGTGTCACAGGTGGGATCTGAGCCTTTACACCCCAGCTCCAGGACTGTCCACTCCACATTGTTGCCTCTCTGGATGAGATCGTCTGTCCTGCTGACTCTGAAAAGCTGTTTTGAAGATAAAATACAGTACTATGTATGAGCACATTTTGACAACTCGGCGATCATTGTATAGATGAAGTGCGTTTGTATTTTTAGAATTATCATTATTATTTACCCTTCACTGATGGAGGGTCCCAATGAGGAAACATCCTCTATTGAAGAAAATTGGCATTTTGTCCATAGCTTATGGTCTTCGAGAGGTGCCCGGGTTGCTGAGCAGTCAAGTGATTCGTCCCAAGGTCCCACAGCTGGCATGTGTCAGATGTGGGATTTGAACTCAGCACTTTCTGACTTGGAGGCCACCATGCCGTGCTTCTTTCTTCTTCCTTTTCCTCCTTCTCCTTTCTCTCCTTCCTCCTCCTCCTTTTTTTTTTTTTTTGGCAATTAAATGACTTGCCCAGGGTCACACAGGTAGTAAGTGTCAAGTGTCTGGTCTAAGTCCGGATTTGAACTCAGGTCCTCCTGACTTCGGGGCCGGTGCTCTATCCACTGCACTGCCTAGCTGCCCCTCCTCCTCATCTTTTCTCCCTGGCTGCAGGAACCAACTTTTTGCCTTCCGCCTCCAGATTCTGGTTTGTAACAACAAGAGACCTTTAAGCCTTCGTGGAATTCTCGCTCAGGACAGAAGAATCAGAGCTATGGAAACTCCACAGAAGGACTGGGGAACTCCAGAGCCACACTTCACCTTTACCTGGCAATGAAAGTGTGGAGTGTCACCAGAGCAGGCTGGTAATGGGCAACGATTTATGGCTAGAACCTTGCAGGCAGGCGCGCCGGGATGGCGAGGGAGAGCTGTCCAGGCCCAGGGGAGGCTGCGGCCAGAGGTATGGACGCTGGTGGAGAGGGGGAGGGCAGTGGTAAATGTCCATTTTACTGTTGGCTTGCGGTTTGCTATTGTCGTCTATTTCCTTTGGGGGGGGGCGGAGAATGGCAGCTGGGATTTAAAAGGCATGCCTACTGAGATGATCTGCATTCATTAACACTGAGCTTCCTGTGGATTCTGCCTGGGGTGAGTCAAAAACGGTTCTAAAATAGATTTTCTTTTAGGGTCATAAAGTTGGAAGGCTGGAAGGGCACTTAGAGGTCATGGAGCACAACCCCCTCCCTTCCCAGAGGAGGAAACTGAGTCCTAGAGAGGTAAACACCCTTGGGCTTCCACGTCCAATGTACCCGGATGCCCCAGTCACTAGGGCCCTCCCCCACCCGCCCCATATCCTTTTGTCTTTACTCAGTATATAGTTTATATTTTCTTAACTCTGCATGTATTGTCCTCTCTCCTCCCCCCAGGAGAATATGATCAAACTGTCAGAGTAGTCAAGGGACTGATCTATGGTCACCCAGCTAGTAAGTGTCTGACGCAAGATTGGAACTTAGGTTTTCCTGAACCTGATAAGGTCCTTGGGGGTGGGTTGTTTCACTTCTACCTTGGTAGCTCTGACCCAGCACATAGTAGGTGCTTGTAGGTGAATTACTGAATGTGAGCACTGGAGCCCGGGGACTTTTAGGGCTTTTTTCTTTCCCTCTCCAGTGGCTAATGGAGCCTGGCTCCTGGCAGGTTGGCTTCCTCAGTGCGTGTGAATGAATGAGTATAAGACTACATGGCCAGGTAACGGCTGAGCTGGTCCAGAACCTTCATCTTCCTGCTGCCGGCCCAAGCTTCCTTCCACCACATCTCACCACCTCCATTTTTCAAAGTTGTTTTTTCCATCATTGTCATAGCCTTACTCCCCCCTCCCTGCTCCACAACCTTGATCCTTTCCTTGTAACACAGAGAACCACTGAAGCTGGGCTCACAGTATATCATACCCACAGTCTCCAGTTCCCTATCAAGAGGAGGAAGGTGTGTCTCCTTATCAACTCTCCACAGGCAATAGTGAGAGATCTCCAGACACTGATAACTCACATTTCTGTGGTACTTCACAACAACTGGTGAAGCATTATACTTATGTGCGTACACACATGCACACACATATACATATGTGTAAACATACACATGTAAATATACACCCATACATATGTCCTCACAACCACTCTGTGAAACAGGTGCTATCATTGCCCCATTTTATAGAGAAGAAGACTGAGGCTCAGGGTGCTGAAATGACTTGCCTCTGGTGGAGGGGGGGTGTGGAGGAGGGGGGATGAAGAGCACCGTATCCAGGGCTGATGGGGAATGAAGGGTCTGGGGGCCACGTTTAAATACAGGAGCCCAGGTAAGTGATAGGGGCTGGTCATTTACAATGCTGCAGCCAGGCAGGTCAAGTTCAAGACTGAAACGATGCATCTTCCATCAGTCTGATGTCTCTCCTCACACGACATCTTTGATGGGAATGCTCTTTTTAAAAACTGCTTGTTAAAATATCTCCCTTTCTCTAGGAGTCAAGTCTCAGTGCCACACTTAGGAATAATTCTGGACAAGTCGCTGGGGCTTTTGCCCCCCAGGAAAGGCGCAGATTTGGGATGATGTTTGGGTTTAGGGGTGGGAGTGAAGGCTGGGAATGTGTGGGTTGGGATGTTGGGAGAGTGACCAGGCAGAATAGTAACTAGCACAGGCAGGAAAGGTGAATGTCTGGAAAGCGCCTCATCTACACACACTCATTGGAGCCTGGCAATGGCCCCGTTGGTGGGGGGGCCACATGACACACAACCAGTAAACCTCTGCCAACTCCAGACCCAGCCCTCCTTCTGAGCCTGTCATGGGAGAGGAGGAAGGGAATCCCCTTCCCCAGCTAATCTTACCTAAGACAGAGTCTTGGGAAGGCAGAAAATTTAGAGGTGAAGGAGACCTGGAGCATTTTCTAGTTCAACCCCTAGAGAGGGGAAGTGGCTTCATAGGATCTGAGATTTAGAGATGGAAGGAGACTCAATGATCATCTTGTGCCACCCCCTTTATTTTACAGGTGAGGAAACAGGCCCAGAGAAGGGAAGTGATTTCCAAGGTCACAGAGCTAGCAAATGGCATGGTCAGGATTTGAATTCAGGTCCCAGAATCATAGGGTTGGATGGTACTTCAGCGGCATCTAGGCAGCTAGGTGGTGCAGTGGTCAGAGCATGGAGTTAGGAAGACCTGAGTTCAAATCTAGCCACAGATATTTATTAGTTCAGTGACTCAGGGCAAGTTACTTTATTTCTGTGTGACTTAATTTCCTAATCTATTAAAAAAAAAAAGGAGTGGCTAATAATAGCAAGCACCTTACAGGGCTATGGGGAGGACCACATGAGTTAACACGTGTAAGGGGCTTTTTGCAAGCCACAAAAAACCATCGCTGTTGTTCTTCGTCCTTTGGTTTGCAGGAGGACCAATGGCATCATGGGATGATGTCTCGACTTGAGTGTGAATGGGTTGAAGTGAGGCAGAGCCTTGCAAAATCATCACAGACTCTCTCTTCCAAAGTCATCACAGGCCAGTGAAAAGGCAGAAGTCAGAATGACCGGTGACGATGGCCTGGGATGCAGCAGATGACCCAGTGGCTTTGATGCCTGACCAGGCTCTAGGTGTGCCACAGTGCCTGCTTTGGCTACCTTCATGGCCATTTGGAACAAACTGGTCTGGTCTGCCCATTGTGCCAGGGACCGTCTTCGCATGCTTAGGGTAGACTCCCTTTTAACTCACCATTGGATTTAAAGCCTAAAAAGCAATATATGATTGCTATCTCTCACCGTCACCGTCACCGTCACCATCGCTGTCATCATGTCCAGCCCTACCTGAAATGAATCCTGCCCTCAATATCCCCAGACAATGGAAACTTCCCCCAAGTGAGGAGGGGTCCGTTGGCTCCCAACGTTCAGCACATTCCACTGCTGGATAGCTGCAATTCAGAAGTGACTTTCCCAAGGACACCCAAGCCATGTGGCAGAATCAGATTTCAACTCAGGCCCTCTGCCTCCCTACCCAAAGCTCTTTCCCCTACACTACACGAAGTGCCTCCATCACTGGGCTCACATGGCCTGACCCTTCCTCTTCTATCTGTACTAATCGTTACTATTTGAGACCATTCTTTGAAATTGGTACTGTTTGAGAGAATGGAACCTCCATCAACAGAGTTTGCTTTCTAGGTGATGGCCTTGCACAGCTACGAAAAAGGCTCCATTTTATCCCTTCACAAACCTGTGCTGACCCTGAACACCCTGCCTCAGGCACATATATCTACTAGAAGCCTTGGCTTTGTGTCCTGTTGTCTACTCTTTGAAGAATACTTTTGGTGCTGAGTGAAGTGAGCAGAACCAAGAGGACTTTGTACACAATAACAGCCACGTGATGCAATGACTAAGATTGTTAAACTGAACCCTTCTCAGCATTACGAGGATCTAAGACATCTCCAGAGGCCTCGGGATGGAAAATGCTGTCCACATCCCAAGAAAGAACTATGGAAGTCGAATCGCTATCACTTATTTTTACCTTCTGTTGAGTTGTGTGTCATCTTTCTGATGGTTCCTCCGATTGGTTTTAATTTTTACTTACAACTTCACTAATGTGAAAGTATGTTTAATGGGTATGTAAATGTAAAGCCTATATCAGATTGTGCACCGTCTTGGGGAGGGTGGGGGGGAAGAAGGGGAAGAAAAATTTTCAGCTCAAAAGCATACAGAAGCGATTGTTGATAAATCAAAATAAATTAAAAAAAAAACAACTACCTTGTATTAAAAAAAGGAAAAAAAAGAAAAATACTTTTGGAAATGCTTTTTCTTGATTCACATCACAAAATAAGTGTGTGGGTGTTTAGCCTGGAGAAGACAAGACTGGGGGCTGGGGGGTGGGCACACAAGCTGTCTCCAAGTATTCAGAAGGCTGTCGTGTGAAAGAAGGATTAGCTTTGTTCTGCTCGTGCTCAGAGGGCTGAAGCAGGAGCGGGGGGGGGGGGGATGTTGCAAAGAAGTAAATTTGGTCTTGAATTAGGGGGGAAAACCCAAACTTCCTGAGAGTTGTCTCCTAGTGGAATGGGGCTGCCTGGGGAGGTGGTGGGCTGGCGGTCTTCAAGCACAAGCTCGAGGGTCACTTGGAGGGGATGATGTCACGGATGCTCTCACGCCTAGCCTAAGCCAGCTGGCCTCTGAGGTCCCTTGGAAGTCTTCTGTGCTGTATTTGATTTAAAAGAATTTTTAAGAAGTTGGTTGTCCACTTGGGCTCTGTAGGTGACTATGCTTGCAGAGAGAAAGGTGAAGAAAGTGCTATGGAGATGGCCATAGACATGGGGGCGGAGGACCAGGATTCGACGTCTGTCTCTTCCACTGACTAACTCTATGACTTTGGCTGAACCAAATGCTCTCCCCGTGCCTCAGTTTCCTTCTCTCTAAAACCAGAGAGTCAGACTAGATGAGGTCAGGTCCTTTCTATCTCTAGATGGAAGATGCTGTGACCTTTCTGGGCCTTCCTTTTCTTTTTTCTAAATTGAAGGGTGGCACCAGATGACCTTGGAGGTCCTTTCCTGCTTCAGATCTAAGATTTTACGAACGGACAGCTCCCCCCACCCCCATTCTTTCCCAGAGCTTACAGCTCTGTGGGCTGCTCGGACATGCACAATCGGCTCTAATACCACCTGGAACCTGATCAGGGCCGAAGGAAGGGCCATGGAGCATGCTGGGAGAATTCGGAGAGGGGAGAGATCATTTCTCACTGGGCAGGAGGAGAGGGAACCCATGCAAGGCTGACATTTGATCTTGGCCATAAAGAGTAGATTGAATTTCAACTGGAAGATGCAGAATGGGGGAAGGGAGGCTCTCTAGGTGATGGAGGGTGCAGAGGGAGGAGGGTAAGAGATGTGTTTGTTAAAGGACCGAGAGCCCAGTTTGGCAGGAGAGTGGAGGACACAGTGGGGGGCGGAGCATGGGGGAGGCCATGCTGGAAAGAGAGATGGGGGCAGCTAGGGGAAGGCCTGAGTGCCCCCTGAGGCAGTCTGGACTTTCTTCAGCGGGCAAGGGAAGGTGCGTGCCGCTTCTGGACTGATGAAATTGGAGGAGCTGCTGCCGACAGTGTGGCGGCTGGATTGGAGGAGGAGAGACTGAATGGGGCGGGTGATGCCAGAGGCGGTTGGGAAAGGGGGAAGGGCTGGGAGAGCAGGTTCCAGGAATGGGAGAAGGCTCAGGAGACTCTGGGGCTGTGACCTTGACCTCAGACAACAAACAAAACACAACAGAGAGCAAACAAAAGTCCTTCCTAACAAGAGGATTCTGGGGGTCTAGGACCTAGGATCACAGCATTGTGAGATTGGCAAAGCACTGCACGTGTTCCATCTGTGTGATCTTCAGAAATGGCCCTGAGAGGTAGATGGCACTGTTATCCCCATTTTATCCATGAGGAGACTGAGGCTTAGGGTCACAGTGGAGTGTCTAAGGCAGGATTCAAACTCAGAACTTCAGACTCAAAGCTGTGTTCTCTATCTCCTCCTCCTCCTCCTCTTCCTCCCTCTTTTCTTTCCTCCCTTCCTGCCTTCCTTCTTCCCAACATGCCTGAAGCAGGGTGATGCCCTTTTGGATAGAAAGAATGAGACAAACATGACAGATATCCTGAAGAAAGAATAGGCAGCCTCTTCGCGTGGGGGATGAGGGAGGCAGGAGCGTGGAGCGTGCCTCTGAGGCCCTTTTTTGTTTTGTTGTTATTGTTGCTCAGCTGTGTCTGATCCTGTGTGACCCGCTGGGGCTTTTCTTGGCAAAGATTCTATGGTGACTTGTCATTTCCTTCTCCAGCTCGTTTTACGGATGAAGAAACTGAGGCAAGCAGGGTTAAGTGACTTGCCCATGGCCACTAAGCTATCTTAAATGGTGGTAGCATTAAAGTCAGATCATATAACGTGGAAAGACACAGGACTGGAAGGCGGGGGCTTCTGTTAGAATCCTCGCTCCGACAATACTTTGCTTGGTGTTTTCAGGAGAATGATTTGATCTTTTGGGTTTTAATTATATCATTCGCGTAAAGTGGAAGGGGAAATAGGTCTAGGGTCCCCAGCTTGAAAATTCTCTGAGTTTGTGAGTCTGATGAGTCTAGGCAGGGGTGAGGGAAGAATGAGTTTGGTTTGGGTCGTGTGAGAAAGAGAGGGCGAGGAGGGGAGGGAAGGAGAGAGAGACAGACACTCAGAGAGACTGAGCGACAGTGAAAGACGGAGGGAGGAGAGGAGGCATGGGGTCATTGATTGCAAGCTAGAAGACCCCTTAGAGATTATCCAAGCTAACTTCATCATTTTACAAATGAGAAAACTGAGGCCAAAAGCGGTTAATTAATTTGGTCAAAGCCGTATAGGTAATAAATGGCTAAGCTGGGATTCGAACCCAGGTCCTCTGACCAATCCCGGCTCTTTCTACTGCACCAAGATGTCTCGGTGGGAGTGACCGGCATGGATGCTCCCCCTTCCTCATCTTCTCATTAGTGTCCCTGTTCAAGGTGCCAGCCAGGCTGGTGACCTCAGAGGCATGCTCCATGCTCCTGCCTCTCTCATCCCCCACATGAAGAGGCTGCCTATTCTTTCTTCAGGATATCTGTCATGTTTGTCTCATTCTTTCTATCCAAAAGGGCATCACCCTGCTTCAGGCATGTTGGGAAGAAGGAAGGCAGGGAGGGAGGAAAGAAAAGAGGAAGGAAGAGGAGGAGGAGGAGAAGAGGAAGGAGGAGGAGGAAGAGGAAGAGGAGAGACGGGGTGGGGGCTGCTCATTTGGAATGAAAGGGGAAAGAAGAACCAGCAAAGGAGACAGAGAAGAATGAAAAGAGCCTGTAAAAGGTGGTCTGACAGAAGACGAAAGAGTCTGGTCAGTGGTGATGGACCCTACAGAGAAGTCAAGGAGGGTGAGGATCAAAGGAATGGCCATTAGATCTGGTCATCAGGTGTCACCAGGGATACTCAAAGCAGCTGTTTCAATAGCTACACAAGAATGGAAGGAAATGGCACTCATTAGGAGTTGGAAGACCTGAGTTTGAATCCAGCTCTGAGGTTCTGTGATTTCACTACCCGGGTGACCCTGAGGAGCTCTTCAGTTTCATTATTTGTAAAATGGGAACAACATTCCCATTATTCACCTCCCAAGCGCAGGAGGAAATTTACCCGGCTGGAGGTCTGATTGGGTAGTGAGGCTGTGGAGATCCCGAATGTGGTTCATGCTTTCTCCAGTTGGCAATGGCAGGGAGGAGAAAAGGAGGTTGGTCAATGGAGGAGGCCACTGTGGTAGAGGGAAGGGGTGTCCCAGGTGTTTTTGTGTGTTCTTAATGGTGCTGGAACTGATCTTAAGGAACCTCCCGGGCTTCTTCCCTCTTTCCTAATCAATCCTCCTTCTAAGATACATGAGGCTTTGTCCTGGGGAGACGCTTACTTCAATGCTGCAAGAGAACACCCAAATGCTTCAGGAAGCAGGCTTGCCTCAGCTCTGGGAAACGTCCCCATTCCTCTCCCTTCCAGTCTGGCACCGAGCTTGGCCCCCTCTGCCTCCCAGGAGCGGCCCAGATGTAAGGGAGTTTCCTCTCTCTGGCTGAGCCTTTCATGGGAGGGTGTGAGAAAGCCCGTGAGTCATTGGAACTGATTCCAGGCTGTCTTCCATGACCAAGACCTCCTAGGAGAGGAGAACACAAAAGAAAGGAAAGCGTCCCAGACATATGGCTCCCAGCCTTTGAAAACAATTCCCGTGCACACCCAGTCTCTGGCTGGAGGCCGGGCTCTCTGTTTCCCTGATGCATTTTTCCCCCCATGGGGACATCCCTTTATTTTCCAATTTTAAAAGGTAGGAACACAAAGGATTATACATCCTGAACAGTTAGAGAACTCAAGAATCGTTTAGTAGAAGCTCTCAATTTAGAGAGAAGAAAACTGAGGCTAAGGAAAGGAGAAGTGACTGAGTCAGGGTCACAAGGTCAGTAAGGCAAAGGTAGCCAGCACTGGGCCAGACCTCTGGGGCCAGGAGAGGGGCCAATCCAGGGTTATAGATGAGTTTTCTCTTGGCCTCGGGATGGGGCCTGGCTGAACGCCTAGGAGGGGAGGAGGCCGACGATCTTTGGTTTGGGGGCTGTCCGATCATCTGACCCAGAGTGATGTAGGCCCCTGGCCTCCGGTCTGTCTGGGCCCAAGTCAGGCACGAGCTGACCTCTGGAGCAGCCACAAGTCTCTTCAGTTTCTGTGCCGAGTCCTGCCTCCATTGCACGCTGTGAACCTGGGTGGGCCCAGGGGACCCTTGGGGATCCTGGTTTCTGATGCTCCCTGCTGCATGTGAGGGTCCGAGTTCTTGTTTTCAGGTCTGTGTTATCTGGGGGTATCTGTCCCCCTCTGAGCTGGGAAGCGCCAGTTGAGCCGCTTGGGGACATCCTCCCCTTTTCCTGATTGAGTAGATCAAGGCGCGTTTCACCTGGGAGAGCCAGGGAGCACGGAAGCTGGCACCCAGATGGGCTCGAGCTCTGCCTGCGTCTCTTTTTCACAGGTTAGAGTCAGATCTTCTCTTCCTTGTTGGCTGCTGGAAGGTGGCAGTGCCTGGCGAGGGGGCAGGATGTTGGCAGAGGATGTCAGGCCCCTTCTCCATGAGGGCTGACCCCCTCAATGCCAGTAGCCAGGGCCGCCTGCTGGCTCAGGGTCAAGGTGCACTCCGGCCACATTGCACAGGAAAGTGACCTAGGCTAGGATTCTGTCATTGGTTTGGTTTTCAGTCTTTACTGTCTTGCTTCCCCAATGCCCTGTCCAATCAAAATGCTTTAAGCAGCAGGGGCTTCATCAATATTTGCTGAAGGAGTGAACCTGGGGAGTGGGCTATCAGCATTCCCCAACTGGGGTTCTCCAAGCTGATGCTCAAGGACCTTTGGTGGGGAACCCAAGGATGCTTGTTTGGCTCCTGGATGATGGGCCTGGTGGTCTGTGCTATTCTTTCCAGCTCCGAAGGCTTGGAACCCTGAGGTTGAATGAATGAAGGCAGGCAGCGGTGACTGACAGAAGAACCTGAGAACCTTGCAGAGTTCTTCGACAGACAGACAGATATGGAGAGGGAGGGAAGGAGGGAGAGAAAGAGGGAGGGATGGAGGAGGGGGGAAGAGGGGAGAGAAAGAGAGGGAATGGGGAGAGAGAGACAGGAGAGAGAGGGAGGGAGGGAGAGAGAGAAAGACAGACAGAGATGGGGGAGAAGGAGAGAGAGGGAGCTGATGCTTTCTTTTCAAGGAAATGTTTAAAGAACAGTGAGCATGTTTCTCAGCAGTCATTTCAGACCCCCACCATGGGGGCAGACAGGCAGGAAGAGTCGAGGAGAGGAGCCTCCTCCTGCCCTCGATTTCTAGGCTGAGGGCTGTGACCTGGCAGAGGACTACACAGCATAGCTCTGCATAATAAGTGCTCCCATTCGATTCTGGGATCACATGTGTCCTAGAATCACAGTTACAGAGCAGGAAGTAAACTCAAAGGCCAACTAGGGCATCCCCCTCATTTTACAGACAAGTAAACGGAGGCCCACAGAGGTTCAATGACTTGCCTAAGTTCACGCAGGAAGGAAGTGTCAGAGGTCAGATTTGAACCCCGGAGCCACTTCCTCCATCCCTGAACAGACTGGGAACATTTAAGAATTAAACTCATCCCATGGATCGTCTAATAAATACCAACCATGAAATGTAAATGAGTTAGAAAAACACGTGTTCCAGACAAAGTTACGAGGAGAACAGCGTGGGGAAGCCAAGTCGGAGAAGCACCCTCAGCCCTCGGCCCTGAGTGAGTGAAACAGTGTGGAGGCAGAATTCATTCAGGCTTCGTTTCCATCTGCCTCGCGTGGCAGCCAGAACACCGTCAGTCGTCTTGGTTCTGCTCACCCCTTTCCTCTCGCTGACGCCCACAGAAGGACCTTTCCAGCATTGGAACTGATCTAGGCGACGTCTTGGAGGCGTCAACACTCAACTTGTGGAGACGTCTGGCTTCAGAGACACCGTCGCAAGCTTGTGTGTCCAACGCTATCATGAGTGCCCTCAGCCTTGGTTCATTGGCCTTTCTCACGCCCACCTTTGGGCATGTTCTCTCTGCCAGCCTTCCACCGATCAGAAGGCTCTTGAACCGGTCAGCATCTACACCTTGTGGTGTCATCACCCATCCCCTCTGTCTCATGTAACGTGGCATTCTGGACACCTCTCCCAGTGAGCAATGATCTATGGGTCCGAGCATCATGGGAAATAAAGTCCTGCTGACTTTGCCATATCTATACCATCAGTAAACTCAATGTTGCTATAGTGTTTTAAGATTTGTAAAGCACTTTATACCCAATTACCTAAACCTAGCCTTACGGCAGCCTTTTGTTGCAGGCAGAGCAGCAGAAGACTACTCCTGGTTTGTTTGTTTTTTTTAGGCAACTGGGGTTAAGTGACTTGCCCAGGGTCACACAGCTAGTAAGTGTCAAGTGTTTGGTCTGAGGCTGGATTTGAACTCAGGTCCTCTTGACTTCAGGGCTGGTACTTTATCCACTGTGCCGCCTAGCTGCCCCATGACTCCATTTTTACCAAAGAGAAATTGAGCCTCAGATATCACAAGTGAATTACCTAGGGTCGTCAAACTGGAAAATATTGGAGGCAGGTACGGAACCCAGGTCCATGATGATTCCACAGCCAGCCTTCTCTCTTGAATCTTCTGTCCAGAACCTAGAGTCTGCTCTACGTCACACTGCCTCCTGCTCCTTTCCCTTGTTATGCCCCATAGGTACCGAGGAAAGAGAATTCCATAGGCTCATAGGCCTAAAGCAGGAAGGGCCCTCAGAGGCCTTTCAGCCAAACTCTCATTCTATAAATGAGGAAAATGGGGCCCAGTGAGATTGTCAGAGAAGGTGATCTGCTTACACGGCTTCCAAAGAGCCCTGGATGTGAATGACTAAATCTGAACGTGACATTCCTCCCCTGGCCCCGAGGTGTTGAGACGATAAAGCTCATGCAACACGTAAGTCCTCTGAATTGCATTTTGGAAGAGCACTGAACAGCACCTCGTAGGGATTTGCATCTAGTCGCTCAGAAGTGATTACGAAGGCTCCCTTCTGTTTGCTTGGCTTGGATGGTTTCCACAAGCTCTCTCATGTACATTACCTCACTTCATCCTCCTAACAGCCCTAAAAGGGGTCGTGTGATCGAGAGCACCTTTCAATGGAAGCCCAGAGTGCGCCTAAATATTCCTTAGAGGTGAGAGCGGAAGCCGTGGAGGTGGCTGGAATCGCCAAGGGAGTGGAGGGAGGAAAGTCAGATATACGGTAGAGCTTTGGGAACCATGGGTCTTTAGGGGATGAATGGAAGGGAGAAAAGCCTTCAGAGGATATGGAGCAGGATTAGCCAAAAAGCATTAAAGTATCAGGAGCCACTGCCAATCAGGAGCCAAGATAAATCATCTTCCAAATTAGGTTTATGTCCCTTGGGACAGAGAATTGATTTCCATTCAACTTTTTACAAAATTCACAGCACAGTTGTGTAGACAAATAAGTGCTTACTCGTACCCAGCTAATTAAAGTGTGACTACTTCTGCATCTGCTTCTGATTATTATTACACTCTTCTTATTACAGCTGGAGAGGTTTTTGATTGCCCAAAGGTTGCTGCTGATCTGCTTCTTGGTCCGGAAGGACATTGGCAGTGATGTTGGGCACTTGCTTTCAAATCCTGCCTCTGGCTGTTACCAGTTGTGTAACTGTTGGCAAATCACACCCTCCTCTAGGGGCCTTAGTTTCTCCACCTATACAATGGCGCTATTCATTGATTGGGGAATGATAGAACAAATTATGGTCTATATATGTGTAGAGGGGAGATGGCTATACTCCCTCCCGATAGATGAGAAGGTCAAGGCGATTGGTGAAACTTTTTTTGACAAAGACTCACATTTGATTGATGGACTAGTAGGGGAACCATGCCATTGGATTGCTGGAGGCACATCCCTGGGCCTTCCTTTGGAGGTGAAAGAGGGGGATGTGAAGGAATGTAATGGACCCAAGGTCTGAACTTGTCCTTCTGTTGTTGTTATTATATTTATTAGTCTTAGAACAGTCATACAGCACCATTGGGATGTTAGTCTTTGGGAAATTGTGATTAATGCACCTTCTTAATGCTGGAGGCTTCGAGGGCAGATAGGAACAAGAGTGGACCACTGTACTGAGTTCCAGACCTTAGCAAAGAAAAGATCCTTAGACTCTGGTCAGGTGAGTGGGAGTATAAAAGAGAGGAAGGGAGGAGAAGAGGAAGGGGAAAGAGAGGGGAGAGAGAGAGAGAGAGAGAGAGAGAGAGAGAGAGAGAGAGAGAGAGAGAGAGAGAGAGAGAGAGAGAGGCAGACACAGAGACACACAGACAGACAAGAGACAGACAGAGACACAGAGAGAGACAGAGAGTCAGAAAGATAGAGGAAGAAGAAGGAGGAGAAGGAGGAGAAAGAGAGAGAGGATGGGGGAGACAGACAAATAGAGATAGAGAGAGAAGTCTGAAAGGGTTTTTGCCTTTTGGGGAGACTGGGTTTGGGGATTTGATGGAATGTATACTCTATGTTACATGTTACGTGTTACTGTATATTACCAGTAAATACTTCTGCTTTTTTTTCATTAAACTTTTTATTTAACCCTATGGAATTGCTTACTAAGTCAACTGCACAGGCCTGGAGCTTTCTGAATGACAGCATGTTGTCACAGATAAGGAGATGTCAGTGACTGGAGGCAGAGAGACTGAGGGACATTTCTAATTTAATATAAGGTCCTTGAAAGCTGGGATTTATTTCATTTTTGACTTTGTATCCTCAACATATAGCATAGTGCCTGGCACAGCCTGGGCACTTAATAAATGCTTGCTGACTTATTGGCACATACCTCTAGATGATGAAAGATCCTGTGTGTGTGTGTGTGTGTGTGTGTGTGTGTGTGTGTGTGCTAACATAGGTGACTGATAAATCTGGAATCAGTCTTTGGTAACCCCATGCCCTGCTGGAGGACTCCATGCCAGTTCTCAGACATGGATCATGGTGAAGACTTATCAGGCAGCTGGAGGGTAACTCCTGTAATACCATCTCATGCTTACAAATTTAGTGAAATATGATTATTTCATGAAAAGTGACAAGCACAAGGAAGGAATTCGGAGAAATATGGGAAGATTTGTGTGCACTGATGCAGGTGCAGAATGAACCAAATGAATACGCAAGAAAACTATGTACAGCAGCTATAACAACGTGAATGAAACTTATCCTCAGTGGCAGCTGAATTCAGCTCACGTGCAATGGCCAGTCTCGGGGGCAGGAAACATTCTGCTTGGTAGAGAGGGAAGGTACTGTGGTTGTGGGGCGGCACACGTGTCATCAGACACAATCGTGTGGGCTAGTTTTGGTGGACTCTTTGTTAAAGGGATGGCTGTGTGGTGGAGCTGAGGTACATATCGGGAATAATTGTGATGTATATAACAAAAAGCATCAGTGAAATTGTAAAATAAAATGGGCCAATTAATACTTCTGCTACCTACTTCACTGAGATGTCCTGAGGAGAATGCTCTGCATACCTCTAAGGGTTAAAGAATGAAGACCCATTTTAACATCCGACTTGAAGGGAAATTCCCCACTGCCTAGAGGGATCTTCTTTTTTTTTTTTCTAGTCATTGGTAGTCCTGAGTGGCGATGGAAAAACAAACCCAAACTAGAACAAAACAAAACAAAACACCAAAGCCTTTCTATCATGGTGGAGGAATGAAATCAATGTGTCCTAGTCCAGGTAAGAAGTTTGGACATAGGTGGAGCCCAGGGATGGGCCCCAGAAGCTTGGCATTTGCTCACCCCCAAATCAGGAGGTGCTGGAATCAGCTCAAAACCAGAGAGCCAACTGTTAAATTTGGAGAGTGAGCATTTGCCCCTGGGATGTCAGCAAGCTGCAGCTTGAGGTATTGTTTTATTGATTGTTTAGATTTTAGAAATTAATGGAGAAAGTGTTAATAATTCATATTAAACTAAAAGCGTATCATGTTTGTGAAACATTTGCCATCACATCCCTGCTAACGTCCTGGGTCATCCACAGGGGAGGGAGCTGATTGTACTTTACCTGAGTGGAGCACATTAGCTGGAGTCCTCGTTTCACTTCCTCAAATCTGCCTGCTCTGGGGCAGCCGATAGCTGAGTTTTTTGTACTTCTCGTGGACTTTCAGACTATTGGCATGTGGTCATTTTCTCAGCACTTTGAATGATGCAATTACAGGAGATTGGCCAGGGCCGTTCTTTTATTACCTACTTTGTCAGGGACAAGTAGACTTCTATCGCTGGTGGGTGCTCTTTGTTGTCTTGGGTCAAGCTTCCAGGAGGCTACTGATGGGCCTGAAACATGACTTAAGGGGTCCCTGAAAGCTGCCATCATGAGCAGAAGTTCAAATCTAACTAAAATATCAATGCCTGCTGAGCAGCACCATTGGATGCATCTACCTAGCTTGGGAGTGTGATGGACTGTGCGAAAGGCCAAGGCTGAGACAGTAAAGACCAGAGAAGTGTTCTTGGTGGGTTCATACTGCTCTTCCTGAAGCACACATGTGACTGTGACTCTCTTTGTCATTCAGTCATTTCAGTCACATCCAGCTCTTTTGGGGTTTGGTTGGCAAAGGTGCTGGAGCGGTTGGTCACTTCCTTCTCCAGCAGACCCATTTTGTCAGGCAATCAGAGGTTAAGTGACTTGCCCAAGGTCACACAGCTGGGAAGTGTCTGAGGCTAGACTTTAACTCAGGTCTTCCTGATTCCAGGTTCAGTGCTGTCTTCTGAGCCACCAGCTGCCTCCTATGGTACTCCTATTATCTGACTCCAACCTCTTTTCCTGGGTTGATTAAGCATTACTCCCCTTTGCACTCTCTCTGTTTGAGCCAAACTGAGTTTCTGGCACTTCTTCCTCCCATCTCTGAGGCGTTGCACTGACGGTGCCCCGCAACCTGGGATGCTCCTCCTTCCTTCTGCCTCTAGGAATTCCCATATCCCTTCAAGAGTCAGCGTCAGTGTTCTCTCCACACAATGGTGGCCCTTATCCTTACTGTTAGTGCAATAACTCTGAGATGACTTTGTATGGATTTTGAATAACACACATGTGTATATTGTTTCCCTTGAAATAGAATGGAAGCTCCTTGAAGAAAGGGGCTGTTTGATTTTTTTTCTTTATATCCCTAGTGCCTAGCGCAGGCTCAGGCATACAGTAGAAACATAATAAATGCTGGTTGAGTGAATGACTGATAGGCAGCATAGTATAATAGACTTATCCTGTCAAGAGGTTTGAGTTTTAGGCTTATCTTTGCCAGTTTCTTCTCCTCTCAGCCTCAGTTTCCTCATCTGAAAAGATGGGGAGAGTTCAGACTAACCTTGAAGGTCCTTCCTAACTCTAAGGCCTGTGATTCTATACTCAGGCTTGAGCTAATGGACTATTTAGTCCATGGAAGGGGACCTGAGATGGCAAAGTGCATGAGGTTTTGGGAATCTTAATGATCGGGGGCCAAGATTCAGCTCAGGTTTTTACCAGATGACTCTGAACATTCCCTTAACTTCTCTGGGCCTCAGTCTTCTCCTCTGTAAAATTGGAGGTTGAAAAGGACCCTTTGAGCTCTAAATCAATGCCGTCTCTATTTTTTTTCCTACACTATGATTGTATGAGTTGTGTCTGATGACATTGGGAAATTAGGTGTTTTTACTGGTACAAACAGAAGCACTTCTGATCTGCCAGCACTATAAAGCATCTGTGTGAATGCTGAAGTGATGCTCATGTAGAAGGCTTCAGTGGGTCAAATGTGATGGTTTGATTTGATACTGGCGTGAATGTCGCAGGTCCTTGCAGTAGACAATACACAGGAGTGTGAATTTTAAGAGCAGGAAGGGGCCTCTGAATTCAGCCCAGTCCTGAACTCCTCTGAAGAAGCTGCTCTGCACCTTGCCCAACTGACAGTCACCCAGTTTTGGTTTGAAGGTCTCCAGCAAAGGGCAGCCGCTCCCTTGGGAAGCAGCGCATTTCACCTTCAGACAACTCGGGATGCGTTAGGAAGTTTGTCACTACATCAAGCTGAAATCTGGCTCTCTGCTACTTTCCCCTCCTTCCCCATTGCTCTTGGCTCTGCGCTCTGGGGTCCAACAGATGATGTCTAATCCTTCCTTCCCATGACATTCCTTCACATACTTGGACACAGCTGTCAGGTATCCTCCATTCTCCCCACCCCACCATCTTCCCATCTCTGGCTACACCTTCCCAGTTCCTTTAACTGAGCCTCATAAGACGTTGACTCAATGACCTTCCCCATCCTGGTTGGCCCTCTCTGGATGCTCACCAGCTTATCGATGTCTTTCTTAAACTGCAGCTCACAGAACTAAGGACATATTCCAGATACAGCAAGGAGGCTCTGTTCTGCCTCACCCCTTCAAGATGAGCTCCAGAAGTAAAGAGTTTTGCTAAAAACCAGGCATTCCATCCACCAGCAATTGTGCCTCAAAATGGGTTCAGCAGGTGTTGGTGAAGCCTGTCACTTCTGTTTAGAAGATGGTTAGCTGAGGAAGAGCTCTGAGCCCAAATGACCTACTTCATGTCTTGGTGCAGGCAGCTATCAGATACACCCCAGTGCATTTAGAGAGTGGGAAGCCCACTGACCTGAATTATCTCACAGGTAATCGAGGGTCTTGTGTAGAGGATTTAGGAAAAAGCTTTTCCCTGCACCTCCAATTTTCTCCATTCCTCCTCAGTAGAGATTATGTAGCCCCTTTGTTTTAAAGACAAAAAGACAAAAAAGGGGGAAGGGGTGGTGGTGGAGACTGATTAGCTGAAGAATACACAATTGTCCAAGGCAAGATCAGGATAAAGACGCAGGGCTCCTGACTTTTGATCTCACACTCCTCTTTATGTAGGAAATGGATAAAAATTGTTCTCATTTTTCACGTTCAGATCAATCAATCCATTAAATAAACAAAGCTCCAGAAGACCGTGTCTTTGGCGTTCTAATGTGATAATAACGACCATTAATGGTTAACATTTACATAGTGCTTACGTAGGTCAGGTGCTGTGCTAAGCACTTTTATAATTATGATCTCATTTGAGCTTCACCACAGTCCTAGGAGATAGGTGCTATTATTACCTCCATTTTGCAGCTGAGGAAACTGAGGCAGAGGTTAGTGACTTGCCCGGGGTCATACAGCTAGTAAGTGTTTGAGGACAGACTTGAACTTGGGTCTCCCTGCCTCTAGGTCCAGTACTTTCTGCACTGTGGCACCACCTGGCTGTCTGGTGGCCACTAATTATTGTTTCTGGAAAACTTGGAAAGCCTTAAAGGAGCAATGTCACATGACTCTTCTGGAAGTGGATCTTTTGGAAGCCAACTGGCAGTAACTGAATGAGAATCCAGGCTGCTATAGGCTCTTCATCAGGATGTGTGGGTTTTATGACATATTTTCCAACTCCTCAATAATGTCTCTGAACCTCCTCTGCCTGGCTCCCTCCGAGGGAGCCAGGCAGGTCCTCATCTGTGAAGGTGTCTTGGCAGCAAACACGGCTGGCAACAACGATCAGCCAGAGGCAGAAGCCTGTCTCCACTTCTTGAGTGATCTCTCTCCCGCTTGTCCTGCCACGTGGTGACAAAGTCATTCCTAATTAACCCAAGGAGATGAAAACCTACCTACCAACAGCAAGAGCGTGTGACATGGACTGAGGGATCCTTGAGGACCTTAAAAAGGCATTTAGAGATTGCTCACAGCATTTCGGCAGGAGCCTTGAATGCCGGGGATTTTGACTAGCCACCAAGAGAAGAATGAAAAGACTGGATTGGTACATGGTACCAGAGCTTCTCTGGGGAGCCAGGACCAGCAAAGGGGTGAACAAATCACTGGAGAAAGGTGTATAGAGCTTTGAGACTGTCCAAGCAAACTCCATGTCAAGGCCAGACTTGTCCTCAGGATTTGTGTAGGGAAGGATGGACTTTAAAATAAAGTAAATGCCATTGGTCACTGCAACCACACTCTGTGATTTAGCTGTTCTGGCCTCTGCATGATGTTGTGCACGTGAGACTTCAGGTCCAGTCTCTATTCCTTTCCATGGGTTCTCCTTCCTGCCCGAGACATCCTCTCTCTCTCTCTCTCTCTCTCTCTCTCTCTCTCTCTCTCTCTCTCTCTCTCTCTCTCTCTCTCTCTCTCCCCCTCCTCCTCCTCCTCCTCCTCTTCTTCCTCTTCCTCCTTTCCTCCCCTCCCCTCCCCTTCCCTCCCCTCCTCTCTCTCTCTTTCCTTCTCTCTCATAGAATCCCTGGTTTCCTTCCAGACCCAGCTCAAGCCCTGCCTTCTTCAAGAAGCTCTTCTTAACTCCCGTAGATAATAATGTCCTCCCTCTCATAATGCCTTGGGTTCCTTTTGCATGTACTGCCTCCTCTAGGTCAGTGGCAGGATGGCCTGGACCCCCTAGACTTCAGGGATTTGAAGACTTTACTCATCTTCCGATGCAAGGAAATGTCATAACGGTTCAAGGGAGTGGAACTAATGAGAGAATTTCCAGAAAAGAAGGGGAAAGGACACATTGAGAAGTGGGAGAGCTTCCTCCAGCAGCCCACTGGCAGTTGAGCTGGAGATGGGATGGAGAGCTGAGTTAGCCCCGGTGGCCAGTAAGCAGAGGCACAGGCTTCTAGAGAAAGGAAGCAAGATGGAGGGGGCTGGTGGAAGAGGTGTAGACTGTTCTAATCCATGATGGCTGATAATAGCAAACTGAGCCATTCTTCCCCCCCCCCCTTTGGTTTGACTGTTTCATAAACATGTTCCATTATTTTCTTTAAAACTATTTGGAGAAAAATACAGAACTAATTATGCTTCTATTATATTACTACGATTGAGGCAGAGATGCATATATTTCCTTGTTCAATTCAGCTTCAGTTTTTTTCATCTACAAAACGGGGATAATAATAGCACCAACTTCACAGGGCTGTTACAAGGACCGAATAAGATATTATATGTAAAAGCACTTTGCAAACCTTGAAGTTCTATACAACTGCTAATGGTTGTTATTATTATCATTATTCCTTGGGAACCTTGTTCAGAGTTCCAAGCCTTAGAGGTAAGATCTATTTGGAAATCAGAGACCCCTGGCTCTTTATCTCCTGACTTTAAAGTGGATAGAGCAGCAAGCCTGACATAGGAAGACTCAGCTTTGTGAGTTCAAATCTGGCCTCCGACACTTACTAGCTGTGTGACCCTGGCCAAGTCACTTAACCCTGTTTGCCTCAGTTTCCTCATCTGTAAAATGAAATAGGGAAGGAAATGCTAAACTGCTCGAATATCCTTGCCAAGAAAACCCCCAAAAAGGGTCACGAAGAGTTACAGCTGAAAATGACTGAACAAGAACGACTCTGGGAAAGTCCCAACCTCTACTTCTCAGTTTCCTCATCTGTAAAATGAGGATTATGATACCACCTGCTTCCCAGAGCCATTGTGAGTTTCAAATGAGATGTTTGTAAAAAGTGTTTACCAGAGTGCCTGACACACAGTAGGCACTTTATACACACTTATTCGGCACCCCTCCTCTTCTTGTCTTTCTCATTGGAATGGAAGCTCCGTGAGGGCAGAGGCTGCTTTCCTCTTGTCTTTGCATCTGTAGCACCTAGAACACAGTAGGTGCTTAATAAATGACCTTTATTTGGAGAGCTCTTCAGCTTATTACAATTAGCATCAAAGAGACATGTAAGATTTTGAGATTTTTGTTTTCATTTCTAATTTTATTTTCAACTATTTATAATTTCAGTGGCGTAGGGCATTGTTGGTGAGGAAGCGACTTCTCCCAATTCAGTGGGCAGGTGCTCCATTATTTATGGCTCCAGAGAGTTGTCTGAAGGCACTGGTTTGTCTAGGATACAAAGCCGGTTTGTGTTAGAGGCAGGATTTGAACTCCTACTCCTGTAACACACAGAATCTGAAGATATACCCATATACATATTTACATATATACACATACAAATGCATATGTGCATATACACACATACATGTACACACATGCACATACACATATACGTATATGTATACGTATACATATAATATAATATAATATACATGCACACATATACATGCACATATACATATATGCACCTCGTTTTCAAAGAGGACCAGTGATATCATGGCTGATGTCTTGAGTTGTGCCTGAATTGGATTTAAGTGAGGCAGAGCTGCACAGAGTGTCAGCCTCACTCTCACCTCCAGAGTCATCACAGGCCAGTGGCAGGCAATGGCTTGGGATGCAGTGGATGACCTGGGCGTCTTCCACGTCTGACCAAGCTCTAAGCGCTCCACAGCACCAGCTTCCGGCCATCACGGCCCTTGGAACAAATTGTTCTCATCCTCTGATCTGCCCATTCTGCTGGGGGAAATGTCACATACTTGGGGTTGATACCCTCCATGCCCCCCAACTCACTGACAGCTTTGAGGTCCCTTGGTTACCCTCAACCTGGTTTTAGCCTGTCTGCTGAAATGGTTTACTGGGCTATGGCCACTGCACGTGCTCCAGCTTCTTGGAGTCACAGAGGAGAGCTGGGTGGCCTGTGGACCCCAAAGGTGGATGAGCAGCCCTGGGAAGTGCTCAGCAGCCCTCATGCCGGAGGTGCTAGTCTTCCACGAACACACGCTACACTCTGTCTGCATGTGTTGGGGTCGGGGAGACCATATTCTTTCTAAATACCAGCAGGAGAACCAAGGACACCAGTCACCTCTCAGCACTGCAAAGAACATTTAAATATCCAATTGTCAGGAGCTAAAGCCCTGCAGCGAGAGCTGGGAGTCCTGGCTGACCTCCCTTGGGAAATGCTGCAGAAACACATGGCCATTGTTTGCCAAAGCCCCCAGAGGCAGAGCTGGAGGACTCGGGGACGGAAATAACCCTTGCCCAGAACCCACCCTGGCAAAGAGGACCAGAATAGGTTAACGCCTGCTTTGATCTTGTAACCCACTCCACTGGGGTTGGTGCTCTTCTGGCCTCTTCTGGGCTGGGGCTGACTTCTTCACCCTTATGGAGAACTGGTCCCTTTGGGAAGGCTGGGAAAGCCTGGGGACCCCTTCTCACAACTGTGCGGTTAAGGATAGCGGATTACAAAATAAATCAGTCCTACTGAAACACAGTTATCAAAATCCATTTTTCAAAAGCTCTGGGGGAACCTATGGGAGAAATTTTTGGAGGCCCAGTCCCTCTCAGTCCTCCTTAGACATTGCTAGAGAGGAATGAGAATAATCATTTCTTTAAAGTTTGTTTACAACAACCCTGTGAGGAAGGCAAATCAGACAGTGATTGGCAGGTGTGCGGCGCCTAGGAGGCCCAGAGAGACCAGAGATATACCGCCTTCTCCCCTATCCCCCAGAGCTCTGTCATCCTTCCTTAGCCAGGCTGCAGGAATGTGGATGCTCAGAGCTCAGTTATTTCCCCACATCACACATTTTCCTTCCTCCACAGTCCCATCAGATGAGTGAAAAAAAAAAAGTAGCTGACAGGTAAGGTTTTCCCCAGCTTCTGGCTCAGGGACTTGAGGGTGCAGATTTTCGAAGGTGCCCAATCAAAGGCTGAGCAAGATTTCCCAAGCTTCTACTCCAGGCCAGTCCATGTGCCAGCTGCTGTGGACAGGAAGACAAAACTTGAAAGTCCCTGTCCTCAAAAACTTACAGTCTGCTGGAAGAGACAACATGCCCTTACACAAGTGTGTGTGTGTGTGTGTGTGTGTGTGTCTATGTATATGCATATATGTATATGTATATGCATGTGCATATATGTATATGTGCATATATGTATATGTGTGCATGTATATTATATTATATGTATATGTATACATATACGTATATGTGTATGTGCATGTGTATACGTGCATGTGTGTATATGCACATATGTATTTGTATGTGTATATGTGTAAATATGTATATGGGTATACGTACATGTATATTGTATGTGTATATGTATTTGCATGTGCGGGTGTATGCATACACATGTGTATATGTGTCTCTGTGTATATGTACATGTGTATATGTGTATGTATATTCATATGTGTACGTGTGTATATGTGCATGTGCATGCAAGTGTGTGTGTATATGAGTATGTGCGTGTGCATGTGTGTATATGTATACGTGTATGTGTGCATATGTATGTGTATATGTATTGTATGCATATGTGTATGTGTGTATACATGTATATATACGTGTATGTGTATGCGAATGTAGATGCATGTATATATGCATACATATATGTGTGTGTATATGTGTATATGTGCATGTATATTTATATGTATATATATGTATATATTACCAAGTAAGTAATTGTTTTAAAAAAAGAAATAGTAAAAAGATAATAGATCAGGTTGGTTAAGCTGGGGTCAGTGAACTTCTTTAATTTAAAAAAAAGTGAACTCTACTTCATAACACACGGCTTCTTTTGCCATCTTATGCATTTCATTTTATGGATCCTAAAACATTCTTCCGTGAAGGGGAGCAGAGGTGTTGCTGGATCGCCAGAAGGGGTCAGGACAGAAAAAGACCCTCCGAAGAAGAGGCAGAGAAACACAGAGGAAAGTGAAGGGCTTGGAGTTAGGAAGATGAAGGTTCGAGTCCCACATTAGCTACTTTCTAGCCGTGAGACTCACTGTGCCTCAGTTTCCTCATCTGTAAAATGAGGTGGTTGGACGAGACGAAATCCAGGAGCCTTTCTAGATGCCTTTATCTTCCACAGCTCCCCAGAACAAACCTCCTCCTCCCAGAAGGCAGCTGTCCCCAACCCAGGAGGCTCGTGGCCCTGGTTCACCTGTCCACCTCACCATGTCCTACTCCTCCTTTGGAGCCCAGCTCAAGCCCCAGTACCTGCACGAAATCTGCCCTGTCTGTGCCAGGCTTGTGGACTCCTCTTCTCCGGATTCTCCCGTCCTGAGGCTGTCCCAACACAATTTGGTCTTCAATCAACTGACTACTGGCCTCATGTGGGTTAGTCTCCACAGGAGTTTGATTAGGGCTGGGGGAGAGGGTCCAGACATCATCTGGTCCATCCCCCTTTATTTACAGGTGAGGAAACTGAGGCCCAGAAAAGGGAAGAGACAATATCATGGGATCAAAACGTAGAGCTAGAAAGCCCCTGAGAGGGAAGTCTTCCTTTTATACATGAGGCAATGGAGGCATAAAGCGTCCAGGTGACTGGCACATGGCCTGGGGTAGAAGGCGGTGGAGCTGGGGTTTGAAGTCACTGCAGATGAAGACCTCTTTCCACTACAGGGGCGAGGAACCTGCAGCCTTGAGGTGACATGTGGCCCTCCAGGTCCTCAAGTGGGACCCTTTTTTGTGAAGTTTGCAATTTGTTTGTTTGTTTGTTTGTTTTTTGGCTAGGCAATGGGGTTAAGTGATTTGTCCAGGGTCACACAGCTAGTAAGTGTTATGCGTCAGAGACCAGATCTGAGCTCAGGTCCTCCTGACTCCACATGTGGCCACATGTGGCTTTGAGGCTGCAGGTTCCCTACCCCTGCACTATGCTATCCATTCTCTTAATCAAAAGGTGCAGTGTGAGCTCACAGGTGAAAAACTCATTAGAATCTATACCTTAACGGAAGATTATACTAGGCGGCCCATCCATCTTGTCTGAGAGCATCTAATTGCATTCACTGCTATCTGAGAGGATACAAGCTGCTCTGTGTCTTCCTTTCCTCCATTCTCTCCTTCTCCTTTTTCTTCCCAGTGCTGAAGGTATTTGAAGGCTGAGATAGCTGTCCTTTTCCCTTTTAAGGATCACCTGGTCTTCTTATATTTGGTTTAACACTCCCCCACCACCCACCAAGAACTTCACAGTTTCAGAATGGGGGAGACATACTTAGACAACCATTTGTCTGAAAAAGATCTGGGAGTTTGGGTGGCCTGCAAGCTCAGCGTGAGCCTCTATACTCCTCACAGAGGTTGCTGTTTGTCCTTTGTTCTGGAAGACAATCATGACATTTTGGAGGTGACACCATAGTGTGGCGAAGTGTCTCTGAAAGCTAATGACATTGGGCTGTGAAGGGAAGATTGACATGTATGGAGGCAGCGATCCCTCAGTTCTCAGCCCTGGCCGGGCGACAGAAGACAAGAGTCTTCAGTTTTTTTAAAAAAATAGTTTATTGATACCTTCAACGTCTCGGTTTCTAGTTTGTCAATGCCTTTCCTAAAATAGAACACCCAGAGCTAAATTTTAGAAGAAACAATTTTAAAAGATTGTTTAGAAACAATTTTAGGAGAAATAAATGCAAACAGAAGGGATGCAAGGGGAGAAATTTAGGATTGAAGTCAGGAAGGATTTCTTAACAACTACAGCTGCCTTCGTGGAATGGTCTGGCCTCAGGTGGCAGTGGGGTCCTTCCTCTTCGGAAGACTTTACACAGAGTCTGAGTCATTGTCATGGGGTGGGATGAGTAGAATCCCACTCTGGATCAGAGCTTGCTTCTAGCTCCTTGCTGAGGGGTCCCTTGGATCATCTTAGCTAGACAAGAAAATGTGGTGGAGGGGTCCTCATCCACGTTAGATGACAGCATGGCAGAGCAGACAGTATATTGAATTGGTAGTTAGAAGACTTGGACAAAGCACCAGGGCTCACATAAAATCTACTCGGCTTGTGTCCCTTCCTATCTTTCCAGGCTTCTGACTCCCTTCCATGTACTCTGGGATCCAGCAACACTTGTCACCTCCTTCTGTTCCTCACACAAGACCCTCCAGACTTTGCATCTTCCTTGGCTGCCCCGGGTGCCTGGAATGCTTTCCTTCCTCATCCCTGCCTCCTGGCCTCCCTGGCTTCCTTCAAGCCTCAGCTAAAATCCCACCTTGAGAAAGAAACTTTTCCCAGGCACCTCGGGTTGGGGCTTTCCGTCTGAGGTTTCTTTCTCACTTAGACTCTGTGTATCTTGTATGTAATATGCATGGCTGTACACATTAGAGTGCATCCTGTATTACAATGTGAGCTCCTCAGGAACAAGGACCATGCCTCTCCAGCGATCAGCACTTGTTGTCTACTGGCTATTTGTGTGACCTTGGGTGAATCATGTGCCTCCTCTAGACCTCAGTTTCTTCATTCATAAAAATCAGAGGATTGGACCAGAAAGCCTCTAATGTCCACCTCTAAACCTACAGTCATGACATCTCTTCTCCCTTGGGGCTTCTGTTATTCTGGGTATTTATTTTGAAGACAATGAGAAAAGAAAGCCTGAAAAGAATTAGGGAGTGATTGTAGCCATCTGTTTGAAATATTCCTGGTTTCCAAGGTGTTACTTGCCTTCAGAATCTGAAATGATCTCTCTGCAGCATCTTCTCATTTGGTGGAATATTTGCAAGGGTTTATTTTTCCCTAAGCAACAATGAGGAGAAAAAGCCAAAAGGATTTTAGCTCGGCAGATAAACCTGTGAATTTCAATGGAACACCAGCAGGCAGGCTCCCTCCTTATCTCATTTCTGTGACCTGGGCTTAAACACAGAATCATTCTGAGAGAACTATTTTGGGCTACATTTGAAAATTCCAGGCAAACACCTTGGCTTCTTAGAGACGAGAAAGTCATGACTTCTGATTAGGGGACCCATGAAGGGGCATGCGAAGAATCTCAAGTAAGATAAAGCGTGTCTTGTGACATGGAGAAGTAGAAGCCACTGTCTCTTGCACTCACCATGGGCTGCAGTTGGAAGATCTGATGATTTCCCTGCAGCTCTCCAGATTTCTTCTTAAAATAAAAAAAAAGCATGTTTTATCCCATAAGTTAAAAATAAAACTTAAAAAATATCTTGCAAAAAATTTAAAAAGGACATTTAGGTAGAATAAAGTCTAAATGAAGTCCCACCCTAACCAATCTCAATCTTCTATGACTAATAATAAGCATTTGCATCATGATTTATGGTTTGTGAAACTCTTTGCATGAGACATTTCAATTGAACCTCACAGCAAGCCTGTGAGTGAGGTATTGGCTGTAATTGGCTATTATCACCAATTGACAGAGGGATGGTCTCAAGAACACTTTCATGCTGTAATATGCAGACAACAAAGTACAGCGGAAAGGGATGAATTTGAAGTTGAGTACCCTGGGTTCAAATCCTGGTTTTTCCACTGTGTGACCTTGGGGAAATCTCCACACCTTCCTGGGCCTCAGTTTCTCCATCTATAAAGTAAGGGAGATTGGCTAGATGGCCTCTAAAGTCTCTTTTGATTAGATAAACATTTTTCAGTGCCTACTGCATGCCAGGTACTGGGAGCCCAAAGAAAAAATCCACAGTCCCTTGCCTCAGGGAGCTAACATTCAGCTGGAGGATGCACAGATGAATAGACAGCAAAGCATCATTGAAACCAATCAATTGGTGATGCAGTATTGGAGGTCAGTGGAGTGCTGGACAGGTAGTACTGGGAGATTTCTGCATAGGGATGATCATGGAACTTATGGAAACTGACAAGGTCACTAAGAGAAAAGAGACCAGGTGGAGTCCTGGACAACACCTGGGATGATGCTCCTATAAAGGAGACTGTGAAGCAGCACCAGATGAGAGAGGAGAGAGTATCCGCGCGGGTGGTTTGGGGAATGTGCTGTGTTCAACAGCATCAGAACTTCAGAGATGTCAAGAAGGATGAGGATTGAGGAAAGACCACCGCCTTAGGACTTAGGGGATCATTGGCGGCCACACAGAGAGCAGTTTCAGCTGAATGCTGAGGTCATAAACCACATTACATGAGCCTGAGAAATAAGTGGGACATTAGAAAGTAGAGGTAATGAGTGTAAATCACTTCTTCCAGAGTTTGGCAGCGAAGGGGAGAGAGATAGAAGATAACTTTAAGGCATGACAAGGTCAGGTGAAAGAGTTTTTTTTTTTAAACTGATAGACATTTGGGCAGGCTTATACACAGTAGAAGAGCTTGTACATAACACGAGAGGGAAGGTTAGACAAATAAGAAGTGAGGGAGTCAGAGGGGAGCTTAAATGGAAGAGAAACTGGGAGGGGGTGGAGAGAAAATGGGAATGGTTCATTACACTGCTCGAAAAAATGTTACTTGTTCGTCTCCTTCGACAAAAAGCAGCCGATTTATAGTTACATCAGTTATGTTGACTTCATGGAATTCCTTTCCCAAGACTGTTACTGCCTATGAAAAGCTTATATTTAAATAGTGCTTTGTGTTTAAAACATAAAAGGTACTTGATGGGGGAAGGGGGATTATTCCTGTTGTACTTTTTTTTTTTTTGCATAGAGGTGTCCAGTTATTTACCAACTTAATCGGTGGATGAGGAACACCCTCATGCAATTCTAGAGTTAGCCAAGATGCTGTAGATGATCTGAGCCACTGTCAGCATGAAGCGAGGGGCCCAGAACATTAAAGATACTTAATGAAGGACCTGTAATGGATTGATTGAATATCCCCGTTTTATCGCAATGAAGTGACTTCCCTATAGCGATGAAGGGGCCAAGCCTGCACTGGAATGGAGGCTTTCTGGTTCCAAGTTCAGTGGTCTTTCCACATTGTGCCATGCACTTTTTCCTTTTAATTTTTAGATAGGAAACTTTACATGTTAAATAGTACCTGCCTGTGACAAGGCAAAATTCAGTTTAAAAAGCATTTATTGAATACCTACTAAGGGCCAGGAAACATATGGATTGTAACATCAGCAGAGTTGCAATAGCCACTCATCTCAGATGCCATTTTAGACAAAAGATCCCTGGGCCACACTCTTGACTTAGCTCCTGTGTGATTTCTCATTTCGATATACCTACACATAGACACATAAGCATACACACATATATATACAAGTATATGTATAGACCAATGTTTGGCATATATACATATATAAATATTGTGTGTATACATATGTGTGTGTGTATATAGCAAATTGAGAAATTTATGTCAGCAAAAATACATAGAAAATGAATTTAAGAATATAGAATTAGAGACAGGAAGGAACCATTACTCCCATTCCACAGATGAGAAAACTGAGGCACAGATAGCCAAGGGACTGGTCTAGGGGCAGGTAGCTAGTTAGAAAAACTTCCACATTTGAACTCTACCCCCTCAGCCCCTCCCTACTATATGATGTGAGGAATTAATAGTGACCCTTAAAAAGATGAAGTCATTAAAGATGATTGGATCTGGCAATATAAACAGCGAAGAAACTCATGCTGTGACCAGCTTTATTTTTAAAGGCATTCAGGGACCGATTGTTGGCGTATCTCAAACTGGGAAAGATTTTTAAAAATGTGAAAGATGGGGGCAGCTAGGTGGAGAAGTGGATAAAGCACTGACCCTGGATTCAGGAGGACCTGAGTTCAAATCTGGCCTTAGACACATAACACTAACTGTGTGACCCTGGCAAGTCACTTAACCCCATTGCCTAACATCCCCCCCAGCCCCTGCCCAAATGTGAAAGATTATGACTAACATTTCTGTCATAAAACATAGAGGTGATTGAGAAGACATCAACAATGACAACGCTATAAGCTTATTTTTCTTTCCACTTCTATAAAATCTTTTGAAGAATGGTCTTGGAATTGATAAGATCCTTTATAAAAATGTGAGAAGGGCAAAGACAAAAGTTTGTGGATATTTTTCAACAGTAGAAGAGGGTTTCCTGTTCACACAACTAAACTGAGAAATACAGAACATAGCCAATCCTGTGATATCTTATTCATTTATTTTTTTCAAGCTCTTGACTCATTCACTAGGGAAAAAATGCACCATTGAAGGCTCTCTGGAAGCAAGCAGTCATGCTCACTGATGGGATTTCCTTGTGTCCTCTTGGAATACTCCTTACACAAAATCTAAACAATCAAAATCCTTATGGAAGGTTCTCTAGTACTCCTATTCAAAGATTCTGTTGTGTTAATTTTTATGATCCCTGGAAGACTATAAAACCCGCTCAGGGAAATCCACATCAGCGTGATAGATTTATTTAACCATCCACTATGGAAATACACAGTGGATGAAAGGTTCGGTTTTTGAATAGAATATAACTTTATATGGACAAACAGCCTAAAGAGTATCTCTCTCTCTCTTTGTTTCTCTGTCTCTGTCTCTCTCTGTCCTTGTCTTGGTCTCTCCTCTCCACACACAGATAGGGACTAAACCTGTGATCCCTGGTGAAAAAACTCCCTCTACCAATGTATGGAAATATCTTCTCAACAACATACAGTCTTAGAGAGTTGCCAAGAGAACCTGGTGGTTAAGTGACTTGTCCAGGGTCACATGGTCAGTCAGTGGCAGAACTTGAACCTGGCTCCAAGACTGGCTTTCTATCTACTGCACATATATGTGTATACATATATCTAAATAGTTACATTTAGAAATAGATCTCTTACATTTCTATAGGTACGTCTCTATATAGATACAGCTATCTATAGCTTAGAAAGATTACAGGATCATAGATTTTACAGACAATGAAAATGAGGCCTAGAGATATTAAATAATTCACCAAGTTCAAACAGTAAGTGTCTGAGGCAGGATTTGAACAAAGGTTTCCCGGCCCTAGTCCAGCCCTTCATCTACCATACATCTATAGTAAATTGGGCACTGGTGTCAAACAGAAGGAAGAAAGTGGACTATATAATCTTTGGGAAGCTGTCCAGTGCCTTTAATGGTCATACACTGCTTACTGATACAACTGCTCATGTCATTCATTCCCCAGTGATATCCCATGGGTCCAGACACACTATGAGAGAAGGAGAATAGTAATTATACGTAATCCAAAAGGCAATGCAAAGACACATGGTTGTAAGCAGGTGGTAGCATACCCCTAACCATGCTGTAGACATGAGGAATAGTCTAAAAGACACTAGAGGCTAGAAAGTAGGATGGGTTGATTGTGTCTTAAGAGGGAGAGATAGAGCCTTAGTGCTGCCTGGGTAGCCCTGAAGCAGTAGAATAACCAGGGGGAATCCTTTCAGTATTTAGCACTGTGCCTGGAACATATTAGCCACTTACTAAGTATTGTTTGGGGCAGCTCTGTGGTACGATGGAGAGAGTACAAGGCTTGGAATCAGAAAGACTCATCTTCCGTGAATTCAAATCTGGCCTCAGACATTTACTAGCTGTGTGACCCTGGGCAAGTCATTTAATCTTGTTGGCCTCAGTTTCCTCACCTGTAAAATGAGCTGGAAAAGGAAACGGGGAAGCACTCCAGCGTCTCTGTCGAGAAAACCCCAAATGGGGTCATGAAGAATCGGACATGACTGAACAACGAAAACTATTTGAGTGATTGATTAGTTGGTCTCTGTATTTGGACTAAGGGAAAAACATGATTAATTTGCAGTGGCTGAAGGAGTTCTGTACCACATCTATAGGTTTGGGTTTTGTAAGTATTGGAGTATTTCAATCTTCACTTTATTAAAAAGAGCCATGAAGGATTTGATAAGATACGCCCATCATAGTCATTCCAAGCTTGACTTCTTAGAAAGTCTTTGTTCAAAAATAGAATTGCGGTGTCTGTGACTAAGCCCTGTGATAGCACTTATTCTTTGGCAGAGAGTGAGGGAGAGTTTTGGGGGCTCTGGAGACAATGGGATAAAGAGGGAACATGCAGCTAAGGAGGGGAGCAGCCCAACTCCTGAAATGACACTGCTCGGGACACATTCCATGCGCTTCTTTGGCTGGCTCCTAATAAGCACTTTGGCGTCTTTAATGATAATTCCCATCAGAAACAATTTGTATGATTATCATGTTCCTCCCATGGAGAACACGCTTTGCTTCAAGCCTATATTGATAGCCTAGAGTTACGATGACTCACAAGGGCCAATTATAGGCTTCTCTGATAAATTCAGTTGGCAAAACACATAGTTTTCTGTACACATTAGAATCGTAATTAGCATACTCTGGTAGAGAACAGAACATAGTACCTAGGAGCTCCAGGGCCTTTGGTAGGAAATTTGTACTAATAGGGTACTCAACATCTTTATGGAGGGCCAGATAAATAAAAGGAGTCGGGGAGGTACCTCTTAACAGGGGTCTACGCACTCTCAGATACAAAATGCTCCCTACATTCCTCTGCATGGTGATGGCCCTGTCCATAGCGGACTTTTTCAGATGCACAAAATCTCAGACTTGATAAGGACTCTTGAGTCTACCTAGTACCACCCACACTTGAATCTCCTTCATAGCAAGCCGGGCAAATGGGCCTCTACCCTCCGTGTGAAGATCTCCAGTAAGGGAGTGACCATTATCCCCAAGTGGTCCATTCTACTTTGGGGTGTGTTTGATTGTGAGAAAACCTGTCCTTGTATTCAGCCTCAGTCTGCATCCTTTATAGGATCAGAGATGGAAAGTTGAAGGGGACATTCAATGTCTTGTAGCAGTAGTACTGATAATAGTAGTAGTAGTAGGTAGTAGTAGTAGTAATAGTAGTAGTAGTAGTAGTAGTAGTAGAGTAGTAGAAATAGAGTAGTAGAGGAGGAGGAGGAGGAGGAGGAGAGTAGTAGTAGTAGTACAGGAGTAGTAGTAGTAGCAGTAGTAGTAGAAGAGTAGCAGTCGTCATAGTCTCAAAGCAGCAGAAGCAGCAGCTAACATTCATATAGTACCTACTATGTGTCAAGCACTATCCTATGTACTTACAAATATCTTACTAGATACTCACAGCAGCCCTGGGAGGTAGGTGCTATTATTATCCCATTTCATAGGTGAGGAAATAGACAAACAAGTTAATTGACTTACCCAAGGTCACACAGCTGGTAATGTCTGAGCTTGGATTTGAACTCAGATCTTCCTGACTCCAGGCTCACTGCACTATATACTTTACCACCTAGCAACCTCTAAGAAACTGAAACTGAGAGGGAAGTTATTTGCCAAAGGCCGTACAGGCCAGCGCTCAGGCTGGGATGTAAAACGAGGTCCAAGCGCTGCGCTGTCTATGTGCTCTCACTCACAGGTCCTAGATCTCCCAGACTGATTCTCCGTGGCCTTGTCATCAGCCTCCCCACCCTGGGATGCCTCTGCCCTGAGATCCGCTCTCCTGGTGGGTGAGACTCCAGCCAGGACCACCATTATACGGGGGCAGGGCTTGCTCCCTTCACCTCTGGCTCTGATCACTCTTGGGACTTGTCCGTCTTTTCAGCAGACGCCTCCTTTCTCTCTCCCTCCCAGCCTACATACCCTCAGCTCCCCTTCTCCCTCCTGAATTCCAGTTGCCCCTCATGTCATACCTTTCCCCATCAGAACATAAGCTCACTGAAGGTAGGAATAGTCTGTCGGCTTGAGTTTGTGTCCCCAGGGCTCAGCCTGATGCTAAGGGGAGGGAACCAGGAAAGACCTCTGGTGGAAGGCAGTGACTGAGCTGAGGCTGGAAGGAAATCAGGGATGCTAAGAGGAGGAGGACGGACGGAGGCACGTGGAGGGGTGGGAGATCATGTGTGAGGAACATCGTAGAGTCGGGGCTTGGAGTTTGTGCAGGGAGAGTGTAGGAGAATGCTGGGAAGGAGGGCTGAGCCACAATGGGAAGGCGCCAAACACCAACAGAGGAAAGGGACCTTGATCTCTGGGTCACTAGGGAGCCAAGGCAGCTTGTTCAGTAAGGGTAGGAGTGATCAGATCTACCTACACTTTGGTGAAAATCCTCTGGCAGCTGCAGAAGGATGGATCAGAGAATGAAGAGACTAGAGGCTGTGAGCACATTCCTTAGAGGCGCTGAGGACCTGGTGGGGGGGTCCTGGGTGAGGGAAGACAAAGCATACACAATGCCATGGAAAAAGAAAGGGCAGAATGTGGAATAAGGAAGAGAAAAGTCGAGGTGGCCCTCAGGTTACAAACCTTCATTACTGAAAGGATCAGTCCTCAGCAAAAATAAGAAAGTGCAAAGGGTGAAAGGTGGTGAGCTCTGCTTTGGGCATGCCGACCTTCAGATGTCAGTGATACCTAAGGTCTGAAATGCCCAGTAGACCTTTGTAGATCAAAGAGAGAGCCTGGGGCTGGATACACCGATAACGGGATCATCTGCTCAGAGTTAATTAAATTCATGCAAGGGGATAAAGACAGCAAGAGAGTAGAAGGAGAAAAGAGAAACTATCCCAGGGTAGTTGTGGGCTTCATCCACTGTTGAGACCATGAAATGAATGGAATCTGGTCGAAGAAATGAGAGGGGCCAGCCAGCCAGCTAGGAGACTCAAGAGAGAAGAGCATCGCAAAAACCCAGGGAGGAGAGATTGAACTGCTCGGGAGGAGAGGGAGGTCGACTATGGCAGATGCTTCAGAAAGAACGAGGAGGAAGAGGATGGAAAAGACCAGAGGATTTGGCAATTAAGAGATGATTACACTGAAATCTTTGGAGAGAGCAGTTTCAGCTGGTGGAGGAAACAGCATCTGACTGCAGAACCCAGTGAGAGAAGAGATGAAGGCATGCGTGTAGACTGATTTTTCTAGGAGTTTGGCTAAGAAAGGAAGGTGAGATATAGGATAAAAGGTGGGGAATTGTAGGGACTGGTGATGTTTCTTTCAAGATGGGGAGACATGGGCATGTTTTCAGGCAGCAGGGAAGGAACCAGGGGATAGATTACATTTCCCCATAAAAACTCTTTAAATCCTTCAGGGCAGTCAGCATGCCCCCTCCTCACTCTCTTTTTCTTAGACTAAATAGCCTTAGTTCCTACAAATGATCATGGGGTCATTTTGTTAGCACCTGGCATCTTGATGTCTCACTCCCCCCCCCCCAACCTGTGGCATAAGCCCCTCTGCAGTGGAGAGGCCCTGAATAACCAAGGATTTCTGTATTGCTTGTGGATCACAGAACATACATACACACATCCCCAGGTCTCCCCCAAAGTCAAACCAAATTGTTTCCTTCTCTCTGAGCTGGATCTCCTCATCTGCATTTAATTCACATTAAATTGAACGCAAGCATCCCTGGAATTTGTCTGGATGTTGTTGCAAGGGGCCTGGGTAAAGGGCAGGAAATAACCTTTCAACTCTTCATTCAGTGGGAGTGGGGTCGTTTGAGCGAGTACAACCAGCTGGTGGGAGAAATGGGACCTCCCACTGATGTAGGTGGCCAGGATCAGATACAGCCACCCCACTGCTCCCTGTGTCCTTGCTGTGAGGGGCCTGTGGGCCTCTAGTTCCCAATTTCACTCCAAATCCCGTCCTCCTCCCATTGGCTGATTCCTTCAACGTTCCTGGTGGTGAGGGAATCTTTAGCTAGTTTCAGAGCCTGAATTGTTCTAAACTTAGTAACCGAACTTGAATATTTGTTCTGGCAGCAATTTCTAGAGAGCCCTGCCAAAATGGGACTCTTGTTGAAAGGGGGTGGGCTAGGGACCTTTTTGGAACATAAGTTAGTTGAAATCACCATGTGTATGCATTTAAGTTGAAAAGAACCTGGACTGGTATTGGAATTCTGCTGGATTAGAAAATTAGGGGAGAATATGTTTGGCAAAAGGACTTTCAAAGCCCTGACCTTTGGGGGCCAGATTCCAGCTGAGCTATGTAACAGCTGAATTATTACCTGGGAAGAAAATGTAGTTTTGGAAAGCCTGTGTTTGCTTTGGACAGGAATTTTTGAATTGAATCATAGCTGACATTTGCATAATTCTTTGACCTGCAAACTGCTTTGCTTATACATTGAATTCATTGAATCTTAGAACAACCATGTGGGGATAAGTCTGAAAGGTATTATTATCTCCATTATACAGGTGAGGAAACTGAGGCTCATAGATGTTCATTGACTTGTTTAAGATCATTAAGCTAAGTGTCAGAACTTGAATTTGAGCCTAGAGCACCCATACTCCAAGTCCAGAATTCTATCACACTGTCTCTCAATAATAATAAGAAATTATAGGGTCGGCTAGGTGACACAGTGCATAGAGCACCGGCCCTGAAATAAGGAGGACCTGAGTTCAAATCCAGCCTCAGACCAAACACTTGACACTTACTAGCTGTGTGACCGTGGGCAAGTCACTTAACCCCAACTGTCTTTAAATAAAATATATGTACAGAAATTATAGACTGGTTAGGCTATCATTCAGGGAGTTTAATATCTATGCAGAGAGGTAGGGTCTAATCTTCACCCTGTCATTAATGAGCCATGTAACCTTGAATTCTACTTCTTGCCTCAATGTCGTTATCTGCAGAATGAAAGGGATGGATGACATCATCTCTGAAGCTATTCAGGGTCGGGGCAATAGACAAACTCTTCATTTCCTATCAGGTTCTTGTGACTTGATGGCAATGATATTAAAAAATCCCAGCAGGAACAAAACTCATGCCTGGGTGAGTGGGTGAAAAGAGGCCTAAAATTTTGACTAAAAGCTCTTTCTGTGGTAGCAAAGAATTGGAAATTGAGGGGATTCCCATCAATTGGGGAATGGCTGAACAAGTTGAGGTATATGAATGTAATGGAACACTATTGTGCTATAAGAAATGATGAGCATGCAGGCTTCAGAAAAACCTGGAAAGACTTGTATGGTCTGATGCTGAGTGAAGTGAGCAGAATCAAGAGAACATTGTACACAGCAACTGCCGTGTTGTACTATGATTAATGTTGATAGACTCAGCCCTTCTCAGCAATGCAAGGTTCTAAGACATCTCCAAAAGTCTCATGATGGAAAATGCTGTCCACAACCCAGAGAAAGAACTATGGAGTCTGAATGCAGATCAAAGCATACTTTTTGCTATTTTTTTCCCCTTCTGTTTTCTTTTGTTCCCTCTTTCTTGTGGTTCCTCCTATTGCTTCTAATTCTTCCTTACAACAGGACTAATGTGAAAATATGTTTAATAGGAATGTATATGCATAGCCTATATCAGATTGCATGCTGTCTTGGGGAGGGAGGGGGGAAGTGAGAAGGAGAAAAATTTAAAACTCAAAAGCTTATGGAAGTGATCATTGATAAATCAAAATAAATTAATAATTTTTTTTTAAATTGGCTAAAGATTAGCTAAAGCTCCCCTGCTTCTGGTTCTAAGGATTGTTAGCCATTCATTCACTCACTCATTCATCCTATTGAATGTTTAGCCTGTGATCCCTCACTACCAGAACCCCATTGCCCACAGCTGCTCCCTCGTTAGGGAAACTGCAGCTGGGTCAAATAATTAATCAAGTAACACGCATTTATTAACTGCTTACTAGGTGCCGGACTCTGCTTTGTGCTGAGGACGGGGAGACAAAAGTGAAAAAGGTCCCTGCCCATGGGAAGCTTGCATCCTACTGCAGGAAGCAGCGTCTTATTGGGTAAGTAATTTTCTCTCTCTGCACCCAAGTTTCTCCATATGAGCACATGCAAAGTAAATATAAACTAATGAGGGTGTTGTGCCAATGGTATCAGAAGACTAAAAGCCCCCAAGGTCAGGACTAGAGGCCTAATGACTTTTGTATTTCTCCTAGTAACAAGTACTATGCTTCATGTAAGGGAGATGATTATCAATTGTTGTTGTTTGTGCTTCATTCTGTGAGATGACCACACCATCAGTGAGGAGATGCCGTGACATACAAGTGAGTTGGGTTTAAGTGAGGGAGGGCTGTGCAAAGTCACCAGCCCCACTGATTCCTCTGGAGCCATCTGGGTCCAGTGGCAGGAGATAAATCAGGCCCCAGAGGCAGTGGGAGGCCTTGGCTTTTTTAAGTTTATCAAATAATGGTTCAGTGAAAGTATGAATGACAGTGGTCTGCAATATCCCGATAGAGGTTCTGTTCCTGGATGGCCCATGGTGGAGCAGCAGCTCTCCCAGGCTGCAGCAGCACAGTGCTGGCTCTAGCCTGTCTTCCCAGTGGTTTTAGGGTACTGGCCCAAGGATGGACCCTTCCCCTAAGACCAGCTCGGCTAACTTCAGAGAGGTGGAGCATCCGGTTGGCCATAATGTGATGGATAATTTCTAGCCAGCAGGTTACAAAGACCATCCACAAGTGCGTGGACGGATGGAAGTGTTGGTGCAGCTGAAGAATTATGTGATTTGGAGGATTAGGACCCGAGTTTGAATCCTGTTACCTGTGTGACCTTGGGCAAGTCATTTCCCTTCCTCTGAGGACCCCAGTTGTTGTTGTTGTTTTTACTACATAGTGAAGGGGTTGAGCTAGATGACCTTGGAGGTGCTTCCAATTCTAGATCTACAATCCTATGGTCTTAGAAATCCCTTCTTTTCTCTGGACCTCAGTTTCCTCATCTGAAAATGAGGGAGTTGGATTAGATCGCCTCTAGAGTCCCTTCTGGCTCCAAATCTATGATTCTGATCTTATGACCCACATTCAAATCCTGCCTCACTTAATAGCTCGATGACCCTAGGCAAGTCACTTATCTTTTCTTGGCCTTGGTTTCCTCATCTGTAAAATGCAGGCATAGAATTCTACATCTGCTTCCCAAAGACATTTAAAAAAGGCAAAAAGGGCCTAATGTACGAAACTATTTATAGCATCTCTTTTAGTGGTGGGCAGTAATCAAAGGGTGCCCATCAACTGGGGGAATGGCTAAACAAGCTGTGTTACATGATTGTGATGGGATACCATTGTGCTATAAGACATGACGAGCAGGATGATCTCAGAAAAACCTGGAAAGACTTGTATGAACTGATGCAGAGTGAAGTGAGCAGAACCAGGAGAACATGTACACAGTAACGGCAACATTGTAACAATGATCAACCGTGAATGACTTAGCTGTTCTCAGCAATGGACAATTTCAAAGGACTCATGATGAAGCTAGTACTAACCGCCTCCAGAGAAAGAACTGATGTTGTCTGAATACAGACCAAAGCAGGTTATTTGTTGCTTTCTTTCCTTCATTCTTTTTCTTTTATTTGAGTCTTCTTGTGCAAAATGACTAATATGGAAGTGTTTAACGTGATTACATATGTATAACTATATCTGATTGCTTGCAGTCTCAGGGAGGTGGGAGAGAAGGGAGGAAGGGAAAGAATTTTGAACTCAAAACTTAAAAAAGATGTCAAAAAATTGTTTTAACAGGTAAAAGGGGAAAATAACATAAATTTTGAAAAATGAAAACAGGGATTCAACATCTATGTTTCTTTCTAGATCCTGATCTATGACCCTAATATCTATCCCTGTTGCTGTATTGGAAATGTGGTGTCCAAGGCTGAACAACACACTCCTGCTGTGGCCTGACCAGGGCTTACAGAGACTCTCACTTCCTTTGTTCTAGAAGTCAGACTCTCAATGCAGTCTACCCAAATCATTTAGGTTCAAGTAATTCACAGTCATTTGTCAGTACTAATGCCATTCTAAATCAGCTTTCCCTTTGCAAAAGAAGGACTAACTTGGATTAATTTGTGAAAGTACTCAAAGTAGCTCAGGGATTCTAGGGTTAGAGTTATGCTAAATTAGAAATGAATCAATTTTCATGGAGGATTCCAGGCCACATGTGGCCCTCTAGGTCCTCAAGAATCCAAACTTCACAGAACAGATCCCCTATGAAAATCCCAATTTGTTTTATGAAGTTTGGATTCAGTCAAAGGGCTGCTCTTGAGGACCTAGAGGGCCACAGATTCCTTGGACTTATAGGTCAATGCAGATTATGCAAAAAAACCAAAATGATAGAAACTCTGAGGAATCTGTGGCCCTCTAGGTCCTCAAGAGCAGCCCTTTGACTGAATCCAAACTTCATAAAACAAATTGGGATTTTCATAGGGGATCTGTTCTGTGAAGTTTGGATTCTTGAGGACCTAGAGGGCCACATGTGGCCTGGAAGCCACAGATTCCCCACCCCTGCCCTAAGACAACAAAAACCTGAACCCCAGTGAAAGCACCATCAATAAAGATGTGTCTCAAGACCTGACATTTCCATAGATCTGTGGAGCCATAGAGACAGGGCTCCTCAGGACTGAATGAGATAATAATACGTGGCAGGTTTAAAAAAGGATGCAGTTTTATATAAAGATAAGTGACATTTACTATGAGTATCCTTGAACTCATTCAGAAAGATCTGGGCTCAAGCCCTATTTCTGAGCTTTAAGAGCTATGTCTGAGCCTCAGTTTTCTCACCTATAGAATGGGGACAATGGTACCTACCTCAGAGGTATGATAAGCAGCTCCAATGAAATAACGTTTCTAAACTTTGAACCTAAAGCCTAAGTGAGTGTTAGCTGTCATCATCATCAATGTTATTAAGGCTGGGAGGGAAAGAGGAAACTCCTGATCTTCCATAGCTGTTGAGTTCACCACACCAAATCCATTGGAGCTCTAGGACTCCTAAGATCTTAGGCTTAGAGGTCATGCAGTCTGAATCCCCAAAGTAACTACAAAGTTTTGTTCTAGAGGGAGAGTTATTTTATAGAGATTCTCAAAATATAAACCAGTGAGGAATTCTTTGCTCAGTAATGAACATTCCCATTTAGCATACACACACACACACACACACACACACACACACACACACACACACACACACACTCCCCTATCTGTGCATTGATAAACCCAATCTTCATGCTCACCACATTGCTAAGTCTGGCCACATTTGGTAGGAAGCAGCAGAGATGGCCCAAAAATCCCCTGCAGGAGTTTGGGAAGTAGTCTATAGAAGCAGCGTGGCTTCCTGGGTCTGCAGTAAAGATGGCAGCGGCAGGTCAACTGCTAGTGGCCCCTTACCAGAATTTGGAGAGAGAGGCAAGAATGCAAGTGCATACTGCTAAGCTAGCCCAAATGCACTGCTGGTGTGTGCCTGTTTATGTGACAGAGGTAAATGGTGTCACCTCTCCTGGGTCTGGGTCATGGGCACCAGCAGAATTACGACATCATAGTAGGGATGGAAATGAGAGGTCGCTGAGTCCAACCCTCTGCCCTCTGAAGGCAGCCGCTCTGCTTAGACTTTGCTCTAGATAGACCTTCCCAGGGACCTTAAGGCATGTCCCTGGTCTAACAAGTTTTATTTTATGTGGAATCTTATGTATTTTTCAGGGAAGCAAAGTGATGCAATGAATAGAGTGCCAGGCTTAGAGTCAGGAAGACTCATCTTCATGAGTACAAATCTAGTCTTAGGTAGTTACTAGCTGTGTGACCCTGGGCAAATCACTGAACCTTGTTGGCCTCAGTTTCCTCATCTGTAAAATGAGCTGGAGAAGGAAATGACAAACAACTCCAGTGTCTCTGCCAAGAAAACCCCAAATGGGGTCATGAAGAGTCAGACATGACTTAAAAAAAAAAGCATTTTTCTCCCTGCCACCCTAGCTCATAGCAGAAACTTGGAGATTAGAACCTCAGTAAAGGATAAAATAGGGACCTGTAGGGAATTCTGCAGTTGTCCCTGGGCTTACCCAAGCTCACCTGGCTAAGGAAGGGCTGTGGGTGGAAGCAGTTGTTAATGGATTAGGATGGCTACCGTCATGAACTAACCTGGACAACTTGGCCACCCCCCCCCCACTGAGCCCTCACTGGCACAGGCATTACTAAGAGATTTGATTGGATTCCCGAATCTCAGAGTTTCTGAGCTAGAAGGGACCTTAGTGCCCATCAACCCATATCTGAACAAGCATCCCCTCTACAAAACCAATCAATCTCCAAACATTTATTAAGTGCCTTCTACCTAGGCTGGGGCTGGGGGGACAATGAGAAAAATGAAGCCATTCCTGCCTTCAAGTAGCTTACATTCAATTGCAACATACCTGGTGCCCAAGAAAATGATATCTGGCCTCTGCTAGGAGACTTTCAGCAACGGGGAGCTCACTATATCTCCAGGCAACCCATTCCACTTTGGGATACTGCTCCTTGTTGGGAAGTTTTTCTCTAAGTTGAGCCTAATTTGCTTCTTGGTGCCAGCCTCCAGACATTTGTAGTTCTCTAGGCTGCGTCAAATGGCAGCCCCCCCCCACCCCCATCCCAGTCTTATTTTGATTTTGGTCTTCTGTGAAGGACACTGGGTGTGAAACCTGCTTCTGTCCTGGCTGTGATACTTACCGACTTTGAGAAAGCAGTTAAGTGATGAATTTCCTGAGGCCTCAATTTCATCAGCTAAAAAATGGAGATGGCCACAGTCAAACTCCTTACCTTTCAGGCTAAAGGACTCTTCTGAAGAGGAATAATTACTGGTAATATTGATTTTCTTCCTCTGTGCTGGATTCCTATCCACTTATGCATCTAAATGACCATCATATGGTATTTTCCCAAGCCATTACTTGGCTCCTTCTTCAGGATTGACATCACATCTTTATCTTACTCCAACACAGCTGGTCTTTCCTCAGCAGTTCACAGTGCGGCTTCACTTCCTTTGGCCCAACTCTCCAGAGAGGGATGATTTCTCAGGTCTGAGGTTTGCATCTCCAATGGAGTCATTTCCTTCGACCAATCTGGCTTTTAAATGACCTCTGTGATTGTTTACACATGTATGTGTGCATTTTATAAATGTTATTTCCTGACAGTAACTGTAAGCGCCTGGGGGCAATGTGCCTTGTGTTCAGGAGGTGTTTAATGAATGCTTGTGGGATGATTGATAGAATGCAAGCTCCTTGAGGACAGGTACTGTTGTTGCATGTTATCTCTGTATACTCAGCACAAAGGGCTCAGTGCCCTTGGCACATGGCAAGCACGAGGTTGAATTGAACAGAGTCCTTTGTGGTTTGGCCAGCTACTTGGTTTGAAATGTGTTAAAATGAGACTTGCATGGAGGGTTCAAGTGTCGGAAAGAACTGGTGACTCTGGACAGAGCCAAGTGTCTGGTTGATTCCGTGGCTCTGGTTGATCAGTTGCAAGATGCCCCATTGGGCCTTTCATCTCGCATCTCATGGAGAAAGTCTTCTTGTGTCAGGAACAAAGGCCCGAGACTGGTTTGGCTTTTTCCTACTTCGTATCCAAGGGGTGTGAGGTTGAAACACTGCTTTTAGATCTGGTGCTCGAGGAAAGGGGTGATAAAAACTGCTCCCAAATACCTTTGGAACCTGTGCACCAAAGGTCACGTTAAGTCATCCAACTGGGTGCCATTTTGGATGGCATCCCCGAACACACGACCGTCTCTTCAGAAAATAAAGTCAAAGAATCCCAGAGTCTTAGACTCAGGACTCCTTTCAACAAAAATCTGCTCTACGATATCTCCATTGGTCCTCCAACTTCTTTCTTGGAGACTTAGGAGAAGTAACTCACTGTACCCAAGCATCTTTGTGAAAGTTTGCAGACTTGGACCTGGAAGAGGAGGGAGGCCATCCAGTCCAACCTCATTTTACAGATTAGGAAACTGAGGCACAAAGACAATAAGTTACTCATCCAAGGTCAGACAGGTAGTAAATTGCAGAGATGAGATTTGAACTTGGGATCCTTGAAATGAGGGCTCTTTCTCCACACACATGTTTTCTTCCTTTCAGCATGGCAGCCCTTCTGTTAATTGAAGCTATGTATCACAGCTCCTCAGAGTCCTCTCCATGCTAAACATTTCCAGTTCACTAAATAACACTTGTCCTCCCCATCCTGGTCACCTTAGTACTCTGGTTTCTAATGTCTGTCTTAAACTTTGGCCCCCAGAAATGGGCACAACATTCCAATCTGACCAGGGTAGAGTAGAGAGGGAGGCACTCTTATTTCCCTTGTTCTGGGCCCTGGGCTTCTCTTAGTCCAGTTTAAGGTCAGATTAGCTTTTTTTTTTTTTTGGCTGATGTCACACTTTGACTCATACTGAGTTTGTGGTCTACTCAGACCCCCTTCCCTCCCCAATCACTTTCAGCATTTTTTCACAAGTCATTGGTGTGAGGTCATTCAAATGGACACAGAGTATTATGAGATGGTCACAGGGTTATGTATGTCTCATCTCTTTCTTAATAATTCACCTGGATGATGCCTTAATGCATAGTAGGAACTTAATGAGCCCTGATTGAATTGTACTGATGAAGAGAGCATCCATGGGGACTCTTACTTTGGGGCTTAATCTTGTCTCAGCTGTCCTCCAAAATGCTGTTACCTGCAGTGGCTCATAGACAGTGTGCACTAGATGCAAACTGATGACTGAGCAATCTGCACATCTTGTTACTTGTCTGTGTCAGGTGATATTACTTACCTGAAAATACATTGTGGATAAAATTATCACCGAAGCACAGAATTCCTCTTCTCTCCTATCACCCTCTCTCAGCCCCCGGTGCAATTTCCTGTCCAACTTCCTGCTGGCCTTAGAAACCACAGCGTTTGGCAAAAGCCATTCCTTTGAATTCTCAGAGGACAACAGGCGTCTTTCTTCTCCTCTTAGATGAGATCAGACCCTGGATCCCAGAAAAAGAGAACAAACTTGATTTTTACTTGCCAATTCAAATGTTATGAAAATAATTATGTTGGCATGGATGGATGTGAGATGTGAGCAAAATTTCATTGATTCCTAAATGCAGAGAGTGTAGTAACGAGCTGCATTCTCCCCACCATGGTCCATTTTACAGAGGAGAAAAGAAAAATAAGGCATATTTAACTCTTTTTTTTTTTGCCACAAAGGTTATGAGAAAGCAAAGACTGCTTTGTGTACTACAAGAGTTAAAAGTGCCCAAGTTACTCTCTGGGAGACTCTGGGTCGGGGGAGTGGGAGGAGTGGGGGTAGGGTGGAGAATACAGCTCATTAACATGTACTCCACAGTTAGGAATCAATGATATTTTGCTCTTGACTCAACCATCCATCCCAAAGAAAATCTTTTTTTTTTTAACTACCATATCTGAATCTGGGAATAAAGATCTTTAGTCCTGGGATTTGGAGTCAGCCTTTGAGCAGCAAGGGAAGAATTTATTTATTTGCTGGGAATTTAAGGGAAATGTTTTTTCAGCCAGCACTGTGGTTTCTGAATTCCTCAGGAGGAAGTGAGGAGAAGCATGAGCACCTTATCTTTTATGGAGCCTTGGAGGAAATCATGGAGCAACAAAGAGGATGGTGGTGGCAAAAAGAAGTCTTGAGGGTGGCTAATGGGCATACCCACAATCCTTTGCAGGTAAACCACTTTACCCACTGTAAGCAGGATACAAAACTCAGAGAACCAGTAAGTCGGTCCTTCAGTCAACAGCTGCTATGTTCATCCACTGTCTCTGAGGCCCTGAGGCATTGACCCCCATGTTTGTCTTTAAATGTGATGATGGCCACGGATGAGGAATGACACCCAGGTGAATGGAACGCTTCAGAAGCCAGAAATTACTTTGCTAATTTTCTTTTTTATGTGGGATAAAGAAAGGAAACCCTGATTCACGCCTCAGGTTATAACAAAGGTATAATAACTAGCAAAGGTTGAGAGAATTATAGATTTATGATGGATCACCAGCTTTCTCTAAGAATGAAGATTTATTTTGTTTCAGGTTTGAGAAACAAAGCAAAATAATATATCTAGAGATGAGTGACTACATTTTCCCATAAAATCATTTGGTTTCTGAATATTCCGTTCAACATGTCTTAAGCTACTCCAGGCATGAAAGACCCCTCCCCCCAGGCACAACCCTTAACAGTATCATCCAGTGATTACTTGAAGACCCTCAAGGTCAGGCAGCTCACTACCTCCTGAGTCCATCCCACTTTGTTTTTGTTTTTGTTTTTTTAAATTTTTTCTCCTGAGTCAAATACCAAGTGGCTTCTTTCTAACTTCCATCCATTGCCCTGGTTCTGCCCTCTGGGGTCAAGTGCTTGGGAGGGGTCACTGCTCCCACCAGGACTTGACACCTTGGTCAAAGTAACCACTTCCTCTACTGCTTACTCACTATAAGCTAATCCTGGTCCCATGTCTGGGGGTTGGGGAATGCCAGCTGTAAGAGTAAGAAAGGCAATAGGAGGTGATTGTAGATGCTAGATCTGGAGTCAGGAAGATCTGAATTTGAATCTGGCCTCTTGTTTATTTGATGTGTGACCCTGGGCAAGTCACTGCCCTTAAGTTTCCTCATCTGTAAAGCAGGAACCTACCTCCCAGAGCTGTTGTGACATCATGTCTGTAAAGTGCTTTGCAAACTGAAAACGTGCTCTCCGAATGTCAGTTATTATCAAAGCCACATTCAGGCAGCACAAGAGAGTAACGGGAATCTTCCTGCAGCAACTTGAGTAAGACACATACATCCCAGTGCATTTCTGGGCCCTGTCTCCTCCTTGCACACAAACATGAGTTGACTCACCCAGTGGATTTTTTAATTGCTCGGAGTTTCATGGGGGAGACTGGCCTCAGACCAACAAACAGTTCCTAGAGATTCAGCAGTAAATGAACATCTAGAGGCTCTTCCCAATGTCAAAGATGCAGCCATCCTTGGCTGTGAAGATGGGGTGAGCTCCTTCTTTGAGTGTGGGAAGGAAGGATCACCACTGAAGTCCCCACTGCTTCCTGTCATAAAGTCAGAGAGTTAGCTTTGCAGCCGGAAGGGACCTTGGAAGCTATCTGGTCCAACTTTCTTCATGTTACAGATGGTGAAACTGAGGCCCAGACAGAGGAAGTGACTTCAGATTTTTTCTATCAGTTCCTTGGACTTGAACCAGCTGAAAAATCCAGTGAGTAGAGGGGCACCAACATGCCCAATTGGAGCTGGGGCTGTTTTCAGACAACCTTCAGAGGCTTCTGGGTTAATTCACAGAGAGATGGTAGAGTATGGAAGCAGGATAATGTAACAAGTAGAACGCTGGATTCAGAGCCTGGGTCTAACCATTGCTTATGCCCTTTAGTACACATGTGACCTTGGGCCAGTCCCTTCCCTTCCCTTCCTAGGACCTCAGCTTTCCCTCCTAACAGCCGGGAGAATATAAGCTCCTTGAGGGCAGGCTCTGTTTCATTTCTGCCTTTATCTTCCCAGAGCCTGTGTGTAGTGCCCAGCATACAGTGCATGCTTAATAAATGCTTATGGAACTGAATGGAATGATCTCTAAGGTCCTTTCCACCTCTAATGCTTCAGCTCTTTCTCAAAGTTCTTGAGATTCTTTGCAGGTTCACGACAGGGCAGTGTGGGGGCAGGAAAGAATGGACAAGTTCCTGATATTATCTTTCTTAGCATCAGAAGATGGCATGGTGTAGGGGACAGAATGCTGTACTGAGAGTCCAAGGATTAAGGTGCAAAACTTAGTTCTTGCTATGTGACCCTAGACAAGTCATGGAACCTCTCTGACCCTCAGTTTCTTCATCTTTAAAATGAGAAACCTGAACTAAGTAACTTTCAAGGTCTCTTCCAACTCTACATCAAAGATCTTGGTATGCTGTTTTCCCTAGTGGTACCTTGCGACCTTGGAAGGCAGCACTCACGTGTCAGGCTTGCGCTCTTCAGTGTCATGCTGAGTGCTTCAACCCAGACTTCAGTGAAGTGCATCGCTTAGTGGTAGCCAGCAAAAAGGCTGGAAACTATTCACTGCTTTGGTTCTGCCACTGACTGGCTAGAACTTAGCCCATAGGAGACTGTGCTGTGAATGAGTGAGAAGGTAGACTCAACACAGAAGCTTATGCTTGCTCTTGCTACGTTCATTGAAACTATCACCCAGACATCTAACATCTTTCCAAGTCTATGCAGAAGGCACTGGCTCTATTCCAAAAACTGTGCTTAGCACTAGGAATGGAAAGACAAAAAAAAAATTGAAAACCATTAACTATTGCCATTTAATAATTTAAAATTTATATGCAATTAATAGTCCCACAACCCAGTTTTTAAAGGAAAAGTAGGTAGCAATATGAGAAGAAATAGATAATTCAAGCAGGAGACTTCAATATATTACTGTCAGAATATGAGACGTATAGAAAAAAAAGATAAAGAAATAATAGGTTTGAATTGCTTGGCTCATCTTAGGTAAGTCAACCTTTGGGGCCTGTTTCTTCTGTCAAATGAGGGGGATGTTTTCAATGCTCCCTTCTGACTCCGCATCTTGTGATCCTTTGATACCTGGGGAAAATAATACTTTCACTGCTTACCTCATGGATTTATTTTTTCAGGAAGATGTCTTATAAACCTGAAAGTACATTAGAAGTGGGAGTTATTTGTGGTTTGGGATTGCTCAAAGGAGCTTATTGGCTTTAACAAAAATTTCCATGGCCCAGAGACTCACATGCCCTTCTAATAGAGTATGGGGTAGTTTGTGAATGACTGCTCATTTGTCAACTCACCCATGCACCGTGGAGACAATACATTACATGTAATGGCAGGAGCCCAGCTTACCAAAGTGTCGTCTTCTTATTGGAAAGAAATTAGTGGTTTGCTTACATTTGCTGTGATCCATTTTTCAAAGGCACCACTGATAAATTGAATGCCTCTCCTGTCCTCAGAAGGACATTTATCTTCAGGAATTAACAGGATGGTGGTTCAACTCTATTGTAACAAAACAGTTGTCAGTGTTTTCTCATCAATCAGATCCACCCCCTTAAAGACATGCTTTTTGTCATTAGCCTAGGCTACATTTTGGAGGAACTATAGTTGGAGGAGTGAGTACTTATGGGCTTTGTGGGTCTGTGATTTCACCAATGTGGGAATGTCCTTCACTGGGATAGATCTTGACCCATCTTTGCCTTCTTGTTCTGTGAGATTCCTATTTACATCCTTCCATTAATAGTCTATAGAAGGTTTACCCAACATATCTGAGGGCATCTGATGTTCCAGACACTGGCCAATTGGGCAACAGTCTCTCTCTCTCTCTCTCTCTCTCTCTCTCTCTCTCTCTCTCTCTCTCTCTCTCTCTCTTGCCCCTCTCTCCCCCTCTCCCCCTCTCCTCCTTCCTTCCTTTTGTTCTTTCATTCTTGCTTCTTTATTTCTTTCTTTTCCTCCCTCTGTCCACATGGAGTATTACATCTTTACCTGTGGGTGCTACGCCCAAAGGGAACGCAAATTTTTAATCTCTGAAACTTTTTTCCCATTTTCTTTTAAAGAGCAGCCTTATCCCCAAATCACTCTAGCTGTCATTGATTGGCCAATAATAGCTCCAGGCTAAGCCCTACTTGGTCTCTGTTTAGCCCATGTTTAGTTCAGAATGAGTGTAAATAGCAATTGTTTCTGTTTTGGCCAGAAACCCTGAGAGTTTTCCCTCCCATATTTTTTTTTAAAGAGGCGATTCTTTGCCTCACTTCTTAAGTCTTATTAATCACTGAATAGGCTTTGCCTCAGTCAAATTGAGACCTGTTAAAGACTTTAGCTTAGTTAAAGGCCTTTTCAAAAAGGCCAAGGTTCCCCACTACATCCAGTTGTCTTGTTCAATATCTGGCCCCTGGACCCGGATGGTTCCAGGGGAGAAGGTGAGGCTGGTGACTTTGCATGTTTCCTCACTTAAATCCAATTCACTTGCATGTCACAGGATCACCTTCCTGGGTCCTTTTTGAGAATAAAGGACAAGCAGTATGTTTCAGGCCTTGTCCTGTGAGGGGAGGGGAACCTGAGGCCTTGAGGCCACATAGTGGAATTGACCTGTGGAGTTTAGGTTTAGTCAAAGGGCTGCACTTGAGGACCTAGAGGGCCAGAGGTTTACCCCTCCACTCCCACCGCCCCGTGAGCACTGGTGTGTTGTTCAGTCATTTTTCAGTTGTATCTGACTCTTTGTGACCCAATTGGGGTTTTCTTGGCAAAGAGACTGGAATGGTTTTGCCATTGTCTTATCCAGCTCATTTCACAGATGAGGAACTGAGGCAAAAGTGACTTGCCCAGGGTCACGCAGCTAATAAGTGTCTGAGGCTGGATTTTAACTCGCGAAGATAAATCTTTGTGATTCCCAGCCCAGTGCTATATCCACTGTGCCACCTAGCTGTCCAGACAATGTGCATGCAAAGACAAAAATGACGCTGTCTCTGTACTCTGTTAAGCTTACCATTGGCACTAGTATGTATCCTAGGGCTGTCTCTCTGTCATCTGTGGCTCTCCAAATATGACTCCTCTACCTCCCTTTCTGATTAGGAGGCAGTAAATTAATTTCTTCTTGTGGCATAAAACCATCCTATCAGAACCAGTGAATTTGCTTGCTTCCTCTGAGAATTCCTTACCTTCTCACTGTCATTCCTCCTAGAGCAATGATGTACAGCCACGCCCCAGCATCAACGAACCTGGTACCCTTCTCCAATAAAGTTTCATCACTGCTAGAGATCTAAGGTTGGAAACTATTCCAATTAGTTTTTTTTCCAATTAATTTTTTTACTATCACATTTCTTTATGGTTTGGTATTATGAGTTTCCACTGGGGAAATTACAAACAGGCTCTGTTATCAAAAATATTAATTGTATATAGAAAAAATGAGGACGTGGTTAGAAGTCCTGAGAAGCCATTGGAAATTTGAAGGACACAGTGCTTTCATTCTGAATACAGTTCAGTCAACTGGCTAGGCTACAAGCTTTGAGGTCATTGTTCTTCAAGCTGCCCCATACCATATAGCCCAGTGCCAGAGTATTAGAGGAACTGGGTTCAAATCCCGGCTCGGCTATTTACAACTGTGTCACCCCATGAAACAAAGAAGTTGGATTAGGGAATTTATATGGTCCCAGCTTGAAATATATTATTCTATGCATGGAGCAGGTACCCATAAGTCTTTCTTGAATGAATGAATGAATGAATGAATGAATTTAATTCAGTGAAAATTAGCAAACATCTATTAAGGCATTTTTTTCCTTTTTTCTCTTTTCTAAAATTTTATTTATTTATTTTTATTAAGGCATTTTGAAGATAGAGAGGGATATGGGCAATAGAGAATTTGAGGTCAAGAAGAGTCAAATCTCAGTTTCCTCCTTTGAAAAATGGGGACAACAGTCAATAAACATGTATAAAGTGCCTACTATGTGCGAGGCACTGTGCTAAGCACTGGGGATACAAAAAGAGGCAAAAGCCTGTTCCTGCCCTGAAGGAGCTCATCATCTGAAGGATTAATATATATCTGTAGTCTCTATTTTGTGAAGCATGTGTTGGCTCAAATATATTACCTAGATGTAACCTGGGGCCAAAAGAATCCACGAGCTTACACAGAGAGAAAGCACAGAAGAAAGACAAAGTCTAAAGTAGATAATTGCTAAAGACTCTTCCAGCTGTAAACTTTATGTTTATTTGATGAAGACAGTAAAAAAAAATCAACACTAATTAAGAAGCATTTATTAAGCACCTACTATATACCAGGCCTGTGATAGGCACTGGAGATGCAAAGGTTAAAAAGAAATAAAAGTCCTTGCCCATAGGAGCTTTTTGTCCCACTGATGACATGTAGGGCCAAAAAAATTGCTCAGGCAGCACTTATTAAATGTCCACTGTTTGCCTGGCAGGGTGCTAGGCTAGGGCTACAGATAACAAAATAAAACAATCTTTGCTCTCGAGGAGATTAATCTTTCCTTATGATCATATTAATAGGACGAGGAAATTATTTCCGGATCTTTCTTGATCAAACTTATCTTAAAGTTGATCCAATGATGGCGCCTAAGTCTTATGTTGGTTTGGGGTTCAGCTTTCAACCAAGAAGGTCAAAATTCTTAGGAGCATCCCAGATCATACTTGGCAAAGCCTAGTCAGATTTGTTGGTCTACATGTACTTTAAGTATTGAGGAGGATTTCCTGCTGCATAACTAGAGTGAGTGAAGGGTTTTAGATTCAGAGGAGAAACCTGGAGGATGTACATCCCAACCTGGATGCCAATGAGCCATCCTCAATAAATGATCATGTGACCACCATAAGGTATAGTGGTCACTAGACTGGGAGTCAGGAAGAACTGGATTCAAATCCCATCTCAGATACTTACTGATTCTGTGACCCTGGGGAAGTCACCTGACCTTTCCTCATCTGTAAAAGGTGAACTTGGTAGACTCCAAGGTCCTTTTCAACTCAACCTCTCTAATCCCATGACTTTTCAAGGCAGTCTCTTCTTATTCTTATTCCTTCCACCAATTGTCCCTAGTCCTGACCACTGGGGCTGAGCTGAGCAAGTTTAACCCTTCCTTCACCTGGCATCCCTACAAACACTAGAGCTCTCCATTTATGATCTTCCCACTCTCTATCCCCCATTCTGAATTTTCTGTTTAGGAGCCTCAACATCCTCAGTTCCTTCAGCCAGCCCATATGTAGCATAATTTCAAGTACCTCCAGCATTATAGTTGCCCTTCTTTGGATGTTTTCTAGTTCATTAATTAATCAATAAGCATTTAAGAATCTTTTATATTCCAAAAACTGCGCTCACTCTTAGGAATATAAAGGAAAATAGTCCCTGCCCTTGGGAAGCATCCACTTTAGGTTAAGGACACAACAGTCCTTACAGAAGTGCATACATACAAGGTGATAGGCTAAAAGATACAAGGAGATCTTGGGTGAGGAAGGCACTGGCAGCAGCATCCTTCCTAAAATGTGGTACTCAGAACTGAACCCAGCACTGCAGAAATGGTCTCACCAGATTAGAATATGGTGGCATGAATCCCTCCCAGGTCCTGGTCCTTGACTCTCTCTTACTGCACCAGTTTCATGGTAGCCCCAGCACTTCGTCACATGGGGATGTCTTTCTTGGGCTTCACATTGGGATGTTGTTATCGTGAGATGGTTTTCCACAGCAATTCTCAGCAGTGAATTGGGACATAAGATCATGGTTGCTGAGCACTGGTGTTTTCAATTGTCCTCTCTCTCCAAGTGTAATTCTTTCACGTAGAAATCTACTGTGGTGCCTGTGGGGGCTGAGTGTCAGCTTCTGACTCCTGCAGAATTTTCAGTCCCCATTCTTGGACGCCACACAACAGCCTGCTAATCTGAGGCTGGGTTTGCTTCTGAATACTCCTCTGTCATGGCATCCCTAATAAAAATAGGGGTTGCTGTTTCAGGAAGAAGTTTAGGAGCATTAATCTCTGCACGACCTCCCCAAAGCTATCCAGAACAATGCCCTCCTCCTGCTCAATTCTGCACCTGGCTCATTGGCATGCCCCCATGTCTTATGTGTGCTGATGAGCTCTTGGGGTGCCCATCTAACTTCTTGTGCTAGTCTGGGCAGGCATGTCATTGAATTTTCTACATAATTAAATCTTCAGATCAACTAAAGAGCATTGGAGAAGTATATGGTATGTGTGAGTGGTGAAGATGCCCAAGAGATTACAGGCTCACAAGACGGATGACTGGGAAGGGAGATGGGCCAGTGACAAAGTGAGTTGGGGGATTAAACAAGGGCCAGCTCACATTTTCTCTGCCATCTATGCAATGTCAAGATACCTAGAGGAAGGCCCTGAGCATGGTTTATTGCTGCTGTGGAGGATTCCTGGAGGACATGAACAAAAAAGGCAGAGAAGAAGGATGGGCTGGATTACTCTGACCTCCACTAGTGCTGCCTTCTCCACTAAGCCAAAAAGAAAGCCACCCAAAGCAAAGCTTTAAAATATAGCTGTCTATTCTGGAAAACAGTGGCCATGGCAAAACTATAGGTCTCTTTATGCAGTTCCTATTCATCACTTCTGTTGGAAGGCATCATATTTTATCTTCATTCTTGTAAACTGAAGGATTATCTCACTGCTCAGAGTTCTAAAATCTTTCAAAGCTCTTTGTCTCTATAATATTGTCAATGTACAGATTGTTCTCCTAGTCCTGCTCACTGCATCAGTTCAGAGAAGTCTTGCCCTTTCTTATCTGTTTCACCATTTCTTACGATCTAAGAATATCCCATTAAAGTCATATGCCATAATTTGTTTAGCCATTCCCCAATAGAAGGACACTCCCTTAGTATTTTGTGCTACTATGAAAAGAGCTACAATAAATATTTTTGTATGTATAGGACCTTTTCCTTTTCCTTTGATTTCTTCTGGGAGTGGGGTGGGGAAACATAGGCATAGTAGTGATCTAGCTGGGTCAAAGGGGATGTGAAGCTTGGTAACTTTCTGGGCACAGTTCCAAGTTGCTTTCTGGGATGACTGGAGAAATTCATAGTGCAAACACCATGCAGCAGTGCACCTGTTTTCCCATTTCTCAGTTCCTCCATTTGTCACTCTTACTTTCTGTCATGCTTGCCCTCTGATGGGTATGGGGTAGAACCTCCGAGTTGCTTTAATTTGCAATTCTCTGATTATTAGTGATTTAGAAGTTTTTCTTCATATAGTTGTTGATAACTTCATCCTTTGAAAACTGATTGTTTATATCTTGTAGCCATGTATTTATTACAGAATAGCTTAGTCTCATAAACTTGAAATGGTTCCTTGGTTATCTTGGAAATAAGACTGTTATCCAAGAAACTTGCTGCAAAAATTCCTTCCCTCCCCCATCTACCTGTTTCCCAGCTAATTTTAAATATATTAGATTTGTTTGGGCAAAACCTTTAATTGAATATGATCACAACTGTCCGTTTTTTTGCTTGATCTTGTCTTAGCTGTTCAGTCTTGAACTCTTCCTTCCCTGTTGGTCCAAAAGGTGGTTTCTTCCCTGCTTTCCTCTGTTTGTGATGTGACTTTTTATATTTCGGTCATGCATTTATTTCAAGCTTACCTTGGTATGTGGTGTGAGGTGCTGGAATAAACTTGATTTCTGCTGGGCTGATTTCCAGTTTCCCCAGCAGATTTTGTCAAATTCTGAATCCTCCCCTTACAGCTTGGGTCTCTGGGTTCATTGGGCACTGTGTTACTAATCTTTGCTTCTGTTACATTGTATACCTAACTGTTCTCTTGTGTGACTTCTCTAAGTTTTAAAAACCAGTGCTAGACAGTTTTAATGATTACTGCGTTGTAGTACAGTTTGAGATCCAATACTGATATACCCCCTTCTCATTTTTTCCCCATTACTGTCATTAAATTTCTTGACCTCTTAATTATGTATGTGAACTTCTTTATTATTTGGATTGAATCTGTAAGTTTTCTTTGGACTCAAACATTCTGTGACTAATAATTTTGTCTTATCAAATGCACAAAAACCTCTGCAGTCAGCTCTGGCCCAAGCTCTTTTTCCATAGTAGCCACCCTTTTTTATGTAGGGTTATTTTTTTTCCCCCCAGAGAATAACAGATACCAAATGGAGTCCTGAGGGAAAGCCAAGGGTTTTGTGTAGATCTGAGATTTGGCCACTGTTTGATAAAAATACATCCCTTGGGAGAAACAAATCACTTTGCAAGAGCAAATCATACAGTAAAGAAATCCTGATAACAATTTTTGTGGTCATCCTTTAAAAAATCTGTTCAATCTCTTTTCATATGTTGATGCTTTGATGGCTCCTTATCATTTCGTGGGAGTCAGTATTCTTTCTAATGGTACAGATTGCAACCCATCCATGCCAACCCATCTTGTGGGACTCTTGGGCATGTCCTTACATGATTGTTTTCCCTCTAGATCTCTTGGCAGTATACTACTACCAAAGAAGGCCTTGGGCTGTCCACTGATTGTCCCTTCCTCACCCTACATGACTGCCTCACCTTCCTTTCTTGTTATGTGAGGGAGGCAGGACAATTAGCACTCTCCTATTTTGCAGATGAAGAAACTGAGGACCAGAGAGTTCACGAGGTAGCTTTCGGATTCAATGGCTTGTAAACGTCAGAGACAAGATGTGACTCTAAGGGCTCTGACTATAGGTCCAGGCTGTTTTTCCTAGTCCATATCATATAGATAAGGAAAAGGCAGAACAGAACAAATGCTATTATTATATACCTCATCTATGCTGGGCCTCTGTTAGCCAAAAGCTAGTGATAACATTTTTCATAGTTGCCTGGACCTAGGCTTATGTTTCCCATGATTCTTGTATACTGTTATGGAATGTAACTCTATAATATTCCAGAGACAGTCACATGGCCTCAGGTTACCACTGTTTAAACTGTAGGAGATGGCATTAAATGCCTGACTTTTCACCATGCAATTTCTCCTTTGATTCAAAAACGTGCATTTATACTTGCTTGAAGGGAAAACACAATTCACACTTTCAGCACACTCATCAAAATGAGATTTGTGAAAGTTTTTTGATGTTGATGAATTATCCAGGCATGAGAGAGAGACAGAGATATAAAGACAACCATAGAGACAGAGAGAGAATGAGAGAGACAGAGAAACTGAGAGGGACAAAAGAGAGAAAATCAGAGAGACGCACACTGAGAGAGGAAAGAAGTGATTTGAAAAACAAATCCAAGAAAGAGCTATAGAAATGATGAAGCAAATGAGAGGACTAGATTACAATAGAAAGTGGAAGGAGAGAAACAGTCAGGACAGCTAAGTACTTGGAAGCTGAGGAAGACCTATGGAGCTCAGCTCAATCACTGAATCAAATGAAAGCTTTTTTAAAGTGCCTTCTATGGGCCAGACAGTGTACTAGGTGCTGGAGATACAGACGACAATGAAACAGCCCCTGTCCCCAAGGGGTTTACCTGAAATGGGTGGGGGGCAGGGCTGAGGGGAACAACGCATGTTCAGGTGACTAGATACAAAATAGATGTGTGGTCCCAGGCTTGAAGTCAGGAAAACCCAAACTGAACTCTTGGCTCAGACACAGAGCCTTGTGATCAACAGCACTTAAGCTTCTACCGGTTACAGACCCTCTGTTGGGTACAAATTTCTGGACCAGAAGGGACGAAGCTTTGCTCTTGGGGCTCTGAAAGCTCTTTCCCCTTCACCAGGCAGCCCTGTTCTTCCCCCACCTCCTTGTTCCCAAATCTGCTGCAGAGAATTTTCACAGTTGGCTCCACTTTGTGACCTTGCTTTCTAAACTGTTGTATGGGTGGATGTAGGGAGGTGTGAGTTATCCCCTCCTCCCACTTGAAGACAACCCAAAGTAGTTGGGGTTAACTGTGCCCTCTTCCCTCCCCTTCCCCCATTCCCTCTACTGAGGAGACCCAGCTGTGGGCCCTTTGGGCAAGAAGAATACAAAAGCTGTTTCTTTGGAGCTCTGGAGATCCCAAGGAACCTCCTTGCCCGTGGCTGTTATTTGTTTTTACTTTTGTGATTGTCTTTTTAACCATCTTAGGGACTGCTTTTGCCTGGAGGTATTTTTATGTGTTCTTACTAAAGGGATTGAATATTTGAACTATCAGACATTTTTCCAGTTATTCCTCCCTCTCCCTCATCCCTTTGTCTCCCTGCTTCCTGATCTCCTAAAACTTTCAATCATGTGCTCATTTTCCTTCCATTGTAATCCTCTCTTACTCATTCTGGGTTGTGCTCCTACCAGCCCTGATTATACTTTTCCATCTTTTTAAGAAGTTTCTCTGGCCATGATGACTTCTCTAGGACTGAGTCATTATGGGAGCTGGGAGGTGAGGGGGTGGGCTTTAGCTGCGCTTATCTGCACATGGATAAAATCAAGCTGGTTCCCCAGTGGCAGCCCACTGGTAGGGACTCTTGGTATTTATCCCTAGAAGGACAACAATAAACCACCAACATTTAACGTATTAAAAGAAAAAAGAGGAAGAGAAATCCTTACAAAGTCCCTTCAGTGAGGGACATGGTCAATCTGGCTCCTACTATGCTAGAGATTAGAGAATGAAGACAAGACAGGCTTTAATGGTATCAAAAATGGGTCAAGCAACACGACTGATAGCTGAAGGGTCAAGCACAGCCTTGTGACTTACTTCCTGGGCCTTGGCTGCCTTATCTACAAACACATGAGCTTTTGAATAAAGAGCCACTGAGGCTCTGTTCCAGCTCTGTCTCGAGGATATGGTTATGTCTCTGGGCCTCAGTTTTCTCCTCTGCAAAGCTGGACTAGATGGCCTTTGAGACCCCTTCTGGCTCAAGACGGGTTTGTAAAATGATCAGGTTGGTCGTCACAAGGACCGGGTGATGTAGATGCTGTTATCTCCATTTTACAGGTGAAGTAGATGAGGCATGGAGTCATGAAATAACTGGCTCAGGATCACCCAAAAGGACTGGAACTCAGGTTTTCCCACTCTCTCCACTTAGAGAAATTGCAGCCCATTCACGTCCTCTTGTCCTGCGTGATTTTTGTCCAGGTATGCTAAATGTCCTCCATAGATGGTTCAGCCAATGGCCTGGAGGCTTCTGGGACTTTTAATGATTTACTGAGATAAGTGCAACCCCTGGGCTAATTCTCCCTCTTTCTATATGACTGGCCCACCCCCTTTGCCAGCCATGCGTGTCATAGATAATGACTTTTCTGTCTATTCTAATGCACAAGAGAACACTGATAATGCATTCTAGCCTCCTTACCTGCCCCCCCCCACTCTGGTCACCCCTTCTGGGGGGTGGGCCTGGGGACAGAGAGTAACTCGGACACAACCACAAAAATAACAACAGTAATAATAACAATTATTGTTATGGTTAACACAAACATATACATGTTATTTTTGAGGATGGCAAAGCTTTGTTCAAATAGTATCTCCTTTGATCCTCACAAAAATCCTATGAAGTAGGAAGAGTCCCATTTTATAGACTAAGGCTGAGAGGGGCTAAGTGACTCAAGGTCATACCTAGTAAACACCTTGGGCAGTGATTTGTACACATTCTCCAGTTGTTCCTAAAGGGTGAGAAGAAGGAGCTGAACAGCAATGAGGCTGGTAATAGCATTTCACATCAATATTGGGGCTTATGACTTAATAATCTAGAGGGCAGCTAGCTGTGCACAGATGGGACTCCCAAATCCTCTGGGGGCTGAATGGGCCACGGCCTCAGAAATAATTGGCAGAAGTATCTGCTCTTGGAAATAGGAGAGGTATGTGGTGTGTGGGGGAGAGCTGCCCATGTAGGTCACATGGACTCACCTGGGTCTGTCCAGATTTGGCTTGAAGGGAGGCAGGAATAGATACAACCTTATTGTCCCCTCCCCTTGTCTCTAACTTTCTTCAAGTGAGACTTTGATTCTTGTCAGGGAGAGAATCAGGAGGTTGGGACCAAAGGTTGATCACTCTGCTCTTTTGGGAGAAAAGGGGCCCTGGGCTAGAATTATAGGCATACCTTGGAGATATTGTGAGCTCAGTTGCAGACCACCTTAATAAAGCAAATATTGCAATAAAGTAAGTCACATGAGTGTTTTGGTTTCCCAGTGCATATCAAAGTAATGTTTACATTATACTACAGTCTATTGAATGTGCAATAGTACACCTAAAAAAATACGTACCTTAATTAAAATACTTTATTATTAAAAATATTAACCATCATCTGAGCCTTCAGTGAGTTGTAATCTCTGCTGGTGGAGGGTCTTGCCCAAGTGCTGATGGCTGCTGACTGATCAGGGTGGTGGTCACTGAAGGCAGGGGTGTCTGTGGCAATTTCTTAAAATAAGACAGCAACGAAGTGTGCCCCATCAATTGCCTCTTCCTCTCACTTGAAAACTCAGAGGTCATTGTAACAGGGTTATTAATTGGCTTAATCTCAATATTGTTGTATCTCAGGGAATAGGGAGGCAGGAGGAAAGAGAGAGAGAGATGGGGACAGCCCCTCCTGCAGCAGTCAAAACACACCCAACGTTTCTCAATTAAGTTTGCTATCTTATATGGGTGTGGCTCATGGTGCCCCCAAACAATTACAGCAATGACATCAAAGATCACTGATCACAGATCACTAGGATAGATATAATAATAATGAAAACAAATTGAACTATTGAAAGAATGACCAAAATGTGAGACAAAAACACAACGTGAGCAGACGCTGTTGGAAAAATAGCACCAAAAGACTTGCTGGATGCAGGGTGGGCACAAACTTTCAATTTGTGAGTAATGCAACATCTGCAAAATGCGGTGAAGTGCAATCAGATGAAGTGCGCAATAAAAGGAGATGCACCTGCATGTCCATCTAGTCTCTTAGATATTGTTAGTCTAAGGGAAATATTTTTTAGAGTCAGGATATGCTTGTGACTTATATCCCTTAATGGGGAAGGCGTGTCCTAAGCTGGGCTTGACTCCATTTCCACCAAATGCCAATTACACAATGACCACATATAACAAATAGCAAAGAAACCAATTTATCCAAGCCAATAGCCAACAGAAACCAGAAAAAGTATACAAAGGAGAATAGATACACAGAGCAAATGAGCTGTCCCATTGGAATCAAGATAACTCAGCTCAACTGAGAGGTTCAGGTCTCCCTCAAAGGGGAATTCCCAGAAGTCTCTGCTGTACTCACCTGTGCATAAGGCCATGACAGAAGTGGCTGGCTCCTCCACATGCTAGGATTTTTTTTCCCCCCCATAGTCTCTTTGTCCCTTGAGGGATCTGGAACAAATCTAGAACTTTGTGTCTTCCCTCTTCAAGCATGAGGTGTCCTCTTTTTAGCACTGACCAATTCCACTCTTCACACGCTGGAGCACTGAGTAATCAGTCACCAACAATGAGGAGACTCTTATGCCCTTTGAGCCAAGGGTTACTGAAAGTATATTACAGCCACTCTAGCTGCTGCCTGGTCAAGTCCCTCCGGCAGTAGCTATCTCGCCAACTCGAGAAACTGGTCAAACTTCAGTCACAAGATAGGGGTGTTAATCCCAAGGGCAAGTATGAAGGTCAGCTGATCCTTTGGGCACAGAGGACCCTGCCTCCAAATCGACCTAAGAATCTGCTCTGGGGGCAAGAAACTGAGTGCTCGGAGCCCAGGGCTCTCATGTCAGTCAGGATTGCACTATAGCTGGAAAATATGTATCACTCAAAAGCCTTTGAAACAGAAGAGACCTAGGCTATTATTTGTGAAAGGAAATTCTTTGTAGGATGCTGTGATATTACATTCTTTAGACAGAGAATGTTCACGAGGAAATGAAGGGATTGTTTTGCTAACAATAAGACTGAATTTTCCACCTTCTCTCAAACTGAGTTTTCCACTTAGTAAAAATATGTAGTTGACAATGTTGTTGTTGTTACTCAGTCATGTCCAACTCCTTGTGACTCCATTTGAGGTTTTCTTGGCAGTGATACTGGAGTGGTTGGTCCTGTCCTTCTCCAGCTCATTTAACAGATGAGGAAACTGAGGCAAACAGGATTAAGTGACTTGCTTAGGGTCACACAGGTAGGAAGTGTCTGAGGCCAGTCTGATCTCAGGATCAGTCTCCTGACTCCAGGCCCAGCACTCTGTGCACTATGGCGCCACCTATGTCTACAATTGGCCAAAATTGCGTAACCGTTTTCCTAGCTGTTTTCTGGAAACCATAAATTCATTCCGTTCTGTCTTTTCTTCACATTTGTAGTCCCAGCACTTAGCACAGTGCCTGGCATGCAGCAAGTGCTTTATTAATGCTTACTGACTGACTATCATTGACTTAGATAACTTTTCTCTTTAACCTTTATTGCTGAAATAGCTTAGAGGTAAGGACTGGACCTGTGGTATATACTTCATTGGCATAGAGAACTCCCACGTAAGGAAACTTCCCTCTCCAAATTGAAATAAGCACTTCCCTTCTCCTTCAGTTTTTGACACAGGAAAATTCAATTTATGACAAATTTCAAGTAAGCAACCTTTTCCACTCCAACAATGCCATATAATCTATCTGTCACTAATGGTTGCAATTTACAGACTGGTGGGTTACTATGGGATTTATTTATTTATTTGTCAGCAGTTGTTAAAAGAGGAAAAAAATTAAAGTAATTTATTACAGGTTGGTAAAGAGTAAAAAAGGCAAGCAAGGAATTGTTGTATCTTTTAATTATCGTCTAGCAGCATGGGGGAAAAAAAACAGGAATGGAAAGAAGGGCCAGATGTTAAAAGGAAAAATAAGATCAATTCACTCCAGCCTTAAGGTGACTTTGAAGGACAAAATGGAGATCTTAGCAAGTGAGGGAACAATTCTCCCCCCACCCCTACTGTTAAAAAAACAAAAAGCAGCATCTGGTCAGTCTAATCTGGTCTAGTCCAGTTTATTCAGATCCAATCTGTCCCACTCTGGCCCAATCCAGTTCTGTCCACTGCACTGGTCTAGTCAAAACCGGGCCAATTCAATCCAGTTTAGTCTAATCTATTCCAGGCTGTTTCAGTCTGGTCCGTTCCAATCTGGTCACACAGCTAGTGGGATTAGTAAATTAGTAAACATTTACTAGTGATAGTAAATGACAGTGGATCTGAATTCTGTTCTTCCTGACTCCAAGACAGCACTCTATGCATGATGGCACCCCCTAGCTGATGATACCAGAGCATCATGGTAGAGTAGAAAGTTAGACTGGAAAGAGGAGTCTTGAATTTGTGTCCCAGCTGGGAGGGAGTCACCCCTTCTCTGAGCCTTGGTTTCTTAAACTGCCAAATGAAAGCAGGATACTAGAAAATTTTGAAATCAGACCTTCCTGATACCAGCCCCAGCTCCCTGGGTACCGTGACACCCTTTGCTTCTTAACAATATAAGCATGTGGTATAGCCTTATATGCCCCATGATGAGTGGGTGAGCCACTGAGGAACAAGACTTTGGAAGCCTGACTCATCATCTATGCAGATTCCAGAGGGAATGTCTCCTACGATCAGACACCCTCCTACAAATACACAATAAGTACATGGTGAGTACAGACATGCAGAGTATCCCTGGGGTTCAGAGACAGAAGAGATTAACCAGGGCTAGGGCTGTCTAAAAGCATTTCCCTGGAAGAGGTGGACTGGAGATAGACTCTTAAGGAACAGCTGTACTCAGGCTGGCAAGGGGAAGGCAGAGGGAGTGTATTCCAGGTACAGGGGACACCATGAGAGCTGGAGCACAGATACGGTAATGGTGAGTTCTGGGAATAGGGAGACAGCTCTCAGGATAGAATGGAAGTTTCCTGCATATCAAGGTCTCTGTGGCCAACCTAGGATCCCACACAATGGTTGGACTATAAGTGAAGGGCTGAGACAGGGACCTCCAAGGGGACATAGGTAATTTCACCCAAACTTGAACACAAATCTCATGTACTGTAACAGAGCTGATGATGGTCAGCCAACCTCAGCTTGAAACTGCTCTGTTGAGATTGAACAAATAATCCTGCCCCACTCTCACTCCTCTATACCCAGCTGCCTCCCTCCTCTAATTACCCCGTCCAAAAATGGAAAAGGGAGTGGTTTGGCTTCGATCTGTTCTTGATGAACCCATTGTGGCTCTAGTGATCACTGTTTCCCTTTCTAAGCACTCACAAACCATCCCTTTAATACTGTGTTCTTGAATTTTACCAAGAATTGAAGTCAAGTTCACCAATCTATAGTGCACACTCTACTGACTTCCTTTTTTTTCCCTTTAAAATTGAGATGACCTGAGTCTTTTCCCAATCTTATGGCCCTTCTGTCATTCTCCAGGTTCCTTCACCATCATCAATACTGTTATGGTCCATGTGTTTTAGTGGTATTAGACTCAAATACAAAGGATCCCTGCTGGCTACATATTGAATTCGAAAACCACAAGTTGACATGATCTAGGTTGTATTGTATTTGTGTTTATATTGTTAAATATTTCCCAATAACAGTTGAGTCTAGTTAGTGCCATACTCTGGAGTTTTGCAGGTGGCTTGCCTCCAAGGACCTTGAATTTCTGTCCTCAGATGAAGCCTGAAAACCTGTACTCTTTGGGGGCAGAGAAGTGATTAAGTGCCTACTGCGTGCAGCCTGTGGCTCCACCTGGGCCGTTCCCTTACAGTGAGGGTAGACTGCCTGACCCTGGGCTCATTTCTGGGTAAAAATTGGCCTCTGAGGTCCCTTCTGAACAGCCTGTGATCCCTTGCATCTGTTGTAACCCTTACATAGGTTTCAGGATGGTGAACAAGGGACAAAGAATCAACCCAGCACAACAGTATTCTTCTACTGCACTGGAATTCCATGGCTAAAAGCGTTTTGTGTTATGTCTAATGAATGCAGTAATGCTCTATAAAACATAGTTATGTGACCATGGCGGACAAGTGAGCCACTGTAGGCATCAACAACCTATGGCAGAAGAATGAACCAGAGTCAGCAGGAGAGATGATTTTCATGGGTCATGGGCAAAAGGCTATCATCTGATGAATTTCCTTGTATCCTCCCACTTTTGTTTCCCAATAGAAGTTTACCATCTCCCTCACCACCTGCCTCCAGCATTTGGTAGTTTCAAGATGCCCTCGGGCTGGCCAAGGTCATCTACTGGGGCACCTCATCTGTGTCTTTCCCTCCAAGAGGTCCAGGATACAGAGTTGAATTTCCCTCCCCTCATTTGCCTGGAGTTGTTTGCAGGAAGAACATGTCAGATGTAGCTAAGACCGGGGCAAGGAGGAGGATGTTGGATGGGAAACAGTTAACTCCAAAGCATCAAGGCCAGAAGGAGAATGAGGGCAAGTCCTTTGGGGCATAACACTATAAAACAGATGTGAATGGACAGCATCGGTCAGCACAAGGATATATGATGTCCTGTCCTCAGTACAACTGACATTTACACAGCTCTTCATGACTAGCAAAGTGCTTAACATCCATTATCTCATCAGATGTTCACAGCAATTCCTATACAGATTCTATTATCTTTCTTTTACAGAGGAGGAAAGTGAGGCCCAGAGAGGTTAAGGGATAGGCCCATGGTCAGTCACAAAGGTAGGAAGTGATACAAGATTGAAACCTAGGTCTTCTTGACCCTCAAGTGCAGAGCTCAAGAGTTTCTGTGTTGTAGGGAACCCTTATGGAATCCCATTTCCTTCTTTTACAAATTGGGAAACTGAGGCCCAGAGGCAAATTGATTTGCTTGGAATCTCACAGCTGGTAGAACTGGGACTAGAATCTCAGTATCTCTGAGTTGATGGGACCTCAGTGGTCATCATTTCAAAAATCCCTTTTACCTTCATTCTGCCCAGCATCATCCAGTCACTGTTTGAAGACCTGTGATGATAGGGACTTCACCCTGGGAAGCCCCTCACACTTAGAAAGTCTTTCCTGATAACCAAGTCTAAATTTACCTTTTTTTTTTCTACCTCTTCACATTGTTTCTAAGTTCTGACAAATAGGATTTAGCAAAGTCTGCACACAGTAGGCACTTAATCAATGCTTGGTGGTTGTTTGATTGGTGATGACTGATAATTGATGATTGTAATCCTCCCACACCTCATAGCCAAGCAATGAAAAGTACCTTTCTGGAATAGAAGGATGTTTGAATTGAATCATGGTGGGGTGTTTCTTGGGGGCAGAAATAACGCAACTAGGTTTGGAGGTGGGTAGTGGAGGAAGGGTATGTAAGTGTTATTAGCAGGCCCAAAAAGTCTGATCGTTTCATTCCCTTGCTCAAGAATCTCCCTAGTTCCTCCAGGGACATTCAGCCTGGCATTCAAAGACATAAGGACCTGGCTCACTTTCTCCTTCCAGTTTTATTTCCTATTGCTCCCTATCACAACCTATATTCTGACCAACCTGGTTTTCTCCTTTTTCTCCAAACTCTATGTCCTCTCTTCTCTCTGCCTTTGCACAGGTCCTATGTCCAGAATGCTCTCCCTCTTCCTTTCCACCTCTTAGAAACTTCATCTCCTTTCAAACTCAACTCAGTTCCAATCTTTCCTGAATCGAGTTCTCCATCCCCTCTCCTGCAGATTGACTTATCTATGTGTGCCATTTCCCTCACAGACCATTTCATTAGTCAATGAATCAGTCAGTCAGAACTTCTAAGGCACCTACTAGCAGTACACAGAGAAAAATGAAACATCTCCCGCCCGCAAGGAGCTTACATTCAAATAGGATTGACTATGCACTACACACACACACACACACCCCTTAATTAGATAAATAGGTAGATATATAGATACAGACACACTGACAACTTTGGTTCCCTCAGTCCTAGAGTTGTTGGTGACTTGCCCCATGATTGGGGCAGACTGATTATGACCCAAGGATCCTATGTGGTAATAGGGCTCTTCTTGACTGGTCTCTGGAGGAATTTCTTTCCAAAAGATGAGGAAGGTAAGGGCTCTGATTCCATCCAAGGCCATTCTCATTCATCCACCTTCAAAACAGAATCCCCATGGTTCCACGGCTCCTGACTGAAACTGAGATTTTGGCCACCCTGAATCACCCCTGATTCTATTGATTTTGATCGGAGGTCTCAGAAAAGATGTGCTCATTTTGAGGTTTTGGACTTTTCCTGGTTGTGCCAGCCCACTTTCTTCACCTCACTTGTCACCACATAAATGCTATTTGTCCGCAGTCAGAGGGGTCTGCTTTGGCTCAGGAGGAAACGAAAGAGGCCAGACCACCAGTGGCAGCCCTGGCAAGTTCATGAGAATCAAGGGGAAGTGCTTGACCCAGGAGAGTGTGGGGGGAAGAGAAGTGACTCAAGAGTGGCAGGACTTGAGTTTGAATCCTAGCTGGGCCACTTGATAGCTATGTGACTGTGGACAAGTCCCTTCACATCTCTGTGACTCAATTTGCTCACCTGTAAAATGAGCAATTTGAACTGGATGGAGTTGCAGGTCCCTTCTAGCTCTGAGCCTCTGACCTTATAACCTTTGTGGGCCTCAATTTCCTCATTTGTAAAATGTAGGATTGGATTAGATGGCCTCCAAATTCCCTTCCAGCCCTAGACTTATTATCCTATGCCATTTCATCTCCCTTTACCACATATTCCTTAGCTACAAAAAGAGGAAGCTGCACTAGGGTCCTCTGAGGTTCCTTCCAGCAGCTGATTTTAGTACATTTAGTGTTCCCCTCCCCCATACACACATCTGGGCATTGGGGAAGCCTTTTTACAGAGAGGAAGGGACTTACCCAAGGTCACACAAGTACCAGACAGTGCCCTAAGCAGGAGCTTTGGCAATTAGGTAGGCTTCAAGTGAGGAGGGAGAGAAGAGGTAGGTTCAGATATAACCAGTGCTAAGTAGGTTCAGGTATAACCAGACCTGGGTGAGCAGTTGGACTGGAAACAAAGGTCACGTAAGGTGAGAAGGTTTAGGAACTGGAAGGCCAAAATGTTCAAAGGGTCTGGGGCTGGATCTGGGATGGAGGAGAAGGCTGTGAGACAGATCATGAATTTATTAGGGAGAAGGCAGAATTACTTGGATGCCCACAACTGATGGCAACATGGATCTGAGCAGGATGGAATGACCATTAATGGAGGAGAGCTAATTGCTGATTGATGGGGGTAAACAGAGGGACTGAAAGGGCCTGTAGGAATCAGGAATTGACTGACTTCTCTTGGCCTTATGTGTCAAGGGATGGGAGAGAAGGAGCATCTGGCCATGGAGAAGGGCCACGAGATGCTGGAGAAAGTGAGGTTTTGGTGTCCATCAAGAAATGAAATGACAGAGGATGGGACCTATGAGAACAGAATTTAGGGCTGGAAGGGACCATTTGGTCTAACTCATTCATTTTACATAAAACTTCCCTTTGGGGAGGAGTGAAGTGGAAGTCAAGGCCAGCCTGTCCAGCAGTCAGCTCTGCCCCTCACCCCAGGGTCTTTCCCCCAAAGGCAGGTTACAGGAGTGGGGAAGGGTCCTAGTGGGGAGTTTTTGTTCCTTTTCCTAAACTGTGCCCACACTCAGCTCCAACCCAACTCAGAAAGGAGAGGAAGTTAGACTATTTCTGTCTGTGTGTACATGGCCAAATAAAGTGAAGGAATCCTGCGTATCTGAGCAGGACCAGCCTGGCTGGTAGGAATGAGGTGATAAAGACAGACCTATCAGTTCTATCCAGGCAGCACATTCTGGAGGAGTGGGATAGAGTAAAGGGGCATTATTTAGTCCAACCCTCTCGGGGTCCAGAAACGGACGCTGAGGCCCACAGAGTGAGCCTGGCTTACGGTAACTGAGTAGCAGAGCTGGCTTTTAGCTTCCAAATTGTGCTATGTGCACTGCCCCTCTGTCACCTCTCCCCTCAGGCAAACTAACTCTCTTAGTCAACTTGCTGAGCAGAAAATTAGGATCATGGATCACACCTGAAAAGGCTCTCGGGAGGTGTTAAGTCCAACCTCTCTCATTTTACAGGGGAGGAAACTGAGGCCTAAGGAGGGGGAGTGACCTGCCCCCACTTAGGTTAATTGTCAGAGACAGGATTTGAACCCAGTACTAACTGCACTCTACCGCCCCCTCTCTGCAGGTGCTGCCAAGTCTATGAGGTTTTGGAGGGTGGGGCAGTGACAGAAAGGGAAGGCCCCGGGGATGGGCTTTAGGCCTGGGGTTGCCATTGGCTATTGGCTGGGTGGTGTTGGGGGACTGTCCTCTCCTTTGGAAAATGAGGGGTTAGCAGAGCAAATCACTAGAACCCAAAGAACCACCCAATGCCTGCAGGGAAGGAAATGACAAGGTCACTAAGAGGAAGCTGAATTCTGAATGATTCCTCCTAGATAAGCATTGAGGGAGAGGACCTGGGTTTAAATCCTGTCCCCTGTGTGACCTTGAGCAAGTCAGTCTCTTTGACCTCAGTTTCCTCATCTGTAAAATGGAGGGGCTGAGCCAGAATGACCTCTGATGTGTCTCCCAGCTCTACATCTCCATCCCATAATCCTTTCCAGTCTAAACTATGATTCTCTTGGCAGAGAGGTGGAGGACCAAGGGAGCAAGATGGTGGTCACCCTACTTCACTGTTTTTACTTCGCTATTTTCTTTGTCATGAGAGAGAGTTTGGTCTGAGGCAGGTTATATCCAGAAATGACAGTGATATAAAAACAAAAGATCTCAATAAAATTTACTGTTTTTTAACAAAAGAAAATCAACTTTTGGTACTCGATAATCTTTCAAGTTTCTTTTAGCCTAATGACCATGATTTCATAAATTGTAACCCAGAAAGAGTCTGAGACCCACCGCCCTCCCCCCCGGCCCCCCCAGAGTCAAGCAGGGAAGAGGCATTCCTTAGCCTTCGGCATGGCTGCTGCAGGAGCTGAGACTGTGATGAACTGGAAAGGGATTCTGGGGAGCTGGAGATCCTGGGCTGGACTTTGACCTCCCTGACCCCCAGCTCATCTTCCTTTTCTGTGCCTCTTGCCACTCCTTTTCCATGAAATAGGATGAAGACTGGCCTACTTTGCCAGTCTGGAGAAACCGGAGAATCCAGGAGCGACCAGAGCCAGGCCTTCCTACTGAGAGAGCTCATGTATTTACAAAAAGAAGAAACTTATTTCACTAGGACCATCACCCTCTGTCTACTTGTCCTGGAAGTTTAAGGTGAGAAGCCGGACTGTCCTGGCAGGATGCCCAGCTACTCGTCAGTCATGGTGGGAAGCCACTGAGTTACCCCAGGAAACAAGGCCTGGGTGCTTTTAGTCATCATTTAGAGGTCAGGGTTGGACAGCTCCCATTAAGTGGGTCAGGAGGCCAGGCCAACAGGGAGAATGCTCTGGGCATGTGAATCTCCCTCCCTCTAGAGGGTGAGAATGTCCAGGTCACCCCAGGGTCCCCAAATCCCTGCTTCTTTTCTGGGGCTTGTCAAGGGTGAAGTGTTTTTCATCCTGGTGGACCAGGGTATCCTAGAATGGCATTACTACTTCTTTCTGCCCTAGTTCCTGACTCCACTTATCAAGTGCTATGTCCTGCTTATGTCCACTGTGTGGCCTACAGCTCTTGGGGCAGCTGGTGACTTTAGTTCTCCAGAAAACGGTTGGCTTTCATGACTCACAGCTGGACAGCATCATTGAAAGAATACTGATTTTTAAAAAATGAGCCGTTGCTTCAGGGAGAATCTTGGGAGCCCTAAAACCCTACACAATTTCCTGAAGGCAATCCAAGGAGATCTCCTTCACACTGTTCAAATTCGGGTCCAGCTGACTATATGGGATATGTAAAGTAAAGTTTGGGGTGTCTTGAGTAGATGGATTGGTAACATTGAAGTCTAACTCAATGAGAAGACTGTGTTCTACTGATATCTGGGTTTTCAAGAGTTTTAGAACAGAAGTTCCAAACTCTGCGTGTGTCCTGGATGCCTCAGGGGGCAGGCATTCTGGTGAAGCCTATGGATACTGCAGACCTCTTTAAACCTGGTCATGAAGCCCTGCTCTAGAAGAAGGCCCTGGACATGGTGGATGGACCATCTGTGTTGGATTTCATGGGAAGACATGAACAGGAGGCCCAAAGAATGGGAAGGTAAGAAGGGGTCAACATTTATTAAATGCCTACTATGGCACAGACGCTGGACATTGGCCTTGTCCTCTGTAAGCTTGTCGAACTGCTTCAACATGCAGCCCATATCCTGGGCAAACTCCTTGGGGGGAGTCTTAATGGGGAGGACAGCTTCTCCTGGAGGAGAGCTTCGATCAGAGTGAGGCACAGGTGCTCCGCTGCTCTGCTGAAGGTGAGGGAGTATGAGGTCACGTATATTTCCTCGGCCCTCCTCGCCTCACTCCCATCCCAGCCCTCCAGCCCTCCTCACCTCACTCCCATCACCAATATCACCCGGTCATCCATTACCACCAGATCCCATTGAGTCTCAGGCCAAGACTCTCGAAGAAGGCAGGTGTCACTTATTTGAGAGGGAAGGGATGGAACAGAAACAAATGGTCAGTCCAGAAATATGGGGCACCATGCATATGGTCTCTGTTCTTCCACAAGGGTTCATCTCAGCACTCTGAGCATGAGAGAAATCTGTTCCGGTTAGCTTCATCCCTCTCTGGGCTCCACTCCTGACTCTCTGGACCTTCCCCATCACTCCGCCATGGGAGCATCTTCTCCCCTGCCCTCTGCTTCTGCTGCGTTTTACTAACTTCTTCTATACAAGCCCCTTGAGGGCAAGGGCAATCATCCTTTCTATCTGTGTTGTCATTCCAAGTTCTGTGCCGCGGAGCCTGGCACATAGTTAAGAGCAGTCAATGGAAGTTTCAAGAGTCCAATTTTGGTTCCATGTCAGGAAAAATAAACAAACAAACAAAAAAAGAAACCAACCAACAAACGAAAACCCTCCCTAACTATGAGAGCTCTCCCAAAGTGGAATGGGCTGCCTCACAAGGTGGCGGTCGCACCCTCCCTGGAGGTCTTCAAGGAGCTATCGGGTTGGGGGTATTGGGAGGGGGATTCTTCTTCAGGTTGTGAGGCATTGTCCCAAAGGCTTCTGAGGTCCCTTCCAAGTCTGTGAGTCTATAATTCAGCGAAGCCATCCAAGCAACAGCAGAAAGATCTCATTTCCAGGCCCCCTGCCTGTATGTCTAATGGCTAGCACAGGGCTTCAGTCTGGGGGGATCTTAGAGGCCTGTGGGTCTCTCCATGTCTATTTTGAATCAGTGAATCTCAGAGTCAGAAGAGGCCACCAAGGTGATCTTCTCCAATGTTAAGTGACTGGGACCCCCTCTCTATGAGGTACCTGCAAGTGGTCCTTTAGCATGCTTGAAACCCTCCAATGAAGGGTTGCTCACTCCCTCTAGAGGCAGCCCAGTCCATTTTGGGACAGATCTGGCTGTTATCACCAGAAGTTTTTCCTTGTGTTAAGCAGAAATCTTTTCCTCTGAAACTTTAGCACAGTGCTCCCAATTCTTTCCAAATAAACCGGTCCATACCAGCATTGACCTTCCAACCCTGAAGTTATTAATACTATTTTTAACCGACTGAGCCAACAAAGCTTAACCCATTATTGGAAATTCCATGGTTGGCAGTGCCCGTAGCTTGAGGGCCCAATGCCCAGTGGTGTCCCACCATACAAGCCCTCAGGATTCCTTTGCCATGCCTGCCTGCTCCATACTACTCAGCTGCCAAGCAGTGAGATGCCTGGGGGTTCTCTAGAATTGATTGTAAGCAATCCCTTCTTGGACATTTCCTTACTCAGCTCATTAGTAGTGGTGTCTTATTTACTATACCATGTTGCTTTCTGGGAGGAAGAAAAAAAATTGTATGAGGAAGTGACTAATCAGTATGGCTTGATTAAAAGGCTACTCCTCTAAAAGATGCACTGTGCCCCACCCGCCTTGCCCCATCCTGGACCTGCCTTTCCCTCCTAAATGTGTGTCCTGAAATTCCCACCAATAAATTTATTCCTTTGATTTAGCCAAACAAGGCAGAGAAGTTTCACATTAAAAGACATTTATTACCTGGGATGGGAGGAGGAACTGAAAGGTAACCCCCTCCCACGAGCTCATTAGCATAGATTAGTTTAACTGATAAGCCAGTTGTCACCTAGGAAAACACAGAGCAGGCAGCTTAGATGAGGAACCTGTTAGAGGGTGGGAGACGGGAAGAGTTTGGGTTTTGAGACGTTGTTTTCTGTCCACATATTGAGCCTTAAAGTCCAGGCAGATAATCTTCAAACTGCCTGTTAGACTTCTCAATGTGGATGGCCCCAAAACAATGCGTCCAAAATAGACTACATCATCTCCCACCCCCACCCCACCCCCATTCCACCCCTGCCCCAGCTTTTCTTTTTCCTACCTTTCCCACTTCTGTTGACATAGCCACCAGCAACCAACTCGTCACTTAGAATAATAACAAAAGTTGGACATTTCTAGAGCACTTTGAAGTTTACAAAACACTTCATGGGTGTTATCTATTTCTATCTCAGTTATTAGATCATCATAGCTAACATTTATATAGCACTCACTCTGTGCCAGGCCCTGTTCTAAAGAGCTCATTTGATCTTTACAACACCCCTGTGAGGTAGGTGCTATTACTATTTCCATTTTACAGATGAGGAGACTGAGACAAACAGACGTTAAGTGACTTGAGCAAGGTCACACAGCCAGTGTCTGAGGCAGAATTTGAACTCAGGTCTTCCTAACTCCAGGACCAGTGTTTTATCCACTGTCCCATCTAATTGCCTCTACAGTAATTCACTACGCAGCACTGGGGAGAGGCAGTGTGGAGCAGTGGATAGAGGTAGGCTCAGAGTTTGGCAGACCTGGGGTCCATCTGAGACTACCTCCCCTTTATTCTGTCTGGTTTACACATAGTTGTCTGTATGGTGTCTCCCCCCATCATGTGCTCCTTGAGGCCAGCGGCTGGCACATGACAGCAATCACTCTCCACATGCTCGTTGACATGACCAGCTAGCAGACATCCCATCTCTCCCCTTCTTCTCCCATCCTGGGATCACATACTGTCACTTCTCACCTCTGTCTTTCAGAATCCTTCTCCTTCAGAGCTCAGCTCCTGGGTTACCCTCTCACTGAAGGCTTCCATACCAGTTCCCTGCCCAAAGTGGTTTTTAACTCCCCCAATATCTCTAAAGCCCTTTGTCTGGATCTCTGCTTCCCCCATCCTTCAGCACCTTGTATTTTTCTCCTCTGGCCACGTGCTGCATTCCTTGAAGGCAGGAGCTATTTCCTGTTTTCTGGACTCTATCCCCAGGGGCTAGCACAGAACAGACACTCAATAAGTACTTACTGAAATATGTCTTATTGATGGTATCTGGAGAAGGAGGCAGGCACAAGTTGGACGGGGAGTGGCAGAGCCTGGGCAGTGAGCACCAGTGGGGAAGGCTAGGCAGGGACTCCAGGCGAAGAGGCACTGAGGATGAGTTCCATAGCTGTGGAAGCAAAACTAAGATAAGAGGTAAAAACCTCTTCTGGAGGAGCTAATTAAGGGTGTTAGGGGAAGGGCTTGGAATTTTGATGAGAGAAATAGCTAAGACTTTCCCTTTGCTAGAAATAGACTTAGGGAGAACATATTCACACTTAGGGCAGCTCCCTTTGCTAAAAGAAGTTTTGAGGACCCAAGGTCCATCCCTCCTACCTCATTTTTAGAAAAAACAGAGAGCCTGGAATGTCCCATGTTGGGAGTTGTGGTAAAAAGACAGCACAAATCAGGGCCTTATATTCTCCCCTGGTGCACTTGGAAGGCACCATTCACTAAAAATTTCCATTCTTGAGCCAGCCAACACACTAGAGGAGAAGCCTAGAGCTGGGCGACACCATAGGACTCGACAACGTGACTAGGGCCAGGAAGGGTGAAATTCCAACAGGACTAATTCATCAAAGGCCTTTATTTATTTTGTTCTATTTGGGGGATTTGTCTTGCTATTTTGATGTGGCCTTCGGAGGGAACTTATTTCAGCTTATAATGTCAGTTCTGTCCCTGAGAAAGCAAGCCCTGTGTAAGGACTGACAATTTCTTCTTTGTTCCCTATCTCCCAGGAGGCATCCAGAGGGGTAGGGTAGAGCCCTCCCTGAATCTGGACTCAAGAGATCTGAGTTCAAATCCCAACTCTGCTAATGCCTGTCACAACCCCTCTGTGACTCAGTTTCCCTGTCTGTAAAATGGAGGCGTTGGACTAGACTACACAATGTCTAAAGCCCCTTTTCCATGGTAAATCTTATGAGAAGCTGCGTGCAGTTAGGTAGTGTTTCTGAAGGCTCTGCTTAGGCTGGGCACGAAGGTGACACAGATGGAAAAGCAGACCTATTTCAAAGAGCTTATCTTCTATGAGAGGTTCTCCATATCTGCAGCACAAGAGAGGTAACCAGGTACGAAGCTCATGGGAACCGTTGGATTATTGAGTGAGGTCAGGCAGCCAATCAGGACCTCTGAAGCACCTTCCCACTCTGCTATGGGCGCTCGCACTGACCCTGAAGCCGGGGAGCTGCTGACGCAAAGCGAGAGCTGCAGAGTGTAACCTTCTGGGGGCAGGGGATGACTTGCTGCTGATCCAGCTCTCCTGGCTTCCTTTCAGTTCCGGGGACACAGCCCTCCACCTCCATCCGTCTACATCGACCATGATCCATTGTGGCAGTGCTTTGCCCGTCGCTGCAGACTGTTTCCCTGGCTTCCTTCACTCTTCAGCCCAGACCCCAGCTGCATCAGGAAGCCTTTTCCCATCCTCCCTGACCCCGACCGCGAATGCCTCCACCTTTCAGCATACTTCTTCCATTCCGCATACATCCTATACGTACCTGGTTATTTACTGCTGTTCTCCTCTCTTACACAGGGAGCTCCCCTAGGGTGGGGGCTGCGTTTGCTGTTTGTTCTCTGCACCCCCGGCGCTCAGCACAATGCTTGGCACCCGGTGACGCTCAATCGGTGCTTGGTGAATAGCATTAAGTTGGACTGAAGCTCTTCTGGTTGTATTCAGCTCCTGGAACTCATGCACAGCGCTCCCAGGACACCCAGTTCTGTGCACCGGCTCCGAAAAAGAATCTTTTTAAGTATGTTTTTAGGCTTAGTTGTCTGCTGAAGATTGTGTTTACTTTTTAGAGCTGCCCCCGGTCCTTGCTGGGAGGACTACCTGACCCAGACTACTTCCAACTTGACCTTGGACTAGGCACTTCCACTCTTGGGGCCTCGGGGCCTGTCTAGAGATGTGGGGACCAGATGGTGAAGGTCTGGGCCCCCCCAGGATGCTTCTCTCTGTTACCAACCAGAGGCAGCCCGTGTTGCCTCCCTCCTGGACTCCTGCAATAGCCTCTACTGATAGATTTTTCCTCCTCTGTTTCCTGCCCAGCCCCTGGTCCAGGCTTCTTCTCCTTAGGCTCCCACCGTCATGGCCTGATCCCCTGGGTTCACACAGATTTTCAGTCACTCTATATTTCCTGCTAAATAAACTTCACAGGTCTTTGATTAGCATTTGAGACCATTCACACTTGTGTCCCCTCTGCCTCCCCACCCCAGTCTTATCTCATGCTGCTCTCCTTCATTCGATCCACACTAGATTGTGTTCTCATTCCCCTGGATATTCCTGAAACTTTCCCACCTCTGCGTACTTGCTCTTGCTTCAGGATGGTTCAGTCAAAAAAACGATGGAATTGGAGCCAAGAGGATCTGAGTTCAAATCCTGCTTCTGTCTCTATTACCCGTGTGACATTGGGCAAGTTACTTACTCTGTGCCTCAGTTTCCTCCTCTGTAAAATAAGGGAGTTGGTTAGAAGACCTCTGAGGTTCCTTCCAGTCTGTGATACAGATGGGCACATAGTATGTACTTAATAAGTTTATGGGAATGATTGATTGATGACCTTCAAAGTCCTTTCCAGCTCAGAACTGATAAGCCTATTCATGTAATGTCCTACCTCCTCTCTCTTTTCACCTATTAGATGTTCTTCCTTCCTTTAAAGCCCAAATCGGATGTCACCTTTTCCAGGAAGCCCTCCCAGATTTTTCCTGTTGGTAATGACCTGCTGCCTCTCAAGCCTTCTGAAACACTGCTATTTACACATCTCTAGCACTTGCCAAATCCTATTCACTAATAGCTTTTCTTTAATTTGCTGTGGCCCCTAATAGAGTGTAACCTCCACAAGGGCAGGAAACATGCTTTACCCACACTTTGTATCTCCTGCAAGACACCAGGTGCTTGATAATATTTGTTTAATTGAACTCAATCAGAGATGCAAAGGGAGTCAGTATGCTTGTAACATAGGACAAGCCCTGGTCTTGGCATTAGCGGATATGAGTAAGTACCCTTGGCCCCTTGTCTCCTCAGCCCACTTATTGGGTTCCCTTGGGCCAATTATATCAACCCTCTGAATCTTAGTGTCCTTTTCTGAAAGATGAAGATAATAACACCAGTAAGAGCCATCTCATAGGGTCAGGTAAGAAAATAGAAGTAAGACACTTTGGCACTCATAAAGTGATCTGCACACATACCTGCCTATTTAATGTCCTGCAGACCACTGCACCACCACCATCCTCACATCTACTACCATGTTACTGAGGACAGAATGCTGATTCTTTGCCGATCTTCTGTAAACGAGTAACCTAGGACAGAAGTAACCAGGGGCAACCAGCGATTTCAGAAGATCCGTCTAAACCAGCAGAGAGGCGCCATTGGTAAGTGAGTGGGCTGAAATGTCCTTTGGAGCAGCTGTGGCTGGCAATGCAGGACACACCCACAGACAGCAATGGAAAAACCAGTCTCTGGAGGTTGCAAGCAGCTTCAGATATTATGAACCCTTATGACAGCAAGAAGTGCTGGCTCTAAACTATACAAAGGCACCAGTCCCTCAAACCTAGCAGAGAGCTACCCCTAAAGGGAACTTGATGAGTGTTCCATGGAGGGAGAAAAGAACTCTTTGGTTATGAGTTGGGAGATGTCTCACAGACACATGCGTTCTCAACATGTGTGCCTTATTCCTCCTATACTTTAAATTTACATCCACTCTCAAGAAGGACCTTGTGTGAGAGTGGGGAGAGTGTGCCCTAGGTTTGGGAAAAACATTTGGTAACTACTGTACTTGCTATAACCTTTTCAGCAAACCTTCATTTTGAGAAGGTAATTTATATCAACTGGTCAATTGATATTGAGGGGTCATGATAGATAGTGGCTCAATGCTGGAAACCTTGGTCCCTCAGGGTTAACTGTTGATACAATGCTAATTCACCCCTTCGGGGACCCAACATGTAAGTTTGATTACCTAGCTGGGAAAATGAGCTCAGAGGGGATGTTCCATATAAATGATAGCTATTATGATTAATAAGCACTATAATCACAAAAAATTAGAAATATCAATGCCCCCCGACAGAAGTGCTGTGGTGCACGTGGTGCTGACCACTAAAGCAGGAAAATGAGGAGTGCATGTGAGATGGGCCGAAGAAATGAATATTCTTGTTACACTCCAGGGTTATCTCATAGGGCAAGGGCTTTGTGCTGCTTTTTTTTTTCCAGTGGGATCCTTAGCTCCTTTAAGATCACAATCTACTGTCAAGAAGAGCAGGGCAATCATAAAAGAAACACAACTTACACCTTTAAGACTGGATCAGATAGGGGCAGCTAGGTGGCACAGTGGATAGAGCACCGGCCCTGGAGTCAGGAGGACCTGAGTTCAAATCCAACCTAGGACATATAACACTCACTAGCTGTATGACTCTGGGCAAGTCACTTAACCTCAATTGGCTCACACACACACAAAAAAAAAGACTGGATCAGATGAATTCAAGGCACTGCTAAAATCTGTAGAGAATAGTTGAAGACATCAAGGTCATTGAAAATCCCCCCAAATTACAAATTCTAGAAATGATACCTAGTAACAAAGCAGACACTTGAAAGAGCACCAGAGTCTCAGATGATTTTGAAAAGGAGATGGACATCCTTAGACCAGAATTCTAGAAAAGGCCTTTTTGAGTTTGGTGCCCTGAATCCAATAAGCACACGAATTATTCCAAAAAGAGTAACATTAAAAAGCTGGCATCTGGTAGAAGCATCATTAACATACACATTCTCCCCCATTGTTTGACAGAAGTTATGAAAACACTTCAGGGCTCGCCTGCAGCTTGAAGCTCACTGGCTTTCATGGAATGACAGGTGGCATATCTTTCAAATGCAAATACAGATGTCAAAATATTCTTGGAAATTCAACAAGCTATACTGGAACCTGGCTTGTTATCACAAACTGAACTGTTACCCCCAACCATCTAGCTAGAAATTAATTCTTAAAAAAGGTTAAGAATATTAATAAATGTCACCATCTCAAATCCTCAGAACCTTCAAGCTAGGTGTAATGGAAACCTTCAACATAGAGCTGCCTGTTTGAAGAGACAAAAATGAAATAAACCCACATCACTTAAGGGTAGGAAGAGGGCTGTGTCACTGCCTTCATCTCGTCTGGTGTTGGGGCTGTTCTGAGGACGCTTTCGTTGAGTCTGCAGAGGACGCATTTACCTAAGAAGGCTTTTATTCAGCTGTAAACATGTCTCGTTTTATTTCTACGTGCAATATAGAGACATTGAATGTAAAAGAACACTAGGCCCAAGTTGCCTTGCAACAGCACCACTTCTATCAGAAGCCCATCAAGAAGGGATCAGAACCAGACGACACCAATGATCATCATCGGTTGTGACTCACGACATGGTGGAGGGAGCTTGCTGATTAGCCAGAAGGGGAGAGCAGCTCCTAAAACTAGGCACATGAGGAGGTGAAGCCAAAGGAGCTGATTCTACCTAAAGAACTAGACACATCGGGGGAAAAGCATCTCTCTGTCCGATTGGATTTTCAGTGCTATGGAGATAAAAGATAAAAAGGATCTGCTACTGCTGAGATTTGGGGAGTGCTGTTTTTCCTGGTGGCGCTATGTTGTATTCAACATACATTTATTGAGCATCTACTGTGGGCTAAGCACAGGGCTAGGTACTCAGGATAGAAGGAGAAGCAAGGGATAGTATCTGCCCTCAGAAAGCTCACATTCAAATCAAAGACATAAGTACATATGCAGATGAGAAAAGAGAAAATTATGCAAAGTAACTGCAGCCAGGTGTTTCTTAGAGAAAGCTCAGAATTCACAGATCTAAAGCTTTCATATCTGTTAGAGGAGACAATAGTAAAAGGCTAGGGATGTGTCTTCTCTTTTTTGGCAGCTTGAAGTGTTTCATGATTTGAGCAAATAGCTTTCCTGTCACAGTGTCTGATAAAATGCTTGCTTGACATTGTCCCAGGAGTCACAGTGTGTCCTGCAAGTGACTCATTTCACACTATACATTACTGATCAATGTCTCTTGATTTAAATTAATTTTCTCCAATTTTGACTTGACTATTTGTGTATTTAGCAGTAAAAATCTATTTCTCCTCCTCTCCTTTCTCTACCTTTCTATCTCCTCCCTGTCTCTCTCTCTCTCTCTCTCTCTCTCTCTCTCTCTCTCTCTCTCTCTCTCTCTCTCACCCCCTCCCTCCACTCCCCTTCTGTCTCTCTCCTCTTTCTTTTTTTTCCCTCCCCTCCCTTTCTCTCTATGTCTCTCCTCTGCGTGTATGTGTCTCTCTGTCTCTGTCTCTTTCTCTCTCCTCTCTTCTCCCCTCTCTCTCCTCTCTCTCCCTTTCTGTCTCTCTCCTCTTTCTTTTTTTTCCCTCCCCTCCCTTTCCCTCTATGTCTCTCCTCTATGTGTATGTGTCTCTCTGTCTCTGTCTCTTTTCCTCTCTTCTCTTTCTCTCTCCTCTCCTCTCCCCTCTCTCTCCCCTCTCTCTCCCCTCTCTCTCTCCCCTCTCTCTCCCTTTCTGTCTCCCTCCTCTCTCCCTCCTCTCTCTCCCCTCTCTCCCTCCTCTCTCTCCCCTCTCTCTCCCTCTCTCTCTCCTCTCCTCTCCTCTCCTCTCCTCTCCTCTCCCCTCCCTCCCCTCCCTCCCTCCCCTCCCCCCCTCCCCTCCCTCCCCTCCCCTCCCTCCCCTCCCTCCCCCCTCCCTCCCTCCCTCCCTCCCTCCCTCTCTCTCTCTCTCTCTCTCTCTCTCTCTCTCTCTCTCTCTCTCTCTCTCTCTCTCTCTCTCTCCCCCCTCCCTCTCCTTTCCATCAATGTTTCTCCTCTGAGTATACGAGCTGCCTGAGAGCAGGGACTGGCTTTTACCTCTTTTTGTATTCCCAGTGCTTAGTACAGTACCTGACACACAGAAGACACTTAATAAATGTTTATTGATTGAAATTCCCCATTCTCTTCCTCAGCCATCTGTCTCTCTTCTTCTTAGCAGATTATAGTAATAGTAGCTTGACTATTTCCCTTAATGGCCTCGACCATTTCTTTTTTCTAAATACCAGTGGCCCACCGGAATGGCACATACTGGCTCCTCCTACTGGCTGTTCTTTGTCTAGTGGAATCTCACAGCCAGAGGACCATAGGTCTCAGAACTGGAAGACCTCCTTGTATGCTGTACTGTTTCAGTTCTTTTGTGCCCAGTGCCCAACACAGGGTCTGGCACACAGCAAGCACTTAATAAATTCTTGCTGATTGATTGGCTGTTCCCCAACATACTCTCCAGACATGAAGAAACTGAGGTCTTGAAAGGAGACCCATAGTAGAATGTAAGCTCCTTGAGGGCAATGGCTATTTAATTTCTCTCTGTATCCTATATATCCAAGACAATATCCTGTACACAGGGATAGGCAGAGACGGAAGCCATGATTTCATGTGTCCCAGGACCTTCCAGAGTGAGGAATCGCCCCATGATCACACAGGACAGCACCTCCTCTGTGATGTATAATCCTAGAGGGCTGAGCCATGCAGACAGCATTTTCTAACCTTTAAAGCCCAGAGATGGGCTTTGAACCCAGGTCTTCTTGGCTGGGATGCTATCTTTCTATCTACTAAACTAAGCAGCCTCTTAAGCTGAACATAGCAGGCACTTAATCACTTTTTCATGAAGAATGAATGAATGAATTGGACAAGTGACCTCTCTCCCAGCCTTCAGTGATTCTTTGTTATGTGTTTATGGATATCACTATGGCACAAAAGGAGGAATATTGTTTCATACATTTTTTGTTTTTGTTTTTGTTTTAGTGGAATGACTGGGGTGGGAAAGAGGAAATCCTTTCCTTTGAAAATATTACAAAAGAGAAAACAAGCAGCTTTTAAATTAAGCTTTTCCCTTTCCAAGATTTCTGCCTGGAACTGAGCTTGATGCTGGGTAGAATTCTAGGTTACAGACAGGCAGGTTTCAGGAGAATTCACATGCCATGTGAACCATGATTGGGGTTGGTGCAAAAATCTTTAGGCTTATTATTAAAAGACTTAACTTGGATCAGAAGATTGAAGTTTATACCAGGATAGAATTGATTTTTTTTTTATGGGAATATCTTTGTAAAAAAAAGTTCTTACCAAAGCTATTTCTTTAGGTAAGCATTGCTATTATAACAGTCAGAAGATTGCTAGGGGAATCAAAGAAGAAAAAAAATACACATAATTAATTTGCATTATCACTTACATTTACTATATATTTTTTAAAAAATATTTTAAAATTACATTTAAAAAAATTTAACATTCATTTTTAAAAATTTTGAGTTCCAATTTCTTCCCCTCCCTCTCAGTTTTGCCCCCATCCCTGGAGAAGGCAAACATTATGATATTGACTATACATGTGAAATCATGCAAGATATAGACATATTAGCCATGTTACAAAAGAAAACACACACACACAAACAAAAAAAATAAATTGAAAAATATGCTTCAATCTGCACTCAAAGTTCATCAATTTCTCTTTCTGGATATAGAGATAATCTTTCATTGTGAGTCTTTTGGAATTGTTTTTGATTATTGTGTCCATCAGAGTAGCTAAATCTTTCATGGTTGATTATTGTTACAATGTTGCCATTACTGCATACAATGTTTTTTCTGGTTCTGCTCACTTCATTTTGCATCAGTTCATATAAGTCTTCCCAGATTTTTCTGAAACCATTCTGTTCATCATTTCTTATGGCACAATAGTATTCCATCACAATCATGTACAACAGCTTGTTCAGCCACTTAAGAAATCTTAAGTGCTACCTTAAGAAAATATGATATTCCTGTTGTCTCCTTTCCATGTCTTGTGCTCTCTGTCCATCATGATAATCCTTTTCCCAATAGCATTCTGGACTCCATTCCTTTGTGCAATAGCTCTGAAAGGAGAATTTTCACCTTATCTTAGGGGAAAACCAGGCTTTCATCACAATTCCTGTCCATCTCCATACTAGGTCACCCTAGTTCCACTCATTCCTTTTCAACTTTTGTGTTCTCATTCCACTAGATTTAGGATGAACCAAACCACTGCCTGGTCTGGGGTGAACTCCAGTAATATGGACCAGTCACACTCATCCCACTACCTTCCCCAGTCTTTTCCTGCCATTAAAGGTGGAACAGGGTTAAGCACCCTGATCCAGGGTCCTGGGGGCTGAGAAAGAGGGAGGGAGAGAAGAAGGAAGGAAGGAAGGAAGGAAGGAAGGAAGGAAATGAGTGAGTTGGACTAGACCAATTCCAGATCCAAACCTATGATGTCTCAAGGCCTCAGTTTCCTTAGTTGCAAAATAATGGGAGTTGAACAAGATGTCTTCTGAGATCTCTTCCTGATCTATAGTTATGATCCTATGAATGACTGAATGAATGAATGAAATACTTTACACATTCTTACTATGTGAGAGAGAAATGGAAGGTAGCCTGTGACAGGTAGCTCAAACCACTGCCTCCACCACCTTGACTACCATCACTTCTCAGACTCTCATAGGGACAGTCCAGGATTTCAAAGAGCCTTGTCAATAATAATGCTTCCAGCCCAATTCCCATCACCCTGGGAAGCCCCTGGGGAGATGCAGCCTGACCACAGCTCCTGCAGTGCCCTGGGTGGCAGGTAGATGTGGGGATAGCTGGTGACTGTTTCCCCAGATGATGGTAGTGAGGGCTAGACTAGAAGCCCGACTGGTCACCTAAGATGTGCTCTTCTGCTTATTTGCCTAGTGGCAGCCAGTTAGCAGTTATTGCTGGTGGTGATCAGGAAGGCAGGCCTTCTCTTCACAATGATGTCTCCCCTCAGTGATGGCTGTAGGGGCTGGAGATCCCACAAAGCCAGGACATGAGCCAGCTCTTCTGACTCCCCTTCCAGGGTCTTTCTCACTCCCTCCTAAAGCTGAGTATCTCTACTTTAATTATGGACAAAACGAGGGGAGGAAAATGGCTGTTGAGTGCTTTGGAAGCCAGTGCGCAAGGCTAAGTTGTCCTGGAAAATCTGAATCAGGTTTAATTTTAATTTGACATTTGCTTTGCTAAAAACCCATTTTGTCAAAGTTTTTAAAAAACATTTCCTTTTCAAATAAACTGAATTTGTCACACTGGTACATTTCATTTGAATTCATCAAGAGACAGAGAGAAACAGAGACAGAAAGAGACACCGGGTGATAAGGAGTGAGGGTGGGGAGGAATAAGGGAGAGAGAAGGAGAGAAAAGAGAGAAAGAGAGAGAATTAATTTATTAAGCACCTACTTTGTGCCAAACATTGTACCAAAAACTTAGGATACGAATAGAAGCAAGTTAGATAGTCCCTATCCTGAAGGAACTCATGATCTTCTAGTGCAGGGGTGGGGAACCTGTGGCATCATAGGTTTGGATCCAGAATTGACCCACCCATTTTACAGATGAGAAGAGCAAGGATTTGCTCAAAACAATAAGTTCCCCAGGTAGGGTTTGAGCCTGGATACCCCGACTTTATTCTGTCTTGGGTGCTGGGAATGCAGGGACAAACAAGGAGCAGTCTGTGCCCTCGAGGAGACATTAGATGAGGCTGGTTTCTAAGCCCGTTGCCTCCAGGCTAAGCAGAGAAGTTCTGACCAGCCTCAAACGCTTGCAAGTCCCATGAAGGCCTTTCACTGGGCAGAAGGAGGTGTTAGGCAGAGTAACTGTGGGATTTTGTTTAACCTTTAAAATCAATTTAAAATCCATTAGAGAAAGGGCTTTAACTGGCTAGCTGCTCTCACCTTGGTAGTAGACAGCTCAGCTCTCATTTCTCCAGGGCCATTCTCCAGGGACTCCAGGACTTGGTATCCATAACCTTTAACTGGGCTAGGTGATGGACAGCAGACCACAAGTGTGGGGGGAAAGGGTGAGGGAAGAGAATAAGGTTGGGTCTGGGCACATCTGGGATCCTGCTCTGATTCACTGCTTAGGAAACTCATGGAGCTACAAAGCCCATTTGCCTGGAACAGCAGGGGCTGCTTGCACTGGAGGCCAGCTCTCAGCCTTTGTGTTGACTTTCTCTAACATCTTATCTAAGCCAGAGTTAAAATTCATATTGAACATGGGGCTGATATAGAGATAAATGTGCCATTTAATTTCCTTGAGATTGATTTACAAAAAAGAAGAAGAAAATCAAGCAGACATTTTCACAGAGTCACAGGGTGTTGGAATTGTCTCTTTGGCTCTTAGCTGCCTTCATGTGGAAGGGATGGGGAAAAACCTACCTCCTTGGGGGCATCATGCCAAAGGGGTTTCTAGACCCAGGGAGTTGGAAAAGATCTTCAGGACCCCCCAGTCCAACCTCATCACTGAGCTGATGAGGAGAAAGGCCTAGGGAGGTCAGTAGCCCACTCAAAGTCATATGGGAAGATAGTGGCAGAATTGGGAAGCCTCCTACTACAGAGGAATAGCCTTGGAGTTGCTCTCAGATCTGTACTCTGGGGCCAAGAAAAAGGTCCAGTCTCTCTCCCAGTGTAAAGATTCTCAAATAATTGAAGACCGCTTGCATGCCCTCTCTGAACCTTCTCTCCTCCAGACTGAATATCCCTAGGTCCTTCAAATGATTTTCCTATAGAATAATCTTTAGACTGTCTACTATCTTGGTCACCCTTAGGATAGCATTTTGCTACTCACTGACCTTGAAATGTGGGGTGTTGAATGAAAACCAGATTTCTCCCCATGTTCTATCTTGGTGAGTGGGCAGTGGGGCCATCCCTACCCCAGTTGTGGACCCTGTGTCTTCCTTGCTGCAGCCCCAGAGAGAACTAGCCTTTGACTGGTACGTCCTGTTGACTTACACTGAACTTGCAGCTCACTCAGACTCACGGAACTTCTGAACACAAATTGCTCACCAGCTCTGCCTTCCCATCTTGTCTTAGGATTTCTTGAACCCCACTGTGGAACTTTACATCGATCATGATTAAATTCTATTAGACTGTTACTACGTTCTCCATTCCAAGGTTCTTGATTTTTTCTAGGAGTGTCCCATAGCCCTAGTCCACATGGACCTCAGTTTAACCTCTTGCGTAATGGAATGAATGAGCATATACTAGAAGATGTCAGGGAGAGGTGGGAAACCTGCAGTTACATTATATCAATATTTAACACATCCATAGACAAACAGATGTAAACACAGAATTTTCAGGCAGAGAACCTGGGCTCAAATTTGAGTTATGCTACTTATCACCAGTTATATTTTTGGGGAAATTAGCTAAGCTCCCTAGGATTTTAGTTTCCTCATCTGTAAGTGAGAGGGTTTAGATGACCTTGAATTAGATGATCTTGAAGTTTCCTTCAAAATATACACAGTATGATTTCTATCAGCCTAGAGTCCCCTCAGGTATCTGATCTAGAGACTTAATAGTTGTGTCACCTCTCTGGTCCTTGGCATCCTCTTTGATCTCCAAAGCCCCTTCTTACTCTCAATCTATCTTCTTGAAGGCTCCTTCCAGCTCCAAGTCTGGTAGGGTCTGGTAAATGTGGACAACTTAGGAAGCATACCTTTCTCTACTTGTATGACCTTAGGCAAGGTATTTGATGGACCCGTTTCCTCTTTAAAGGCCTAAAATGTCCTATCTTCTCTTCACAAAATCTGTGCCTTTGTTCAATGTGGCTGCATTCCATGTACATATGTCTCCATATATACACATGTGGGTGGAAGAATGTTTAATATTTAAACAAAACAGAGGATAAAAATCCTAGAGAGAGAAGAAAGAAAAATGGGAGCCCTGAAGGCTTTGCCAATGTGTGTGATACCTCTCTGCATTGTGTAGACTTCATGGGAACCTACAAGAACATTTCCCCCACATCTACTTACCCTCTACAGGGCTGAGTGGGAATAAGAAAATGGTCTCACATGCTAGTTCCTTGTTATTCCCAAAATTTTCTCAAGAAATATCAATTTGTCAGCACTAATCATATTTAGGCTGACAAACAGATCCAAAAGGGATCTCAGTCCAATCCAATTATTATACAGATGAGGAAACTGAAGCTTAGGCAGAAGTGGCAGAGCTGAGATGTCTAACACGACTACTTACATTCTGGACAGTAAATCACAATTGGATTCTTCATGGACACCAAGAAATATTTGAGATAGTGAGGGCAGAGGGGATGCCAGAGAACTCTGCTTCCCTCCCATTACTCACATCTTTTTCCTTTTAAAGCAACCAAAGATCCTGATTAAAATGAGGTGAATAATCACCTCAGTATGAATAATCATGTTATTTTCCTTTAGTTAAAAATAAAATCTTATTAAAATAACCCCCCAGATGAGATTTTTAAAGCTTTTATAGATGACATGACTCTAATATATTTCTAAAAGCCATCAGTAATGATGAGAATTAACGAATACCAGAGCTGGAAAGGACTGAACCCTTGCCCAACCCTTATCTGAATAGTGATCCCTAACAAAGTGTCATCCTGGCCCTGCCTGAAGACCCCTAATAAGGGGGGAGCCACTAGGGAGTGGCCTCCCTTGGCAGCCACCCATCACCACTTTGGGACAGCTCTAACTGTTAAGGAGTCTCTCGCTATATCAAGCTTGGTGTGCTCCAGGCTGGCCCTCACCTCAGTGGCATAGACCTCTCCTTCCAATCTGCTCAGTTGTCTTGGGCTGGAAAATGTCTCACTCCAGTCTTTTGTTGCTTATGACACTCCAGAATTCCATGTAATGCATTGTTTTAAAGTTGTCTGGAGGGGAATGTTGGGAAAGTTTAGTTGGATTGCTACCACTGCTAGGACATCTTGGCTCCACCCCTCTCCCCCACCTCCTTCTGAATGTAGCCAATGATCGGGGTCTTTTTCTGAAGACTCAGTTAGTAAGATGTCATCAGCCATTGTGCTAAGAGGCAGCCTGGCTTGGAGCAGAGAGTATAGGGATTTGGAATCCTCTTGTACACTTGTTAGTTGTGAGACGAGTAAGTCACTTTATATCTCTGAGTCTCCATTTCTGCATTGGTCAAATGGGAACCTGGTGATACTTTGAATATCTATCTCACAAGGCTGTTGGGAGGCTGGACTAAGACGGTATATATCCAGCACTTTGTAACCTTTAAAGCATCGTAGAAACTTCAGTTATCACTATCATGCGTATTTCTCTTGGCTTAGTCCACCCCTTCTTACATCTTGTAATACAAAATGAAGGGGATGATACATAAGATCCCTTGTAGCTTTAAAATTCCGATTCTATGATTTTGTGATGCTTTGATAGAGTTAAATTCACAGGGCACACATAGGAGAGGCTGGCTGATTTCTCTTGGGCATTATGCACAGAATTTGAGTAGTTATTCCTACCAGGTTGATAGTAGAGCTTTCTAGGGCACAAAAACTAGGCAGCCTGGCTTTCTTCAAAGGTAGATAACCATGGAAAAGCAGCTGGGGAATAGTAAAATGTACACAGGATTTGGGATCAAAGGTCCCAGGTCATTCCTTATTTTTAATATCTGACCATCATGCTTCCTCCCTCTTTTGTTTTTCACAGAATCACAGAATTTTAGAGTTCGCTATGCCAACTATTATGCTAGGCTAATACCCCAAAGAGATTAAAGAAAGAGGGAAAGGTCGCTCCCTGTAAATTATCACATGCACACACACATGTATATTTGTGGGGGCAAAAAACTGGAAACTAAGGAGATGACCATCAAGTGATGAATGGCTGAACAAACCACCAGGTTCCAAATAATGTGAATAAGCAATCAATCAGTCACCTGAAGTGGTTACATGTATTTGAATTTGTACTATTTGAAGTTATAATTATGTAAAATATAGTAATCGATTCCAGCCCAATGAAAATATTCAGTACCAGTTTAAAAATGCATCCACTTTAGGGAGTTCATCATTTGCACTAATCAGATCTAACTGTATGAATAGAATGCAACACTATTGTGCTATAAGAAATGATGAACAGTCTGACTTCAGAAAAACCTGGGAAGACTTGTATGGTCTGATGCTGAGTGAAGTGAGCAGAACCAAGAGAATGTTGTAGACAGTAAGAGCCCTGTTGTATAATGACTAATTTTGATAAACTTAACCCTTCTCAGCACCACAAGGCTCTAAGACATCTTCAAAGGCCTCGTGATGGAAAATGCTATCCCCATCCAGAGAAAGAGTTATGGACTTTGAATGCAGATTGAACCATGTTATTTGGAATTTTTTTTCTTCTGTTGTGTTTTGTTTTCTCATTCTGGTGGTTCCTCCTATTAGTTCTAATTCTTACTTACATGACTAATGTGAAAATATGTTTAATATGTATAGCTTCTATCAGATTGTACACCATCTTGGGGAGGTAGGGGGAGAAAAATGTAAAGCTCAAAAGCTTATGGAAGTGATTATTGAAAATAAAAAATAATTAAAATAAAAAAAGGTAAAAAAAAGAAATGAGGAAAATGATTTCAAAGAGACATAGGTAGATTTATATGAAATATGTACTGAACTCCTCCCCAAGCCTTCCTTTATGGAGGGGAGAAGCTGGACTTTGTAGCTCACACCACCTCCCATCTGCAGTTCAGTTTGGTTTCAACTCTGTGGGACAAGATGCCCCCATGGTGGGTACTCCTTGGTGTCCTCTCCTACCTTTTCTATCTTTCTTTTGTGTGTTGTCTTCCTTCATTCAACTACAAGCTTCTTGAGGGCAGAGTCTTTTGCTTTTCTTATTTGTATCCCCAAGAGCTTTGCACAGTGCCTGGCACTTGGTTGGCACTTAATAAATGTTTGTTGACATTGATTGATGAAGAGTGAAATGGGCAGAAACAGGTGCCCAGAATTGAGAAGAAAGGAGGGACTGGACCCCATTTTACTTAAGAAAAAGCTTTCACTATCCCAAGTCATAGCCTGTTACAGAAGTTCATGTTTATTTACTCGTTTTAAGTATCAATGTGTATTGATAGAAGTTAGGTTTCTTTTAAATATCTTTCTTTGTAACCTAGTGGGTATTATGTATCCTGGGTGGCTGCTTATCAAGCGTGCCCTCAGTCCCAGATCTACTTTTCAGAAAGATGGTCAATGAGTGATGGAAGCAAAGCTTCAGTGTGGCGTCAGATGAGACCCCAAAGCAGTTATGATGGCAAGCATTCTACTTTCAATGCCTCGATCAGCAAGCATGCTTTGCCAGGCACTATGTTAGGCATTAGGAATACAAAAGACAAAAATGGAGAAGCTCCTCAAGGAGCTTCCAATCTACTGAAGAGGCTACCCGTCCTCTCCTTACATATCCATATGCAGGGAAACAGATGGACCTTAGCAATCAAGGGAAGGGTAGTCTGTAGTTAGCAGGCTTCTTTGAACTTGGAAAAGATTCACATGGCCATGAACATGAGTACTTTCTCCTTTGAGAGGAAAAGTATTGTTGAGAGGGACCAGTGGACAGTGTCACTTCTGTTTTTGTCCATCTCAGGACTTGATGCCTAAAACTATCCCCCAAATGGCAGGTCTCAAGGATTTCCAACAACTTGGGTAAGCTCTTACTGGAAACACATGCCTTTCTGTTGCTCATGTATTTAATCATTAATATGGCGTTGGAGGAAATGATTAAAATTCCTCTACTTTGCAGTAATAAAATATTTTCTGTACGTTCCAAAGACTTTGCAGGGCAAATTAATCTCATTCATTTCATGGGACACTAAATTGCAATTAAAACCAGCCAAAGACGCAGGTGTCCTTCTAAACCCTTCCTTGCCCAGTGAATTCAATGAGGCAACTCAATCATCTGGTCTCTCTACCAGTCTTTGTTTTGTTTTAATAAAGGAAGGTCTTCTTTTATAGTAAAGATTAGTTTTCTCATTTCCTGAATAGAAGCTATGTGAAGAGGCGGAGCTATACAGTGCCAGAGGAAACCAAAGCCATGCCTCACCTTCATATGGCTTGAAAGGTTGCCTCAAGAGCTCCGAGGTACCAGAAATGCAAGCATGGATATGTGGACTCCGTAAAAAATAAATTGTCAATTAAAGATTTGCTGAATCAGAAGGAAAGGTTGTTTCTCTCCCATTTAGAAGAATACTCCAGGGGCAACTAGGTGGTGCAGTGGATAGAGCATGGCCCTGAAGTCAGGAGGACCTGAGTTCAAATCCGCCTCAGACCAAACACTTGACACTTATTAGTTGTGTGACCCTGGGCAAGTCACTTAACCCCAATTGAAGAAGAAGAAGAAGAAGAAGAAGAAGAAGAAGAATACTCCATACTAATAGGATGGGAAGGGGCTTATAATCACCTTCTCCAACCCTTCTTAATTCTAATACCTTCTCTTTGCTAATTATGGCCTATTTATTTGGCATATAGCTTGTTTTGTATACATGTTTGCATAACATCTTCCCCATTAGATTGTAAGCTCTGCTAGGGCAGGGACTGCCTTTGGCTTCTCTTGGAACCCCCAGCCCTTTTCACTGTGACTGGAACATAGTAGATCCTTAATACACACTTATTGATTGATTGACCTCCTAATGTTGCCCACTGTCACTGTTATCAAACATTTAGAAGTGATGGGCTGTGTTGAGCTCCTTTTCTTTAGGTAGGCAGTTGTGAAGTAGTGAATAGAGGGTTGGCCTTGGAGGTGTGAAGATCCTAGTTCAAGCCCTGCTTCACCTTGATGGTTCTGTGATCCTGTGTAAGTCATTGACCTTCTCAGCACTCCAGGTCAGAGGTGTCAAACACTTGTCCCATGAGGCCCACAACACTCCCAAATGTGGACCAAACAAGATTCAAATGTAATTGGGAATGATTGAACAAAATAAATAAAAATACCATAAATCATAGATAATATTCATAGGGGTTTTCTAAGTCAATATGAAGTCTGTGGGGATTTTAATGTATGGTTTAGTGGCCCCATTTCTATTTGCAAAGATTTGCTCTGGTCAATCTTCAAAGAATATGTTACAGAGAAGGTGTCCCCCTACTTCAGCACAGGGAGTTTCCTCACTTGGAAGTTCCCTATAGCAATAAAATTGCAAATCTAGACTGTATCTCTGTCTTTTGACATTGAAACTGAAGAGGACCCATGAGGATTTTGTGGCCCCCAAGTCTCAGAAATAATCCTTACTCCCTTTCCTCAGACATCAGAGAATCTGTAAATTAACAAGCTCCTAGTTTAAAGTACAAGCACCTTCTGGAAGGATTAAAAGCTGTCAATAATTCACACCTTAGACTAATTAATACAATGAGATTGCTTTTTTTCTCTCCTCCAAGCTAAGAGTTTTGGTTGAGATCTGGGGTGTGAAGGTAGATGAGTAATTTCTTAGCATGGAGCAATCCTTAGAATGGCATTCCCTGGGTAGCACCCAACAGTGCTTGACTTTAGGCAAGAAAAGGGAAGCATGAGGTCACTGGCAAGCTGTGAAGAAGAAAAGGGGAAGACCTGTAAGAAGGGAGGCATCAGAGAGACTTCATCTGCTCTTTGACTTTGCTCCATGCCCTGTGAGTAACAGCAGAAGTGAGAACCATTCACTTTGGCCAATGAACCCCAGTGGCTCTGGCTCATTGCCATCTGTCTTGTCTAGTTGGATAGGTTTGTTTCAGGTTCTGTCTTCCCTTCTTGCAGCCATCGGAAGTGGGGAGCAGGCTGGGTGGACACAATTCAAGTTATCAGGGTTAGTCTGGATCAGAACTCTCCATGTCGCTGTAACTTACTCCCTGCACAGCTACACACTGTGTGTTTATGAGGGTGGGAGGGGAAGAGGGGCTCAGTAGCGATTCCAGGAATGACTTAAGCTGACACCACCAATGAATCCTCTGCCTCCCACATCACAAGGACCATGTCAAGGGAGGAGACTTGAGGTCAAAACACCAAGGCTCTCCTCTGACCCACACCACTTCCAAATGTCTACTGGTCAGTCACCACGCAAGAAATATTCCTCTCCCTCTAACACACACTCTCTTCATGCCAAACAACACACTGTGTCTATTTTACCGTACATCTGGTCTATCTACTAGAAGCCTTCCTTCCTCCTGGGACAGCTGAAAGCTCTGTGGAGCTCTAGGCACAGCCAGTCATTCCTATTTCTTGGTGCTATGGCAATAGCTCTCCCTTCTGTCTGAGAGCAGACACTGGGTCCTTCCTTATCTTGGGATCTCCAGCACCTTGCCTGCCATGTAGAAGGTACTCAGTAAGGTGTGCTGATTGATTGGCAGCTCCTCTCAGCTTCTCCACCTTCTGGCCTCATGGCACTCCAATATTCAGACTCAGGTCATACATAATTGTTCATATCCCCCCAAGACTCTGTCCTAGGTCATTCTTTCTCTCTGTCTCTGTCTCTCTCTCTTTCATCTCTGTCTCTCTGTCTCTCTCTCTCTCTCTCTCTCTCTCTCTCTCTCTCTCTCTCACCTCTGTCTCTCTCTGTCTCTGTCTCCCTTAACCCCTGAAGCTTGGTCCCACATCACCGATTATATTATACATTTTGAGCTGGATATCTTGTAGTTATCTCAAAATCCACATGCAGACATCTCCGCCCCACCACCACCACCACCGCAACTACCAATGACTGGCACCATCCTCTCACAACCAAGCTCTCAACCCTGAGATTATCATAACTCTGCAATGACTTCATTTCCATACTTCTTTGGTCTATTCCCTTCTCTCTCTTCTCAGGGTCTCTGCCTTGGTCTAAGCCCTCATCTTTTCTTACCTGTACTGTTAGAGTAGCCTTCTCATTGATCTCCCTGCCTCTAGCCTCTCTCCTCTCTGATCCATTCTCCATGAAGCTGCCAAAATGATTTTGCCAAAGCTCAGACCTTATCGCCCCTCCCCCCCTTGCCTCCTTTCCTGGCCCCAGTCCATCTGGACTCTTTGGTGGCTCATAGGGCTGGGATGAAATAGAAGCCACCAAGTTTATTTCTTCCCATGAAATGGGATATCAGAAGGTCTTTCTATCTGCAGAGCAGAATCTGTAATATAATTGAGGAAGATGACATCAAAAGGGTGTTGTATGAATAGAAAAGGCCAGAAGTCCTAAGGCCTAGGGGGTCATTTCCATCAGGAAGTTAGATGACAGTGCCACAGGTTTGCAGAGTCTAAAGGAAGGACAGATGGAAAGGCCTTCTGATCTCCCATTTATGTTATTTTCCATTTTTCTTTTGTTTTTGTTTTCTTCTTTTTTTTCATGGTTTTTCCTTTTGGTTCTGATTCTTCTTTATAACATGACTAATGCAGAAATATGTTTAATATAATTGTCCATGTATGGCCTATATCAGATTGCATGCCATCTTGGGGAGGGGGAAAGGGAAGGAGGGAGAGAAAATTTATAAGTCAAAATCTTATAGAAGTGAATGTTGAAAACTAAAACTATATAAATTATGTATACGTATATACATATTTAGAATGAAGGGGTTGGAGCAGCAAGCTCTCCAAGGCCTCCTGTCCAGGTCTGCCATTCTATAATCCAACAATTATTTGAGGAAGCAGACAGTCTCAGAAACCTCACTGAAACAGTGATGATGATGATGATGATGATGATGATGATAAGAACCACAATGGAGAAGGATTGTCTGCTCTGTGACTGAAATGAGCCTCTGAGTCCCAGGACAACTTGGAGGGATCAGAGCACCCTTGAAGAAGAGAGATGACTTAACTACCACATGAGAAATGGAATGGATGAGGAAGTTGGGAGGATGTTTGGCTGACAGAAAGAGGAGGTGGGAACCTCGGCCAGTTCATCTCTTAGTGATGCAGGCTGATACCCTGTACACCCAATGGCATACTACCTCCTTGTCCACTTGGGCCCCGAGACATCTGGGTGATGCCCAGCTCCTAACATGGCACGCTACCTCAGAGGGAGGAAGCTATGGTATAGGGGAGGAGGAACTGGCTTTATAGACTAAGGATCTGGGTTCAAATCCCAGTCTAGCCACTTAATAGCTGTGTGACCTTAGACAAATTGAATGGCTTCTCTGTGCCTCAGTTTTCTTCTCCACAAAATGAATATAATACTATCTCAGTGTCCTGATACAGTAGAAACATCAAAGAACCTGCTTCCTGTGTAACTTTGGGTTGCTCAAGATTTTCCACTGATGACCTCTCTGGTCATCAGTTTTTCCCCTTGTAACATGAGTGGGGCAGACTAGCTGACCGCTGTTGTTTCTTCCAACTCTAAATCTAGGATATTAAGTTATTTTCTCTCCCCAAGCCTCAGTTTCACTTTTATAAAATGAAGGGTTTGGACCAGATGAGTTCTAAGGTCCCCTCTAGCTCTCAATCTAGGATTCTATGATATAAAGTCATGTTACCATTCTGTGCCTCAGTTTACTTCTCTGTATAATGAGCAGATTAGACTAGATGACTTTTAAGGTGCCTTTATCTCTAAAGTTCCCATCCCAGGATCCCAGAAATACCTTTTCCAGGATACCACAATTCCCCCACTCTCATCCCTGAATAGTAAGAGAAGGGAAAACTGAGTTGTATCTGCCCACCCAGACTCAACTGGATATAACTTTGGGCTGGTGGGTGAATTTAATTGGGAGTGATATCTTTGCAGCCAGGAAGAGAAGAAAGAGGGCAGAAATTGAGAGTCAAAAGACATGATTTGGAGTCACAGCCCTGATACCATGTGACTTTGGACTTTGGGCAGCATAAGTCACCCACCTTCCTGAAACTCAGCATCTTCATCCCTTAAAATATTGATAGTTACATGTGCTAATCACTTCACAGGGTGGGGAGGAGAAGAGGACGTGCTTTGCAAAACTCTGAATGCTTTGTGAAAGCCAGAAGTCATTGGAAGGAGGAGAAGAGGGGGAAGGGAAGGAAGAGAAAAAGGAAGGAGGGAGGGAAGTGGTGGGAGAGAAGGAAGTTGTTGTTCAGTGATGTCTGACTCTTCATGACCCCATTTGTGATTTTCTTGGCAAAGATATTACAGTGGTTTGTCATTGCCTTCTCCAGCTCATTTTACAGGTGAGGAAACTGAGGCAAATAGGGTTAAGTGACTTGCCCAGGGTCACACAACTAGTACATGTTTGAAGCTGGATTTGAACTCAGGTTTTCCTAACTCTAGACCCAATATTCTATCCACTGCAGCGCCACCTAGCTGCCTAAGAGAAGGAAGAAGGATGGGAAGAAAGGGGAAGAGAGGAGGAAGGCAAGAAGAAAGGAAGGGAGGGAGGAGGGAAAGTTAGATGAAAAGGTGGAGGTTAGGGTAGAGGATTGAGAGCCACCCTTGGGAGCCAGAAGGTCTGGGTTCCAGTTCCACCTGTACTACAAGCTGCCTGTGTGACCCTGACTGGTCCCTGTCTCAGTGTCTCAGGCAAGACTCTCAAACTGTTAGTCACAGAGGAGTAGCCCATCTGTAGTTGTGAAGAATCCCCAAAGTGCCCGAGCCCTACTCAGTGAAATCACAGACCAACTCTCAAAGCCATTAATACATCGTGCAAAGAAGACATCTGTCTGTCTGTCTGTCTGTCTATCTATCTATCTATCTATCTATCCATCTACCATCATTCTATCTATCCATCCATCTATACATCTGTCTATCTATCCATCTGTTATCTATCCATCATCTATCCATCTATCTGTTTACTTACCTGTCTGTCTATCTACATATCTGGATAGGGACTAGACCTGTAATTTTAATTAGTATAGGGAACTCCCAGGTAAGGAAACCCCTCCACTAATGGAGATGAGGACCCTCCCTGAACCTTCCAGTTTTGGAGAGTTGCCCAGGGCACTAGGACGTTAAGCCATTAACCCAGGATCCTTTGGCTAAGGTGTCAAGAAGCAGTTCTCAGGCTGGGTCTTTGACACTTTTAGGCCAGCTATCTCTCTACTAGCCTACACTGCCTCTCACTGCAAATCTTGAAGGGCTTCATCTAGGAGAGGTGTTCTTAATTTTCTGGCCACTTTGCTAACATCTGGCCAGTCTTTCTATTCATTGGTAACTTCCTTTCACCTGACACTTAAGAGAATTCTATTTATTTGAATTTTGAAAAGGCAAATAAAGCCTTTAATCAGCGAAGCCGTGTGGTTCATTCAGGTTTACAAAGCACCTTCTTGTAAGTAGGCAGTGAAGTAGTACAAATGTTCTTAACCCTTTAGTGCCAGTGTGGAAACTGAGGCACAGAGAGATTGAGGGATGTGCCCAGGGTCACCCAGCTCTCAGTGCCAGAGGTTTTCATGACTCTGAGTCCTAGCCTCTATCTTCTTCCATGATTTTGTCTCTTACTGGTCAAAGATGCCTCAAGGGACTTATTCAGGGAAACCCAAGCCCATTGACAATGTCTATGAGTGCCAAGGAGTCCAGCTCAGAAACCTGGCTGGCTCAGCTGCCAGCCTTCGCATACAGAACATCAGAGGCATTCAAAGAATAAACTGAATGTTGTTCCAGCCCTCAGCTACATTGGGATAAAGAATGAATTTGAATCAGAGGACCTGAATTCAAATCCCAGCTCTTCCATCTGAGGCAATATAGCATTGTGTAAATAGGGTCCTGGTCTTGGAGAGACGACGATCTGTGTTCAAATCCTGCCTCGCGCACTTAATAGCTCTGTGATCCAGGGTCAGTCACTTGACCTCCCTTGGGCCTCAGTTTCTTCCTCTGTAAAGTGAGATGGTTGGTCAAGAATGACTCTAAGGTCCCTTCCAGCCCTAGAGCTATGCTTCTTTGTTTACTACCTGCATGACCTTGGGCAAGTTATTTTCCCTCTTGGACCTCAGTTTCCCCAGCTGTAAAATGAGGGGCGGACTACAGGGTCCCTAAGGTCCCTTCTGGCTCTGAGTCTGATGCCATGATGCTGAAGACAAGCTCTCTCACTCGCCAGTCACTGCAGGAGGTTAAACTTGTGAGGGGGAATAGAAAGTGCTGGGAGAACTCACTGTCCTTAAGCCAGAAAAACTTGAATGGGGAAGCCATTTGAATGCTTTCAGGCTGCCCCTTTGTATCTGGGAGACTTTCAGCCTCGGCATCCCTTACCTCCCTGAGTGCCACACACTTGTGCCAGGAGGCCCCTCTCTGGGCTCTAGCTGAGAGACAGCCTGGAGATGGGAAGAGCTGGCTTCCAGAAACCCCAGCCCCCCAGAGGTCATGACAATGGTCAAGTGGCCTTCCCTTATTGCAGGCCTGCTCCTCATCTGCAAAACAAGGGTTCCCAAGAGGGTTGGGAAAATGTCAGGTGACTGGGAATGAGGTCAACTGGCTTCAATTAGCCACAAATCTCAATAGCCCCCCCCCCCTTTTCCTCCCTGCCTCTCCTGACTCTGCCATCTTGTAAGGTCTAATAAGGTTCCATCAATGGTTCTCAGTGAAGAATAGCTGCTCATGGACAGGGAACATGCATCCTGTTTTTGTGTTTGGACTCTCAGCATTTAGCTGAGGCTGGGCATATAGTAGGTGCTTAATAAATGTTGAAGGGAAAGAAAAAGGACCAAACATTCCACCTCTTCACCTAATATGCTTTGTGTTAAGTTTTCAGGCATATGTGTCCACATGGAGCAGAGTTAAGTGGGATTTACAAGCTTACTCTACATCCTTCCCCTTCACACATTTTCTAGGTACTAGCCAGCCTGCCTGCTTGCTGTGCCCCAATCTTGGTATTTTACCTTACCTCCCTGTCTTTGTACAGGCCTGGAAGCTGGTTCTTCCTCACCTCCCTCCTTGCTCACCTCCCTCCTTTCTCACCTCCACTTCCCAGGATTCCCTGCATCGTCCTTCACTCAGCTCAGGTATCTGCTTCTAGGAGAAGGTTTTCCTCATTTTTCCCTTGTTACTGTTGCCTCAAATTATTCAGTTTATTTATATTCATCTATTTTCACATTGTGCCTCCATGGAGAATCTAAGTTCCCTGAGGGCCATATTATTTAACTTTTTATCTTCACATCTCCAGAGGGCTGGAGTTGGGATCAGGGAGATTAAAATTCAAATTCTTTCTGACACTGTGTGTGACAAATCATTATTCAGCCTCAGTTTCCTCAGCTGTAAATTGGGGATCTTAACAGCACCTCCTTCCTGGGGTTGTTATGAAGATCAAATTAGATCATATTTATAAAGCACTTAGCACAGTGCCTGGCACACAGTAGGTGCTGTGTAAATGTTTCTTCCCTTTCTCTTACCTTGCTTTGCCCAAGGTCATACAGGTAGTAAGTGTCAGAGCTAGGATTTGGTTTTGGGTCATCAGGTTCCAAATTCTGCCCTCTTTCCACAAAAACTCAAGTCCTTTTGACTCTAAGACTTTATATAGTGTAAGTACTTATTAAATGTTTGTTGTATTGAGTTAGAAAAATGATTTTTTTGGAAACGTGTGAATCCATGTCATTGGCCTACCAGTGGCAAGTGGGTGCAGCCTGGTGTCTGGGGGCTGGCATCCTCTTCTAGGCTGTGAATGTCAATGGCCAGGGAGAACAGCTTGGAGAACTCATCCTCTGTTGGTGTAATTTGCCCATTTAAAGAAAATACAGCAGATCATTAAAAATACAAATAACACAGCCTCTTCGGGAGGGATGCAGCCCCAAATGTCCAATGCTCTCCACTTATTTCAGCCTCTCTGGCATCTTACAGTTCTGGGCCTTCCTGAGTCATGGTGTTCCTTTTAGACAACTGTGGAAGATTTTCAGAGATGAGTTATCTTGCTTAATTAATCAAACTCTCCCCAGACTCGTCTGCTTTGTGCATGAGAGAATTCCTTTTCTCCTTTCCCTATAAAACAGAAGTAAATCTGTCACAGTAAGCACAGGATGGCTGGTGTATTCATGGGAAATGGCTCCGACCTATTCCTTTCTCTTGGAATCTGGTCTTAAATCCTTCCTGTTAAGGTTGCCACAAATCTGCCTTGCTTTTATTATCTGTCTGTTCTGTTCTAGAACAGGGAGACTGGCTAAACATGTTCTTTTAAGCCAGAGATGCTTTTTAACAGGTTGAACTGACTCTGAATAATGTACCCTATATTTGTCCTGAGCTGTTGTGCTGGAAGATCTAGACCAAGGGTGGGGAACCGTGGCCTTGAGGACACCCATGGCCCTCTAGGTCTTCATGTATGGGCTGGAGGCCGCAGGTTTCCCACCCTTGGTCTAGAAAATTGTGTATGGGGGTGTTGTAAATACTGTTATTCAGTCATTTCTTTGGAATCTTCCTCGGACATTATTTAGTAGACTAGTTTCACCCTAAAACTGGCTTCATGAGGCCACGGAAGAGCTGATCTCCTCAGCAGCACGATTAGGGCATATAGTTAGAGTTCAGAGGGGTTTGCATGCTCATCTACTCATAAACTCAATCCTCTTATTGTATTGATCAAGAAAAGGCTTCCGAGAAAGGGTGACCTGTAGCTAGGAGTTCCCAGGTGGCTCAGAAGCACAGTGGACACTTCCTCGCTGCACCAAGATGACTCACAACCCATCTGGGCTTTTTCATACAAGTGATTCTTATTCATGTCTTTCCACACCTCATTTAAGTCACCCATTAGAGTTTGCAACAGGAGGCAGGATGATAGGGTGGATAGAGCATTGTTCTTGAAGTCAGGAAGACCTGAGTTCAAGTCTTGCCTCTGAAATACGTAGGCTGCGTGACCGTGTGCAAACCCCCAGTACCCAGCCAACTCAGTCTTGTTGGCAGTAATATACAGGGGTTGCAATTGCCCAATCATTTTTAGAGCGCGTAAGTGCCTTCTCCTGACTCCAGATGTTCCCACCGCATGCTGAACTCTACTCCGACACACAGAGCCACCAGCACTTAAGTTACGTGCAACATTAGATGATTTCCAATTCTGATGTTTTTGAAGGTAGGGTCGCATAGAGCAACCACACGACAACCCATTAACAGACACAATTCGCTATCCTTCTTCTCTCCTGCCCCCCTTTTCCTTTACTCATCATCAGATGACCTCATCTGAGAAATAGCTCTAGTAATATCTGACGGTTGAGAAACTCACCCTCAAACCAATTAGAGGAAATCAGTGTCGTTACCCCATGTCAGGTATGGCCCTATCATGTTTCTACTTGGACTGTGCTCTCATGGGTTAGCCCTGCCTGGGAAATCTCAGGAGCACCTCAGTAATGGCACAAAGGTATTTATAGAACCCACAGATCTGTCACCAAGTCATCATGTTCAAGTTTGTCAAGGAGCTATGGAGACTGGGGTCATGGACTCCATGCTCTCATAGGCTTTCCTTGGATTCATGGCCACTCAAGATGCCTCAGAAAGTCAAGGAATGTTCATTAAGTGTCTACTAGGGGCAAGGCACTGTGGTAAGCACCAGAGGTGCAAAGACAGAAAGGGAACAGTCACTGCCTTCAAGGAGTTTAAATTCTATCAGGACATCCAACTAGATGGCTCCCAAACACATGATATTGGTCCAAAGTTGGAGACCAGGTCACAAGGGGAATTGTTCAGTGTGAGCCCATCCCCCATAGTGGAAGGAAAATTGCAGCATTTCAGAGCTAGTAGGGAACTCAGAGAAAACTCAGTGTGCTGCCTTTCATCTTCTAAATGGGCTAGCTGAGGTGCAAAGAGGGCACAGGCCTGACTTGGAGTCACGGGGCTGTAGAGTCCTGGGGGAAAGACCAGAACTGATCCCTTAGGCCAATGCCCTTTCCATCACCTTTCCAAGTTCAATGCAGATGACATATGAGTAATGATATCCTTGTACCTTATAATTACAGTCCCATAATATCTCAGAGCTATAACTAGTCATAAGTGAGCCTGAGGAGGAGATGGGGATGTGCAGTGGATTGCCCAACCAGAATAATGTGGGCCAGGTGAGGGGCAGCTTGTCTCATAAAGAGCCTGGTCCTCACTGTACTGGGGTTCTTAGGATTACATATTTAAAGCTAGATGGGGCCTAAAGCCAGTTCAGAGGCAGATGGAGAGACTGAGGCCTAAATAAGTTAAGTGACTTGCTTGAGGTCACCAAACAGTAAGGGCAGAGGCAGGATCTGACTCTCGGTCCTGACTCCAAACCCGGGGCCCTCACAGATGGGAGCAGAACGCAGGCTCTGGGAGAGGGCACCATATAGCACAGGGCACTAGTGGTGCCTGTCAAGGGGCAGTTGTGCTATGGACCAACTAAAAGCATGAGCTGAGGCGCCATCCTTCCCCCATGCCACTCCCCCAGCCTCGCCTCCCGTGTCACAGAGCCCATTGGTCTAAGGCTAGTGACAGCTCTGTGACATCGCTACCTCTGAACTGCTTTCACGGATTTGCAGAGTGTGTATGCACTCACTGGCTGTGCTAACAGCAGGGCATGTTAGGACCTGGCCAGTGAGAAAATGCCCTGACCTATGTCATGGATGGGCTGACCGCTTCAGTGACTCCTCCCACGTCAGTTGCAATTGCAGTATTTTGTTTGGCCAAAAGAAGGGCATCTGGGACCATTCCCCTGCAAATTAAATTTAAACCCTCGTGGGGCTGCTCAGTCCTCCTGGGCTCACATGGTCAGTGTTTACCTAATGTTTGGGATGGATTCCTAGAAGGCATTGAGTCCGAAGGTGGATTAGTGGGGCCCATATTGGGCAGCCCCTGGAAGGTAGCCCCACGGCCTGCCAGAGACTTCCGCCTGCAAGCTTTGCCCTCCTGGATGATCCGTTCTTCACTTGTGTGCGAGCCTAACTACGGGGAGGTTGTTTCTCCTGAACATTTTGAGGGGGAGCTTGAGTAAAAGCTAGCAAACAGCGTAGCAACGTTTCTAACAACTGAAAGAATCTTCAGATGGGACCCAAGATCTGGTGCCTTCTGGCCCAGAGCCTTGGCCCAGAACGAGCCTGGGACACTTCCCTGACCCCGGCACCACAAGGAACAGCTGCCTCAATCAGGGCTTCACCAAGCAAACTCCCACCCCTGGAGGAGAGAGAGGCCTTCCTGCTGCTCCAGCCAGGAGCTAGGGTTCTTTTCACCTCCAGCGCAGATGCAAAGTTGGCCTTTGGGGTAGAAGAAACAGAATGGCACTATGGAGAGAACTGATGGGACCCGGAGACTGAATCTTGGCTGTCCCTGGCTGTATGAGCTTGGGTAAGTATCTTTATGTCTCTGGGCCTCAGGTTCAACATCATCTGTAAAATGCGAGATTGGACTAGATAAACTTTCAGATCCCTTCTACCTCTCAATCCCAGCTCTTAACCTGGGGTCAGTGAACTTAGTTTACTTTTTTATTTTTTATAATTGAAGCTTAGTAAATTTCACTTTCTTTGTAATCTCATCCATTTTATTTTATCATTTAAAAACATGATTCTGAGCAGGGGTCCATAGGCTTTACAAGACTGATGCCCAAGGGGTCCCACATGCAGAAAAGGTCAAGAACCCTGCCTTAGATCCATAGACAGACAGACAACAGATAGGTTGGTAGGTAGGTCCAGTGGAGAGTTGGATGGAGAGAGGGGTAGGCAGATAAGTAGATAGATAGATAAATAGATAGATAGATAGATAGACAGATAGATAGATAGACAGACAGATAGATGATAGGTAGATGATAGAATGATAGATGGATGATGAATGGATAAATAGAATGATAGATATATACAAACATTTATTAAGTGCTTATTCTGTGTCTAAGGGCAGCTGGGTGCACAGTGGATAGAGACCCAGGCCTGGAGTCAGGAAGCCTCTCCAGTTGTGGTGCTAGAGAAGACTTTTGAGAAGCATCAAATCAGTCAATACTTGAAGTAATTAATTCAGGCTATTCACTAGAAGGTCAAATACTAAAGCTGAACTACTTTGGCCACATGAGAGGATGGGACTCAACAGAAAAAACCCTCATGTTGGAAAAGATTGAAGGTAAAAGGAAAAAGGGGTTGTGGGATGAGATGGATAGATAATGTCATGGAAGCCATGAGCATGAGCTTGGACAGGCTTCGAGAGACAGCAGAGGACAGAAGGCCCTGGCATGCTGTGGTCTGTGAGGTCACAAAGAGTTGGAAATGACGGAAGTACTTGAATGGGATGTCCTAGTGAAGGCTTCTCAGTGTAATTAAGGTAATGAGTTCAGAAGGTAGTGTGAGGAATGAACTCTCAGAAGTGAAGGTTCCTCAAGGGGTCAAATAATTCTTGATTACCACTTTCAAAATCCTCCCCCACTGAGACCCTGTTTTTAAGCACTTAACAGAAAGAATAAGTCCTGCCCCACCCCCAACCTGAGCCGTTTGTCTTTGGCTTTGAATTTTGTGCCTGGAATGTAAGCCCCACCTCCCAGTTAAGGGGATAGGAAGAAACCTTCAAACTTAGAATGTAAGCCCACCCCCAGTTAAGGGGGTAAGGGATAGTAGTGGGTGGAGACTTGTATTCATGGCGGCAGCCGTTTGCTTTTATAAGGCGGCCCCTGTTAGGCGGTCTCTCTCTCTCCACGTGTATGGAAGAGCAGACAGCCATCTCTCGAGATTGTAGTAAAGGTAACCTTTGCTTTCCACTTTGAGAAGTCTCTGCTTTTAATTTGGGTTGGGGTCACTGTCCCACACATACTGAACAACAGTACAATGGGCGCAGCACTCTACCAAGTCCTGGGGATAGAAATACAAGTCAATTCCTGCCCTCAAGGGGCTCCATTCTAATGAATGGAAAGAGGTGGGATGGGGGAGGGGTGTAATGTAATGGCACGTGGTGTGGAGAGGTATGGAAAATGGCATGGAGGCCTGGGCCCCAGGAAGCTAAGGCAAAAGCTAACTTGTTGGACATGAGGGACCCAGGGCTAGAGTCCAGCCATACATGAGGAGGAGGTGGAGGTGATGGGCCTCAGGATTTTCATCTGCAGAATGGTGGGTTGGACTGGTTAGCCTTTAAGGCTGGCAAGCTCTGATGCTCTGGGGAATCACAGGAACTGCTCTTTTCTCTCCGCTTGCTTTCTAGTAGCCTTGTGGGCTGGGTAGGTCTCCACCAGTGGTGTGTGATTTGTCCTTCCCAAATCCCCTCACTGTGCTGATGCCTGGAGTTCCTTTGCCTGTGAAGCTTCTTCCTCCATTAATCAGAAATTTGCTTAGAAAGCAAATGCTCCTGGGAGAGGTAAGGCTCTTTCTCATACTGAGGTGTAAAAGTCCCAGGTAGATCATAGAATTACGGCCTTGGAGCTGGGAGGACATTAAAAAATAGCCTGTTTTTGTCCTAGAGGCAAAGATGTGGAACCGGAAGGAAACTCAGGAGACACCAATCAATCAGTCAGTCAGTCCAAAAACATTTATTGAGTGCCTCCTGTGTGCCAGGCCTGCAGTAAGTGTCAGTGAAACGAGACATTGCCCAAGACCACCTCTGACCTCAAAGAGCTCACAGTCCTTTGGGAGAGACGATAGACACTTAGGTTCAAATGAGCTATACACAGGATAAATAGGAAATAAGATTAAGAGGGGGAGGCATTAGAATTAAGGGCAGCTGGGAAAGGCTTGGGACCTAAAGGAAGCCGGGAGGTCTGTCCAGTCCAAAGAGATGAGGAAATTGAGGCTTGGGGAGGTGATGATTGGTAGGGCTGTTAGCGGTGGAGATGGGAGGAGGCCGTGGGGGTCTCCCTTGTGGTTCAGCATCCCCTCCACTGTGCTGCTCTCCGACTCACGAGGAAGGACAGCAGAGGAAGGACAGCAGCCGCTTTCCTGAGGTCCAGTTTTAGTGGGGGGAGGGGTAGAGGAGGGAGTGGGGACCAGGGAGGGCCATTCCATGAGAGGCTCCAAATCAATTCAATTCAGAGTCTGATACCTGGAAACTTCAGTGCGGGGAGGGGGAAGGAAAAAAGTCATTGCTCTTCCCAGGCCTCAGCTTCCTTAACCGTAAGACGTGAAGGGTGGATAAGATGGCTTCCAAGCACCAGTCTGGCTTTAGAGCTATGATCCTGTATTACTGTGTCCCCCTGCTCAGCCTCAGTTTCCTCATCTGCTACATGAAGGGCTCGACTAGTAAGCCTCTGAGAATCCTCCCAGTCTAACTGTATGCTGCCATGTCCTCCTCTCTCCAGCTCTCAGTTTCCTCATCTGTCAAAATGAGAAGATTGGGCAATGGCCTCCAGAGCCCCTTCCAGCTTTAGGTCTGGGCTCCTCTGATGCTAAATAAGCTGGTAAATATGGCTGAGGCAGGAGAAACAGAAAGGGCCCAAGTCCCCCCTGTCCCCTCCAGAGCCTCACAGCTCTAGGGGAACACTTTCTTTATGGGAGAGTCCAAAGGCATCAGTGCTGTTGAGAAACAAATCTCTCTTTCTTTCTGATTTCTTGGCTTAAGAATCCATGTAGGAAAAGACTAAATGGATTAAAAGTCTCATTGGGCAAACTGGTCCATTGAGCCAGTCTGCCAGTATAGATACCTCCAGCATAGATCCCTGGAACAGGAGCTGCTCATTGTCACCGAGTTGGTCCTAGAATGCAATCAAAGGAAGAGGGCAGGCTGGATTGATTGGGGAACTGTCCAGTTCTTTCAATAACACCAAATTGCTCCATTTTGTTTTTTAAACACAAATGTTCAACATAAAGACTGAGAAGTGGATGAGACTCCAACTGCCACACTCCAAGTTCAGGGTTCTTTCCATAGCGCCACGCTCCCAGACTCCTCCTATGAGACTCGCGGGTACAACCAAACTATTCTTATTTCATAAGACAACTTAGTTCAGGGGGAGTGTTGGTATCCCTAGCCTGGCACATAGTAGGAGAGCAATACAGGTCTATTGATCAGCACATTGCCTGGCACATAGTAGGTATTTGATACATGTCTATTGATTGATTAATGCTTGTTCAATTGAACTGAATAATGTTGAAGCATCTGTGGACAAAGGACATTAGAGAGAACCACAGGGCCCCAGGACCAGGGTTTGACTCCAGTCTTCTGCAGTGCTTTGGCTTGGCCACATCTGTAACCCTGCTTTTTGAATGGAAGCCTCTAATGACGACTTATAACACTTCGAGTTATGCCTTGGTAGCCAAATGGAAATGTCCCAACTCTTCCTTTCACTGAGATTTAGTTATGGGAATTGGAAATGTTTGAGAGACAAAGACAGTGCCTATTTTAGTTCAGGTGCAGGAAGCTCAGCTTTTATCCATTTCTGTGGTTTGATTTATGGGAGGTTAAAAATTCATCACACTGGCGCTAACCTCAAGCAAATATTTTCTCTCAGAGCCAATTCAATGTGACCTCCCTTTCCAGTTTTCCTGCTCAGTAGGGCCAAAGAATGTGAAATAGACCTTTGATTTATCTGAGATTCTATAGGAAATTGATTTGTCTTCAATAATTTCTTATAATAACCGGCATATAATTTGTATTAGAGGTCTGCAGAGGCAGCCTAGATTAGAGACAGACCCTGAGGACCTGCAAAGCATATTGCTTATTCACAACCCCTCTGTCCCAAATACTTAAGCTTGCATTTTTAGTAAGCTGCTGAATTAGTCCCAAGACATTTATTTACTGCACAGATTTTGCAGAATCTCAGAATTTTGGTGGGTAGCCTGACCCTTACCTGTACAAAGATACCCTATGGAGCAGCCCTGACAGGTGGGCATATAGCCTTTGCTTGAGGACTTCCTGCAGCAGGAGCCTTCTGTCTCCTGGGGCAACTCATTCTGCTTTGGAATACCTGGAATGGGAAGGAAAATTTCCCCTCTAGCTAGCTGAAATGTACCCTTCTTCTAATCCAGGAGTTCTTAACCTGAGGTCCAAAAATTAGTATTTTAAAAAACATTTTGGCTACTGTATTTCACTTTAATCGGTTTCCTTTGTAACCCTGTATATTTTATTTTATGCATTTGATGACATGATTCTGAGAAGGTGTCCATAGACTTCAGAGTGCAGAAGGGTCCAGGACACACAAAAGGGTAAAGACTCCTTCAGACAATCCTCTTTCCCTGACAGTCTTTCTGATTCTTGAAGACCATGCTGATGTGATCTCAGCTTTACTGTCCAGGACTGGGGATGTGAAAATCCCAACACATGATGAGCTCTCCTGGAGTGTTGGGTTCAGCCCTGAGGGTCACACTGAAGGAAGGACAGTGGTAACCTGGAGAATATCCCCAGGAGGGCAACCAGGAATCTTGAGTGAAGTTCCTACCACAGAAGGACGACTTAGAGGAATGGAATATTTGTTTGGGAGAAGAGAAGGCTCAGGAGGACAGGAGAGCTGCCTGCAGGAACGTGAAAAGTCATCAAGCCCAAGGTTGAGACTTGTGTTTGGCCCCAGAGGAGAATCTAGGAATAACGGGGGAAGGGGCAATTGAGCAATTTTCAGGCTTGTTGTCAGGAACTAGTCTGACAACTCCACGTGTCCACCAATAGACTGCTCTTTACTGCCGTTGTCTTCAAAAGGGAGCCCTCAAGCAGAGGCTGCTGACCACTTGGTGAATATGTTAGATTTGGGGGAGATATTGTGAAATGGAGGGCCTGTGAAGTTGCTTGTAGCTCAGAAATGTTGCAATTCTCTCCCAAGTTCCTGCTCCACACTGCTAGGTACCAGCTGTATATCTCTGGATGTCTCATCAGCATCTTAAATTCAGCATGATCCAAAGACAAGCCATTACTCCCCTCTTTCCTGCATGGATCCTCCTCCAAGCTTCCCTGATTCTGGAGAGAGAGACAGGGACAGAGAGAGAGAGAGAGAGAGAGAGAGAGAGAGAGAGAGAGAGAGAGAGAGAGAGAGAGACAGACAGGGGGAGAGACAGAGACAGAGAGACAGGGACAGAGAGAGAGACAGAGAAAGAGACCCAGAGAGACAGAGAGACAGAGACAGAGAGAGAAAGGGAGAAACACAGAAAGAGATTGGTGTGGGTTGGGGAGAGCCTGGTTAGGCTTCTTGTAGGAGGAGGCAGCTGAGCTAGGCTTTGGAGGACCCAGGGATGGAAGTCTCACAGCAATGGAAGAGGATTCTAGTGGAGGAAACTGAAGGAAGTCTAAAAGCAATGATGATGTCAGCTGGACAACTCCAGCAGTTTCAAAGCTTCCATAGTTATATAACAACCCAGTGACTGGGATTTCACTATTGTTAACCCTTCCCCCCGGCCCCCCCAAGCAGGCTAGATTCTAGTGTTTAGCAGAGTGAATTAAATCACGGTGAAAATCGGAGCAGAGGTGATAGGTGCTGATTCTAAAGGGCCCTTCCATTGTTTGATTACAATAGACAGATTACTAACCCAACAAGGGTTGTTTTTCTTCCAAGTTCCTAAAAGTGATTTACAGCATGCTGAATTATGCCTTCTTGCTTCACACAAAAAGGTGAAAGGTCTCTCTTGGTGAATAGTACTGCTGATTTATAATTGACAGGTATGGTGCACTAATTCACCAAACGAGGCCCAAGGCATTCTCCAAAGGCAGATAGTAATCACACTTTACATTGTTATCATAATTTGCAGCTTACAAAGAGGTTGGGTTCCAGACATTTTTAGGGCTGTCCTCTAGAACCTGAAAGATATTTTCCCATAAATGCAATAATCTACAAATTTGGTCCAAACATAATGGGGACCCTTACCCCATATCACCCCAATCAGCAAACACCCATGATGTGATTAGATTAAAACCTGAGGGTGGCCTTTTTGGAGGGGGAGGGGAAACAAGGGCATAGAGACAGACAGTTTTCCTTTCATTCACTTTTGTACAAGAGGGAAGTCCCAGGCACTTCCAGTGTCTTGTTCTCTGGCCCTTTGCTAAGGGGCATGGATGAACAGGGGCTCCTGGTGGGTCCCCATGCAGGGATGTGTGCACAAAGGGAATGGGTCACTGTTACTGGACACACTGCCCACTTCATCTGAGATACTTCATTCCAGCAGAGAGGGGTGGGGGGAGGGTTCACTGGCTCACACCCAATAGATACAGGCAGGGAGCAGTGTAGATGGAGAGCTGGCCTCCGAGCCAAGGAGAGCTGGGTTCAAGACCCCTGTGACACATACCATGTGACTCCTTTGTATTCTGGGTAACTCTAGGATTACAAGCTGCAGATAAGGAGTTGGTTTCCCCAGCTGAAAGCTCCCTCCACCAATGACATCACAGGTTCCATGCCTACTGTCTATCCCTATGGACCAGTCACTGTGTTAGTGCTAGAATTACCATTTTTTTTTTTTTGCTTTTAGGCAATTGGGGTTAAGTGACTTGCCCAGGGTCACACAGCTAGTAAGTGTCAAGTGTTTGGTCTGAGGCCGGATTTGAACTCAGGTCCTCCTGACTTCAGGGCCTGTGCTCTATCCACTGTGCCACCTAGAATTACCATTTCTAAAGTGAAATAGTCCCTGCCCTCGAGGTGGTTACATTTTACTGAGCCAATAATATTCACAGATAAGTAGGATATAGTCAAAGGAAATGCCAACTTATTTCAGAGGAGAGGGGCACCAGCCACTTGTGGAATCAAAGGGGTCTTTTTGAAGGAGGTGACCCTTGAGCTGAGCCTTGAAAGGAGATGAAGTAGCTTTCAAAGGAATCTCTTCTTTTGGGTGGAGCCAGTATTGAAGGTCAGCCTATATGTAGCATCTTCAAGGTGCAAGGGTCTACCTAGGTCACCCTATCCAGTGCAGGGATCCCCTCAAATGTGACTCTTTGCTTGGAAGCTGGAATGGACTCCTGCGCTCATGGAGAGATGATCCATCAATTCAGGACCTCTTTGGAAGCAGGTGTGGTGTTGGCGCAGATGGGACATTGCAATGAGCAACTGTGGACAAATCATCATTGCATCATTAGCAGTCAGACAGTGTGGAGAAGTGGTCAGAGAGCTGGCCACAGAGGCAGGGAGACCCGGGCTTAAGTTCTAGTTCCATCATGTCCTGGCTGGATGACCCTGGACAAGTCACTTACCATCTCAGTGACTCAAGCAACTCTTGAAGATTTTAAGTCGTGGAGCAAGTCCCTTGGTGGAGGGAGTTTGTCACCCTGAGCTCCCTACAGCAAAGAAATCACAAGTGTGAAGGAACATGAAGTACATCGAGGGAACAAGGAATCATAAGCTCATGGTTCTATAGCTGGAAGGGACCCACCTTGGAGAGTATCAAGTCCAACCCTCTGATTTTACAGAAGAGGAAACTGAGGCCCAGAGGGGTCAGGTAACTTCCCCAAGGCAGCACACAGGACCCTGAATCTGAAGCTGGGGGGGCTCTCAGAGGTCATCCAATCTGATTTTACAGGAGAGGTAAAGGTACTCGCTCAAGGTCCCCAAGGCAGAGATGGAGGTGGGACAGGTCTTCTGACAGAGGTGGCAATGAAGGTGCCCCCAACTCTTACGTCCTGTGTATGGCAGCTGCCAAGAACAGAACTGGAGCGTGTGGGCTTCTTTCTGCAAGGGAAGGCCAGCTGCCATGATTTTGTTACTGAGAAAAATCTGTCTACTCAGAGCATGAGCCATGACAGTGGGCGTATGGACCTGCAGAGTCTGCAGCCCATAGACTTTCTGACTTTGCTCTTATGAGACAGGTGTGCCACCACCCTCATTCAAGTCACTCACTCATTGCCTCCGGCCCCAAACATCAGAATAGCCATTAAAATGCAAATCAGCTGTCTGGCTCCAACCACTCTCCATAACCCAGGGTAGCAACCACTGTGGCCACAGAGATCTACCTTCAGTGGCTTCTCATTGCTAATTGAATAAAGTCCTATTGATTTGGTTAGAAATGTAATCAATGAACTGGCCAATCAGAAAGGATTTATTAGATATGACATAGATAGACATTTGGTAGACATAGATTTATGTGCCAGGCATTATGCTAAGTCCTGGAAATATGAACTGAAAATGGTGATAGCCCCAGCCATGAAGGCACTCAGTTTCTGATGGGGGTGATGACATGCGGACAACTAGGCACATAAAAAGAGCAGATAGATGGTAACCTTTGAGGGGAAGGCACTAGCAGCTGCGGGACCTGGGAAATGCCTTCTCGGGGGGCAGAGTTGGAGCTGAGTTCAATGGGAAGCCCGGACTCTTGAGAGGTAGAGGTTGGAAGGTGAAGTATTGAAGGTGCAGGGGAACAGCCCAGGCAAAGGTGTGGTGAGAGGAGATGGAGTGTCACAGGTAAAGAAGAGTAAATAGGTGAGGGTGGCTGGATGGGAGTCATGGAAGGAGGTGTGTAATGGAACACAAGTAGACTGGAAAGGTGGGAAGGGAGAGCTTTGTGGAATAGCAGTGAAGGTGGAGGCAGAAGGGGCGCACATCTGTGTGATGTTAACTGAGGAAAGAAGGAGTTCTCAGTGAATGGCCTGAGTAAATGAACGAAATGGTGTTGTTATTGATTGTGTGTGAAATACAAAGGTTTCCTCCTTGTAAAATGAGGGGGACCACAATAACATTGTTCTGGAGCCAGCGGGCACCACAAAAGGCCCGCCTTCGCTTCCCAAATAACACAGGTGAGGCCCACAGATGTTTGGGCCACATGGGAAGTTAAACGGCAAAAGAGGGATTTGAACCCAAGTTCCCTGACCCAAAGCCAGGGCTCTTTCCATGGAACCGTTGCTCTAGGCTGTCCCAGTGCCAGGCACAGAAAACTCCTGCTCTGCCTTCCGAGGGCGGACACGGGGCTCGGGATGATCTTGCTGCACCATCAGAGGTCTCTAACCGCCTGCCCACTCTCCTATTTCTTTCGAAGCCCCATGGATTTCTCCCTCCTCAAAATGCAGTGGCTAAATTAGGCGGCGTTAATGTTTTGTTTTGTTTTGTTTTCACTTGTTAAAGGACAGTTGATTTCCCAGGGCTGCAGAATGTGAGCCTCTGACTGGGATGGATTTCGTTGGGATGCTGGTTCTGACACTTAGTTCTCTGTGTGACCTTAGGAAAGTCGTTTTCTCTCTCTGGGCCTCCGTGTCTTCACCTTTCAAGTGGGGGAATTGGACTTGGTGATCTCAAAGCCCCTTCTGCCTCTCCATTCTCTGTCCCTCCTCATGACCTCCACAGGCAGGCAGTGTGGGAAGGGGGATTTTATTGTGCCTGGTGACCTTTTCAAGTGATTCTGCTCCCTTTCTGCATGTACATGTGGTCACCCTTCAGTGGAGCCCAGGGCCTGGTGCCTTTGGGGACGGGATTCCCCACCCAGAGCTGTCTGGAGGTAGGCCTGGGTGAGGCAGGCGCAGGGGCAGTCATCAGAAAGCTGCCTGTGCTGGGAGCCGGGGAGGCTGGGATGAGCTGGGTGACGCCCAGGCCCAGAGGAGAGCGTGAAGAGGGAGAGCTCCCTTCTGCTCACCAGCAGCCTTGCTTTTGCTTTGACAGAGCATCCTGTCCTCCCCTGGCTGCCATCCATCCGCCTCGGGACAACCACCATCGGGGCTCTCCCTGCGTGCCCTTGGTGGAAGAGGCGGCTCCAGGGACACGTTCATTTCCCTTCTTCTATGCCCCCCCCCCAAAGAAGAAGGATAAGAGACGGGCCCTTTGCTGTCGCGGCTGAGTTCTATCCTGTCGGTCAGGCTTGGTCTCCCTTGCTGCCTCAATCACAGCAGAGAAAGAAGCAGACATCCAGCTGTGGGTAATCGATCTGAAAAGAAGATGAGAACTCCCTTCTAATGAGTTCCTCACTGTGGACAAACTGATAAGAGCGCCGACCAGTTAATAAGAAATTAGAACCCATTGAATCTCTTCATGTTGAATGCCACCTAAGCAAATATTTGAGGCAGCAGCAGCCCCAGCCCCAGCAGCAGCAGCGTCCTGCCCTAGGGGATCTTGGCCAGTGTCCAATGTAGGGCTTCTTAATTTGGGGTCCAGGGACTCCCAAGGTTTGTGTGGATAAACGTCAGCAGCTCTGGCTGGGAACTTGAGTAAAAAATACAGCTTTACTTCAATATCATTAGTGTCTTTTGTGGTTTATTTTCTGCACTTAAAAACATTATTCTGAGTAGTCTATCAGCTTTACCAGACTACTAGAAGGCCCATCTCTTTCTCTCTCTCTCTGTCTCTGTCTGTCTCTGTCTCTCATACACACATACTCTTCTCTCTGTCTCTCTCTCTCTCTCTGTCTCTCTGTTTCTCTCTCTCTGTCTCTCTCTCTCTCTCACACACACATGTACTCCTTTCTCTGTCTCTCTCTCTTTTCTCTCTCTCTTTCTTCTCTCTCTCTCTCTCTCTCTCTCTCTCTCTCTCTCTCTCGCTCTCTCGCTCTCTGTCTCTCACACACACATACACACACACTGGTTAGGAATACTGATCTCTTAGAGAGGTGGCTGGATTCAGAATCAGATGCCCTGAGTTCCAATCCTGGCTTTGCCTCTTGCTGTGTGATCCCAAGGAAGTCACACTCCCTTTCTGGCCTCCATTTCCTGCTCTGTAAGCTGAAGGCACTCACACTATCTCTCCTCTGAGCTCCTTTCCAGCTCACTTGTGATTCTGTGACCCTTCTTTCTCTAAGAGGCTCAACTCACCCTCTCACAGCATAAAAGACTAAAATGAGGCCTGAAGTGGGGTGAGGGGCTGGGGAGGGGGTCTGGAGTTTACTTTTGGATATGTTGCAATATGAGAATGCAGGAAACTCCCTCCACTGCAGCATTTCAGCCACTCCTCTCTGACTTAGAACCTTCTGGACTTGCCCAAGGCACTAGGAGTGATTTATCCCTCTTCCAATGCCAGGTGCATCTCATCTCCAGGTCCTCCTGCTTCCAAGGTGATCCCTCAGTCCAAGAGGCCTCTAACTCTGTGGTACTGGGGGAATTGTGTGAGTTTTTTAATAAGTTAATGCTGGTTAACTTAGTCATGGTATTTTGTAAGGAGGAAAAATCCACATTATTGTAAAGAAGTAGAGAAGAATGAAAAGATTTAGGGCCAGAAGAGACTTCCAGATGATCTCATTTTACAGATGAGTAAACTGAGGCTGGCAGAGGCCAAGGTCCTGGCTTAAAGTCACACGGGTGTTGCTACAAGACTGGAACCCAGCTCTTCCACGTCCAGCCCAGACCTCTGATGGAGGCATGCAGCCCCTCTAGCAACAGAAGCCACAGGCACGTCTAGAATGACCAATAACACGAAGCCTGCTTTGAAAAGGGCTCCATTTTGTGAGCTTTTTAATGTCTTCCCGCAGATTCAGGTCAGTCCAATCTAGCTGTCTCTGTGACATCTTTTCTTGAACCTCTAGTGTGTGCGAATCACTGCTGGGGCCAGAGACCAGAGACGCAAAAATTAGCCTCCAGCCACCCCTTTCTCCAAGCAGTTTGTAATCTCCTTGGAGACAGGTTAGATCCTGGGAAGAAAGGAAGGAAACAAGAATTTATTAAGCACCTATTATGTGCCAGGTATTGTGTTAAGATATTATCTCGTTTGAGCCTCACAGCAACCCTGAGAGGTAGGTAATATTCTTGCTTTACAGATGAGGAAACTGAGGCAAACATGGTTAAGTCCCCCGACCAGATTCATATGCCTCGTATACGCCATAAGTCAGATTTGAACCCAAGTCTTTAGGACCCTGAGTTCAACACTCTACTGCGCCATGTTTGGTGTCCCAGCAGACAGAGAGCTGGGCCTGGAGTCAGAAAGACCAGAGTTCAAATGTAGCTTCAGACGCTTACTAGCTGTGTGACCCTGGGCAAGTCACTTAATCTCTGTTAGCCTCAGTTTCCCCAACTGTGAAGCAGAGATAATAATAGTGCCTTACTTGGAGGATCAAATGAAATAACGTTTGTGAAGCACTAGGGGCAGAGTAGGTGCTATGTAAACCCTTGTTTCCTTCCTCCCTCCTCCCAAGCTTGTTGGAACTGTCTACTTTAATAACAGAGCGCAGTACGGTGTAATCTAGGAGCTGTGTTGTGTAAATGACCCGGTTCTCCCGACCACCCAAGTCTAATATAAAACTGTCAGGGAAGAAGTAGGCCCCACACATCTCTTTCTTGTCAAAAACTCCCCAGAAAGGTCAATGAATGTCGCTCCACCTGCAGGGGCACATGAAGGGAGCAGCGGTGCCTGCCTTGCGGTACCCCAGGGGATTCCTCACAGGGGACACGCTGGTGAAGCTTAATTGCGTTAAGACGTGCTGGGCTCCTTTTAGGCCCACGTGCATCATCCCTGCTGCACATCGCTCTAGTTTTTGAAGGAAGAAGGAAAAAAAAAAGGATTTGTCTACCTCAGGCCCCTGTGAAATACTCGGATGGTTTGGGAAAGAAGGGTGCTGCCCTGCTCTCGGGGGTGAAGCCTCAGCGGGCCTTCTACCTCCTTTCCTCTCTTGTCTGCTCTCCAAAGAAGAGCTCATGGTGGGTACAGAACGGCCCATACCACGGCCTGATAACCAGGAGGGCTGTCCCATGCCTAGCCACCTTTCCAAGGAATGTTGGCATGATGGCTCCCTGCCCTGCCTCACTAACCCAGGTCAAAAGCATCTGCTTGTGACCTGAGCAACCTGCAGCAGGAGGCTCTGACCCGCCATTCCATCCTCATGAGTAACTGAAGCAATCACAGTGAGAGTCATAAAGAAAATGGCACCATTTGTACTGGCCTGGCCCAGAGACGTGGACAGCTCTTGGAAAGCTTTTCTAATTTGGTCTTTTCAAGGGAGACTCCAAGCTCAAAACCCTGCCAGCTCTTCTCATCTTCCCAGCTATTCGTTGAGACAGCACTGGCTGGGAATGGGGGTGGGCGGTGGGAGCCTTTCTTCCCAGATTTATAGTCAGAGTTCTGGGGATGCGAGCTCTCAGGGTTGTTATTTTCCAGTTTGTTGACATTGGTGAGATTCTTGCCTCTCTCTGACCTTGGCGCCTTTGTTCACAAGATCCTCCAAGATGGGAGTGGAGGCCTGACACTATCTCCACACCTACACACATACTTCCTCTGTCTCCAGGTTATGAAATCCTTCCCTCTTTTCAGGGCCCAAATTTTGGCATGGAATCTTCCCTGATCCCTCCAGTAAACAGTTAAGTAGGATTAAGCCTTGTGCCGATAAGCATTTTAATCAGTGACTTCGATCAGGGGTTCTGAATTTTTTTTTCAGTATTTTGATAATTTTATTTCAGTGTAATTGGTTTCACTTGTAATTGTATTTATTTTGTGGTTAAGTCATTTTTCAGTTGTGTATAACTCTTTGTGACCCCATTTGGGGTTTTCTTGGCAAAGACACTGGAGTGGTTAGCCATTTCCTTCTCTAGCTCATTTTGCAGATGAGGAAACTGAGGCAAACATAATTAGGTGATTTGCCCACAGTCACCCAGCTAGTAAATGTCTGAGGCCGGACTTGAACTCCAGGCCCAGCACCCTATGCACTCTGGCACCACCTAGGGGCAGTTTCAGATATAATGCGTATATATAATCTATACAAAGTGAAACGCAGTGCAGTTTTGTCAAAGGCGCTCCAGGTTTTTAGCTGGAAAAAGAGCTCCTGAGGCCCCAGAACTCACCCAGGCGATTCACCTGCCTGCAGAATCACTGGGATCCTCCTTTGCTTAACTGTCCCTAGTGATGCTGGACATGGGCTGAGCAGAGCCCCTGCTTCCCCTGTGGGAGGTCCACAGCCAGCAGTGAGCTGGGACACCTCCTCATTCCAGGCTGGCATAGACTCGTGTCACGGCGCCCCTGGGGCACCCCGGGGCTGGGGTGCAGGCCCCTCCGGTAGCCCCTCTGTGGGTGGGGCCCCTGCTGAGCCCTCAGCACTGCAGCGAGGGGCCTCCTCTCTTTGAGGGCTGACTGTCACGAGCTGGGAGGACCCTGGCCTGCTGACAGCTGTCCACAAGGTGTCAAGCCAGAGTGACTGGAGTACTTTGGGAAGGTGGGAGGGCAATGTGGTGACTCCGAATGCCTCTGCCAGCTCTGGGGAAGTTCACCAAAGGTGAATGCTGAGACTTTCTGGAAGAGCTTTGGAAAGAAACCTCCTGGCCACCTGACGCATCCCTCCCAAAGTCCCCCAAATACCAAGGGAAAAGGCTGGTGAGGTGACAGCGCATTCCATGGTTAATTAATCTTCCTTGTGAAGACCATAATTGTTTTAGATGGGCCAGTGATGTCACGGTGAGTGGCCTTTTGTGTGGCCCAGGTGCAGAATTAGTATCAGAATCAGAAGTATGGGACAGAAGGGACGCTTGAGATCTCAGAATCTAACGCGTGGTAACCACACAACTAGGGTGGGGCCATGGGGGCTTTGTTTTGGGATCTCTGCTTGCCTGTTTTTATGTCCTTGGTACATAGAAAACACTCATACATATGTACACACATACCTATCTATGTATCTATCTGTGAAAGATATATTCATTCTCTCTGTGGTTAGAGTGAGAAAGTGGAAACCAGGGCAAGATCAGTAAGGAAGTAGGTACCCTGCTGCAGCGGCTTAGTGCAAGAGTCTGTGCTCCTGCTGACCTGCGGTGGGAATGACCAGGGATCAGACTGGGGGGAAGACTGGCTTGTGATAATAAGTCTTAGACGTTGGGGGCCTTCTGATTCAACCCCATTATTTTACAGATGAGGGCACAAACTCTCAGAGACTTGCCTTAGCTGAGTCAGAACTTGAACCCTGGGACTCTAGGTCCAGCTTGTTTCATGGTACCTCGCTGGACTGTGTGTCCGTTCTCTGTGGAGCGGCTTCACAAACTATGTAGTGGTTTCTTCTCATGAGGTAGATGACACAGAGGTGGGAGACACAGAGAAGCCTCCACAGCCTGCCTGAGGAAGAGCTTCCACAGGAATGAAATCGAATCCTTGAAGGGGCGAATAAGAATGACATACTTTCTCTAGAGCCTGAAGGTTTCCAAAATTCTGTGTGTACATTCTCTCATTCAATCACCACAAAATGTGTGTGTATGTGTGTGTGTGTGTAGGCACTATTGTTATCCCCATTTTACAAGTAAGGAAACTGAGGCTCAGAGAGGATTCATAGGAGTGTCTGAATCAGGACTTGAACCCAGATCCTTCTGATGCCAATCTAAGTTTCTATCTGGGCTAGTCTTTTATTTTTAATCATTTATTTATTTATCTACTTATCTACTTATTTATTTGTTCATTCATTCACTCATTTATTCATTCATTCATTTATTTATTTTTGTGTTGCAAGGCCATTGGGGTTAAGTGACTTTCCCAGGGTCACACAGTACCTGGGCTAGTGTTGAGAATGAGTCATGGCTTCTATGGACACATGTTCTGCAGGAGTCGACATGTAGAATTGATGGGATATTTCTCACCTGCTCAGTGGGTGGGGAAAGGGCCAGGGGGAGGAAAAGAATTTGGAACCACAAATTTTTAAAACTGAATGTTAAATAAGGTAACTATTTTTTAAAAAAACGAAATACATTCTGAAGCTCAAAACAGAACAAAGTTGGAATTTCTTGCTGTAAAAACAGGAAATATTTGAGAGTCCAGTTCACAAAAGGAAGTAAAAGCCAAGGGGAGATTGTACTGTCTGAGACTGCATTGAGAGATGTAGCTTATAGAAAGAGGGGAGATGAGGCTCCCCTCAGGCCGGGCTGGGGTCTTCATTCAGTCCTGGCTAGACCACGTTTTAGTGAGAAAGGTAGAGGTCATTGTTCCTTCTCTCTGCATCTCTCCCTCTGTCTCTGTCTTCCTCTCTGCCTCTGTTGCTGGCCCTCCATCTCTCTATCTCTCTCTCTGTCTTATTTGTCTCAGTCTCTGCAGTCAGGACCCTGAGAATAGATATGGGGCGATTGCCAAAGCTCCCTCACTGCCACGCCCCAACAATCCTACGGCCCCACCTCCTCTAGCCCTCCCCTGCAAATTTCTTTTTCAAACTTCTCTCTGCATAAGATTCAGCAGCTGGACTGGCCTGATAGGAGGACAATCACCCCAAATCCCAAGTCAAATAAGGGGGAAGCTATAGCCGAGCAGAGCCTGCCTTGGCAACCCCGGCCACCGGAGAGAGCCCTAACAATGGAGAATGACCGAGGCGTGGACGGACTGATTGGAGCAGGCGTGAGGTCCCTGGTTGGAGGGGCTCAAACAAGCTCCTGGCCATCACTTCCTGGCCAGACACTCGTCAGGGAAGGGCCTGGAGTGGATGGTGACTCGGGCTCCCTTCCGGCCCGGTGACTGATTAGGAAGGACAGTGTCACTGGAGACATCGCAGCCGCACGGCCGTGTCACTGGAAATCTTGCAGTCTCTCGGCCACTCTTAGAATACTGAGTAGGATACTCAAAAGGAGTCACGCAGGGCACACGCCGGGAGGATGACAACAGTGATTTTGTGTCTGGGGATAGAGAGCCTGGCTCATTTTCCAGGGACTTGGTAAAGGATAATCTCGAAGTGATGCTGTAATTCGCCTCCTCCAGGAGGCCGTCTACCCCAAAGCCTAAGGAGAGGACAGCTTTGCCCAGAACCGGAGCTGGAGGTCACATGCCCGCTAGGCCTTACAGCGTTGGGCTAGCTTTGCTGCAGAAGATCAGAGGAATTAAGGCCCCTGGGTAGGATTTTTGTCGTGGTTATTCAGTTGTTTTTTTCAGTTGTGTCTGTCTTTTTGTGACCCCACTTGGAGTTTCCTTGGCAAAGATACTAGAGTGGCTAACCATTTCTTGTTCCAGCTCATTTTATAGATGAGGAAACTGAGGCAAACAGGATGAAGTGACTTGCCCAGGATCACACAGCCTGTAAGTGCTGGAGGCAGGATTTGAACTCAGGGAGATGAGTATCCCTGACTCCAGGCCCAGACTCCATGCACTCTGACCTAGCCATGCAAACAACAACAGAAAGCATGGTTTGCGAAGGCTTTCCACAGAATCTGCTCCGAGCTTTCTAACAGCGTGGTACGGGAATCACCGCAGGAATTATTACCTCGGTCTTTGCAGTAAAGAAGCTGAGGCCGGTGTTACGCCCCTGACAAAGGCGGGAGTGATCAGCCTAGCCAGTAAGTACTGGGCAGGATTTGAAACCAGGCCGTCTTCACTGCAGCTCCAGCGCTCAGTGCACCCTTCATCGCTCTGTCTTCAAAGAGAACCATCGCCAAAGCACGCTGGATCGTTTTAGCGGCAGAGGCTGTCACCCAGTACCAACGGCTGATAGAGCAGGTGACTGCTTCCTGTGCCAAAAAACCTTCAGGGTGAGGCCCGCCGCTGCTGAACAACTCAGCTTCTCAGCAGAGACGCCTGGAAGACCCCATGAATGTGGACTATGGGAAAAGGCCAGCCCGGTACAGCAAAAAGTATACCACACATGGGAAATATTGTTCAAGAATAAAGCAAGAAATTCTATCCATTATGTTCATTGTTTGAGGGGAGGGGAGAGTGACTTAGCCAGGGTCTTGCTGTCAGTATGAATTAGAGGCAGAAACTGAACCCAGGACTTCATGTCACAGACGCGGCTTTCCATCCTCATCCCTTTGCCATAGCATGAAACACTATTTCCGCCATCTCCCCTCTCTGTGCCTTTGCCCTGACCACCTCCCACTCCTGGAACTCTCTCCCTTGTGACCTCCCCCCTCCCGGAGCCCCCTTGGCACCACATTCTGCGGGAAGCTTTTCCTCATGCCCCTGGTGTTAGTGTCCTCCCCCCCAAACTACCTTGTATCTAACTACTCTGTGTCTGTGGGTATGTATGTATACATCCGTGTTCGTATGTACTGACTTCATATTCATGTGGCATATATTTTATGTGGTCTGGTGGCCTCCCCAGTCAGAACGAAAGGTCAGCAGAGGTAGTCAGTTTCATTCTTTGCCCAGTGTCTAATGCAGCGTTTGGCACACAATAGGTGCTTAGATTAATTGATTTAACTCTCCAAAGATCTTGGGTTTACCTGCAGTGGAGACGTGAGGCATCACTCCCTAATGCCACGTCCCACAGTCTTTGAGTTACTGCGGCTGCAACATCCCAGTCCCCCGCTCAGCCAGTCTGACCCATGGTCAGTGGACACACAGTCTGTCCCGGAGCTCGGATTCGTGACTGACGTGTGCCAGGGCCTGGGGATACAAGGACAAAAATCTAGTTCCTGTCCTCAGGGAGCTTATATTCTAAAAGCCCTTCTAGTGTGACAGGATGTAGCAGAGCTTCTGAAATGCTACTTTGAAGAGGCCTTGGCTAATGCTGATATCAATCAATTAAGCAGCAAGTATTTATTAAGCCCCTACTATGTGCCTAGAGGATACATTGACAAAAGTGAGGGAGCCCTTGCCCACAAGGAACTTACATAAGATGTGTAACACTTGAGGACACCAGTGAAGAGGGGAGAGCTGTTCTAGCCAGACCTTTGAGAGGGAATCACTTAATGGAGAAGAGGAGGAAGAAAGGGAGAGAGGGGGGGAGACAGAGAAGGGGAAAGGAAGAGAGGAAGGGAGGGAGGAAAAGAGGGAAGCAGGGAAGGAGGGAAGAAGGGAAAGGGAGAGAGACAGAGACAGAGAACAGAGGGAGAGAGACAGAGAGAGAGAGAGCACAGGGACAAATTTGTCAGGCACAAAGTGCTATAAATAATACAGTCTAAAGCTATATAATACCATTCTCATAATGGTCTCACTTAGCCATTAGGTGGGATTTATTAAGACAGCCCAATCTCGTGCCCCATTAAAGTGCAGATTTAGTTATTAAAGTAGCAAAAGGTGGGGAAAGGAACAAGCATTTAAGTGCCTACTATGTGCCAGGTACTATGCTAAGCACTTTATAAATATCTCATTTGATCATCACAACCATTCTGGGAGGTAGGAGCTATTATCATCATATCCATTTTACAGTTGAAGAAATTGAGGCAGACAGGCGAAGTGACTTGCCAGGGATTAGCTTCCCTTCCCTTGAGTCTCTGTATCCAGACAAGGGGTCTCTGGGGTCTCTCTGACAGCTCTGGATTCTGTGACCCTTTGTCAAGTTGCGCTGGGTTACATTATATCATGGTGTATTCCTACCAGGAGCATGTCACTGTTTGCTGAACAAATGTTGAACTGTGCCCTCCCAAGCTTGAATCCACCCCTGTCATGCTCTAATTCTTCCTTTATTTTAAAGCACTCCCGTAAGTGGTCTTTGGGCCTCTATCTGGGAATGTATTGTCATCTGATTTTATTTCCTTCTTCATTGTGAAACAAATGGACACCAGGCCTCCTTTGGGGGCAGCTCCTCTGGTCGGCCACCAGCTCTAAGGTGGTAAGCCATCAAAAGTGGCTTATGTGGCACCTCTTGGGTGGGGCTCATTCCCTAATTCATTTTACAGAACATTGTGGCCATACTGGATGGACTTGAAGGCTCCTTCCAGCTCTGGACTTAGTATGGTCCTATCTGCCTCAGTTTCCCCATCTGAAAATGTGGGTGATGATATCACCTGCCTCGCAGGCTCGTTGGGAGGACCAGGGAAGATAGGGAAAGTCCTGGAAACCCTTAAGTGGACTTTGGCTCCTGGCTGGGAATGCAATTCCATTTTATTTTCCTGAGGCCAGAGGCTGTAGAATGCAAGTGTTAGCTATAGTGGTTGTTATTATCACCCCTTGTGCCTGAGAAGCAGCTGCTGCATTGATTTGATTATTGTTTCCTGACTCATTCCAGGGAGTATTTCAACATTCCCTTCAGGCTCCTCTCCGATGGGGCTCACAGAGACCTGCCTCTTTTCCAGGGTGCCCTTGTATGAAAGAGATGTCGCTTGAAGGCTGGTGCTGACGGCTCTGGACCATTGGGCAAGCTAGCTGGCAGAGGAAAATTATTTTCCAAGGAAGCAAGAAATGAGACAGGCTGGTCCCAAAGAAAGAGCCCCGGCTTTGGCCTCCAAAGCCAGAACCCTAGAACCTCAGGGTTGGATGGGACATTGGAGGGTGACTGGTGTAATCCATATCACCCCAAGCATCCCCTCCACTCTCACCATCTCCCACAAGGGGTCCTCCACCTGCTTCCTGGAGACCTCTTGGAAGCCGGAAGCCTTTGCTCCTCCAAAGCCACCCGTGTCGCGTGGACACAGCCCTCTTTCCTTGTACCCGGCTTCACTCCACACCTCTCAGTCTCATCTCCACACCTTTGCACCATCAAGACCAGACACAGCAAGTCTCCTCCCTTTCCCACTCAAAAGCTCTTCCTGTGCTTGGAGATGACAATAGCCTCTTTTCAGATGACTCTGGGTCTTGCTTCTTCCTCTCTCTACCTGTGTTTTCTTTCCCGTAACATGAATGGGCTAGATGAGGTGACTAGTTGATTTCTTACCGATTCTAAATCCCCCAATTCCATGGATACATAGAAGCAGAGCAGTCAGAGCTGTCCAACAGAAAGGGCCACTCGGCTTCACTGAGGGAGGTCTCCTCCTTGTTAAAGCAGAATTGTCTTTTATCTACTCTTACAGGAGCAGCATCTGCTCATAGCCAAAGAAAATTGTAATCATGTTTCAGTGACCCCAACTTAAGCAGATTTGGGCAGCTGGTCAGATAAAGTGCTGGCTTGGGAGCCATGGAGATTTAATGACTGACCTTGGGCAATTCATTTAATGGTTGACTGCCTCAGTTTCCTCATTTGTACAATGAGAATAATTTCATCTACCTGTCAAGGTTGTTGTAAACCTCAAATAACATATGTAAAGCAGTTTGCAAACCTTAACATGCTATTAAATGCAATTTATTATTATAAAACATGCTATTATCATTATTATCTTAAAATGCTATTATTATTATTATCTTTTTTTTTTAGTGAGGCAATCGGGGTTAAGTGACTTGCCCAAGGTCACACAGCTAGTACATGTCAAGTGTTTGGTCTGAGGCCGAATTTGAACTCAGGTCCTCCTGACTTCAGGGCTGGTGCTCTATCTACTGCGCCACCTAGCTGCCCCTCTTATTATTATTATCTTAAATTTAAAAAAACGTGTTGAGAGACCAATGTCTTGGGGGGGGGAAAAAAACCAAGAGAGGACAGATAACGAAGCATGCTTCCCACTCCCTGTCCAAGAGGTGGATGGGCTCAAACAGCAGACTGAGACGTGTATCTGTTGGATACGGCCAATGTCAGGCTTTGTTTTGCTTGATAATGCATTTTTATAACAGGTATTTTGTTTTCTCTCTTTTTCATTGAATGGAGCAGGGTGGTGGGAGGAGAAGGAGGTGGATTTTGCTTGATTGAAAGAATTTAGCCACCACAACAAAAAATAAAGAAAAACAGGACTGTTTTCCTGGTCTACAATTGTCATGAAGTACAAATGAATGCTGCTTTCTGAGCCGGAGAACGAAACCCCCCCCACTTCATACACACTGTAACTCCTCTCAGTACTAAGTGTAAGTAGCCAGAGCCACCCGGAGGCTGGGGTTGGCCTTTGTCCTGAAGTCACCAGGGAAGCTGGTTGTTGGTGTGGGGAAGCCCACAGCCATCAGCAGTCTTAGCCTACATCCTTACTGGGTATTTATACATGGGGACACAAAGCCATGGAGCCATCCGCACCACTGATGACTGTCGAACTGGCCATGCTGTTTCTGGAGCAGATTGCCACATTGTTCTAGAGCACAAAGGTTTGTGAAGCTCTTTCTCTCTATGTAATCGTTGGCCATGCCTGAGTAATTATCACTCTGGCGGGAGGGCAGCGGACCTATGGCCATGCACAGATGCTGATGGTACCTCGGCACTGATTCTGGGTGTGAGATTATTGTTCCAAGCACTGGGTCCTTCTCTTTGGGGTTGCTGTACCTACTCCAGGTGGACCCTCCTGTCTAGAAATGGCACTGCAACCCAACCCCCCAGAATCTCTGAGCCCGCAGGGACCTTGGATTTGAATAAGAATCCCCTCTAAACATCCAGTCTCTTCTTGAAGATGCCACCCATCCCCCCTAACCCTCCACACGTGGGGCCTCCCAAAGGCAGCTCACTTGACTTTGGGATGCCAGAGTTGGCCATGGCAGGAAGACCGGGATTAAAGTCCAGCCTCAGACACAGACTGGGCAAGATCTGGGTAAATGGCTTCATTTTCAGGTCTCCCTGAAAGTGAGATTATAAATTTCAGGAGAAGGTGCCACCATACACTGGTAGATGGAGTGTCCTTACCTGAAAGTTCCTGGTGCTATTAAAGTCCCAAGTCTAGTCCCCATCTCCCAACAAGCCTAAATTGATCTCTCTTCAACTTTCATCTACTGTTCTTCATTCTGACCTTGGGGACCAAGAAAGACAAGTCTGTAGCTTTTGAGCAAAACAAGTTTTCCTTTGTGATCCTATTGGAGTGAGCATCTTGGGGTTACCTGGCTTTGACCTTGGAGCTGAATTACTGGGTGTTTGATTTCCTAGAACTGAACCTTTGCCTGGGCCCCAGCCAGGCCATTTCCACAAAGCATTTCTCACCTCTCCTCTCCTTTTCTTTCTCCCCTATCTCTTTCTTCTCTTTTTGTTCTCTTTCCAAATCTGTCTCTCCTCCTCCTTCTCCTCCCCCCTCTCTTCTTCCTCCTCCTTCTCTCCCTCTTTCTCCCTCTCTGTCTGTGTCTCTTTCTCTTCTCCCTTTCTATGTCCCTTCCTCTCTATCTACACCCCCCGTCTGTTTCCTTGTTTTTGTCTCTCTCCCCTTTTTTCTCTCTCTTCCCCTCCCTTTCCCCCTTTCTTTGTCTTTCTCTCCACTTCTCACAATCTCTCTGTCTCTCTCCCTTCCTTTCCCCATCCTCACCCCTTCTTTCTTCCTCCCTCCCTCTCCCTTCCTCTTTTTCTTTCCCTCTCTCTCTGTCTGTCTCTTCCTCTCCATCCCCCATCTCCCTCCCTCCCTCCCTCCCCAGCCCCACCACCAACCTACAATTTCATCAGCACCTACTTTGCAATTTATATACTTGGTGAGTTTCCTAAGGCACTGAAAAGTCACCCAACCAGAATGTGACATTCACCAGCAAAACTCGAAGTCAGGTCTTCCTTTCTGCAAAGTCAGCTCTCTATCCGATAACCTCTCAGTGATTCTTTGGTGCCTGTTAAGAGGCAAAGGGCCTGGTCCTGAGATTTCACTGGACTAGAGAACTTCCAGGTGAGGAAACATCATCTACCCATATAGATTGGCACCTTCTCAGGCACTTACAGTCTTGTGGATTTTCCTGAGACACGGACAGGTAATGTATGGAACTTGTTCAGGTTTACAGCCAGTAGGCATCAGAGACAGGACTTGAACTCAGGTCTTCCTGACTCTGAAGATCACTCACCATGTACTATACCACTATGCTTCCCACCCCATTGCAACACAGGACCTATGCATAATCCTTCTGCATCCTTCATGACATTGGGATACATGCTCATCTCATTTCAGTTTTATGGGAATCACTCAAGTTTCCTGTTCATAAATTGACCAGCAAAGATAAGCCCAATTAGTGTTGAGTTCACTGGGGGAGTAAAGAATTCTGGAGAGCCTTCCCCTTATCTGCAAACCCCCAGGGGCTCTAGAGGATAAGTCAAGAAGGCAGCCGAAGTTCACTGGAGAGACTTGCCAGGAACCTTTTGGACCCAGGACCTTCTGGTTAGCAGGTACTTGACAGTGTCACCCAGGCAGAGGCCAGAGATTCCAGCTGCCCTCCAGGTCGTGGGCCATGGGGCTGAAAGAAAAACTGCAGATCTTTGCCGAGATGGCTTGAGAAGCCTTCTCTTTGGATCCACACAAGAATCTTTTTGCATAGGACAGGGTTTCTTGTTGGTGTCACGGGTGCCTTTAGAAGCCTGGGGAAGCATATGAAGACCTTCTCAGAATGATGTTTTTAAATGCATTAAAATACTCTCTGTGGAGCAGAAAATAATAAATAAATATTACATAAAATACCTAGGATTACAAAGAAAACCAAAAGTGGTGTAATAAAGATGTATTTGCTCTATCCAAGTTCATAGACCCCCTGAAAATCTAGCCATGGACCCTTTGGGTGCCCGTAGACCACAGCTTCAGAATCCTCAGTCTAAGAGGCCCAGATGTTATCGATTCAGAGGCTCTAAAGGGAGCCTGACTTGGCTGTAGTCACAGATCCAGTAAGAGACAAACCTAAGCCTCTCTTCTAAGTGCAGACCCTTCCCTAGGCTGACTCCCTAAAGGATCAGGAGCCCATCAACAGCGGGAATGGGCCAGAGGCACGAGACATTGCTTACCTGGAGCTACTTCCCAAAACGGGGGCAGGGACAACAGTCTAATGGGGGAAGAGGGTCTGAAGAAGGGAGGACAGAGGAATATCTTTGGAAATAAAAGTGGGGTAAAACAAAAGATATCAGTATTTTTTAATAGCCAGAGATGAAATAATGGGTTTGGAGAATGAGAGGGTCTTTGATTAGGCTCATTTCAAGATGACATGCCCACAAATAAACCATCTCAGACTGGCTTAAGCTAAATCCAGGCTCCAATGTCAGGAGAGACATCGTAAGTCCATCCATATAAGTAAAGTTAAGAGTGAGGGGATTTCCTGAGCTGGCTGTAGGTACAGCTACAGAAGGCTCTTGGCATCACTGCCCAGTCAGATGCCAGGTTGGGTGATGGTTGTTTCTCTAACCTTCCCTTTAGTTGATGAACCTATATGACCCTGAGCAAGTCACTTAACCCTCCTGGGCCTCAGGCCCCCTATCTGTAAAAAGAGGAGTTTGGACCAGATGACCCCTGAGGTCACTTTTGCCTCTGGTCTATGAACAGATTTGACTTGAGCAGCCATCGATCTACCTGTATGTCCTTAGAAGTTGGCTTCATCTCCCCTGGCTCCAGTTTCCCTTTTGGGGTCTCCTATGTTTTCAAGGACTCCCAGTTCTATTAGCTCATGGAATTCTGAAACACTTTGCTCACAGTTGAAGGCCTGTATCTAGGCTGATAATATCATTACCTTGGAAATCTCTTGAAGTTAGAATCTGGTCTATTGATTTCTCCATTTTCCTTCTTCAGAGGAGACCACACTACAATCTTTTCCACCTGTCATAGCTTGTACCACTTCCGTAGCCTCTCAGTGAAAAGCAGGCTTCCACAGCACCATGCAGAACCACCCAGGCCATTTGAGCACATCGCCCACAAGAGTGAGAAAATCAGTGTTTCTACATAGGCGTGTTTGCCACATGGGAACAGTTCCCTTTGTTCACATTAATGTTTGTCTCACTCTAGTCTGAATAAACCAGCTTTGGTGTGGAGCTATGGCATCTATTAGAAGACAGAATCCAGACTGGTCAGAATGGAGCTGGTCAGCCTTAGGTGATGTGCTCCTAACAACCCTGGGAGGGAAGAACACTTGTTAAATTAGAGATGGTTGAGGCAGGGCTGACTTAGGGCTAAACCTGACCTTGTAATGGGGGAGGTCACATGTACTCTGCAGGTGTATAAAAATTCGCCCGGTGAAGGGGATGGTGGTGGGCACTGTAGAGCGTCTGTTTGAGTTTTGAAGGAAAGGGAGCATTTTCAGAATTTTCAGGGGGTGAGCTAAGAAGCAGACATTTTGGGCACGGGCAGCAGCCAGGACAAAACCTTTTCATTTTACAAAGAAGGGAAAGGAGACTGAGAGGGGCCCAGACTTTCCCGAGGTTGCAGGAAAGAGGCAGAGAGGCTGGATTCAAACCCAGGTCCTCTGGTCTTGTCCTTACCTCTGACTCTTCCAATCTCTTCCTTCCTCCAAGGCTTGGCCCTGGGGACCCCTCCTCCACAGCCCCTGGTCCAGCACCTCCCCCACACCTCAGTTCAAACACCTCCTGGACCTCTGTAGCCCTCGGTAGCCAAATGGTTAAGTTGTCCAGACCAGGACACCCCACCCCCACCCCCTCCCTGAGGCCCAGGAGCTGGCTCACACTCAATGTCTTGCTGAAGGGCAGAGATCTCTTGCCGCAGACACTGCAATGTTGTTTTAGCCAACTGGGTCCAAAGCTCTGCTTTATTACCCAGTTCACACACCTGTCTCGAAATATCCTATTCTTGGAACCCTTAAGCCCCGGTTTGCCAGGGAGGGCCAGGCTGAGACTGGCGATGCTCTTTCTGTACAAATTCAGTATTCCGAGAATTCAGCCTCACCCTAGCCTCCTTCACCTCCGGGGACCATCGGTGGCACCTGCAACTTGAGTCTTCTTTTGGGAACATCACCCTCCCAACCTCCTTCCCCATTTCGGAGAAGAAGAGACAGGATCAGCTCTCAACAGAACTGTCAGGGGTCAATCAGGCAACAATCAGCAAGCATTGATTAAGTGCCTGCTATGTGCTAGGCACTGTTCCAAACAACAGGGATACAAAGAAAGGCAAAAGACATCCTTCCCTCAAAGTGCTCACAGTCTGATGAGGGAACAACACACAGGTGACTATATATGAACAAGCTAGACAGGGCAGATTGGCCATGATCGAGGGAGGGAAGGCATTAGTAGGACGTGGGCAGGGGGGTCGGGAGATGAGGAGGGGGTCAGCCAGCAGGCATGCCTGGAGGTAGGAGATGGAGGGCAGAGACAGCGAGTAGGCCACTGCCCCTGGGTCACAGAGTGAAGGGGACCAAAGTCAGGAAGCCTTCTGAGGTCCCCATTCACCCTAACACAGCAGGGCCTTCCTCCCTCCGAGGGCAGCTTAGAGGGTCCCAACCTTATTCCGAGCCCAGGCAGGGGCCCAACCCATTGTGGGCTATGGCTGGGGCTACTTTGGAGCTGAAAGCACAGGAGATCTCACCCCAGGTTGTCACTGCCCAGGTGGGGGTCAGAAGCCTCATCTAACAAGACACCAACCATGGACAGAGCAGGGACTTGGAGTTCAAAAGTCACCTCCCAGGTCTGACATTGTGTCCCTGTGTCACCTTGGCAAATCCCTTTACCTCACTAGGCCTCAATTTCTCCTTCTAAGAACTTATGATCCTTAAAAAGAGGCAGTTGAAGTGGTCCCTAAAGCTGCCCTCGGGGCAGCTAGGTGGTGCTGGAGTGCACAGAGTACTGGACTTGGAGTCAGGAAGACCTGAATTCGAATGTGGTCTCAGACATTTACTAGTTGTGTGACCCTGGCCAAGTCACTTCATCCTATTTGCCTCAATTTCCTCATCTATAAAATGAACTGGAGAAGGAAATGGCAAACCACTTCAGCATCTCTGCCAAGAAAACTCTAAATGGGGTCATGGAGAGTCGGACATAACTGAAATGACTGCCCAATGACAAATCTCCTTCTGGCTCATGATCTTAACTGGAGTTTGGTCCATGGAATTGAAGGATCAGAGGGGGAAAAGCATCTTTAGAGAGAAATAGGCTTGAAAACTGACTCCTCAGCCATGAGGAATAATAATAGTGATGATGATGATGATAATGATAATAATGATAGAGACACAGCACTGAAAGTTTGAAAAGTATTTTAAATCTATGACATCAGGTTCCCTAGGAGGTAGGATGATTATCCTCATTTTGCAGGTGAAGCAGTTGGGGGTCCAGTAAAATGGCTTGTCCAAGGTCACTCAGCTAGGAAGCATCTCAGTCTTCTACGATATGCTTCTGGATTTGATTCCTGAAAAATCTGGCTTTGAATCAATCCTGCCTCAGGCCATAAAGTCACATATTACCCAAGTGACCTTGGCCAAGTCACTTAACCTCAGAGGACCTCAGTTCCCTCCTCTGTAAAAATGACAGGCTCCATCCATCCATCCATCCATTTATTCAACAAGCCTAATCAAATGACTGCTATGCTCCAGGGATGGTCTTAGGTGCTGGGGAAACAAAGCCAAAAATGAAACACTCTCTACCCTCAATTCCATTCAATAAGCATTTATTAAGCACTTACTGCATGCCAGGCACAGGATATAAAAAGCAAAAAGCACTCGGTGCTCTCAGGGAGCTTACATTCTACCGAGACAGAGAGAGAGAAAGAATAACATAGTTTTAGATCTGGGACAGCATGATCCAGGAGGCCCTGCTGCAGAACTGGGGAGTCAGGAAGATGCCCGACACGTACAAGCTGTGTGATGACCCTAGGTAAGTGACTTGCATTCTCAGAGCCTCAATAGTCTCACCTGTAAAATGGGTACAATAATGCCAGTATGTGGTACCCGCCTCATGGGGTATTATGAGGCCCACATCCGTAAATAGCTATGAAAAGCTCAGGGGTGGGGTTTTGGACGGGCCTTGTGATTTCATCCATCTCCCAGCGAAGTTCTCCCCCAGCTATCTGACTTGGAGCTGCTGGGGCTTGTCCAGGATTGGCTGGCCAGCATGAGGCAGGAGCAGGATTTGAACCCAGGTCGTCTTGGCTCGCAGGCCGGCTCTCTATCCATCTAGCCTCTCTGTGCTCAGTTGTCATGGTTAAAACTGAGTATCACAACACAGTCAAGGAGAACTGGAGAGAAGTCAGATTTGGGGTCAGGCTGTGCTCACCAAGAGGGTTTTACATGTGAGGAAGAGAGCTCCCAGGATGGTATAGTGACCTGAGTTCAAATCCAGCCTCAGGCACTTACTGGCTATATGGTCCTGGGCAGGTCACTTTCACCGCTTCCTGCCTCAGTTTCCTCATTGGTAAAATGGGGATAACAACAGCACCTCCCTCCCAGGGTTTCTGTGAGAATCAAAGGAGATAATTGTAAAGCACTTAGCACGATGCCTGGCACACAGTAGGTGAGATAGAAATGTTAGCTATCATTCTTATTCTACTCATCAATAAACCTTGTGTGCATACTCACGTGTGCGCACGTGTGTGCCCACCTGGGCAGTGGGCAGCTGCCCTGGCCATTTATGTTTCCCAGGATTCCCTCTATCTGGAGGAGCCCCCAGAGCCTAAGTCCCCCAGACTCTGCCCTCCTTCCTTCTCATTGTATCTGAATCGTGGCTGACAGACCCTGGCATTTCGGGCTGTGCTGGAGCCGAGTTTGGAATCCGAGGAGGATGGATGTTCAAGAATGGAGAGCCGGCTGGGCCCCATGTCCTAGCAGGCAGGAGCCTGGCCCTAGCCCCATGGGGAGCCAGGTGTCCGGCCCTGGCACCAAGGTCACCTTCCCTCCCCTGCAAGAAGCCCTGCTCATGCTTGAGCATGGCCTGCCCATCTGCTCCGGCTTCTCAGGCTCTCCTGGCTCTGGACACCTGCTCTGTCTGCAGGGAAAAGAAGACAGGAGGAGGCCACCTTGAGCTCTGCAAAGTCTCCCTGGTGGCAGCGGCAGTGACGGCTTGATGGCCCTCTCCAACCAGCCAGCCCTTCCCCTCCTCCCTTCCCCTACCCTCCACAAACACACACCCACACACACATGCACACACACACACACACACACATACACACACAAGCTGGCTGACACCTTCCTCCGAGGAGGGACGAGCTGCATCTCTCTCCTAGTTTCTGAGACCACTTATCCAAGGGCTTTAGGTCTGGGCTCTAGGAAGGAGAGAGTCAACAGAAGCTGTAATTTCCCTCTCTGCCAAGAACAAAATTTAAACAGAAAACTTCTCATGCTTAGAGAAAATATTCAGCTTTTGCCCTCAAGGGCCAGAGAAGAGCCAAGTCAGGACGAGAGAAAAATGAAGGGCGCTCTGATTTCCTCCTCTCTCCTCTTGAAATGTGGAATCATAAAAAATAAAAATAAAACAAAACTGGGAAAGATCTTAGAGATCATCTCATCACACAATTCACAAATGGGGAAACTGAGGCCCAGAAAGGAACAAAGACAAAAACTCAGGTCCCTGTAAGTCCAGGCCGAGGCTATTTCCACTTCACATTTGTATTTAGTCTCCATGGAAGGACGAGGTTATTTATGGGAATCCTGGAGATACTGCTCTCCCACTGCCGCCCTTGGTCTGTGCCTCAGTTTCCACCAGGAGATCCCCGTCCCTGTTGGGTGCTCTCTGACTGGGCTCAGTCATCCACAAAGTACATAAGTGCCTCCTCTGTTCCTATCACTCTGCTGGGTGTTCTCTGCTCTTGGGAGCATACATTCTGCCGGGGAGACAGCATGTGTGCACAAGGAAACAGAGACAGCATCAGTATGAGGAAAACAATTTTTGGGGGAGGGCTCTATAGCTGGGGGGTCAGGAAAGTCCTCCGGCCAAAGTTGGCCTTAAAGGAAACTATGAATTCTTTGAGTTTCAGGTGATGAGGGAAGGCATTCCAGGTCTGGGGAACAGGATGGACAAAGGTATGGAGGTAGGGGATTCCGATCCTAGCTCTGTTACTTAGGACTTGGGTGACCTTAGCTGAGTCACCTCTCTGTGGACCGGGGATTTTTCCTTCATAAAATGAGAAGGTGCTACATGGTCTCTGGGGTCCCTTCCATGTTGACATGTGTGATCCCGGGAGCTGAGACCCCGACAGGATCTGGCTTGTTGGGGGGAGAACTTGGCGTTGGAGTGGAATGAGCTCGGAGCACTGCCCTGGGCTCACCGACCTTCTTCTGGTGGGTACTCTCACCTCAAAGAGGCGGACTGCCCCTTTCTTAATTTTAGAAGGAGAGGGGCGCCACGCCGCCAGCTCTGCCGACGTGGCGGAGACGGCCATGACAAATTGGGCCTGGCTCTGTCCATAAAATACAGCTTTTAACTCACTTGAGGAGGATTGAATGAAATGAGGCCGGCTGGTCTCAGGACATTGAGCTTGTCATTAGGGCTGTTTTTGGCATCAGTCTGAAGGTAGCTAAGAAATTCAGGTGGTGTCCTTCAGCCCCAGCTGGGCCTAGGGCACAAGGGCATGCATCTCTTTTCCCTCTCCTAGGGATCCTGAGGCCTGGCCCTCCTCTCCTGCCTCTCCCAAACCCACCCCTTGGTTTCAGGCTCAATGTGGGCCTCAGGCTGAACTCATGTTTCCTGTCTCCTCCTCGGAGCCTGAGCTGGGAAAGAGTGAGCTGATTCTGCCGGTGTCGCTTCTCGAGTCCATGGCTCAAAGGCATGAAAGCTCCAAGCAGCCTTGGATTTTCTGTTTGTGACCTTATACCCTCTAGCTTCTTAGTGTATTGGCTTTAAGGCTTAAGATGTGGGCTGTAGAGGACCAAGCCCTGGATTTAGACTCCAAAGATGAGGATTCAGTGCCCTGATCTTCCACCGACCAGTCAATCTCCCACCTCCATGCCTTTGTACAGGGTACTCTTCATCCCTAGAAGCGCCACCCCAACTTCTGCCTCTAGGAATCATTTTCCTCCTTAAAAAGCTTGATCTGGGGGTTACCTTCTAAGAAAGACCTGCCTTATCCTCATCCTTCTTGCTGCTTTTTCCTTTTTTAAATTATCTTGCATTTACTGCTCTGTTTTCATAATGTGTCTCCCATAGAACATAAGCTCTTTGAGGGGAGGGCTACTGCCTCTGTCCTCTCAGAGAGAGTTGACCATGAAGCCAGGAAGCCCAAGGATCATGCCTTCTCTGACACACGGTGGCAGAAGGACCCTGGGGAAGTCATTTCAGCACAAATTGCTGAGATGGTCTAGCCTGCATCGGCAGGGTGAGTTCCCAATGAAGTCCCAAGTGCAGCCCCTCCCCCTCCTTGGGGTCGCCAGGGCCCAGCCACAGATGTCCTGTGTAGACTGTAATTAATAAACGGTCCTGGATTGCTTGTCCAAGAGGTGAGCCCCGAGGGAGGGAACCACCATCAGCCTACTTGGTGCTGTTCCTGCCCAGAAGGGGCTGGGGGCCCACTGAGGTCTCCAACGCCTCCTGCCTTTGCCTTGCTTTTGACCGGGATCCTCCTACATGCAGTTTTTTTTTTTTTCAGGGGCTTTCACAGTTGGGAGAGGGAGTAGATTTGGAGTTAGAGGCCTTGGGTTCAAATCCTGCTTCCGCTGTGTGACCTTGGGAAAGTCACTTTAATCTTTGAGCCTTGGTTTATCTATGAAATGAGGGGACTAGACTGGATGTGCTCACGTTCCCTTGGAGCTCTAAATCCAGGGTCTAGGAAAGCACAAACTTGAAAGCAAAATCTCTGTAGAAATGGCGACTCATCCCCCACCAAGGTTCTCCTCCGGTGGCCTCTGGAGGCTTGAAGGTGCCCCCGGCTCCTTGGAGGCACAAGACTTGGGGGGGTGGGGTTTCAAGCCGGCGCCTGGTGACAGACCATTTTAACCAAGTTGTGTATGGGAGGGTGCTGAATCAACCAGTCAACAGACATTATGCACCCACTGGGTGACTACAGGCATTTTGGGAGGCTCTGGGGATACAAGGACAACGTGAAACGTTCTCTGTTCTCAAGGGGCTTACAGTCTATGAAAATAGACAACAGAATTCAATTAAATAAGAGCAAAAATGCTTTTTTTATTACACAAATTAAAAATGACACAAATAAAAATAACAAAATAAAATAAGATGTATGTGCAGTCAACAGAAGGTAGGGGTGGAGGAGGGGAGGCCCCAGCGGCCGGAAGGCCTCGGTCCAGCTGAGCTGATCACCAGCTTGGATGCCGGGGTACAGTTCACAAACAATAACAAGTCCTGTTTCCGTAGCACAGCATGGTTTACAAAGAGCAACCCCACTACAAGGCAAGCATCCCAAATATTATGGATGAGGAGACTGAGGCTTCCCTATTTGAAGGTTCTGGTCACAAGTCATGAAGTCACACACCGACTCTCCGCCCGTTACTCATTCTATCAGACCTCATCGTGTTGCCTTACCTGCCACGGTGTCGAGAGGCTGCTACCAGCATCATGGGAAGGTCTACGCACGCGGCTGGAATCACCAGTCCTTGAAGTCTTGAGATGTTTGGTTGGTCACTGACTCTTCCCAGGGATTACTCTTCAAGTCCATGGCAGAGTCCCCAATGTCAGCAGGAAGTGCCCGATGGCCAGAGCCCAGGAGGTTTTCACCCTCGACCGATGCCCCCATCTCCCACAAGAAGGGAGCAGAGGCACCTCTGGGCAGCTCTGGGAGCCGCTTTCATTGTCCTTCGCTTGTGTCCCCCCTCTCAAGACCCCTTATCACCCCAGGCCGTACGGAATCCCTCCACACTGAATTCTGGGAGCCCTGGATGCACGGTGCCCACCATACAACGCAGTGCCTTGCACACAGTAGGCATTTTATTAAATTGTCAGCCTTGTCTCCTCAACTTGACAGTGAGCGCTCTGAATGCAAAGGTCTGTCTTCTGCGCTTGCCTCTCCCCTTGTGCCTAGGACAGTGCCGAGCAGTCTCGTTCAATGCATACTTGCAGATAAGCCGTCTCGTCTGTACGAGCACAAAGCAGGGATGCTTTCTGAAAAAGACCTTCGAGCAGGTGTCTCTTATTGCACGTGTGAGAATAGCCCCTGCTACGGGGTGCTTTACAAGACGTTCTTCATGTCACAGTAATAATAACAATTAGCGTTAACATATTGCTTACTACGTGCCCACACAATGACAAGGTAAGCATTGTATAAGTGTTATCCCACTGGATTCTCACAACGATCTGGAGAGGTAGGCGCTATTGCTATTCCTATTTTACAGATGAGGAAACTGAGGCAAACAGAGGTTAAGTGAGTTGCTTAAAGTCACACAGCCAGTGAATGTTTGAGGTTGGATTTGAACTCAGTCCTTTTTTTTTTCCTTTTGGCTGGGCAATGGGGTTAAGTGACTTGCCCAGGGTCACACAGCTAGTATGTGTTATGCGTCTGAGGCCAGAGTTGAACTCAGGTCCTCCTGAATCCAGGGCTGGTGCTCTATCCACTGTGCCATCTAGCTGACCTGAACTCAGGCCTTCTTGACACCAGGCCCAGATTTCCATCCGCTGTACCACTAAGCAACCCTGTAAGCTACTATCTTCCCATTTTGCAGGTGAGGATGCCAAGTTTGAGAGGGGTAAGTTGACTTGTCCAAGCTCACTATCGGTCTAGTTCTCTGTCCTCAAGGCCACCATCATGGACTTGAGCAAGGTCTAACCCACATGAGCCAATTCATGGGAGGCTTAGACCCTTCAGAGCAGTGGTCCTTCCAGCTCTGGAACTCTGTGGTCTTCTGGCGTGCTCTTTAGCTCCAAATTAAAGTTCATTCCTTTTTTTTTTATTTTTTGAAAGCTCTGTAAGGAGTCTGTGTGGGCACGTACGGTGAATGGATAATTTGTGTGTGTTTGTGGGGAGGATGGAAATGTCTTCTTTTTTTAACATCATTCTAAATTTAAAATGTGTAACACACCACCCAGGGGTAGAAGGTAGTTCATAAAATTCTGCTAGAATAGTAGGAAGGAAGAAAGGACTGAGATGGGAGAAGGCAGGGAAGAAGGAGAAGAGAAGAGGAGAGAAAGAGACGCTTCTGGGCACTGGCCTCATCCATCCCCTGGCCTCCTTCCTCTTGCTGTGATCTGCAGCTCCCTGTGAAGGTGGGAGGAGATGTGCTTTGAGCAGTGATGCCTCCTAGGGACTGGCCCAGTTTCTGGAGATCCAGTGGCAGGAGTGGGGCGGGGGGTGTCATTAATTCATGAGGGGCAAAATAGGGCAGCAGCAGGACAGCAGTCAAGATGCTAAGATAGGCCCCGATTTCCTGGTAGATTCCTGGAGAGATGGAAAAGTTCACCGTTATCTTTCCCAAATCCCTTGTGCTGTTGCTTGGTCCATTAACTCTTATTCTGTCTTTGTGGCATGGTCGGAGAACCAGGCCTTCGGGGCATAGTGTGCTTGTCCTGGGGTTAGGAAGCTGTGAGACTCTGGGCAAGCCATTTAAATCCTTCCTGCCTCAGTTTACTCATCTGCCAAATGAGGATACCAATAGCACTTACATCACAGGGTTCTCGCAAGGGTAAAATGAGATAACAATTGTAAAGCAGTAAATAAGTGTTTGTTGTTGTTGTTATTATTATTATTTAACAAAAGGACCTGTAGAGTGGCCTTCTCACACTGGACTTGCACTCTGCCCATGCAGCCCTCTCTTCTGTTGCCTAGCTCCCCCCAGAGCCTCCATTTTAGGGAAGGCTTCCAGGCCACCCATGTCTTCTTTTCTCTCCAGGCTCCATTCTTGACTCTCTGGACTTTCTTTCCTGTGCCACTGCACAGGTACCTTCTCTTGGCCCTCCTCTCCTTTCATCATCCCTTTATGTGTGGTCTTCCCGCATTAGAATGCAAGCTTCTTGAGGGTAAGGACTGTATTTCTGCTTATATTTATATTTCCCAGTTCTTAGCACAGTGCCTGGCATGCAGTAAGGGCTTAATAAATGCTTATTGACTTGATCTAGCAGATTCTGTAAGGGTTAGACCCCTCCTGGCCCCAGCAGAACATCCAGTCCATCCCCTGTGGTCTCTTGTGTCTATATGGGGCCCTCTAAGGCAGGTATAGGTCCATTCCATTCAGGTGGAAGGCTTTCCAGAAGGCCCAGATCTCCACTATAAAATGTAAAATGTTGAACACTCTTCTGTGGCCTGAAGCATGCATATTCTATCATACTCTTTTGGTCCTGGTGGTCTGGGTAGATGAATCGGTTTCTGCTTTATTTTATCCCAGACTGAAGTCTCAATGCCTTATCTAGGAATAGAATCAACCTGTACCCTCACCAAGTGTGCTTCAATGAAATATAAAAATATACTGCTGGCCACCTGGGCCGCCTCTAGAGTCTGCCTATGGAGGAGCCTAATAAAATGTCCAGAGCTTGAGTTATTTACAGCTGGAACAAGACAGAACCAAAGCCACTGATCACTGAGATGGGTTTATTAACAGACCCTAAAACCAATCAGTTTGTCGATGACGATAAATCAGAGAACCTATCACAGGGAAATTACCCTGGAAAAACAGAGAGGACATGAGACTGGAAAAGGAAAGTCAGCAGTTTTATATGAAAAAGAAAAAGGATGAGGTCCTCATACCTGAACTTCAAATTCTCATTCCATCAATCAATCAATCAATCAATTGACCAGCAATTATTAATTGCCTCCCATGTGCAAGCATTGTGGTAGGTGCTGGGGATACATACATGCAAAAAGAAAGGCAGTTCCTGCCTTCAAAGAGCTCATGCCAGACTCATCAGAGTACTGCTGAAGTTCTGATGAACAGAAGCTGACTTGGTGGCCCTGGGCAAGTCCCTTGAATCCTCTGGAGCTGAGGTGACTTTCTAAGACTCTAAGTTACTGAAAAGATGTTGATCTGTATTGGGATAAGGATTTTCCTCACTGGGAGTTCTCTAAACTGGTGAAATCAAGAGAAATACATGGCAAATCCATGGGCAGGAAGCCATAGCAGATAAGGGGCTGGACCCAGAGCCGGAAAGACTCATGTTCAAACCCCATCTGTGACATTTATTAGCTGTGTGACAGTAAGTCCCTTCACCTCTCAGGACTCCAGACAACTCTAAGATGACTGTAAGGGTGGACTGTGTTGTTTGTAGGTGAAGGGGAATCATAAGCTGTAAAGCCACAAGCCCTTCAGGGAATATGGCCTGAAGCCAGAACGAGTGGAGAGAAAAACACAAAACAGCTGTAATGCTGAATGCAAAGGGCCTAAACTCTCTAACAGAATGAAAAAGAGTTAAAGAGTGGGTTAACACAGTAAAATCCAAAAGCACCCCTCTTACAGAAAACATACTTAATTACTGAAGATCTAAATAGATTTTTTAAAAGGCTGTTTTGTGATTTGCCATGTTGAATCCAAATCACAAGAAGTAGAAGAAAAATGAAAAGAAAACTAACTTGGATGAGAGCAGAACTTGATACAAGGAATAAAAAATAATAAAAATAATATTAAGTAAAAAAAGTAAATTAAGTAAAGAAACCCAAGAACTGTTTTTTTTTAAGGGACAAACAATTGCAAGCTTAATCACAATAGAAGAGTGCCAAATTTAGGGATGATAAAGGAGAGCCTATAAAAAGGACAAAAGAAATCAAGGAAATTATCAGAGATTACTGCCCATAGCTCTCTGCTAATAATGCTGGGAATCTAAAAGAAATGGATGATCACCTAAAAAAGTAGAAAATAACCAAATTAATGAAATGAGAAGTGGACAAAGGAAATAGATCAATGTTAGAGATAAGTCATTCAGTAGATGCCCTCCAGAAATAGGACACTGGGCTCTGTGATGATAGTAATAGTAATAGCTAGTATTTATATAGTACTTTAAGGTTTACAAAGTTTACAATGCCTCTTTCCTCTTATTCAATCCTAAGAACCCTGGGAAGTAGGTACTATTATTATTTCTTTTTTATAGATAAAAAAAAAACCCAAAAACTCGGGTGGGGAGAGGTTTAGCAATTTGCCCACTATGGTACCCGCTATGAAGGGTCTGAGGCAGGGTTTGAACATGAGATCTTCCTGATTTCAACTGTAGTGCTCTAACCATTATACTACCTCCCTGTCCCGAGTGAATTCTATTATTTACTGAATAAATTGTTCCTATGTTATACATATTGTTTCAAAATGGAGAAAGAAAGGAGGGCTCCAAGCTCCTTTTGCAAAGTCAGTGTAGGGAGTAATGATTCCCTGAACCAAACAGAGAAAAAGCTGAGAAAACAAACTTTAGACCAAAATTATTAAAGAATGTCAATGTACAAATACTAAATAAAATGCTCACAGATGTAAGAGGCAGAGGGGGAAAAAAAACAATTAGCCATCATCACCAAGGAGAATTTATACGTGAAATGCGAAGGTGGGGTTGATACCAGGAAAAGCAATCAATTCAGTCAATCTTAACAAAAGAAAACAAAAACAAGAAGAAGAAGACATGCTCATATGATTAAAGGCAGACAAGGTCTTCAAGAAAATATGACACTCATTTATGTGGCATGTTTACAAATATAGCATGAATTGATTAATAAAAGCATTTATGAAGCACTTACTGTGTGCTTAGGCACTGTGCTAAATGCTGAAGACCTAAGCAGAAACAAGCTAGGCTTTTCTTGCCCTCCAGGACCTTGCCTTCTAACTGGAAGATAATAGATGAAGGGGAGCACAAAGGGGTGAGAGGGAGGGTGAGGGGAAGGCAGGCCAGGCAACACTGTTTGGAAATGAGCCAGGTGTGTAACAGAATACGAGTTTGGGGAAAAACAACATGAGAAGTCACCTATCGGAGCTCAGGGGTGATCTGCGGTGTCGATGGCAGGATCTTTCTAGAAGAGGCTAAAAGTAGGACTCTGAAGCCATGACCTCATTATGCACATTGGAGAAATGCTAAGTGCATTCCCATTAAGAAGATATGCTAAGCAGAGACGTCCCCTTTTCTCAAACTGGGCGTTCAGGTGGCGCTGTGGCTGGAACTCTGGATCTGGAGTCCAAGAGATGAGAGTTCAAATCCAACCTCAGGCACCTAATGTCTGTGTCCCTCCGAGCAAACTATTTCATCTCTGTTTGCCACAGCTTCCCTATGTGTAAAAATGGGGAAAACAACAGCACCTCCTTTCCAGGATTGTTGTAAGGATGAAATAAGATAATATTTGTAACACATGTTACAAACAACAGTGTGCTATATAAATGCAACTCTTAATCCTGTTTGTCATGGTATTAGCAACCTTAGCAAGAACAATAAGATTCAAAAAATCAACCAAAGGAATGGGCGGCCACAACGAGGTCAGAATGTGTTTGCTTGTACCTGGTAAAGATACTGCGCCTACGAAAAATAAAAAGAGGGAAAAGCGGTTAACGGAAGTAACAAAAACTGCTTTTGCAAAGCAATGGGACAGACCATAAATCCACCAAAATTCCTTACTTCTTCTCACTACTACCAAGAAACCAAACGGGCTGTTAGGAAATACCCTTTACAACAAAGACAAAACGTACCAATGTTTGGACATTGACTCGAGATTTATACAAAGGCAACTTCAAATTAATTTTCAAAAGAAATCAAAAGAGGACTACAAAAAAAATGGAACTGTATTCCCTCCTCTCTGTTAAGTCTACTAGGTGGTAATGAGACACAATGAAAAGGATACTAGGGCTCTGACTTCAAGAGGACCTGGGTTCAAATTTTACCTCCTGTGCATTTCGCCTATGTGACCTTTAACAAGTCACTTAATATTTCCAGGCCCCTGTTTCCTTATCTGTAAAGTGAGGAGGTTGGATTAGAGGCCTCTGAGGTCCCTCCCAGCTCTAGATCTCAGATCCCAAATTAGTTTATAGATTGAATACTATGCCAGTCAAAATATCCACAGGCTATTTCATGGAATTAGAAGGCATAACAAAATTCAAATTAAAGTAATCAATGGACAAGAATGTCAAGAATGATCATAAAAAAGAAACTGGATGAAAGGAGAATGCAACAATCAGGTCCTAAGATGTAGGAAACAGTATGGCATCGGTTATTAAATAAATGAACACCTGTCCTATACTGGAGGAAACTGGAAAGCGGCTCATGGAGCAAAACCGAAAGCCAGCTTTGAATCCCAATGGATAGAAAAAAAAAGATTTCTTTGATGGACCTCCATTCCCCAAACCCCAGGGAATAAAATCCTTAGTCAATAAACCTCCCAGGAAGGCTGGACACCTGCAGAAAGGGAGATGAGTTTGAATCCAACCTGGACAGTATAAAGCATAATAAACTCTGTGGGGATGAATTACCTAAATAAAAGGAAACCATTAAAAAAAAGTCTGGAAGAAAAATGCCTACTCCATTTGCTTCATTATGTAGGGGAGCATTTTAACCAATGGAGTAAACATAAGAAACCATAATAAAGAATGTGTGGGCTTGGCTATATAAGGATAAAATGAGGGGGAAAAAAGATAAGCAAATATGTTTGCACTAAATACTTGAATGTTTGACACCCAAAACCTAAGGATGCATATCTATAAGACCAAAAGATACTCCCCAAGTGGAATAATGGTCACAGGATATAGATAGACAAATATAGAAGAAAACTGTGCTGCTAAGAACCACATGAAAAGATGCTTAAATTGCCTGATAAAAAGCAAAGCAGCCTTTCGTCTTATTCCTATGCTCGTGGAGAGAAAGAGAGAGAGAGAGAGAGAGAGAGAGAGAGAGAGAGAGAGAGAGAGAGAGAGAGAGAGAGACAGAGAGAGACAGAGAGAGGGAAAGAGAGAGAGAGGGAAAGAGAGAGAGAGGGAGAGAGAGAGATAAGAGAGAGAGAGGAGAGAGAGAGAGAGAGAGAGAGAGGGAGAGAGAGAGAGAGAGAGAGAGAGAGAGAGAGAGAGAGAGAGACAGACAGACAGACAGAGAGAAGGATAATGATGATGGGGAGAAGAGAGAAGAGGGGAAGGAGAGGGGGGGAAGAAGGAAGAGGGGGAGAGAGGGAGAAGGAACAGGAGATAGAGAAGAGAAAGACAAGGAAGAGAGAGAGGGAGGGATTGAGAAAATCCAATGGAAATGGACACTAATTATACCACTAGTAGAACCGTAGGCTTGTACAAGCATTCGGGAGAGAGAACCCAACATTGCAGTATACTTCTCAAAACTGATCCTAGCTTTTGAGCCTGCAATTCCCTTGCTAGAATTCTATCTGAAAAATAAAAATCCTGAGAGAGAAAAAGGGCTGTTGGGTACACGTGCGAATAGCTCCTATATTTGGAATAGCAAAGAATAGAAAAGAAGCCATACATCCAGCCATTGGAGAAGCAGTTGAATAAGAGCTAGACTTGGAGTCTGGAAATTTTGCTTCAAATTTCATTTGACTTTGGTTTATGATGATAAGTAAATTCACTTCACATCTTCAAGCCTCAGTTTCCTCATCTGTAAAGCAGGGGATAAAAATACCCACAGTCTTTACCACAAAGGATTGTTGTGAGGCTCAAGGAGAAATTGAATACAAGGTACTTTGCAGACCTTAGAACATTCCATAAATGTTAGTTATCATTATTATTATCAATAATAGTAATTTATGGCCTATTAATGCTATGGCATTTTGCGCTACTATGAAAAGGTCAAATCTGAAGAAGCCAGGAAGTATGGAAATGTCTTTCAGCAGAAATGAGCAAAACCGTAATTCTATGAACTCATTATTTTGATGCACAAAAGAACGGGCAGGCCTAGGACAGTAGAAAAGCCAGCAAGCACTCATTAGGTACTCGCTATGTGCCAAGCACTGGAGATACAAGAGGAGGCACAAGACAGTCTCTGCCCTCAAGGAGCTTACAATCTGATGGGGGCGACAAGAAGCAAACAAATGTATACAGAGCTGATTACATACAGGGGGAAAAAATGGGCAGAGTAGGTACTGGAATGAAGAGGGTTGGTGAAGGAAGAAGGGACCTCAGAGGCCCTCTTATCTGAACCTTCATGTTTGCAGAGGAGGAAACTGAGAATTATGTGCCCAAGGCCCCACAGTAAATGGCAGAGCCAGGTTAACTAGGAAGTTACCCATGGAAAGTTAATTTTATGAAGGAATGGCACAGTTAATGTCAGCTGATTCTCTCAGCACCTCTGAGAGGAGGTGACCCAAAGCTTTGGCCATTCCCATTCTCTTTCCTCCCTGTTCTACAGCCACCAAGCAGATTTGCCATAGACCTTTTGGGACCCCCAATTAGACCTCGCAGAGTGCGTTCTGAGACCACAGAGAAACAAAATCCCTGGCAACCGGATGCGGCTCTGTGGTCATTGGAGGTGAGGGTGGGGATGACAAAGGGCTTTGCAATGTACCCAAGTCCCTGCCTGGATGCTAATGACTCTCTCACTTATACTGTATTGATTTTGTATATTTTATACGTGTGTGTGCACGCGCATGTGCGCATAGCACATCAGAGTTGTGCTCTCAGCTGTAGAGTTTGAATGCTTGGCAGTTCAGCTCAAGAAAGGACCTCAGTGTCTGGCGTCTTATCCTGCCAGGTGATCTTCAGAATCTTCCTAAGATAATTCAAATGGAAGTGATTCAGTTTCCTGGCATGGTGCAGGTATGCTGTCCAGGTTTCACAGGTATACAACAATGAGGTCAGCACAAGGACTCGGTAAACCTTCAGTCTGGCAGTCAGTCTAATCCCTCTTCTCTCCCACATGTTCCTTTGGAGGCTCCCAAACACTGAGCTAGCTCCGGCAATGCATGCATCAACCTCATCATCTCTGTGTACGTCCCTGGAAAGTACACTGCCAAGCTAAGTGAACTTATCCACAGAATTCAAAATTTCTCCATTTACTGTTACCAATGGTTCCACATATGGATGGTGTAGTGCTGGCTGGTAGAGAACCTCTGTTTTCTTAGCGTTAATTGTCAGGCAAAAATTAGCACAAGTGGCAGAGAATTGATCCATACTTTGTTGCATCTCAGCCTCAGAGGCTGCACTGAGCCCACAATCATCTGCAAACAAGAAGTCACAGACCAACTCTCCTTCCACTTTAGTCTTGGCTTGTAGCCTTTTTAAATTAAGTAATTTACTGTTAGTGAAGTAGTTGACCTTGATGCCACATTCATCCTTGTTAAAGGCATCTGGCAACATTGCTGAAAACATCTCGCTAAAATGCAAGGAACACTCACACAGCTGTGCTTCACTACATTGGTGAGTGGGAAAGTGGGAGAGCATTGTCCATTAGGCAGACCCTGGGCGAGCATGTTGTTGTGAAATTACTAGGCACACAGTAGACATTTAATAAATGCTCATCCTTGTCCTTTCCCTTGGCTGATTGTAGTTTCCAAAAACTGATGTCGCCTTAATTCTCACTTGGTAATTCAGCACAAGGACCCAGAAAATCGCAGACCAATGAAATCCCGGAGCTGGAAAGAACCTGAAAGGTTTTTGGGTCCTAGTCTCCTGATTTACACATGATGATCTGAAGCTGGGGCTAGGGCACTGAGTGACCAAGGTCAGACCAGTAGGCAGTTGCAGAGGCTCTGGTTCCTACCTGAATGTGAAGTGGTCACCTTGTTCTTTCCCTCAGGCGGATTTGCATTTTGAAGGCTTGTTCACAGTTTAATGATCCCAAGCCTTACTGCATGGGTGAAGTCATTTTTTGGGGGGGAGGAGGGGAGGGACACAGGAAAGTTTTCCCTTTGCCCTTGAAATCAGCTTGTAGGCAGCCACCTCGTGGAGTTTTGTTTTGTTTTGCAAAATGCAGCAATGTGTTCGTATACCACGGTGCTGCAGAACACCACCAACCTGGGAAGCAAAGGACCAGCAGGAAACCAGAGGTAAAATGGCTTGTTCTGAGGTCCCACAGCCAGTCAGCCAAGGGAGCATAGATTTAAACCTTCGAAGTCACCCTTGGCATTTTACAGATCAGGAAACTGAAGCCCCCATGGGCAAGCTGACAGGACGATGTCATACAGGTAGGACCAGTGGGACCAGGAGGCAGACCCCAGCTTTCTGATGCCAAATTCTCTTTCTATGCACCATGATGCTACATCAGGTCAGCCTTCTTTCCATTATCCCTGATTCTTCCCTAGGGGTGGAGGGTCCCTGCTCTGATCACTGCAACTTACAACCAGAACCATCACAAATGGTAGCCCAGGGTGAATTTTGCCCCAGGGTGAAGCCTGGCTGTGACTGTTCTCTTACTCCAGTCACCACCAGTTGTCCTGATCCATATCTGGTCTTGGACCCATTGGCTCTGGAGGGGAAAGTGAGGCTGGTGACTTTGAACAGCCTTCCTGACTCAAATCTAATTCACTTGCAAGTCGTGACATCATTTTCCCCGAGGTCGGTCCTCTTTGAGAACCAAGGATGAACCACAAGTCATGGAACTACCCTCTTTGCCTCCAGGCTTTAAGCCTGTTGAGCAGGGGCAGAGCAATGGAGGGGTGATCTGAGCTTTGTCCTAGGGTGTCAGATTCAGCGTGCTCATCACACAGTGTTTCAAAGAGCAGAAACAACAGCATTTAGTGCCTGGTTAGTGAGAATGAGTTCAAATGAAGAGCTACCAGATGGGAACTTGGGGGAGCTTCTTGCCTTCTCTTCCCCATCAGGAGCCCAATGCTGGCATCCAGAGACCTCCCTCCTCTTCAGGACAATGTCTGGCTCCCTCACCCCCTACAAAGGACTGTTTCCTGTCATACGGCCCAGGTGCAAGCATTCCTAATTTACAGCGCGGCTGGGGAGCTCGTCTTAATTGTTAGATTCGGAGCTGCCAGACTTTGTTCTGGTTGTGGGGGAAGGAAGGAGCGGCAGGAGCCATAGCCCGAGCCACTGAACCCTGGCTACGTCCCTCCCTGGATTTATTCAGTTAATTAAAAAGCTTAGTCACTGCCCAAGAGGTGTGTCATCATGTGCAATTACGAGAGCTGAGCAGCAGCCCTCCTTAAAACACCCGTAAAAACGTGCCAAACGCCATGGCCCGGGCTCTGGTTACGCTCTTTCCAAATTAGCTCTTGAAAAATCATCTCTGCTGCGCTCGCCCAGCTTTAACGTTTGTCCCCGGCCGTTAACAGAAAGAGGCTCCTGTGTGCGGGAGACCAGCTTATCCCGACACCAGCCCGGGAAATTAAAAAGAAGAATTCGGAGTCTCTCTTATTTGTTTGTGTCTGCGTGAGGCTATCTCCCCAAAGAACAATTGGGGTTGCTTTCTAACCAAGCATTCCCGGGAGTTATTACAGGAATCAGTAACAACTTAACCCTCCTCCTGCTCCCCTCCCCCCCAACACAAATACTCCAGCCCATTCTGCAGACCAGGAAACTACTGGGTTTGTATTTCTAGGGAAAGGGTCACGTGGTGCTTCTTTTCCTTTAAAAAAAAAAGGGGTGACTGAGCAGTCTCCACACCGCAGACCGAGGCTTTTCTGAATGTCAAGGTCAAAGCTGTTTTCAAAAGGGACTTTGTACCAAGAGGGGCCCTGGATAGTGTGGATGGATTAACACAGAGAGAATAGGGAAAACTCCTCTGCCGAGCAAAGAGGACTGAGAGGGGCTAGGGACAGGACTAAATCCAGAAAAACAGGATGATTGTTTTCAATATATGTGTTGGGAAGAGCCCTCTTAAGCCTTCTAAAACACATCTGTGGGAAAGATGTCTCGAAAGAGGCAGCCTGGTTGAATAGAAAACCAAAGCAAAACACTGGGCTTGTAGCCGGGTGAGTCACAGGGTTGGGATTCGAATCCTCTCTTCGAGGTTTCCTGAGCTGGGAGGTCACGGATCACTGAGCCTCAGTTTTCTCTTCTGTAAAATGGTGGTGAGAATACCTGTAATACTTAAATCTCACATGGTGAAGATCTTATGTTGAGAACTGGAAAGGACCACTTATTCTACAGCCCCCATGTTACAGATGAGGAAACCGAGGCTCAGAAAGGCCCATGGATTAATGGCAGAGGAATTAAGGGCAGAGCTGGGGTTCAAGTTCAGGTCATCAGGCTCCCAATCAAATGAGATAATGTCGACAGTGAGGTGCTTTTGCAAACCTTCAGTGACCTATAAATAACGAGTGTTATAACTAATGGCTTGTTTTTAAAGGGACCAAGTCTGGCACTTATCCATATGCCAAACCCGGGACAGGGCAGGAAGACCAGTTCTTGTTTAATCTGACTCGGAGGCCAAGTTTGGATGCCACCTCCTCCAAGCAGGAGCCTTGATTTTCAGCCACAAAGCATGATCGAAATGTGAATTATCACTGGACGGAAACAAAATAATCCTCAGCTCTCGTTTCCAGTGCATGTAAGTTTGCAAAGCACTCAGCCACCTATCAACCACAAGCCAGTGATGGAAGAGCCATCTTTGTTCAGCCAGTTCACTTGCGTCCGACTCTTCATGGCTTCATTCAGGGTTTTCTCGGCAAAGACACTGGAGTATCTTTGCCATTTCCTTCACCAGCTCATTTTACAGGTGAGAAAACTTAGGCAAACTGGGTTGAGTGACTTGCCCAGAGTCACAGAGCCAGTAAGTGTCTCAGGCTGGATTTGAACGCAAGCCTTCTTGACCCTAGGCCCCATGCTCTATTGACTGCTTTACCTAGCTGCCTCGTTTTAAGAACAAATGAACTTTGTTTTCCAAAAGATGACAAACTTAACCAGAAAAAGAGCCAATTTAAAATTCATATAGACATAATGTCTCTTTCAAATAGATTATTTCCACCAAAAAACATTCCCTTAAAAATTTTCTACCTTCACCTCTCTTTGGGGCCTAATGTTGTGAGTTAAAATCTGCACAATTAATATTTACCCCTGAGTTTGGTGGCACGGAGATGCAGATGTAGAAGTCTCCTCATTAGGCGACCTCACCCCCCCCGACCCCCCGGCCTTTGGAGAAGAAGTCTTCGGCAAAGCACAGTCCCCAGTCCTGAGCTCACAAGGCCTTAGACTTTACCAGACACTGTGCTTCCAAGTGTTCTGTCCACTGCTCTCACACACGCCCCATGACACACGTTTTCCATTTGTCCCATGAATCCCCAGGTCGTCTGAGAGTCAGATAGTCAAGTTTAGTGACCTGGATCTTGTCCCACTCTCTACCCCTACCCCTTCTCTGTTCTTGTATTCTGACTTCCGTGGGAGTGGAGTTCTCATTCAAAATGCTCTGCAAGGCTCAGAGGAAAAAGAAGAATTCCCTAAAGGTAAAGAAAGCTTTAGACTTGCTGACTTAGGAGAGGAAGGAGGAAGCTGAGATTCACATACACACACACACACACACACACACACACACACACACACACATACACAATTTAAAAGAACACGTCTCACCTGGAAAGACTTATTTGAACTGACACAGAGTGAAGTGAGCAGGGCCAAGAGCATGCTGCACACAGTGACCCCGATATCATTGTACCATGATCACCTGTGAATGACATAGCTGTTCTCAGCAAGACAGCAGTCCAAGACAGTCCCAAAGGACTCAGGGTGGAAAATGCTGTCCGCCTCCAGAGAGAGAACTGATGGCATCTGAATGCAGATCCAAGCAGAACGTTCTCTCTCTCTCTTTCTCTCTCTTTCACTGGGCTCTTTTAAGCAGTGTGACGATAACCAAGAGAAAACAATACAAAGAGCAAAGCAAATGACCTCCCCTACCCCCACAGATACACACACACATACACACACACACACGTACACACAGATATATACAGACACATGCATGCATACATATAGATAGATACATACACAGAGAGACCACACACACTTTGGCTTTCTACCTCGAAAAAGACCTTCACTTTTTAAATGGATAATACACTTTCCCATACATGAGTGGGAAACAGAAGATGAGCTATTGTCAGAAACCTTATGAAGGCCTTAGATGCCCTTATTTTTACAATAACTTTTGCTAGGAGTACAGTTAACATAAGTGGCCTCACTCTCATCAGGGTGTGTGTGTGTGTGTGTGTGTGTGTGTGTAGAAGTGTAAATCTCTCGTCCATGGAGCCCTGGACCACTCGGGAGACTGCTCTAAGTGAAGCACTCACTACAAGCACCATAAATGAAGCCTTTGTCTCTTCTTGTCCTGTTGCCGTTGTGTTTCTTTTTTGGGGGGTGGGGGGCTTTTTTGGAAGGGGAGGGGGCAGGGAGGATGCTTAGCCAATCAGTACAAATACCAGCAAAAGAAAGAGAGTCTCTGCCTCAAGGTATTTACTCCCTAATGGGGAAGACTCTCACAAAAAGAAGCCGACTCATCATCTCCACTTCTTCGAATGCCCAGCTGCCCTGATGGAGTGGCTAGGGTGCTGGATTCAGGGTCAGGTAGCGCTGAGTTCAAATGCCACCTTCCTATTAGCTACGTGACCCTGCACACGTCACCTAACGTCTCAGTGCCTCAGCTTCCTCAGTTTAAAATGAGGGAGCTGGACTCAATTTCCCCGCTGGTAACTTCCGGTTCTAAATCCGTGATCCTGTGACTGAATGCAACCTCATCAGCCACTCTGACTCTCCATACGTTTTGCGTATGCTCCTCTACTTACATGTTGCTTCCTCCACTAGAATGTAAGCCTCCTGACGACAGGAAGAGTTTTTCACTTTTGTCTTTGTAACTTCAACGTCTAGTGCAGTGCCTAGCTCAGAGTCTGCTCTTAATGAATGCTTCCTGAGCGAATGAATGAATGGGCTGTGTTAAGAGAGGCAGGGAGAAGGGCCGGTGGAGCAAAGACGAACGATGTTACGTTGTCTGCTCACATTTGCGTCCTTTAATAGACAAGCGAATGCTGCAGCCGACTTCGGGGCTTCCCGCTTCCGCTCGGTGCCGTTGTCATGGGAACAGCTGCGGAGCTGAAGGCCCTTCTCTCAGCCCCGGGTGGATGAAGAGCGTCCTTTCGCTGCCCCCGCTACAAAGCGAGCTGCAGTCATTTACTTAGGAAACGACTTGCAGTGTCAGCCTAGAATTTAGGAGAATTACCATCTCCCGGATTTAAGGCAGACAACCTCAGCTCCCTTTCCCACCTACCAATCGTCTGGCTGCTCCTAGCTTTAAAGATAGCTAGGAACATAAAAGCCCTGGCGACATCCAAATTAATCTTTCCCAGGACAAGCTTTCCACATTCAGAGGGATTTCTTGAACCCTTGAGGACTGCCTGAGATGTCTGGGGGTACCTAGTCAGGGATAATATGCTCATTAAAGACTGTCAAGGTAGGGGTACTCACGGATGGGGGGGCAGGCCCTTCCGGAGGATGCTGCCCGGAGGCTTGGTGCCGGCAGGTATATTTATATCGGAAGGTGCCACAGTATCACTGGGGGATTACATCATTGTGTCAAACTCTGGATGGCTTTTTCAGCCTCTTTGAGGGGGAAGCCTATTCAAGGAAACATGTTTCAAAATGAGGAAAAAACATCTACACAAAGGAAGGATAGGTTTACAAGAACAACCTAGTGAGCTCTGCCCCTCACAGATCCCCCCCCCCATCTGCCTCTGCTCCTTGTTTGGAGGAAAAGGACAGGGGAGCCCAGGCCCAAGACCAGGTGATGGCCTGAAATTCCATTCTAAATATTTCTTAGATACTTACACACACGCATGTGTTTTCCTCCGATAGAAGGCACCTTCCTGGAAGACAGGGGCTGGGTCATTTTTTTCCTTTATATCCCAGGCCCTGATTGCTTAAGAAATGTTTATTGAATCCACTGATTCTCCACAGGCCTTACCTCATTCACCCCCCCAGGCCATGAGCTGTTGGGGAAATAATGGAGGAGATAATAGTATCTCCTCCTAACTCTAGTTCCCATTTCTCTCTGAAACCAAGGGTACCCCAGTGTGAGATGCCTGGCTGGACAAGGGATGCACATGATCAGTCCAGCTCAGCCTAGATATGCTTTATGCCTTCAGGACTGGTGGGTGTGGAATACTTACAAGAAATGCCTGCCACCCATTGGGAACTTTATAATCCAGTGGGAGGAATAAGCCTCACACCTGTGAAAAGGAAATGATTAAGGAACTATATAAAATAGCCTGTCCTTGGGATAGAGCACCAGCCCTAGACTCAGGAAGACTCATCTTCCCGAGTTCAAATCCTGTTTCAGACACTTACTAGTTGGGTGACCTTGAGCAAGTCACTCCCCCCTGCTTGCCTCAGTTTCCTCATCTGTGAAATAAGCTGGAGAAGGAAATGGCAAAGCACTCCAGTATCTCTGCCAAGAAAACTCCAAATGGGGTCATGAAGAGGTGAACACCATTGAAATGACTGAACAACGAGGATTATAAGGATTGAATTCCACTGAGATATTCAAAGGGATAACCTTTGCTAGGGAGAAACATTACTTGATTAAATCAATCAGTCAGAACTGCCTGTGAACAGGACCACCCCCCTTCTACCCTCTCCCACCCCAAGAAACTTGCAGTGCATTTATCTCCCTAGGACTCATCCATTTAAAACTTCCAGGAGCTAGAAAGGCAGGTTGGAAGCACATTGTGGAAGGCTTAGAGAGTCATGGGAAGCAGTCAGTTCGTTGGGTGGTAAGCAATGGGGAGGCCCTGGAGGTTACTCAGCATGAGTGACATACCTAGAGCTGAAGACAAAGGTTAGTTCTAATGAAGAGGTAGAATGGAGGGGGCAGCGCTCATCAGGTGTTTACTACAAAAGCCAAGAGGCCTCTTTGGAAGGACCTTGGTCCCCTGGATGTCTAAGCGCTGGCACATGTGTGAACAATCCAGGCTCCAAATTTTGAGTCTTACCTCAAGAGTGCCTGGTATTTAACACATACAGAGGAGACACAGACTCAGTCAGCCAACAAGAATTTACAAAGTGCCTACTATGTGTCAGACACTATGGAGTGCCTACTGTGTGTCAGGCACTATGGAGTGCTTACTATGTGTCAGGCGCTATGGAGTGCCTCTGGATTTTGAAGTTGTAGGACCTTGATTCAAATCTTGCTTCTGCTCTTTTCCTATATGACTTTGGGACAAATCATCTCACCTGTGCTGGCCTTAGCTTCCTCTTCTGTGAAATGGGAAGATAAGGTGGCCTAATTTAACTGTAAAGTACTTTCCAGGTGTGAGTTTTTAATCCCAGACTTTCTGTTCCAGGCATAAGGCATGGTTATAGGGTGTGAATCGGGGGTTGCTAAAGTTCCCTCCACCTCGGAAATGAGATGATTTTGCGCATTAAAACCTGGTCTCCAAATTGTGCTGATGTTGGCACCCGCATGGTGTCCTCACCATGAAAGAGGACAGTGCCGCATGTGCTCATCTTTCCTTTCTTAAGCTGAGATCCCCAGAGCACAGGAGCCACAGCTTCCCTTTGGGCAGCGTCTCCTGCAGGGAGCGAGCTTAGTCATGAGTTTAGGATTATTGCACTCGACAATGTTCTGACCCAAGTGGCCTGCTGGCTCTTCTCTGTCCTCCTGCCACCTGGCCTTGGCACGGGCCAGTCTTCCTTCTCCTCTTTTCAGAGAATGCTGAGTTTCCTTCAAAGCTCAGCTCGAGGGCCACCTCCTGCAGGAAGCTCATCCTGATTTCCCCAATGGTTAGTGCTCAACCCCACCCCCCTGGTTCTGGATATTCTTTGCATTTACTTTTCTGGGACCCAGTTATTTCCCTTGTACAGTGGAAGCTCCTTGAGTGAGTGACTGCTTTCTTTTTGGCTTGAAATCCCAAGAACCTGGAACAGAACATTGTCGGGCACACGGCAAGTGCTTAATAAATGTTTGTTCAGCAGCTGATTGAACCTAAGTAATAATAAACTAACCTGCTTCTCTTTCTCTCCTCTTTTTCACTTAGTCCCTCTTTCTCTCTTTCCTTCCCTCCCATTCTTTCCTCCTCCTCCTCCTCCTCCTCCTCTCTCCTTTCCCCCTACTCCCCCTCTCTCTCCCTTTCTCTTTTCCCTCCCTCCCTCCCTCTTCCCCTCTCCCTCTCCCTCCTAGGCTTTTCTTGTCTCTAGAGATAGCATTTCAGTTCTTTTCTAAAGAGTGATACTATTCTCAATAATGTCTTTCGGAAGCAAAACAGGGTAATTGACCTATCTGTGTAGCTTGGGAAAAGAATATAATCTATAGGCTGTAAAAGTGCCTCTTAGGTTGTTTGCAACAAAATTGAGTCTGAAATTGTTCGGTCTCCCTTGTGGCCTATATGTTTAGATTAGGTACAGTCAGGTGGCCCTAAAATGGAGCACATCTTAGAAGACTCAGTGAAAAGTGTAGATACTTCTTAGGTACCCTTGGGGCCAAAGCATGGTACATGCCATTTGACCACCTTGAGCACACTTACTTGAACTTTCCATTTTTTTCAGAGGCTACTCCTTCCAGCTTGGCATTTACACATGAGGGTTTGGTCCCTGGAGGGTGGCTGCTGCCTCAGATTCTTGGGATAACCCTATGGTTGAACCAGACAGCTCACTAGTCCCTGCCAGTATGCTTTCCATGAACAGTCAGCTTGTATTAACTCTTCGTGAACGAGCTCTTAGTGAAGGCATTTACTGAGATGGCATAGTAAAAACGGTAGCTACGAAACTCTTTCTCTGTAAATCTGCTGTGCAATACTGTTTAAACATACATGGATCTCATGAAAAAGGATGTTCTCAAATTTTTTTTTTAGTACAGTGGTAGTCAGGCACTAGAAGCAAAGGCATCTCACAATTCTGTGCACATCACAACCTCCCTTTCTCTATAGACTCCTCATGTGGGTCCCCTTGAGTACATTGTCTCTTTTGGGTAGGTTTCTCAATTGTATTCTCAGGTCTGGACCTCTCCATAGCGCTGTTCTGGATTGCTAGGGCCTAGCTGTCTCTTGAGGTCATAGCTGGCTCTCTTCTCTGCTGCCAGGGATCCCACTCCTTGAAGCTACTTCCTCCCTTGAGTGACTGTTCTTCTGTATCTGTGTCTTTTTAGAGTATGTTTCTTTGCTCCCTCAATTGTTCCTTGAACTTTCTCAAACTAATAAACCAGAATGATTCCTCTACCTCTGCTTCTAAACACTATGGCCAATATAAGTGGGTAGGAATAAATCCCCTCTTTTTCTCTCTGCCCCTTCATGTGATGCAGACCTTGACTAGATTCATTGTCCTACAAATGTAGGACTCATTGATAGAATTATTGGCATGGAGCTTTGAAAAGAACTTTGGAAGTAATCTAGCCAAATTCTCATTTTACTAACGAGAAAATGTAGGATTGGAGAGGGAAAGTGATTTGATCAAGATCACTTGGTCATAAGCAGCAGAATTGAGATTCTAAGCCTTATTTGTTGAAACCAAATCCTTTGCTCTCAGATACTTCAGAAGTAGACTCAATTGGAGTTGGTGAATGATGGATGAGGAAGGAGTAAGGGAAAGAGAAAAGTCAAAGATGATTTTGAGGTTTGGAATATTGGGTAACTAGAAAAAATGGTGGTACTATGAATAGGAATGGGGGAGTAAGAGACCGAGGTGGATTTGGGGAAGAGAGAAGTGCGCTATTGGGAAAATATCTGTTTGAGGTGCTTGGGGATGTGGAGCACCTGAAAAACACTGAATTAGGAGTTGAAAGCCATGGGTCAGATCCCAGTCACACTTACTACCAGTGAGACATCGAGTAAGTCACAAAGCTCAGTCTTCAATTTCCTTATCAGTACAAAGATCCTTTACAACCTCACCTCTATAATTTATTAAATGACTGACCCAGAACTTAAACAAAGACCTTTTGAGTTTTAATCCAGTGCAGCTGTTAAGGACTTCAAGCTCCACCACATTCTGTGTCTAATCTCTGTTTGGGCTTACTTCACATAAGTCCTGAGACGCCACAATTGAATTCTGGGATCCAGCCGTGAGGGACCTACTTGACTGGACTCTTGGGGTTGGAGTACACTGTCTTTCGTAGTTCTGTAGCTAGTCAGGCAGTTTAGACTGGATCTGTCCTGGGAAAGCTCTAGGCAGAGGAGATGCCCCTTTTCACATTCATTGGCTCATTACGTTCCCTGTTTCAGCACCCCAGGAATGATGTTCCTTATGATTCATGTCTAACGTCTTCCCAAAAGGGGACTAGATAGCAAAGGTATGTAGCATATAGTATAAATCGGATGTGGGTCAGGTAATTCACTCTTTTTAAAAAATTATTCATTTTTAGTTTTCAACATTCACTTCCACAAGATTCTGAGTTTCAAATTTTCTCCCCATTTCGTCCCTCCCCTCACCCCAAGAGGGTGTGCATTCTGAATACCACTTCCCCTAGTCTGCCCTCCCTTCTATCTCTCCCCCCACCCCTTCTTTTATCCCCTTCCCCTTCTATTTGCCTGTAGGGCAGGATAGATTTCAATACTCCATTGCCTATGTATCTTATTTCCCAGTTGCATGTAAAAACAATTTTTAACATTTTTTTTTAAACTTTGGGTTCCACATTTTCTCCCTTCCTCCCCCCCGCCACCGTCATGGAGAAGGCAAGCAACTTGATACAGGTTATGCATGTGTAGTCATGCAAAACATTTCCATAGTACTCATGTTGTAAAAAGCTAACTCTATGTCCCTTCATCCTATCCCACCTGCCTCCCCACCTCTGTTTATTCTATTCTCTCTTTTGACCCTGTCCCTCCTCAGAGGTGTTTGCTTTTGATTACTCCCTCCCCTCTGGTTCTAAAATATCAGGGCAGTTTTCCTTGATAATTTCTTGGAAGATGATGTTTAGGCTCTTTTTTTTTTTATCATGGCTTTCACATAGTCCAATAATTTTAAAATTATCTCTCCTGGATCTATTTTCCAGGTCAGTTTTTTTTTTTTCCAATGAGATATTTCACATTATCTTCTTTTTTACATTCTTCTGGTTTTGTTTTACAATGTCTTGGTTTTTTATAAAGTCACTAGCTTCTATTTGCTCCATTTTAATTTTTAAGGAATTATTTTCTTCTGCGAGCTTTTAGACTTCTTTTAACATTTGGCCAATTTTGCTTTTTAAGGCATCCTTCTCCTCATTGGCTTTTTGGACCTCTTTCACCATTTGGGTTAGACTATTTTTAAGGTGTTATTTTCTTCAGTATTTTTCTCTCTCACCGCAGTCACAGACCTTTCCTACTGACCTTCTAAATTTTCTTTGGTGTTTGCGGGTTGAGAAGTCTGGAAACTGCCACGGCTGCCTGTGATTCAGTCCCCTTATTCCTGCTCCAGGTTTGCTGAGGTCTGGTCTTTGCCTTCATGCCCACGCTGAGCTGCTGTGCTCCTCTCCCAGCCTGGTGTAATACACATTTCCAATCAACCATCCAGGTTGTCTTGGGCTGCAAATTTGTTTCACTCTGTCTTTTTGTGGGTTCTGCTGCTCCAGAATTTGTTTAGAGAATTTGTTTTTACAGGTATTTGGAGGGGTTTAGGGGACAGCTCAAGCACTCAACTCACTGCTTTTAATCCACCATCTTGGCTCCACCCCCCTATGTAATTCACTCTTACACACACAAGAAAGACTGAACATAAAAATAATAATGATGAGTAGTAGTAGTAGTAGCAGTTGTTGTTGCAATAGCTAACATTAATCTAGGATTTTAAGGTTTGCAAAGTCCTTTATAAGGCAGCTAGATAGTGCAGTGGATGGAGTGTTGACCCTGCAGTCAGGAGGATCTGAGTTCAAATTCAGCCTCAGGTACTACCTGTGTGACCTTGGGCAAGTCACTTGACCTGTTTGTCTCAGTTTCCTCATCTGTAATGTGAGCTGCGGAAGGTAATACAAACCATTCCAGCATCTTTGGCAAGAAAACCCCAAATGGGGTCAGGGAGAGTGGGCACAACTGAAATGACTCCACAACACCATTTATAAATATTACCTCATTTAATCCTCACCTCAACCCTGTAAAATAAGTGCTGTTGTTACCCCCACTTTTCAAAAAAGGAAACTGAGGCCAAGAGACCAAGTGCCTGAGGCCACATAGCTATGAAACACCTTATCACTATTAGTACTTTCTGCTGGAATAATTAAGATCCACTAGAACGTAAAACAGCTTAAAGAATAGGTAATTAGGGAGTTTACACTCACCGCTACTGGGCATTATCCAAATAACTCCCAGTACATATCTGTGGGAAAAATGGGCCAGTCTTGGACCAGTCCTGTTGTCAGTGTTAATGATAAATGATAGCTAGCATTTATGGAGTGTGTATTGTGTGCCAGGCACTCTAGCAAGCTCTTTACAAGCACCTCATTTGATCCTCACAATAACCTGGGAGACAGATGATATTATTATCCCCATTTATGCATGAAGAAATTAAGGCAAAGTGGTCAGGGTTACACATCTGAGTCTGGATTTGACCTCAGGTCTTCCTGACTCCAGGTCCAGAACTCTGTCCATGGTGCCTCCTATCTGCCTCAGTGGCCAGTCTCACAGATGCTTCCCCTACTATCAACCTGCTACTACCTGAGGTTTTTGGACATTTCAAGCTCATAAGCTTCCCTCCAATCTTGGACATGTCCACTGCATAATATTCAGCTGTACATACTCCAGTGGATGGGAGTGGGGTAGGCAGAGGGGTTTGCTGAATATCCCCCTCCTCTTGCCATCCCTTCCTGGAGCTGTGTCGTGTTGAGTGATAGGATTGTGGGGAGGATCCCTCAATACTTCCTGGGGTACTTTCGCATCTATCCCAGTCTTTATTCTACATTCTGTTTTCCAGTGACCAGGTTTCTTACAATAAAAACAGATTCCTAGCTTGCATCTCTTGTTGATTAAAGGGATCATATATTCCTTTCCTAATGGTGCAGAAAGGACTTGGGGACTAGTTTCATCCCCTTCTGCTACCTATGATCTGAAAGGAGGAACTCAATGTCAGAATCAGAAATATCTTAATTTATTTAGAAGTGAAGATTTGTTTAGAGGTGAAGATTATTGCCAAAATATGATAAAAACTGAAATGTCAAGGAAGGGTCAAAAAGAGGTTACAGTAAAGTGCAAACCATTCACCTATTTTTTTTTTTCTTCACTCTGGGATTATCTCTAAACTACCTGTCTTCTTTCATTGCCCTAGAACAATGAAGCTATTAATCTTGCCAATTGCTTTTCAAAAACTTTTAAAAACTTTTATAAGATTTAGTTCTTATTTTTCCTTAAATTCTACAGTGGTATTCCAATACTTACTAAGAGATTTTAGAAGGGAGTGAATTCCTATAATTACTCCAAAGCCTCAGGAGTTCTCTCCTGCAATCTTAAAATGTCTAATTGCCAAACATCTTAATGATTAATCTCCAAACCTCCAGAGTATGCTAAGATATTTTTAGTGGTTCTACAACTTTGATTATCTAACTTTATTTTTGTAACTCCAACTTGGCCGTGTTAAAATGACAGAAAAAAGTGTCTTACAGGTTTTTCTTTTTTCTTATAACCTAATCTCCTACAGAAAGCCTAGAGTGGAGCTAGTCCTGCTTACTGGGATAATTGCTTCATTATGAAATTCATTAATATTTCCCAGTGTTCTCTTTTCTGGCTATAGCCCTTAGAAGTTTCTTCTGGCTGGCTGCATTTTATTTTATTTTATTTTATATTTAGGCAATTGGGGTTAAGTGACTTGCCCAGCATCACACAGCTAGTAAGTATCAAGTGTTTGGTCTGAGGCCAGATTTGAACTCAAGTCCTCCTGACTTCAGGGCCGGTGCTGTATCCACTGCACCACCTAGCTGCCCTGTGGCTGGCTGCATTTTAAATCTTTCAAGGTAACAGAATCTAGCTCACAATACAAACATGACACAGACATTCTGCATCTTACAAAGACATAGGCACAGACAAAATGAGAAAACACATACAAACAACAAAGCACAGAAATCTAATTTTACCCAGTTGACTTGGGACACACAGAGTCTGAGATGTGCAGAAAAAAAAATTAGAGGCATGCACAGACCAGAGGCACACAGAGAGGACATGTTAGAGAGGTGTGGGATTCATGGAGCTAACCAAACATTCTCTTAGCCTTCAGGGGGGCCTAAGCCAGAACAGAGGCAGATAAGAGCCTCCTTGTCTTTGGAGGCCCAGAGGCCAGTGCCAAACAGGACAGGCAGGAACAGTTGATTAGGGGAGGCACGTGACATTGAAGCATGTAGAAAAAAACAAACAAACAAGGGCACATAGCAGCCAATTTACAGAGGTGCACAGAGAATGGAGGTGTGCACAGAGAACGGAGGTGTGCATAGGGCTTCCTTGCCACAACAGGCTCAATGGAGGGGCCCTAGAGTTTTCCTCAAAGTAATGGAGGGAGGGAGGGTGAGCTCAAAGAAAGGTAAGCTCAATCAAGAGTGAGTTTGGAAGACTGGAGCAGGAGCAAAGGGCAGAGGACATACCAGACGAGGGGGGTCAGACTCCGGAGAAATAAATCTCTAGTGGCACCCATTCCACTCCCATTGGTACTGGGAAGTCCACTTGGCCCAGCTCTGTGTCCAATCCCACTTCTAACACCAATTAATGTTAATGGGGCTGGAAGCAGGCAGGAGAGTCAGGACACAAACAGAGGTTTAATCTCAGGCGAGGAAACACTTATAAGCAGAAGACATCCTGAGGAGGAAGGCTTAACATGCTGGGGCAAGGCAGTGCTTTGCGTGCCTAAAAACCACAAGTGCTCTGGACCATGATGCAATCATTCTCAGGTCTTGCATAGCAGTTCCCTACGGCAGGCTCGTGCACAGACAATGTAGACATTTCTGGGTCCTGTAGGAACAGTCTCCAAGTTGATTGCCTCACAGCAGGGTACAGAGACAGAGTCAGCATGCTGGGAACAGGAGTGCAGTACCTGTTCAGTTCACTTAGCTGTTACAAGAAGCAGGGGTTGTAGGGATGTCGAGAGATGGGATGGACAGCTCTAGGCTGCTGCATGTTGGCTCTCAGGTCCCTGGGAAATGTGTGGGGGGGGGCAGTGAACGCCTGGTGCTGGTCAAAGCAGGGCACTTTGCTGAGGGTGAGATCATCCAGAGTGCAAAGGATTGTTGTTATGCCAAGCTCAAGGCACAGCTTGCTTTGCTGGGCCTTAGCTCTGGGAAGTAGGGTGTCTCCAAAATATTTTGACACTTTTGGTAGTGGGAAGGGAAGGGAGGAATGGACCCTGATACAATATAATGCCTATTGGCTCTCAGACTCCTGCCTTGTGGCACATGGAAGCTGGGCCATTGAAACAAAAAAAAACAGCATCATAGCTGAAAATCTCACTGGGCTTCCGCCTCTTTTCATCACTGTTTCACCACTATGTGCTAGATAATACTGGAGATAGTACCTGTTGTAAGGTCACACTTGGAAATGACAGCGATTGAAAGCAGTGATATCCTAAATCTTAAAGTGCTTGTGTGTGTGTGTGTGTGTGTATGGTTGTGTTTTCCCCTTGTTTCTTTTGCCAATGATCTTGGCTTTTTTCCATCCATCCTCTCTCCCTTCTTCTGTTCCTTCCTTCTTCCCTCTTTTCACCCTCCTCTTCTTCCTTCCTTCCTTTTTCTCATTCGTTGGCTTATTTCTGCTTTTTCACCTTTCTCCCTCCTTCCTTCCCTCCATTACTTTGACAAATTGGCAGGAGTTGCTGAAGGAAAAGGACCTTTCTCCCCAGCAGCCAGAAAGTCAGACACCGAAGAGAAAGTATGTTGGACTCAGCAGCCAGAGGATCAAAGCATACTCTACTTCTTTTTAAAAAATTATTATTATTATTTTTTAGGCAATTGGGGTTAAGTGACTTGCCCAGGGTCACACAGCTAGTAAGTGCCAAGTGTTTGGTCTGAGGCCAGATTTGAACTCAAGTCTTCCTGACTTCAGGGCTGGTGCTCATACTCTGCTTCTAACATTAAGTAGTTGTGTGACTTTTCTGAGACTCAGTTTCTTCATGGACAAAGTGGAAATAACACTTGCTCTCTCCCTCCCAAGGATGTCAGTAGGAAAGCACATCAGTGCTCACTAGCAGCCATGTACATTTGCCTCTGTACTCCCTACCATCTGCATATGATTCTGCCCGTTTGGGTCAGGCAGAGCTGGTCTAAACCTTCCTCTGGATGACAGATCTACAAGTAGTCTAAAGGGTCATGTTCTCTTCTCCAGGCTAAGGGTCCCCAGTTCCTTTAACTGGATTCCTGACCCTTCCTCTTCTGGTTGCCCTCTGCTGGGCACTCTCTAGCTTGCCAACATCCTTTCTTAAACACCATGGTCAGAATGAAGTACTCCAGCTGTGCTCTACCCTGGGCAGGGTGCTCACCTCCTTGTTTCTGGAAGTTACGCCTCCCTTAATGCTGCCCAAGATCATATTAGCCTTCTATTTATTTTTTTCCTTTTCTAGTACCATTCTCATTGGCACCATGATATTTTATTACATTAAAATACCATCTTTATTCAATGATTTTCCATGTATTTGGCATATAGGTTGTTTCTGTTGTTTTCTTCTGCTATGAATACAGTGGTTACAAATATATTTGTGCAGATACATCCTTTCCTCCCTCCTTTTTCATGATGCTTTGGGGACCATCACCAGGTTCAAGGGCAGGATCAGTTAAGTGAATGAAGGCCAGTTGGTTTGTTGGTTGGCTTCTGTGGCTCATTTTAAACGATCCTGCAAAACGTTTGTACTGGTGTTCAATCCCAGCAGCAGTACCTCAGCGTGGCTGTTTTCCTCCAGTCCCACCACCACCAGACTTATCATTTATTAGTACATTTTCCATCCCAGTGGGAAAGATATTGCTTCAAGTAAGGAGATAGCTTAAGGTTGCTTTGGTTTGTACTTAACAGTTTCTATTTCCTCCTTCTGAAATTGTCTGCTTGTCTCTGACTGCTTCCTACCTGAGGAGTGTGTAGTCTCAATCTGATAGCTCTGTGCCAGTGCCTCCTCAATTCTTGGTGTCAGACCTTTATCTGACATATTTACTTCCAATATTTTTCTCAGTATGGTTCTTTTCATTTTAAAGCAAGTGTTTTTAGTTTGGCCAAAATCCTTTTATCTTCACATTCTGAAACCTATTGCTTTTATTTCCACTTATTTCTTTTATTTATTTGATAAAGTCTTCTTTCCTCTCCAGAACTGAGACAAAGAATTCTCCTTTTTCTCATAGTCATTTTATACATATATATATACACATACATATATATACACACACATGTATATACACACACATGTATATACACACACACATGTATATATATATATATACACACACACACATATATATGTGTATGTATTATTTTTCAGATTGGTTTAGAGTTTATTGGACTAGATGGCACATTTGACTGTGTAGCCAAATGGTTTTTATTGAATAGTGATTTCATTATTCATCATTTATCAAAGTATGGATGGATGAAATGCTTGATTTGTGTGTGTGCTTGTATGTGAGAAGACAGAAAGAGAGAGAGAGAGAGAGAGAGAGAGAGAGAGAGAGAGAGAGAGAGAGAGAGAGAGAGAGAGAGAGAGAGAGAATATGTCTGAGTATCAATGAAGTCAGGGGACGGAAAAAGAGAGAGAAGCAAGGCCTAGTAGAAAAAGGGTCAGTTCTGGAGTTAGGGGTTAAGCTCCTTGTTTCGAACCACTTAATGGCTGTGTGACCCTGGGCAAGCCAGTTAACTTCTTAGTCCTTCAAATTCTCTAGGAAGCTAAAATGCTGTTGAGTTGCTGACCTGCACTAATGGAAGGAGTTCTCCAGGAACTTGATAACTGATAAACTGGATAAAATTACAGGTGCAGTCCAAACTAAAAAACAAAAACAAAACCAAAAACCTCTTTTTACTATTTCTGAGCTGCCTAATATATTCTGCTGGTCTTTACTTTTTTTCAGGTTCTAAACAATTTTATTATCATCATTATTATTAATTATGTATTATTGCTATTATCATTCTTATTTACAATTTTGAAATTATTCAAAGTAGAAGTCAGTCAATAAACCCTGATTAAGCACCTGTTCTATGCCAGGAACAGGCACAGGTGCTGGGCATATAAAGAAAGATAAAAGGAGGGTCCTTGCTCGCAGGGAGCTCACAATCTAAGGAGGAAGCCAACACACAGACAACTATTTACAAACAAAGCATTTGGAGGATCAATTGGAAATAACCAACAGATCGAAGTGCTGCTCTAGCTGGTCTAAAGGGGATCATGATTGGGATTCAGAGAACCTGGGTTTGAATCCAGCTCTGCCACTTCAGTCTTGTGTAGTCCTGGGCAAGTTACTTCCCTGTTCTGGGCCTCAGTGTCCTGACTTGTAAAATAGAATTCTTAGACTAGGTAAACTCTAAGATCCCTTCCAATTTTATCAACTCTTAACTATGACCTATGATATCTGGTAACACCAGTCCCTCTTTTACAGTTTTCCATTTTCTTATCTCAAGTCCTCTTGACTCCAAGGCCAGAACTCTATTCACTGCGCCACCTAGGTGCCCCAGTGATATTCCTTATTGGCATTTCAATGGCCATTGCATTAAATCTGTAAGTTAATTTGGGAAATATTGATATCAACCTGTTCTGCTCCACCTAACGACAAGCAGGGGACAACCCTCCATTCTTCCACTTCTCGTGTGGTCATAGGCCAACTAGTTCAGCTCCCCTGTAAAACAGGGGAGCAGACTGAAGGCCAGAGAGGCAAAGCAGCCCCTGTGAAGCTGGTTTTGAACTGGTCTCTTGTATTTCCGGATACGTGAAGACCCAATATGTGCCGTGTTTTGTCATTATGACAAAGGGCGTCTCTCTCTTGCCACCGCCGTTGGTTCTCGGTGTTAGTGAATGAAAGTGCGCTCGTCATTTCTGTGAGTTTCTCTCGTGGCCTGCTGCTTCACTACGGTCACGCGTTGCCTCCATCAGGGCTTTGGACTTTGGTTTCAGGGCTGTTTGGGGGTTGGGTTGGTGGTTGTTGCTGACTGCCTTAGGTTTTCCGAGTATCCAGTTGAGCTGTCTGTAAACAAAGAAGTTTTCCCTTTCTCCATTGCTGATTCCTATGCCTTTTTTTTTTCTGGCCTTATGACTCTTCCTAAGATTTCTAAAGGGGTCTTAAGTGATAGTGAGGAGAATAGACAACCCTTTTAACATCTCTTAAAATTAGAATCCTTCTAGTGTTTCTCCATTGTATGTAACATGAATCTGTGAATTGATATGTACCTGTTAGTCATATTCTCTAGAGATCCTTCTATATCTATGCTTGTAAATAGTCTTAACCTAAACGAATACTGTCTTTTATTGGAAGCTTTCTCTGCACGTAATAATACGATCATGTCATTTTCCTTTTTTATGTTATTGATAAGATCTCTGGTATCGATCATTTCCCTGAAATCAAATACTCTTCCTTTCATCGTGTAAATCATCCATGGTCATGATGGATTTTTCCTGTCTTTTCTTTGTGTATGTCTTATTTGGGATTTTTACATCTATATGATTCTTTGCACCGACATGATTTTCTTTCCAACGGTTGTTCTCATTCAGTTCAGGGGCCACCACCAGATTTGTCCCACAGAAAGTACTGAAGCCCTCCTTGATTTTTCTATTTTGAAGCAACTACACAATAGTGGATTGATTTATGAGTTGAATCTCGCCATGAATCTGCTTCACATCAGTGGATTTTTATAAAGCAGCCCTTTTATGCTGGGTCACACCTCACCTCTTACTGTGGATTTATTTTATTGTGCCCATTCGGTTTTGTTAGTTTGGGGAGAGAGCTAGTCATTTCTTTTGGATTCCTAAGTTGATTAGCATATAGCTGGGGGTAGTGATAATCTTGGATCATTTTCTTGATTTATGTTGTCCTTGTCCTTGTGCTGAGCCCTCCTTTCTCATTTCCAGTTTTGGTGCTCTGGGTTTGGCCTCTTCTTTTGTGATCGGACTTGCTAATTGTTTAGCAACTTAATTAGTCTTTTAAAAGCGGTTCTTGATTTATTTATCATTTCCATTCTTTTCTGTTCTGTGATTATCTGTGCTCTGATCTCTGTAATTTCTCTTCTGGTTTTTATTGGTTTCTTACTTTTTTAAGTTTTTTTTCCCAAAGGGTTAGATTCAGTTCACTAACCTTCTCTCTCTTTCTTATTCGTATTGGCCTTAAAAGGCACAAATTTGTTTCTGAGTACTCCAGTGGCAGCATCCCATAGATTTTGACAAGCAATATCTGTATTGTTTTCATCCTTGATGTAATCTATTACCTTTAAAATTTTTTTCTGTCATTCAGTCCTAAGATCATAGGTTTAGGGATAGGAGGGACCATAAAGGTCATCTAATTCAACTATTTATTTGTTTTTTAAAAATTTAATTAATCAATTTTTAGTTTTCAACATTTACTTTTATAAGATTTTGAGTTCTAAAATTTTCTGCCTCCCTCCCCTCCCCTCTCCCCAAGATGGCATGTAATCTGATATAGGCTATACATGTTTAATCATATTAAACATATTTCCACATTAGTCATGTTGTAAAGAAGAATCAGAACCAAAGGGAAAACCACAAGAAAGGGAAAAAAAGAGAGAAAATAGTACGCTTTGATCTGTATTCAGTCTCCATAGTTCTTTCTTTGGATATGGATAGCATTTTCCATCTTTAGTCTTTTGGAATTGTCTTAGATCATTGCACCGCTGTTACTGCGCACGACGTTCTCTTGGTTCTGCTCACTTCTGTCAGCATCAGTTCATATAAGTCTTTCCAGGTTTTTCTGAAATCCACCTGCTCGTCATTTACTATTGGTCCATAAGGAACAGGCAGAGTTCATAAAACTTGGGAAGACTTACATGACCTGATGCTGAGTGAAGTGAGCACAACTAGAACATTGTGCACGGTAACAACAATTCTCAGCTATTTCTTTTTGCACACGTTAGATTTGAACTGGCCAAAGGTGAAAGAGAAGTTAGACCTGACCCAAGACTGGACAAGGACAGCCCCCAACCCTCCAGCAGTAGGACCCACTTCATCAGGGACCGAGGGAATTCCATGAAAAGATCTGCTTCTTCTCCAACCTCCCCTCCCTGTGTCTGTCCATTCACAGCCATTAGAATGCATGCTGCTCACTCATTTAGGCAAACACTTCCAACAACCTGAATTTGGCCTCAGCCACAAAGAGATCAGGGCTTAGCTAGAGAGGAATACAAGTGTAAATTAAGGCAGAGAGCTGAACCTCTGTTTCAATGGTAGGATCCCCCAGGCACTTAATAAATATCTGTTAAATTGACTGAATTGAATTTTGGCATCAACAGTGTGGTTTTATTCAGTCCATTTTGCATTGTTGGTTTTGAAAGTGTTTTGAAAAGTTTGGAAAACCTTTTGAAAGATTTTTATACCAAGGGCATCAACAGCAGAATTTGGCTGATGGAAGCTTCCTCTCCCCGCCCCCCCCCCCACCATCCTGGATGTATGAGGAATCGTTTTAGAGAAAATTGCTTTCAGCACGGCATGCCTGCAAAACAGTCCACATTAATAATGCAGCAGGAAGGCTTTGAACATCATCTGACACACCGATCTTTATTGAGTCTGGATATACTGAATAATTAATATTCCAACAATACAGGAAGGTACATTATGTTATTCAAAGACACCAACAATTTTGAGCCTCGCAGACATACACTCCATGTTGGAATCACAACCCAAAAAAAGACCAAATGATTTTTCTCAAGGAAGGAAAGATTTGCTCACAGGAGATGAACAGAAAACAGAGGCTTTTTATCCGAGGCACTTGGATTATATGAAAAATTTACTGACTCCACCTCCAGGAACTTTATGATTGCTGGAAATCATCTGATGGAGTATCTTTGTTTTGTCTCAAACATGAAGAAAAATCGATCTTTAGGGGAGTCAAGGGTTTTGTTCATGATAAGTTAGTTTTCCTTTGGTTAATAACTGCAAGCTTACTCATCAACCTCAGGTGGAAACCAAAATGGCTCTTCACAGATGATTGGAAGGTTTTCAAAGGGAGTCTCAATGCCTGAGGGAGTTTCAGTTAAGATCATAGATTAATCTGGAATGGACCTCCAAGGCACTGAACCTATTATTATGAAGAAACTGTGGACTCAAGAGGTGCACAGGGTCATATCGGTAGGACTTAGCAGAGACAAGATTGGACCTCAATTCTGAAGAGAGTTGGATGTGGATTCAGAAAACTGCAGTTTGAATCTCTGCTTGGCTTGTGGATTGGGCCATTGATGCATAAACATTAAACACTTACTATGTGTTAAATAGATTATTGACAAGGCCTTGGCAAGTCACATCACCTTCCCTCTCTTTTTGGTTTCACCAAGGTGTAAGGTCTGTGGTGCTCAGAAGTGACCATGTCTTTTAGCAACATAAGTGTCCTTCGGTGTTGTTGGGATTTTAAGTATTCAGTGTGTAGAGAAGGTATGAGTGGGATGGATGACCTCTGGAATCCCTTCTAGGTCTGAGTTGGTGATCCTACAATCCTGCCCTTCATATCTCGCACTCCTTCCATTGCCCAGGACTGCTTCTTTGTTTCAGCATTTATTCAAAATGATTTATTTCAGGACCATGAGCAAGAATGCTTCTAACTTGACTCCCCAGAACTGAAGGAATGTGATGGCAATGAGCTGATAATTAGAGTCATGTCACCATCACCCACATCCCTGTGTGGACAGAATGTTTGCAGAGCACTTTATCTGGATCATCAGAGGAGGCAGCTGGGTGGTACAGTGGTTAGAGCTTAGGTCTGGGAGACAAGAAGATCTGAACCCAGTTCTTCCTCGTCCATTGTCCTACACTACTGACAATGGGTTTTAAAGGCCAAATAGAAGAGTTTATCCTTTGCCTTAGAGGTGATGGGGAACCACTGAAGCTACTTGAACAAAGAAATGGCATGGTTATGTATGTCACCTAGGAAGAACAATTGGGCATCTGTGTGGAAGTGTGTAAATCATACAAACCTGTGCTCTAGTACAGTGAAGTGAAAGGCCCTCGGTAGAAGCAGAATCACTGTATTTATTTTATTTTTTTTTCCCAGATACAAAGAAATCTTTATTTGACTCCCAGCCACCGAAGGGCACCGTTTCTGACCCCTCCCAGCCACTACACACTTTAGTACAATCCATTTGTGTTCTGGTCTGGGAGACCTGCCCCAGCCCTCCCTGCGTCCTGAGTGCTTTTTGGCTGGGGGTTAAGGGACCAAACCCTAGCTTGGAGAGAACGCACTTTCCCAGACAGGAGCTGCTGGAGATCACTGCTAGGCTGAGCTGCCTTCCCTTGTGCTGCGGTGCCCGACTGCAGGTCATGGCCTCAGTGAGGAAGGGCTGGTTCTCGACCACTGCCTGCTGCTAGGCTTCTCTGGTGTCATTGCGCACTGCAAACACGTCATTGCCGTCCACCTGGAGGGACACGATGCTGTAGCCAGCGCCTCTGGCCTGGCTGCAATAGCCCGATACTGCTCCGAGGTGGGCGTGGAGACAGTGTAGCCATCGTTGCGGCAGAAGATGATGGGGCACTCCAAGGTGGCCGCAAAATTGAAGCGGGCATGGGCATCGCCCTCGCTGGCTGTCTCCTGCCCAAAGTAGCAGATCACGGCTTCATTGGAAGTGGCCCTCTTGCCTGCATAGGCTGCTCCAACCGCCTGAGGGATCTGCGTGGCCGCTGGGGAGGAGATGAAGACAAAGCTCCTTTCTTTGCAGCCGTGGTGGATGGGCACCTGGCGCCCCTTGCTGGGGTCGCTGGAGGTGCGTAGCACTGGGACATGAACAGCTCCAGGGGGTAGCCTCGGTACTTCAGCACCTCCGCCTCCCGGTACTGCCCAAGTACCAGGTCGGTGTCATCCAGGGCGGCTGCATTGCCCTCGTGGGTGCCCTCCTCCCCTCAGTTGGTCAAGTAGAAGGAGATTCGGCCCTGCATCTGGCGCTCGTGCAGGACTTGGGCCGTGGTGCTGCGAAGGGCCATGCTTCTGTACGGCTTGAGGCAGCCGGGTGGGGGTGGGGGTCCCCGCTGGCACTGACAATCAGTCCCTGGTGATCCATCACCCGGTAGACGGAGATGCCAGAAAGGACATCGGGCCTAAGGAAGTTGAGCTTATCCACGAACTCGACGGAGGCACTAGGGAACTGGCGTTTTTCATCCAGGCCCCAAAGAGGAAAGCCATCTGATGCCTTTGGACAGCGGATCCTGCCAACCCCGAGGCCCAGGCGGGCCCAGGCTCGGGCCGCCACCACTGGGGCTGGAGCCGTTAACTGTCTGGTTCCGTGGCTGCCTCCCAGATTCTCTCCCGGACTGTCCCGCGAGTCCACAGCCCGCAAAGGTATCCACGCCCACAGTCCCTCGTGAGCCAGTGCCTGCTGTCCCACCTCCAGGTCCCCGCAGCCTATTCCGGGACTCTGAGATCTCCGAGGCCGCTGCCACCATATTCGTTTTAAAAGGCAACTGAGTCTCACTGTGCCCAGATGCATCCAATAAAACAGTCAGTAATGCAGCCCAGGTCATCAGACTCCAAAGTGCAGCACTTTGTGTCCTACCTCACTGACTCATGGAATGAGAAAATCTGCTCTTCTCTCCTTCTATAAACATTAATTTTTTTTTTTCCCTGGGTTGAGACCCCATGGTAACGCAGCGAGAAGCCTAGCCAATATTTTTTCCACTACTTTGGTCCATCTCTCTCTCTCTCTCCCTCTCTCTCTCTGGCTTTTCTTCTCTCATCTTATTTGATGAGATCAGTGACTGCTCCAACAGCTGGGGAGGGGAGAACATTGGGGCTTCTAGTAAGGCCATCTCTTCTTGCAGTGTGTGCTGATGGCGGGAGTGGATGGTTGGGAGAAGGTATCGTGAAGAAGCTTGGCCAGCCAATAGCCTCTCATTCATCTGGACAAAGGCTATATTTGGCATTGCTAGCAAACTCCTACAATGAATTGGCTTTGACAAACCAAAGATGTGCAAAGCCTGATGCAGGCCCCAAAGAGGAAAGCCATCTGAGGGGAAAGGCCTGATTATTATGTTTCAATCTTAGCTCAGGACTTGATTCTACCTGAAAATCCACTGATGGTAGAGTTAAAACACCATTCAGTCAATTAACACATATTTACTGAATGGTTATGCTACCCAGCATGAGAAGTTTGGCACCATTGATATAAGTAAAATAAGGACTGTAACCTGAAGAAGACAGGGTAGGTGAGAAGAAACTGGACTTAGGCCATCATTGGTAGAGGGAACTCCTAGGTAAGGACACTCCTACTCCCTCTACTGAAGAGAGTACTAGGAGCAGTGGGGGAAGCTGGAAAGCCTCAGACATGCACTTCTCTTCTTCATAGTGGGAGCTGTCCCAAAGATTTCTGGGAGGTTGCAGGGTATTGCATGTTCTCCTTCACTGGAGGTCTCCAGGTGGAGGCAGTTTGTCCAAGTGTTAAGGAGATTATGCGAGAGTGTGGGGGAGTGCGCATGACTTTCATGCACAGATCGGAATCCATTCTGTGAAGGCAGTAAGGGTTCCTAAGATATGAATCAAATTCTAAAAGAGTGTAGAGAGAGAAAGATCACTTCTGCTGGGGTCTGGAGAAGTCAAGCCATCACAAGCACTTACTAAGCACTTACATGTAGCAGGCTCTGTGCCAAGCATTGGGAATATACAGGAAGACAAAAGATAGTTCCTGCCCTCAAGGAGCTCCCAGTCTAATGGTGGAGACAATATGCAAACTATTTTGTATAAACAAAATACATGCAGGATCAACTGAAGACATTTTCAAAGGGAAGGCTTCAAGAAATTTGGGGATGGCGCTTGGAGAGGACAAGGAACTTGGGAGTAGACAATAGGGAAGGTGTAAAGGTATTGCCTACACTAGTACCCAGGGCCAGCTTTAGGTTCACAGGACAGGGGTTCATATGCCCACCTGGAGGGGAAGTCAAAGGCCTCATAACCCAACCCTCTTCTTTATAGATGAGGAAGTGGAGGTTCAAGGAAAGTGGTGACTTAGCTGCTGTCACGTTGGTAGTGTTAAAGGTAGAGTCATACAAGCTTTTCAGGATTCTCTTAACGTTTCACATTTATTGTCACTCGTAGCAAAGCACGTTCATGGATCACAGTCTGTTAGCCATTAGCCCATCATTGGGTACCCACTCTGGCAATTCTGTTCCATGGGGAAGGGCAGGACCAGTCATTTGACATGGGGGCATGCCTCTCTTTGCACCCTCAGGACTTAGTACCAGGCTGTTTGTTGGCTGACCAATTGTTGACACGGTGATCATGAGGTTCAAATGAGACAATAATGACTTCTGATATTCATGGTTTGATTTTAGGGTTGTCCAGCACTTCACCCCCATTACCTCATCAAAAACCCCACATAAATGTCTATTTTTTCAAATGTTGATTCAGAAAACTTTTATTAAGCACCATTAATAAAGCTGAGTTAGCTATGGGGCTATCCTCTATTGTCTGCACATGCACAGAATTTTGGGGCACCACTAGCTAGAAGCTCATGGATTTAAGTTGATTTAAAAGTAGGTCTTTGCTATCTAGAAGGAAAGCCTAGGGGAACTGAGATTATTTTGCCCAGAAAAGAGGAGTCCAGGTTACAACTTAGAAATGATTTTCAAGAATGTAAAAAGGCAAGATCCAGAAGGTAGGAATGAGCTATTCTACATATGGCAGAGACATTCAGAAGGAATGGGCCTGGCTAGAGCACCTCTAGAGGTTCATGGTGAGGATCCTAGGCTTAGCTCTGCAGTAGGTGGCAAATAAGTGATTGTTCAGTTGAACTCAGCCTCTGCTGGCACCTAGCAGGGTTTGATGCAGCAAACAAAGGAAGCAGAAAAGTGGGATGCCCGCTGTCTGAGAACTTCCTGTTTGTCAGAAACAATAGTCTTAAGAACATACAGATAAATCCTATTCCTCGATTGGTTAGAACTCCACTTTAATAGAGAGTGCTAATAAATGTATATTGATTGAATGACTCCATTGCTTAATGGGGGCATTGTACTTCTAAAGATGCAGAAGAATAAGCCTTATGACCCAGAATTACTGAGCCATAGGTCATGAAATAAATATTGGAGATTGTGAAATCCTATTAGTCTGTTTCATCATTTCTGACAGCTTAGGAGTCTTATGTGTCACACTCCACCAATTTCCTTTTAGTATAGAGCAGAACTCTTCCTATTCCAATCATAGTCATGAGACCAGACTTAAAAACATTCCTTCTACACAGAGGAATGTCTTTCCTGAGGGCAAAATGTTTAATAATGGGCCTGTTTCAGAGACAACAGCAACCAGAAAGAAAAATAGCAAAGAAGGGACACAAGAAAGAAGGAAGTTATATGATAGGTAGGTAGGTAGATACATACATAGCTAGATATATATAGATAGCTAGATACATGGATGGATGGATAGATAAACAGAGAGACAGAGAGATAAATACATAGCTAGATACATAGATGGATAGATACTTAGATACATATATATATAGGTAGATGGCTAGACCAACACATAGATACTTGGCCAGGATAGATAGATATTTAGATAGATAAGTAATTAACGAAGCACATGCCATGTGCAGGGCATTGTGCTAAGTGCTGGAGATACAAATATAAGCAAACAGGACAGCCTCTGCCCTCAAGGAGCTTACATTCTAATGGAGAAACTCAGCACATAAAGAACTAAAGAAAGTGAGAAACCATCAGACAGCATGGTGTGGAGATGGTCAGAACATGCCATGGGGTCCTGGGCCCCAACAAGATGAGGCTAAAGTTCACCTATCAGAGCTCTGGCCACTGGGAGGGTAGGGATGATGATCAGCCAGTCTCACTAAAACAGCAAGGCAAGGAGGGGAATAGGAGGTATCAGGCAAGTCACACTACCACCACCTTGACCATCATCTCCCTTCAGAATCTGATAGACATAGCCCAAGACCCTGAACCCGAGAGCCTTGGGAGTAACAGTGTCCCCAAACCACCAGATTTACTTCCAACCCCGGCACCACAGCCATCACTGAGGGGAGAAATCATTGTGAAGGAGCTCACCTTCCTCACCAGCAACAGCAGCAACTATTGACCAATTCCTACTGACAGGTAGATGGGCAGTATCCCTCAGACCACATGTCCTGCTTTCAGCTCAGTCTGCAGAGCTGTCACATGGAGAAAAAGTTGGCCACCCCAACAATGCCAGCTAATTGCCACTCACAAGGCAGGTGGACCAGCCAGCTGAGGCAGCAAGCTGCCCTCTCCTGCACCACCCCCACCCTTACACCCAGGGGGAGAGAGAGAGAGAGAGAGAGAGAGAGAGAGAGAGAGAGAGAGAGAGAGAGAGAGAGAGAGAGAGAGGGAGAGAGAGAGAGAGACAGACAGACAGACAGACAGACAGAGAAGGAAACATGCACTAGGTAGCTCAAACCACCACCACCACCACCACCACCATCACCTTGGCCACTATATTCCTTCCGACCACATAGTAGAAAGCTCAAAACCCTGAACCCAAGAGCCTTGGGAATAGCAAGGCTTCTAGCTCAGTTCCTATAGCCATCATTATTGGAAACAGCCGCTGTGGAGCTTCAACCTGGCAACTGCTCCCGCAGGTGCTATAGCCACAGTTACTGAAGACCCAAGAAAAATGTTCTTGCCTCTAGTCATTTGCATTATCAGACGACTGCTATCAGATGGGGCTTTTCCATCTGACTGGCAGCTGAAACTCTGAGGGTTGTCTCTCCCATTAGAATATGAGCTTCTTGAGAGCAGGATATGTCTTTGTCTCCATCTCCAGTGTTTACCATAGTGCTTTGCACATAGTGAGTGCTTACACACTTTATCCATCCATCTACCCACCCACCCACCTATCCATCCCTCCATCCATTCATGACTAGTTGGATGCTGTAGGAATATAGCAAGAGAACCTGGCTCTGCACTTAACTGCCTTTGACTTTGGACTCACCACTTCCCTCTCTGGGTCTCAGTTTCCTCAGCTATTAAATGGGGACTTTAGATGAGGTGAGCTATAAGGTCCTTTCCAGCTCAAAACCTGGGACTCTGTTACTAACTGGCCCCAAGAGAGGGTGAGGGCGTTATTGCTTTTAAATCTTTTCTGCTCATACTTTGCCATGGTCCTCCACCTAGGAGATGGCTTGAGAAGATGCTATGACCGTCACTTAGCCTCTTGGGGCCTCAGTTTCCTTATCTGTAAAATAAGGGAAAGTTTGCCCTAGATGTTCTCTGAAGCCTTTCCTAGCTCTAAATCTCTGACCCATCATATAAGGGCTGAGGCCAATTTGAAGTGACAATCTCTGAGTGCTTGCCTATTCTGTACAATATTCTATCTTGTATGCACACTCAGACTCAGTGATCACATCCTTGATGCATTAGAGGAAATTTTAGGAGCCTGGGTATGGATCTGAATTTTAATTTTTTTGAATGAACATAATTGAAAAATTCCCAGAACAAGAATCAAGTACAATGTGATACAACTACTGAAGATACAATCTTCAGAATAAATTAAATGGTGAAAACAGAAGGTACATTCCATGCTTGAGAAGGTTAACATTTCAAGGTTAATTTTATGTGATTTGTGTATTTCATACCAATGCCATGTGAATTTCACCATTGTTTAAAAGGCAGCCCCTCAATGAGGTAACTTTGCCCTGGAGGCAAGACCATCCCCTTGGGACTCCTTTCTCTTCCTTCCCTCCACTTCTCCACCCCCATGGCAGGGCATGCTTGGGGTAGGTGGCCCATGTTTTCATGTATTCTGTCCTCATCGCATGGCCAGGAGGTCAGAAGCAGGGCTTGAATCCACCCAGGTCTACCTGGCTTCGTGGCCAACTTGCTTCCCACTATGATAGTTTCTCACTATTTGATTTTATGCTGCACCAGGAGGTATAATACACAGAACTTGAAAGCAAGTTTTTCTGATCTCTTTCTCGCTTTGACTCCTTTCTTTCTCTCTGTCTCCCTCCTCCCCTTTCTGTCTTAATATGTTTCTGTCTCTGTCTCTCTTTTTCTGCCTCTTTTCTGTATCCATCTTTCTTTCTCACTCTCTCTGTCTCTGTCTCTTTTTCTATCTCTGGTTCTCTGTGTCTGTCTTTCTCACTCTGTCTCTCTATATCTCTGTTTCCCTCTCTGTCTTTCTCTTTTCCCTCTCTCTGTTTCTCTCTGTCTCTGTGTCTTTGTCTTGGCAGTTTCATGGTTGATATTACACATTCATGGAGTCTTAGCAATGGAGGGTACTTAGTTTGACCCATGAATGAACAAGAATCCTCCTGATAAAATACCCTCTGTTGAGCTCCTCCAGTGATGGGGACCTCTCCACCCACCAGCCCCAGCCCCTTTGGATCATCTCTCATTGTTAGGAAGTTTTTTTTTTTCTTATGTTAGACCTCAGCTTGCCACTGTAACCCCTATCCACTGCTCATAGTTCTACCCTCTGAGGCCAAACACAACATAGTAACAATGATAATTGCTAACATTTCTATAGGAGTTACTATGTCCCAGGCACTGTGCTAAGTGCTTTACAATTATTATCTTATCTGAGCGTTGTGGCAACACTGAGAGGTAGGTGCTGGTATCATCCCCATTTTATAGATAAAGAAACTGAGGTAAACAGAGATGAAATGACCTATCCACAGCTAATAAGAGCCATTTTTGAAATCAGGTCTTCACTGTCAGAGAGTGTTATGTAGTCTGACAGCAGTGATAAGGCAGAGAAGGGGGTGAGCTGTAATGGGCCACACGGGCCCTGACTCAGCTCTGTCCCGGGGCTGATCCCTGAGAACAGATGTCTTGGTCTCCACATCAAAAGTACATGAAGGTGTGGAGCGCCCCCGGATGGATGACGGGAGGGGACTAAGGTACCCCGCGTGTTGGTAAGGACTGAACTTTTCACAGATCTGGTGCATGGAGCATAGAGAAGTCTGGTCTTCATATTAGTACGTGGACCTCCCCAAATAGTCTGTGCAAAGAGCACCCAAAAAAGGCTTCCTAGCTAAAAAGGGCACAGGACATATCTGATGGGAAGATTTAGAAGAACCAGAAGCAGAGAATCAATTATTACAAAGGGCAGGCTGAGAATAGGTAAGCCTTGCTTTCACATAAAGAATGGGGATCCAATCTCTTGAGCTGGAAGGAACCTAACCTCAAAGATACTGAGCTCAGCCCCCTCGTTCTACAAGGGAAAAATCTGAAGCCCAGAGAATTGACGGCCTTTTTAAAGGTCACACAAGCAAGTAGCAGAGAAAGGATTCGAACCTGGGACTGGGGCCTCCAAATCCAGTGCCCTTTCTCCCATCAGCTCCCCAAGACAGCCAGGGTAGTGGAGGGGAAGGCCATGCCATAAAGATCCATTGAAAGGAATGGGAGATGTATAGTCTGGAGCAGAGAAGACTCGGAGGGAATGGGCAGGGGGACCTTGATAGCAGTGTGCAGGTCATAGACTAATAGTCTCACAGCTCTAGAGATGGAAAGAACTTCAGAGGCTTTCTAGTACAACTTCTCATTTTACAGAGTGGGAAACTGGGGCTCAGAGAAATGAAGCGAGCCATCCAAGGCCACCTAGAATTAAGTGGAAGAACCAGGCCATGAACTATAATTCAGGCCATTTGGCTCCCAATCCAGCCGTCTTTTCACTGTAACACACTGGCAGGCTTTTGAAGGGCTGTTGTTTGAAGGAGGCTTTTCTGTGAGGCCCAGGAGGGCAGTGCAGGGACAAGTAGGTGGAAGCTGCAAAGGGGCAGAATGAGGCCTGATGGATGAATTAACCTCCTAATCACCAGAGCTGTCCAAAGGCAGAAGGAGCTAGCTCAAGATGGGGCCGGTTCCTTTTCTCTTTGTTTAGAGGCTGGGTCACCAATTGTCAAAAGAGTCGAGGTGCAGTGTACCATAGCGGATAGTGTACTGCAGATGGAGACAGGAAGAGCCAAGTCTGTCTTCTGCTTCTATATTAACAGCCTCACTGCCCCTCCTGCTCTACATCAGACCAGTGGTCAGTGGTCTCTCCTGACCCTTCCTTTCTCTACCAACTAAACAGCTTTGGAGTAAGCTGACAGGCTAAGGATAGGAGGCGAGTACCTCTAACATCCCGCAATCCTCCAGAAACATCAGGATCAAGGACTTGCCATGTGCCCTGTACCTGCAATAAGCAGCCAGAGGCAGGCAGCAGGGCTTGCTTTTCGCCACCTAAACATTTCCGTAGGCAGCTGAAAAGAGGCCAGCCGAGCAAACATGAAGCTTCCTCTCACACACCATCTGCACTTCTGTTCCCAAGGCTGCTGCAGACTCAGTTCATTTTAAGATGTTGTTCCAGGGGGGTGGGACCAAATGAAGCAGAGGGTCCCAGCTGATCTCTGAAGGGATGAAGCAGGGAGCTCCAGGAGGTGACTGGCCACCTCATGGTCACCTGTGGAGGTGAAGGACCCACTCTTGTGCAGTCATGGCCTAATCTTCCTGACCCCATTTGGGGCTTTCTTGGAAAAGATCCTGGAGTGGTTTGCCATTTCCTTCTCCAGCTCATTTTACAGATGAGAAAACTGAGACAAACAGGGTGAAGTGACATGCACAGGATTACACAGCTAGTGTCTGAGACCAGATTTGAACTTGGGTTTTCCTGACTCCAGGCCAGGCACCCTAACCCCTGCACCCACTAGCTGCTTCTGATGAACTTAGGACCGTAGAATCATTGGCCTGGAGCTAGTTAATGGACCTCAGAGACCAACCCCTTCTTGTTAACAGATCGGGAAACTGAGTCTGTCTTATGAAAGAACAGTGGAAAGCAGGATAATAGAGAAATCTCAAGATGCACTGAACTAGAGTCATGTTTCAGCTGAGTGCTAGACAGCTACTCTGAGTGCATGTGTGTGTGTGTGTGTGTGTGTGTGTGTGTGAGAGAGAGAGAGAGAGAGAGAGAGAGAGAGAGAGAGAGAGAGTGTGTATGTGTGAGAGAGAGAGAGTGTATGTGTGTGTGTGAGAGAGAGAGAGAGAGAAGAGAGAGAGAGAGAGAGAGAGAGAGAGAGAGAGAGACAGAGAGAGAGACAGAGAGAGAGACAGAGAGAGAGAGAGAGAGAGAGACAGAGAGAGAGAGAGAGAGACAGAGAGAGAGAGAGTGAGAGAGCATGTTCATGGAACACTTAGGTAGGACAGAGAGAAAAAACTCAGTTGGGAAAAACTGCAAATCTAAGTGGCTTGGCCCGCTCAGGGATATCTCCAAACGTAAAGATCTTTCCAGCTTTACTGCTCAAACCTCTGGGCCATGGAAGGCATCCAGAGCTCCTTCTGATGGGCAATGTCCAGGCTAGCTTTGCTTCAGGGCCAAGGAGAATTTATTGCATGTTATGGAATCTCTAATGGCTCTCCATTTTCCTTATGCCTAATGAGAATAGTTTAATTCCTTCCATTGTGGTCTTGAGTTTCTGCATATCTGGGCAAGACTGCCATGAAAGCTGTATACTGTGGATCGGGGGTGGGAGCGATGGTGGGGGTGTTAAGTAAAGATGTAGCATGGGGATGCCAGGGCTGGGTGGCTCCAAGGCTGCCTACCTTGGCATAGTGTGTGGGGAGGTGACTTTGTATTTTTCTACCCCCTGTTGGATATTGCTAATACTAAAATATTCCAATGAATCTGCGATCTCATTGACTCAGGAGGTCTTTCCAGTGACACAGGTCACAACCCATGCTGTTCCACTTTGGTCCATCATCATACAAAAGGTCACCATGGAGGGTTGCCACATGTGCTAGAGGTCTTCCTTGTTATCTCCTGGCATGGAGAGAGCACCAGATGTACACATCCTAAGATCTATTCCCAACAAAGAATTAAAAATAGAGAAGAAAGAAAAAGTAGTTTGGAAAAACTAATCGCATTGACCAAACCCATATGTCTACTCAACAGTCCACAACCATAGCCTCCTGCTTCAGCAAAGAAGGAAGGGAGGTGCATTTACATATTTGCTTGGAGGCCAAGCTTGGACATTAGAGTTACACAGAGTTCAGTTTCCTTTTGTTTTCTGTTTTTTTTTATTTAAATTAATATTATTGTTGTATATATTGTTTTCCAGGTTCAGCTTATTTCACTTTGGGTCAGTCAGTTCATTTGAATCTTTCCCTGTTTCCTTGACATTTGTAATTTTTTAGATCCCAGTTATATTCCATTAGAATTAATCACTTTAATTTGCTTAACCCGCCCCCCCCCCCCAATCAATGTCACCACCAATTCTCAATAAAAAAGAGAGTGGTAAGAAAGTTAGTCCTGAACATTAGAGAGATATTAAAGTCATTGGCAAAGATTCAGAGTTAAAAGGAACTTTAGAGTTCATTTAGACCAATACATTCATTTTATAGTTGGGAAAATAAGCATCTCTCTGTCTCTCTGTCTCTCTGTCTCTGCCTCTGTCTGTCTCTTTTTTCTCTCTCTCCTCTGTGTGCCTCGATACTCATGTATACATACAGAAAATCACAGAAGCTTGATACGCGATATTTCAATATATACATTTATGGTTGTTATTCAGTCATTTCAGTTCTATCTGACTCTTTGTGATTCCTTTTGGGGTTTTCTTTGCAAAAATACTGGCAAGTTTTGCCATTTCCTTCTCCAGCTCATCTTATAGATGAAGAAACTGAAGCAAATATAGTAAAGTGACTTGCCCAGGGTCACACAGCTGTTAAGTGTCTGAGGTCACATTTGAACTCATGAAGGTGAGTATTTCTGATTCCAAGCCTACTGCACCACCTAGCTGACCCCAAATAGATACATATATGATAATTATATGTATACATTTGTAAATACTGAATGGCTAACATTTCTATAATGTTTACTATATGCTGCACACTGTGCTAAGTGGTTCACAAATATTACCTCATTTGATTCTCACAATAACCCTGCATGGTAGGTGTTATTATTGACCCCTATTTTACAGTTTGAAAAAACTGAGGCAAACCCAAGGTAAGTGACTCACAGATAACATGTGTTTGAAGCTGGATTTGAACTCAGATTTTTCTGAATCAAAAACTAGCACTCCATCCACTGTACCACAGAGCTGCTTTACATAGGTACATATGGTTCCTCCAACAGAATATAAAGTCCTAGAGGATAGGACTTGCTTTTGTATTTCCAATGCCCAGCATAGTGCCTGGCACAATAGAAGACACTTATTAAAAGATTATTGATTGATCGATCGATTAGAGTGACCACCTAAGGTTACATTTCCATTAAATGGTACAGCTATCTGATCTCATTTCTGCTGGTCTACATTCATACCTGGCTTTGGAATATACTGTGATTTGTTTTGTTTTTTGTTTTCCTGACCATAGATTTAGCCTGTGAACTCCCTCATCTTCCCTTCTCATCTCCTATCACTCAATGCTTTCTGCCTCTCTCTCCTCCTTCACCTCTATGTCACATGATGAGGTGTCCCTACTCCTGACCAAGGCCAACCCTCTACCTGCTCAATCCATCTCATTCCATCTCATCTCCTGAAACAGATTGCTCCTCTGTCTTCCCACTCTATCACTTATTTTCAATCTCTTCCTGTCTCCTGGCTCATTTCCTACTGCCTAAAAATATGCCCATATCTCCCTCATCCTGGAAAAACCTTCACTTGACCCTTCTGTCCCTGCTATCACCCTATGTCTCTTCTGCCCTTTGTGGCTAAACTTCTTGGAAAGGTCATCTCCGATGGGTACCTCCATTTTCCTCTCACTGTCTTCTTAACCCCTTACAACATGGCTTCTGACTTTAGCATTCCACTGAAACTGCTCTACCCAGTGTCCAAGTTCTAAATTGCCAAGTTCAATGGCTTTTTCTCAGTCCTCATTCTCCTTGACCTCTGTAGTCTTTGGCACTATTGATCACTCTCTCCTCCTTCATACTCTCTTCCCTCCAGGTTTTTGGGACACCGCCTCTCCTGGTTCTCTTTCTACCTATCTGACCACTCCTCTGTCTCCTTCACTGTGTCTTCCTCCAGCTCACAGCCTTTAACTACAGGTGATCCTTAGGGTTCTGTCCTGGGTCATTTTTTCTTCTCCCTCTATACCACTTCATTTGGGGATCTCATCAACTCCCATGGCTTTAAATACCATCTCTGGGCTGATGACTCTCAGATCTACCTTTCCTGCCCCATTCTCTCTGCTGATCTCCAATCTCCCACATCCAATTTTCTTTCAGACATCTCAAACTTGATGTCCAGTAGACATCTTCAACTCAACATGTCCAAAATGGAACTCGTTATCTTTCCCACCTTTCTTCTCTATTACTGAGGAGGGTAACACCATAGTCCAGGACCTCAGGCTTCCAACCTAGGAGTCATCCTGGATTCTTCACTATCTCTCATCCCCATATCCAATATGGTACCATTGCCTGTTGACTTCATCTTTACAACATCTCTTGAATAGCACCCTTCTTTCTTCTGACACTTCCCTCACCCTGGTGCAGGTCCTCATCACCTCACACTTGGACAATTGCTGGATCTGCCTGCCTCAACTCTCTCCCCACCCCAATCTATTTTTCATTCAGCCACTAAAATGATTTTCCAAAAGCACAGGTCCGATCATGTCATCACCCCTACACACAGAAACACATATACACTCTCAATAAACTCCCCTGGTTTTCTATTGCCTTTGGGACCACATAAAAATGCTCTGTTTAACCTTCAAAGCCTTTCATCACCTGGCCCCCTCCTACCTTACCAGTCTTCTTCCTGACACATATTCAGATCCAGTCACACCAGCCTCTTGGCTGTTCCAACAACATACTCCATCTCTCAGCTCTGGGTGTTTTCTCTGGCTGTTTCCCATGCCTGGAATGCTCTCCTTCCTCCACCTACTTATCTCTCTGGCTTCCTTTAAGTTACAATTCCAATCCTGCCGTCTATAGGAAGCTACCCCTAACTCCTCTAGTGCCTTCCCTCTGTTAAATACATAATGTTGTTTCTTTTGCATCGGTTGAGTTTTTTCTTTCTTCCTTTTAGAGAGGGAACAGGCTGCCATTTTGTGAGCTGTGAAAGGTCAGAAGAGATTCAAGAAATCCTGCAGTTGAACTTGAGAAGAAATTAGACCTAAGAGCAACCTGCTTGACCCAGATCAGTGGTGCATGACTGGGCAGCTGAGACTGTGCATCCACCACCTAGGCACACGCTTGGAAACAAATTGTGGTGGGAATGGTTTGTAGTCCCTACTTTTAAGTTTGAGTCTGCTCTCCCCAGGAGCAGAGGGGAAAGGGAGGCCCTAGTTTCAGTAGTGGTTTGACTCTGGATATTTTCAGTTTGTTAAAAGCAGTTGATGTTAATTGGTTATCAGCGATATTGAGGAGCTATCTATGATTTCAATGATATTAGGATGTTGATCACCAGAGATGATGTTGAGATAAACAAAATTGACGGGGGGCTTAAGTCAGTAGCATTAAATTTATGATAATGCCCCTTAGAGGGACCCTTAGAACTGAGAGAGAGTGAGAGAGAAAGAGAGAAAGAGAGAGACAGACAGACACAGAGAGAGAGAGAGACAGACAGAGACAGGGACAGACAGAGACAAACAGAGAGAGACAGAGACAGAGAGACAGAGAGAGAGAGAGAAGGAGGGGTCAGATAGGCATGCTCTGGGCATTTAGCTTGCTACTATTCATGAGTTTTGGGAGAGTAATTCCAGGGTCTTACTGTCTATGACTTTTCCCAGTGCCGCTGACCAGCTCTGCAGGAGCAGAGAAACTAGCCATTAGTAGTTACTCTGGAATGCAGATTTGCCTGGTGGCAATGGTAGAGCTTCAGGGGGACGAGGTAGCAGGTTGGGCAAATTAGAATATAAACCCCATGAAGGCAGGGACTGTGTCCCCAGCACAGTGTCTAGCAAATAAGAGGCACTTAAAAAGCCAGTGCTCATTTTAATTGAATTGAGTTGAATTCCAAAGCACCAGGAAGTGTATATAGGAGTGGGAGATCACTGCTGTCTCCAGGTCTCCGACTCCGAGGAAAAAAGAAAAAGCAAAAAATAAGTATATCTATTTCTATCATGTGCTAGGACGGGGGGATTTAAAGACAAATTGTCAACTGCCCCTGACCTCAAGGACCTTACCTTCTACTGGGGATGGACAGCAAGAAGCATGTAAGTACATAGAAGTCTATGCAAAGGGAATGAAAGGTAATTTTTTTTTTTTTGTGGAGGTGGTGGAGAGGGGGAATTGAAGATCAGCAAATGAAATAACAAAAGATCCCATAGAGGGCAGCCGGCAATGCCCAGCTCTCCTCTAAGCATACTTTGGTCCTATTTGGTAGGGTGTGCAGATAGCCGAAGACCCATTAAGACTCCAAGGTGAGACAGGGCAGCTAGGTGTCACAGTGGATAGAGCACTGGCCCTGGAGTCAGGAGGACCTGAGTTCAAATCCAGCCTCAGACACATAACACTTACTAGCTGTGTTACCCTGGGCAAGTCACTTAACCCCATTGCCTAGCCAAAAAAAAAAAGATTATAATAAAAAGACTCCAAGGTGAGCTGTTCTTTTCTTGAAGAATGTGTCAACAGACCTTTCCCCAAAGTTTATAGGGAATTTCATTTCCCAGGTTGATTTTGATTTTGGAAATCTATCTATCTATCTATCTATCTAGCTAGCTAGCTAGCTAGCTATCATCTGTCTATCTGTCTGTCTGTCTATCTATCTATTTATATGTGTTTGTGTATATGTGGGTATATAATTGAGAATTAAGGAGCAAATAAAAATAAACTGGAAGGATTACTGCGCATCAGCCAGGGTCCAGCTGAGACCATGTTGCATGAATTTTCACTATTTGTAATGTCTCTCTCTCTCTCTCTGTATGTGTATATCTATATACACATGTATATATGTATACACAATGCAAACATACACATTTATAGTCACATATACACGAAAATTCATGGTTTATAATGTGTGGTTATGATATATGTATGTATATGTGCATATATGCATACATAATACACACACACATATATACATGAATTTTTACTATTTGTAATGCCTAGGTATCATGTATGTGTATGTGTGTATGTATATGTGTGCATATATACCCACATACATATTCATATATAGAAATCTTTACTGTTAGTAATCTCCGATCATATGTGTATATACATATATGTGTGCATACGTACACACATATACATACCCATATGCACACATATGACCTTTAGACACATAGCATTTCAGTAACAAACTGCATTCTTGGGCCTGGGTCTTTGGCTTTCTTTGGATCTCTTCTGCTTCGCACCGTACCTGACCAATGGTAAGCTCTCTTTGCCAAATGACAAAAGAAAAACAAACCTGTAGTGAGGAAAGAGGTATTGTTTTTATATATTTTTGCAAATCTTTTTAATGTCTGGCATAAAGAGACAACTAGATTTTTTCCCCCAATTACTTCTGCATTCAGTCTGTTGTGATATGCAGTTTGGGTTGAAATACGTGAAGAAAGCCAGCCTCACACAGAGGTGTACTCGGAAAAGGGAGGAGTAATTTAATAGGAAAATAATGACGATATTGTGAAAATAGTTTTGACCTCACAGACTCCTGAAAGGGTCTTGGGGACATCAAGGGGTCGGAGGAGCACTAGGTGGTGCAGGGGATGCAGTAGCAGGCCTGAAGTCAGGGATTGCAGCTGTTCGGTCCTTTCAGTCATGTCTGACCTCTGGGACCCCATCTGGGGTCTTCTTGGCAGATACAGGAGCGGTTGGCCACTTCCTTCTCCAGCTTGTTTGGCAGACGAGAAAACTGAGGGAAGCAGGAGGCTGAAGTGACTTTCCCAGGGTCACACAACTAGTAAGTGTCTGAGGCCAGATTTGAACTCAGGAAGTTGAGTCTTCCTGACTCCAGACCTGTCACTCTGTCCATCGTGCCACTTGAATTAACTTGGAATAACTGAGTTTAAATCTAACCTCAGACACTTACTAGCTATATGACTCTGGACAAGTCACTAAGCTTCTGTTTGCCTCAGTTTCCTGAACTGTAGAATGGGGATAATAATAATACTACATCTCAGAGGAGTTGTATCTAATAAGTTAATTATTTGTAAAATGCTTGGCACATAGTAAGTGCTATATACATTTTATCTGACATTATTATTATTATTATTATTATTATTAATATTATTACTTGAAGCTTTATGATTTGGAAAGAACTTTCCAAAGGTGATCTCATTTAAAGCTCAAACAAGTCTTTTATTATCTCATTTTACAGACTAGGAAACTGAGGCTGAGAAGTTAAGAACTTGGGTGGAAGTTCAAATGATACTGTTTTCATTTGGATGTCAGGAGAAGCTTCCAAAATACATCCAAAGTGGTACAAGTCACCCCAAAACGGGGGCTTCTCATCTTGGAATAGTTTATCCCAGAAAGGGGGCCTCCCATCTTGGAGGTCTTAGGTAGAGACTGCTTCTTGGGCATGGAATGGCTGAACCCACCTCTCAAAGTCTATGATACAGATCTGTGAAAATAAAACTCAGTGTCCACCCCCCACCCCCCGGAATTTCATAGAGATTATTGTTCAGTCATGGGTAAGCTTAGATTAGGTAGCCTCTGATGGCCTATCCCTATTGGAGACTGTCTAAAACCCTTTACATTCAAGGCCTTTTACTGGAGCTTGTAGCGGCCCATTCAAAGAATGATGCAGAAGGATTCAGTCACTCTAAACCCAGCATTCTCACAGAAGCTGCTGATCTTTAGGGGAGCTCAACTTCCAATTCTTCAAGCTTCCCATGAATTTTACCCTTTTCCCTTTTCCGAGTTGGTGTCATTGACTGACTCATGAAAAGCTTCAGGGCAGGCAGAGAAACTGCCTTCTGGAACCCAGCAGATAGAGCAGGAGAGCACACATGCTTAACTATAGAGCCGCCATATGAAAATAATGCCCTTGGTGTGGGCAGGGGGGGGGGGAAGAGGGGGGGAGAAAGCAACAATAACAGGAAAACCAAGGATAATTACTGCAGATTATATTCATTCAAGTGCAGGAGTGCCAACTTAGGGCCTCCCCAATAAATTAATCCATGAAGAGCTCTGTTTACATCTGTTGTTGGGACTAATGATCCTTCCTGGAAGAATCAGACCATCTGGTCAATGTTGGACGCAGTAAATCTTGTGATTTGACATTTCTAAGGGAAGACCACACAGCTTACCCAGAGACACTCAAAGGAGAATTGGAGAAGCAATGGGCCCAAGGTCCATTGAGAATGAGGTCCCGCCTTGCTGCCCTTGGCACTGGGGCCATGCCCAGCACCTCCAGTACAGCTGCTGCTAGTAATAACTCCATTTTTTATGGTCCTCTAAGGTTTGCAAAACACTGAAAACATGTGCTCTCATTCAGTCCTCAGCAGCCCTGGGAGGTAGCTGTTATTGCAATCCCCATTTTATGGTCATGTAAATTGAGGCTGACAGGGATCAGATGATGTGTCCAGGGCACAAGGCTAGGGACAGAATTCAGGACTGGAATCCAGGTCTTCCAGGGTCCCTGACCCCAGGTCTGGCATTCTGTCCAGGATGCCATCTCAATTGCTTTAACTATGGATTTGGCCAGGAATACAAGGGGGTGACAGACTTCAGGCCAATCCAGGCCAACTCTGGAGGATTCTCAGCAATATGATAGGCTTATAGGATAGGGAAAATGACAGAGAAGCATTTTTATCTAGCAAAGGTCTAGTGACTCCCCCAGGGCCACTCCTTGAAAAATGGCCAAATGAGCCTTAAAAGGGAGACACAGAGAGGAGACATGGTAAATATGGGGGAGGCTGGGGGAGCTAGAGCTAGCCCTGTGCTAAGAAACTACAAGAAGAAATACTGACTGAGAGCTCTATGTAGTGTGTGGTCTCTGGGACCAGGGAAGAGTGATGTCTCTCATTATTTTCCATGAGCTTTGGTGGGAGTTCTATTTGCATCAGGAAATACAATTTTCCTTCTTTTGTAAATTTTCAAACTTTCTGCCTTCTAGTGGAATTGCTGAGATGATCATAGGTGGTGTTCTATTTGGAGTTTTCCAGATTATATGGAGGGGGACAACAAACTAGAAAGATGACAAATAGCCCAAGGGCACCCAGCAGTTAGATATATAAATGAAAGCTCATTTTAAGATGGTTGTTTGTTTTTTTTTAATAAAACAATTTTTTTTGACATTTTGTGTTAAAATAGATGACAACCAAGAACCAGTCCAAGCATATTCATGGAAGCAGAATTCTACAGAGTAAAGGCTGCTGGATTTGGAGTCAGAGGATCTGGGTTCAAATTATGACTTTTTGACTTACTATCAAATGAGATTTTATATACATATATATATACATATATATATATACATATATATATATATATATATATATATATATAATTATCTACAAGCTATTATTATTATAATTACTTGTGCAACCTTGGGCAAGTCATTTCATGTCCCTTGGCCATTTTCCTCATCTGAAAAATGAGGGGGTTAGCCTTTGAGCTCTAAATCCCATCTCTGATGCTTCCCAACTATTGGGTCCAGTTCCCCCATCAGTAAAATGGGAATATTGGGTTGGAGGAGATGGTCTCTAAGGTACCTTCAGTTCTCGATCTGTGATCCTTTAATCTATGGTCTGATGTCAGACATCTCTGTTAACTACCAGAACACTGCCAGAATCTTCCCTGGTGATCTCAACTTTGGTTGACTCCAGAGTCAATGAGGCAATGCCAGGCAAATACAAATAACTGAGTCAGTTACTATATACATCCTTCCTCTTGTGATGACTCATGCATGGTAGACTCATCGAATGGCTTCTCCGTGGATGCCACAGTTAGTGACAGAGCTAGGAATAGACCCATTCTCCTGATACCCAGTCCTATGCTCATTTTACTACATCAGCTTTGGCATGTGGAGAATTGGTCTAGATTCTTTGACTTCTCTTTCAGAAACCTCCAAACTGACCCAAAAAACCAAATGGTTGCTAGAAGGTAGAATTTCTCTTGTTTCCTGAATCAGCTTGTTGGCAAGAGAGAGACAACCTCAGACAGATCAGCTGGGGCTGGGCTGGGAGGATATGCAGGTCACCTTGGCTGCAGGTTCTTTGGAAGCTATGGGATGTGATACAATTCAATTCAATTCAAGAAGCATTTCTGCTCCTACTATGTCCCAGGCTCTGCTCTAGGCACCAAGACACAAAGACAAAAATAAGCACCATGACTTAGGAAGGTTATCAATAAGCTGGAGAGTAGAAGAGAGATTAGTTAGCATTTATTAAGTACTTACTGTATACCAGGCACTGGGCTAAGTGCTGGAAATAACACTAGACAAGGGAAAAGAAATACAGTCTCTGCCCAGAGGGCACTTCCAAAATGGGAGATCCAGGGCTAAAGGGATCCAGGATGCATGGCCACTGAGGTCCCTTCCAACTCAAAAATTCTATCAATTAGTTCCCATCCTTAAGGGGCTTATATTCTTCTTGGAGAGGGGAGAACTTGTTGTTTACAACATCCAGTCCAATTCAATCCAACAAGCATTTGTTAGATGCCTAGTACATGCCTTGGCGTGGGGACCAGACAGCCAAAACAAAAGACAGCTGCTGAGACAGTGGGGCTGCTTTGGGGAGGAAGGAGCTGGGGAGCAGAGTGGGACTCACTGAGAAGCAGAGTCAGCCTCTGGAATCCTTTGGCAACATTTGGGGGGAAAGTAGAATGAATATGAACATATGACCTGAGAGGAAGACAAGAAAGTGTTAACAAGAGGGTATTTGGGGGGAATTCTAAAGCAATTGTTCGTGTGTGGGGTAAAGTGGTTTTGTTTTAAATGGGTGAAATGATAATTTTTTGGGAAAAGTGTAAGCTATTCAACTCAACAATTAGCGGGTGTTTACTTCACACAAAATGGTTTTCTAGGTTTTGTGTGTGTGTGTGTGTGTGAGAGAGAGAGAGAGACAGAGAGAGACAGAGAGAGAGAGAGAGACAGAGAGAGACAGAGACAGAGAGAGAGAGAGAGAGAGAGAGAGAGGAGAGAGAGAGAGAGAGAGAGAGAGAGAGAGAGAGAGAGAGAGAATAATGTCCTGTTCTTGTCGTGAAGAGAAGCTTTAGAGAGGAATAAATAGAAATCCAGCCCCAAAGCCAGGAAGGTCTAGGTTCTGGTCTGCTTGCAGGACATGGGGAAGTCACTTCACTCCTCAATTCTCTAGCCCACTCTCTAGATGATAGCCACCTGGTCAAATAGGTAGTATTTGTGAAAACATTGGGGACACAGCCTGGCACAAAGCTATATAAAGGCATCTCTCTTCCTCCTCCCCTTCCCCCTCTGCCTTCCCCTCCCCCCCTCACCTTGGTAGAGGGAGTTTCCTCATTTGGGAGTTCTCTACACCATTGAAATCCTGTCAATATCCTTCTGCCACTAAATAGTTTATGGTCATAGTGGGGAGATAAGATAAGCAGAGCCATACCCAGCAATTTCTGGACCTAGGGCAAGCAGCAGAGGTGGATGGAGTGTTTTAAATAGTGACTGAAGATGAAACAGTCCCGGGGAGATGGGCAGGATTGGTCCGCAATCCCTCTTCATCCCCCACCCCCACCAATGGAATTTGTCCAAGGGTAGTTATGAGTCACTGCAGTTCTGGAAGAGGGGTTAGCCTTGCTCTGTTTGGCTTTGGAGGACAGAACCAGGAGAGGTTTTGATGGGGTGCTTAGAGGCAGGTTGAGGAAAAATCGGCTGGAATTAGAAGAGGCTGACTCAGGAGGTGGGGAGCCTTTCCTCATTCCAGTTTCACCAAAGAGATGTTGCCAGGGATGACCGAGGAGACTGGGTGTCAGGATCAGTTCAAACAATGACTTCTCTGAAGTCCCTTCCACCTCTGATGTGTAGGCTTGGACTAGAGGTAGTCAGTGTTAAGAGCCAGCAGTCAAAGCTGGATGAAATGACCTGAACCTGGCATTTCTTCATTCGCTCCATCCTGGGCAAGGAAAGAGAGCAGACCAGCATCAATCGAATTGGCAGAGACTTAATGGACTGATTTTGGAGGAAAAGCACAAGTAGCATACTGCTTTGTTCTGGCACCAGCTGCTTAAGCAAGGGTTGGGTCTACCCAGCCTTCCTCTAAACCCACCTTTGGCCAGGTATCCAGTGTAGATGGAGATCTAGAAATGAGGACCACTCCCTTGAAGACTTATCTTCCCTGATTCTCTTGTGGTAAACTAGCAAACTGAAAGTAAACTATTTTGTCCTGATGCCCCCAAACCGATCCAATGTAAAAAGCCCGAGAGAGGGCACCTTCTCCCTGACTGGCTGAAGTGCACAACATTTATCCTTCACATCCCAGGGAGCATTTGGAGTGCTTGGCAAACATTCTGTGAGCAGCTCTCCCTTCCCACGAAGCAAAGCCATCAGCTGTAAAACGATTAAAGATGGAGTAGACATTAGTCACTTGGCAAAACAGAAAATCAAGCCACTGTAATTGGGCCTGTCACGGGATCGATGCCTGTGACTCTGAAAATACACATTTCAGCTCTGCCTCAGCATGAGGCAGGAGAATCATTAGGCTGTCGCGCTTCTGTTGGCATCGACTAGAAATCAACAGTGAATTATGATTAAATTCAAGCAGAATTACTTGAAATGTGTTCACTTGATGCTCTGCTGCCCAGAGACTGTATGTATGGCCACATTCTGCACATTACCTTGAATTCAACAGACCCTGCTGGAACTAATCTAATCCTAGCTTTCAGGGCTTGGCTAAGGGGCCACCTCCTCCATCAAGCCTTTCCAGATTTCCCTATGTGTAAGCGATATTCCTCCCCACCTCCTCATTTTTTGAATATTTATTTATATATTTATTTTGTATATATTCTTTCCCCTCAATAGAATGTGAGCCCCTTCAGGATGGGAACTTGGAGGACAAGCAGAGACATCATAGGTTTCTATGAAATTTCCAGGTGTTGGCCAAATCACTTCTGCGCATATCTTCTAGGCAGTGTGTAAATTCCTTAACAGCAGGGATGACCTTGTTTTTCTTCGCATGCCCAGTGCTTAGCACAGGGATCGATGTACATTTTGTCCTTTTTATTCGGTCCCTCAGTCATGCCTCATGACCCTGTGGACTATAGAGTCCATGGGGTTTTCTTGTCAAAGCTCTTGGGATGGTTTGAAATTCCTTCTTCTCTGGTGGATTAAGGTAAGCAGAGGTTAAGTGGCTTGCCCAGGGTCACACAGCTAATAAGTGTCTGAGGCTGGATTTGAACCCAGATCTTCCTGAATCTGGGCCCAGTGGTCTATTGACTGAGCCACCTGGCTGCCTCCTTTGCACACATAGTAGGCACTTAATAAATAATCATTGACTTCCTAGAAATATATACAGAAGAGCATTTTTTTGGTTATATCCAAGGCCATAAGTTTACCTGGAGATGTTTTCAGATATGCTGCATGTAACACCAAAGGGGAAAAAGGAGAAAGATAGAAATAGGAAAAGAGGGAGTGAAAAACTAAAGAAGGAAAGAATGAAAGAACAAAAGGAAGGAAGGAAGAAAAAGAGGAAGGCAGGTAAGGAGGATCGAAGGAAGGAAGGAAGGAAGGAAGGGAGGAAGGAAGGGAGGGAGAGAGGGAGGGAAAGAAGGAAGGAGGGAAGGAAGGAAAAGAAGGGAGAAGAATAAAAAAAGGCAAAAAGAAAATTAATGAAGTTTCCCTTTCCCTGAAGATGTTTGTGCCAAGTTTGGATGGCAGGGATGTCAGAGCAGAGCTCCTTGTTTAGTTATACAGAGAGAATGGACTTTCCCCTGAGGGTCCTTCTAACCCCGACATTCCCCAAGAAGAGAAAAGATCAAATATCCCATGCTATGGAACAGAAGCATCACCATAACCCAGCCTGATAGACAGAAAGGGCTGCAATAATTTGGATGATAAGAGAGAAATAGAACCAGCTGTTACTAAACGAGAATCAGAAAGCAATAAAGAATGAGGAAAGATGGTGGTAGGTATAGATAGCTCATTAAGATCCCTTACTTCATGGGATTGGCCTTATATCTCAAGATAGAGAATTGAAAGAAGAAATGGCCACTTGATGAGATGAGCTTCTCTCGTAGCTCTTTTTCATGGATGGATTCAAATTTTGTCAGCTATAATTACCAGCAGCAGGCAGCAGACTGGAGCTGCTAGGCCTCATTACCATTCCTGCTCTCCAGCTGAGAAAAATTTCAAATGGGTTATTTAGGCTCATGCTTCCCATGTGTATCCATTTCTTGGAGGGGTGGAAATGGACTACTGTGGGCTAGATAGTAAGAGAGGGGTTGGGGATTCATCAGAACTGGGTGGTGCTAATTGGTAGATGAGATATGTGTAAGGGATCATCTCTTTTCTGCCCCTAAGTGTGGGTGTTCTCCAAGGCTTTGTCCTGGGCCCTCCTCACTTCTGTATGCTTCCTTACTCAGTGATCTTTTCAGCTCTTACGGGCTCAATGATCATTTTTATGCTGGTAATGGCCAAGTCTCTATGTCCAGTTCTAATAAAAAGATGGTACCTGCGGGAGCTGGAAGTGAGCTCAGAGGCCATCAAGGCCAGCACCTTCATTTTATGAATGAACAGATGGAGACACAGAGAAGTGAAGTGACTTCCCTACAGTCAAACAGCTGCTAAGTGCCTCCTGTTGGATCTGAACCCAGCTCTCCTTGCCTCCGAGTCCAGCACCGCAGCCACCAGCTCACTCTGGTCCTCTCTGGAGCTTTGGTGCAGGACATTCCACATGGGATCCTCAGAGACTTCTCAGACTCAAAATGGCCAAAACCAGCTCATTGTCTTTGACCTCCAAATCTATTCCTCTTCCAGACTTCTCTATGTTTCTCATGGGGTCCACCACCTAGCAACCAAAGACAACAAAATAACAGAGAGAACATTCAGAGATTTCTTTCTAAATGTATAGAAGAAAACAAGGGTGACAATAGAAGTCAAATAGAAGAGGTGGTGGAAAACAGGTCTGGAACACCATGGACTGCACCTCACCACATCATGCCTGCAGGCAAATCTTTTTTTAAAAAAACATATTTTTGGCATAGCTAATTACAGAATGGGAGGGTGCATAAAAGGAAGGAGGGCAGGAAGAAGAGAGAGGGGAATGTGTAACATACCCTAATCAAGTAAAAAGCTAACAATGAAGGGGGAAGTGACTCCTGTGGTCTCTCTGCCTGAGAGTCTACAAGAGAATGGCTGAGGATGAAAAAGGAGGCAGTGAAAAATGCTGGGATTGGACACCACTAATGAATGGTCTCGTGGGGAAGAGAGATATTTTATGAAAGGAGATGGGAACCTTACAATGGTATAATGTGAAGGTATTTGGTGCATAGAGAGACCACTCCTCCTGCCTCAGGAGAAAGAGCACCCAAGCACCTGGGGGCAATGGAAACCCACAAGAGTGAGAGGACATGGACCCAGGAGGAAATTTCAAGGCAAATGGTGGGGGGAATGACCATGGGGGGGGGCAAAGGTGGCAACCTGAGCAAGTAGGGACAGAGGAAAATCCCTGCAATGGGACAACATTCTGTCTTTTCACCAGCAGAATGTGGCATTTCCAAGACTGAAGCACAAGAGGAAAAAGGGGACTAAAGGGCAGTGTCTATAAGACAGTAATATGGAAAGCGTTTAGAAGAAGGAAGCCAAAATAGCTCCCTTAGTCTCTGGAATTTCATGAGGAAGGAGACAGAGACTAAAGAAAGGCTAAGCAAGTGTAAGCACAATAAATCAAAGACTAGAAGTACAGACTAGACACAAAGGGAAAGTAAATAATGAAGAGAAATAGGGGGAAAATCCTTTGTAGAAAGAGGCACCAAACATGAAATTTAAAGGCTAACACACAAAACAAGCTGGAGGGGAAGAAAGGGAGGAGAATTCTGCTTGATGTCTTAACCAAGAAGGAAAAACAGAGGGGAAGAATTAAATAATTGGCTAATAGCAAAGAAGAAAAAAGGAACTAGCAGCTCCAAAACTAGGGAAAGACGTAACAAATAGGAGAGGGGGCTTGAGAGTGAGAGGAGAGCCAACGGGAATAGGCTGGTCTTAAAAGAGATTAAGCTAGAATAACTGAAGAGACAGAGTTGTGTTTATACCAGAAAAGGGAAAAAATCATAACTTGAAAAAAAACATTAGAGACAAATGGAGGAAAATATAAACCAAATTCTCATGACTTTAAATGTGAGTGGATTAAACAATTCAATGAAATGAAAAAGAGTGACAGATCGGATAAGAAAACAAAGCCCCACAATTGCTGCTTATAATAAACAGCCTTTTAAAATGAAGATATATACAGGATAAAAAGGAGGGCATCAGAAAAAAAAATTACTATGCATCAAATGAGTTAAAAACAAACAAACAAATAAGAGTGGCAATTTTGCTACTAGACAAAACAAAAACAAACATTCTAAACCTAAAAAGGATGAGCAAGAAAATTAGATTATGCTGAAAGGAACCACAGATGATAAACCAAGACCAGTATTAAATTTATATGCCCCAAATGCAAGAGCATCTAAATTAAGAAAAAATATATTAAGTTAAGTGTGAGAAGATATAGACAGTAACAATAGTGACAGGAGATTTCAATGTCTCTTTGTCAGTTTTAGATGAATCTAACAGAAAGATAAACAAATTGCTAGAGAAACTATAGGTAAAAGACTGATGTGGTTCAGTCACGTCTGACTCTTCATGACCCTCTGGAACACATTGTTTGTGGGGTTTTCTTGGCAAAGATACTAGAGTGGTTTGCCATTTCCTTCTCCAGTGGATTAAAGCAAACAGAGGCTAAATGACTTGCCCAGGGTCACATAGGTAGAAAATGTCTGAAGCTTCATTGGAACTCAAGTGTTCCTGACTCCAGACCCATTGCTCTATCCATTATGGCACCTAACTGATGTGGGTGGGAGGTGGGGAAGGGGGTCTGTGGGGTCTGTGCTGTCTTCTCTCATTTCTGTTTTCTTGCTATGTGCTCCCTCAGCTTTTTAAACCATATTGCAATCCATTAAATCTACCAAAAAACAAAGCCTATTATTTTCTGATGCTTCTGAAAAGTTCCTTTATCCTCAGCAACAGCCCTTGACAGCCAGCCTTCCCTATCCTCCTTTTCACAGAAATCTCCCTGAATGCCCCCTCTCTGTGTGTGGGGGTCAGGGTGGTACATTTGCCAAGGTAAGTTCCCAGATTTCTTCCTCATGTGCTTTTCCCCTCTGATTGGAGGGTTGGGAGGGTGGGACAAAGAGCTTTTTCCAAAGCCTCCCTTCGTAGAAAGCTGAGGATCTTCCATCCAGCTCTTCAGTTCTCACCAGCAGCTCTGCTTGGTTTTGACTCCAGACAAGATCAAGCCCCCTTCCCTTTATGGAAAATATTGTCTTCTCCCAATTAGATTTTAAGCTCCTTGAGGGCAGGAGCTATCTTTCTTGTTATTATTTGTATCCCCAGTACTTAGCACAGTGCTTAGCACATAGTAGGTGTTTAACAAATATTTGGTGACTATTGGCAATGGCTGCTAGGAAGTGCTGCCTCTGCTTTTAAGCCTTTCCTAGCTGACCTCCCTTGGGTCTGTCCCTGGGCTCCCTGAGGGATGTTCTCTCTAACCTGCAGCTCCTTGTTCTACTTTCTCATTCCCAGTGGGTCTAACACTTCCAGTACATCAAATCTCACCTCCCCCTTGAAGCTTTCACTCAGCCCTTCCTTCTCTTAATTCCTATTGTGCTAATGTCAGAGCTCCAACACTGCTGTTAACTGTGATGTTGCCTTTTGTTTCAACAGTATTTTTGTCCTTCCTCACTGGATGGAAGTTCCTTAGGGTCAGGTGCCTTGGTTTATGCTTCCTTTGCTTTCCAAATCACGTTTAGCACAGAGCCAGGAACAGAACAGGTGTTAATGGTGAAGGTTATTTATGGGGCATCAAAACCTGCACTATCTTTAAAAGGGACACCATGAGTCCAGGGTCTGCTTCCTCCTCTCTGTAGGTCTCAATATGTAGGACTTAGTGTAGCTAGGAATAAGGATGGGACCCAAGGAGAATGGAAAATCTGGCCCTCAGAAAACTGGCCATGCTCTTTTTCTTAAAAAAAAAAAAATGCTTATGTCGTATGCTTTGGGGGTGATGTCATGGGGGTGGGGGAAAGCATATTTTAAAGTCTAAGTATAAACTTGTAAGTGTTGACAATTCTTTCTTCACAGACAACACATTTTAATAAGTGTCATATTTTGGAATAAATTATGTCTTCAATTCTTTAGCACCTTCGTCCTCTCACTTTTACAGAAACTGAATTTTCATTTGAGCACCCTTTTCTCCCTGGCAGTAACGGCCATCAACTTTTCATTCATCCAGGTTACAGTCTAAGTGGTGTTCAGGATTTTCTCCTTTCAGGTTCTGGCCAAAACTTAGGGGGGCTGTTATCTTAGGAAGTCCCCAAGGATGTTGTCTTCTGATGTTTCATTGTGGTGTGAGGTGGTCCTGGGGCCCACAGAGTTGTGCCAATCAAGAACCATCCAGCCAACAAGCATTTATTAAGTATCTGCTATGTATCAGGCACTATGCTAGGTACTGGGGGAATAGAGATGAAATCAATCCCTGCCCTCATGGAGCTTATATACTAGTAGGAGGAAATGATACGTATAATAAAAAAATAAAATCAATGCTATTTAAAATAAAATATGATAACATAATAAACTAAGTTAAAATAATTGTTTAAAACAAAGTATAACATACAAATAAAAATTAAAGATTGATAAAAAATACATAAAGACAGTACAATGTAATTTTAGAGGTGGGGGTGTGCAAACAAATGGCTGAATCACAAAAGACTCTCCCAGGGGGACCCTTGATTGTAGCCAGTGACTTCAGGAGGCAAAGGTGATGTTTCACTGTTCAGTCATTCCATTGTGTCCAGCCCTCTGTGACCCCATAGACCATAGCACGCCAGGCCCTTCTGTCCGCCAACATCTTGAAGTCTGTCCAAGCCCATGTTAAAGGTGAGAAGACAGAGCATCTAAAGCATGGAGTCCAGCATGGAGGTGGCACTTGGAATATCCCACACAGGGAGCAGCAAGTCTGTCAGCCAGTTTGGCTGGGATATAGAGTATGTGAGAGGGAGTCATGTTAAATCAGGTTGGAAGGCTAAGAGGGAGCCAGATCAATAAGGACTTTCAGTTCCAAATGGAGCCAGGGCTGTTCATTGGGAAGGTTACTAATTTTCAAGCCAGAAGATATGAGTTCAAATTCTGCTCCTGCTTTTCTTTCCTGTGTGGATAAATCCCATAACTTCCCTTGGCCATGATTCCCTGTCATGCAAAATGAAGGAGAGGACCTCTGGTGTCCCTTCCAGGTCTGGATCTGTGTTAGAATAGAAGAGCTTGAGAGTAAGGTCTGCTTCGGTCTTGTTCTTACCTACCTGGCGACATGCTTTCTGACCCCTTTCCTTCCCCTGCCATGTGCCATCTTGTCGATTCTTCTGTGAGTCAATTGGCCTCTGTCTGTCTTAGTTTCTAGAAGGGAGATGGGCATGGTGAGAGTGATAAAGGGAGTGTCAATATATCCTGAAAATAACTGGAAACTGAAGATGGTCCAGAAGGGGCCATCAACAGGCGGGGAAGTATTGGGACAACCCTGTTAAGTCTAAAATACACAAAATTGGGGGCAGCTACGTGGTGCAGTGGATAGAGCACCTGGATTCAGGAGGACCTGGGTTCAAATCCAGCCTCAGAGACATAACACTTACTAGCTGTGTCACCCTGGGCGAGTCACTTAACCCTGATTGCCTAGCTCAAATATATATATATATATATATATATACACACACACATATATATATATACACAAAATCCACAGCTCAAAGTAGCAGACATTCATGGCTTCCTAAGCAGCCCTCTCTTTTCAGTTCTTTATATAGGGAAATGTTCGTATTTGTCAACATTTGTCAAATTTACAATAATAAAAATTATATATATGAAGGCATTGGGTGAAATGATCTCGGGGTAGCTGCCAGGCATCGATCTGTGGTCCTAATTCCTGGAGGAAGCTGGGAAGGGGAGGGCTTGATTTACCCCCTTACAGTCTCGGATGACCAGGAGTCCAGTCTCCTTCCACCTGTCTCCGAGGTGGGGAGTGAGGCAGGTGGAGGGCAGTCACGATGGACGCCTCCACGCATCTGCGACCTTGGAGAAGGCAAGCTTGTCAAAGTGTCGGGCTGTGAACACCTGGCAGCTGATGTTTTATTCATCATTTTCTTCTCATTCTCAACAAGCTTCTGTCATGTGCCAGGGGCAGCAGAAGACCCCCTTCTGTGGCTCCTGCAGCACCTATAATGTACTGAGCTTCTGATTGTCTGGGCTGGAGGGGTGATTATTTTTGTTCCATATTCTAAACTAGTGAGGGCTGATCTGGGGGGTCTGTGATGTTCTTTGAACGCATATGGCTAGTTAACAAATGAAAGTGATTGTAGAACTGCTCTTAGAGTTTTCAAGGGAAAAAGAAAGCCAAATCCAATTCCAATTCTTTTATTAAGGAAAGAGAAATCAGCACAGGTGGGGAAAGTTCTGTTTTGCCACAGAGAAATTGCATATTTATCAGAAACAGGTTATGTTTCAGCCAAACCGACGTGTTCTGCTGCCCATTCATCCTTCCTGCTCCCTCCCTGCTGATTCCTCCCCCAACACCCCACCAGCTCTGGCCTCTCTCTTCTTGGATCCATCATCCTCACAGGGGCCAATCTGACATCCCCCAAACCCAGATCCGAACATGTGGCTCACCTTTGGCCTCCAGGATGAAATACCAATTCCTTTATTTGTCATTTAGAGAACTACACAATTTGGCTCTGACAAGTCTTTCCAGACTATTTGCACTTTACTTTTGTGGCATGATGGTTAGAATGCTGGACAGAGAATCAGAAGGCCCAGATTCCAATGCTGTCTCTGCCAGATGACCTTTTATCATTTCTAGACTTGAGTGAAGAGGAAAAGGAGGTTTCAAAAGAAATGCCTAAAATATTTCCCACATTGGAAAATGCTGAGGGAGGTCTGCTGGCTGGCTTCCAGTGCCTGAGGGTCTGCCCCTGATGACCTTCCTAGATCTGGAGCTGAGAGGAACCCCCCACCCAGGTTGTCTGATTCAGGCCCCTCATTTTATGGAAGAGGAAACCTAGCAGTGAAGTGATTTGCCCTCAGTTATACAGGTGCTATGTGGTGAGGTAAGGGTTGGAATGCAGGCCTTCTGATCCCAAGTCAGGCATCCCTACCACACCATTGGGATGGACAACAGATGACAGTTGTCATTGGAGTGATTCCAAAGCAGAACGAGCAGTCTTTGGGGGCTGTGGGCCACCTACTCCTCGGGGGGGGTCACTGAAGGGTGGCCAGTTCTGGGGGATTTTGTAGAAGGGGATCCTACAAGAGGAGCTTGGTGGTCTTGTTCTGTTCTGGGATCCAGTGAAGAGGACAAAATGCATCCCATGGCCATTTGGGCTCAGAACCCAACTGATTCTGAGGAGGCAGTAGTGAGGACAGAGTCCTCTGCCTGTTGGCTTGGTCAGACTGAACGATTCTGCTGCAAACAGCTGGTGTTTCCATTTGCAGCCAACCCCACTGTTCTGAAAAGCGCTTCCCACCCCCCTCCTTGGTGTCCTGCCACAAAGCTGATGATGCTGGGAGGTGTGAGGGAGGAGGTGGAGCAGGATGGTGAATTAATGAATTAATTAGGGAGGACTTGAAATGCCGAATAATTTAGCTTTTTCTCCATCCTTGCCCCCAAACAATGAGAATTATGACAGAGCTAAGCAATTAGAGTCTCAGCAGCCACAAGGTCTGTTAAGCAGCTGAGATGCAAGTGTTCACACTGTCAGCAGTCTGCCTTGGAATGTGAAATGAGCCCCACAGTGGGAATATTCAGACAACATGAAACTTCCACAGAATGTGGGGCAGAGAATGGAGCCTGGGAAATTCCCTAACCTATCTTAGTTTCCTCATCTGGAAAATGGACTTAATCATAGCCTTCATAGAACTTCTCCTCCTCCTCATGGGGGCTGCCATGGCCAAAAGAGTTTATGGCTAAGTGGGCAGCCTTCTGGTTATGAGTGTCTCTGCCTTTGAATAGTCTGGTCCTACAAAACCAGATTTACCTGATGCTTTATGCATAGTAGGAACCCAGAAAGACCTTGAGTGCTCATGAGACCCAAACTGATTTGAACCCACAGAGGTAGAAAGTCAACCAGGTACAGTAGAGTTAGAGTCGGGAGACCTGGGTTCATGTTCTGACTGAGCCTCAGCTTCCCCATCTGTAAAACAGGGACACACACCCTCATTTGCTTATTGCCCAAAGTAGTTGGGAGGAGAGTGCTCCTCCCAGTTCTAGGGATACAAGAACAGAAACTGAAACCATCTCTGCCCTTCAGGAGCATGGGATCATGAGCTCAAATCGTTAAAACCAGAAGGAATGTCTGGTCTAGCCCCATCACTGTACAGATGAATTCACTCTCTACTAGAGCATACAATACTTGCATATGTTATTAAATATATTTGGTTTGTAAAAAGGCTAGACCTCGGATGACATTAGTGACTAGGGCACTCCCAATGAGGAAAATCCCTCCAAAAAAGCATATCAGCACCTGTCCTGCTATTTCTGGTCTTAGAGAGCTGTCTAGAACACCTATAGGTGAAGGGATTGCTTAGGTCAACAAGCCAGGATGTGTTACTGGAGGATTTGAATCCAGGTCTTCCTAACTCCAAGGCCTCCCAGCACAGTTATGCTCTTCATATGCTTTGGTAGGAGGAATTTCTTTCCCCAGAGTTCCCAACACTAATGGAATCACAGCCTAGTCTAAATAAGTCGAGGTGGGTGAATATATATACATACACATATACATTTGTGTGAAAAGACATGGAAATGTGTACACATATCTGTAAACACACGTGTACATATATATGGACACATGCACATAATATGCAAGGCGATTTCAGAAGTGGGGGCTGTCAGGAAAACCCCCTTGAAGGAGCTATCTCCTGGGGTTGAGCCTTAACGGAAGCCAGAGATTCCAAAAGGGTGAGGCAAGAAGGGAGAATTGGCCAGGCATTGGACACCATCTTGGAACTGCATGGAGGTAGGAGATTGAATGCCACTTACAGATGAGAGACTGAGGCCCAGGGAATTTCAGTGACTGGCTCAGGGTCGAGAAGGGAGTTTGCAGAGCCAGTGTTTATACCTCGAACATCACTGATCCTTTCTTCATCATCTGTACTTGCTTAATGGACCTTAAGTCTAACTTTTCTCTGATTACTTTTAGCCACAGAATCAGGAAGAGCATTGGGCAGCAGAAGCCACGGCTTGGGGCTCCATGTTGGTGTCGGAGGTGGGGTGGGGATGGAGGAGGCGGAGCGTTTCCAGACCTCGCTTTGTCCAGCCAGAGCTCAGCTACTGGATGACCTTGCTGGCTGGCAAATGGCCTCCCTCTGGGGGAGCTTTGCCTTGTTCCCCCTACAGAATGTGGCATGCCCCGACTCCCTTCTCCAAAGGCACAGAGCCCCTGCCTCACTGCTCAGGGAGGCTGACGGTGGCCCCCAAATCCTAGACAATCAGTCCCCAAGACAGTGCCTGCCACAGAGCACCCTTCCCTCCTTGAAGTTGCACCGTGGACCACAGGCAGAAGACAGTGGACAAGCCGGGCATTCGGCATCTCCCAAAGACACCCAGAGTCTTCTGTGCTCATCTGCCCTGCCCCCCCCCCCCCGCCTTCAATCTGCAATGGAGAGCTTGCAGCCACTGCGTGTTGGGAGGCTGCTCACATACTGCATTCTCTGCCAAACTCTTCCCCACTGATGGCATCCTCTGGCCATTATGTGTGCTTCTGGCACCCCCTGGTGTCCCAAAGGCGAAGTACAACTCAAAGGTGGTCCCAGAGCTGGTCTGGTGGCAGCCAGAGGTTGAAGGAACCTTCTAGACCCACTCTTCTAGCCCCCTCATTTCAGAGCTTGATTTGACTGTGAAGTGGCCAGTTCAATGAACTTTCTTTTAGCTTCTCTCCATATTATTCACTACAGTCATTTCTGTAATGGAAGGATGTTGGGTTGGTATCTGGAGAGCCTGGGCTCAAATTCTCCTTCTCTGGCTTACTTCCCTTCCTGCTCTCCTCACCTGCCCTTCCCACCCCAGCAAAGGAGTGCATGTGTGCGTGTGTGTGTGTGGGGGGTGTCTGTGTCTGTGGGTGGGAGCATAGGCTGTGACTCACCTAATCTTTCTAGCCCTTGATTTCCTTCTGTGTAAAACAAAGGAGTTGGGCTCCATGTAATTTTGCTGTCGGTTAAGGAGTATCTTTGTCTTTTGTGGAGCTGAGGAGCAGAGGGTTAATCGTTTAACAAGCACTTATTAAATACCTAAAACCTGCAACGCCATTAATGTCATACTTTGCGTTTTGCAAAGTGCTCTATAAATATTATCTTATTTTTAATCTTTACAACAACCCTGGGAGGTAAGTGCTATTATTATCCCCATTTTATAGTTGAGGAAACTGAGGCTGACAGAGGTTGTGACTTGCCTAGAGTTACTCAGCTGGTAAACATCTGATCTGAACTCTGGCCTCGGCAACTCCAGGTTCAGAATTCTAACCACTGTGCTACCTTGTTCTTACTGGTTTCCAGTCATCTTGCTGAGCTCAGGGAATACGAAGACACAAACAAATAAATCTTTGCCTTCGGGAAGCTTACATTCTAATGGGGTAGACAACATGTAAATAACTCTGAACATACGTGGTACCTATAGTATAAATGAGAGCTCATTTCAGAGTGAAGGCACAAGCAGCTGGGGGATTGGGAAAAACTGCAAAAGCTTCATGCAGAAAGTAGAGTCTGAGAGGAGTCTTGGAGGAAGCTGGGGAAATTGAGGTAGAGGTGAAGAGAAAGAGCATTTCAAGCATGGAGGACAGCCAGTGCAAAGTGCAGAGAGAGGACATGGTGTGTTGTGCTATGTTTGATGAACAGCAAATAGGACAATATTGGTGGGTTGTAGTTTGGGCAAGGAAGTAAGGTCAGGAAAACAGAAGACTTAGGAAGAGGCCAGATTGGGAAAGGCTGTAATGTCAGCACAGGATTTTATGTCTGCTTATGGAGGTAATAGGGGACCACTAGGGCCTGTGAAAAGTTGGGGAATGGGAGGTGGTCTGGTTAGATCTATGGTTTAAAAAAAAACATTTTTGCATCTTTGAGTTGAATGAATTGAAGTGGGAAGGAGCGTGAGACTGGGAAACCAACCTGAAGTCTACTGCCATAGTCCAGATGTGAGATGATGAGGGTCTGCAGGACAGGCAGTGACAATGGGGACCCACATCAGAAATCTCATGAACTTGACAACAGCTTGAATATGTGGGGAGAGAGAGAGAGAGAGAGAGAGAGAGAGAGAGAGAGAGAGAGAGAGAGAGGGAGACAGAGAGAAAGAGAGAGATAGAGAAAGAGAGACAGAGACAAAGAAAGACTGAGACAGAGACAGAGACACAGAGAGAGAGGGGAGTCAAGGGGGACTCCCCCAGCCTGGGGGAATGGGATGGTGCTTTTGAGCATAACAGGGAAACTGGGGAGGAGTGGAGTTTGGAGAGGGACAGCAATGATGACAGTTATGAACCTGTTGAGTCTGATATATTGAGAGACATCCAGGTGGAAATGTCCAAGAGACACTTGGAGATGAGCAGCTCTAGTTCAGAGGGAGGCCAGGGCTGGGGCTATAGCTCTGGAAATCACACATGGAGAGATGACCATGAGAACTGAGGAGATCTTCAAGTGAGAGAGCAGACAGTGATGAGAGAAGAGAACCTAGGCCAGTCTTAGAGGATGTCCAAGACAGCATGACCCTAGCAAAGGAAAAAGAGGAGAGGTCAGCCGGATAAGAGAACCAGGAGAGACCAGGGTCACAATCAACCCACAGAGGAGAGAGTGAGTGATGTATCAAAGGCTACAGAGAGGTCAAGGAGGATGAGAATTGGGAAAAGACCATTAGATCTGGCCATTAAGAGATCACTGATGACTTTTAAGAAAGTAGTTTCTTTAGAATGATGAAGTTAGAAGGCAGAGTGCAGAGAGATTAGAAGAAAATTCGAGGACCAGTTGTAGGCCGTTTCTCAGGTGGTTTAGCCAAAAAAGAGGAGCGACACAGGAAGAGAGTTATCTGAGATGGTAGAGTCATGGGAGGTCTGCTTTTTTCTTTAGGCTGGAGAGACTTCAATGTGTTTCTGGGTAGCAAAGATATATCAGTGGATAGGGAGAAATTGCATATTAGAGAGGGTGGGGACAGTTTGACAGAGAATTCAGGACAAGATTAAATCAAAGGTGCATATGGAGGGGTTGGCTCTAAAAACAATGAGGGCCACATTCTCACTGGAGACAAAATGAAAAAGGAGAAAGTGGGGTAAGATACATGAGTGATATGAGATGAGCCAGAGGAGAGAGTGGGAACTCTCAGACAAGGGACTCAGTGTTTTTTAATGAAATATGAAGTGAGGACTTCAGCTGAGAGGGGTGAAAGGGGGTGCTGTGGGAGGCTAGAGTAGAGATGGGCTTTGGAGCAGGCACTGTGGTAAGTGGAAGAGAAGCAAGTAGGGAAGAAGAGAATGTTTCTCTTGCTTTATTGAGAGCCCAGTTGAGATTATTTATCATTAATTTGTAGTGAGACTACATATACATAACTTCCTTTAGCTCAGTTAAGCAGCATGTCAATAGAAGATGGGTGGTGAGGGAAATCCAGAGCTAGGGTTTGTCAAGGTGCAATAGATGATAGGACAAGGAGATAAGAGATTTGAGGGCAAAAGATACTGTAGACTTGAATTGATTGGCCAAGGAGTAAAGAAAAGAAAAAGGAGGAGAAAGCAGCAAGCCTAAGGGGTGATGGTTGAGGCAAGACATGGAAGGACTGGAGGTCAAGGTAGGGCTAAAGGGCAGAGATAGGACACACAAGGCAGAGGGGAAAGGGAATAAAAAACCCATTATGATTGGATAAAAGGATTTCCAATTTTCTCAACAAGGAAGTGGAACCTGTGGGCAGTAGTAAATAAAATCAAAGCTATGACTATCTCTGGGAAAGACATACTTCTTCCCATTGCCCCTCCCCCTCAGCAAGAAACAATTAAGCTTGCCTGGCTCATGTTATTAAAAAGAGCTGTCTGCTAAACTTGTTCACTCTTTGTTTTCAAAGAGAACCGATGATGTCACGGGCTGATGTCTTAGAGACTTTATTGGATTGAAGTGAGGCAGAGCTGTGCAAAGTCATCAGCCTCACTTTCTCTTCCAGAATCATCACAGTGCAGTGGCAGGACAAAAGTCAGGATGGCTGGTGATGGCTGGGGATGCAGGGGATGACTTTGGTGTCTTTGATGTCTGAACAAGTTCTAAGGCCACCCATGCTGCCCGGGAAAGTCTTTAAGCGCTTGGGTAGACACCTCCTTAATTCACTGGTGGGTTTAAGGACTGTCGGTTACCCTCAGCGGGAGTCAGCCCACCTGCTGAAATGGTTCTACTGGGTGTGGTCACTTCTCAAGCTACAGCTTCTTGAAGCCGGGAGTGAGAGCTAGATGGCAGGTGGACACCAAAGGTGGATGACTCGCCCTGAGAAGTGCTCGGCAGCCCTCACGGCAGAGGGGCTAGTCTTCCTCAACACCTCAGACACCATACCCCACACACTGGAGATGGAAAACAACTTAGAAGTCAGCAAATCCCATTCCTTCTTTTTACATAGGAAGAAACTAAGGCACAGAATAATTTACGTGACTTTTGTAGAGTCTCACAGCTAGTGAATGTCTGAAACAGGATTTGAACTCAGGTCTTCCCAACTCCAAGTTCCATGCTGCATGTCTTACCCCAGGCTACTGTTGTGAATAAATACTTGCTCCTGTGATTAACATCCAAGTTCTGTTTGTTTATCATTCTCATTGTCAGTATGGCCACAATTTAAGAACAAGAAAAAGCTATTTAGAGAGCATTGACTACTAAGTATTGGGAGAGACCAACAGGGTGGCCTCCCTCCTACTTCAGCTTGGCCTCACAGCAGCTGTGTCAGGTGAGGCGTCTGAGGGCCAGAAAGGTCAAGTGACTTGCTTAGGGTCACACAGCCTGACCCAGCTCGTCCTGACTCTGGCACCGTGCTCCAGCCACCGTGGCCTCCTGTCTTTGTCGAGTCATTAAGGTGTTTCACCAGCTTTCTTCTCCCTTGGCATCTCTCGCTTTCATTTCTTAGTTTGAATTTTTGAATCCCTCCCCACGAGCAGAGGATTGCTCATTGTTCTCTTTCTCCTTTCTTTTTTTTTAATTTTCCAGAGTAACTACAAGGGTGAAGTCAGAAGGGAAGAACAAGGCAGCCCCTCACCCCCAGCCCCTCCTCCCACCCAGGCTATTATCTCCTCCAAAGTGACAGCTGAAAAGTTCAAGTGGACTGGCCAGGTGAATTTTTTATGGCTCCAGAAACCTGGTGTAGAAGAAGAAAAATAGGATTTGGCAGGTGCGCATCTGCCTTCTGGCAATGAAGCCCACGTGTCCTCTCGGAGGTGGAGGTGATGTGAGCGTGAAAGTCTCTGTTAAAGCTAGCCCAGGCCAAGCTGATGCCTGACTGCTCCCTCTTCTGGATGCCAGGGGCCTCCAGCCCCTGTGGGCAGTTAGGGTTTCACCCAACCTGGCTAAGGAGCTCCAAACCCGCCTTTATTTTGGTAAGAAGCAAGGATTCCAAGAGCATTAGCCTGGGGTGGAGTCTTCTGTAGGGCTCGTGAAACTGGACCTGCTGTGGGTCAATTCAAAGTCTTTCCTTTCCACGTTGTCCCCTCTGCCTGACTCCTGTATTACGGTCTCCATCCCTGAGGAGGACAACCCAGCTGTCCTCCAACCTCCACTTCCCACTCTCTCCTAACCCTCATCTCTGCTCTGCTGCTCTCTCCTGTCATTTTTACCTTGGCAGCATCTCTTGAATGCCCCCTTCTCCCCTCTGACAGAGCTGCACCCTGGGCAGGCCCTCATCCATCACCTCACCCCTGGACTTTTGTCATAAGTACACTGATGGTGGGTCTGTTTGTCTCCAGCCTCTTCCCACTCCAGGCCTTCCTCCTCTCAGCTGCTAAAGCTCAGGTCTGACCATGTCACACCACCCACCTCCCCTCCGGAAATCCCAGTGGCTCCCTGTCATCTTTAGCATCAAAGAGCAATCGCTGTTTGGCCTCTAAAGCTGAGCCTTCACAGCCTGCTCCTTTCCCTGCCCTTCTCACACTCTGCTCGCCTGTATGTGCACCTCAATTAGCGACATTGGCCTCTGTTATCCCTCACACCCCACACTCCATCTCCCAGCTCTAGATATTGTCACCCACTCTCCACTAGGCATAGAATGCTCTAAGTTTCCTGCCTTTCCTGATAATCCCCTCTTCTCTACAGAGGTAATTCTCACTCTCCTTCCTCCCCCAGGGCTTTCCTTCTGGGATTACCTCCAGTTTTTCCTGTGTATATCTTTTATGTATGTAGTTGTTTTCATATTGCTTTCTCCCTTAAGAAGTGACCTCCTTGAGGGCAGGGGGTGTTTGCTTTTGTCTTTCTTTTTATGCCCATTGCTGGGGATAGTGCCTGGTGCATTTAATAAATGCTTGCTGACTTGACTTGGCTGTGGTTTCTGTGACATTTCTTTTTAAAATAATATTTTATTTCCCCCCAATTATATGTTAAAACATTTTTTTAATATTTTTTAATGTTTTGAGTTCCAAATTCTATCCCTCCCTCCCTCTCTTCCTCCCTCTTCTTCCCCCTGTCTGAGACAGTAAGCAATCTGATATAGGTTACACATGTATAGTCATGTAAAACATCCATATTGGTCATTTTGTACAAGAAGACATGAACAACAAGAAAGAAAGAAAGAAAGAAAGAAAGAAAGAAAGAAAGAAAGAAAGAAAGAAAGAAAGAAAGAAAGGAAGGAAGAAAGAAAGAAAGAAAGAAAGGAAGGGAGTTCAAAAGGAAGGAAGGAAGAAACAAAGGAAGAAAGAAAAAAGAATGAATGAAAAAAAGTAGGAAAGTAAAGAGGGAGGAAAGGAGGAAATGAAAAATAGTATGCTTCAGTCTGTATTCAGACATCAGTTCTTTCTCTGGAGGCAGATAACATGTCTGATCACAAGTCCTTTGGGATTGTCTTGAATCAACATATTTCTGGGAATAGCTAAGTCATTCACTGTTGATAATCATGCAATATTGCTGTTACTGTGTACAGTGTTCTGCTGGTTCTGTTCACTTCACTATGCATCAGTTCACGTAAGTCTTTCCATATTTTTCTGGAATCACCTTGCTTGTCATGTCTTATAGCACAATAATATTCCACCACAATCATATACCACAACTTGTTTCTATTTTATACCATTCCCTAACTAATGGGCATCCCCTAAATTTCCAATTCTTTGCCACCATAAAAAGAGGTGCTATAAATATTTTTGTACATGTGGATCCTTTTCCTTTTTTTAAACCTCTTTGGGATACAGACCTAGAAGTGGTATTACTGGGTCATAGTACGCATAGTTTTATAGCCCTTTGGGCCTAGCTTCAAATTTCTCTCCAGAATGGTTGGATCAATTCACAACTCCACTAACAACGCAGTACTGTCCCAGTTTTCACACATCCCCTCGGACATTTATCATTTTCCTTTCTTGTCATATTAGCCAATCTGATGGGTGTGAGGTAGTACTTCAGAGCTGTTTTAATTTTCCTTTTGTTCTAATCAATAGTATCTATGCCCTTTCTTACGTGCAGTTAAGGATATGTTTGCTTCACAGAGGTTTGTACCTGGAAGGGTGGCATGGTGTGTGCTCTGAAGCTAGTTACCCACCCTGATTCCCACTGACGAGTTAGGTCCCCAGTATAAGACTGGCTCTATCTCCTTTCAGTGTTCTAGTGTCTTTGTCTTTGTCCTTGTGTTGGGAGCAGTTCAGTTCAAATCCTCCTTCAGACACTCATTAGCTGTGGCACCACAGACTGACGAGTCACTTTGATCCTGAGACTCAGTTTTCTCAACTGTAAATTGGAATCTGCAGCCCCTGCCCCCCCCCACTTGTTATGAGGCTAAGAGGATGTATCCAAAGTACTTTGGTTTTAAACCATTAAACAAGGTCTATTGTTTTGTTTTGTTTTTTTCCTGGAAATTTCAAAAATCTGACTGTCAGAGCTGGAAACGCCCATTTCTTGGAATTGCTGGCTATTCACCTGTGCTCAAAGGCAGAAGACGGTGGCCAAGAACTCAGACCAGCCCTGGGTAAGTGCAGCTTTTGCCGCCATGTGCTTGGGGGTGCCATTGGTCCTGGGGGTGGGGGGAGGCCCCCCCATCTTGCTATAGTTTCAAAAAGAGAAGACTTCCCACTTAGATATTGTTGCCATCGTTCAGCTGTTTTCAGTTGTGTCTAACTCTCCGTGATCCCCTTTGGGGTTCTCTTGCAAAGATACTCAAGTGGTCGGCCATTTCCTTCTGCAGATGGGGAAACTGAGGCAAGCAGAGTGAAGTGACTTGCCTACAGTCACACAGCTAAGTGTCTGAGGCCAGATTTGAGATCCCGATCGCGAGTCCTCCTGACTCCCGGCCCAGTGCTCCGCGCACTATTGCGCCCCTAGCGGCCTTCGAGGTCCTCTCATAGTCCACCGAGTGGGTAGAGTTCCTCTCGGCCCAGTTTCTGCGGCTTCCTTTAAGGCTCAGCTCCAGCCCAGCACGTGCAGGGGTCTTGCCCATCCCCCGGGATCCCTCGGAGAGTACCCGCACCTTCTCTATGGAACTGGCTCCTCTTGACCTTTATAGACTCCCCCATAAGAGCAGAGCTCCCTCGAGGCAGGGACTAGCTTCTCCTTCCTATCCCCAGCACTTAGTGTGGGGTCTGGCGCACAGGAGGCGCTTAATAAACGGCTATTCATTAGCTGGCCTCTGAGGCCAGTCATATCCAAGGCAGCCCCACCACCAGAAATCAGCCAGGAGCTGCGGCGTCATCTCAGCCAGGCGAAAACAGTGGGGTCCTGCGGCGGAGGAGCGGAGCGCGAGCCTGGCGGCGCCGTGGGACCGACCCTGGTCCGGCACATCGAGCCCTCCCCGAGCCCTGTTACCCCTGGCCGCAAGGCGAAGGAGACTCACAGGCGCGGGCGCTTGAAGGATTTCCTACGAAACGGAAATAGCTGGGGTGGGGCGGGGGTGTAGGGAGGTTGGGGTTGGGGTGGGGGGTGGCTTGTGAGCCGCCTCCAGGCCTCCTTGTCCGGTGAGTTTATGGAGCGTAGGGAGGAGGAAGAGGCTCTTTCCCCCGCCGGGCTAAAGCTGAGGCGCCTGGAACATCCCCAGGAGCCTCCAGAGCTTTTGAGGGGAACGGCCTGGGGTGGAGGCTGTTCGGCGAACTTCTGGGCCTTTCAGGGGATGAGCACAAGCATCTGCGGCCTCCCCCCTCCTCCATGCCCTGAGCTGACGGTGCTTTTAAAGTGTCCCGGGGAGCATGGCTGCTGGCCAGGATCTCTGCACCAAGGGGAGGGGCCGGGAGTGGGGCTCTGTGACTTCTCCGCACCCTGTGCTTGGGGAAGTGCCCCCTCCTCTCTGACTAGGACTGTAGGACAGGGCCAAGGGATAGAAAAGCTCTGGAACTGGAAGGGGTACCAAAGGTCCTTTGGTCCAAGAGGAAACTGCGGTCCACACAGGAGAAATGATCTGGAAAAGGTCACAGCGAGTTCTAGAGCCGGAAGAGATCTTTGCTCTCAAACAACTCAACCCCTTCATTTGACAGATGAGGAAACCGAGGCCAGACATCTCTGGATAAGGACCTGGAGCTCTAGAGCAAGAAGGGACCTTTCAGAGTTGGAGAGTCAAACAGGAAGGAAATGTCAAAGTCGGGGTTCAAACCGTGTTCTGTGACTCCAGACCCAGCAGGAAAATCACACTGAACGATCCCAGGCCAGACAAAGCTTTGGGTTATTTCGCATTTGCTGATGTAAAAACAAAACTTTTTTTTTCATTTTTGGATTTTTTCCAGCTAGATGAAGTTAAATTTTAATGTGCAGGCCTGCGCGCACACACACAGACACACACACACACAGACACACACAGACACAGACACACACAGACACAGACACACACGCACACACACACACACACAGACACACACACAGACACACACACACACACACACACACACACTGCTCTGTACTCCTCATCACCTGTCAATATTCCTGTCCTTACCCAGCGAGCGCCATGCCTGGGAGCCAGCCTCCGCATGCTTCTTTCTGCCTGAAGTTCTCCCTGATTCACAGCAGCTGGCAGCATTGACTCAGTGAAATCCCCATCCCTGGTGAGCTCCTCTTCTCGAGGTGGGGAGAGGGTGGGCTGGTTTCTGATTCTCTCTTGACATTCCTCTCCTCTGCAGATAAACAGAAAGACTGAGCTCCTGTGAAGTGACAGGATCAGATCTAAGCAAAACAGAAACCAACCTTCAAAGAGCTAAGATGCGGCTGCCACCTCCCCCTCCCAGCCCCAGGCCCCCAAAGTCTGAGATGCTGTGAAGTGATGGATGCTGTACTGGACTGGGAATCAGGAAGACCCAGGTTCAAATCCTGCCTGGACATTTCATAACTATGTGACTCACTTAACTTGTCCAAGCCTCAGTTTCCTCATCTGTAAAATGGATTCCATTGCATTTGTACCCCTTTACTTGTGGGCTGTTTGTGAGAATTGGAGGAGACAGTGTCCTTAAGGTGCTCTCCAAATGCCAGTTAGTATTAAGGAGAGACAGTGGAATCCTTTTGGGCATGAGACTTCCCAGCCCCTTTCCCCCCATGCAGGAGAACTGCCAGGGATGAATTAATGCAGACTCTGCATGCAAGCTTCATTTGTTCACCAGAGCTGAGGACTGAGCAATATGCAGAAACCCAGCCTGGAGACAAAGGCCTGATTGCCACTGGAAATCCCTTCTCTGCCTGCAATCCCAGGGCTGACTAGTTCTGCACTATTGTGAGAAGATCTTATATTGTCCTGGTGAGGTGAAGCCCCAGTTATGCAAAGGGCAGAATGAAAGAGCTGTGGGTGTGAGGTTACAGATCCCATCTGGGCTCTGGATTTCAATCCTCAAAGTAAATAAAAGGGGGCATCACGATAATTCTTCATAGCTTCGAACAGTTCTATTTTCCTTAAAAATAAATTCTAATAGATTTTATTGATACCTTCTGTTTTATCTACCTAGATTTCCTTCTGTATAAATTGCCCTCCCTTCATCCAGACAGCTATCCCTTACAACAAAGGAAAATCAACATAAAAAAAAAGGAGGAGGAGAAGAAGGATCAGCAAAACAATTAAACATTGAAAAAAACCCCTTTCCTTATAAGCAACATTATGCATTTGTGGAACTCTCCCACCATCCACGGGCGTGGGAGCGCACTCGCGCGCACACACACACACACACACACACACACACACACACACACAGTGCTATAACTATGTTGGTATATATGGAGGTTTTCTTTTTTTGTCAGGGACATCCTTGAGGTATATGCCTAAAAGCGGAATCTCAAGGTCAAAGGGTATGGGTATTTCAGCCACTTTATTAGGATAATTTAAAATTGCTTTCCAGAATGGTTTTCTAATTCACAGCTCCACCCACTATACACAAGTGTGTCTGTCTTTCCACAATCCCTCCAACATTGACTATCCTCATCTCTTATCATCTTGGCTAATTTGCCACTTAGGAGGTGAAATTTCAAGGATGACTTGATTTGCACTTCTATTATTAGTGATTTGGAGCATCCTTTCATGTGGTTGCTAATAGTATGTAAATCTTCACTTAAGAAGTATTTTCTGCCAGCTTGTACAGCATAGATCCCTGTAATCCTGAAACCAAGGAGGCAGAGGCTAGCGAATCTTTCAAGCTCAGGTGTTCTGAATTGCAGTGGCTGATGCCAAGTGGATGTCCACACTACATTTGATGTTAGCTCAGTGAGTTCCCAGGGAACAGGGTGCCACCAGGTTCTCTGGGGAGAGGAGAACTAACCCAGATTAGAAACTGAGCATGTCAGAACTCCTGTGTCAACATTATTGAGCTAAGAGTAGCCCCTACATTTCCAGACTGGGGAAAATGGTGAGAACTGGTCTTAAACAAACAAACAAAAACAAAAACAAAAAAAGAAAAAGAAAAACAAAGAAATGATTGCTCACAGCCTTTGGCCACTTATCTGTGGGAGAATGGCATTTGATTTTATGTATTTGATTTTTTTCCATCTCTATATCTTGGATGTGAAAGATATTTAATATAAAGATTGTTCCCTGGTGTATTGTTTTATTCTAGATTCATTAATTTTGTTTGTGCAGCAACTTTTCAATTTTGTGCCATCAAAATGATCTAGTTCATCTTTTGCAATTGTCTCTATCCCTTGTTTGGTTAAGAGTTCATCTCCTCCCCATAACTGGAAAAGCTATGTGGTCTGCTTCCCTTCCAATTTTCTTTTTTCAAACATTTTTTTTCCTCTTCTAACAGTACAATCTTGAAAATTCAGATCACATTTCTATTTTGAATTTATTACGGAATATGATATAAAATATTGGTCTAAGCCTAATTTCTGCCATATACACACAAATACACACATACACCCCCCCCCCCCAATGGACCAGGATGGGACACTAACCACCAGGGAAGTGAGGAAAGGCTACGTGGTCTTTAAGCCCTTTGAGAGCTGGGGCTCTTCTGCCTTCCCTTGTATCCTCAGCACTCAGAGTGTTTAGCACACGGTAGGTCATTAATTGGTGTTAGTTGACTGTCAGACTTGATCTAGTTGGAGGTAGCCCCTGAAAAGAGCTTTAATGGGGTTGAGGGATCTCATGAGGAAGATGAGGAGGGAAGGAGGATGAAGACAGTGGATGGCAGAGGTTTTCAGTAAGCTGGGCAGTTTGACTGTGACCTAGAGAATGTTCTGGGCAATAGGCTAGAAGCTGCAGGGAAAGATAGGCTATAGCCAGATTGGGGAGTTCTTTAGGTGATAAACTGAGGGCATTGTATTTGGTCATAGGGATTGTCTAGAGGTCCTTGACTGGAAGAGGTGACAATCTTGACTGATGTGAATGGGACTCTAAGGTTTACAAAGCACTTCTATGTCACCTTCTTTGGTCGTGGTAACACCGCTGTTCAATGGGTCTCATTATCCCCATTTTACAGATGAGGAAACTGAGGCAAAGAGCAATTTAGGTGACTTGCCCAGGCTCACCCAGCTAGTGTCTAAGGCCAGATTTGAATTTGGGTCTTCCTGACTCCAGGCCCAGCTCTCTATACATTCTGCACTACCTCTAGCTACCTCTAGCAAGAAGAGAAAGCCAGACTAGCTTTAGAAGGAAAGCTAGGCAGACAGTCACTGTCCCAGGACTAGGCAGAGTGTGCAGATAGCCCCCCTTCCCCCCCCCCCAGCTCCTACTCCCTCTGGCAGATTATCTCACTGGGATAATAAAGGGCAGAGTTTCCAAAGTCAACCAACTTGTGCTCATTGGTTGGAACTACCCCACCCACTCTGCTGGGATCATTGCTTAACAGATTCATTAGGATCACGGCATATTTTTAAGCTAATAAAAATCTCCAAGATAAAGGACCGAATGATGTAAATCCAGAAAAGTCCTTGGAGGCCATGTGGTCCAAGCCTGTGATTTTATAGACAAAGTGACTGGGGCGCAAGAATTTAAGTGACTTGTCCAAAGTCACACAGTTAGGACGTAGTCTGCGTGAAGACAACCATTCTCGGCTCTTGCAGAAGAGTTTTAGTGATGTATTTATTGTCTGTGGCTCTTCATCCTTTATGTGGATCTTGGCCCAGTTCTTCTGCTGGCCCTGGGATGTTTGGGCAATGATACAGCCCAGAAAGAGGCAGGCAGTCACAAATGCCCAGGGACTCCCCTTGAGGCAAGATGCCCTGTGTTCTCTTAACAAACGGTGCGTATGATACAAGAATGGCTAATGGTGAGGGCGGTTTATGGTTCAACTGTCCCCACTGTCTGGGGGTTGGGCTCCATCTTGGCACAGGTGATCCTAAGGTCAGGAAAGCATAAGCACGAAAGAAGTGGCCCATCCCAGTTCAGGCTTGCCAAGGTGGCCACGTGCTGTGGAGGCTACGTGCTCATGGTTGCATGGAAGTTAGTCTCTGCCTCCAATATTAGAGACCTTGGGGTCACAGGAGGCCACGTACAGAGTCTGAGGAAGGAAGGCCAAGCTGGGGGAGGTTTATTCTTTTTATCCATGCAGCATACTGCTGCTGTCATAGGGTGAGGAAGAACAAAGCCACCACTCAGGGTTTACACCATCATAGGAAAATATTGTCCTTTCGGCTCTGGGTCACTCTGTATAGACAGGAGCAAAACTCCCACGTGGTCAAAAAAGAAGGATGAATGGCCATTTTGATGGCCCCTTAGGCCAGTTTAACCTTATTATAGAAGAGGACCACAGCTTTAGAGGTGAAAGGGACCTCAAATGGCATCTAGTCTCAACCCCTCATTTTCTTATAATTTCTTCAAAGCCCTCACTTTACAGGTGAGAAACTGAGGCCCAGAAGTTTGGAATGACTCCCCCAAAGTCACACAGATCATAAATGTAGAGTCAGGGTCTGAACCCAGGGATTCTTACTTCTGAACCAGTCATCTTTCCATTGTATTTTTCTGTGGGGAAAAAAATACACAACTTTGGATCAAGAGTCAGGATGCTAATTTTGTGACCACAGCTGGGTCCTAACAACCCCATGACCTAAGCCAGGGAGCTGCAGGCCCCCTCTGATGCTTGCTCCCCGGGTGGTACTGGTCAAAGAGCTTAACTTCCCTGGGCCTCAGTTTCTCCATTCTTAAAAGACCTTATGATAGGAGATGTTAGAAGGCAATAGATAGGTTTGTTTGTTTTTCAGATGAAAGGGCTTGACTTGTGATTCATGAGTTAAGAGGTGTCAGAAGGCATTGAATTGGGATAGATTCAAGGGGCTCCAAGGAAGGGGTGGGATGTGAGCCTGTAATGCTGGCCTGCAGCCTCCACATGATATCTTTGAAACCTGACTGTAAGAAAGAATACAACAACAACAATAACATTCATTTGATATTTACTGTGCTAAGTACTTTACAATGATCTCATTTGAAGTTCACAACAACCTTAGGAGGTAGATACAACTTTAATCTCTATTTTATACATGAGGAAACTGAGGCAATCATAAGTGAAGTGACTTCACACAGCTAGGAAGTGTCTGCATATGGATTTGAACTCAAGTCTTCTGACTCCAGGTCTGGTGCTGTCTCTGTACAAAATCATATGTTTAAACTAGTCGCTTCCAGTGCTAACCTTCTATGGTAAAGCTTGATAGAAGAGCTGATCAGGAGTTTGCTTCAGAGGCGGGCAAAGAAGAGGAGATGAAGAGATGGGAGATGGGAAGCGATGTGAGCAACCCTGATGTAAGGGACAGACCAAGGGACACAGAAGGCTCAGCCAGGGCATTGGGGGAGGTGCAGCTGGAACGGGCACGTTGGGGAAAACCTGGATTGCCGACATAAGGAGTTGGGCATCAGCTTGTAGTAATACTTTGGTGATGAACGAGTGGGTGAATGGACGAATGAATGAAAAATAAGAACATTGAGTACTTGTCTCCTATGTGCCAAGCCCTGGGGACAAAACTGAATGAGTCCCGGCCCCCAAAGTCTTCTGTTTTCTCCACTCTCCATCGTCCTGCCTTGCTGGCAGACCTCCAGTGAGTGGGGCCACCGCTGCCACCTTCAGAGAGCACCCACTGTTTGCAAGTTCCTCCTTGCCTCTTTCTGCCTCTTGCCAGCTGGCCCTTGTTCTGCCACTTGGGGACATGCTGAAGAAATTTAATCCTTAATCTGTGTAGTGTTATTTCCAAGCCTTGGAAGATGCTGTCATGCCCCTTTTTAGCCTTCTCTTTTCCAGGTCAAATGCCCCTAATTCCTACAGCCCATTCTCCTATGGAAGTCAGGAAGACAAATTAAAATCCAGTCTCAGACATTTACTAGCTGTGTGACCCTGAACAAATTATATGACCTCTCTGAATGTCTCTTGTTGTTTTTTATCTGTAAAATGGGGAAAATAAGATTACAACAGCGTCCACCACCCAGGGATACAGTGAAAACCACATGAGATCATTCATACATACATACATACATACATACATACATACATATATTACATATATATATATATACACACACACACACACACAAATATATTATTTGTATATACATATACATGTATATATACATATATCACTTCACAAACCTTAAATTGATATATAAATGTTATCTGCTATTGTTAATTTTCAACAGAGCCCCACACATTCCTGGGCTCCTAGGCCAGCAGTCCTCAGGACTGAAGTCAGAGAAAGGAAGAGAGAATTTTTCTGCTGATATTCAAACAGCTACATCATCTTGGGAACACTACTCTTTAAAAATTTGCCACGTGGGTCTTTCAGTAAACAGGTAGTTAATCATGTGAAACTTGACATATTGCGATTGCATCACAGTGTTTTAATTGAGGGCATAATTAAACATATGGGAAAACATTACTGCTAAACATGCGGTTTGATTTCAGCATGAGACAGGCCATAGGAGGAAGTGGATTCCTTGGGATTCAGCTTTAGGATTTCAATAAAGGTAGAAATGTAAGTGGGATCATGTTAATTATTGTCTTTGTGCTCCCCCTGCCCCAGCCTGGCCCAAAGCTTGGTGCATAGGAGATACTTAAGAGACGACTGTTGATTGATTGATTCCTCATCTGCTGTGTTTGAGGTGGGGAGGTGGGGAAGCGGTGGGGAGGGGGAGGTGTTTGGTTTCAACTTTTTGGTAGTTTATAGTCAATTCAATTCAACAAGAATTTATTCATTATTTATTACATGCCAGGTAAGGTTAGGGTTAGAGTCAGACAAAAAGGAAACTGGGCTTGCCCTCACAGAGCTTGCTGCACATTTCCAGGGTCACAGACCTTTGGGGTTGCACGGGAGCTCAACAACCATCTATCAAGTTCAGTCATGTGACCCTGGATAAGTCACTATAACTCTTCATCTGTGAAATGAGGTGGTTGGATTGTGAAGACCTCTAAGATCTTCTTTGGCTCCAAAGCTATGATCCTCCGGAGCTAGCATACTATTTGTGTGACCTTGGACAAATCGATTCTTTTCTCTGGTCCTCAGTTTCCTTATTTGTAACATGAGGGGGTTGGACTCAATGGCCTCTAGGTTCCCTTTCAACTCCAAAGCATGATCTTATGATCATTCTTGAAAAACAAACCTGTGCAGCCTTCTCCCATTGGAATGTAAGCTCCTTGAAGTCAGGGCCCTCTTTTTTGCTCGTATTTCATGTGCTTAGGAAGGTGCCTGGCACATGGTAAGTACTTGATAAATGCTTTTTGTCTGACTGCTCATTCACCTTTTCCTTGAGGATGTGAAATGAGGGGGAATCCATCTCGTCCCATTGTCCCATTCCACTTCTGGAGGGCTCTCATGGTGAGGAAGTGCTTCCTGACTTAAGGATTACATTTGTCTTTACATATTACCCCCGTTCCTCCAGGTTTGCCCTCTTGGAACCACACATTCCATCGCAGATGGTAGAGAGTAGGGTTCAACAAGGGCACAGATAAGCAAATATTCTGCATCTCCTGGGAAATGGGAGAGGGGGGGTGGAGTGCCTTTTCCTCTTAGCCTCTCTCCCTTCTGTTCTTTCTTTCTTTTTCCTGTCTCATTTATCCCACTTTCCTCTCCTTTGTCTCTCATTCCCCAATAATAAAATGAAGTGTGGTCAGGCAAAATGGACCTGTCCCAGGTGCTGACCACTCCCCATTATTTTAAAGGATGGGAGAAGGCATGTGTATTCACCATCGATTTTAGGGCTGCCTGTTTTGGTTGTTATAAACAGGTTCATTGAAGAACAAGGCGAAGAACCATAGAGGCACTTAAAGCAGTAGGAGGAGGAGCAATGACTAGGGCCTCATTTCAGGGCAGAGATGACTTGCCCAGGGATTTTTCTGCAGAGTTCAAGTTCTGTTGATTCCTATCCAACCAGAAGCCTCTAGTACAGGCTCCATGATCTAAGGATCATTTGAGCTAAGCCTTGAGGGACTTGTCGTCTGGTTAGTCACAAGGAGATGGAAGTTTTGGAGGACTGAAAATCATATCCGTCCCCCACCCTGCCCCACAGAGCTGTGTGTAGAGTTCCCCTCCCCCCAAGTGTGATCATAAGATAATAGTTTTAGACCTAGACAGGATCTTAGAGGCCATTGTTTCCAAAAGATAGCTTACATTTGTATAAATTGTCAAAATTTGGAAGCAACCTTAGAGGTCATCAAGACAGGAAGACCCAGATTCAAATTCTGTCTGAGACACTTGCTAGCTCTGCAATTCTGGGCAAGTCAGTCAAGCTCCCAGTGCCTCAGTTTCCTCATAAGTGAAATGAGGGTCTGGAATTATGGGTCTCTAAGGGCCCTTCTTGCTCTAATCGCTCTATGAAACTGAGGCTCCAGGAGAGGAAGTGACTTGCCCAAAGCCCCACAGGTTGTATGTGGAAGAGCTGGGATATGAACCCAAGTCTCCTCACTCCAAACCCAAAGCTTGTGTTCTATGGGACCACACAGCTGCCAGATAGCAAGCCTTGCAAAATGCCTGAGCTTCTTTGTTTCATTTGTTCCATAGAATCCTCCTGTGCCATAGGTATTACAGATGTTATCTTAACTTTCCAAGTGAAGGAAGCTGAGGCTCAGAAAGATGATATGATTTCCCTGGCTCACAACTAGTAGCTATCAGAGACAGGATTCTAACCCAGACCTCTGCTGACACTGAGTACAGCACTCTCTCCACTGCGTGACACTCCTTGTCAAGAGGGGCTGTGATCTGTTTTGGCCAAGAATGGCCTCATCTAGATGTAATCTTGATTCCTTCTGTTTTCATCTGGGAAATTTTCTCCATCAAAAAATAGGGAAGAGCTTTGCTTATCTTCCCAGAAGTGTCCAATAGCTGTATTTGCAAGTTAGAAGGGGTCACAGATTCCTTTAAGTCTTCCTAAGAAATGTTCTGAAAAGCTACACGCTGAGACTGATTTCTTAGCCCATTATAGCTGCCTTTGGGCTCTGCCATCTGGTTCTTTATGTGTCTATGTCTTTGGATACAGAATCATGACTGATGCCTACTCCATGGGCAATGCAGAAATAGTCTTTGAGGAGGCATCAGTTCATATAGAGGATAGGTTAAGTAATGCCTAGTATCTCTCTCCCATTCTCCCTGAGGACATGGCCTTGGTGAGGCATGTGATCAGTCCGTGATGGATGGCTGTAGTCGCTGAACCCTCACGCGTGGCTAAGTCTGTCCATTAACAGAATATAAGAGTCAGCATAACCAATGGAGAAGCCCATTAAGTGACTAGCTTCCTTAACAAGATTGATGGCCCAGGCTATCTGAGATCACCATTAGTGACAAAGCCCTCCCCCCTCCTTTCTCTTTCTCTAACCTTTTTCTCAACATTGAGGAATGATGAAAAAATGAACACAAGTAGCAAAGCTTGGACCAAAACAATTTTTCTTCCTCAAATCCCATTTGCATGTTGATTGTTGTTTACTCCTGGACCGTGACCCTGAAATGACACACGTTCCAGGGAGAGATCTTTGTGTTGTTTAAGCCATTGGAACATCAGCTTTTCCTCTAGAGGCCTAGGAGCAGAGCTAGGCTCCAGACACAAAGCTTTTGGAGCTTGTGCAGGGCCCGAGTAAATGGATAGTCTTACAGAGGATGCAAAACATCTCAGGTTTCATGAGGAATGATTCAGACAATGCAAAAGTTAGCCTTTGGCTGCTTGGCCAACTGGGTTATATAATGCAAGCTCTTGGAGGGCAGGAATTATTTCCCACTTTATCTCAGTAGCCCCAGCTTCTAACACAGTGAAAAACACTTATTTTCCTTTCTTTTCTTTTCTCATCTTCTTTCCTTTCCTTTCCTTTCCTTTCCTTTCCTTTCCTTTCCTTTCCTTTCCTTTCCTTTCCTTTCCTTTCCTTCCTTCCCTTCCTTCCCTTCCCTTCCCTTCCCTTCCTTCCTTCCCTTCCTTCCCTTCCCTTCCTTCCTTCCTTCCCTTTCCTTCCCTTCCCTTCCCTTCCCTTCCTTCCCTTCCCTTCCCTTCCCTTCCTTCCCTTCCCTTCCCTTCCCTTCCCTTCCCTCCTTCCTCCTTCCTTCCCTTCCCTTCCCTTCCCTTCCCTTCCCTTCCTTCCCTTCCCTTCCCTTCCTCCCTCCCTTCCCTTCCCTTCCCTTCCCTTCCCTTCCCTTCCCTTCCTTCCCTTCCTTCCCTTCCCTTCCTTCCCTTCCCTTTCCCTTTCCTTTCCTTTCCTTTCCTTTCCTTTCCTTTCCTTTTCTTTCCGTTTCCTGCATTGGGAACCCCTTGATGTGGAAGCTGCCTCAATGACAATCTAAAACTCTTAGATATTTTTCAGCCCTCCAGATTTTCCCTGGGCTCTGCAGGGTTAAGTGACTTGCTTTGAATTAGATGATGTCTATGGAAGAGACAGCACATAAGCCCACATTTTCCTGACTCAGAGGTGTGCCCTCTACCCATGCTGCCTCTCTGCCTGGCACAGACCAAGCTAAATACTTGTTGGATTGGAGGAACTATATGCAGTCAACAAACTGGTCATTTTTTTTGATTTTTTTTTTTTTGTGAGGCAATTGGGGTTAAGTGACTTGCCCAGAGTCACACAGCTAGTGAGCATTATGTGTCTGAGGCTGGATTTGCACTCAGGTCCTCCTGCCTCCAGGGCTGGTGCTCTATCCACTGTGCCACCTAGCTGCCCCTGGTCATTTTTTTCCTGTCAAGTTAAGGCATTTGGGGCCATCTTAACAACTGATTTCTGCAATCTTACTGACCCAATTCAATAAATATCTGATTCACCACCCAGTCCATGCTAACGTTGTACCAAATGCCTTGGAGACACAAAAGGAAATGTGACAATCTCTGAAGACTTTTAAGGAGGGGAGGTCTGATCATGTTAAACCTTGTTCAAAGAGCTTCGATGTCTCACTAGTGCCTGTAGGGCAAACTAGAAACTCCTCATCCTGGCATTTAAAGCCTGCTCCAATCTGATCTAACCGACCTTTCTGCTATGATGTTATGTTATCACCTTTCACTTAGCATCATCATCTTCATCATCACAGCAATAAGAGCTAGCTAGCACTTCGGCAATACTTACCATGTGCCAGGCACTGTGCTGAGGGCCTTACAGCTGTTACTCATTTGACACTCAGCACAATCCTGGGAGATGGGTGTGACTATTATCGCCATTTTATGGATGAAGAAAGTGAGGCAGATAGAGGTGAAATGACTTGCCCTGGGTCCCACAGAAGGGAAGTGTCCCCCTTGCCTTTCTTTGCTTTCCCTCCCACTCAACATTCCATCTCTCACCTCAGCGCATTTGTAGGTACTTTTGTCCAGGGCTACAATGTTCTCCTTCCTCACTTCTGCCTTTTAAAATCATCCCTAAACTTCCTTCAATGTACAGGTCAGATGCCTTCTCCTCCAGGAAGCCTTCCCTGATCCCCCAATTGTCCGGTCTCCCTCCCTCTTTGATCTTTGTATTGCTTATTAAAGTCCATGCCTTGCCTGACCTTCAGTAGAATGTAAGCTCCCTGAGTACAGGGACTGCTTCGATTTTGTCTTCGTATCTGTGGCATTTAGGTGGAGCCTTGTGTCACATAGGGAGTAGTCCTTAGTCCAGAAGACCTGGGCTCTAGTCTTGCCTCTGACAAGGATTGACTGAGTGACCCTGGGTAAGTCAATTATCCCCTAAGGGCTCTAGGCCAGTCACATCCAACTCAAATAAAAATGCCATGAATCTCTACTTAAGGCTTCCTATGGGCCACAACTTAGTTTTAAAAATGTAATGTTGTCTATGTTTTCCTGTATTTTTATTTTTTTGTTGAATATTTTCCCTGCGTGTGGCTGTGTTGGACACTTCTGCTCTAGACAGCTCTCTGAGACCAAGAACTGTAGAACAGGTTCTAATTGGCCTGGGGTGGGGGAGGGGAAGCTCCTGGCTGGGAGGTCCCTCTAGCCAGCACCTCACCATTGTGTGTCTTGGGTGTACTAGGTACTTAATCATTACTTTTTGAGTTAAATTGAGTAAGAGGAACTTACTAGCTTCTTAGCAAGATGAAACCTTTGCTGAAGTGTAAGCTGAGTTCGATAAGGAGGGAAAGAGATAAATTTTGGCTGAAGATTAATGGAAAAGGGCACTTGAGAGCCAATTCTTGACCATTGGCTAGGATGGGATGAATGGAACACAATGATGAGCCAGGCATGGGATGGACACAGCCCACAGAAGAAACCACAAAGGAAGGAAAGAGTGTGGTTGTGGGGGCAGTGTGGCTACAAGTCTAACTAGAGTTGAACACATATAATTGGGAGTGCAAGGGGGTAAGGCTGGATTACTGGGGTTGGTCAAAATGGTGGTGGCACCTCGAAAGCCAGGATGAAGTTGGACTCCAGGGGAGGAGCAGCATGGAGACATTGCAGGTTCTTTAGCAGGGCAGAGGTTGAATGCTGGCAGTTGGTGCCATCACTAAAGTGGCTGAAAACACCAGGTAGGTCATTTCCAACCTGGTATTTTTCTTCCTATAGAGGTAGAGATTGAACACATGGGAAATTCCACAGCAGGCTCCCATTCTGAAGCAGGATGTCAGTTTAAAGAGACAAGGCTCTGATTTGTCTCCCTACTGGGCTTGGGTTGGCTAGAGCTGAATCATTTCCTTGTGGAAGTGTAAGCAAAAGTGTAAACAAAGTGCTAAGCTGGGGGCAAAGACTCTTAAGTTCTCAGATGATTTCAAAGGCCCACAACAATTGGACAGGTTTTCCTGGAAATGTGATGCTTACCCTCAAGTATCACATAAGTTATTGGAGGATATAAGATAAGGACTAGTTGGAAAAAACAAATAAATCTAAGAATGTTTAAACTGAAGAAGATGGGTGTTTGGGTTGCGTGTATGAGTGTGTGAGTGTGTGTGTGTGTGTGTGTGTGTGTGTGCGCGTGTGCTGTTCTGTATGTGTTTGTATTCATGCATGGTGACTCCCCTTTTTTACTATAAGCTCTTAGAGAGCAGGAATTAATTTGCTTTTTCCTTTGTATTTCTAGTGTCTGACACAGCGTCTGGCGCATACTAGTAGCTTAATAAATGTTAGTCTGCATCAGCTCTGTTTATCTCTATCTGAAGAAAGACACCAGATTGGGAAAGGGTTCGTCTATAATTTTCAGCCACATTGATTGTTGACTCATTCATTAACTGATTCAAATATTGAATGGCTGCCTCCAGGAAGAGGGATTACATTTGTTCTTCTTGACCCCAGAGGAAAAAACTTAACAGCAATTATTGGAAGTTACAGAAAGACAAATTCCATCCTAATGCCAGGAAAACCTTCCTAGAAGTCACAAATCCTCAAATAGAATGGGTTACCATGAGGGTTACTGGCTTTCTCCTCACCCGGGCTCTTTGAACAAAGGCTGGACGGCCACTCCTCAGGGACGTTAGGGAAGATTGCTGTCCAGGTGTGCACTGGATGAGGCGGTTTCTAAGGTCCTTTCCAGCTTGGAAATTTTGATGTTCTGTGATATGAGCCACATCTTTTCTGAAGCTGTGTCTGTTGGGAACTGATTTGCATAAGCATTGATTTCTACATTTGCAACTGTATGTAGCTTGATTAGCAGTTTAAATGGAAATTTTAAAAAATCCTTTGAATCGGTCCTCACTTTGCATATTCCGTCAATTATTTGTGGAGTTGTCCCATACATCTAAAAATAACCCAGAATTAGTCATCCACTCTCAGAAGGCCTGGCAGAATGTCACAGACTCTGGCAATTTTTGGAGGTATTAGTTATTTCATCTCCAGGTCACAGAGCTTCTGGAGGTTAAAACTCATTTGCCCTATGGCTGAAAATCATGGTATGCCATGATCTTTCAAGAATCAGAATTCTCTGAGAATTCTGAGAGTTAACCCAAAGGGTACTGATGGACTTAGAGAATAATACATGACGGCATGGAAAGAAGCAGGGGGAAAAAAGATCGATCGTATCAGCCAGTCAACTAGTCATTCAAAGAGCATTTGCTAAGCTAGAAATTCAAAGAAAGGCAACATCAAGGCCTCTTCCCCCAAAGCGCTTACATTCTAAGAAGAGGGAAAGAAATCTATGTACAGTACGAAGTGCAAAGGGGAGGGAACTTCCAAAACAGAACAAACAGACACGGAGGTCTGGGATCTGCATTGCAGATCTTACCACTTTGTTTTTCCCTCCCCAAACCGTTCCCTCTTCCGAATATACCTGCCACTGTTGAAAACAGCATCCCCTTCCCAGTCACCTATGCTTGTAACTTAGGTGCCCTCCTCCTCCTCCTCCTCACTCTCACTCAGCCCACACATCCAGTTGCCATAGCGTATGCTTTCTTTTCACTCACACAGTCACCACCCTGCTCCACGTCCTCACCATTTCTCACAGTAACCATTGCAATAGCCCCCAGTTAATCTCCCTGCCTTGATTTTCTCTCTATCTTCAGTCAGCTGCCAAATGGAAATCCCTCAAGCTCAGGTCCAGCCATGTCATTCATTTAACCAATAAAACTCAGTGCCTCTCTGTTGGTTGTAGAATCAAACATAATTCCATCTTCATCTCATCTTTTAAACTCTGTTTTCTCTAGAATGAGGGGGATTTCACTTACTGGCCTCTCAGATGCCTTGCAGACCCCAATCTATGATTCTTTGAGTAGCCAAGTTAAGGTCCCAGTATCTTGGGATGCTGAGGAAGGATCTCTTGGTCTTTCACTCAGAGCTCATTTATTCTCATTTTATACACAATTCTCTCTGATGATCTGGTTCCTAAATCCAGAATAGATCAGAAGCAGTCTATTGAGAAGGGGAAAGGCTGACTGAGGAAGGTTCACTGCCAGAAGCAGGGAAGGTCACTAAGATAGAAAAATGGCAAAGAACAGATACAAATAGTCCAAAATCTTAGCAGTTTAGGGCCAGTGAGTGCATTGAGAGGTGCATCGTTGAAAATCAGCCTAACATAATGACCAATATTTCTGGCAATGGTCCCAAGCCAGACAGCAAACAGTAAATGACACTTGCTGTCTTGCATTTAAAAAATCAAAGAATGTGTAGTATGGCATCAAAAATTACTCAATTTTTCTAAACATTTGCTACCTGGGGGAATAAATTCTGAGTTATCCAGAAAGCCCCGTTATGCAGAAGAACTGATTCACTGAGGGCTCTGTGTGGCTCTGATAGCAATGTATGTGCTGATATTTGAAGAATATGTCTTTTGTCCCTAAGCAGAACACAACACAATTCCGTTTTCTCTCTGGCTGTCCTGTATCCAATCATCTTTGGGGCAGACATTAGCATTACTTAAGAGATCAAATGAAATGCAGAAGACAGGACTAAGCCATGTTAGGTCATGTCAGCTGCCAGAAGGGAAGGAAAGATTGTAAAGAGATGTGACATTGAAAATGGACATGATAAATGAGGAGCTTGCCATCAGCAGACGAGCTCTGAGATAATCCATCATGGACTGAGGAGTAGCACTCAGACCTTGAATTCAGGTCTCCTGAGTCAATCCAATTAAAATTCCAGACTCACTGACTCACACAAGAGTTTAGAAGGGACCTTGGTGGCCATTGAGTCCCACCCTCATACAAAACGAGTCCCCACTCTAGCATACTCAACCACTGGTCATTCTGATAGCCTCTTTCTCTCCAAAGGGAGGGAATTCACCACCTCTTTTGGCATCCCATTTCACCTTTGAACACCTCTAATTGTCTGGAAGTTTTGGTTTTTTTTTTTCCTTTTTTTTTAACCTGACTTCCCAACTAAATTTTTGAAAACTGCCACTCACTGTTCCTGAGTCTGCCCTCTGGGGCCGAAGAGAAAAGTCTTGTCTGCTTCCATATGACATCTCTTTATGCACTTAAATTCAGCTGTCCTCTGCCTTGAGTCTTTTCTTCAGACTAAACATGCCCAGTTTCTTTAATATATGTTTGTATAACACAGATTCAAGGCCTTTCCCCATCCTGATTGTCCACTTCTGGACACTTGTCAGCTTATCAATATCCTTCTTAAAGCAAGATGCCCAGAACTTAAGCCAATGCTCTGGATCCTGCGTGAGAAGCCTAGAGTTTGGTGGGACTGTCCCTTCTCTATTTCTGGAAGCTGTGCCCCTTTGAACACAGCCAGCCCCAAACCGCATTCGATTTCTGGCAGTTCCATCCCACAGTTGACCTGTTTTGGGCTTGCAGACCATTGCCTCCTCACCACCTCCTATCTTCCCCAGAAATATATTCTTGATCCCTGCCTTTCTCACCTTATGTTGGTAAAAATTGATTTTATATGCCCGTATCTATTATGTGCCCTCTACTGAGAGATGAATACCTCTACAAACATATTGAAGGGACCATTCCATGACAGACCAGGGTCTGAAACACAAGCTTGTCTAGCTTCCCAAAGAAGTTACATTCTGCTAAGGGCATAAGGATATCAGTACCCAAATTAGTGAGGAGGGAGATAGCAATAATAACTGAGGATATCAGGGAAGGCTTTGGTGAAGAGGCCGCTGCTGAGCTGAGCCTTGAAGGAAGAATGGGATTTGAAGAGGCAGAAGTAAGAAGGGAGTGGCTTTCAGGCATGGGAAACAGCTTGGAGGTGGGAGAGGAAGTGACCAATTCAAAAAGGAGCTAATCGGCCAGTTGGACGTGAAGGGAAGTAATCTGAAGTGAGGAGGGAGAGGTGGGTTGGGGTCCAATCTGGAGGGCGATACCTGCCAAGCTGAGTTGGTATGTTATCTTCGAGGTAACTGGAGCTATGGAAGATTCTTGAGTAGTGGAGTAACCTGGTCAGCTCTGTGCCTTAGGGACAATATCCTGGAAGCTGTGAGGGAGATTGAAGAAACAAACTAAAAGCTAGGAGAAGGGTTGGGGGGGATTATAAGTGTGTAGGCGAGAAGCGATGAAAGCCTGGACCAGGGTAGAGACCGAGTGAGTGGACAGACGAGAGATGCCACAGAGCTAGAACCAACTCAACCAGAGCCTCCGCTGCTATGTGGCTATGAAGGGGGAGGAAGAGGGAAGGAGCAGGGCTGACTCCATGCTGACATCCTGGAGGGAAAATGGCCAGATGAGTGACAGAGACACAAAGTCTTAGAGGAGAAGCAATCGAATGAAAATATCCATGAGTTACCATGGCCTCGGGAATAGAGAACTGGCCTGGGTTCAAGTCTCACCCCTGACACCTGGAGACTGTGTGACCTTGGTGACTTACTTTACCTCTCAGTGTTCTAGGTAATTCTACAAGGCTGTAAGCTTCCAAAAAGGTACTGACCTGCTTTGGAGGAGTGAGTTTCCTCATCTGGGAGTTCCCTATACCAGAGAAATCAGAAATCCACCACTGATCCTTTTTAAAAGCAGCTACCAAGTAATTCAGATGCAGCTCATTACTGGCCCAGTAGGTAGGACCCACAATTAAGTCTTGTTATCTCTAGGGTGAGAGAGGTGCTGAAATAAGCAGGTCTGTAGTGGGCGTGCATTAGATAATGCACAGCTACGTCAGTGAAGCACAATTGCAGCATTGCTACCCAAAGAGGTCAGAGATAACCAGCATTCTAAGACAAATAATCATTGCTGAATATTGTGTGTAGGTCGCGAGAATCAACTTCAGTAATCACTGGCAGAGGGAAGGTTTTCAGGGAAAAAAAGAAATCGGAGGGTTTTAATGGACCCAAAGCCCAATAAGATTCAGCAGTATGATGTAGCTGCCAAGATTATTGCTATGATATTGGACTGCATGAAGAAAAGCGTGGCTTCCAGGAAGCAGGCCATTGTCCTGCTCTCCTCTGCCCTGGTCACACAGCCCATCTGGGAGCAGAGGGAAGATCGGCTTCAGCTCTGGGCACCATCGTTTAGGAAGGAGAGAGTGGAGAGGGCCCAAAGAGCATGTCACAAAGGGCGAAAGGCTTTGAGCTAGGACAGCACTCGGTATAAAGTCAATCCCAAAGCCAGGCTTTTCCATGAAATCCGTCCATTCACTCTTTCATTCGTGATGCTTTCCCTTCTTTCCACCTGCCTGACGCCCCATGTGCACTTGGGCCCTTCCCAACCCTCTTTCTGTGAGCATCAGTCAAATGGAAGAAGCATGCCAATCGAATGCCCCATGGCACCCCCACCCCATTAGAATGTAACCTCCCTGAGGATAGGGCTTTCTCTCTTTTAAAAAGCACATTCTCAGAGCTTAGTACAATACTAGGCCCATAATTAACATTCTATTAATGCTTTTATTCATGCATTTATGCATGGATACATATATCCATTTATGTCATGTGAAGACCAATTGAAAGAATTGGTATGTCTGAGCAGGGCCATATGACAGCTGTCTTCAAGCGTCTCTAGGGCTGTCCAGTGGAAGAGAAATGAGCTTTGTTCTGCTTGGCCCCAGAGGGCAGAGCCAGGGGTGATGGGGGGAACCAGCAAAGGCAAAGATACTGCTTTGATGTCCAGACATATATTCCAGAAGAACAAAAGCTGTCCCCAAGTGCAGTGGGCTGGGCTGCTTTGAAAGAAGCAGGGACACCTCCTTAACAGTCTCAAAGCACAAGCTGGATGATCCCTCATCAGAAAGGTTGTAGATGGGGGTCAGTGTGGTCTGGACTCAATGCCCTCAGGAATCCTTTTTAACTCAGAAATTTAGTGGTCAAATCCTGGCTCATATGCTTATTACCCATATGATCTTGAGGAATATTCTTCCCCTCTGTGAGACTCTATCCTTTTACAAAACAGGTGGTTGGACTGGACAAATCCCCCCCTTCTGTCCTTCCCTCAATGACCCCAGCTCTAAACCCCAGAATCCAATCAACTTATGAACTTGGAGGCAGCCCTCCCTGGCCTGCGCGGTGAGACTCTGGCTTCTTCTGCTAGGATGGCAGCACCAGGAGCAGGGAAAAGATGAGTGAAATATTTATTCTGCTCAGCCTGAAGTGCTCTGACATTCTGACCTCTACCTCAGAGTCCAGAATGGTTTGGAAGATTTCTGACAGCAGTCAGCCTCTTTCACATTCTTCCTTTTCAGGTTTCCTCTCCTGGTGGCTTAAATTCTGACCGTTCCAGGGAGTCGCCTCTCCTGCAGGCATGACCTGACTTTAAAACATTTCTCCCTCGCCCGTTTATCCATTCCACTAAGGCGCAGTGCAGCTCATCTTTATGACCATCTTCTCCTACTGGTCCGCCTGCCCGGTTGCCATGGAAACACCAGGTCCCTGCATCAGGACCCAGAGCTCTTCTCACACACCAGAGTCTGGGTGAGCCAGGTGAGGGAGATGAGTGTGTAATTGTCTTATAAATGCTTCAGCACCAATCCTCCCTGCGGGGGCAGGGGTGGGGGAGATTTTGTCTTTTAGTATGGTTGGCTGTGTTTCCATATTTTATAGCTGTGTTTTCCTCTTGCCAAGGATAAGCTTTGTCCTGTGTCTTTGTACTCTATTCTAGAATGCCTTCTTAAAAAAAAAAAAAAGACCAGAAAACAAAGAAAGGAAGAAGGAAGAAAGGAAATCAACTTATGATTCCTTTCCCAGGGCTTGTTAATTGGTTTAATTGAAGTTCATGCAGGATTTGGCTCCAGAACCCAACGCACCAGCTTAGCAAGGATTATTCTGCATGGTTGCCCAGCCATTACCTGTAGCTAGCAGAAATCTGGCAAATCCAAGAGTGTTTATATTTTCAAAGACTCACCTGGCCTGCTTGGTCCCCCTCACTGGGCCCTTATGACTAAAGAAACTTTCGAGACCCCGAGGCCAAGAAGGCTGGGACTTGAGTGAGATTCCGCCCAGCTCTCAATCCTCTTTGGGAGATGAGATAAAACAAAACATAACAGAAAATGGGAGTGAGGGCTGGGAGTTTCATTCCCAGGCTTATCCTGGCAGTATAGCTAAGAATTTAGGAACCCCAAGGGAGCCTGGGAAGCCTCAGGCTACCACCGACCATCCCTGAGCCCCCAGATCATCACTGCTCCCAGGTCAGCCAAGGAGAAGCAGAAAAGTGAAAAGAAGTGAGAGAGGCAAAGAGGAGAAATCAAAGCCGGCTTTAGGGAGATGAATCTGAAGGCTGGTCCTTAAACCAGGACAGGGAGCTCAGCCTCACTGGGCTAGCTTCACCCCTTTAGGCAGTGTGTTGCAGTGGAGAGAACACTGGATCTGGCGTCCAAAGGGCCATAGACTTAGAGCATGAAAGGACCTCGGAGATCATGTAACCCAACCCCCTGGTTTTGCAGATGAGGAAACTGAGGTCCAAATAAGAGAGGTGACTTACTGAACATCATATAAATTTGGAAGCAGCAGAGGTGAGATTCAGGCTCTGGTCTTCTGACTTCTAACAAGTCATTCTTTCTAATAAGTCATCTGGAGGAACTGGGTCTGAATCCAGTGGGCTCTGCCATTTGCTGCCTGGGTGACCTTGGTCACAGACTTCTCCGTCGGTCTCATGTTCTGCAACTGTAAAATGAGAGGTTACCCCAATGTTCCTCCCAGATCAAAATCTAGGGTCTTATTATTAGTTTCAAGGGGTCCAATAACCTCAAGGGGAATGTTTCCCCCTTTCTGCATCATTTTCTTGTCTCCCGCCCAATCTCGCACTCCTTGGAGTCTAAGTTTCTGGGGAGGAAGTTCAGCAGATCCAGACCAAGCTTTTCAACTTCCACCCACTCTTTGAGTCCCTTTCAATCCATTCAAACCTGGAAGGGGCCTTTGATAAGGAATGTACTTTATGGTACTTGAAGGTGCACTTGGTCCCAACCCAAGTGTCTCAGGGAGTGGTGTGTGTCCTGGGAGTCCAAAATGAGGCTTCAGGACAAGCTGTGTGTGGAAGGAGGAGAACTAACTCCTGACCTTCATGGGCAAATGCAAGCTAGATGGGCAGGAAACCAAGAGTGTTTGCTTTACTCCTATGTCCAGGGTCCTCTAATGAGATTTGTTAGACATTAAGCCATGGCACAAAGGATGTTCTGGGGAACTCTGGAGCTCTCTTGAGAAATTCGGCAGAAAGATATTTCCTGGAGCACTCATTGAAAATGGAAGATAATGGTCACATTAATTGGTAGCACATCTTTTTGAATATTTCAGAAGGCAATGTTACTAAAAGAACAAAACAAAACAGAAATCCCTGAATGAATGGCTGACCATTGGTGCTAGAGATAGATTGGAATTACAGAACGAAGGATGAGCTCCTCTTTGCAAAGGGCCCCCTCCCACAAGACCTCCGCTGCCCTGCTGTTCCCTGCTAGGCTAGACAAGCAGGAGTTTTCGGTTTTGTTTCGCTTTTTGCATATTTCCCATTTCTCTGTCTCTGTCTTTTTGTCAGCCAATCAACCAATTAATCAATCAACAAAGTATTTGCTAAGCGCCTGCAATGTGCCAGGCACTGCGCCCATCTGTGAACAGTCTCTGTCCTCCTGCGGCTCCCTGTCACCTCCAGGATCTGCTCTGTTGCCCATCACTGCACACTCAAGACATGCTCTGGAAGGCGTGTTAAAAATAACCCCTCTGCCGACTGGAGTGTCTCCATCCTCACTGCCACCCTTGTCCCCTTCCCTTCTGTCACAAGGAGGAGGCATCGGCTGGCACTCTGAAGACCCAAGGGCATCATCCACCAGCCTCTCTCAGAGAGGAGGATGTCCATTTCTTTTCATTTTGTTATGTGCTCGCGTTTCAATCTGTTCCCCATCCCAGCCCCTGCTGACTGTCCTGATGACTTTGCCTCACTCGCTGGATTTTGGCTGTCTCCATGTCTCCACACTGCCGATGCTCCAGGGTGTCCTTTGCTGCCTGACTGCAGATCTCATGGCTTCCAATCCAGCTTCTTTGGCTCTCCCTGAATCTATACATGGATTTTCAGCCATCATTCTGTCCTCTGGAAAACCTGAGTTCAGATCTGGTCTCAGATATTCTGACCCAGCCAAGCCACTTAACCTCTGTCTGCTTCACTTTCACCAACTGCAAAATGGAGATAATAATAGCACCTCATTCCCGGGATTATTCTAAGGATTCAATAGGATAATATTTGTAAAGCATTTAGCAGCATTATCCGCATCCTCCCAGAAGACCTACACAGAGCTTCTCCCCGATGCATCTCTTCTCTCCCATCTGTTTCCTCTCTACTCATACAGCCACCACTGTGGTTCAGTCGCCCATCGCCATTCCCCTCCAAGTGCCTCCTGATTTTCCTCCTATCTAGCCTTCCTCTCCAGTCTATCCTCTGAACAACTCCCAGAATGATGCTCATGAAGCACAGGTGAGATCCCATCATTCCCCGCCTTAAGAGTCCTCAATGGCTCCCTGTTGCCTCCAGGATAAAATCCTTTGCCGGGGCGGGGGCGTTTAAAGCCCTGCTCATTTGTGGTCTAGCTTATGTTTCCAGGTGGATCACTCCACCATGGCCTCTGTGGCTCAGTAACATTGGTTTACTTATCGTGCCCTGTACTTGCCATCTCTTGCCTTAGCCCCAGGTTCTGCCCATGCTCAGAATGGCCTCTTTCCTCTTGGAGCCCCTACAAATCTCAGCTCAGGGGCCCCAGCACACTAGAGACCTTTCCTCTGTCATGAGAGCTCTCTCCCCAATTAACTTATATTGAATTTGTACACATTTCATATTTACTTATGAGGGTACATGTCGTTTCTCCCAGTAGAGTATAAGCTTCCTAAGGGCAGGGATTGGTGTTCTTTGGCTTGCCAGTGCCTAACACAGTAGCAGGTCTATATAAATTCAGCTGTTACCATTGGAAGCTTTTCTCAATGGATTCTGATATTCTGTGGGTATTAGAGCAATTATTATACTGCTGACTGGGTATTCCTCATTCTTGCTACATGACCCGCCCACCTCTTTTCCCATCAAACATTTCCTTGATGTCTTTTGTATCATGTCTCAGGCCCAAGGTATCTTTGGAATTTTGTGATAGTTTCTTCATGTCTACCATGTTTCTTTCTATTGGCCTTTGTGTCCATCACCTTCCCTTGTGACTCTTCAGAGGATGGAGTATTCTGAGATCTGCTGAAATCTGGGCCCTGAGGTCATCAATTTTGCCCTGAGGCATCACCTGAGTACAGTGTTTATGCATCCAGTGACTTACCAGTGTCATAAGTGACAAACAAGCTCTTCAGAGGACCCTGTCAGCTTCTTGGTGTCATAGACCATGAATCTTGGAGTCAGAAGAAATCTTGGACATCATCCATTCAATTTGTCAATCAGTGACCATTTATTAAGCATCTACTGTGTGCCTGGCACTATGCTGGGTACTGAGGATACAGAGCTTAAAGGGAAACCATTTCCGCCATCAAGTATTTATTTTCTATTGGGATAACACACACTTATGTACAGCCACAGACATGATGGATACAAGCTGATTTTAGTGGGAAAGCACTAGCAACTGGTGAGATTGAGAAAGGGCCCCTGTAAGAAAAGTCATGTGAGGAGAGCTTGGAAGGAAACTAGGAGTTCTAAGAAGTAGAGGAGAAGAGAGGGCATTCTGGGCATGGGAGAGGGCCACTGCAAACACAAAGGGAAGGGACATAAATTACTGGGTTGGAACAGTCTAACTTAATTACCCAGTTAAGGATTTGGAGTAGTTTTGTTAGCATCCCACCACATCTTTTTTTTTTTTTTTGGTGAGGCAGTTGGAGTTAAGTGACTTGCCTAGAGTCACACAGCTAGTGAGTGTTATGTGTCTGAGACTGGATTTGAACTCAGGTCCTCCTGACTCCAGGGCCGGTGCTCTACCCACTGAGACACCTATCTTCCAAAAGACCACGGCCATTCCAAAATAAAGAGGAACACTTAAAACTTTAACAAGACCCCACTTTTATTTAGCCCCTTTCTAATATTTGAGAACAGGGAGGAAAACTTCATGCACTGTTAGCTATGGGTACAATCCATCTTTTTTCCTTAATTCAATTCAACCAACATTTATTGCATTTTTACAAAGTGCTTGATGATCAACACCAAAATTTAAGGTGTTCTGATGGGTCTAGAGTTGAATAAACAAATCAAATAATCAACAAAATAGACAAGAAAGTAACTAAATCAATGAATAATGGATAATAAGATAAATGGATGATAGATGATGGACAAAAGATAGATAGGTATAAAGATATATGAGTGGTATATGATAGCTAGATATGGCTAGATAAGTAGGCATATACATATATAGACCATACATAACGATAGCAATAGATGATAGCTGATACATGGATGAATGATAGATTGACTGATCGATTGACTAATAGATGGGTGATAGATAGATAAATAACGAGTTTGCTTTACCCAGCACACCAACACCCTTAGCTTTATCCTGTAGTCCTTCCTCCCTACCCCCAACACTAGCTCTGAGTTTCCAGTCTGTGGTTTGGGTCTAGCACAGCACCTGGCCCACAACATGCACTTACTAAGCACTTGTGGACTGATGGACCAACTTCCATTCTGACAGTTTAAGGAGAGCACAGAAGGCACTTTTATTTGTTAAAAACATAGACAATGTGAATAAACTGCCCAGCCCCATTTCTGCTCTCATGCTGGCAGATCTCGGTTCTCAGACATGAGGAATCACTACAAGGTTACACTAATTCCTTCAGGGTCTTGGGTGTAGTCTTACTGCATACCCCCCTCCAACCTCTAAATATCTGCAATCTGCAATAAAAATACATGCTTTTCCATTTACACAAAATTACCACTCTCAAGAACGACTCTCTTAGATCTTAAAACATAATGATTTATTTGGTAAAGAAGCAAAATAAATAGTAATAACATCACAAGTCCCCATATATCAAAGAAATGAAGTAGTAATGGCTACATCACAAGCCCCACATATACCCATGTCACACTCTCCCTCCAATTCATGCAGTCCCTGGCAGAGATCGAGAGGGAGAGTTGTAGGCACTTACAGGAACCTGGCAGAGAAGCACAGGTTGGAGGAAATCCCAACTGATCAGAGTAACTCACCACCCTAGAGGACAGGTTTTCATGCCATTGGTTAGTTCAAGAACATCTTCACCACAGGAAACAGCTTCTCTGCTAACTGCTTGAGCGCTGGTCCTCGCCACTCTCCAGCTGGGCAAATGTTCTTCTCTTTCATTCTGAAATTGATGTAGCATTTACAAGCTCTTTCAACTTATAGTGACCTTAAAAGGGCACTGAAAGTGTCACCTCTCAATTTAGAAAGATGTTTCCTTTAAGCCAAAGAATTGCAAAACTCCTAAGATCGGCTAACTCTTCATTTAGGATGCTCTGTTATCTAGGATGAACAGAGCTCACAATAAACTACTCAGGTTGAATCCCCCACAATGGAAGCCAGCTCTAGCCAGCTCTTCACTCTTTAGGATTCTACTTTATCCGATCAGATAGATCTCTGTCTCTCTTAATATACCCAAAGCAGCTTCATAATCTATCCTTTCCCTTTCTGTCCTTTCCGCTCAAACCAGAGGGGGTGCAAAAGGGCAATGTGGACTTAAACTCTAGGGGGTGCTGAAGAGCAACTCTTTCCCAGGCAGGCTTTCAAACCCACCAGTAGCCTCTTCTATCAGGTTCTTTAATATCTTGACCACACCAGCTTCAGATTTGATCTATATATTTCAGTGAATTAAATCAGAGCCTCCTGGGACTGAGTGATTTAATTTTCACTTGAAGTGTCCCCTAAAAATTGGCGGTCATTGAAATGATCACACCACAGTCTCCATTTAATTATAAAATTTCCTTTTTTTTTTTTTTGGTTTTACCATCTTAAGTCATTTAATAGTTATATGTAAGTGGACTTAGGGACCACAATTCCCTGCAGCTCTCAATTTTTTTTTTCAAATTTCTTTAGTAAGTATTCTATTTTTCCCCAGTTACATCTAAAAACAATTTTAACATCGGTTTTTAAAGTTCCAAATTATCACCCTTCCTCTCCCCCCTCATTGAGAAGGCAAGCAATTTGATATAGGTTATACATGTGTAGTCATGCAAGACATTCCCATATTAGTCATGTTGTGAAAGAAAACATAGATGCAAAAAAAAAAACCCTCAAAAAAAGTAAAAAAAAAAGTCTGCTTCAATCTATATTCAGACACCATCAGTTCTTTCTGTAGGAATGGATAGGAATTTTCATCGTAAGTCCTTCAGCGTTGTCTTGGATCATTGTCTTTCTGAGAATAGCTAAGTCATTCACAGCTGGTTATCTTACCATGTTGTTGTTACTTTGCACACAGCACATTTCACTTTGCATCAGCTCATGCAAGTCTTTCAAGGTTTTTCTGAGAGCATCCTGAGAGCTCATCATTTCTTGTAGCACAACAGTATTCTATCACAATCACATACCACAATTTGTTCAGCCATTCCCCGATTGATGGGCATCCCCTCAATTTCCAATTCTTTGCCATCAGAAAAGGCAGTTTTTAATTCTGAAGGCGGCCTACACCTCATTTTGTACCTTGGAATCTGTTTCTGTGTACCCACATTTTTCCAATTTTTGATAAATAAAAATTATTTCTGTGTGACTTAAACCATTGTTTACATAGAACAAGGCATTACCCTACATCTTTTACAAGATGATTTATCTTTATAAGTACACAACAGCTCATCTTCTGTCCCGAAAGAGTTAAAACCCATTTGACAACTGTGTTTCCTCATACATGTATATTAGCAGGTTTTTAAAAATTAAACCAAAGTCCTTTCCCCCCCTTTCAGTCATTAAAATGTTCAGCTATGACAGAATCTATCTATCTATCTATCTATCTATCTATCTATCTATCTATCTATCTATCTATCCATCTATCGCATTGATTCAATTCTTCCTTTACACAAAAGTACTTTTTTGGACTTCTTCTCAACTACACTTCTCTCTATGAAATGCACCTGAAAGAGATAACTCTTTACATAAGTTTTATAGAATAATCATGGCATGATAGTATTGGAAAAAACTTCAGTGTGTTGTGTCTAACGCATAGATCTCATCTCCAACATTTCTAACAAATAGCTCTCATCCTCTACTTGAATACTTCCAGCGACAGTGAACTCACTATTCGTCAAGGCAACGCATTGTCATTGATTAATTCAATTGTATGCTGGTTCTTTTGATTTAGCCTCCACCCCCCCCCCAGCCTGCCTCCAAGAAAAGCCCCTAATTTGCCCCATGACTAATCAGCTCTGTGATAATGGGGGCGGGGTTCTAATGAACTGAAAAGATCTACTTTGGCATTTAATGCTTTAGGAAATTGTTATCCTAGAACACCAATTCTCTAAAAATATACTGGGCATGCACCTTAGTCTGCTGAGAGTTTTCTCTTGGTTTGCCAGAAATTTTATTGAATATACACTTAAAATTTCATGTGTATGTACTGGACTCTCCTGACATGCCTAGGTGGCACAGTAGATAGATGCTGGGCTGACAGTCAGGAAGCCCGGAGTTCAAATCTAGCCTCAGACATTTACCAACTGTGTGACTTTGGACAAATCATTTAACCTCTGAATATTAGTTTCCTCATCTGTAAAATGGTGATGATTTAGCACCTACCTACTCGGGTTGTTGTGAGGATCAAACCAGATAATAATTGTAAAGTGCTCAGCACAGTGCCTGGCACAGAGCAGGTGCCTGAAAAATATTAACTATTATTATTGTCATCATCAACAAGCCTTTTAAGCTTTCACAGTATGCCTAGAACTGGGCTAAGTTCTGAAGATACACATTCAACTGAAAGGATAGTCCCTGACTTCAAGGAGTCTCCCTTCTAATCAGGAGATGCCATGCAAACAACCATGTGCATACGAGTTATACACAGTGCAAGTGTGAGGTAATCTCAGGAGAAGTGTGTGTGTGGGCATTGGGGCGGGGGGTTGGGTTGACTCGGAAAGTCTTCTCAGGATTGTATTGGAGTCCTGAAGGAATCCAGGGGAGCAGGTTAGGAAGGGTAGGAGGGAGAGAAGTCCTGGCATGTGAGACAGCCATTGAAGAGGCCCAGAGGAGGGCAATGAGGAGCTGTGTTCAAGGAAAAACAATGTAGACCCTGCTGCTAGATCATAGGATATGGGTTTTCCATGACTGCACATGTATAATTGATACCAAATTGCTTGCCTTCTCAAGTAGGGGAGAGGAGAGGGAGAGAATTTTGGACTCAAAATTAAAAAAAACCCAAATATTAAAAACATTGATTACATGTAATTAAGAAAACATAAAAAGAGTATAACATAGATCATAGGGTATGCAGAAGGGAATAAAGTATAAGAAGATAGAAAGGTGGGAAGGGTACAGTTGTGAAGGGCTGTCAGAACCAGAGGACTCTCCTTGATCCTGGAGGTCATAGGGAGGCCTCAGAGTTTATGGGGTAGGAGGGGAGCAGGTGTAGGGTCGGCCAGCTGAGTGGAGGATGGAGTGGAAGGAGGGATCAAGGCAGGGAATGCCTGGCTTCCTCACAGCAAAGAATGATCCTGTGACAGGGGCAAATAGAGTTGCCCTAGAGGGTGTCCCACTGTGGCAATACTGTCTTTGAGATAGATATCTCTCCTCCACAGGAAGCCTCACTGTTGGGTGCCTAATCTAACATCCTGCTTTGTGCCGTTTCTTGCAAGCATACTTTCTTTCACAGCAGTCAGATCACAAATACATTTTTCAAACAAACCCAAACCTAGAGAAAAGAAACTCAAGAGTACAGAAAAGGACGTGGGGGGAAGTTAAGAAAGGAGATGCCAAAGCGTATAAAACAGTAAGAAATCACTGGAATAGAGAAGCAAGAGGCTGCACAAGACATTCTCATGTACATGGTTCCGAGGGAAGCTGTGAGCTGGATGGGACCCCAGAAGCCTCCAGACCACATCAACCCAAATAAGATGCCCCTGTGCACTGTGGGGGAGGAGTGGCCAGTCAGCTCCTGGCCAAAGCCCCTGCAGGGCAGAGGAGCCTGCCTGCTCCTGCGGCAGCCCCCACCCACAGCCTTCAGAGAGTTGTCATACTCAGGGAGTTTTCTCTTTCAGCTGCCCAGATTGGCCCTTTCACAACCTTTGCCCAGTTGTTTTTAGCCTTGACCTCTGAGTCCAAGCAGAGTTCTCAACCTCTTGATGCCCATCTTAAATAAAAGGAGAGTCATTACAGAGAGCTCCTCCTTTTCCAGGTTCCACCCTCCAGTCCTTTGACTCAACTCAGAGGCTGTGATCCACCCCCCATCACTACATCCCAAGATGGAATGAGCTACAACACATTATTGACTTATGTTATGCTTACTGTCTGCCCGACCCTAGAAGGCCCCAGTAAATGCTTCTTGAATGGATGAATTGAATGTTACCCCATGCCCAGTCCCCTAAGACTCCCACCCCCACCCATGCCTTTTTCAGATAGTTAGTCCTGTCAGTTGCCACACCCTCCACCTGGTGCCTGCCACACAAGAGAAACAAAATGCTTCTTTTCATATTTCGGGGATATTGGGTGAGTGGTGATTTTTTTGAATACTGTATTGTACGGAGGATTCATCTATGAAGAGTTTTGCTGGGTTTCGTCATCCTGATTTAGCTGATGCTCCAACTGGTCTCTGTAGTTCAGTCCATCCTCAAAGTTCCTTAGGCAAATGACTGATTGAGGAGAGGGGGAGATAGCTGCACATCCAGATTCTCTCTTTTCTTTTTTTTATTTGCATTTTTCTTTTAGAATTAATAAAAATGTGCTTTCTCTCTTGCCTACCTCTCCTCTAACCAAAGAGAAAGAAGGAAAGAAAGGAAGGAATGAAGAAATGAGGAAGGGAAGGAGAGAGAAAGAAAGAAAAAAAACAAAGGAAAGGAAGGGATAATGGAGAAAGGGAAGGGGAGAGAGAAAGAGAGAGAGAGAGAGAGAGAGAGAGAGAGAGAGAGAGAGAGAGAGAGAATGAGAATCTTTGAATCTTTGTTCCAAATAGATCATTGGTTTCACTGAAATCTTTGCCAGGCTTGGCACCTTAGCCCCCTCAATGGGGGCAGCCTTGCTATCCAGGTACACTAGCAAATCATTCAGGCTGTTTCTTCAGGAGGAGGAGCAGCAGGATGTGGGAGTCTGTTTATGACCAAGGTGTTAATAGATTCCATAAGCGATTCTCTGGGGCAATCAAGATGTGTGAGAACAGACAGCTATGGCTGACTAGGCTCAGAAGGAAGAGAATCATAGCCTGCCTTCAGGGGCAATCAAAGCTTCATTGACAATTTCTCCCTATTCCCGCAGCCAGGTTCACCCCTCTCCCAACTAGCCTCTTGACCCCTTTCTCCTTGATGTTCTGTCCCCACACTAATATCTAACATTTCCAATGGTCTTAAAGCAAGCAAAGTGTTTTACAGTACATGGGGCTGTAGGATCCTAGGTGTAGAGCTGGACTCCGGAGGGCATCTGTCCAACCCCATCATCTGAGAGATGAGGAGACTGTGACCAAGGGTGAGTAAGTGATCTGCCCAAGGGGCAGCAATCTAGTGTGGGAAGAGACCTTTGAAATCACCTGTTACCACCTCTCATTTTACAGATGGGAAAACTGAGGCTCAGACAAATCCCCCCAGAGAGGGGACTTGGGCAAGGTCACGACACACTTGGAAGAGATTGGATGAAGATGTGATTTGAAACTTTGGGCTCAGACTCTAAGTCAGTCAACAAACATTTAATAAATGAAAGGCACTCAGACAATCACCCCAATAAACCAACCTTGCCCCCTACTCTGTGGGAGTTCCCATTTGAACAGGGGAGACAAAGTGCTGCATCCTTACAAGACCTATACACTGGGTGTTTTAACTTCACCGCATGGGCCAGGGTCATAGTGCCGACTGAATCGTTTCCACATAGAGAGGAGCCCTCTAGGTCCCCAAGTCATTCCCCAGACGTCTGTGTTTGTGTTGTTTGCTTTTCTGCTAAAACAACACTTTGAGACAAGCGGTTCAGAGAAAGTCTCTCACTGGTTTGCGATCAAACGAGACCCCACCTCTTTGAGGGGCAGCCTTCCATGGATGCTGACATTCGAAGAAGCCGAGGAACAGCCAAATGAAGACAACGTACAGCTTCCTGTAGAGCCCCTGCAACTGGCACAGTACAAGCTTAATAAGGCAAGAGTTAATGAAATTCAAGTAATTTGTAGCATTGCCCTGTGCAGCACACCGTCCGTGTCTTATGAGCCACGCACCACTCACTTGGGACCATACTAGGATGCCCTCTGCTGCTGCTGGTGTTAGCTGGAAGAGGAATTGACTGGACCTGGACAGTGGCTACCACTCACCCTTCACAGCTTCATTGCTGCTGAATTACTGAGGCCTAAGGTGGGGTGTAGACGAGCGTACTTTAGTCCCATCAAGGACTCTTAACTTATTTTGTGTCATGGGACCCATGGTGATAGTCTGGTGAAAAATCTTATTTTTGAATCATTGAGGGAAATGCTGCATTTCAGTTAGAGGCTAGTGAAAACAATTTTTTTTCTCCTTATTTAAGGTCATAGTTCCCCTGAAATCTATCCCTGGAAGCCTGTGGAGCCCAGGTGAAGAAGGTCTGATATATATTATTTCAAGACTTTATATTTACCCAGGTAGCTTAATAGTAAGACCATCCATTTTTATAGTTATACACATACATAGACATATACAAATACCCATGTATGTGTATTTTTGTGTGCATATAATATGTAGACAAACATGTATGTAATATATAAATGCACACATGTATACAAACCTATATGCAGATACATATGTGTATATACATATATTTACATGTATATTGCATGTTTCTATGGAAATGATTCTTCTTCTCCTGCTCCTCCTCCTGTCAGGATCCCTAGTTCCATTTAGGACTTGACCTAAGCTCCTCTTTCTGCAGGGGGGGCCTTTCCTGGTCCCCTCAGCTACCCTCCAGGGCCCTCCTTTCTAAGGTGGTCTTGAATCTACTTTGTATATCGTGTCCCATGCCTATATATGTTCATGTTGTTTTCCCTGTTAGACTGGGAGACCCCTGAGGTCAGTGACTGGTTTTGCCTTTCTTCATGTTCACAGTGCTTAGCCCAGTGCCTGGCACACAGTAGCACTCGATGGATGCTCATTGACTGCTTCACTGCCAGCAGCTGGTGTGGTGCAAGACAGAGCGGTGAGGAAAACGGGGAAGGGAAGTGGAGAAAGAAAAGTCGGGCTAGGCGAGTCTTAGAGATTAATGCTCAAGAATAGTTTATTTCAGGAGTTTTCTGATTATATATCCATAGAAAAATTGCTTTGTACCATGAGAAATGATCCACAAGCACTGATTAATAACATACAAATTAAGCAGCTAAAGATCCTCCTCTTCTCGTGAGAAAGTAGTTTTAATGCCAAAATTCCTATCTATTGTTTCCCTGCCCAGTTCTCCCATTATCTGCCCGAGTCAGCCACCTGGCCTCAAGGCTGGGCATGAGTGAGAACTTAGAAGCAACACAGTATAACAAGTGGAATTGGGGCCAGAGTCAAGGGAGCGTTCACCCTGAGGCAAGCCTCTATACTACTGACCCCTTAAGTCTATAAGGACTTAGAGATTTTCCATAAGGACTCGGCTCCCAACATTCATCCAAACTGCAGATGAAAGAGGACCTCCAGATATGGAAGAGCCCAGTCCGGTGCCTCTGAATCAGCCACTTCTCCAGTTTGTTTTTGACAGCAAAGCCCCTTAGGGTGAGAGCAACCTCCTTTCGCTCCACCCTGAGTGCTCTCCAGGCACTGATTGAACTGCTGCGTTCCACGTGCTGCAGACCCCCCTTCTTGCCCTCCGTGGTGTACGCTGCACAGCTTCCCAAACCAGCTCTCTAAGGCAGGCACCAGCCCTGTTGCTCCCCTGCTCAGGAAACTTCCAATGCTTCCTGCAGCCTCCAGGCTGAAACACAGAGGTCTCAGCCTGGCTTTTGAAATCCTTCCAAGCTTCTCTGACTTAATTCATGGCTCTCCCTGGTACACCCTCTGTGTCCCAGCCTGAGGGGGCTGCTTACCAACTGTTGGCTGAACTGGACTTACGGTCCCCTCAAGTCCAGAATGCCCTCCTCCCTCATTTACATAAGTCACCAACCACCTTTCTCAGCCTTCAAGGTCTAATTCAGGTACCTTATACCAGACCCTAGGGGCTGCCACAGTGCACAGAGTGCTGGGCTGAGTCAGGGAGACCCTGGTTCCAATATGGCCTCAGACACTTCTAGTGGTGTCCAGGTTTGAAATCACGGTCTCTGGCCCCCAATCCTTCACTCTTTCCACTTCAGCATGGCACCTATTAAGAAGCTGAAGTGTTGAAATTATTGTTGCCAATATTGTGTCTCTCTTTGGCATAAAGATTTGTTCAAAGCAAGACGTGAAGGAGAGAATCACGGACTCCTTAGTTCATATGGCACAAGAAACTGCATAAAATTGGCCCGTGTAGTCCATGACACACAGTTGGTGCTTATTAAATGTTTGTTGACTCAGTGACAGGCTCTGGGCAAGTCAATTTACCTCAGCCTCAGTTTCCTCATCTGTAAAATGAAGGGGTTGGCCTTGAGGGCCTCTAAATTCTCTTTGAATTCAAAATCAATGACCCTATGCCATTGAGCTGTTCTAGGAGACCAGAAAATGGAAGGGAGCAAATGAATTTAGAGGACGTTCTAACATGCCCTGAATGGGTTGTTCTAGGGGTTCCAAAAAAGCAGCTTGCTTAGAAGTCCATCGTTTTGGGTGTCAGGACTCTCAGAGCAGCTCCCTGGTCTGTCTGAGAAGCCTTAAAGCTTCATGGCTCCCAGGGCCTGCAGTCTCAGCCTTCACTGATCAGCATCCCTGATGTCACTCACACTAAGCTGGGAGGAGTGCCTAACAGCTCCTTGTGGTCTATACCACCAGCCCCCCGACCTAAACCAAAGGTTCCTTATGGTCACACCCATGGGGAGCAGTCAGCTCCTCTTTAGGGCAGTCAGGTCAGAAATGAGGTGAAGTTACCAGCCCTGTGTCTTGGTCCTATCCTCACCTCAAAACCCCCTGTGCACCCCAGGAACATCATCTCCTAGTGCTAAAATCTCATGTGCCCAGTAGTGTGTATCATCCTATGGTAACTTCACTGTGGTGAAGTTCTGTATTCAATGAGAGGTGCTCATAGACCCACTCCCAAGCTTTCTGGCTAAGGTGCTGCAGCACCAGCTTCCACAGAAAGGTCCTTTCTGTTCTCCCCCAAAGTTAGTACTGCCCACTTCTTAAAATTACATTCAGTAACTTTGGGCTTTATCTGAGTACACCTCCAAGGAGAAGGAAGGCTCCCTGAGGGCAGGCAGTGGAGGGTTTTGTCTTTTGGTTCCTCAGTGCCTGGCAGATACTACAGCAGAAATTTTATACATTCATATTAAACTGATGGAAGAGGAGAGCACCAATCAGTGTGTGAGTTCTCCATGAGAAAAAGTGTCAGTCAGCAGGCATTTACTAAACCCCATACTATGTGCTAGCCACAGTACTAAGTGGAGGACCAGTGACAATTTTAATGAATAGTGCCACTTTCTTTTAGGACATAGCATCATAGATTCAGAGCTGGACAGGGCCTCAGAAGCATCGGCTCCCACTCCTTCATTTCTCAGATGAGGAGACTGCGGTCCACAGAGGTGGTGACTTGCCCAAGGCCACTCTAGGAGTAGTGCTTGTTATGGGCCTGTTTCTAATAACTTGGCATAAATGAAGACATCTTTGAAGAAGAGGGTTGGCAGAAGAATGACCTGAACTGGACAAAAGAAAAGATTTTCTAGAAACAGAAACTGAATCAAATTTGGGGGATGGTGATAACAATGATCTTGTTTTTCTATTAGGGAGAAATCAGTCACAGGGGATAGAGAAGGTCCATTGGCATTACTTGGCTCTTTCCATCCTAATATTTTGAGCATACTTTGGGAGTGAAGGGAGAAGGAGAATGACTCACTTGGGGAAGGTCAAGTAGACCATGTGAATGTAATTTGTGGATATATTCTGACACTTGGTAAAATGTGGCCACTATGGTCTTTTGTTTCCAGCTTCATGATGTCCTTGAGATGAAGGAAAGGGTAGCGAAATTGTGTAGCTCATTCACTGGGGGAGTAAAGGTCGATTCCATAGGAAGCCAGATAGATTAATGCTGGGAGCAATAACACATTTGAGGTATTGGCTGTTCATTGGCCACTAAGAGGGATTCTGTAAATCACTGGTCTATTTGATACTTACTGGGTCCCATCTGGACAGCCCATCAGGAGAAGCAATGGTCTGTCACATCAGGAAGATAATCTTCCCTCAGTTGTGACTGCCCACAGTGGCTCAGCACGGCAGGGCAGTGGGGTCACCTGGGGATGGTGTTTGAGAGCCAGAGCCTGAATCCTCGCTCTGCTCTTCACACCCGGTGGGAGTTTGGGCAAAGCACCTCACCCCAGGCAAAATTAGGTCACTAGATGAAATGAACTCTGGTTTTCTTTCTCTTCCCTTCCGAGAGAGAGGCTGCTCCCTCTTCCTTCTACCACTGCTACTCTGATCTGCCTTGAAGGATCCACCAAAGGGTTGTTGCCTCTTAGGGGAGTCCTTTCCTCTTCCCCTCAGCTTTTCACTCTCCTCCTCAAATTGCTTTAGAGTTAACTTCTACATATTTTGTATTGACTTGTCTGTGTACATATTTTCCCCCGTTAGAATGTAAAATTCTTTTGTTCTTGGCTTTGTATCTTCAGTGTCTCATGCACACGTACACATATGTACACAGGTATGCATGGATATGTGTGTTTATGTATTCTATATAGGAGAGGTTGATTGACTTGGCCAGGACCACCAAACCAGCACATGTCATGAGCGGTGCTTGATCCAAGGTCTTCCTGACTTCTTGTCTCCCCACTACCCGCACCATCTTCTCTAGCAGGTTTCTTTCATTGGACCTTGGATTTTGTTGGTTTAAGACCCCAGCTCAGGAAACTTCCTCTACCAATGAACACTGGCATCTGCTCCGCAGCTGGTAGCCTGGCACAGTACAGAACTTGTTATGTTATTTTCAGTTGTGTCCAACTCTTCAGGACCCCACATGGGGTTTTCTTGGCAAAGATACTAGAGCAATTTGCCGTTTCCTTCTCCATCTCATTTTACAGATGAGGGAACTGAGGCAAACAGTGTTAAGGGACTTGCCCAGGGTGACCCAGCTAGTAAGTGTCTGAGGTCAGATCTGAACTCAGGGAGATGTCTTCCTGACTCCAGCCCTGACACTATCTGCTGAGCCATCTGGCTGTCCCTAAAGACTTAACAAATGCCAGTTGAATAAGTGAATACTACGAGGCATAGGGATTGAGGGAAAAGAGGGATTCTTTTTCACTCCCTATTATGTTGCACACTTTAGGAGACAAGGAAGGGGACTTCTGTCTCTCCAGCTAGGTTACACTGCCATACAAACAATAGACATTATCTTAAAACTCGGTTGGGTGTTTTTTTCTTTTTTAACACAGGAAATGATACCTAGATGTTAATCAGAAGTTCACAGAAAACACCAGCAACATTTAAAACCTGTTCTTGTGTCATTATCTCACTTTCCTGAGCTTATCTTCATACCCAGAAATTAAGGCAGGATGACAGAAACCTCATGTGCCCCTAATAAATGTTTATTGACTGACAGACAAGAAAGGCAGCTGCCTTGAACCCCAGGACTACAGAGTCAAACATCATGCTCCATGCTGGGCTCACACACTCTATCCCCTGCACATGAAACGTGCCCCTGTTTTTATCCCTCCCTCCCAGAATCCTCCTCTTCCTTCCAGGCTCAGCCAAGGCTGGTGGGAAGAACACTGGCTCAGCCATCAGAGGACCATATACTACCTCTGACCAATGAAAGGGCTGGACTGAATGACCTTTAATGTCCCTTATAACTCTAGATCTCCGAGGCTGTATTTCTGTCTTAAGGCAAGATGGTGGGAAGAATGTAGGGCTTGGAGCCATGGGACATGAGTTCAAATGCTACTTCACTTACTTACTATGTCCAGGAAGTCACTGGGCAAGGTATTGAATGCCTCTTGACGTCTGTTTCCTCCTCTGTGAAGATGAAGGAATCGGACCAGGTGGCCTCCAAGGGCTCTCCCAGCTTTAGGGCTATGAACCTATGTCCTCCAAAGAATACGTACGCTAGCGTTCAGCTGGAAGTGTGCCCCCACAACACACACACATACACATGCACACACACACAGACACACACACACTTGCACACACACACGCGCGCGTGCGCACACTCTCCTAGAGCACTTTGTCTAGGTTTTTCCTTTTCCCCATCACTCCCCTTTTTGTGCTACATTTAGAGAGGAATGGGAGAGACTAGACTATGGGGTCTTGGGGGCAAATGAGACAAAGGTCATCAGCCTGTTCAGTCTTCTTTAACTGGTACAGCTACTGCTATTTTTATAGAATGAAGAATCATGTTGGGAGAAAGTTAACACTATTCCCTCTGAACTATATAATCACCTCCTTTTTCACTTGAGGAAGTAGAACTCTAGCTGGGGGTATTTGCCTAGGCAGTGGGGCATGAGAACAGCTAAGAACTAAAATGTATTTCTGACTCTTATTTAGCTAACGGGAGAATGAGAGACTTAGGAGAGAAGGAAAAACACAAAAGAATTCTGAGAAGGGCTTAAAGAGAGAATCAGACCTTAGCTCTGGTTTGTCAGCTTCAGGTCCTGCCTGGCTGAGAGGAAGGGCATTCTGAGGACAGCTGCTGTCTTCTCTACTGGGGAGAGGCTTATTCATCACAATACCTCCAACATTTAGAGGACAGAATCATAGGTAGCTCTGAAGATAACACTTCAATTAAACATTATCACTGAAGCACAGTAGGAGTTTGAAAGAGTTGGCTAAAGGAGATACAGCCCTCCTTGCAGAAAAGAAACATGACGTCAACAACAACAATAATAACAATAATAACTAGCATTTACATAGCGCTTTAAAGTTTGTGAAACACTTCACCTATCTTACCTCATTTTAACCCTGTGAAATAGGTGATACTATTATCATCCTTTTCTCTATCTAAGGTGTGTGTTGACCGTGTAAGATGTGTATGTCAACATGGACTGTCTAAATGTGGCTCACATGTCTAAATGATGTTTGTAGAAATGAAACAAAGATTCTAAGAGGAGGAGGGAAGGGGAGAGATTATTCTAGGCATGGGGAAGGGCCAACAGAAAGGCAGAGTTGGAATCTCATGTGGGCTAGTCTGGCTGACCTGCAGAGAGTGGAAATGCGAGGCGTGCTTAGCACTGTGGAAAGGACTCTAAGTTGGGAAGGGGTTTTGGAAGTAAGGACGACAGGAAGTTATAATCATTTGTTGATTTAGGGTCAGACCTATGCTTTGTTGGAAATCATATTAGCAGCTTTGTGAAGGGTATATTAGAGAAGGGAAAGACTGGATGTGGGAAGACTAGTTAGGAGGCTATTGAAAATGTCCAGGCAGAGAGGTGATGAGAGCTTGGGGTGTCCTTTGGTCACACAAGTAGAGAGATGAGGATGGATATGAGAGATGTTACGGGCAGAGAAAATACAGTATTTGGGATCTAGCTGTTCATATGGCATGAGGAAAAGTGTGACCCTGCGAAAGTCACTTAGCTCTACCTCTGTGTCCTCATCTGTAAAATGAGATGGAGAAGGAAATGGCGAATCACTCCACTATCCTTTCCAAGAGAATCCCAAATGGGATGACAAAGAGTCAGATATGACCAGAACGAATGAACAACGAAGTAGGGCTTGTTAATCAGTTAGAGTTTTTAGAAGTGTTAATAATTCAGATTAAAATTAAAAGTGTATCTACATTCATTGTTTTTGGACAAACAGTTGCTAAGCATTTGCTCCCCCCATCTTGTAGGGTTGTTATCCCCATCAGACGTGATGATATAGGGAGAGTCCTTTGTAACTGTGAAGCGCTCTATAAATCTCAGCACCCTTTTTTTCTTTAGAACTCAGGCCTCTGGACTCCCAGCCAGGCTCCAGAGTGGGACCCGGGTGAGGCCAGAGGAAGGAGTAGACTAAGGTTGCTTGCCTTGGAGGCTCAGAACAATGGATGGAAGTTACAGAGAGGCAGATTTAGGCTTGAGGTAGGAACACTTTTGAATCATTACAGTTGTCCAAAAATGGAACGGGCTACTTGCAGAGGGGCTGACTTCCTTCTCAAGGGGTGCTGTAGAAAGGGGCTTTTGTCTGCCTATGGTGTGGCCTTGGAGAGATGCCAACATTGTGTTCTGTACTCTACGCTCTTTCTCTGACGAGAGGATCCTATTTTTTTTTTCATGGTAAGATTAAGAAGAGAGAGAGCCAGGGCACCAAACCTCCTTTCCCAAGGAAAGGTGAAAAACATTCTCATTTGATTTACATATCAGACAGGTTGCAAAAAGAGACAGAAACTTCTTGAGTGGGCCTAGCCACATCTAATGAGCTTGACCCACCCATCAGGGCTAATGAGATTTATAATATTGTATGAGTGGGAAAAAATATTGCAAAACTGCAGTAAACTTTGGTTCCACTTGGTCAAGTCACCTGGTATCCTGACCCCTGATAAGGATTTGCTTATGGACATATGGGCTCCTTTACCATGATACTTTGAGCAAGACGTGTTGTTGAGATGAAGAAAAGGAAAAGTCTCTGCTCCTTCCCCTGACCTTGTGATCTTTCTCTCTCTTTCCTTATTGAATGAAAACCATAGTTCTATGCTGCCTACCCTGACTGAAAGAGAGGATTTGGCAATGTATTTCCAGTCTAGTTGAAGACAGCTTGACTGGATTTCAGTCTATTAGAGGTCACTCAATCATAGACCATTAGGGATTGAAGGGATCTTGGAGATCATGCAACATCTTCAGTTTACCGATGAATTAACAAACCACGGAGAGTGACTGGCTAGGTAGTGGCCCAGCTGAGAGTCTATTTCCCTGCCTTCCAGACTAGAGCTTTCTGTTATACAGCACTGCTTCGTCTTACCTACCCAGGTCCTTTCTATGCACCTTTCAAAGATCCTTTGAAATACCATCTCCTCCATGAAACTATCCCAGCCTCTGATGATGCAAGAATGGGATATCCAGGGGCAGCTAGGTGGCACAGTGGATAGAGCACTGGCCCTGGATTCAGCAGGACCTGAGTTCAAATCTGGCCTCAGACACATAATACTTACTAGCTATGTGACCCTGGTCAAGTCACTTAACCCCATTGCCTAGCCAAAAAACAAACAAAAAAACAATAATGGGAGATCCATCTGTCGGAGGGTGCAGCTCAAGTCTGACCACTGCTGGTGATGCTTCATCAGGACTTAGTTTTTCCTACATCTTCTTTATTGCATGACTCCTCCCATCCCCATGTTACTGGTTTAGCTCCTCCCCCCTTTTCACATTAGACATTCTGCCCAAGACCTCTCCTTGATCACCCTCCTTGAGCAGTTCTGGCATTGTAGAAGGTCATTCCAAACCCACATAGATTGTCGGTATTGCTATACATTACCAACAAAGCCCAACAGCAGGAGATAGAAAGAGAAATTCCATTTAAAGTTACTGTGGACGTTATAAAATATTTAGGAGTCTACCTGCTGAAACAAACCCAGGAACTATATGAACACAGTTACAAAACACTTTTCACACAAATAAAGTCAGCTGTAAAGAACTGGAAAAAAAACCCCATCAGTTGCTCATGGGTAGGCCAAGCTAATATAGTAAAAATGACAATTCTACCTAAGCTAATTTACTTCTCCTGTGCCATAACAATTAAACTACCAAAAAATTGTCCTATAGAGCTAGATGATCATTCCAGCCATCTTCACCGCATGAGCTGCTTCTGCAGAGTGGCCTGTAGCTAAGCAATATGAGGGCTTGCTTTGAATGTAAGCAGAGAGGCACAGCCTCTGCCTGAATACCATATTTTCTCTCATTTATTCTTTTGAGTTAGCCATGCCAGGATTCTTTTCCATTATAATGACATTTGGGTTACTGACATTCATGAACTGGAAGACTCATGGAAAAAAAAAAGTTAGGCAAGGAATCCCACTGTAAAGACTGGAGTCTAATAGGTAATGTATAATAAATGATTTTCCCAGCTGGGAAGGAAATGCAGATTAACAATTTTTTTTTCCTTTTGTCTCCAGCCTTTGAAAGGAGGTGAGAGTAAAGAAAAAAAAAACTATCGAGGGTGAGGGAGAGCTTAAGATAACACACAGCTCAACCCACACTATTTCCAGCTCAGGAAAAATGTTTAGCATTACATAGATTCTACAATTAAGAGTTTCAATATTGAGGACTATGAAAATAGTGGGGATCATGCCATGTGAGGATTGGTTGAAGAAACTGAGATATTTCACAGCAGCCATCATTCCTTCCTTATTTAACTCTTCTCTAGGCTAGACAGCCTCAGTTTATATGTATATATATATATACATACACATGTTTATGTATATGTACATATATGTATATGTACACATACATGTATGTGTATGTGTATGTGTATGTATGTATAATATATCTATGCCCTTGTTAGGTATACTTCATCCCTAGGAGCCTTCCTCTCTGTATTTAAAGTCTTGGTCCAGAAATCTGACCCCTCTTCTCAGATACCATGTTCTTGACCAGCTGTTTACTTCCCAAATCTGTGTTTCTTTGGGAGACCCTTGCCTTTCTTCAGCTCTGGTCATTAAAACCTCACCTGTGCCCCTTAACACATTCAGTTTCTTAGCTAACTGGCCGTGCTCTGCCGTGGTCTCCAGATGTGTTCTGACTGTATGGCCTGTAGGCATAAATCTGCATGGCAAGAGTAGGCAGGAAGCATGGAGTCTGACAAGGCTTGGGGAGTTAGTTTTCTGTCACTTTCTGGATATAAGCCCTGGAGATATAGTAGTGTTCACTATTGCTATCATTAGGTTGGCAAAAAAAAGAAAAAAAAAGAACCTTAGGAGGAAATTCCAGTGTCTGGAGATATACCCACAATTCCTTGGAAGGCAAGCAGCTCCCTCCTCCGAGGCTCCAGCTCCATCCTAGCCTGAAAGTCCTAAACTTCCTAAGTTTCCTTTTCCTCTGGGCTACATTATTTCATATTCAAACCTTCAAAGACAGGCCAGATCCTACTTAGACTCTTCAGTTCTTTTATTATTTTTTTTCTAGGATCCCAGCACCATTGACATAGAGGTGGAAGGGACATGAAATCATCTTAGTTTAACTCCCTCATTTTACAGAAGAGACAACTGAGGCTCAGAGAGGGGTAAAATGTCCAAGGTCATATGGATAGGTAACAGACAAAGCTGGGATTTGAACCCAGGTTCAAAATCCAGAGTTGTAGTAGTTCTCCTCCTCTTCCTTCTCCTCTTTCTTCTCCTCCTCTTCTCTTCTCTTTCTGCTCTTTCATGTGGAAGAGAAATTAACCTTGCTCTACCTGCCTGCAGAGAACAGAATGAAGAGTCACAAGAGGGAGGTACACAATAGCAAATTTAGACTTCCTGTTGGGGGAGAAATTCCTCGCTCCTGGAGCTCTCCAGAAATGGAGTGATTCGAAGAGCTGGTGTTTAGGAAGCACTTGAAGGTTTTCAAAGTCATTTCGGCCTAGGCTCTCATTTGGTCCTCATGACAACCCTGAGAGGTGGCTTTTGTTACCCCCGAGGAAAGGGAGACTCAGAGGGGGGCAGGGGACTGGCCTAGGGTCACCTTTCAGTAAGCTGCCTGAGGCAGGGTTCAAACTTAGGTCTTCCAAGCTCGGTGTTGAGTACTCTAGATACTGGGCCACCTCCCTCCAATGGGAAGGGCTGTTCAGGAGATGGTGAATTCTCCCTACCTCAAACAAAGGTCTGACCGCCAGTTCCTGGGTACGTGGAGGAAAGGATTATTTTTCAGATATGGTTGGGAAGAGATGGTGTCTGAGTTAGCTTGCAGCTCTTGAGAGAGTCTGCGGTAGTGAAGGGGAGCCATTGACATTTTGCAATTAGCGACAACTACCCACATCGAGCAGCAAGAAAAAAAAAAAGACAGAGAGACAAAAGGATATTTGAAAAATAGCGTCAATTTTTGGACGGTTTTCTTTCAGCACACAGCGGCTCCTGTGAAGGGAGAGAACGCTAATTAGGTTCGCGCTGATTAAAGAAACATCGAGCACAGAGTAGGTGCCAGGTGAGTTATCATGAGAAAATATTGCTCATAAGTGACCATTCCCTAACAAAAGGAGCCCTTGGCGCTAACAGCTCTGCTGAGACGCAGGCCGGGAGCCGTGCGGAAGGCAAACAGGGCGCATTATCCAAAGGAAATAACCCTCCTAAGTGACTGCCCTCTAAATAAAGGGGGGATTCGATGGGCCTGACAACCTTGATTCAGCTTGGCTTCAGTCAGTAAGCCCGAGCTGGACTTGATGAAGCCACAGAAGCATCATTGTCCTGCTTCCTGTGCCCGGCCAACTAGATTTTAATTAGCTAGAAGTAACAAGAGCCAGGGTTGACCTGGTTGGAGGCAGGGCTGGGGGGACGAGCCGGAGGTGGGGGGGCAGGAGAGGAGGGAGGGTCATCCGTGTTTTCATTCGTCCTCCTTCTTTCTGTCTATGACACACCCTCCCCACTGTTGTATGTTGCTCATTAGCACTTGCCAACAATTTGAAAGAAATGGCTGTTGGGCACTTTGCCAGCATCGTATAAATGCCCATCAGTTTAAAAAATATGTTTTGCTTCCAAATATTTCTCACCATAACTTAGGTGAGGCAGTATAAATAATATTCCTACGAATGGGGTTCTGGAGTATGTGTTGTCATGGACAGAAGGGTAGATTTGGGGCCAGAGGACTTGAGTTCAAAACTCAGCTTTCTCCCTTACCCTTTGTATGATTTTGGACAAGTCACCTAACTTCTCTGGGCCTCAGTTTCCTCAACTGTCAAATAAGTATTGGACCAAATGGTCACTTCCAGTTCCAGATCTATAATGCTACGATCCCTTCCACTGAAAATCTGTGATCCTGAGTACCTTTTCCGAGGTCAGGTGACCAGCAAGGGGTGGGTCCAGGATGAGTAATTGAGTCTTTTGATTACCTATCCAGAGCTTTCTCAGCTTTGATATTTTACCCTATTACTATTACTATTCTATTGCAAATAACGATTGCTTCTGTTTTCACCCTGAGGGTATTTCCCTCCCAGATCTGTTTTTTTTTTTTAAGAGGCCATTCTTTGCCTCATTTTCATCAAGCCTTAATCAATAAATGTGCACTGCCTCAGTGAAACTGAGACCCGTTAAAGACCTTAATTTGAAAAGGCCAACGTCCCCCACTGCATCCTAGGCCACGTCTAGTTGTCCTGATCCATACCTGGCTGCTGCACTCAGATGGCTCTGAAGGAGAAAGTGAGGCTGGTGACTTTGTACAGCTCTGCCTCCGTTAAATCCAATTCACTTGTATGTCATGGCCTCACCTTCCTGATGTCATGGTCCTCTTCAGAGAATGAACAGTAGCAGCAATTCTTCCCCTCAGTTTTTCCAAGCGTCGTGTTCAAGGGAGAAACCAAACTCTACTCATTCAATTACAAAAGGAGTCAGAAATCAACCACATCTGGCTCTGTCTTTCTTCTCCTCAAAGGTAGTGCAAAAGTAAGGAGAAGTCATGAATTGCCCACCTCTTCAGCACCTCTAGGTCCCCAGCCACCAATCCTTAAACTGAAGAGGTTCTTTGATGAACATTTCCAGTGGTGGAGGACGGGGCCAGCTTCCAGAAATGCACTCTTAATGGAAAAGTCATTGCCTGGACATTCAAATCCAAAGGAATGGCACTCACGTTGGAACCGTCTCTTCTTGTCAGGAGCAGAACTCTGATGTTTGCAGCAAGATCTAAGCTCCGAGTGAGCAGGGATTGTCTCATTCTTTGTACTTGTATCCTCAATGCTCGCCTAGTGATTGTGAGACAAGAAGTTAAAGCCTAGTTCCAAATCACAAATAGACAACAGAGGACCTCTGGAGTCCCTTCCTGCTCTGAGATTGGTAACTGTGCTGGAGCGACAGCAGCCATTGAGCCATTGTGGGTTTGAAGTCAATGATAACTCCCACCCAGAACAGAAGTCCTCATGGGTAGGCAGGAAACAAAGATACCTTGAACTGTATTTCCAGTGACGATCCACAGAAATGCAAAGGGTGTGCATAGACAGTAGCATGTTTTGATCTGTCGATCTCTTCAGAGAAGAAGATTCACGTATTGGCTGGTCAGCCCTGAAGTTAGGAAAATGTCCCGTCTCTGACACATACTGGTGGTGTAACCTGGGCAAGGACTTAACCTTGCCGCGTCCCCAGGCAGCTCTCTGAGATGCTAAATTGTGGAATTGGCAAGGGCAGCTTCCTCATTATAGGGTCTCTGTGTGGTCCCAGGTAGACCTGGAGTCTTTCCCTAAAGGGAAGCCCGGCGATGCTGCATGGATCATGTAAGGAGATGGGACTTTGGATCAGCAGTGAGATTGGGGAGAAAGAAGCAGCAATGGAGACAGACAAGGTGAGGAGAAGAGGCAAGGGATAAGGAGCCTCTGGAGCTTTAAGATGTGGGAGAAGGCGGCACTCTGACCTGTGATTCCCAGCACTTGCACCCCAGAGACTGCTAGGAGCAGACTTCTTGGGTGAGCTGAAATTCCATGTTGCTTCCGAGGTTCAGCATCTCTCACTCTTCCGTGCCACATCACAGAATCCAGCCTGTTTAACTTCCCTGATCATTGTTTTGCTGCTTGCTTCTGTAAATGTATGCGCTTGTCATATGTTATTGTCTTTATCATTTGGTGAAACAGAAGCTGTACTGGCTAAAAGAGAGCTACCATAACCCTCTGGTTCATCTCCTGTCTGCCCAGGAGATGTGGCTTTGATCCTGAACCCTTTCCAGAAGAGGACGGTGGCCTCAAACTGCAAGTCTCTGATTGCAATTAATACAATTCTGGACACAATCCCATGAAAATGGGATTGTGAAGAGTACCCAACCTCAGCCCTTCCCCTCCCCCTACAAAGGTGAGAGGAGGCAGGCTGCAGATATTTATCTATTTATGCTGCATGACCCTATATCATGGTGACATGGGTCTTCTATGAAATCACAGATCAGGAGAAAAAGGAATCTCTTCAGGAGGCTGTAAAAGACCGTTGGTCATCTACCGCACAACATGCCACTTATTAAAAAACAAAACAAAACAAAACGAAACTATCAGCTATACAAACACAGCAGAGTCAAAGAGCCTGATTCCTAATCCTGGATTTGCCACTTGCTATCTGGATCACCCTGAACAAGTCACTTAAGGGCCTCAGTTTCCTTATATGTAAAGTGAGTGGGTTGGTTTTTTAGATAATCTCTAAGGTCTGCTGTGATTCTTCATCTCATGTCCCATGCTACTATTTCACACTAGGATGGCAATAAATTAACTTTTCTTTCTTTCTTTTCTTTTGGGTTGGGGAGGCAATCAAGGTTAAGTGACTTGCTCAGGGTCACACAGTTAGTGTCTGAGGCTGGATTTGATCTTGGGTCCTCCTGACTCCAAGGCCAATGCTCAATAACTTAGCTTTTTAATAGGAGTAGGAGCAGAATAGGGAATGATGATAGAGACTGGAGTTCACCCTATGCTACCTACATGGCAATGGTGGATTTCAGGAAGAAAACTACTAGGAGACAGTCATACTGTATCTTTGCTCCTTTCTACTTGTGCTGGCCAAGAATTACATCTAACTACCAATGTCATCATAGACTGATAGCTTTAGAGCTGGAAAGGACCTTACCAAGGCCCTGGAGAATCAAAATGACTTCCTTGTTTCTGCCCATCTTGGGGCCATTCTCCCAGCAATCCACATTTAAAAAGTGAGTCCGAGGAGCTTAGTTTTAGAGCTGGCAGGGTCTCAGAGGCCACCGAGCCCAACCCCACCTCTCCCCGACCATGGATACTTAACAGAGGAGTAATCTATGCCCCAGAGAAAAGTTGAGTGACTTGTCCAGGGTCACACAGATAATAATGTTAGAGCTAGGATTTGAACTCTGAGCCTTTAACTCCAAAGTCTAGCATTCTTTCCACAGTATCCCACTGCCTAGTGATCGTGGTTTTCAGATCTGCCTTGAGGATGCTCCAAAGATCCTAATTCCCTCATACACTTTGGGGAATGAAGACATGAGGAATGCAGCTGTGGTTTGGGGAGAAAGGTCAGGACACCTGGTTTCAAATCCTGCCTTCAGTATTAACCTACTATGTGATCCTGGGAAAGTCCCTGAACTTCACTTGACCTCTGAGAATGTTGGTTTTCTCATCCACAGAATAACATGCTTTGCACACTGGAAAGCACTCTTCTAAGCCTTGCACGGATCTCTGCTTTCCTCATCTGCATGTTCCCTTCAGTGAGGCATAGCTGGCCAGCCCCTCAGATTCATGTCTTTCCAGTCCTTAGCCCCAGGGGGCTGCCCAGCCTGCTGAATGCCTTCCTCCATTTCCCCAGAGAAGATGCCCATGGAGCCTTCTAGCTGTCTGCCCTCCTTCATCCCCCCATGGGAGCATTCTGTCTTCTTTTGCCATCATGCATTGCTTTGATGACACCCTTCATTCTGGCCCTCCTTTACAGTTCCTGATTTGATATGTGTTATCTCCTGCACTCACCACTCACTCCTCCATTGCCCTCTGGATGCTATTCATTTCCAATTCTTTAGACCACAGTGATCTATGCCCCCCAGCCTTATAAAAGTAGCAGGAGAATATTGCTCTTAAAAACATGGGCTTTTGTTTCTGGGAGAATTAAATGAATACAGATTCTCCTTATATAGAGTGCTATCAGGTATTGGCTATGAAACCCCTCTTATGTGTGGGGGGTAGCTTGAGGTCAACATCCTCTGCGTCTGGAGTTCCCTGCCTCTGCTGAACAGGGACTTTAAACAACCTTCAGCAAGGAGACAGCCTGTCTCAGAAAGGAGATAAAATGGCAGATCTGCTTGGGAAGTGCAAGGCTCATAAGCTATGCTTACATTTGGCAGCAAATGTGGTAGGTTGCCCAGTGAAAATCTGACAGGCAAATCTAGAGAGAATGGCAGATGACCATTAGAGTGGTGGCACGGGGATGGAAAGAACCAGGGAGCTAGACCTCAAAACTTCACGAAACTGGGTGTACCCATTGACCCACTGATACCATTACTAGTCAAATGTTCCATGGAGGGGAGACGAAAACAAAAATGAAGAAAACAGCACTTTTTGTTGTAGGAAAGTCCTCAAAACATCATTGGGGGCATAGCTGGACAAATTGTGGTATGTGAAAATGATGGAATATTATTATACTGGGAAATAAAGAAAGGGATAGTCTCAGAGGTACATGAGAGGACAGTATGCACTGCTGCCGAGGGAAGTGAGCAGAGCCAGGGCAATGACGTATGTGATCTCCACAGTGATATAAAGGGATACAACTTCTAAAGGCTTCACAACACTGAAGAATGCTGTGATCAATTGTAATTCCTTAATACTTAAAATGAAACTCACCTCCCACCACTTGACTGAGAGGTGATGGACTGGAGGTAATAGAGTAGAGATAACAGAGTAGAGGTAATAGTGGAAGTGATGGAGTAGAGGTGACGGAGTGGAGATGGCAGAATGGTGGTAACAGAGTGGAGGTAATGGAAGTGAGGTGACAGAACGGAGGTAACAAAGGAGGCTATGGAATAGAGGTGACAGAGTGGAGGTGATGGAATGGAGATGATGAATTAGAGATAATAGAATGGAGGTGATTGAGTGAGGTAACACAATGGAGGTTATGGAATGGAGGGATAGAATAAGACAAACGTTTTCAGAAATAGTCAATATGTTTTTCTGGACTATATTTACTTGTAACAAAGAAAGGCTTTGAGGGCTTAGACAGAAAAGCAAAAAATTTCAAAAAGAAAGAAAAAAATCGATAAGACCTTAAAAATGTTTCAAAGAGAACAAAACAGAAATTCATGAGGAGATACAAGTGGTCCTATGGGCTATTACTTTATTAAATTGAATAAGAGCTTTATAAAAACTGTATGTCATAATAGTTTGCCAATTCATATATAATTCTTTTTGTTCTGTGCATTTTGAAATGATTATTAATGATTGAGTTCATAATAAAAAAGAACAAAAAAGTAAGAAAGAAACCTGGCATTGGTGTCAGAAGCTATAGGTTTGAATCCCAGCTTGAGTACTTTTTTGCCTGTGTGACTTCGGACAAGTCACTTCCCCTCTCTTGGACTTGGTTTCCTTATTTGTAAAAAAATGAAGGGGTTGGGCCACTTCATCTCTAAGATCCTTTCCATATCTAAGTCCATCATTTTAGGAGAACATCCAACAGGGAGAAACCGATGTGTCCCTTGAGGTTTCTTTCAAAGCTAAGATTCTCTAAGATTCAGACAGAGCCAAACACTGGTCACCGAGAATTCCTAAACCAGCTGGCTAATGGGAGGTCCCTTAATAATCCTTAATTGAATGGAAGTAACTCAAGTGGAGGAAAGTTTTCCAGCATTGGCTGTGCCCCACACCTGGAGCACACTCCCTGCTTCTTCACTTGCACATCTTAGAAGCTGAAGCTTCCTTTGGGAGTCAGCTCAAGTGAGCCACCTTTCCTGATGTAATCCCCCACCTCTCGCAGGTGGGACCCTCTCTTGTATCTCTTTTATACAGACTCACATATATACGTATTGTCTCTATGAGCATAATGTACGTTTGTTGAGAGCAAACACGGCTTCAATTTTGCTCTTGCAGGTGCTTGAGGGTCCTTAATACAGGTCTAAGACACTTGTTTATAAAGACTTTGCTCATCTGCGTGGTAGAGGGAGTTAGCTCCTCATGGGGAGTACCATACAGTACTAGGCATACACGAGGTGTGGTAAGTGATCAGTCTCACTTTCATTTTGGGAAAATGTTATTGGATTAGTTGCAAAGAACCATAAAAAATGCCCCCATAGGTTTTGCTAAGATGACTGTGTGCGTGTGTGTGTGCGTGTGTGTGTGTGTGTGTGTGTGTGTGTGTGTGTGTGCATGCGCACACATTGCAGATCTATACTCATACATTATTCATTCCTGGTTTTCTGAGGATATTTTGAGCTTGATGACATATGAGATTTGATCAAAGAAACTGGAAAGGGTTAACCTGAGGAAGACTGAGGGGCAGGAGGCAGGGAGATTGGATTTGTTCTGCTTGGCTTAAAACAGGGGTGAGGAGCCCTCGGCCTCGAGGCCACCTGTGGCCCTCTAGGTCATCAAGTGCGGCCCTTTGACTGAATCTAAACTTCACAGAACAAACCCTTTAATACATGGAGGCTGCAGGTTCCCCACCCCTGGCCTAAGAGGACAGAACTCAGAGCAAAGGGTGAAAGTTTCTGAGGGGGGAAATTCCTCTTGAGGTCAGAAGAAACCTGTGAACAATAAGAGTTGTCCCAATGCAATGTAGTGAGCTCCCCCTCACTGGAGGTATCCAAGCAGAGGCTAGAGATGTCCGGGACTGGGTTTGTTGTGGTGGGGGGAGGGGGCAGAGAGTCTTATACAGGGACTGGTCAGGACTGTAGGGAGCCTAAGTTAACCTTTTGCCTCTGAGCTCCTGGGATTCTTTCTTCTTTCTTTTTTAAATTATTCCTTCTTTAATTTAAAGTAAAAACCAGTAGAAATTGCACAAGTACTTTGTAAGTCGCTCTGCTGAACTTTGTATAGGGAAGGAACAGGAAGGGCATTTCTGCTGTACGAGGGGCTCAAATCATTCACTTATTGCAGCACAAAGTCAGCAGGTGGCGCTCCTGTATAACTGCAGTTAGGAGGAAGGACCCAGAGCTAGCGAGCCAGGCAGCCAGCCACCCAAGCGGCTGCTAGCCTACGGATAGGAAAGAATGAAAGGATGGAAAGAAGGAAGGGATGAAAGGAGAGGAGGGAGGGAGGGAGAGGAGGGCGAGGAAGGAAGGAAGGAAGGAAGGAAGGAAGGAAGGAAGGAAGGAAGGAAGGAAGGAAGGAAGGAAGGAAGGAAGGAAGGAAGGAAGGAAAGAAGGAAGAAGAGGGAGGGAGGGAGGAAGGGAGAGAAGGGAGGGAGGGAGAGGAGGGTGAGGGAGGAAGGAGAGGATGGAAGGAGGGAGGGAGGGAGGAAGGAAGAAAGGAAGGAAGGAAGGAAGCAGGGAAGGAAGGAAGGAAGGAAGGAAGGAAGGAAGGAAGGAAGGAAGGAAGGATAGATGACAATTTTGATTAGAGAATCCTAGCTGTTTTTCCTAAATACTCAATACAGGATGTGGTATCTCCTAGATAAGCCCTTTCTGATTTTTTTTTTTATCAGGTTAACCTACTTAACTGGTGATAACCGCTAACAACTTTTATCTGCTCTATTCTCTCCAGCCTCTCAGGAGGTATTTTAATTAGCAGCACATTTTATTTACTGCCATTTAGGAAACCAGTAAATTGCAGGCTGTCATTATAAATGCCACCCCAAGTTCTTCCTCATTTTGTTTGCATTAGCTAATTGGAGATTTGGGGAAGGCCAGGGCACAAAATAGGAGGTGGGAAGAGAGAGGCTGAAAGCTTAATAGGGTTTCAGAGGAAGAATAGATCCCACTTTTGAGCTTCAGAGTACTCTGGAAAGAACACAGGATATAGGGCTGTCCTGTGTTCTGAGATCCTCAGGTACCACCGGATATACCAGACTTTTCTTTTGTTGTTGTTCAGTCATTTTTCAGTCATGTCCAATTCTCCATGACCCCATTTGGGGTTCTCTTGGCAAAGACACTGGAGTGGTTCACTGGTTCCTTCTCCTGCTCATTTTACAGATGAGGAAAATGAGGCAAATAGGGTTAAATGACTTGCCAAGGATTACCCGGATAGCAAGTGTCTGAGACCAGACTTGAGCCCACGAAGATAAGTCTTCTGACTCCAGGACTGGTGCTCTATTCACTGTGCCACCACCAGACTTTTCTGACCTCCCCTAGTTGTTAGCACTCCCTTCTCTTATAGTCACTGTGTAGATTCTTTGGGTTTATTCATCTGTGTGCAGATTGCATACCCGCTCCCTCCTCCAGTTTTGTTTTGTCTCTGTATCCCCAGCACCTGGCATAGTGCCTGGCACATAGGAGGCAATAATTAATCAGTCAATGCTTGAATTGAATGGGTCCTCCTTTACAATTGTTCCAAAATGTATTTTTCTCCACTTACCCAGATTTCTTAAAACTGGGTACAGGTCAGTTCTTTTGGCTGTTGGCTGGTTCATTCCTTCCTTTCCTCCTTAATTAATTCATTTATTTACTTGCTTGGTAAAAACCGTGCAGGCCAGTAGATGTCACTGAATTGAACTTGGGGGTCAGAAGGGACATCACTGGCCCTGGGTCAGATGGTCTGGTTTCCATTCCTGGTTTGCTTCTTACCAACTATGGGACCTTGGCCAAACTCCATGACCTTCCTGGGTCTGTCTTCTCTTCCATAAAATGAGAGGGAGGCTTGGATGGCCTGTGAGGTCCCTTCTGGCTGTAAATCTGAAAACCTATGATCTTACTGACAGGTCCTCGCTGTATGCAATTATTTCCCAGCAGTAATAGTTGTAAAAGCAAATACATGTACACATATGTACATATACACACATATGTATGCATGTGACTGGAAACACCTACATGTCCAACCCCGAGCACTGGCTGAGCAAACTGGGGTTGTATGAACCGACCAGAAGTGACCAAGCTAAGGAATAAGAAGGAAAAACAGGGAGACCAGACAGAAGTGATGAAGAAAGTTGGGAGCGCCCGGCAACATTTTTGTTAAAGTGAATGGACACATCTGAAAATCTGATTGTGAATAATGGAGCTTCAGATCCTTTGTTATTTTTCTTGGTTTACCGGAACACTTGTTTTGATAGAAAATTACTAGGTTTATAATAGAACTAAAAAAAAAAAAACAAAAACGACTTTGAACTTCCTGGGTCATTCCAACAACATCATTCTTCCCTCTCTCTGTTTCTTGCCTTGTAAGTTGGGAGTTTATGTAGGAGGTGAGATTGTTTCTTATTTTTGGATGGGGATAACTAGGAGATGTATTCATTCATTAAAATAATTAATGTCTTCCATTTCTGTAGCCCAGTAGAGTTTTTGAGGGAGGCCAACTCTAGACCTGGAGTCAGGAAGACTCTGATTGACCTTGTACCCCTTAGCTGGGTGACCCAGGGGGAAGGGGAAGGAAAAGGGAATGGAGCAGCTGTGGTGATCACAGGGATGAATGGTCGAGGATGATGGGAGAAGAGCTGTCTGGTTTTCTCTTTCGTACACTGAGGTAGCAGTGGAGGACTGGATACAGAGCCACAGTAAGGAGAATCTGAGGTCAAATTCTGCCTCTGATCTATATTGGTTGAGTGAGCCTGGACAAGTCACCTGCCTCAGCCCTAAGCACTCCGTCATGTACAGCGGGTTCCCATCAGGATTGGCAGTGGGCATTTTCCTTACATGTCCAAAGAGTATAAAAGTAATCCACCCTCCCGGTTAGATTTCTTTAAAGAAGAAATCTATATACGTATATGCTTCAACAAGTCACCGATTACAAGACACAGTTCAGTTCTGAAGAAGCCAGATTTGCAATACAAAAAAGTACCACCTAATCTCTGAACCAGTCCTGAAACTGGGAGAAACTGAGAGATGAGGAGTTGGGCCAGTAAGTTTCCCACAGGGCCAAGTGAGCTTTGAGCCAGAGACAGCATCCAAAGGGCAGCTGTCTCTGGAGCCTGCAGGTGGGCAAGCTTCACAGGCCCACTGACACCTTCTCAGAGCACAGCTTTGGGCTGGCCATTCCAGTTGGCATTCAAAGGCCCCCTGATAATAAATGTGGTTTTATCCTCACTTTTTTTTAAACCTCCTGCTATGGGTTGGGGCTGTTCTGGGAAGGGGAAGAATGTTTCTGGTTTAGAAATAAAGGCAGCAATCTTTCCTATTGAAAGAAAGCTCCCCACTGTCCTGCTGTCCTGTGGAACAGAGCTCACAGTGCAAAGAGTGACAGTGCACTGGTGTCAGAAGGCTGGGCTTCCAGTCTCAGCTCCCCCACTCACTGCCCATGACCTTGGCCAACCTGTTTCCCACCTCTGGCCTCTAGTTTAGTTTGCTCTCCTATAACATGATGGGGTTGGGTTAGGTAATCTTCCAGGTCCCTTCCAGTTCTAAATCTATAGCTCCTTGTTGTTATTTTTCAGTCCTGTCCGACTCTTTGTTTCCCCATTTGGGGTTTTCCAGTATCCAGAGATATTGGATCGGGTTGCCATTTCTTTCTCCAGCTCATTTTACAGATGAGGAAACTGAGGCAAACAGGGTGAAGTGACTTGCCCAGGGTCACACACCTTGGAAGTGTCTGAAGCCAGATTTGAACTCTCCTGACTCCAGGCCGGTCTCTCTATCCCCTGTGCCACCTACCTGCCAAAACCTAGTCCTAGCCGAGGTTCTTTTACCCCCTCACTAGTCCTACAGAATCTAAAGTGGGAAGGCACCCGAGACATCATCTAGTTTAACTGCGCTATTTTGCAGATGGTGAAACTGAGGCCCAGGAAGGAGGTGGGGTCACTTACACACGAACTATGTGGCAAAAGCAGAATTGTGACCTGGGTCCTCTTGGTCTAAATAAAGTCCTCTTTCCCAGGGGTCCACCCCAGAGATTTTTTAGGTGGGGTGGGGGAGGGGCAGATGACTCAGGCTCAAACCTCCGTTCTATCACTCACTGCATAGGAGCTTTGGGAGGGAATTTCCTTTCTCTGGGTCTCATTTTTCTTAACTATAAAACAAGGGGCTGGACTAAGTGTCTTTAGCTCTAGAACTCTGGGCCTCACTCCCCTCATTCCAGGTAAGCAGCATGGACCAAGGAGAGTTCTGAGCCCTTGGCCTAGGACCACAGGAATGCCTAGAAATGGCCAAGAAAACACACCTTCCTTTTGCTTTCACCTTCGGTTTCCTCTGCACGCCTTTGTATTTTATTGTGTGTTTTTAAAAACCAGGAGAGGACCATAAGCCTCCCCCCTGACTGCCAAGAGGAGAGGGGAAGTCTAGGACACACAAAAATGACTGAGTCCCTGGATGGGGGGACCTGGGCCAGCTCAAAGGCTGGGACACCATGCTGTATTTTATGGCCTAAGGCTCTCTCATATTTGAGCCCTGTCACCTTGGACAAGTCACTCCACAGACCCATTTCCTGCTCTTGGCACAATGCATGGCATGTAGTAAGCAACTGAATAAATGTAATAAGCATTAGTAATAGTAAACATATTATCCTTACTGCTACTACTATTAACAAATGAAGGAATGAATGAAGAATGATCTTCCTCCCTTCCTTCCAAAATTAAGGGGATGGACCCCTCTAGAGCTCAATCTAGGATCCTAGGCCCAGGACTTGTCCCTAATTGGACTTTGTCCTAACATCAAGCCTTAGGGCCTCTCCCACTCCACCCCCACCAGGGTCCGCGCTATCTGGGCTAGGCTGGGGGTGGTGGAAGCACCTTCAGGGTTCCTGCCTGCTGAGGGGTGGGACTGGGCTAGCTCTGGGGACAGAGCGGGCCTAGCCTGGACTGGAGGGAGGAGAATGGGGCTAGGAGCTCAGATGGTCCGGACGCTGGGTTTCAGACCTCCCTCCCTAAGGCCAAGGGCGGTGGCCGGAGCCTCGGCTTCCAGACTCGGGGAGGGTGCCCACTGGCCGTCTGAGTGCTTGGTAGCCGATGCGCCAGGCTGTGTGTGTGTGTGTGTGTGTGTGTGTGGTGTGTGTGTGTGTGTGTGTGTGTGTGTGTGTGTGTGTGTGAGAGAGAGAGAGAGAGAGAGAGAGAGAGAGAGAGAGAGAGAGAGAGAGAGAGAGAGAGAGAGAGCTGGAAAGAGGACCGGGGGATGGGGAAATGGGCGAAGATGGGGACAAGGACTCCAGTTCTTGGACTCCTGGGTCTGGGGGTGGGGAATTAAGGGAGGGCGCCTGCAGACCCAGATCCAGGAGGTGGCCAGCTGGTGAATGCAGCCCCCGCTCCCAGGCCAGCGCGGGCTCTGGAGCTCAGGCGAGGACAGAGGGAGCGAGCGAGGGAGGGACTGAGGGTTGACGGCCCCCCCCCCTCCTTCCGAGGGCCCGCCTCTCCCAATAGCCCCGCCCAGTCGGGGTGTCTGGCAGGGGCTGTGCCCGCGCGCCAGAGGGGGAGGAGTCGCGCGCGCGGCCGGAGCTGCAGCTGGGCTAGATTCCACCAGCCTAGAAGAGCCAAGCCTTGCCCGGGAGCAGCACAGCAGCAACCGCGCTTCGGCCGGGCCGCCCGCGGGGAGAACCGACCAGCCAGTCGAACAGCGGGGCCGCAGAGGGCCGGGCCGGCCTGCGGAGACAGCCGCGGCGCCGCCCGAGAAGCAGCCGTGGGGGGCGGCTCGCGCTGAGCTCCTGGGAATGCACCGCGCCCCCCAGCTTCTGCAGACCCCGCCGAGAGCCTGGACGTGAGCCCGCAGAACCAGAACGGGAGCCGCGCGGGCAGGGGGCGTGTGCCGCTGGAGGATCAAACCGCCGCAGTCCGGAGAGCTGGTCTTTGGCCCGGGGAGTCGGAGGCGCAGTGCCCGGCCGCGTCTCTATCCGGAGCTCTATCCAGCGGGTAGAGGAGACTCCCACCCCTCCATTGTCTCCCCAACACAAGAACATCCCCCCTCCTTCTTCGCCCTTGTCTGAGAAGTGACTCCCCCCGCGCATCGGATCCAAGCCAGAGCTCCCGCCCCGCCCGGTGGACCACAGGCAGACAAAAGCCGCCGTAACAGGGAGCAGTGCGCGGCCAGGCGGAGAGAGATGCCCATGGAGTTCGGGCTGGGCTGGGGCGCCCCGGTTCGAGGGCGCTGTGGCGGGCCCTGAGCTCCCTCACCCACTCCCCAGCCGCGCCCACCGCCGGGGTCCCTGGAGATGCCCGTGCGCCCTCCCGGGGCAAGGACCTGAGAGGTGACCCTCAGTCTCTCCCTGGCAGGCAGGAGCCTGATCAGGAGCAGGACGAGGAGGAGGAGGAGGAGGAGGAGGAGGGAAGAGAGAGGAGGAGGAGGAGGGGAGAAGAAGGAGGAGGAAAGGGAGGAGGGGAGAGCGAGGAGGAGGAGAGGGAGGGGGCTGGCCGCCCGCCCGCCCACTGCTGGCCCGCCACGGGCTTGCCCCTTGAAGAGGGCACCTCCCCGCCCCTACCCCTGGCCCCTGGCCCCCGGCGCTGTCCGAGGGCGCCTTGGCCGCCGCCGCCGCTGCTGTCCTGGCCAGCGTCATGGGAAACATCTCGTCCAACATCTCCGCCTTCCAGTCCCTGCACATCGTGATGCTGGGGCTCGACTCGGCGGGCAAGACCACGGTCCTCTACCGCCTCAAGTTCAACGAGTTTGTCAATACGGTGCCCACGATAGGCTTCAACACGGAGAAGATTAAACTGAGCAACGGGACGGCGAAGGGCATCAGCTGTCACTTCTGGGACGTGGGCGGCCAGGAGAAGCTGCGGCCGCTCTGGAAGTCGTACAGCCGCTGCACGGACGGCATCATCTACGTGGTGGACTCGGTGGACGTGGACCGGCTGGAGGAGGCCAAGACTGAGCTGCACAAGGTGACGAAATTCGCCGAGAACCAGGGCACCCCGCTGCTCGTCATCGCCAACAAGCAGGACCTGCCCAAGTCGCTGCCCGTGGCCGAGATCGAGAAGCAGCTGGCCCTGCCCGAGCTCGTGCCGGCCACCACCTACCACGTCCAGCCCGCCTGCGCCATCATCGGAGAGGGCCTCACCGAGGGCATGGACAAGCTGTACGAGATGATCCTCAAGCGAAGGAAGTCCCTCAAGCAGAAGAAGAAGCGATAGAGGAGCGGCCCCCCCCCGGAACCTGGCCCCCACCGGGGGCAGAAGCACCCTGCCTTCCCCTGCTCCAGCCCCGGCACCCATCCCCCTCCCCGCCCCGCTCCCCTCCGGCACACACCCACTCCCACCCACCGAGGAACCCAGAAACGAGAACCAAAGCGACGCGTCGAGTTTTCCAAACGAGAATAGAACTCTATTGATAGCCAGCAACAGTGAGCGGGAACCCCGGAGTCCTGGGACTGCCCTCCCCGCCCCGGATTCTGACTTGTCAGCCTGGGACAGGTTGGTCACCAGCCCCACAGCAGGCCAGGCGAGTGGAGAGAAAGGCCGGCAGAATGAGCGCCCATCCCCCTGGTGGGCTGCCTGCCTGTCTGCTGGAAAGGTCTTTTGTTTGATCTCCCCCCTTTCCCACGGGCTTGGAGGAGGGGGAGGAGACTGGAGGCAGAGGACTGGGAGGGGTGGGGGATGGGGCTTAGGGGTTGCAACCTGCTGGGTCCGCCCTCCTGGTGAGAAGTGGAGGATGGCTTAGAGGGCCCTGGGAGGAAGGCCTCCTGCCTTGAAACTCTCCAGCAGAATGAAGAAGTTGGGCTTCCTTGCCCCTCCCCCAAAGCCAGTTGCACCTGTGGGTTCTTAGAGGTACCGAGGTCACGTCGCCTCCAAGCTCTCTGCCCAGAGAAAGGGTCATGGGCGGGCAATTCCAGCGGCTGTGTGGATTGATGGGCCAGCCCAGCCGGGTATTGAGAATGCTTTTCGTGGAACAGGGCAGGTCCCTGTTTGCTATTATTCCTTTGCTCCTGCCCTGGGCCCTAGCAAGGTGGATGGATGTCTGTTTGGGGGGACTTCCTGCTGCCGCATAGCAGACTTGGATCACTGGAAACCCAGCCAAAAGCCTGGTCAAGGGAAAACCACTGTAGAAAACGCCCGTTTCTTTTACAGGATGAAAACTGCCTTTCATCCCCGCTCCCCCCCCCCCCAGGTCCGGCATCTTCGCCGTGGTTTGTATCTAGCCCATGTGCAGGTCATTATCCCACAAACAAAGAAACCAGTAACAATTAAGAAACAGTTGCCGGGTGGGGGTGGTCGACGGTCCATTTATTGCCGGAAATCTGGTTAGGGGTATTCAGATGGGAGACTTGTTATTCTGGCTGGATGGGAAGGGGCTGAAGGGGATCCCCTAGGTATGCTATGATGGGCACAAATATCTGGGTCCATCCGCGTGGGATTTAAAGGTCTGTTGACTGGCCAACTGGCTGGTTTGCAAGCTAGCAGCGCCTGCCCGGCCCGTGGCTGGTTTTAGGATCTAACGGCAGCTGTAGGCTGCATTGAGGATGATTTTTGCAAGGCTTGCCTCTTGTCATGTGAACTGGGTGATAAAGGGTTCTCTGATTATCTTTTCATTTAAAAAAAAAAGTGAGAAAAGGCTTTGTCGTGCCCCTTTATATCATATTACTCTGCAAGTGGAGACCGTTGGGGTTATTTAATGAGGTTCACTGTAGCCTGTCCAATGTAAGAAACTCCACAAAATTGTCTCATTATAGTACTTGCTATGATGCACCCTGTTCCCCCCCACCCCCCAAGCCCATTTGTCTTGCAAAAGCCCACCTGACTGCATGGATTTCAAAGCACAATGACCTAGGTCCTTGCTTATAAAATTCCTGTCTAAACTGGCCTGCTGCTGCAGCTATTACTTTGGTCCACAGCTGAACCCCAGTGTGGTAGATGAGATTCCCCAGAGAGCTCAAGGTGGGAGGAAGCTTGGGGCATGATGTCATCTGTGGGCTAGCAGGTGCCCAGGGAGGATTGGGAGAACAGTCAAGCTGAAGGGGAAAGAAAAACAAAGAGTTAAGTATTTTTAATAAGACTTTTTTTTTAAAAGAAATAAATGGTTTATAATCAGGACGGGGAGTCTTGGTTGCAGGATGCTGGTCATTTTACACAGAAGTGCAGTATTGTCCGAAGGGAGACTTCAGACTTGGGAATTTGATTTCCTCTTTGAAGCCATGTTTACTGGGGTAATTGTCCTCCGCCCTCCCTCCCCCTTTTGAGAATTTCCTAACAAGGGAGTCATTTGGAAATTGGCCACTATCAGGTTTGAGCATGGGAATGTGTCTCTAAATAAATCCTAAGGCCAGGCCTCTTTATCCATTGCTTTCCACAAACTCACTTTAGAACAAACTCCAGATTGCAGTATTGGTTTTTTGCTTCCAATGCAATTCTTATAGCTATTAGAGAGAGCTGACTCCTTTTAATTTGGGACAGGAATGGTGGCACCTTTCCCCAGCTGGTCTTCTTTTCTTGAAGCCTAGCAGAGATCAACTGGAAACCAGGCAGGATGGAGAAGGCTTATGAGTTCCCGTTTACACAGTCATAATTCACTTCCTTGTTCGCTGAGTTCTGAATGGGCTGGTCCCATCATGTAAGGAAACTGTGTGTGTAGAGATTTGTTGTTTGTGTGTCTGTGGTTTTTCGTTTTTTGTTTTTAATCTTTTCTTTTCGTTTCTTCACATGCCGCAGTTTCTTATTAAGCACTTTGAGATTTGTTAGCTCCACGCTTAGGAGACAAATAATATATTTATTTTGTGACCCTGCAGAAGCCAAATATGGTGTGATGCTCCCTGGAGTTAAGTTTTAAGACAAGTCTTCAGACCCAATCTTGCCTTGCTTTCCAGAACCTCTGAGCAGAATTTTTGGTCTTTGTCAAGACTGATTGAGGGCCTGAGGGCAGTCAGAATGTCTAGTTCTGAAACGCCATCCATGACGAACTCATGGCCCAGAATTTCTGTTGTTTCTGTCATGTTTTGGCCTCCCTCCTCACAGACCCTTTAACCCCAAGTGTGGTGTTACTTTCCCCTTGGGATTGGAAGAGAAACTTCCTTGCTAGGGGCCACTACAGATTTAGGGATGCTTCACGGTGTTAACCCCTGAAAGAATGAAGGCGGGGGTCTGCTTTGGAGGACTGCCTCTCCAATGAAGCTTTCCAATGGTTACCAGGAGACAAGCAGGGATGCCGGTTTGGTGGCAGACCTCATTCACTCAAGTTTTTTTTTTTGTCTGTTTAAATGTTAGAATCCAAGAAAAACGCCTTGCTGCCTCTTCATTTTTCATTTCCCCACTCCTAACCCAGTCCTCTATGTTCTAATTGTCCTTTTTGGTTCCTTTTTTTCTTTTTTATGATGCAAACATGATGCTGTGAACGGAAATAAATTATTTATACAATCAAGCGTTGGTACATTTGTCCTTTTCGTGATTTCTCCAATTGTTTCTCTTGGCTTCCTTTTCTTCATTTATCAAACTGTGGGGCTGGACTCGGTCTCCAAGTCTGTTTCCCGATCCATGGTTAACCATTAACTCTGGGCGGGCTGAACCACTTTTTTTTTTCCTTAAAAGATCTTTGAAAGAAATCTCTATTGTCACTGCCCTGCTGATCCTGAAATGGTGAATCTGAAGAAGTCCTCAGCTGTTGGAGTAATTGGAGGAGTCTTATGGAGATGAGCCCCTCGGGTCATGTCCTCTACTGGATGCTTTAAATGCCCTTTAAAAATCCCTCTGAGGGCATGATTTACATCTGGAAGAGACCTTTGAGGCTAGTCCAGTCCCTGTTAGCAGTGCAGATAAAGAGCTAGGAAGGACCTTAGAGACTGGCTCATGTAATCTCCTCATTTGGTAGGAAATTGGACAAGAAATACAGGCTGTGAAGTTGTGATTCATCCTCATTTTATACATGAGGAGGGTGGGAGAGAATGGAATTGACCTAAGACCACACAGTTTTTTTTCCCTGTCCTGTGCAACTCTTCATGACCCCATTTACAGAGGTGGAGTGGGGGGTTCTTAGACAAAGATACTGGAGTGGTTTGCTGCTTCTTTCTCCAGCTCATTTTACAGATGAGGAAATTGAGACAAACAGGGTTAAATGACATGCTCAAGGTCACACAGCTAGTAAGTGTCTAAGGTCAGATTTGAACTCATAAAGATGAATCATACCCACCCAGTTAGTAAATGGCAACACTGGGATTTTAATAGGACTTGTGGCCCGATATACTTTCTACTACCCCGTGGTGCATGGGCCTCTACTTCCACTAAAGCAAAATCAGTGACTGAAATTGAGATCTTTGGGAAAAAAGAAAAATCTATTAGGTTGTACAAATACATCCATAAAATTTATTTTTTTGATTTTTTGGTCGAGACATACACATTTACTGGTAGCTTGTATAAGATCAGGGAGACAGTACCAGCAGACAAAGGTATTAATCGTGGCTCTGCCACTTAATGATTAATGTGATCTTAGACAAGTCATTTCCCCTAATCTGTATCTCAATTTCCTCATCTGTAAAATGAGGCCCTTGGGTTAGATAATCTCTAAGGGCCCTTCTAACACTAAGTGTCTAATTCTATATTATGGGGACCTCCGTCTTAGAACTTCCAGAGGCATTGAAAAGTCACATAGCCAAGGTATGTGTATGTCTGTGCTTTTTTAATGGGACAAAAAAGGGGATGGAATTTCCTTCCCCTCTGATGTTAGAGATTACTTAAAAATCAGATATGGCCCCAAAAGTGAACAGACTCTGAGGATGTTAGAGAATTAAGGGCTCTCTTGGAGAGGATTCATACATTCAGAGTAATCAGTAAGTATGTATTAAGTACCTACAGTATACCAGCCTCTACACTGGAAACACAAAGCCAATCGTAAAACAGTTCCTGCTCTCTCAAGAGGCTTACCTGTATGTGTGTGCACCTGAATGTGAGAGAAGAGGAGGAAAGTAGAAGAAGATGGGAAAGGTGGGGAGGGGCCACTTGGGGAAGGTTTCTAAAAGCCACCAAAGTCATTTCTATTTGATCCAAAAGCTAAGAGGGAGATAGGAGTTTATTCATTTGGGGGGTGATATGGTCAGGCCTACAGTTAAGGAAAACCTCTGGCAGCTGAGTGAAGGACTGGAGAGTGGAGATGCCTGAAGCAGAGATACCCCAGAGGAAGCCCTTGGCCTAGACCAGGGGATGGGTGAAGAATGTGAGCTGTGTGAGGGAGAGAAGGCGATCTGGAGGAGAGAGGGGTTAGAGGCAACAGGGACAAGATCTGGCCCCTGGTTGGGTGGGTGGGTGAGGGGGAGGAAAGAGTCAAGCATGGCCCTGAGGCTGTGACCCTGTGGGGTCGAAAGTAGGTGACTCTCTTGGCAATCACAGGAAAGTTCAGGAGAAAGATTCGTTTGGGGGGAAAGTGAATTTGTTCTACTTTGTTTATATTGAGTTTGGGGATGCCTGCTGGACATGCAGTTATAAACATGTAATAGGTGACCAGCGGTGGGGTGCTGGAGCTCAGGAAAGACTGGGCTGGGTATATAGCTCTGGGGGAGGGGAGACAGATAGACACAGACACAGAGAAAGACAGAAATAGAGAGACACAGATATAGAGATAGATAAGAGATAGAGACAGACAAAAGACAGAGATATCGAAACAGAGAGAGACGGAGATGGGGAAATCGATTACTTTCTAGTACACATTTGATTAAAACTGAGTTGGCACCACATACCTCTTTCAGGCCACGGCTGGAGCGTGGCTGTGATTTTAATTGCTTGTTGGAAGCCTTGGGCCCTTCCACAGGCCAAGGCTTGATTCTGTGGGCTGGCAGAGCTGCTGTATTTACCTAAAGTGGCGTGCTTTGCTGTCTCTCTCTCCTCTGAAGCTGAGCTTAAAAGCCTGATGACCTCACTGGGGTCCAGGCTGTAACACCTTTCTGAAGTCATTTCAGAGCTGTGAGAGCTTCTGGAAAGTGGGTCAGAATTGAGGGAAAAACCATCCCAGGAAAAACCTAGTGGTTTGGAGGTTAGAGGGAACCCTTGGGAGCTCCAAGAACCTGACAGTGCTAAGACAGATGACGTCTGCAAGTGGACAGCCCATGTGAGTGCGAGATCGATGAGAGTCTGGGGAAGGAGGACAGAGCCCAGGGCCTGTCCTGGGTCTCCTGGCACATTTCAGAAGGAGGGTTCACCTTCCTGCTGGTCCCACGGGTTCAGCCAGCTGTTTTAAGAATCATGAAGCTCTACTACCTCCAACCTAAGTTTTTCCAATGGCTTTTTAGAAATTCGAATCAATCCCACAAACACATGTTAACGTTTCCTCTGTGCCAGGCACTGTGCTACATCTGGGGATAGAAAGACAAAGGTGAATTCGTCCCTGCCCTCAAGGACGTTCTATTCTATTGGGTGGACACAACAAGGAAGGAGCTGAACCTGGGGAGCTCCCAGAGAAAGAAAGTCCTTCTGCTCATGGAGGTTGGCACCTTTTATGACATTTTTCATCATAGCAGGCTGCCCCACTGAGAACCAAAGTGATTTACCAGGGCTCACCCAGCCGGTATGTGTCAGAGGTGGGGTCTTGGTTCGGAGACCAACTCTTTGTCCATTCTTCCAAGCTACCTCCTATAAATTCTTGGGCAGCTAGGTGGCATCATGGATAGAGAGCTGGCCTGGAGTCAGGAAGATCTGAGTTCAAATCAGACACTTACTAGCTGTGTGACCCTGGGCAAATCACTTCACTCAGTTTGCCTCAGTTTCCTCATCTGTAAAATCAGCTGGAGAAGGAAATGGCAAACCACTCTGGAAGGAAACTCCAAGGAAACCCCAAACAGGATCACAAAGAGTATACATGACTGAAAAACTAACTGAAAAACAACAACAAATATAAATTATATATAAATGCAAGGCAATTTTGGGGTGAGGAGAGAATTAACATCAAGAACCACAGAGGTCTTCATGTAGGAGACAGTGCTTAAGCTCTGCCTTGAGGGGAAGTAGGAATCCTAAGAGATGGAGCTGAGGAGGAGGCATGTTATAGACCCAAGAGACAGCCTGTACAAAAACTTGGAAGTGGGAGACAGGGAATGTTCTGTCATAAAACATCTGTAATTGCATAGGATCAATAGATTATTCAGAGCTAGAAGGGACCTGCAAGGCCATCCACCATCTCTTCCATCCACCTCACATAACAGAAGAGGAAACAGGCCAAGGGAAATTCAGAGTGTTGACCCAGGTCACAAAGTAGGAAGTAGCTGAGCTAAGCTTTGAACCCAGGTCCCAGCCTGCACAGTCTTTTCTGTTTGCTGGACTTGGTGTCTTACAGTAACCTTTTCCCTAAAATGAAAGAATTATTTTTTCCCTGGCTTTCTTGCCAGAGGGTTGGGCTGAATTGAATTAGATAGGGGTTTTTTTGTTTGTATCTTTTTCGTCACGTCTGCCTATGATTTGAATGGCATAAGGAATTTTCTACGAGGAAAGTCCCTCGACAAACGCAGAGTAGGACCTGTTCTGCGACTTGTCTTAGAGAGCTGCCTGGGGCACTGAGATTCGGAGTGATCTGAATGCATCGTGTGCAGAGCATGGACCTCAACCCAGGGCTTCCCTCCTGCCAAGCCAGCTCTCGCTCTCCGGAAAGACCCGTGATGCTTAGGGGTCAATAGCTTGACTTCCTAAGTACAAGATGGTGGAGGGGGAACTTGGCAATCGGATGAGAAGCTCTGGAGATTTAGGGGAACCCTTCCCCCCCCCATGGAAGCTCAGTGCGAGTCACCATTTTGACTCACATTGAGCATCTGCTGAAGATGTAGCATCCAAATGAAGCTGGTGAGAATCCTGCTGTCCAATGTCCTGGCCAGACTATCACTGAGGCGATATGGTCCCGGAGACTTAGGAAAGATGCTTCTTCTATGAACAGCATCCAGAGAGGGTCAATCAGGACAGTGAAGGAACAGGGCAAGGTTAGCCTGGGATGACTGAGGTGGGGGAAGATGTGCTCGCTGGCTTTGGCCATTCAAAGGACTGTGTGCTTCAGGAAAAGAGAGTCATGCTGCTTAGCCCCATCAGTGGAACTGGGAAGAGTTGGCAGAAGTGACTGAGAAGCAGACTTCACTTCAAAATAAGGGAAAACTTCCTGTCCCTCTGACCTTTTAAAAGTGACATCAGCCGGGCTGGAAAGGCTATGCTCCTTCTCACTGGCAGTATCCAAAAGATGGAGGACCGCTTATCCTGCTGCTGTAGAGGGACTTTGTACTCAGGCACAGGCTGACTTAGAAGGTCCTCAATGGCCCTCCCAGCTCTTCAGGAATCATTTCTATGGGCACCTGTGAAGGCCCAGCCAAATGCAGACCAGACTCATCCGGGGAAGCATGTTAGGATGACAAGAGCAGGCCCAGAAAGGCTTAAGATTGGGGAATCCTCTGCCTCTGGTAGCCCGATCTTATCCTTTGTCATAGGCAGGACACAAATCTGATTCCCTCAGACCTAATCCGTCTATGTCATTTGGACCCACTTACTCATTTTTATCAGCAATAAACTCAAAGCCGCATTATTAATGTGTCCACCTGGCTCAGACAGGCCTGCTGGGTGCTGGAGGAGATACTAGCTTTGATGCTCGCACTCCAGCAGGAGAAGTAAAACACGGCAGTGTATGGGACCCTCAGGCCTAGGGGAGTGGCCATGTTCAAGCAAAGATTCCAGCAGAGATCATTTGTTGCCTGGGTGAGGGCAGGGAACCCATGTGGTTTGGTCTTGTTCTACCAAGGCCTGGAGCATAGTAGGGGCTGAATACGTGCCCGCTGGCTCCTGGGTATCTGATATCACTTTCCTGTGGTCACACTATTTTCCTTCAACAGAATGGAGACTCCTTGAGGTCAGGGGTGATTTCACTTTGGGGTTTGCTTCTTGAGTGTCTTCCACAGGACCTGGCCCAAAGTAGGTGCTTAATAAAATCCTGATTGATTGAGCTGTCTTTATATCCCTGGTGAGGACAAGGGAATAGAGGAGATAAAGATCTGGCCCTGGAACCCAGAAGACCTGGGTTCAAGTCCAGCCATGGACATGTACTGGCTTTGTGACCTGGACAAATCAACACCCTAGGCAACTTCCTGAGGCTAGAAGTTACTGGGAAGGAGCTGGCCTGCATTGATGGAAGGAAGTTCTTCAACAGGAGTTCCCTGTGCAGATGAAGTCAGAGGTCTGATTCTTAGCCTGGGAGGCAGGCTGGATATCAAGAGAGTCAAGGAGGCCCAGAGGTGGGAGAAAGTTGATGCATTTGAGGGTCAGGGCTAGGGAACAGTCCAGACTAGCTGAACCTGGCATCTGCGTCCAGTTCATCTGCAAACACCCTGGTCCTAGATCTCCCTGGAAAGCCACAGGCTGACCCTCCACATCTAAGGCTGCCTTTGTCCTGGCTGTCCTGGGCCAGGAGAAATGCACCCATAAACCCCAGGGAATCTCATTTAATAGGGTGCTGCTGAAAACTTTTGGGCAAGAGGGAAAGAGCCCACTGTCCAGATAGAAACGGAAACAGGAAGTCCAAGGTCTGCCCTTCCATTTGTCTGTGGTAGCCATGGCCAAGAGCAGCTCACAGACAGGAGGGAGCGAAGGAATGAGTGAATGGATAAGGAGGCCAAGTCATTATCTGTTGGAAAGAGACCGGATGAAAACCAGGACCACACAGGGAAAGTTAGTATGAAATGCATCAATTGGTCAACACCTACCATGGTCTGAGAAGCAGGGTGGGGTAGTGGGTAGAGAGCCAACAAGGAAAACCTGGCTTCCAGCCCTGCCTCTGACACAAACTGGCTGTGTGACCCTGGACAAGTCACCTGACCTCTCAGTGCTATCAAACTCACATTGAAGCAGGGGCCACCAAGCCACATAGAAGCCGTCCCTGCTCTGTCCCTTGGCTTTGGGCCTTCTCTCTGGCATCCCCCAGGCTTGGGACACTCTCCCTCCTCTGCTCTGACCCCCGGCTTCCTGTAATCCAGCTGAAATCCCACCTTCCACAGGAAGCCTTCCCCAGACCTCCAAATTCCAGTGGTTCCCCTCCATTCACTGGGTCCTATTCATCCTCTCTGCAGTTTGCTTTGTAAACATTTCTTTGTATGCTGTCTCCCCCACTAGATAGTGAGCTCCCAGAGGTCAGGGACTGTCTTCTGCCTCTTAGCACAGAACCTGCTATACAGTAGGTGCTTAATAAATGCAGCATGACTGATAAAGATCCCTGTGGGCAGCATATTGACTCAGAAAAATCACACCATCCATGTTTTATCATATTTTCATTTATTTTGGTGATTATTTCCCCAACAGACTCTGACCTGGTTTGGCTGCACTCAGGAGTGCTGGAGCTGAGCATCTGACACCTGAAGAAAAAAGTACTGATCAGCACTGGGAGAAAGGTATTCCCCATCCTGAGTTCTTCATGATAAGCACCGCCCAGGTCCAGTCCTTTTCCCAACTGTGCAGCCGATACTGAGGATTGTTGTTGAATCATTTCAACCCTATCTGACTCTCCGTGACCCCATTTGGGGTTTTCTTGGCAAAGATCCTGGAGTGGTTTGCCATTGCCTTCTCCAGCTCATTTTACAGATGAGGAAACTGAGGCAAACAGGGTGAATTGACTTGCCCAGGGTCACACAGCTAGTTAGTATCTGAAGCTGGATTTGAACTCAGGTCTTCGTGACTCCAGGGCCAGTGCTGTATCCCCTGAGCCACCCACACTATGTGGGTACAATGACAGAAATGAAACAGTTCCTGCCCTCTAGAAGCTTTTATTCTACAGACAGAGAACACCCCCCCACACACATACATATACATATATACACACATATATACACATATACACATATACATACACACACATATACACACATGTATGTAAAGCCAAGAGAAGGGCGGGGACTTGCCTAACATCCCTCAATCGGTAAGCGCTACAGAAATAGGACAAGAAGCCAGGCTGCTTGCCTCCAGTCAGGGCCTTCTTCCCATTGCGCTGTTCCATTTGAACTAAAGCTGGGATAGACCATCCTTCTTGGACAACCTTATTTTACAGACAGAGAAACTGAAGCCCTCTGAGGTCCTGACCCACTGTGGGATTTTAGGACTATGTGATTGCCTGATGTCACACAGTTGGCAAGTGACCAGGTCATGACCACAGCTGGGGTCCTTGGACTCTGAAGACCTGCTTTTCCGTGCCCGAAGGTGAGCCATCCTGCAGGAAAGGCTCCAAGTTATCAGTAGTTACTTGATACAGACACTAGACCAAAGCCTTCCCCCACACCTTTGCCCCACATCCCCACCTTCCACCTCCAGGTGCACCTCTATCAGCACCTGTTTTTCAGTCTTAACAACTACCCAATGTCTAGTCTATTGAGGGGTCTAGTTAATGAATTACCACGATTCTTCCAAGAGCCCCTTTCGTCCTGAGGAGGTGTCCCTAAACCAAGCAGATCCCGATTACTCCGTGACTTAGTACAAGGCCTTCAAGAGTTGCCCTGTTTGGACAAAGCATGCCGGGATCCCTGTCATGAGCTTGCTGGAGCAGAGGTGGCCTGGTCCTCAGAGAAGAGATGGCCACTGGGAAGTCCCCACCAGAAACCTTTCCCTGGAAGGTCCTGCCGGGGCTCATGGCCCCCCACACCCACCACAGGGGACTCTGACCCGGTGGAGGCAGTGATTTTAGTGTAAATCTACTTCAGACCGGTTTGCCTCCCCACCTATTCCAGCCTTCCCTGGAAGTCTTTTTGTTTACATTAAATCAGGGGGAACCTTTGTAAACTGGCTCTGCCAGACTGTGGCCCCAGAGGGTGGGGCTGGCAATCCTGGCTTGAGTTTCATTTCACTCACTAGAGGTGTGAGAAAGTTGCTGAGTCTGAGCTTCCAGAGTGAGCAACTTGACAGGGTTTTCTTTCTTTTCTAGGAATAGAAATTAACAGGATCACTCAGCCATTTAGTACCAACTGAAGTCTGAAGAGGCCTGAGCCTGAAACTTAGGTTGCTATCGGCATTTCAGCCATAGAGCATTTCAGCTCTCCGAGGTCACCTGTGACCTCCTGATCTTTTAATCCAATGGCTTTTGCTCAGTCCTCATCCACCTAGAAATCTAAACCCTGTTGCCCCTACCCCCTCAGCAGTCTCCCTTTCCTGATGTCCTCCCAACCCCCTTTCTCTGACCTAGACTTCTGGTCTCTTTTCTCTTCCTTTAGTGCCAAAGTGATTTTCCTAAAGCACAGGACTGATCGTTTCAGGTCTGATCTTATCACTCATCTACTAAATAAACTTCTGTATCTCCCAATCACCCCCAAGATCAAATGCAAACTCCTCTGTTTCTTCAATGACTTTTCTCCTTCCTTCTACCCTTCTTTTTTCTTTATTTTCTGTTTCTTCTTTCTTTCTTTCATTCATTCTTTCTTTCTTTCTCTTCCTTCCTTCCCTCCCTCCCTCCTTCCCTCCCTTCCTTCTCCTCCTCCTCCTCCTCCTCCTCCTCCTCTTCTTCTTCTTCTTCTTCTTCTCTTCTTCTTCTCTTCTTCTTCTTCTTCTTCTTCTTCTTCTTCTTCTTCTCCTTCTCCTTCTCCTTCTCCTTCTCCTTCTCCTTCTCCTTCTCCTTCTCTTTCTCTTCCTCTTTCTCTTCCTCCTTGTCCTCCTTTTGTATAGTACAAGGAGTCAAAGGACCTGAGTACAAATCCTGGATCTGAAACATTAGCATTTGATTTTGGGGTAACTTTCAGAGTCCTTAATTTCCTAATTTGTGAAATGACAGTTGGACAACATGACAGTCTCTAAGGTATCTTCCAGTTCTAAATCTAAAATACTATATATACCATAACATTGGCTTTAGCATCATGACCCTGGATAGGTCTTGAAACTCTGTTTGCCTCAGTTTCCTCATCTGTAAAATGGGATAATAATAGCACCTGCCTTGCAAGGTTGTTGTAAGGATTGAATCAGATGGTCACCCTAAAGTGCTTAGCACAGTGGCCGGTACATGGTAAGTACTAGATAAATGTTGTCGCTGTTCAGTCATTTTCAAATCCTGTCCAACTCTTCGTGATCCCATTTGAGGTTTTCTTGGTAAAGACAGTGAAGTGGTTTTTCATTTCCTTCTCTATCTTATTTTACAGATAAGGAAACTGAGACAAACAGGATTAAGTGACTTGGCCAGGGTCACCTAGCTAATACATATCTGAGGCAGGATTTAAACTCAGGTGTTCTTGACTCCAGGCTGGGTACTCTATCCAGCACTCCACGGAGCTGCCCCTATATAAATGTTAGACATTATTTATTATCATAATTTTAAAAAATCTCACAGATGGCAAGTTCTCCTCCTATTTGTACATTATAGATTCAAAATTATTGCTATTGTTTTAAATTCAGAATAATCTGAGGAGGCAGTAAGGACTCCTAGCTAGAGAAAAATCATGGAAGTGAGGTAGCCCCAAGCTAGACCTTCAAGGAAGAGAAGGGTTTTTGAGATGTGACATGAGAAGGAAGGGCATTGGGAAGTGGATTGTTTGAAGGCAGGAAGGTGGGAAATAGCAGAATCCTGGAGTTATAGACCCTTGGGAGGGAGCACAATGCCATCCAGTCTAACTCTTACAACAAGGAATTCCACCATAATACTACATTGGGAGTCAGAGCGCCCAGGTTCACATCCCAGCTCCTCCTGGAATGTTGAGTCTGCTGATTAACTAGCTGTCCAGTTTGGATGAAATATGGTGGTGGTGGTGATGGGAAAAATGTGAGATCAGTCTAGGGGTCATAAGTTGGGACTTGATTGGAGAGCTGAGGATTTTGAAAGATCCCTTTGGAACATCTGGGGTAGGACTCCCTGGGCTGTGGGTGATGCTTGACTCAACACTTGAGCTTAGACATACAGAAAGGGTGATGTGACTCCCCCTCTGCCTCATCTACCCTGTGAGAAACTCTGGTAAGGGAACAATGTGGCCAAATTTACCCTTCAAGCAAAGGCTCCCCTTGCTTGGTATTCCTTATGGGGTCCACACTCCATGCTACCCCCTTCCACCTTCCGAGACCCCCAGGACTCCCTCTCTTTGACCAGTGATCCACGCCCTACCCTCCTGCCTTCCAGCCAAATTTACCTGTTCTGTGGCCTATTGTTTCTGCTGAACCTTTCCAAGTGACCATCCAATCTAGCCAATGAACACCTACTAGGACGTTAACTGGTGTGACTGATCGAAGAAGGCAATGTGGTGTATATTGGGAAGGAGCACTGAACTGGCAGAGAGGAGATCTGGATTCTAGTCCTGGCTCTGCTGCTTAGTCACTTTGTGACCTTGAGAAAGTCAGTCCTTCTCCCTTTGAGCCAGTTTCCTCATCTGTAAAATGGGAGTGTCTAACTACATGCTCTTCAAGCTCCCCATCTCGTTCTATCTCTTATAGTTTATGGTTTTATGGGCTTTCATAATGTTAACTGCTCTCTGACTCCAGTCTCTCTTCTCCAATCCATTATTCACAAGAGATCAGGCAATTTTCCCAATATCATGTCCCTCCCTTGCTTATAAACAAACCTTCAGTAGTTCTCTATTGCCAAGAGAACAAAATCCAAATATCTTTAATCTTTGCCATCCCCTCCCCCCATGGGAGCAATAGCTTAACTCTGTTTCACTTTGAACATAGAAAGGTACGTTTTGTAAATTGTTCAAGAAGCTTCCACGGATCCCTCTCACTTGTGTGTGTCTTCTACTGTGGGAAGTCACAAAGGGTGCTGAGGTAGGGACTTGAATTCAAGAGCTTCTGAGCAGGAGGGAGACACGTATCAAATAATAACTAAGTGGGAGAGTTCAGAGGGGTTGGGAAAAGCTTCTTGTAGAAGATGGGAACTTAGTTGGGACTTAAAGGAAACAGGGAAGCCAGTAAACAGAGATGAGGAGAAAGCACACGGTCAGAAAAAATGCCCAGAGCTGAGAAATGAAGTGTCTTGTTCAGGGCACTGAAATGAAGAGTACATATTAGCCAATAAGGTGAATAAAGACTGGAAAGGTGGGAGAGGGCTAGGTTCCGAAGGGCTTTGAATGCCAAAAAAGAGGATTTGGTATTTGGTCCTGGAAACAATAGGGAGCCACTGGGGTTTATGGAGGAGGGGTTTCACATGGTTAGACCTGTGCTTTAGGAAAATCACTTTTGTGGCTGAGTGCAGGATGGATTTGTGTGGAAAGAGGCTCGAGGCAGGCCGACCCATGAATAGGCAATACACCATGTATGAAGTGACGAGGGACTGCACCAGGTGGTGGCAGAGTCAGAAGAGAGAAAGGAATATATCCAAGAGATGTCGCAGAGGAGAAAATGGCAGGTCTTGGTGGTAGATTGGACATGGGGAGTGAGAGGAGCTGAGTGGTGAGGATGAGTCCCAGGAGGCCAGTTTGAGGGACTGGGAGGATGGTATTGCCTCTTCAGTAACAGGGAAGGTAGGAGGTGGGAGGGAGGAGGCTAGAGAGAAAGATAATGAGTTCTGATTTGGGTATGTTGAATTTAAGCTGTGTACTAGACATCCAATTCAAGATATATGAGAGGCAGTTGGAGATGTGTGATTGGATGTCAGTAGGGAGGTTAGGGCAGCACAGGGAGCTTCAAGGATTGTCAACATGGAGATGATAATTAAATCCACAGGAGCTGATGAGATCACCAGGTGAAGTAGTCCAGAGGGAGAAGAGAAGAGGGCAAAGGACAGAAGCCTCTGGAGGCACTTACAGTTAGAGGGCACGAGCCAGATGGTGACCCTGAAAAGGAGACTTGAAAGGAGTGGTGAGGATAGGTTGGAGAGGAACCAGGAGAGAGGAGTGTCCTGAAAACCTGGAGAGAAGAGGCTATCAAGGACGAGAAGGTGATCAAGGCTGCAGAGAGGTCAAGGGGAATGAGGACTGAGAAAAGCCATTGGTTCTGGCAATTAAGAAACCATCGGCAACTTTGGAGAGAGCAGCTGCAGTGGAATGATGAGGTTGGAAACTAGCTTGTGAGGGGTTAAGAACAGACTGCGGGGAGAGTGAGAGCAGACAAAGTAGATGACCCTTTCAAGGGGTTCAGCCACAAAGGTCAGAAGAGATACAGGATAATAGTGGAGATCGAAGGATTAAGTGAAGTTTTTTAAGAATGGGGAGGCATGGGCATGTTTGTATACATGTTTGTATAGGAAAGGAGCCAGTAGAGCATTGAGGGGAGATTGAAATTAAGTGATAGAATAGGAATGAGGAGGGCGATCTGTTGGAGAGAAAAGATGGAATGGAATTGGTTGATCTGGTAGAGGGCTTAGCCTTAAAGAGTGTGGCCACCTCATCATGTGAGACAGGAGTGAAGGACATCACGGCAGAAGGCATATGAGTGATAGGGAAGGAAGAGGGGAGAAGAGGGAGCTCATAGTGAATGGCCTCAATTTTTTTTTTGTGCAAAATGAGGCAAGGCTGTCCACTGAGATGGAGAGAGGAGGGAAGCTTTGAAAAATTTAAGGAAGGATGAAAAGGTTTTGAAAAGCCACTGTGGAGAGTGGAATAGTGATTCGGTGAGGGAGGTATAGTAGGATTGTCTAGCAGCAGCAAGAGCCTGGCTGAGGTTGAATAGCACACATTTGTATTGCATCCAATCACAACAATTACATGATTTTCCCCACCTTTGTTTAGCAGCACCTATGTAGGCATGAAGGAGGCAGATGATAGGAGTGATTCAAGGCTAAGGTTTGGCTTGGCACAATTCGTAAATTGATAAGGGTTTAGGGATTCAAGAGAACAGGATAGCATAGAATTGGATTAGTTCCCTGAAGGGTAAAGATGGGGAGAAGAAAAGAGAGCAGCTAGGGCAGGGAAAATGGTCTTAGAGATAATTGAGGGGTCAAGGTACTGGAGGTCACCATGTAGGAGAATAGGGCTTGGTAAGGCAAGGCAAGAGGGATAGCTGGAAAGCCAATAGATTATGAGAGGATAAGAGGATTTGGGAGTTGTTGAATATGGAGGTGAGTGATTGCAGGATCAGGGATACGACCATTTTTATGTGCAACAGATATGGGATGGAAAAGGAGGTCATGAGAAGTAAGTAAGTGTGTCTGAGAGTCAACATTTATTCCAGCAGTTCAGAGGAGGGTGACATCATCAGACTAAGATGGTCTGGGAAGCCCATTGAGCTAACATTTGAGCCTCACTTTGAAGAATGCCCTGAGTAGATGAGTAGAGAGAAGAATGAAAGAAAGGTATGAGAAGTTCATAGGAAATTTTAGAACTATTGCACCAGAAGAAAGATGAGACCTGAACCCTGAATCCCCCTCCTTCCCCAGCTCCAGTGGCCTCTAGAGTAAAAGAAAGACTTTTCTGCTTGGCTTGTAAAGCACTTCCTCCCCTGGCCCCAGCCTACCTTTCAGCTCTTAAACATCACTCTCCTTCAGTCACGTTGAGTGCCTCCAAAATGGCCTGCTCGCTGGCCCTCAGTGGTGAACAGCATTCCTTCTCCCATCTCCGTGACCCATGCTTGGAAGACACTTCCCCCACCCCCGCCTCCATCCCTCCAGAACCCCCAGCTTCCTTTAAAGATTAGCTCAGATGTAATCTCCTCTGGGACGCCCAGCCTAATCCCCCAACCTGGTAGTGCCCTCCTGCACCATAATACTTTGTACAAATTTGTATTTCATTTCTTATTTACATGTTGTTTTCACCCAATAAAATGCCCTCTTCTCAAGGGCAGAGCCTTTGTATCCCCAGTGCCTACCAGAGACACATAGAAGGCATTTAATATGTGCTGACCGACTGACTGACTGGATGGATGGGTTGAATGAATGAAATGGTGAGGATCAGACCAATGCTGCCCTCCAGGTGATCTGATGGAGGTCATATCCTCCTGATGGCCAGAGCTGGACTCCCCAGTTGTCATCACATCCTTCCACAAACACAAACATCCCCTGCAATTAATCTCAAATATCTATGACTCAGTCACTAAATAATAATTTCAAACTAGGTTAAAAAATCATCCAGTTAAATGATGGTGATTACCACATTCATTCCAGGGCTACACTCCTCTGCTCACTCATGCTGAGGTGGCATGGCCATGCATTCCTAAAAACAGCCTTTCCTTGGATTTAAAAGATATCATCAGTGACTTGGATGAAGGCATGGATGAGAAGGCTATCCCATTTGAAGTTGACATAAAACTAGGTAGGATTGCTAGCATGCTAGATGACAGTCGACCTAAGAGGATTTGATAGGCAGGATCCTTGGGTTGAGTTGAATAAGATGAAATTAAATAGGGATAAATGCAAAGATTTTTGCTTGGGTCCAAAAAAATCAATCTCATAAATCCCAGTGTGGGGGCCTAGTTAGACAGTGACTTACCTGAAAGAGATCTGGGGGATCTCAGAGGATGTCATGCTCAGTACCAGTCAGAGGTGTGATGTGGCAGCCTCCAAAGTTAAGGGAAGCTTGGGTTCCCCTTAGAGGGAGGTGACAGATCCTCCACACCCATCCCTTGTCATGCCACATCTGGCATCTGGTGGATGGCTCCGGGTTCCTGGTCTAGGAAACATATTGATAAAGTGGAGAGTACCAGGAAGAGACCAGCAGGAAGGCTAATGAAGAACTCTTGAATCCATATCACATGGGAATGGATTGTGGGACCTGGGGGTGTTCAATTTGGAGATGAGAAGGCTCAGGGGAAAACATGATAGCTTTGCTCAAAGATTGGAAGGTCTGTGATGGGAAAGAAGGAATATACTTTCCCTGGTTGGCCCTGGAGGTCAGAACCACAAGCAACTGGTGGAGGTTGAAGGCTGATTTAGTCTTGATGTCAATTAAAGTGTTTCCAAAGTGAAATTGGCTTCCTTCAGTCTGTGGGATTTCCCTTTCTCAAAGGCCTTCAAAGAGAGCTGGGACATACACTTGGACATATTTTGCAGCGGGGATTCAATTTGTGCATGAATCAGACTGAACAGCAACTGAGGACCTGTCCAGCTCTCAGATTTGCTGGTTTTGTGACAGGACCTGCTGGAAGAGATTTCCCAAAGTTATTCCCAATTCAGAGGGATATAGTGAAGGATGTTTTGCACCAATGTAGAAGGCTACAGGTTAGATGCTGGGGATCATGAGGCCATGGATTTAGGGCAGGAAGGGACCTCAGAGGCCATCTAGCTAATGACAGCTAATAGCTAGCATTTCTATAGCCTAGCACAATGCCTGGTACACAGCAGGTGCTTAATAAATGCTTGTTCCCTTTCCTGCTTTAAGATTTACAAAATGCTATCTCATTTGATCCCCACAACAACTCTGGGAAGAAGGTGATTATTATTATCCCCATTTTGCAGATGAGGAAACTGAGACAGAGAGAGGTTAAGTGACTTGCCCAGAGTCACATAGTTACTAAGTATCTGAGGCAGGATTTGAACTCAGGTCTTTCTGACTTTTCCAGTGTGTCACCTAGCTACCCCTAAATAGTAAGCACTTAATAAATGCTGGTTACCCAGCTCACTAACTGGAGTCAGAGGAATTGAGATATGAACCTGGGTTTGCTGTATCACCTTAGAACATCACAGAATATCTGGGAACTGTTTCCTAATCTAATTTGTTTTAAAAAAGAAAGAAGGAGGAGGGTTAAATGATGTCTGAAATATCTTCCAGCTCAAAATCTGTGAGAATAAGAGCATGAAAATTGAGGGCCATCAGTCATGTGGTCCTGCCTTTATTATGAGGTCACCTGTGTGACCTTAGCCAAGACCGAGCCTCGGGACGAGATTGCCTCGTATGTTAGGTGACGGAGTTCCCTTTAATGGCCTCGGAGTTTTTCTCTAGCTCAATGAACATGTTTCTAGGTGCATCAGTGGTTAAAAATATATTTTTATTAAACTGAATATGAGTAATAGATCTGAGGAGACCAAAGCTGCAGATTTCATCTCAAAGGAAATTTTATCTTCTGTCAATTCCTCCAATGTTATATATGCATATATGTATATACATACGTACACACATGTACACCATATGTGTATATAGACACACTACATGTATACATATGTATATAATATAATATGGTATGTCATATGTATTAAAGCAAATTCGATGTGCAAGATACCAGGGGTACAAAAGTAGGAAATGCAATTTTAACAGGGTGATAAGAAAAGGAGTTTTCTTAGAAATCTATTAAAATGTCACTCGGTTAAGGAGATCAGAAATTTGCTGGTCAAAATCGAGCCCCACAGCAATTAGGCTTTGATACTGACAGATATACATAATAAAGGGAAGAGACTGGGTAAAGGGACAGGGCCCCTGATTCCTTTCCTCACCTCTCTTTTGTCCTCATTCCATTTCATTTGCTGCTAAGCTGTAGGGGATCTTGACAGTATGAAAGAAGGTCGGATGCCTAAAGCAGATAGCTCACTGTAAAAGAGGGCTTCAATCTCCACCCAAAACTCTGACTCCCTAGAAGAACTGGGGGAGATCATTGCCAGTATCGGGGGTCCTGAGGCATGAATTGTCCTTTTTCCATCTTCCTCACACGTGGGCCCCTCATGCATGCCCCCAATATTGGTGTGTATTGTCTTTGTGAAAGAGGGCCTGAGGACTTGTGTGTGTGTGTGTGTGTGTGTGTGTGTGTGTGTGTGTGTGTGTGTGAAATGTTCTGTTGTCTTGCTCTGATATTTTAACAAATGCCTTTCCTTTGAACCATCTCTGCCTTCTGGTTGCATAAAACAAAAGCAAACACTTGATTGTGGCCTCACCGGCTTCTACACGGAACAGACAAAACCCATACAGAGTCTGAAGTCACTGTTCTTGGAACTCCATGCTTGACAAAGGGATGTGGTGTCCCAAGTACTATAATGGTCCACTATGGGGTGAATTTAGATAATTAGAACAACAGCTTATATTTGAAATATGAGAATACCCATTTCTATGTTACCTTATTTGGGCTTTGTGACATTTCTGTGGGGAAGGTGTTCCAGTTGAGCCCCAGAGAAGCTAAAGGGCTTGATCTCACAGGGAGGAAGTGCCAGAACCAGAACTGGAGCAAAGGCTTCCTTCTTCCACATCCCATATGGCAGCTACTACATCCACCAGAGGATTGACTTGTTGGGTGTAGGAAAATAGGTTCATAGCTTTAGAATTGGAAGGGACCTCAGAATTCACCTGGTTCGGCCCCTACTTTACAGCAAAGGAAACAAGCTGAGGGCCAGAGTGGGCAATTCAGTTGCCTAAGGTCACACAGGCAGCAAGTATTAGAGGTGGAGTTTGAACCCAGGTATTCTGATTCCAAAGCCAGAGTTCTTCTCGAAGGTACCTGATTCATGCTTCTTCCTGCTTTCTGAGCTGTAGGATACCAGACAAATTTTGGCTGAATCATCAGATCAAAGAGATGAAAGGGAAACTGAGACCCAGAGGGAGGAATGACTTGTTCAAAGCACATTGGTAGTAAATAGAAGAGCTGGGAATTGAGCCCCAGATCTCTGATTCCTGATCCACCAAGAACTGATGTTAACATAAATAAAATCTCATGGTAATAAACTTTTCAACAATCTATATTGCATCATCCTCTGACTTAAATTTCTTTAAAGTGAAAAAATCCAGAATTAATAATTAAGCATTGAATTAATAGCTTCTATACAGTTCCAGGGCTTGGAAAGCATGAGTGTGTGATGCCTCAACACCTCCAGGAAATGTTTATTCTATAAAGAACTTGGAAGTTCTGCTAATGAGCCCTTCATCAATAATGCATGGAATCTGATACCATCCCACACCATATTCTCTTGGAATCAAATCTTCAAAGCAACATGAAAAGAGGATTAATTTACGATCTTGTGAAGATCTCGTTTTTATTCATCTCTCTCTATTGAGTGTATGGGCCCTCTCCAGAAACATTTGTCTATGGATGACGTTGCAGGGGTAACCTGCAGCCCCAGAACACTGTAGAGCTTCTCACATACATTGCCGTCGTCACTCCTGAGTTTGGGCTAGCTATCCACACAGGAAAAACCAAGCGGATGAGGAGTGTACATTGCTATGAGTGATGGGCAGTTGGATTAACAACCCATTGAGTTGGTCCAGTAGTTTGTCAACCTTGGATAGATGCTAGGAATGGTTAGTAAACTGGGCCCAGGATCAAACGGGGGGGGGGGGAAGGAAGCAGACCGCCTTGTCTTTTGCAAGCTGTGTCATAGGCTCCGAGGACGCCAAGCTTCTTGCTGAAACAAACACTTATTTTAAGGCATTAAATTTTTATTCTTATGATACTCCTTGGATGTGAGTCTAATAATGCTGCAATCAAGAATTCAACCTGAAACTCACCAGAAGGGCAGTGGATAGGTGCATGATGGTGGCAGGGAGGCTGCGCCTTGTCACTAACAAAGAACTACCTGGGAAGAAGGATATGGAAAATGGTGAACTGAGTCTGGACTTAAAGTCAAGAGGACCCAAATCTTGCCTCCAAAACTTACTAGCTGTGTGACTGTAGGTGAGTCATTTCATCTCTGTCAACCTCCGTTCCTCATCTGTAAAAATGGGGGAGATAAAACATGCAATCATAGCATCATGGATCGAAGGCTAGAAGGGACCTCAGAGACGGTCTAGCCCACCCTTCCTTCCCCAAGGTCCAGAAAGGGGATAACCTTGCCCAAGTTACACAAGGAAGAAGTGGCAGAGGGGGATTTGAGCCATAGGATGAACAACATGGAAGAGTCGCACAGGGTGAGAATTCATATATTAGTTACGGCTAGTAGCATTAGAAAGAACCCCATCAGTGAGGTCGCAGAGCCGTTAAAGGCTAAAGATTTTGAGAGAAATTCAGCTGATATCTTCTGTGGCATCCCAAGTAAGAGAGAGACAGAGACACAGAGGGACAGAGACGCACAGAGAGAGACAGAGACAGCAGAGACAGAGAGACATAGGAAAACAGGGATTTAGGGAAGCAAAGGCAGACACACACACACAATTATTAGATGTCTGCCTCACTGGTTTTTTTTTTCTCACTGTGTTTTTAAAAGGCTGAGATGAGATAAAATATGTAAAGCTCTTTGCAAATTTTAGGGTGCTGGTTTGGACATAGGAAGTGCTAGGTCAGACCTGCCTCTTCCACACGCTGGCAGTCACGTAAACTGCTAGTTGAGGTAGCCGGCAATGCAGTGCACAAAGCCTAGAGTCAGAGAAAGACCTGAGTTCAAATGAGCCTCCTACACTGACTAGTTGTGTCACCCTGGGCGAGTCACTTAACCTCCATCTGCCTAAGTTTCCTCCTCTGTAAAATGGAGGTGATAGCGGCACCAGCCTCCCAGGCTGCGAGGATCAAACGAGACCCTATGTGAAGGCCCGATGCAGAGCAGAGGCTAGGGAAGAATGCATTCCCTTCCCTGCCCTAAACTGTGGGGCAAGTCACTTTGTCTCTCAGCACCCCCTGCAGCTTTCTAAAACTCTGGGCTACGGAGCAGGTTCCAATCTGCATTGATGGAGGGAGTTTCCTCATCTGGAAGTTCCCTCTGCCAAAAACCAAGTCTGGTTTTTAAAAATATGGCTAGGGAATGGGCTCATGGGATCTCCCAGATGAGGTAAGTCCCTCCGTCAATGCAAGTAGCTCCTTCCTCTGAGTCCTTTGGTCTTAGTGGGTTACTCGAGAAGTTAACAGACTTACCCAGGGTCACACAGACAGTTGGGGGAAGGGATGGGGCCTTGGATCTACATCTTCCTGCCCCAGAGGCTAGCCCTCTGTCTGCTTTGCCATGCTGCGTGTGTGCATGCGTGTGACACAAGGTCATTTTAATGGGGGAGGGACTCACAGCTGGAGGAAAAGCCTTCTGTAGGAGGAGCTGCTTGGGATGAGCTTTGAGGAAAGCCGGCCGGATTGCAGCCAATTAGCGCTGTAAGGCTAATCCATTCAGCCTCCTAATTTTGTGATTTAAAGTCTATGGCCTAAATACAGCCGTCCCTGAATGTAGGAAGGCAATTGGTGTGCCAGAAACAGTTCATTAGGTGAAATTCGCAAACCGAGGCCAGGATTACTTCTGATTCTCATGTGATTTCCCTTGACTGATGCAAGGCGGCAGAGAAGAGTTTATCATTTCTCTTTCTTTTAATGCTACAGCCACGAATTCAATTAAAAACACAGATAGACTTCCTCTCAAGCTAAACCTAAGTTTTAAATACAGAATTATCAGGAGATGAATTCTAACTAACCTAGGAGAGGCTGATATGTGCAGGCTAGAGGCGGGGCTGGTCCTGGCTGGTGGGGAGGGATGACCGTGACGACAGAGGGGAAACTTCCAATGACTTGTCAGTCTTGGTGCTCCAGGAGCCAAGAACATGGAACCCCAGCCCCAGTCCATCTTCTAAACAGGCTTGGCGCAACCTGGCCGTAAACTCCAGCAACTGAGCAAGTCCGTGCCGAGCAGAGCCACGTTGAGAGAGACCTTGAAGAGGAGGGCAAAGTTTTCTGACTTCCTGGAGAAAGAGAAATGAAAGCAGTCCCTGGGAGGACGTCATGGGAGGAAGTATTATGAGACCAACTGCCAATAGCCCTGTGATGTGTCTGGTGTGTGCACGCATGTCTGTGCGTGCGTGTGTGCATGTGTGTACGCACGTGTGTGCATGTGTGTGTGCGTGTGCATGTGCGCACCATCCCAGCCATGAAGCTGGAACTCTATGAGGAGTGAATCACTCACCAGCGGTGGCAGAAATTGCCCATTTTAGATGGAGGGCTTCGTGTGACATGTTGAGTCTGCAGAGGTTGAGTTGGTGAAATGACAAATGGGGCTAATGTTTACTCTCTCGTATCCAGTGCTGGTGGTTCATTAGACACAACAGTTTCATAGCACTGACTATCAGTGAAGGAATCTGGCCTCAACACCAGGCCCCATCACTTCTTCATCCGTCTGTGTGACACCCTCTACCCCACTCAAAGAGCATTCACGAAATGCCCTAGAATAGGGATTTGGAAACCATGGCATACAAACTTTAAAAAAATGTATGTTGATCGCTATATTTCAGTATAACCAGCTTCCTTTGTAATCCTATGTATTTTATTGTATGAATTTAAAAACATAATTCTGAAGAGTCCATAGGTTTCTCCGGACTGATGGCCAAAGGGATACAGAAAAGGTTTAAAACCCCTGTATGAGGACTTCCCTGTGTGTCAGATGAGAAGGTTTTGGGCTGAACTTTCATTCTGGGATTTTCTGTGAGATAAACATGAAACAGAATCTTCTTTATGCAGCTGAGGACTTAACTGGTTCCCAGTGGCTCCTCTTTGTCTCATCTACAAATGAGCCTATAAACTTTTGAGAGAGAAAAAAGGGGTAGTGTGTTAGAGGGGAAGAGATGTATGACTTTCCTGGAAACAGAGGTGGGATGTATTAGAGGCAGGGATAGATTCCCTGAGAATCACAGACTCTCAGAGTGGGAAGGGGCCCCAGAAGCATCTGGTCTGCCTGTTACTTAAATAAGAAGCTCGCCTATGGGCATCCAATAGATGGCATCTGGCCTTTGCCTGAAGCCCTTTAGGTGGTGGGGCGGCGGCAGGGGCAGCACTAAGTCTGAGGCAGCTTGATCCAATCTGGGACAGCTCTGTTTGGCAGTACTCCTGTCATCCAGGCTCAATTTGGCTCTTTCCAGCTTCCAATCACTCTTCTCTAGTTCTGTCCTCTGAGATCAAATAGGACCAAGCTCATCTTTCCACTGAACATCCCTTACATACTCAAAAACAGCTGTCACCCCTCATCTCTACCCTCCTCCTTCTCCCCCCCAAAAAAACCCCACAACCACAGTCTTCTCGAGGCCAGTGTCCTAGTTCTTTCTATGCATCCTTAGCTGGCACAAGCAAGATATATTGGGAAGGGCACTGGACTTGGTGTTAGGAAGACACAGGTGCAACCCCCCACCTTAGCCCTTGACCAACTGGCCAGTCACTTAATCATTCTGGGCCTCAGTTTCCTCATCTGTAAAATAAGGGAGGTGCACTTGATTTCCTCCAAGGTCCCTTTCAGGGACCTCTATAATCCTGTGACCCTTCAATATCCTACTTGCTCTCCTTGAGGTGCTGTCCAGCTATCCAATATCCTTTTTTACCTACAGTGTGTAGAACTGAATATCACCCTTTCAATGCATCCAAACCAGAAGCCGACACACAGGGATCACCATCTCCAAGATCAGAAACCAGGACTCTCTTAATGAATCCTCAGCTCCCTTCCGCTTTCTTGGCTGCCTTATCCCCTGTGGACTCACATCGACCTCCTGGTCTACGTAAACTCGGGCTTTTTCTGATGAATTACAGTCAAACCATGTCTTCCTCCACCTTACTCCTTTGAAGCAGATATTTTTAGACTCAAGTGTAAGGAAAGATAAGTCAATATAGAGGGCTAAAAAAAGACTGGCTCCAGGAATGGCTTGTACTTTATGGATTTTATTTTTTTTTCTTTTGTAACTTCTTTGCTGTTTATTCATTCTTAAGCTACACCCCACCTCTGCCATGGATCTTTACCCCAGTAAATTAACTTTAAATATTGGGGATTTCATCAGAGTGGGTAGATCCTAGATCTTGAGGTAAAAGAAATCAGAGAAACCAGTTAGTACAACCTCCTCATTTGACAGATAAGGAAACTGAGGCCCAGAGAAGTCAAATGACTTATTTAAGCTGAAAAATGACAGATCTGAACTGATGTTTTCTGACCCTGAATTCCATGTTACCTCTACAGAGCCATGCAGCTTGAAGCAGAGAAGCTCATGTTTTCTATATGTCTGTGTGTGTTTTTTTTTATATGGCAAGGTATAAATGGACACTTTCCATTTGGAAATGATAGTGGTAGGAATTCTATGTATAAGATAGCACTCCCAACTCCTAATTTCCAAAATGGTAGATTTGGTTTTTATGAGTTCTGGCTCCTATTTGCAGATGTTTGTGAATTCCAACTGGGAAACAGCCATGAGCATTCTAATGACATGGTCTTCATGAGTAGCTCTGGATGAAACAACAAAAATAAAAACAACTCATGTTGCAAAGCTATGTCTATGGCTGATGAGCATTGACATGGATGCCTATCTCTTCACCCCCAACTGGAGGTTTGGTGCTAATGGATTATTGAACTGCTGACGGAAAGACATGAGGATACTCATCACTTGGGACTTCTAACCCATCTGAAACTTGAAATGATTAACAACTGTGAAGATGGGTCAACTCATGAGTCCAGTGAGCTGTACTAAGGGTACTATGACAGGAATGAATAACAGCTAGCATTAGTGTAATGCTACAAGGTTGGGAAAGTACTTCACATATGCTAACTCAGAAATACAAAGTGCTCTGAAAAAAAAGAGAAAAATCAGAAAAACCAGTGAAAGTCCTGGAGAAACATAATGAAACCTACCTCTTGCCTCATGGCAGAGAGGCGGGGAACTGCTAGGGTGGTATAGTGTATATTTTATCAGACAAGGTTTCCGTAACAGATGTTGTTTCTTATTTTTTTTTTGTCATAAGGTCAGCTCAAAATGGGGGTGGGAGGATGACTGTGATGTAAAAACAAAAGGTATTATTCAATGCATTTTTAAAAAAGAAACAAAAAGCTGGTATATAGATTAGAGATGACCATTTCAATACTAGCCCTCTTGAGATTGCAGGGGGTGGGATCCTACATCCAATCTGCTGTGGGGATCTGGCATCAGGATCTCTCTGCTTTCTCTCTCTCCCACAACACCATACATTTTCAAGACAACCCAACTAAAACTTAATGAAAAGACAAGGTACAAGATAGAGTTCTCATTAGAATCACTGGTTAATTGCATTTAATTTCACCTGCCTGAAGTCGTTAAGGCCAAGGTCTCATGGGACTGTTTATGCGAGCTGATGAATCTATTTCAGATGTGTCAAACAGCAACGGTGTCTGTTGGAGAAGGTGCTCTGGGGGAACAGGTAAGTATCCAGGCAAAAATCCCTGACTGCCAACCCAACACAAACCCCACTCCTGTCAGTGCTGATGTATTGGTCTGCCTACTGGCACTTTCTTGAAGAACAAGTCTAAAAAGCACCCTGGTTGTTTTATGGCGGCAGAGACAATGATATGACATAGATGGGTGTGAAGCAGCATTGCCAGATGGTTAGAGAGCTGGCGTGGGGATCAGGAGGACCTGAGCTTACATCTTCTGACCCCACTTCTGCTTGCATCACCAAGTATTGCTTCTCCCTCATGCTTGCTATTTCACCTCGGGGAGGTCACCACACCTCTGGGTACTCTAGGTAACTCTAAAGCTCTCATTTACAGAAAATGTGGAGACCTGCATTGGTAGAGAGGGTTTCCTCAGTGGCAGTTCCCTATATCATTGAACTCACAAGTCCAGTAAATATGTGTGTATGCACGCACGCATGTATGCATGCATGCATTGTGTGTATACACATAACACACACACACACAGATGGTGCATGTATATGTATGCATTGCATACATATACATGGAGGTGCATATAGATGAACCTATATGTATATGAATGTATGCGTGTATATACACACACACATATGAATCTCTATGAAAGACAGAGACAGAGAGATGGATAGAGACAGAGATATAGAGAGACATAGAGGGGCAGAGAGAGAAAGAGAAAGACACACACGGAGAAAGACAGAGACAGAGAAAGCATCGTCTAGATCCAACAGTGGGGTGGTATGCTTCATTATGCCCTGAGCTCCCTGCCATTGCAAGGTTTCAAACAGAGGACTGATTACCACCTGGAATGGCATTTGTAAAAGGAATTCATTTGTTGTTCCAAAAGCATTTATTATACCGTTTTCTTATACCTACTTTATGCCAGACACTCTGCTAGGTATCGGTCATATAAAGACACACGTGAACTAGTCTGGGCCATGAAGGAGAGTGCGTTCTCCTTCCTAGGGGGAGATCATATGTATGGACCCAGATAAGTACATCCAAAATCTGAAACACCGAGTGATTACAAGGTAGGTGCGATGAAAAATCAGAATCACAAAATTGAAGAATCTGTAGAGGCCTGAGAGAAAAGGAGTACCCACTGAGGGCATCAGGAAGGACCCTCAGATGGATTGTCAGAAGGGAGCGGGTGCGAGGGTTCAGAGGGGCAGAGTGAGAAAGGAATGTGTTCTGGTACTTGGGTCACTCTGTAGAAGCAACGGATAGGAGACAAAATCCACTCTTCTGGAACTGAGAGAGAGATTGGGTTACCTGAACTTACAGGTCCTTTTTCACTCTCAAACTATATGAAATCTCAACATCATCATATCATCAGGTTAAAAAAGAATGGTGGGGGAGGGAGGAGCTTATTGGCACAGGACTTTTGATCACACATGCGCCCATTTTCTGCCTTCCTTCTCTGCACACAATGGGATTCCTTAAATCATCCACCTGTCAGTGGTGGGTCTTGATTACAGAAGAGAAGGCAATCAATACTCATTAATTAGGGCGAGTTGCTACCAGCAGCTTGCTGATCCTAGCAAGTGGGGTATTTATGACCAGAAAAACCTGTTTCAACCACACTCTGTCATGACTTTAGAACAACTTTCCTATTGATGGTTCATGCCAGGGGCTAATTCACTTTGAGCCTAAGCTGTGAAAAACTGTGTGTAAATACATTGGAGCTCTCTATCCTCAAAGAAGTTAAGAGATTCAAACTTAAGAGAGATAGTCCTGTTAACATGTTCCTTGGAATTGGGGCAGTCATTCATTCAAAATTCATGTGAGGTACACCTACCATCAAGGAGGTTACGTTCTATTGGAGGGAGGGATGCAATGTGGATACATTAATATAAAAATACACAAATAAATGCAATGGAGGAGTTACTGGAGACTTGGGGCATCGGCACAGGCAAGAGAGTGACAGGGTTGTACTTGTGTTTAGGAATATGAGCTTAGTAGCTGTGTAGAGAATGGGTGGAAGGAGAGAGAGGGACTGAACAGTGAACGATGATACCAAAGGATTCCCAGGATGGTCCCCTGCTCTCGGGCAGCTTCCAGGTTAATCAGTCGATAAAGTACCTGAGACAAACAGGCAAGTGTCAGCACAAGGAAGTAGGGCTAAATGTCTAAAGGATGGGTTTGCTTAAACATGGCCTTTGGAGTTGAGAGAAGAGGACGGTTCAGGTGGAGTGGAGCAATGAGTCCATCATCCAGTCAACAATAATTTAGTAAGTGATTCCTTGGTGCCAGTCACTGGGCTGGGCACTTTGGGGACACCAAGACAAAGAGTCCCTGGCCTCAAGAAACTTATACTCTATCTAGGCAGAGAAATCATTGCAATGGTGGGGTTGGAATTGGACCTTGAATAATAGGTGGAAAATACTTAGGTAGGGAGGAAGGAAGAGAATATTTCGGGCTAAAAACCAACCTGAATGAGTGCTTGGCACTTAGGAGATGAGCATTGCTGGATTTATGAATGAATGGAGTCGTGCATGGCGGAGGGTACAGCTGGAGCTCAGCTGGTCTCCATCCCAGTCACAGAATCAAAGAGGTTCTTTATTGCCTGTCACTCAGCCAAGATCCCACCTTGAACATGGATGCCCTCTAACATTCCATAGGTCTGTATTCCAGAGGGCACAACTCTGAGCCCCAAGTGGCTATAGTGTAACACAGTCTTGGGCACCTTTGCCATCCTGTTTCTCACTTTCTGGGATGCACTCCGGTTTGCCAAAGGCCTTCCTGAAATGTGATATCCATAATGTAGCTCAAATCGTATAGATGTGGCTTACCAGTGAAATTATCACCTCTCATGCTCTGGATGCAGTCCAAAATCACATTACATTTTCTAGCTTCTGCATCAAACCACCAGTTCATATTACACTCCTGTGTCACCCCTCGTCCTTTTCCACGTGAACTGATGTTAACTCCAACTCCCTCTTCCTTTTTTTCAATCTGAGTATAAGACTTTACATTGATAACCAGTAAGCTTAATCTTATTAGCTTTTACCCTTTGCTTGAGTCTGCTATTTTTTTTTATCCCAATTCTGTCATTCTAAGCTTCCTGCCTTTTAGAAATTTTATAAGCATGTCATTTTTGCCTTCCTCAGTCACTGATAAAGATAATGAATAGAACAAGGTCAAGGCAGCTGTGCCAGAGACCTCCTTCCCAGTCAGAATAGATTTCTTAGTCATCTCTGAGTCTAGAGATTCATTCAGTGTTGAATTCATATCGCTGTCTTACATACATAGGCATGCATAATATATGTGCCAGGTGTGCTGGCCTGCCCTAACACTGTCTGACCCAAAGGATGGACAGTATGCAGCCCCATGGTATGCTAGCACATTCAGCCCACACTCTCGTGATCAGGTCATGCCTCACCCATCTTGCCCAAAGGGACATTCTGAGAGGTGTTGTCCAATGTCTTCCCTGAAATCCATCTCTACCCCGTTTATGGTATTCCTCTGATCTAATCATCTCAGTAACTCTATCTTGATCTTCATGAACCCACGTTGGCTCACAGCAACCACTGTTTCCCTTTTGAGGTAATCACAAACCATTCCTTTAATAATCCAATCTAGAATTTTGCCAGGAATTGACATGAAGGTCATAACATCATAGATTTTGAGCGAGGCCACTGGAAGTCACCTGACCAAGTCTTTCATTTAGCTTGTAAAGAAACTGAGAAGGAAAGAGGTTACATGATTTGTCTAAAGTCATGTAGTTAGTAAATGGGAGAGGCTGGATTTGACATCCCACTCCACAATGCTGCATCACACAGCTCTCTGCGTTGTGCATGGTCACATGGTTTGGGGATTTTCACATTTCAAGTATTCCATTCCTTGTATTTAAGGCTTGCCATAAAATGATTACAGATCATAGGATCATTGGTCTAGTCTAACCCTTTAATTTTACAGATGTGGAAACTGAGGCCCGGACAGGTTAGTCAAGTACAGAGCAAGGATTTTATCTCTGACTCCAAATCCGCTGCTTCCCCCTCCCCATTTCTTGATCACACATACAGTTTTCCCTCAGGTGACTTTTGCTCTCAATTCACCAATTCTTTCTAAAGCTCCAAAAACAAAAAAAAGCCATTCTACCCCACCCAAAGCCCCAGTGCTCCTAGGACACATACATTTGAGTATGGGTTTCATTGAGCTATGATTTGAGCTCTGGTATTGTAGACAAGCTGGAGACCGATTAATGAGGGGAAGAACACCCCTTATTTCCATGTAGGGAACCCAGGACTGGATCTTGAAGGAGGCCTAGGAAGCCAGTTATAAATAGCAACTAGAACTTTATCTCCTAGCTGACCTCCCAACCTTCTTTTGAGCCTTGAACATGTTTCATTTTCTTTCTTTTTCCATCTTTTCAAGATGAAAACTTTCCCACACAGGCAGCAGCCTAAACAACAGAAAAAATTGGCTTTTGTGATAGCCTAGCCAATTCTGCAGATCAACGAGTGTGGAGGGAGAGTGGGCTAAGGATCTGGACTTGGGGGCACCTACCTGTCCCGAATCCCAGAAGATTCTAATGGCCACCTCTCATTAGTTCCTTCCTCCCAGAAGTGCTGACCAGTCATCCGTGACAGGGGAGGGTTGACCTCCTCCAGAGGAGTTTGCCTTCCTTTTTGAAATCAGGAATGCGCGCTTGATTTATCACACAGAAAGCTTGGCTTGGAAATCTGGAGGCCTCTGCTTGCTGAAATTTGTTGGGAGGGAGAAAGTTGGAGATGGGATTCGACAGGATTAGTGCTGAAAGAACCCAAGGTATAAACAAAGAAATCTTCAAAACCAAGCCAACGTCTGGCTTTGCTATGAGTTCCAGCTGGGGACAGTTCATAAAAGTCATCATCCTTTGTTTTTGTGCAGCCTCACTGGTAGCAGAGAGGTTTGCTCGATTCCATGGAAGAAGCCGAGATTAAAGTTTGAAAAAACCTCGGAGGCAGGAGTGTGCTGATGAATATTTAACAACCGGCTTTCTAAATTTAAGTTAAAATCTGCATTACAAACATTTCCCTATTGCTTTCTTAAGTTTAGAAATCGAGAAAACAGTAAATGACGCCAGTTTGTAATATTTTCTGATTTTTAAGGCATAAATGCTCATATTGAAAATTTAACAATCAGCCAGAGCTGCTATAGCTAGTTCCAGCACATCGCTGTTTAGAAGACCCCTAGTCCAATTTCTTCAAAGGGGAGGAAGCTGAGACCCAGAAAAGGTCATACAGTAAATTGGCCGTACTAGGACCTACTCGTCCCTGAGTCCCAGACCGGCTCTTTCCATGATACCCAATTCAACAGCTATTAGCAGGGGCTCCTCATCTTTCTGAGTGTCATAGTGAAGTTTGCACAGGAAATCCTCCTGGACTTTGGCCTCCAGATCATGCCACATGGTGATCAAAGAACTAGACATGTTTAGCTTTGAGAAGAGAAAGCTCAGAGCAGGGACATGACAACTATTTTCAAGGACTTAAAGGAATTGTCATATATGAGGAGTTAGACTCGTTCTGCGTGGCCAGCTAGAAAAGGGATTCTCCATGAAAGTCAAAGTTCACAAGCTGCTGCTGTGTGCATAGATTTTGCTGATGGCCTTGAGCTTTAGAATAATACAACTCAACCCTTCCCTCTGTCCCTCAAAGTTCCCAAGATCCATCATCTTTCAAAAGAATTTGGTTTTTCCATTCATACCAGATGAACAAAATGAATGAAAAACACACTTTCCAGACTGACCTGAATTTGTGTGGGTAGTCCATTGAGTGAACCCATCAGCATCCCCATGTTGAAAAACACCACAGATGGACAGTGAGCCGGACCTAGAACTGAAAAGGAAGATGAGGGTGGCCTGGAAGGCCTTGAGGAAATCATGCAACACTTTCGACAATGCCAAGTTTCTGGACACCAAAAAATCTTGCTCTTTTTAAAGCCAGTATTGTCCTAGTGATGCTGTTGGGTTCACGGGACCCCAGGATCTACGAAGAATCAAATGATGATGACCCAAAGGTTCCATGCTAGGCGTAAATAGATTGTAGCCCATGAGCACAATGACTGTACACGAGAAATATTATAAAATAACTTCAAAAACATGAGTGAATGAGCAGGAAATGGATGTAAGAACTCAATCTAATCCCATTTAAATAAGCTCAATAAGCGTTTATTAATCTTACTACTGCATATCAAGTGGGAGGCAGCTAGGTGGCTCAGTGAATGGAGCACTGGACCCTAGAGTCAGGTAGACTTGAATTTAAATCCAGCCTCAGACACTTACTAGCTGTGTGACTCTGGATAAGTCACTTCACTTCTCTTTGCCTTAATCCACTGCATAAGGAAAAGGCAAACCACTCTGGAATCTTCAGGTAGTATTGGAATGCTATGGTCTATGGATCATGAAGAGTCAGACACAACCGAATGAACAGCCACGTGCGTGAAGTACTTTCCTGGTTGTTGGGGAGAGAAAGACAAACCCAAACCACACAAGCAAAAGTCTCTGACCTTGAGTGACATATTCTACAGGACAGAAACATGCATGAATGAATACACAGGAAATACACAAAGTGAATACAAAATGGTGGGATTTGGGGCCCTAGAACACCTGGGAGGATCAGCCGATAGTTGTGCTGAACCTCGGAGGTAGATAATTTTAGGATGTTTGCCTTGATTAAACTGTCGAGAGTGGGGTGGGGGGGCTTGCTTAAATATCTAGAACATGTCTTAATTTAGAACAAGTTTTTATTGATGCCATTTGATTGACGCCATTGATGCCATCATCAAAATTTCTTCCAGGATCCTTCTCCAATCCCTCCTCAGAGGGCAATCCTACATAACCAATAATATTTTAAAGGCCAAAAAACCTCCGAAGGAAAAGAAGGAAAAAGAGACAGAAAAATCAGCATAACTAATCAATACATCATAAAAGTTGGGAAAAAATGTAGAACGTGCCACCCTCATGAACCTCCTCTTTCTTCAAAGGGGTCAGGTGGGAATATATTTTCATGGCTCTTCTTTTAAGCCATACTGAATACGCTTTAAAAAATCCGGGAAACGTTTACCTGATCATTTCATTAATTTCTTTCAAGAAAGAGCCTTGATTAATAACAGGACCACACATTAAGACTAGAGGATAATAACTGGAAGGAAGGAACCTCAGTCATCTGGTCCAAGCCCCTGATTTTACAAATTGAGGAAACTGAGTCCCAGTTTCAGCACTCAAGATGCGAAACAATTTGTCCAAGGCTTAATAGGCAGTAGGGGAAGGGCGGGGATTCCGAAGCTGGCCCTCTGATTCCAAATGTGGTGCTGCTCTGCCCACTCCACAGCTGCTGCCTTAGGCTCCAAAGAATTCCTGCCTCTCTAGGGTTCTGTAGGTATAAAGAGCTAACACTTCCCTAGTCCCTTCCTGCCAATGGCCCCGGGAGGTATAGAATGTGTACTGCCCTCATTGTGATGATGAGGCCACCCAGGTTTGGACAGCCAGTAAGGAGACGGTAGCTGGAAATTGAGGGGACTGGACAAGATGGTTTCTGGAGTTCCTTCAAGCTCTGCTTCTAATGCCATGAAAGAGATTTAAAGAAAGAGAAGGAATGCTTTAAATTTGGAATTCTGAAGGAGTGGGTGCAGGGTGGGAAGTGGGAATTCAGCTCAGAAGACTATGTTGGGATTGCTGCATCCATCCACTCAAGCTGAGTTCAGCATGAATCATTTATGAGCCCAAAGAAGCATGTCCTGCAAACATTCGGACTGTCCCCAGAGAAGACCTCATGGTCTTTCTACATTTCGGTACAGGAATGTGAGAGAACCAGACCTTGGGGAGAAAACCGATTGGATCTGGGGTGAAGAGATCATAAGAAATCTCATTGCAATACCTTTTGTCCATCCTCCCCCCACATTGCCTCCTGCTAAAATGGCTCTGTGGAGGCAGAGAAAGAGGAAACGCTACTTTTTAAAAAGTTTTCATGAACTATAGCACATTCCAGAATTATTTGAAGACGAGATGTTGAGGAGAGGGGCTGATTTGAATTTGTAAAGGGAGTTTCCTCAATGGAAGCCTCCAACATGGATAAAATCACAGATTTGGTCCAAATGTCTTAATGATTGTAGACATAGAAAACATGGCTCTTAAAGGATTAGAAAACTATCTGTGTTCTCTGTTTTTAAATGGCTAAATAACTTTAAAAACCTATTAAGTTGAAGAACTCACTGAGGATCCCACTAGGTCAGAACCAGATCCGTGGCCCCAGACACAGCCCTCTTCTGGCCCCCTCTCATGAGCTCCACAGAGTTTTAAGCCAATGACTCACTATCACTCCAAGATTATGAATTTCTCTGGAGCCAAGCAAATTAAATTTGTTCATAAAGACACAGAGCAAACAAAGTGATCCTTAAAGGACACCCCTGAGCATCACCCTGTCTCCCCATACTAATTGGGTATTTCCTGGCTTTCTTGGTGCAGATCCTGACTCACCCAAAGCACTCTGCAGTTTGCTTTCTACTCAGCCTTTGGCCTTTGAACCGAGCCAGGACTAAACATCTCACCAAGCCTTGTCCAACCTCGAGCTCAGTTTCGTGTAGCTGATTAAGGCTGGCACGTGGACTACAGGCAGTAGTGGGACTCTGCTTGAAGCCTTCCCATCTTGGTAGCACCTGCTAAATCTCAGGGGCCACTGATGGGCTCTGAGAGCCTTCTGGACAGGGATTATAACCCTCTGGGACAAGAGGATCAGGAAACCCCAAAGGGAAGGGGCCAGACACCTGGGGCTCATTGTGTCCCCCACCCCCAGCAAGGTGTTACCCCCCAGGCATCCGTGACCTCGGGTCTGCCACTTTCTCTTAGTCGATGGAGTGAGGCAGGCAAGGCACATCCTACTGGTTAGAATCCAAGGTCTACTGTAACACACCACCAGTAATCTCAGGGCAAGGAGGCTCTGCTGACAGAGTCCTGCATTGGCTAACTTAATAAATGAGTGATTTCTATTTTTGTCAACATTGGATTGGGAGTTCAAGATCCGAATTCCAGCCCTGGTTCCATTACTTGTTGTATGTGACCATGGGTGTATGTGTGTGCATGCATGTACATGTGTGTATAAGCATTGCAGTACATGCAACACCTGTATGTATGCACACATATGGACGTATATATGACATGGCTATGTACTTGTAGATATATGCACGTGTGTATATGCTTATACATATAAAAGTATGTGTCTCTGCGGATACACATACACACTTATATGTACACTTGTGTGTTTATGTCTAGGGGGTGATGGTATTTTTGTGTGTATGCATTTAAGGAGTCCAGCAGAATACTACACCATGCCCAAGAGGAATTTCACGAATACCCTGTTACCTCCAGCTTCTAGGAGCTGTGAGTTGCTCCTTTGTTATTCATACGTTCTAAGCTTGAATGAATTTTTCCCTGGCCTCCGTGTGTAGGGGTTAGACAATGTATCACCGATTTTTGGCGGGCTATTTTGTACAAACTCTTCTGCTATTATTATTGGCATAAGGAAAGTGACGTCATGACCTGCCAGTGGATTGTATCTAAGTGAGGCAGGGCTGTGCAAAGTCACCAGCCTCACTCCCTCCTCCAGAGTCATCTGGGTCCAGTGGCCAGATACAGATCCGGACAACTGGAGATGGCCCCTTCTTCTTGTGATATCATCTTAGTAAATACTTCTTTCTAAAATCTGATAAAGCCTGGCTAATCAACATCAAGAGGACACACTGATGGGGGCTTGTGATCTATAACACTAGAGAAAACCAATCCCCCAGCCCCTCAGGACTATCCCAGGAGCTCTAAGCCCAGCCTACCAGTGGGAGAGAGGCTGGGGGAGCGGCTCCGATCAGTGTGCCCCATTTATTCAATTGGCCTCTCAGAAAGAACAGGTTTTTGTTTGTTTGTTTGTTTGTTAGGGGGAGGGGGCGGTAATGAGAAAAGGCAGAGATGAGCAATATAGGCTGTCAATGACTCCTCCAGTGTCCGGGCGTTTTTTGCACGTCCCCTTACCCCTTGTTCAACTGCCTTCTTTGTGCCCTGAAGGCTAAGGATACTTACCCCCAGCTGCCCTCAAAGGAATGCTGTGAAAATGAATGACTGGCATTGTTATTGTTGTTTTATTCCACAAAGCATCTGGAACTTCTCAAGGGGAGAAATGATATAAAACGAAGCGAGCCTGGCAGGAATTGTAGGGGCATGGGGAAAGCAGTGAGTTGGCTTTCAATCACTTGGGCCACACATGACATACTGGGTAAGTCGCTGAGCCAAGAAGACCTGAGTTCAAATGCTGCCTCTGACACCAACAGGTTGTGTGACCTTGTGCCTCTTTGCTCCCGCGTGGGTCTCATTGTCTTCATATGTAAAGTGAAGGGTTCGGACTCTAAGGACATTCTCTATGTTCATAATCATGTGATTGCCTCAGGTCCCCACCCGTGAAATGAGAGCATTGGGGTTGATGGCCTCTAAGGTAATGCCTAGCCCTCATTCCATGGTCTTATCATCCCATGACCTCTCTGCCCTCAGTTTCCCCATCTGTAAAAAGAGGGGGT